>NC_083720.1:63280497-64500497 GCF_028564815.1 Eubalaena glacialis | reverse complement strand
GAAATTAACACCAGTATAATACTACGAATTAAGTCACAGCATTATTCCGGTCTCACCAATTATCCCACTACCATCCTTGTTCTGTTCCAGATTTCCCACTGCATTTAGTTTCGGCCTCCTAAATCTCCTGTGACCTGTGATTTTCCCTCAGTCTTTTCTTATTTTTCATGATCTTCACATGTTATAGCGTGTACTGGTCAGTCATGTTGTAGAGTGCCTTTCAACCTCAGTGTGCCAGCTGTTTCTCCTGACTAGACTGAGGGTTTGCATTATGCAAAGGACACCCTTCCCATTGCGCCGTATCGGGGGCTGGTGGGGGAGGCCATGATGTCGGTATGTATCGCTAGTGATGTCAACCTCCACCATTTGGTCAAGGTGATGGTCACCAGCTTTCATTTTGGTAAAGTCACTATTTTTCCCTTTGTAATTAGTAAGTATTTGAGGGGAGGTATTTTGAGATTAGGCACATACCCTATTTCTGCTTAAACTTTCACCCTTTAATTTTACCACCTGTATTAGTTTCTTTGGGCTCCTGTAAAAAACAAACTGGGTGGCCTAAGATGATAGAAATTTATTCTTTCACAGTTCAGGAGGCCAAAAGTCTGAAATCAAGGTGTCTGCAGGGTTGGTTCCTTCTGAGTCCCAAGGGAGAAGCTGTCCCACGCCCCCTCCTGCCTCCTGGTGGTTGCTGGCAGTCCTGGCGTTCCATGCTGTGTAGCTGCTTCCCTCCAATTGTCTGCCTCTGTCTTCATATGACCGGCTTCCCTGGGTGTGGGCCTCTGTCCTCTCCTCTTCTCATGGGGACACTAGTCATTGGATATAGGACCCACTGTAATCTAGGATGACTTCATCTTAACTTGATCACATTTGCAAAGACCCTAATTCCAAATACGATCATCTTCACGGGAACCTGGGGTAAGGACTTCAACATATTTTTTTTTTAATTTTTTTTAAAAATTTTTAATTTATTTTTGGCTGTGTTGGGTCTTCATTTCTGTGCGAGGGCTTTCTCTAGTTGCGGCGAGCGGGGGCCACTCTTCATCGCGGTGCGCGGGCCTCTCACTATCGCGGCCTCTCCTGCTGCGGAGCACAGGTTCCAGACGCGCAGGCTCAGTAGTTGTGGCTCACGGGCTTAGTTGCTCCGCGGCATGTGGGATCCTCCCAGACCAGGGCCCGAACCCGTGTCCCTTGCATTGGCAGGCAGATTCTCAACCACTGCGCCACCAGGAAAGCCCTAACATACTTTTTTCGGGGACACAGTTCAACCCACTGCACCATCCATTGGTGGATCTTGCCTGCAGCTGTTTTTACTGTGGGAGGGGCTCTTTCAGGTTGGTGCCTGTGTCCCTTCGACATGGCTCCTTCTCTTTATTTCTTTCTGCCTTCCTCTTTATCCCTTTTGCCCTTTCTTACTCTCTAGAACCACGAGATGCTCCAGGCTCATCTTCTCATCTTGTGTTTTCCTTGTCTTAGCCTTGGAATCCACCACTAACTAATCAAGGAGCCCTGGTTCCTTTTATTGGAGAATGGTGTTTAGAACTAGAGATCAGAGCACTAGGTGTGCTCATTGATACCGGGGTGTTACTGCTTCTGGGCACACAACTACATACACACACACACTACTAACCCATTCATATACACACATCTTGATGTAACTCTCTTTAGAACAAAAGCATGAGTCATGACTGCTGCCTCTGACCCCAGTCTAGCTCCACGGGGTTCCCTCTGACCTTCCCACTTTCCTTCTTTGTGACTTTTCCCCAACAGTAAAGAAACCTGGCTGTTACAATCTATAATATTTTTATACAATGTCTCAGCCCTAGCATACATATCAAGTAGTTTGAATACATACCCCTGTGAGAAATAGGTTTCCAGCTAGAGCACTATGCTGTGTACTTATTCTTCTAGTTTTGAGCCTTAGAGAATCCGACAGCCAGAAGCCTGTTTGCCAAATTTACTTAGGTCAGCGCCTTTGTTCCCCACACCTTGGGCGGGCTTGTGTGATTCAGTTTTAACACAGAGTCATTTGTCATCATCTGCGTTCCATCTTTCCTTCACATCCCGGTTAAATTTCTTAAAATTTATTTGCGGCAGGGTCGTGGCGGCAGTCGTGGCGGCTCTGTCGGGTTCAGGGCGCCTGCCCCGCTGCATGGGTTGCTGGCTGCGAGGCACAGCGCCTCTCTGATCTTCCTGCAGGGCTCAGGCGATTCTGGACAAGGATTGAGAACGTGGCTCAAGCAAGTTTTCAATGAAGATTTAACGTTCCAACACAGAAAAGTTAGTTATCTAACAGCTCCTCCCAGGCCATACACTTCTTTGAAAGGAGGAATCTCCAGTGTATGGTTTGACAGGTTTAAAATATCTAATGACTGCCCAGAGCACCTTGAATCAATTGATGTAATGTGTCAGGTGCTTACAGATTTGATTGATGGTGAAGTAACAAGTGGTATCAAGAAGAACAGGATATCGGTAGGAGGATTTTCTATGGGAGGGTGCGTGGCGATGCATTTAGCATACAGAAATCATCAAGATGTGGCAGGAGTACTTGCTCTTTCTAGTTTTCGGAATAAAACATCTGCTGTTTACCAACCTCTTCAGAAAAGTGATGGTGTCCTTCCTGAATTATTTCAGTGTCATGGAACTGCAGATGAGTTAGTTCTTCATTCTTGGGGTGAAGAGACAAACTCAGTGTTAAAATCTCTAGGAGTGAGCGCAAAGTTTCCTGGTTTCCCAGGTGTTTACCATGAGTTAAGCAAAGCTGAGCTAGAAAAACTGAAGTCATGGATTCTTACAAAGCTACCAGACTGAAGGCATCGATTGATTTGTTAATATGTAAGTAATGTCTTTATGAAAAGTGATGTTTACTGCCAAATTCTAATTTGATAAACAATAATTAAAATATTAAAAAAAATTTATATACAGCAAACTTCACTCTTTGGGGTGCCTCATTGGATTCTGATTTTGAATTTTCGTGTATGTGTGTGTGTGTGTGTGTGTGTGTGTGTGTGTGTGTTTGAAAACAAGATGATCAATAACAGCTTATGCTAAGGAAGTGGAAAAGCTGATTTTACAATTTTCAGCTCTTGAAAACCAGGAAACCCAGCATATAGGCACCAGGGAGGATGTTAGGAATTCCCCCAAATCTCATTTTATAGTAGAAAGGGGTCATTTGGGGTTACAGGTTTTGTTCTTAATCAGTCAGCCTTTTGATATCCTCTCTAAGATCCTCCCTAGGATTCAGCCCTCTCACCGGCAGGTCCTGGGTGAACTTGCCATGGGGACTGACGGTCCATGGCCTGGTATGCTCCTGCACTTCCTTTTCAAATCCAGATATCGAGCCTTCCTCCACCCTGATCTGATATGGTGGAAGTGTGGAGGAACACTTCCTTCCCTCCCACTGAGGACAGCAGGATATTGGTGCTTTGGAAGTGGGGTTCCACCATTCAGGGCTTGGCTGTGGTCAAAGGAGACTCCGTTTTTCACCCGAGGTCCTTACCAGTTCTTAAATCCTCTGACCCTTTTGTCTGCAGGGCAGATTCTATCCAGGGCTTCCTTTGTTCATTCCTCATCTTCCCAGGACCATTCTTCAGGGCTGTTCTCAGATCTTCCTGGAGATCCCTCATGGTAGCTCCAAACACCTGAAAGGGCACCTGGGACTCTGTCGCCGGCATTCTGTGGCCGCCCGGCTGGTGTCGCTGCCCACCCGCTTCGGCTGCTGCCCAGGCAGGCGGTTGTCCGCCTCGCACAGAGCTGGCACTTGCCCCCTCTGCCGGCCGAATGCGAGAAGTGCAGGAAGCATAGCTCCTGGGCATTTATTGGTGGTGGTGTGTCTTCTTTCAAGGCCGGGCACTCAGAAAGTACGTAGGCATGATTTCACGATGATTTGCTGACTGAATAAATAAACAAAAGTCTACCTTTAAAAATGAAAGATTATCATCAGCTATTTTATGAGAGTAAAAATTGAAGTTTGTATTTTTTTCCCAACTCATTTTCTGGCCCTACTAGCTGGTCTCTATTGTCTTTCTCATAGGAAATCCCAGTTTCTCACCTGGGAACTTATTTCCCTGCACGTGTGGATGCTGGTAGAAATAATTGAGTTCTGCTTCGGAGGAAACCCCATGCCCTGAACCCTGCCATGGAAGTGGTGTGACTGTGAGAAGCAGTGTGGTCTCAGAGAAGTAGCCCTGGCCTTTGCTTCTGGGTTTGAGTCGTGGCTCTGACACTCACTGCTGTGTAATGTTGGGGAAATTACCTTACCTTCTTTTCTTTTTAAAAAAAAAAAAATTTATTTATTTATTTGGCTGCGCCTGGTCTTAGTTGCAGCTTTCAGGATCTTCGTTGCAGCATGCGGGATCTTTAGTTGCAGAATGCAAACTCTTAGTTGCAGCATGTGGGATCTAGTTCCCTGACCAGGGATCGAACCCCGGGCCGCCTGCATTGGGAGCGTGGAGTCTTAGGCCACTGGACCACCGGGGAAGTCCTTTACCTTACCTTCTGAGATGCAATTTCCTCAGCTGTAAAATGACCTATCTCTCAGGACTTTTAAGGACTAGGAAAATGCATGCAAAGTCATGGTGCCTGCCATGGTCTCCATGGCCACCCTGATGGAGTGCACTGTCATCGTCAGCAGCCAAGCTTGGTAGCTTGGTAAAGGGTCTGTGTGTGTCTGTCCCACCACAGCTGATCAAGGTGGCTTGTGAAGAGGCCAAGCACACATAGCTTTGTCCAAGTGTGGAGCTGAGCCAGGACACTTTTTGCTGAACCACAGTTAGAGTTCAGAAGCCTCGTGGAGGAACCACAGAGTAGAGGAGAGTCCAAATTTTGAGGAGGCAGAAGCACAGAGGTAGAAAAAAGAGTTGAGGATGAGGAGGTAGTGTGTGCAGGAGGCAGCTGAAACTCCATCAGCCCAGCGCCTCTCCCTTCTGGGATGATGCCCCCTCCTTTGGAGAACTCTTCTCCTCCCTCTTAGAACCCAGCCAGGCGCCCCGCTCCCCTGACTGCAGCTGGATGTGACCGAGGCCGTGCCGAGGAAGCTGGTCTGAAGAAAGGAAGGGAACATGCAGAGGGAAGAGAGGCAGTCCTGGTTTGCTGTCAAGGCCTAGGTTCATTTGACCCTGAGGCCCAGCTGCCCTTCCGAGCTTTATGAACATTCCAAGGACGTTCCTCTTTTGTCTCACCTCCTTTGGGTTGAGTTTCTATCACTTCTGACAACAATCACAAAACCCCACAGTCGGTGCAATTATTCTCAGAAAAGTAGATACACGAGGAGTATCAGAGCCACATGAATAGTGGAGCCCAGGCATCCTGCCCTACAGCTGAGGCTGCCCGGTGCCGCCTCAGATCCATAGCCAGGGGCCCCGGCCCTGGTGTGGCATCTGCTCTGAAATGCTCTTGCAAACCCTCTCCAGACTTCATTGCCTTAGGATAACCTCCCTTCCACCATCTTTCCTTGATTTGCCATAGGGCTCGCGACTGTAGCTCCCGTCAGAGCACAACTTTGACATTCAGATGACTCCGGCCATCTGTGACCTTAAGGTTTTCAGATCCCAATCTTCTAACTGAAGATAATAGACTGAAGATAATATGTGCCTTTTAGGGAGGCCGTCAGGATTATAAGAGCGTGGGCAGGTAGTGCATGTAGCACGGGGCCGGACACAGCCAGCGCTGACTCAATGAGCTGCCTCAGAGTTGCCAAACTCAGCCCCTCTTTAGTGAAATAAATGATAGAGTGATGAGTATTTGGCCATTTGAGTGTGGGTTCTTGATGTTTTTGCCACATTAAAATTGCTTCACATTGAAAATGGATCCAGGGTGGGGATGGGGGCGATTGGAGAGTAGGAGGGATCAGGTAGAAGAGGCAACTTCTGAGATTCTGTCTGGGCCTGAGATTCTTCTGGAGCCAGGTCAAATACCTTAAGTGAGAGGATGATCTCATTGCTCCAATGTTAAATGGAGCCGGATCTACAAGACAAGGGGTGTGTTCTTTCTCTGCATGTTCAGGTTCTCATTTTATCTTATCACTCTTAGGATAAGACATGAATGTGGTACAGTCTTAAAAAGAACTTGATTTCTTTTTATTTGCAAGTCATTCTAACTGAGAAATTATAGAGAAAATGCTCTTGGAATCATAACATGAAACCTAAATTACAAAATTTCTGGGTTTGATTATGGATGAATATCTTAATGTTGGCCAAATAAAAAAAAACACCTAACAAAACAATCCCTCTGAAATAACTAACCAACCCTACCAAACCCAAGATTTCTATCTTGCATTAAAAATGTATTTTATTTAATAAAAATATATTTGTGGCAAGGGAGGATTAAAGAAATAGGTTAGTTTTAATGCCTCAAATATTCATTTCAAATATAGCATGACAAAATTGTGACTAGGCATAAATTACTGTGAATCCTCCAATGGTTAAATGATGAAAATAATGAAAATAAATAATAATGATGAGAATACAAAATGTATTAAATTTGAAGTGCCCCCAAGATGCATGCTTACCTTGAGATGATTGTTAATAATGTAGGTAGAAAGGGACTTATCTAGTTTAGAAATAATTCAATATGATTAGAAGTGGTGCAGAAAGATTTGGTGGTCATAGAAATCAAAATTTAGTTATTAAAAAAAAGTGTAAATGCTACTCATAAAAAAGTGGTCCAATGTGAGATGACCTTCACTGGGTAATAGAAGCACATCTAACATTTATTATTTACCCGGTGCTAGGTATCTGCTAAGCACTTTATATTCTGTATCTCCTGTAAGTTGCATTACAGCTCGGGGGAGGCATAGCCACCACTTCCATTTTACAGGTGACAATACTGAGGAAAGGAATTTCAAGATACTTTGCACTGGCCGTTCATGTGATCATTGTAAAAACACAAATATCATTGGTAGTAGACAATCTCAGAGATTTTACAGATAAGGCCTTGACTAACGTTTCAATTCTTTATTAAAATCTTCCTCAGAACCAGAAAAAGAAAAAAACAAAACAAAACAAAAAACAAAAACCTTTTTTTCCCAATTGACAATACATGTAAGTTTACTTTTCCAATATTGGATTGTTCTTATCTCCACCACCTTTGTTTAAAGTTCCCCCAACTTTCAGATCTCAAAATTCACTTGATTGTTGTGATTGCTGCATTCCCTGAAATAATGGAGACCAAAGGCTTTTTTTCTTAGAAATTTCACATTTTGATTCAGCCCTTCTTTTTTTCTGATGGCAACATGGCTGTCTCCACAGAGAGGCTGTATTACCTATTCCTTAAAAGGAAGCTTGTTGTTCAAACTGAGTTCAGTTGAGATTCTGCCACTGACTGTCTGTGTGACCATGGATGAATCAGATAGCTTTTTGAGCCTCCATTTCCTCATCTGTGAAATGGGGATAATCATGCCTACAACTTATAGGGTTATGGTGGACTTAAGCAAGATGATGCATATGCAGAACTTAAACTGTACTAAATGCTTAACAAATGGTAGTTTTTTAAAAAGTTAAGCTATATTTGCACCTATAAAAAAACAAAAACCATAACTTGCTGTCTCTCAGAAGTTATTACTGAATAAAATTTCTATATCAATAACTGTATTATTCAGCAAATTATTTTGAAAGTGTCTGCAGATATGTTTTTCTTGTTATAAAATTTTTCTCTATAAACTTTAAACAATTTTAGTCCATTTCTTTTTTTAAAATTAATTTATTTTTTAAATTTATTTCTGGCTGCGTTGGGTCTTCGTTGCTGCGCGCGGGCTTTCTCTAGTTGTGGCAAGCAGGGGCTACTCTTTGTTGTGGTGTGCGGGCTTCTCATTGTGGTGGCTTCTCTTGTTGCAGAGGTGTGTGGGCTTCAGTAGTTGTGGCTCGCAGGCTCTAGAACGCAGGCTCAGTAGTTGTGGCGCACGGGCTTAATTGCTCCATGGCATGTGGGCTTTTCCCGGACCAGGGCTCGAACCCGTGTCCCCTGCATTGGCAGGTGGATTCTTAACCACTGAGCCACCAGGGAAGTCCATCTCTATAAACTTTTAATTTAAATATTGTACAGTTCTTGGTTTGTCTCCTGGCCAATGGCTGACATCATGAAAATCTTAGAGCCTATGATCATATGGCTTCATAAATGGGTAATTTAAAACTTTTGATTCTGTTCTAGGCATGAACATTTAAGACAGGGAGAGCACATTAGTTAATGAGAAGAGACCAGCAACTCTCCTTGGCCTGTAAAAATCTTCCCTTGTTTATACAAGGACCAAAGTTTATATGTACCAATCTTGATAGCTTTAGAGCTATTTTGGAGAATGAAAAAGGATGAGTAGAACCTGGAAATGAAATGATTTTTGTGGGATTTTCTTCTAAGGTTGGTAACTGATATCAAGAGAAAATTTTATGGCTTTGTTTTCAAAACAGCAAGAGCACCACTAAACAAATATTCTAATCAGCCTGTCCTCCAACTGTCTCACTTATGTGAATTGGGAATGTGTAGATTTGATAAGGGAAATGAGTAAAATTCTTTGTCTACCTTCTGGTCTCTGGGTCATATTTTACCCTTGTTTTGTATTAACCATTCCAAAATGCTTAAAAGCAGAAAATACAGAAGTCTCCTAAAAAATCAAGCTCAAAGGGTGAGATGAGGGTGAACAGTAGCGATGAGTGGTATTGGGGAGGTATTTTCACGTTTGCTTGTATTCTAAGTGTATGGCTCACGTGCATATGTAGGCCATGTATCTTGTTGAAAATCTTAGTCCAGTTTTGTCTATTTAGAGTGCTTTTATAGATAGTTCATTTGAGCTTCTAAATCGGTGGTTTTCAAAGTAGGTTTCACATAACCCAGGGGTGTGGGAAGAAAATATTAAAACCCGGATTGATATTTGTTATGTTAATACTGCTCTACAAAGTATATGACATAGTACAAGAGGACAAGAGGACGGTACGTTTATTTGTAAACATACTTCTATTAGGGGTAGGAGTGTGACATTTTTTACTGATAACTGGTGCAAGATCAAAAAGGTGTGGCAAGTCCTGCTCTAGTCTCAGAGTTTCCCCCAGTGTGGCTGGAAAAATACCCACATCAACTATGCAGATGCTGGGACCCCACCCAAGGCCTGCGAGAGCTGAGACCCAGAAACCTGCTTTTATAAAACAAGCACCCTGAAATTTGAGAATGTCTGCCTTCCACTTGGGATGTAGGAAGGATCCCCATTTTACAGATGAGGAAACTCAGGCTCAGGAAAGTTAAGAAACTTACACCCAAGGTCATACAATGAGCAAGAGGCACAGGCTGATTCCACCCCAGGTTGATTAGGGTTGAAGAGGGGCACGAGTGTGAGTGCCTGGCCCATGCTATGTGGTCAGAACCTCCGAAGACCTGGAGGTCACCACGCATGGCTGCAGGGGTTAATCGCGGAGCCAACCCCCATGTACTTTTTCTACCATGAGGCGCCAAGAGAAAAGTGACATCTGAGTCTCATGTCACAAATACACACCCTTTCCTTCTTTCCCCTCCAGGATTTGAAAGATTGAGTTCAAGATGACTGAAAAACGTGGTGAGCCAAGTTTCCCACTGCTTGGCCCCAAACATTGGTTTTCTTAAGGTTTTTGTCTCAGTTTGGGAGTAAGGTCCTCAGGGTAACATGGCCTCGTGATGGAGACCAAACCTCCACTGGCTACTCAATTCCACTCTGTGCCCATCTTTCCACAGACCACCAAGCAGCCTCCTTATTCAAACAGAGCAGGGCCACCGGAGTGAAACGCGTGACTAATACATGTAATTTCTTTTCTCTCATATTCATCTAGACGGTGCTTCCACAGCCCTGCATTGATACCTTTATCACAACATATCCCAATCTCACAGTTAGCATTCGGAATCTTAATCAGCTGCACGATGTCTCCTCCACTACATGTGAAAAGCTTTTAGTCTTTCATTCAACAAATAATGTCCTGAGTCTCACCCGTGCCACACACCATCCTAGATCTAGGCAAAAGGTGCTTGTTTATTATAGTCACTTTAGTTGAAAAAAAATTGCTAATGGTCAACTCCAAGCATATTTAATAGATTTGCCTAGCATGTTGTTTCTTAGAGTGGCTGAGAGTGCTTCAAAAGTCAGCCTGTTGTATGTCTACTATAACCTAATACATTGGAGGAACTTATAAATTTAGTACATAAATAAATGAGCAACTTATTTCCATAAGTTAAGAGAGAAAGCGTTTACCATGAAAAATAAATGTCAGCTTGTCTCTGTTTAATTATCACCAGCTCTAAAATAGCAGGTTTTAAAAGGAATGAGGTTTACTCTAGAAGAAAAAATAAATAAACAGAAAGCAAGAATTTCCACATTTTCATTGTACAAATAGGAGTCCCCTTGATGAAGAATAAAGTCCAAGTTCAAGAGCAGAGGCCACGTTCCTGTGACTGCACACAGATGACAAAACTAAGGAAGTCAGATCTGTACACATGTACTTGCATTTGGTGCTTCCTTCAGTCTGTCTAAGGCCTCCTGCTGGGAGATACTGATGAAGAGTTAAGATGAGAATGGGTGGGGGACAGGCGGGCAAGATAGGCCTTGAGGATCAAGAGATACAGACTACTACATGTGAAATAAATAAGCTACAAGGACGTAATGCACAACACAGGGAATACAGCCAATATCTTATAATAACTATAAATGGAGTATAACCTTTAAAAATTGTAAATCACTATGCTGTACAACTGAAACTTATATAATACTGTACATCAGCTATACCTCAATTTAAAAAAAAAAAAAAAGAAGAAAAGAGATAATCTTGCCCATAGGGTCAGGGCAGAGGAAGACAGAAAGAGGAAAACGGTGACTGGCTAACAGTTACTGAACGTGGACAAATGGGCATGTGCTAAGAACCTGAAATTCTCTTTAATCCCTTGCGGATCTGCTTTGACATTTATAACAATATGCTACCATCTGCCTTGGAAACCAGGGAAAAACATCTAATTTCATATTTATATGATAGTTCAACTATCAGTAAAAAGTGAAATGTAACTTCCTAGCTCAAGAAAACTACATGTAATATAGAAATAATCTTATATCAAAATCAAGATTTAACATGGTAAATATCCATGCAATGCAGTTTGCTAAGATCATGGAGACTGTGATGTCCACTTCTTTATATATATATATCTATATATCTATTTAATTGGAGTATAGTTGGTTTACGATATTGTGTTAGTTTATACTGTACAGCAAAGTGAATCAGCTATACATATACATATATCCCCTCCTTTCTGGATTGTGATGTCCACTTCTAATCACAGCCAGTGCCTTACATTCAGAGTGCATCTATGCTGTCAGACTGTCCAGAATGATTGAAAAGCATCACTATCATCAGCATCACTTTTTTTTTTTTTCAGCATCACTTTTGATAAGGGGTGGCACCAGGCTGCAGAAAGAAGACATTACACAGAGCAGGATTCTCAGCTGCTAGACAAGCTGCGGGAAAAAGCTAAAATCTGGAGTTTCTTCTCAACTTAAAGATTCTGACATTTGCCCTGACGTCCTTTGGTGGAGCCTGGATATTGGGGTCAGGGCTGCTTTTAACAAAACACATGAAATTCTGTTAACCTTTTTGAAGCAGTTATTCACATATAAAGAATCTTTAAAAGTCGAGAGTTTTTAATCATGGTGAACTCTCTGTAGCAGTCCTAAAATGTAAAATTAGGTAAACATGTAAATGCAGAAGTGTGTTTCTGTGCCAGGGAAAGAGACTTGTCTGCAGGAATACCTCACCTTCCCCTTTCCTTGTCCGATTTTTCTTCTTTCATCCTTCTGTTTTGGAGATACCCGTGGGAAGCTGGGAAGGCTGTGGCTGTCCGGTCCTCCTTCCTCCTTGGACCAAAGTTTCAGACCCCTCCTGTGTCACACTAACTGTAAACAATATTTTTCAATCTCTTGCAAATCAGCTCTATCCCGGGCTTTTGTGTTTTGAGGACCTGGTGTGGCAGATTGTAAGCAGACCATCTCATAACTCAATGTCCATTCTCCCCCTTCCCCGTAACTGAATCCTGAATTTATTTGGGAAAGCCATGCTCACAGCTAGAAAGGTAAGTCTTCCTAGCCTTTCTGGCAGCTGGATGTGACCAAGTAACCAGATGTTGACCAATGAGATACAAGTGGAAAGGTTGAATTACACTTCTAGAAGGTCCTTAACAGAGAGGGAGTGAGATCTTCTGACCCATTATTCTTTTTCCTGCATGGAAAGCAAATGAGTGACTGGAGCCCCAGCAGCCATTGTGGACCACGTGGTAATCTTGAGAAGGAAGCCAAATGATAGAAGGTACATAAGTCACTGATACCATGGCATCCTCTACCAGCCTGGACTGCTACCTCCAGACTTCTTTTACATAAAAGGTAAATAAATCTCTATTTTTATAAGACATTTATCCCATGCAGCTGGACCTGATCCCAACAGGTACACTTAGGAAACTGTTGAAGGAACCACTTTGAAATATTAAGCATCTGGTGTACTAAATAGAACAGTAAACCAACAATGCAATCAGCAATGCCAACAGTTTAGCCTTTAAAAGCTCTGAGTGACCTTGTATGTAGAGATGGCTTGTCATCAAGCAAACCCAGGGAAATGTTTGTCTGTTAGGCTCAGAAATCATGTTTATGTTAAATAATTACCAAAATGGAGTGATGACATTATGACAACCTCTAGAAATACATATTATTATTATTCTCACTTAATTAATGGGCAAATAGAAGGGATACATTACTTGCCCAAGGTCACATGCAAAGCTGGAAATCCAACCAAGGTCAGATTTCAGAGCCTGTGTTATGAAACACCATAATAAAGCATCCTCCATGTTCATATTTTTCTAAATACTCTTGACCATCCTCTAAATTCTCCATCAAGCCATGTCTAAATGGCTGTCCTTGTTTATAAATTAGAAGGCTGAAACCCAGAGAGGGCTATTCATCCTAAAGGTCAGATCTGCACAGGTAATCATGGTGTCAAGAGTTTGAACTACAGGGACAGAGAGTCAAAGCCATTCTTGGCAAGCCAACCTAGTCTCCTCCTCATCTGTAATTTAACAGTCTAGCTGTTTAAATTGAAAGAAACAGCAAGGGTCACTAATGCTCAGTCTGGGAAAATTAGAAGCACTTTTGAGTTAAGACACACAGACACGTATGTTGCTATATTTTAATCACAATCAGACATTAACATGGCACAAAACACTCCATCTATCTCTTCGCTGTTCCAAATCTCATGAACTTAAAACCTGAATTTGACACAAGCAGTTTAAATAATTATTTTGACCAGACTCCCCAATCCCAAAGGAGATTAAAAAGTAATAATGTAAAAAAATTAAGGTCAAGGTGTCCTGATATCACAGCTAATGACTAACCATTTGTTTACGGGCGGCTCCTGCTCCACCCTGAAAGCTGCTGAGCTTCACCCTCGGTCCAACAAGTGGTTAGTTATTAGTTCCCTGGGTGATTGTCCCTGAAGGTAAACCATACATTAGGCACTTTAAGTGGGGGTAGTTACCTTTCTCGGGTTGGGTATAACGTTTGGCTCTCAAAAGCAAGATAGAGAATTTATAGTCAAACAGAATGTTCTGTGAATCTGTGCCCTTGGGATTAAGCGCTGGGATGTCAGCGCATTCTCAAGGACATCTGCACTAGATGTTCTGGGGGAGTCGTGCGGGTTGCCGAGCAGGCTGTTTAATGTCTGCGTGAGCTGTGGACACGAGCACTGTGGCCCACTCTGACTTTTATTCTCGTGTCTCGAGTTTTAGCCCATCTAGACGGTGGTACTCTCCATATTTAACAAGCCGTGTGGCCCAGGCGCTCACAGCCTTCAGAACAGGTGCTGGGTGTCAACCACCGGTAAGGCTGCACCCATCTGCGCTGCAGTCATCAGCTCTGTGTCTAAGGAGCAAACCCAGCCCCATACGCGCAGCTCAACGCTGGCTTCCTTGCCGGCGCAAACCCCCGCCCCTACTCTGCCTCATCCACATCTTCTCCTGCAGTAGCTGCCTCTAAAGCGGCCAGGGCTTCGGCCACCTCCGCGTCCTCATCCGCCGTCTCCCCGCTCGCATCTCCAGGGGAGCCCTGGGTCTCCTCCCACCCGTTTCTCGAATCGACCACAGGCACGTCCTGAGCAGGATCCTCTTCTTTAAAGTATACACTTAGAACTTCAGTTGCCACGGCCTCGTTTAACGAATCCCAGCTTCTCTTCACGGAGAAGGGCATATTCAAACCACGCTCCCCCGCCCTGGGGTGAGCGCCTTCCCGGGTCTCCTCCTCTGTGTGGCTCTTGAAAAGGCAGTCCTTTTCTTCGCGATCAACGTGATCGGCGTCGTCGTCGGCTGAGCCCCACAGCTGAGGGTAATCCGGGGCGGGTATCTGGAGGACGTGGTCTGGGACTTCCCAGGCGGGATGCCCCGCCGCGCAAGACGCGCTGGAGTCGCCATTTCCGATGACACGGGTCTCTCCTGAAGCCAGCAGCACGCAGTCCGGTTCCCTGGCGCTTCCTCCTTCAAGGAAGGGCCGAGTCGTGTGACCCTTGTTTGCGGCACTGGCCCAGGAGCCCCTGTCCCCCTGGGGGCACCCGGGATCGCCAGCGAGCTGCAGGGCAGCAGCGGGGCCGAGGCCATTGACGGCCCCGCCAGTCTTCTCGGCGCAGGGTCCCCCCGCCGTGTCCCCCGGGAGAAGCGGTCCTTGCGGCGGCCCGCAGGGCTCCTGCGGAGCAGCCGTTTGGCCCCTGCTCGCGGTCCTCTTGGAGCTCTCGCTCGGAGGGTCATCCTTGTGTACCAGCACTTCGCGGCTCTGTTTGCCTTTTAACTTAACGGCATCGTCTTCATCTAACTTGCAGCTGTTTACTTCGTTGACGTAACCAGGGGAGGGCACTTGAACTGGATCGAAGAGATAGCTGGGGTGAGAAGAAGGGAGACCAGTCGGGTTAAATATTAACTTTATTAATAACTAACTTTCATTATTAATATTTCTACTACAGGCTCTGCTGTTTTCTACGATTCCTGTTAATTTCCGTGATTACTCTTTTAAGTCTATATGTGTGCCTCATTAAATATATATAGTTGGTATAAAAATGTTCTACCAACTGGAAATAGATCTTAAGAAGGGACTCAAAAAAGGGCAGGAAGAAGTTACAGAACAAAGTGGGTCATGAAATTGAAAAACAAACAAAAAACGTAAATAAATAAAACAAATATCCAACCACAGGAAAATAAGTGGTTAAGAACTGATGGTTCAACCCCTCAATGGAATATTATGTAGTCATTAAAATAATAAGTATGAAGTCTGGACTAGCATGAAAGATACTTACAATAAATTTTTTTTTGAATAGAGCCTAACATCAGATTATAGTGGAATAACACATATATGTATGTAGGTGTGTGTGTATATATAACTATATCTATCTATATATACATATATATATAGATAGATATAGATAGAGAATAGAACATAATAAAGATAGTTTTGTTAAGGAAGCAAAATCATCAGTTAATTTTTCCCCTTTATTTTATACAGAATTATATTCATGTTGCCCAAATTTTTATGAAATAGAATCTGGACAAAATTAAAAGCACATATGTGACTGGGGTGTTTTCAGTGATGCCATTTCAGGCATCTTCTAAAACTCAAACTTTTCTTTGCATTGAAGCTCTCTGGAGAAATGTAAATTCAACCCAAACCAAATTCAGCCTCAGAGAAAGACAGCGTTCCCAACACACTCTGAGCATTGCACAAAAAAAGTTTAAAAATCCAGGCCTTGTGTTCTTTTAAATGACATTAAAGTGGTTCCAAATTCTTAATTTCCTGGCAATGGTGGTCATGCCCCAAGCTGGGTAAATGCATTGAACCCATGCAGGGTGTTTAAAGTGCTTGCATGGTAATCACAAATTCCTCCATTCGGATGAGACATTTTGTTCAATGTTACCTTTGTAGCATTTTACAGCACCTGCACCCCATCTGGATTACTTTTTGTTATCATCTGGAAAAAAAGGCATAAAAAGGAGAGAACAGAGTGAAGGACATTTTATTTTATTTTATTTTAAAAATAAAAAGTGTTTGTTTTATTGTAGGAAGATAAATTAATTCTTTGAAATCAGAATGAAAGGGTTGCACGATTTAATTCTATATAAATGACTGAATATACAAAGTGTCAAATGTAAACAGTAGTGTGAAATAAATTGGCAGAAATAATTATTCAACCAGTAGCAATACTTAAGACTACCATTTGAAAAATCTTCTGTAAACAAAGAATGAAAAAATACTGTTATAAGATTTTACAGCACAGAATTGAATTCCATCCTAATTCATTACTATTATACTTCTTCAGTATTAGTGGACCCACATCATCTCCAGTCAATTCGTTGTGTTTATCATGTGAACCATCACAGGCAGGAAACGTCTTAGAATGCCAACACCTACAATTAGCTGCTTTAGTAAGACACAAATCTTCAATGTTTATTTCATTCACCACTTTGGGATTTTCCTTCTGTATTTTAAGATTAATCAAGTTAACCTTCTGCTGCTTTTGCTTCGGAAGGAATGGACGAACCGCAAGGTAGTGCAAGTACACCGAGGAAAGGCAATAACCAAAGCCATTCTGAAACTGTGAGCCGGGCGATCCCGGTAATGCTCTCGGGGACTGGGAGCTGCTTTAGATAACGCGCGGAGCTGCACCTTCAACATGCGGACCGCGGCCTCCAGCACCTTCCCGGCCCGCGGCGCCCGCTCCTCTCCCGGCCCCGCCCGCCGGCGGCCCCGCCGCTCCGCGGCCGAGCTTCGGGCGCTTGCGCGGAGAGCGGAAGCAGCAGGCGGGCGCTCTCGGCCTGGACTGGGCCGGGGCGGCTGAATGACATTTTAATAGGAATTAAGTTTGCTTTTTCTTTCCTAGATACACTCAAAGTTAGTAGAGTTACAATTTTTTGACAAAAGGATAACGTGATTCAGGGAGGGCACTGGTTACCCGGAATACCTTCACGTATCTAAAATCACCGATTCAGAGTTCTCAGACATTTATTTACACTTGTCTCTTGTGCCAGACCTTTCCCCAACCCTGGGAGTTATGCCATCTCCATTTTGCACATGAGGAAAAAACAGGTTGACGAATGCTAGGGAGAGAAAGGTGGGACTGCAAAGGACCTGTGCGTTTTCTCTTCCATTGCCTTCCACAGGGGACAGGGACTTGACCAGGGTGCAGCCCCCGTGCAGCAGCAGATGGCGTAAGAGAGTGGAGAGGTTTCCGCGCCAGGGGATTAGCTACTCAGTATTAAAAGATGTCAGGATACGGCAGCTGATCGATACGTTCCATGTTACAGACCTGAGGAGGTTGGAGCTGGAGGGATCATCACAAGGTTTACTTGGACTAGGCTGCTCCTGTTTTGCTTTTCCCACCACGAGTCCCATCCCGGCTACGATCCCTGGACTCCACTCTCTGACAGTTCAAGGACACGCCCCTTCGGGCTTGCTGGTGGCAGACGGACTCACGTCTTTGCTTCTTTCATTTCCCACCTGCCCTCTGTCCCCTGGCCTTTCCCAAGTTGCATTTTTTCCTCATGAGTGCCCTCTGAATAAAACCTTCTCTTCATGTAAAACTGACCGCACTGTTCTGGTCTTTTCTGTGAAAATCCTAAAAATTAGTATGGAAGAATCTTTAAGTCATCTTCCATCTCTATCAGCTACAACCTGTAAGGAGACAAGCCAGTGACAGAATCTAAAGCCCTAGTCCCTTTGTCTCCATAAGATGCGTGTGCTAGGGAGAGGGATTGCTCATCGTCAGCTGTGTCACTGCTTCCTCTGTTCTCTCTCCTTCCTTTCAATCACGGATGAATTTCCCAGGATGCTACTTCATAAGCCTTTAACCACAGAGAAAATTACTGGTGCCTTTTAAGAAGTATAGACTAGTTGGTTGGTTAGAGGAAACTAGATTTACACTCCCCCCCCCCCTGCCCCCCCCAGCAAATATATCCAACATCCACATCCTAACCTCTGGAACTTGTGACTGTTACCTCATGTGACCAAGAAAGAAAGTCTTTGCAAGTGTGATTACAGATTTGAGATGGGGAGATTGCCTGGATTATTTGGTTCAGGTCCCAGCTCTGCTGTGTAACTTTAGGCCTCAGCGATTTCATCTGTAAATGGGGATAATGATGCATCTACCACATAGCATTGTTGGAGATTATACGAGTTAATATTCATAATAAGCATATACTTATTACTCAGCTCTGTCTGGATACAGCATGTTTAAAAAAAAAGACGGAAGCTTTGCACCGAAGAAAGAAAGAATCTAGTTGTCATGACATACATACACATACAAGCAAGAGCATTAACAATACCAAGTAATACTTGTTTCCAGAATAAGGGCCAAATGGTATATTTCTATTAACTGTGGCACCAACTGAAAGACACACACTCCAAGTGCAACAAGAGTTCCACAGAGAGAGAAATCATTGGTGGCTTAGCCAGCAATATGTGTACAACCTTTTCCTTTTTCAATGCACCCTCAATGAAATTACCCCATTTTCCAAGTCCAGGATTTTGTTTCCAGCCTCTGCTCCCCACTTATGTCCATTTGCTGCAAATAATTTATATATCAGGTGGATAAACAGGTTGAAGAGCCCCCTGTGCGCTTCCTCCCCATCAGCCCCTCCCCTCCCCACTTGCGCCCTCAAAATCTGGCGCGTTTCCATGCTTGTAGTACCTTTGTTTATCTTGGAATCTGTTTTTAAAAAGTCAGGAGGATAGGAGGCAAGAAAAAAGTCAAAGAAAAGAAAAAAAAGGGCTTTGGAGTGTTTGAGAGAGGGGCAGACTACAGGTCTTAATAATGTAATCGAAGCAATCGTGATATGTGAATCACTGAAAAATGTCAGGCAGGTGGGTTCCAGAGTCGTAGGTAGGGAAGGTTTTCTTCTGGAAAGAAGAAAGAACGAAAGAGACTTGTCTTGAGCGACACCTGGCTTTCCCAGTGTCTCTGAGGCTGACCAAGGTCATCCTGACCCTGAGGCACCCTCGCCAGGCTGGCTGGCTGTGCCCACCCTCTGCTGCTGCGCTGTGGCCACACAAGCAACGTGCCCGGAAGTGAGATTACTGCTGAGATTTAAGAGCCCAATTCCAGAGCCTCTGCTTCCCTGTTTCTAGGAGAACTGACATGTCATCTGTGGCTTTCACCCGCTCCCCCCCACTTTCCTTGGAAAACCATAGGATCTGTATTTTTCTTCAAAGCCATGTAGTTATAAAAGGTGTTTTGATGACTCTCCCCTTTCGAGTCAAGTTTCCAGTCTCCCCCCCCACCCCGGCTGCCTCCCTTTAGGGTGCACCCCCTGGGGTTCCTACAGACCTGGTCCCGTACCGAGGGCCACGCTCTGTGCCTTTCTCTCCCCAGCCCAGCAGAGGCAGCCTCTTCCTGGTTAGAGGTCCTGCCCTCTCTCACCACCCTGTGTTTTCCTTCCCCAGCAACATTCCTTCTTTCAATGAGATAGGCTCCAACATCCAAGGTTGGGTGACCGCTGACGAAAAGGGTGGGGACTAATGCATTTACACCCAACCCCTGCCTGCCTGTGTCTACAATGATTCTTCTTTCTATGATGAATCCTAACATCAAACCTGATCTGTTTCTCTTTTCATGTGTCCCTCCCACACCACATCTTGCTTTTAGCGAGGAGGTCTCCCATCTCCAGGTGCAAAAAGGAAATATTCCAGGTCCAGCGTGGCACACGGACATGGGGAAAAAATATATGCTCTTCTGAAATAAAACCCAATTCAAAACGGGCAGTCTGTCTCTTTCTCTCCCCCCTCACTTTGACAACATCTGGCTTAAAGGTGAGAACTCAGTTGTCTGGGGCCCTTTATTATGGAGCAGAATCAGAATTTGCTTTCTCTTTGGAGTGTAAAAGAGCAACAGAGAAACGAAAGGCAAAGCCTTCGCAACCATCATCTGGTTTCCACAGGAGAAAAGCAAACACCATTAGGATGGTGTGTCCACCCACTGCTGGCGCCTGCCTGCTCCTGGACTCCTGTGTTGGAGGTTGACTCTTGTCCTGTGTTTTGTGTTGAAATTACACAGTCCTGTGTTTGAAGATGGGCATGCTAAAGCCCCGTCAGTTACTAGTCAAGTCCCCTTGCAGGAAAATCTGGTTTCACAAGGGAGTTAGTGATGAAGGTGGGGAGAAACGGGGAGACTGGGGGGAGGCAGGAGTTTTGCAACCAGACAGAGAAATTGACTGAGTATCCATCAGGAAGTCAAGGAATATAGAAAAAGGCTCAACCCAGCAGGAAAGGGCTGCCTTTGAATAGTGATGATCTTAAAGAATGACAGGGACAGGTCAAACGGACACAGGACCAGCTTGCAGGGGTTCTACTGGCCAAATACGGAACAACGTGAGCATCAGAATAAATACTAACATAAAGGATTATAATCCACTGAATAAAACAAGGGTCTATGAATCCTTAGGATATAAATCTAAAAAGGGGAAAGCGCTGACTTACAAGTAGACAGTCAGCTAACAAACATACAAGGAATAATGGAACTAGAGAAATCACCATTTGACAGCCATCACAGTAACAGTTGATGTAAGCAAGAATCATCAACAGATGCTGAGACCAGCGGGTGAAAACTTGAGGAGAATGGGATATTTAGTCTCAAAGTAGCTCCCCACCACATGCTTAGGGGTAAAATAGTATCCTTACAGTGGAGAAACCTGGTTCACAGCAGCTAAATCAAATAATCAAGGGTAACATCGTGAGTAACGAGACTAGTCAGCAGCCTCGGATGTGATGCACTGAGAACTCGGCGTCACTTCTGTGATTTTTCTACCAAAAGAGTATAATCTGGATTGAAGCAGGAGGCAACATCAGTCAAACCCAAATTATGGGTTATTCTGCAAAACAACTGGTCTGTACTCTTTAAAGAAATGTAACTTTATGAAAAACAAAGACAGACTAAAGAGCTATTCCAGATTAAAGGAGACGGAAGAGACATGACAACCAAATGCAATCATGATCTTTTTGTAAGAGGTCATTATTGACACAACTGGTGAAATCTGAATAAAGTCTGTAGATTAGGTAGTAGTATTAAACCAATGTAAATGTCCTGATTTTGATTATTGTACTGGAGTTATATAAAAGCATGCCCTTGTTCTTAGGAAATTCAGAGTGAAGTATTTAGGAGTAGAAGGGCATGGTAACTGTAACTTATTAAAATGATTCAGGAAGAAGATTGTGTGTGTATGTGTAGAGAAAGAGAGAAAAATAAAGCAAATGCTAACATTTGCGGATTGTGACTTTATGAGGGTCCTTTGTACTTTTCTTGCAACTTTTCAGTAAGTCTGATATGATGTCAAAATCAAAAGTTAAAAGGAAAAAAATAAAGTGGGAAGTTTAAAAAAAAAAAAGCACTAATCTGATGTCAGTTCTGTTCTGCTTGTCCCTGGGCTAGGACCTGTTACCTACAGGAAACCATTGCTATTAAGCTATTCCCTATAAAGAAGCACATGGAGAAAGGTCTTGGAAAGGAGCTCATCAAAAGCCCACTGGCCTTTCTGGATTTAGTTGTCATTCTGAGTACGTACTAAAGACCTTTCCTCAATACCCAGCCCCAGGCACTAGAACACTGAAGGCAAAGATGCTTCCTGTCCTTGGGCTGCCCCATCTCAGAAGGGGACTTATAGTCTAGGGCACTGGTGTTCATCAGCTGTCGGCCTCCCTTACTGAACACAAGCCCCTCGCAGGCAATGCCTAAGCCAGGGCAGCATCCAGCTTGCTTGGCGCACGTCACACCTGTTATTCAAATGAAGGAATGACTGGTGAGTGACAGGTGCAAATGAATGAATGGTGAGTATGAGCTTTTATAAATTATTCCAGTAGAAGGTTTACCCTTTTCCATGATCAAATCTCACTCCACCCAGTGGTGCAAAACCAAAAGCCAAGTGCATGACACGAGCTGAGAGGGATGGGAGGAACCGTGGTTCCTCTTCCCAGCTTGGGAATTACAGTTATGTAATTCCAAGGGTCAAGGACATCCTGCTTTGAGGGCTCTAGTCAATGAATGAGCTTTCAGAGCAGCTGCTGGCAAGTGGTTTGAGTTGATAGAAGTTGGAGTGTTTGGAAGAGACACAATAAAATTAAACACTTAAATTTCAACTCCGTTTTGAAAAACCAACTTGCCAGTGTTTAGAAAACAGTCCAGGATTTCACCTTAATCTGGCCAGCAGGTGAAATTGAAAAATATGTAGTGAGTCACTTCTGGGTACTGACCTCTTAGACTCAAACGGATTGGATAAAAATAATTACCACACACTGAAGAAACCACCAGGTGCTTTATAAAAGAAATTAAAGACTGCCTGCCCAACTCCATAGACAGTATTGAATCTATACTGGAAAAAGGACAAGAAGATAATTCTTGACTACTACCCAATCTCTTTCCTCAGCAGAATCATATCCTCCTTTCCGGGAAGGCTTTGAAAACTCTCTGGGACAAAATTTTCTGGTGTGTTCCCTTTTCTCCTAAAGAGGCTGAACTTCAGTGATTTTGGAGAACTGGAAAGACTATAAGAAGACTGTTATTATCAGAACCATCAAACAGTCCATTCAATGCACTCCCAATGGTCAATGTGCTACCATGTATGTATCAGCAGCACTTAGAACTGGGTTTGATGGAATATTTGTGCAGAGGTGTGTTCAAACCCCTGCCAAAGGGTTCCCTGGTCAAACAGGTTTGGAAACAGCAGAGATGAAAGATGAACACATTCATAGTTATGAAAAAGAACGATTTCACCTTGTTTAACTCAGTATTTCCCAAAATTATTTGACCACAGAACTTTTTTTTTTTCCCCATAAAAGATATTAACAACCAACAGAACTTGTGTTTTGTGGAACTTTGGGAAAAACAACTGTCATGACAGTCCTAATTATCAGGAGGGGTTTTACGCCCAAACTAATTATTGCCAGGTGGTGGTTGGTGTTTTGGTGAACTCAGCCAGGCAAAGTCTGTGCCAGGTGTGAGAAATCCACCTTCCAGCAGTGGCTTCATCATCAACCATGTGGATGTGGGAAAGTTGTGTAATCTCCTGATTCCTCAGTTTCTTTATCTGCCCAATGAGTCCATGACATCAAAGCTCTCTTCCAAATCTAACAATCGAAATGGTGAATCAGCGAAGGAAGGTTCCTCCCCTCATGACCCTCTCTCTGACTTGGCTCACACACGGTTATCATTGAACACCGAGACAAGGCAGGCACCAATATCACTGTTTTGCAGGTGGGGAGCTCTGCTCAGTGGTGTGTGAACTACCCCATCCCAATACTGATGGGCTGCGTTTGGGTCCCAAGTCCACAATCACCCCAATCCATGATCCTGACTGAATGCACAAAGCTTCTCCTCCTTCAGGCCCCAAGTTCTCATCTCATTCCCTTAGGTCTGCAGCTCTTTGAAAAGGTCTCCTTGGCTTCTTTGCCATAGGGTCCTGCTGACCAATGCCCTGGAGCCTTGAGATGGGGAGAGTGTGTGTAACAGCAACTTCCCTGGGAGGGGCGAAGACTCAGGTCAGGGGGACTCTGAGGGAGGAGGAGGTGCACCTTCTGGACCTCCTTCACTGGGATGCGCTGGGGGAGAGGGAGAGTGTGTGTGTGTGTGTGTGTGTGTGTGTGTGTGTGTGTGTGTGTGTGTGTGTGTGTGTGGCGGGGCTGGGGTATGTGCGTGAGGCGAGACGTATAAGCATCTGAGAAGATTTATCACACCAGCAAGTCAGCACAGTGGTTAAATGAGTAATTTAGGGCCAGAGTTGTGGGTTCCAATTCTACCTCCACCATTTATTAGCTTTGTGACCTCTAGGCAAATTTCTTAGCCTCTGTGACCTTTAGCTGTCTAATCTGCAAAATGGGAATGATAACAGTTCCTGCTTATCAGGACTGTTTTGAAATTTAAATGAGATAAAAGCATGTATGGCATTTACTGTAATGTTTGGCATCCTGCCAGTACTTATTAATGATTACAAGTAGTTAACATTTGAGTGTTTAATATGCATCAAGTACTGTTTTAAGAAATTTCATTTCAACTTTACAATAATCCTTTAAGATGGAAACCAGTAATTATTATTATTATTATTTTGGCCAAACCGCGCGGCTTGTGGGATCTTAGTTCCCTGACCAGGGAATGAACCCAGGCCATGGCAGTGAAAGTGCCGAGTCCCAACCACTGGACCACTAGGGAATTCCCTATTATTTTTTTAATTGAAGAGTAGTTGATTTGCAATATTACATTAGTTTCAGGTGTACAGTACAGTGATTCAATATTTTATAGATTGTACTCCATTTAAAGTTATCACAAAATAATGGTTATATTTCCCTGTGCTGTATAATATATCCTCATTGCTTATCTATTTTATACATAATAGTTTTAATCCCATACCATTGTCCTGCCCCTCCCCTCTTCCTTCTCCCCACTGGTAACCACTAGTCTGTTTTCTGTATCTGTGAGTCTGTTTCTGTTTTGCTATATTCGTTTGTTTTATTTTTTAGATTCCACATACATATATCATACAGTATTTGTCTTTCTCTGACTTCTTTCACTAAGCATCATACTCTCTACGTCCATCCATGTTGTTGTAAATGAGTAAATGTAAATTTCATTCCTTTTTTATGGCTGAATAATATTCCATTATATATATCACACCTTCTTTATCCATTCTTCTGTTGATGGACACTTAAGCTGTTTCCATATCTTGGCTATTGTAAATAGTGCCGCTATGAACATTGGGGTGCATAGATCTTTTCGAATTAGTGTTTTATTTTCTTTTTTGGATATACACCCTGGAGTGGAATTGCTGGGTCATATGGTAGCTCTATTTTTAATTTTTTGAGGCTCTTCCATACTGTTTTCCATAGTGGCTGCACCAATTTACATTCCCACCAACACTGCACAAAGGTTTGGAGCCAGTATTTTATAGATAAGTAAATGGACATAAAAGCTAGAAAGTGGTACAGTGTGGCTATTATTAATGCTGTTGTTATTGTTTTCATTATTATTAATACTTCCTGATTATATATTACTTATTATATAATATTTATATATTTCATACTATATTAATATAATACCTCTTGTAGGTTTTGTTGTTTTCTGAGTCCACTGCATTACACAATAAAAAGCAGCTTGTGATCCATTAGCTTTTGCAAAAGGGAACTGGATCCTCTTGATTTGGGCTCTGATAGAATTTCATAGGTGTGGTTTCATCTATTGGCCACCAGATGGCAGTATATAGTGGTTATTTAATTTAATTTCAAGGGAAGGACTTGGTATGGGAAAGGCCTCAAACAGAATTAAAGGCACAAATAGTGTAGGTGCTTTGCCATGTGGTGAAGTTAGGGAGTAGGTGATGTGGTAAATATTCAGACAATTATTGTGTTAAGTCCTGGTGGCCATGGCACCACCTTATGGCAGGGTTTCCTCCAGCTCTGACTGGGCATGGGATTTATTCTGTAGTCTGGCCAGACCATGGTGGGGTCAAAAAACTCTGGCAATTCTATAGACGCCTCTTTTCACACAAATGGGATCTGTCTTTCTGGACAATAATTCTGTGGAAGAGGCTGCAGGAGGAAGGAGCCTATGGGGTGTGGAGGGGTTCAGTTTCTCCCGTGTTAGCTCTGATGCTGCTGGACCTGCCCGTTTCACTGCTCCTTCCCTATGGCCATCCTTGTTCTGCCCCAGGCCCCGTGGGCGGCCCATGGTGTGAGCTGGTCTTGGGGGCCCATCTTCTGGATGAGGGTAAGTGGCCATGAACTAGGAGGTAAAGATAAGCTATAAAATAAATATGGCCCAATTTGAAAGTTTTTGTGGAAGAAGCCCATTATTTTTAATTTAAAATAAATTCAGAATATTGTGTTTGAAAAGGCAAAATTTGCATGAATTATTAGAATTAAACAGAAGGCTTTTTTTTTTTTAGAGAGAGGAAAGTGAATGTAAAGGGAAAAAAACCTGATATAAGCACGTGACAGTAGCTATAACAGAACAGAAGAAGATAGGGAATAAGACAGAAATTCTGTGAGGGTTGTTGAATAGAGTTATCATTCATCTTTTTGTTGTTGTTGTTGTTTACTTTAAAAAACTGTTGATAGCAATTATGCCTGCATAGTTTATTTAATTTTGTGAGTTTTTTACACTTATCTGCAGTAATATTTGTGTAAAAAGTCAAGTATCCATTTATACTTAGTGCTGATACTAAGCTCTCTATTCTGTGTCATTGATCTACTTTTGCCAAAACCACTGTTCTTATTACTCTAGGTTTGCAATATGTAATAACAGAGAAAGTTCTTCTATCTTGTTTTCTTAAAAGATGTTTTTGGATATTTTTAGCTCTTTGCAATTTCATATAAATTTATTTATTTATTTATTTATTTTTTAAAAAGGGAACGCTATTTATTTATTTATTTATTTTTGTTGTGTTGGGTCTTCGTTTCTGTGGGAGGGCTTTCTCTAGTTGCGGTGAGCGGGGACCACTCTTCATTGTGGTGCGCGGGCCTCTCACTGTCACGGCCTCTTGTTGCGGAGCACAAGCTCCAGACGTGCAGGCTCAGTAGTTGTGGCTCACGGGCCTAGTTGCTCCACGGCATGTGGAATCCTCCCAGACCAGGGCTCGAACCCGTGTCCCCTGCATTGGCAGGCAGATTCTCAACCACAGCGCCACCAGGGAAGCCCTATTTTTTTTTAAATTTAATTTTATTTATTTTTTTATACAGCAGGTTCTTATTAGTCCTCCATTTTATACACATCAGTGTATACATGTCAATCCCAGTCTCCCAGTTCATCCCACCACCACCCCTTCCCCCGCTTTCCCCCCTTGGTGTCCATCCGTTTTTTCTCTACTTCTGTGTCTCAATTTCTGCTCTGCAGAAAATTTCAAATTCTGTTGGTAGCTTATGGTCAGCCCTCTAGACCAGTTCCTTCTTCCTGTATTCTTGGTGGGAACAGTTCTAGGGAAAGCTTGAGAAGCTATGCCCCTATTCTCTGGACTGTAAATTCCTGGGAGTAGGCTCCTGTCTGGATCAGATGAGATGCAGCTCATTACTGAATAAAGACTAGGGTGTATGGGTGACAGGGGCGGGGATCCTGGTGAGCACTCTGAGAGGCAGAGGGCACGGGGTCCATAAGGCATCCTCCTGGGTCTGTGTGGGGCCCAATAACTCGCATTTCTAACAAGTTTCCAGGCAGTGCTAACGCTGCTGCTCTCTGGGGACCACACTTTGAGAGTTCCTGCTTTACGGCTTTATGGAAATGAAGGCAGGCAGGCCTCTTTGTTTTGCTATGTTGCTGGTTGGTCTAGGTGAGCTCTACTTAAAGGGGAAGGACTAACACCCTAAGAACGCTTGTGGCTTGGGGAGTTCCTGGCAACAGCGAGGTGGCTACAATTACCACTGGCCCCTTTTGGTGACTGATGATATGGCCCAAACCAAGTTGGCCGAAACTAATACCTGTAGTCACTACTGCCAATTACACTCCCAATCGGTGCAGTTTACAATCCTGTTAAGTTTCTAAAAATTTTGTCTGTTTTTCAGAATTTGCTTTTTAACAGTTTTTAATTTATGTTCTTTTATCCTTCTCTATGGGCGTTATAACAGGAAAAAGTTAAAATAAACCACGTGTCCAATAATATGGGATCAACTTGGACAACCTAAATGTTTACTAACTGAGGAATAGATGAAACAAACCCAAGACATTGGGCTGGTCCACTGCCTGTCTGCTCTTAGACTGGTCCCTGCCCCTTGCCCACTCAGTTTCTCAAGGCACCGTAATGCTGAGGAATCCTTGCCCTCTGCATCTGGGTAGTCCCACCAGTGGAAGGTGCTGGTGGAAGACTAGAGGGGGAGGATGGGGGATGTCAGGGTATGTTTCCCTTTCTCTCTACTTTGGACAGTATGCTGTTCATCCTGGTAGTGGCCAAATCTCCTCCACAGCAATAGATGCCCAAGAGCCCCACCCTCCATGGTGCCAGATAGAACCATGGTGCCTCACCATGGCTCCAGCCATTGCCCCAGCATCTGGTTCTGTGTCTCATCCTGGGGCGGTAATGTCTCCCTGCCTTGTCCATCTCTGTGTTGCCTCACCATCTCATTTGGTTTCCCAGCTCTTCCAATACCCACTTAACCCACTGATTATAACGTCCCTCTGTCTGAAAGGAAGAGTTCCCATTCCTGGCTGGACCTTGCCTAATACAAATAATATCCTGGTCAAAGGCTTTCTAGCTAAGTTATTAAGTAATATACAATAACAGTATTGGACTCTGCAAAAATTGGTATTATCTATTGTATAGGTTGCTGCTTGTTGCATACCTGACATGGGAGGGGGTGTCCACAGTGGCTGGGGAAGGGACTTTAGCCCCTCCATCAACTCCATCAAGTTCTCTTCCCTTTCCCACCCAAAATCAGTCTGCTTGCTGTGTAACGTAACTTCCAGACAAGTCTCCTATCTTCCCTTCCAAGCTCTTAAACTCTTCCTATATATATTCTAAAACTGCCACTGGAGAAAGTATAGGGGACACATGGACCTTCGCACTATTTTTAGTAATCTCGTGAAAGTACTCAACATCATTCACGCGTGTGGGTGACAGTGGTTAATATATGTTTCGATGTTCCTCATGTCTGCTAAAATACGAAGGGTATCTCCTATTATTCACATGGGCACCTGGCCGTATTAACCCATTCCCCGTTATCAATGTAGTGGCAGGAAGTTTATTTTTAATATGCCCCTAAATCCTTCAGTGAGTCTCTAATTCAATAGTTTAAGACAAATATCTAAAACTCTTAGAGTCGATAATCCAGATATCACCATGTGCTTATCAATTGCTTTTGAAGTAAGCCTTGAGGAAGTCATGCAAATTATCACAGACAGCTCTGAAGTGAAAGAGATAGAGAGCTCAACTAATCACGTACACAATCTGACTTAAAATGACAATTTATCATCAATGATACGGGATTAGGTATTTACCCTGAATTCTACTACTTGGGTAGAATCTTGTTCACTGATGAACCAATATACCATATCATTGAAAACCAAACCAAACCAGACCATTATCAGGGATAAATGACCACAGCACCAAGATTCAGACCCAACTGAAGATGGGGGCAGGCCATGACCTTCTGGGTGTTTTTTAGTTTCAGGGAATATGCACAAGTACACTTTGGAGAATCTTCAGATGGTACAAACAGAGTTTATTTGAGAAGAGGATTTTAAAAATTTGAAGTGAAGATGACGTGTTTTCACTTAACACGTGCAGTTCTATGTCTTTTTCATGTGGGATTCAGTGGCCCCCTTCCTTCATACTCTTGACCACCATAGTAACTGTATCATCTGACAAAACTCATCTCAACTCAGCTTGGTGGGCTGATCTTGACTCTGGTTGATTGGAAGCTCAGCGTCACCAATCTTTAGTAGGGAATCTGCTTAAAAACATCCGAGACACCCTTGCATTAGTGCATGATTGATTTCATTTTTACGGCCAAGTTAACAGAAGGACTGGTCAAAGTACATGTATAAAATCATATATGGGTTTAGAAGAAGAGGAGGAAGAATTTTAAGATCCAGGACACAGAAGACAGTCTGTCTATTGTAATTAAGGGAGTGGGCTCTGGAGTCAAAATCTGGACTGGCCTGTTCTAAGCTGGATGATCTTAAGTAAGCTGCTTGACTTCTCTGAATCTCAGCTTTGCCAACCATTAGACAGGGGAAACAGTAACATCTAATTGTGCAGGGTTCCTATGAGAATCACATGGCTTACCCACGTGATGGGCTTGGCAAAGTATGACTGGCAAGTAGTAGGTTCTTGGTAAATGTGGGCTGCTCTCATCTTCATGGCCATCGTCTATGAGAATATTATTTAACCACTGGCTTAATGACTTCTAGACACTGTGAATAGAAATGGGTGATGTTCTGACCAAATTCTCCCTGAAACCCCATGGGAATTAGGCGTGTCTCCAACACACAGTATGTCTCCAATGTTGATAAGCAGCCTTATCTGGGAGGTGGGAGAAGTCTGGAAGAAACCTGAAGCATTTAGAAAAAGCTAAGTTCTGGAAATGATGAGGAAGTTGCAGAGGAGGCGACGTGAAGAGACGTTTATATAATACAGTCTTGTAAAGCTATAAATAATGATAGCTTTAAAAGCAAGCACAGCTCAGGGCTGGATGCTTGCAATGAAGTAGTTCTGGGTAATTCCCAGTATCCTAGATGCCCAAACCTCAGCGAATCTTAGAGAACATCCTACCACCCAACCACCTTATTTTATAAATGTGCTTCTGGACTCAAGGCTGGAAGCATGGACTGGTCAGAGGACAAGAAAAAACAGATTGTCCCATGTTTGCAGAAAACCCTATATGTGCAGAATTGGGTCACCAATGTTTCTTTGAAGTACAGTAAAAATAGTTTTTGCACATGAAAAGACTGAGCATGGTTCTGAGGTCTCAAATATCCCTGAGCACTTAACTGAGGACAAGACACTCTGCTAGTAACTAGGCCACAAAGAGGTAGAGATCTCTGCAGTTTGTTAAAGGGCTCACCACCCATCATTCATGCACCAAATATTTCCTGAGCACCTATTATGTACAGGTACTGAACTCGATTCCAGGGGGCTGAAAAGAGTTCACAGTCTAGCAAGGAAGACAGATATATAAATACATGACTAATAGAGTATTAAAAGTATGAGATTAAACTATGTCATGCAACATGTTACATAAGGCAAGGAGCACCTGAGTAATCTTGGGAAAAGACTGGAGAAGACTTGTGGCCACAGGTGAGCAGATAATGGGGTTCTGGGCCACATTCCAGGGGATGCTACCACTTACACTCTCTTTCTTAGTAAGCCCACTCTTTTCTCTACGTGTGTACTATCCTTGCCTTGTCCTAAAACATTATCACTTTTTTCTTACCTAAATTTACTGCAAAATCCTCTTGTCTCCTGCATCCACCTGTGTCTTCTAAAATAATACATTTGCCACATGGAAGTCACATGATCTAAGACATAAATCTGAATCTTAGCATTTCCCCAGGCCTAAAACTTTTCAAAGGTGTCTAAGACCTTCAAGATATTTAATAACACAGAATAATGAAGATGATGATAAAAACAGCAAACTTACACAGAGCTTCCTATGTACCAGGTGTTAATCCACGTGCTTTATGTGTACAATTGGTCCTCATTATTTGTGGATTGCATAGTTGTGAATTTATCTACTGGCTAAAATTTAATTGTAAGTCCCAGATGAATAATTGCTGTGTTTGGGGGGTCATTTTTGGGCATGTGCAGAATGGTGAAAAATTGGGAGTGGCCTGAGGTGCACGTTTCTAGCTGAGCTCAAACAAGGTAACACTCAGCCTTCTTGATTCAGCCCCATATTGTAAACCTTTCAGTGTGAAGACTTGTATGGGTCATACCATTTGTCCCGTTTTAGAACTGTATCCCCTAAACAACAAAAGTAAAAAGGAAATAACAGAATTCTACTCAAACCTGAATGAGTCAGAAAGAATAGACTTTGGGGATTGCTCTGTCTACTGGCTTTAATGTTTCAGGTAATAAGAACTGTAGTGGAAGACCGAATAATAGAAAATGTAATGGAAAGTGGAAAGAATAGACTTTCTTCCCAAAGCATAAAAAAAAGAACAGCTTACCTGTTGTGGAGATTGTCCATTAGGTTTCTCTAGAAGTTTAACTTCTCTTCCTGCAACCAAAAAAAAAAGAAAGTTGAAAACTGAGGTCTACAAGTTGCTTCCTTTTCACAGCCAAGTTGCATCTTGAAAGCCACAGCAGAAAGCATTTCCTGAGGGGCCCAGGTAGTGATGTGTGGGAACAGAATTCCTGGCCTAGAACATTTAGCCCAGGCAGGCAAGGGCTTTGAAATTTGCCAGCCTGAGTTTGCAGCCCAGCTCCTGATACTCAATTAATGATCAATTAACAATTTACCCAAATGTCAGTGTTTCATCTATAACATATTATAGTGAGATTTAAATGGCACAACAGGAAAGCTGCTTATCACATGCTGGGCATGTTGGAATTGTTCAATAACCAGAAGCTATTGTTAGTTATTGCTGTTAATAAACATTACATGACAATACACCTCTTCTCTGATGGGTAAAGTTTCAACTAAGCAGAAACATAATTCAAGGAATTTACTTCTTGGAGACATATCAAACAATCAAAGTTTCAATGAATATATGCATAATATTTCAATAAAATACTTAATTTAGAAAATAGTTTTGCTTATAATGAAAATAACGAGGTATAGAATTTGAGAAAGTAAAGCAAATGTTCAGATTTTTACCAACTTCTCTGTGACTATTAGAATAATTCACTATACATAGACAAAACTTTTTAGAGAAATGCTCTTAGCCCACTCCCAAGTAAACTACATTTTGGGATAATGAATTCTGCCTTAAATTTATCATATAACATTAGAATGGTTATATCCTTTTGGAAATTCAATTTCATATTCTGTCAGCAATGTCTTTTCACTCAGTATTACTTCTTACTGTTTAATAATTCCTTAAAATCTAATACATTGCTCAAATGTCACATAAATGTTATTCTTAATTTTTACCAAGTACTTAGAATTCAACTCAAATATTATTTGAAAAGGAAGCCACAAGAAAGACAAAGTCCAGGCCTTCAGGGAGCTAGCCATCTATTGGGAAGGGCAAGGAGACAAGAAAAGGTTAGGTTACAAATCACTAAAATATTAGGCAGGGTGCACATAATGCCATCAAAGGAACACAAGAGCTGAGGGGGTTCAGAATTGGGAGGTTGTGTAACTGGGCTGACAGCACCTGAACTATGCATTCATAGAAAGATGGGAAGAACTGTGGCAGATAGAAAAATGATGATGGTGAAGTGTGGAGGGAGGGCCTTTTAGGCAGAGGGAATGTGACAAAGAGAAGTCAGGAAAGGATGGGGTATTATTTAGTCACCAGATAATTCAACCCCTACTGTGTGTCAGGCACCACTAAACTGCAGTGAATGGGACACCATGCTGTGTGCCCTACAGAATGACAGCCCTATGTGCGGGAGAGTGAATATTCTGGATTGGCTGGTGTTTAAAGAACTTGGAACTTGCCATGTGGTTGGTAGACAGATACTACAACTTTCCTACAAGTGTTTTGTAGGAAACCAACGGGATGTGGCAATTCGGAGTTAAAAGTGAGAACCTCCTTAAAGTGAGGGATGGACCTTTGAAGAGGGAGCATTTAAACTGGGACCCAAAGAATGAGATGGAGCCAGCCATGCAAAGAATAGCTCTCAACAAGTCACTCCCCTTTAAGAAGCCTTAACTGGCTCTGCATTGCCTACCAATCTTTAATGTCCCCAGCTAAGCATTCAAGACCTGCCACAATATGGTACCAATTGGCCTTCCTAGATTATCCCTGAAACTCCTCTAGCCACTACTACTTCCAGCCAACCTGAATTTTTCACTGTTTTCTAAACATGTCTATATACACTTTTTCTTATTTCTATACCTTTGCACATATTGTTCCCCCCAGTTGGCATGCCTCCACGCCCATTGGTATTTTGCAGAATTCTACTGATCCTTCAAAACTCCATGAAGATTTTTAAAAAATCCCACCTAAAGGTAATTACTCCATTCTTTTAATTTCCACAGAATCTTTAACTGTTTGGATGGCTCTGATTACTTTCTGCCTTGGATTACAGTGTAGGTACACCTCGTTTTATTATTATTTATTATTATTCATTTATTTATTTTTGGTTGCAATGGGTCTTAGTTGTGGCACACGGGATCTTCTGTTGCGGTGCGCGGGCTCTTCATTGCAGTGCATGGGCTTCTCTCTAGTTGTGGCGTGCGGGTTTTCTCTCTCTAGTTGTGGCACACGGGCTCCAGGATGCGTGGGCTCTGTAGTTGTGGTGCGCGGGTTCCAGAGTGCATGGGCTTCTGTAGCTTGCGGCATGCAGGCTCTCTAGTTGAGGCGTGCAAGCTCAGCAGTTGTGGTGCGTGGGCTTAGCTGCCAGGCAGCATGTGGGATCTTAGTTTCCTGACCTGGGATCGAACCTGTATCCCCTGCATTGTAAGGCGGATTCTTTACCACTGGACCACCAGGGAAGTCCGGGCACACCTCGTTTTATTGTGCTTCGTAACTATTGTATGTTTTTTGTTTTGTTTTGTTTTTACAAGTTGAAGGTTTGTGGCAACCCTGCGTTGAGCTGAGCAAGTCTATCGGCACCATTTTTCCAATAGCATTTGCTCACCTTGTGTCTTTGTGTCACATTTTGGTAATTCTCACATTATTTCAAATGTTGTCATTATTATTATATTTGTTACAGTGATCTGTGATTAGTGATCTTTGATGTTACTATTGTAACTGTTTTGCAGTGCCACAAACCGCAGCCATGTGAGACAGCGAACTTAATTGATAAATGTTCGTGTGTTCTGACTGTTCCACCAACCAGCTGTTCCCCATTCTCCCCTTTTCAGGCCTCCCCATTCCCTGAGACACAACAATACTGAAATTAGGCCAGGTAATAACCTTACAGTGGTCCCTAAGTGTTCAAGTGAAGGGAAGAGTCACACATCTCTCACTTTAAATCAAAACCTAGAAATGATTAAGCTTAGTGAGGCAGGCATGCCAGAAGCTCAGAAAGGCTGAAAGCTAGGCTTCTTGCACCAGTTAGCCAAGTTGTAAATGCAAAGGAAAAGTTCTTGAAGGAAATTAAAAATGCTACTCCAGTGAACACACGAATGATAAGAAAGTGAAACAGGCTTATTGCTGATATGGAGAAAGTTGTAGTGGTCTGAGTAGAAGATCAAATCAGCCACAACAGTCCCTTAAGCCAAAGCCTAACCCAAGGCAAGGCTCTAATTCTCTTCAATTATGTGAAGGCTGAGAGAGGTGACGAAGCTGCAGAAGAAAAGTTTGAAGCTGGCAGAGGCTGGTTCATGAGGTTTAGGAAAGAAGCCGTCTCCATAACATAAAAGTGCAAGGAGAAACAGCAAGTGCTGATGTAGAAGCTGCAGCAAGTTATCCAGAAGAGCTAGCCAAGACACTTAATGAAGGTGGCTACACTAAACACCAGATTTTTTTTTTTTTTAAACTAGAAGGGTGTAGAACATTCTCTCTTTTTTTTTAAAAATAATTTTTATTTTTATTTTTATTTATTATTTATGTCTGTGTTGGGTCTTCGTTTCTGTGCGAGGGCTTTCTCTAGTTGCGGCCAGCGGGGGCCACTCTTCATCGCGGTGCGCGGGCCTCTCACTATCGCGGCCTCTCTTGTTGCGGAGCACAGGCTCCAGACGCGCAGGCTCAGTAATTGCGGCTCACGGGCCCAGTTGCTCTGCGGCATGTGGGATCCTCCCAGACCAGGGCTCGAACCCATGTCCCCTGCATTGGCAGGCAGATTCTCAACCACTGCGCCACCAGGGAAGCCCCTAAACACCAGATTTTTAACATAGATGAAACAGCTTTACATTGGAAGAAGATGCCGTTTAAGACTTTCACAGCTAGAGAGCAGTCAATGCTTGGCTCCAAATCTTCAAAGGACAGGCTGCCCCCCTTATTAGGGGCTAACGCAGCTGGTGACTTTAAGGTGAAGCCAATGCTCATTTACCATTCCGAAAATCCTAGGGCCCTCAAAAGTTATGCTCAATCTACTCTGCCTGTGCTCTATACATGGAACAACAAAGCCTGGATGACAGCACATCTGTTTACAATATGGTTTGCTGACTATCTTAAGCCCACTGTTGAGACCTACTGCTCTGAAAAAAAGATTCCTTTCAAAACATTATTGCTCATTGACAATGCACCTGGTCACCCAAGAGCTCTGATGGAGATGTACAGCGGGATTAATGTTGTTTTCATGTCTGCTAACACAACATCCACTCTGCAGCCCACGGATCAAAAAGTAATTTTGACTTTCTAGTCTTATTATTTAAGAAATATGACTTGAAAGGCTATAACTACCATAGATAGTGATTGCTCTGATGGATCTGGGCACAGTCAGTTGAAAAGTCTGGGAAGGATTCACCATTCTAGATGCCATTAAGAACATTTGTGATCCACGGGAAGATGTCAAGATATCAACATACACAAGAGTGTGGAAAAAGTTGATCCCAACCCTCGTGGATGACTTTGAGGGGTTCAAGACTTCAGCAGAGGAGAGAGTGCAGAGAAAAGGGAACCCTCCTACACTGTTGGTGGGAACATAAATTGGTGCAGCCATCATGGAGAACAGTATGGAGGTTCCTTAAAAAACCAGAAATAGAGTTAACATGTGATCAGCAATCCCAGTCTTGAGCATATATCTGGAGAATACTCTAACTCGAAAAGATACATGCACCCCAATGCTCATTGCACCACTGTTTACAATAGCTAAGACATGGAAGCAACCTAAATGTCCATCGAAAGAGGAATGGGTAAAGAAGATGTGGTACATACATACAGTGGAATACTATTCAACCATAAAAAATGAAATAATGCCATTTGCAGCAACATGGATGGACCTAGAGATTATCATACTAAGTGAAGTAAGCCAGACAGAGAAAGACAAATATCATACGATATTGCTTATATGTGAAATGTCAGACAAAGACAAATATCATATGATATCACTTATATGTGGAATCTAAAAAAAATGATACAAATGAACTTATTTACAAAACAGAAAATGACTCACAGACATAGAAAACAAACCAAAGGAGAAAGGGAGGGGAGGGATAAATTTGGAATTTGGGATTAACAGACACAGACTACTATATATAAAATAGATGAACAACAGGGGCCTACTGTATAGCACAGGGAACTATATTCAGTATGTTGTAATAACCTATGATGGAAAAGAATCTAAAAAAGTATATATATATATACACACATACACACACGTATAACTGAATGTACACCTGAAACACTGTAAATCAACTATACTTCAATAAAAAAATAATGAGAGAACAATAAAACGTTCTTGGAAATTAAAACAAGACAGCAAAAATGAATATTTCAATGGACAGTCTAGAAGAAAAACATGAGGAAATCTCATATAAATTTGCAAAGGAGATAAAGACATGAAGAATTAAATAGAACTGACATAAAAGTAAAGCTCCTACAGGCTTCAAGAAAGAAAAAACTGATCATATACAAAGAGCTGGGGATCAGAATGGTTTTAGACTTCTTACACACACACACACACACACACACACACACACACATTATTCTAAACTTGGCCAAACTACCAATGAAGTGAGAGGGTACGATAAAGACATTTTCAGATAAGAAAGGTCTCAAAAATGTTACCATTCATATACCTTCCCCTGCTGGGAAGGAGACTATTAGAAGATGTAACGAACAAATGAGGTAGCAAACCAAGAGCGGAAGGCAAGGAATGCAGGAAATAGGGCATTAAACACAGGAGAGAGAAAAAAGTAACCCCCAGGACGATGGTGATGGGAGATCCCAGAATGCCAGCAATGCGCACGGCCTGGAGGACAGCTCATTCTGACTGGAGAAGATGAGAAAGTTCTGGGCAGTTTTCTTTTAAGACATGAAATTGATAGAATCACTGAAGTGTCCCAAAGAGAAAGATATATACAATAGGGAAAGACTTTGGGGTCCAATCCGTGGTAAGGATGTAGAATACTGAACAGATGAAAAAAACGAGCCATTTGTTACCTCCAGAGAAAAAGATGTTCAGGAAAGGAAATATAATTATAATTCCCTACCTGGCTTAGCTGTGAACTGCATTTACATAGTTATAATAAATACTGGTTATTCATCTAACTAAAACTGGAGAGGGGGCGTTCAGTAGGGAGTGGGAACATTTCTTATGTGTGGTGGGGCAGGGGGTGGAAGCTGAACCATCTTTTACCACACTGGAATATATAATGTCTGAAACACTTAAAAAAAAAAAATCAAGAAATAGTAATAGAAATATTCATTTAGAGAAACTGAGGCAAATAACCAAAATAATCAGTGAAAGAAGTGATTTCCTTTGAGGAAAGAAAGATGTGCTCACGAGTAAGCAGTCTGGGCTTTATCTGAAGATTTGGGAACCAATTTAGCCCTAAGAGCAAAGTCATGAGAAAGGGTAAACCAGATGATAGCAAGCAATAACAATGATGCTTTTGAAAAAAGCTGACTCCCATCCATTTATTTAACCTACATTAATTATTTAATTCCTAGTACCGTGAGCCAGGTCATGTGCTAAAAAGAGATGATTTAGCAGGATGAACTGCTTACAGCCTGGTGGGGTGGGCAAAACAAAAACAAATAATTACGATCCAGTGACATAATAGAGTTTAGAGGCAAAGCATCATGAAAATGTGGGGACCAGCAATCAACCTGTCAGAATATTCTAGAGCCACACAGCCCAATATGGTAACTACTAGCCATAGGTGGCTATTTAAATTACTAAAAATTAAGTACATTAAAAGTTCAGTTCCTTGGTTACATCAGCCAGCCACATTTCAAGTGCTTGAAAGCCATATGCGGCTAGTGGCTATCGTATCAGACAGGGTAGACACAGAACATTTTTCTCATCACAGAAAATTCTGTCAGATGGTACTGGTCTACAGGTTCTTAAATGGTGATTTTTACAGTGTTTTCAAGTACATCAAACCCCTGAAGGGATCACATTCCATGGGTCTATTAGTAAGTAGAGCCTTGCTGAGTTTGATATTTAACTAGTTATCTGTACACGGAGTGGAATTTTTACTCCAAGTTTAGTTTTCAATTGGAGCCACCGCTGGAACTAGAAACGGGTCTTTCTTACATGTCCTGATACTGTTGGACCACAGCTGTTGGGGGCAAGTGCTGCTGCTGACTAATAGTCTTTGACCCTTTGGGAAAGCACTTTTGTGTCGTGAAAAGAGGGGAGAGTTCTGGAGAACTCAGAAACTCCTGGGTTTGAATTTTAGCTCCACTACTTATAGCTGTGTGGCCTCGAGCAAATCTCTCAACCTCTCTGGGCCTTTGTTTTTTCAGATGTGAGGTTTATAGATGATGCATGGATCAGGATAAGCCCGTGGCAGAAGCACAAAAATGGCAGCGGCTATTCTTCTCGTCATTCTTAATCTACAGGTGAAGAGGGGTCCTCAATGAAGAAGAGGGCTGACTCTCCTCACCTCTCATTTCTTCTCATCACTGCCCTGATTTCTGGCTTTTGCGAAAGGATCTATCATTGACCAGGAACTTTAGTACCTATGAGAGGAAGAGGAATTTAAGTTCAAAGAAGGGCAAAGGGAAGAAGGGGGAAGGGTACTGGCATTTACCCAAAGCCCAGGACATGCCAGCGTCCACCCGCAGGTACTACGTGTCATTCTATAAACCTTCCCAAGGTCGAGGGGAAGTTGAAGGGCATGAGAAGGTGGCTGGAGGGGAAGAGGCTTGTGGGTGGTGGAAAAGGAAGCATGGTCACACATAAACCCACAGGAGTTAGGTAGAGGAGGGCTGCGAACGCCATGCTCAGGGCCCGGCTTGATGAGATTCGCAGTTCACAATAATAACTGGCAGCAACACGTGGGACTCACGGTGGGCCGAGAGCAGAGGTGGCCGAGGGGGGCTGAGCCAGCCTGTGACTTACTCACAGACAGGCTTTTATTCACAACTTACACCATACAGCCCATCTCTGTTGCCTTCTTTAACTTCCGTGAGAAGAAACACAAAGTTTCTCCCCAAGTGGAGTTAAATTCTAAACATGATAAGCCTGAGTTGGCACCAACGCTGCTTGCCAGAATTAACTTTTCCTTGTAATTTGTAAATGCATTCAGGCTTGTTTTCGGGTTTCCTTTTATGGGCTTCCCCCCACCCCCACCCCTCAAGCAGGGCCAATATCTGAATAGAAAGAAAAGATCTCCAGCTGGGCTCCTTTCTCCGAACTAGCTTTGCAAGCTTTGCAGCATCTTCCTTGGATACGATTCAGCTGGGGGCCTTCCCTGTATTCCAAGAGGAATTCCTTCGTCCTCACACAGGGGCCCTTTGTTGTCTGAGGTTATGAGAAGCTAACCACTACTTTGCACAAGGAAATATCTTTTCCCAGTGCGAAGTAATGATCAAAGAGGAATGCCATTTAAACCAGGGGAAAACAAAACCGTGATTGATATCTAGAATCTCTACGGAAAAAAAGAACGACCCTAGTTACTTCAGTAAAGCAGGATCATCTGCAGTATAAACTGTAAAATTCACTCATCTATTGATGGATTTTAAAGTTTAGTCCTTGGTACAAAGTCTAAGTACTTTTTTTTTAAGTATAAAAACTTTTTTTTTCTATTGTAGCTGCTCTGCTCATAAATATCTCCAATCTTTTCCAAATGCTTAAAGAACTTTTCTCATTAAAAAAAGATGTTTGTATGTGTACATATTTATATGTAAAATACATACACATAAAATAGATGTGATTATACACACACATGCACAAATATATACAAAGTTTGGGAAAAGGGCAGAAAAAAGCCAGCTGTAATCATAGCAATCTAACCTGTGTTAGATGCTCAGTTTTTTCCCCAGGATTTGTTTTAGTTTATGTCCATCTGCATACCTGTTTTTTTGTCTGTTTTTTTTTAACATCTTTATTGGAGTATAATTGCTTTACAACGGTGTGTTAGTTTCTGCTTTATAACAAAGTGAATCAGTTATACATATACATATGTCCCCATATCTCTTCCCTCTTGCCTCTCCCTCCCTCCCACCCTCCCTATCCCACCCCTCTAGGTGGTCACAAAGCACTGCCGAGCTGATCTCCCTGTGCTATGTGGCTGCTTCCCACTAGCTATCTATTTTACATTTGGTAGTGTATATATATGTCCATGCCACTCTCTCACTTTGTCCCAGCTTACCCTTCTCCCTCCCCGTATTCTCAAGTCCATTCTCTAGTAGGTCTGTGTCTTTATTCCTGTCTTGCCCCTAGGTTCTTCATGACCATTTATTTATTTTTTTTTAGATTACATATATATGTGTTAGCATACGGTATTTGTTTTTCTCTTTCTGACTTACTTCACTCTGTATGACAGACTCTAGGTCCATCCACCTCACTACAAATAACTCAATTTCATTTCTTTTTATGGCAGAGTAATATTCCATTGTATATATGTGCCACCTTCTTTATCCATTCATCTGTTGATGGACACTTAGGTTGCTTCCATGTCCTGGCTATTGTAAATAGAGCTGCAGTGAACATTTTGGTACATGACTCTTCTTAAATTATGGTTTTCTCAGGGTATATGCCTAGTAGTGGGATTGCTGGGTCGTATGGTAGTTCTATTTTTAGTTTTTTAAGGAACCTCCATACTGTTCTCCATAGTGGCTGTATCAATTTACATTCCCACCAACAGTGCAAGAGGGTTCCCTTTTCTCCAAACCCTCTCCAGCATTTATTGTCTGTAGATTTTTTGATGATGGCCATTCTGACCGGTGTGAGATGATATCTCACTGTAGTTTTGATTTGCATTTCTCTAATGATTAATGATGTTGAGTGTTCTTTCATGTGTTTGTTGGCAATCTGTATATCTTCTTTGGAGAAATGTCTATTTAGGTCTTCTGCCCATTTTTGGATTGGGTTGTTTGTTTTTTTGATATTGAGCTGCATAAGCTGCTTGTAAATTTTTGAGATTCTTTGTCAGTTGCTTCATTTGCAAATATTTTCTCCCATTCTGAGGGTTGTCTTTTCATCTTGTTTATGGTTTCCTTTGCTGTGCAAAAGCTTTTAAGTTTCATTAGGTCCCATTTGTTTATTTTTGTTTTTATTTCCATTTCTCTAGGAGGTGGGTCAAAAAGGATCTTGCTGTGATTTATGTCATAGAGTGTTCTGCCTATGTTTTCCTCTAAGAGTTTGATAGTGTCTGGCCTTACATTTAGGTCTTTAATCCATTTTGAGTTTATTTTTGTGTATGTGGGATCTTAGCTCCCTGACCAGGGATTGAACCCACACCACCTACATTGGAAGGCGAAGTCTCAACCACTGGGTCGCCAGGGAAGTCCCCATGATGATTTTTTTAAATGGCTGCAAATTATTCCAATTAATTATTATATAATTAATAACGGAAGATATATTATGCCAGCTAATTAACCATTTTTCTCTATCGCTTAACATTTTTGGAACTTTCCATTTTCAGTAAAGTTACCCTCCTTGCAGTTTCCAAGTTCAATGTCCATGGTGCTGACTATAAACTTTACATAACTGTAACGTGTGACATCATTTTGATTTTCTTGCCTTTCCATTTCCTAATTTTCTTCTGATACAAAGTAAAGATGATCTATAGGACCCAGTCATTAGAGACAGCCAGGAGGCTGTTTCTCCATCATAAACCAGGAAATGCTGGATCTGCAAGGCATCACCGCTCCTCAAATTCAGAGCTCTATACAGGTAAAAGACCAAGGAAAACCTGCCCAGCAATTACCTATACAGGCAGAAATCCTCTTTTCCCAAACACTTAAAGACCCTGAACAATAGATGCCAGGGAATCAGACCCAAATTTTTAACTTCTATTAAGTTAATCTTTTTTTTTCTCTCTTTGCGGCACAAGCTCTTCCCAGGCAGAGGCTTAAGGTGCGTCCCTCTTAACAGCAGGGACTCCAGGAGAAACGGCTGACAGTCATCCTGTAAACTGTAGGTGCTCCAATGCCCTTTGGATATTACCTTTTCTACTTATAAAGTCCTATTCCATCTCAGTTTTCTCACATAAGTGGCCTAAGAAGTGTGTCTCAGAGCTGCATGCTGTCTCTCACACCTTCATTTACCAAGGGCAGGTGAGGGGATGAAATGGAGGCAGAGCCTGGGGGCCAAGTCACCGCAGCTGTGGGGCTGTCAGTTCACTTGTGAACGGGAGCTCAGTGAAGCTGTGGGCATAGGACTCTTCACTGGGCCCAGGAAGGCAGTGTAGTTACACTCAACAGATGTTCAAAACCCAACCTTGGGGTCTGGATCTGGTGTGTGTGTGTGTGTGTGTGTGTGTGTGTGTGTGTGTGTGTGGTGGTGGTGATGGTATCTGACACTTGAATATCCAGTATGTGTTTGGTACTTGACACTCATTATTTCATTTTCTTCCCAGCAACTCTGTGACATAAGCATTACTAGCTGCATCTTATGAATATGGAGACTGGTTTAGCAAGCTTAACTAACTCATATAAGGTTACACAACTAGTAAATGGTGGAGCCAGGATTCAAAGTTCAAGCTTTTTTATTCCCACCATAAAGTCTTCAATATGACAGGATTCATGTCATCAAGCCTATCATCATGGGGGCAGGTAGGAAATGTGGGAATATGGGACACAGGAGGTCAGCTAACCTGGGCTTCCCATTCATGAAGGGCCTCAATGTAGACTCTTGACGAGTATCTCCAAATATACGCCCAGAGCTACACGGACAGGATTGAAAGAAAACAATGTTCATCACACAGCTTTGAACTTCAGCCCCACGTTTCCGTAGTAAATCACCAGCAGTTCCCTATGAACTAATACTTTACCTTGAGAATAGGAAAATTTTATCACCTTTATGCATGTGTGCAATACTGCAAATTTGTACAGATAAGCATTTAAAATATTCTTCAATTTTCATAATCCTGCTTTGTCATTATTTTACTTCTTTAATATATCAATAACCTTGAAAACAACACCAACAAAGTAATCCAGGCCTCTTTCAACCTCTGAGTGACCTTGATCTGACATTATGGTTGTTCTAGAAAAATCAAGTTGTATATTAACTGTAAGTGTAACGCAAAAAAGAAAAGTTAGGGACAGGTTTCTGTGCAATTACTTCAAGGGAAATTTTCAGGGGCAGGGAGTCAAGTCTCATGTACCTGTTGTAGAGACTCCACTATTTGTGATTCCTTAAGTATATGCATCTTAAGAACCTAAGAGCTGTTATCCCATGGATTACATACATGGTATTGGCACAGGTAAGCAATCAATCACCAGCAGATTTTATTATGATGCTAATGGTCCTCCAGCTCCTGGGCCTCTCTTTTCTTGTGTAGGCAGGCAAGGGCCCTGCTGCCAAGAGGCCATCACTCTCTGCCCCAAGCTGGCCAGCCACGCCACGACTGACTGAGACTACATGTATTAAAGGAGGGACTTGAACATGTCAATTAAGCTGTCCCTCGCTAAATTTCTCCCATTCTACAGTGAGATTTGTGAAGTGTTTTGACACCCTGGCTAAGCTATTAGTCTTAGTAGAGAGAGACAATGAGAACAAATAAATGGCCATCAAACTGCTGTGAATAAAGATTAAAGTTAGAGTCACAGCATTTTGGGGTGGAAAGGCCCTGAGAAAATATTACTCTAGCCCACATGTGTTACAGATTGGGAACTGCAGCCCTGAGAGGCTGTGACTGCCAGTATTTTTTTTTTTAATTTATTTTTAAAAATATTTATTTATTTATTTGGCTGCATCAGGTCTTAGTTGTGGCACGTGGGATCTTCGTTGCGGCATAAGGGTTCTTTCTTTTGTTGTGGTTCGCGGGCTCTCTAGTTGTGGCTCGCAGGCTCCAGAGCACATGGGCTCAGTAGTTGTGGCACGTGGGCTCTCTAGTTGTGGCACGCGGGCTTCAGAGCACATGGGCTCAGTAGTTGTGGCGTGCAGGCTTAGTTGTCCTGTGGCACGTGGGATCTTAGTTTGTTCCTCCTGTAGATCCCTAATCAGGGATCGAACCAGCGTCCCCTGAATTGGAAAGCAGATTCTTAACCACTGGACCACCAGGGAAGTCCCCTGCCAGTATTATTTTTGCTACACCATGCTGCTGTCCTTGTAGAGGTCTAGAGCAGGGGTCAGGCCACCTGTTTTTGCTAAGTAAAGTTTTACTGGAATACAGCTATGCCCATTCATTTGAGTTGTCTATGGCTGCTTTCGAGCTACACAGCAGTGTTGAGTAGTTGCAACAGATGTCGTATGACCCACAAAGCCTAAAATATTTACTCTCTGGCCCTCTACAGAAAAAGTGCTGACTCTGGCTCTACAGGATGAACAAAGTAGATGAGGAGGAACCAGGCCATGCCAGAACCATGTGAGTGAACTTGGCAGTGGGTTTTTGGAGGCCTGCCAATGGGCACCTGAGTGAGGTTGGAAGCAGGTTCTCTAGCTCATATGCAGCCTGGAGATGAACACAGCCCTGGCCAACAGCTTGACTATAACCCCACGAGAGACCTTGAACCAGAGGTGCCCTGTTAAACTGTGCCTGGGTTCCTGTGAGATAACAAATGTTTGCTGTTTTAAGCTGCTAATGCAGGGGGTGGGGAGGGGGTACTTTGCTACACAGCAATAGATAACTAATACAATTGTGTCTCATTAGCTGGGCTCACCTTTTCAAGGCAAGTGAAATTCTACCTCCTGGGTCAAAGTGCCATTACGATCTGCTCTGTGGAGCCTTTTGGACCCCTGGTCCCCATCTCCAAATGGAACCATCTATGCCAACTGCTTACTTAGAGTCTATCCCTTGGCCTTGTGGTCAGTTATGTAGATGTCTGTGTCTCTGGCTGGTGCTGTGTTTCATTCAATTTTGTAACCACAGAAGCTGATTTAGTACCTATTATTCATAATGGAATTATAATATTTACTGAGTGCTTACTATGCATCAAGCACTTTATGTGCATTATCTCATTTAACCCTCACAACCACCTTAGGAGGTAGATACTATTTTTAAGCCCATTTATTAGGGGAGAAAGCAAAGGTTAAAGAGGTTCAGCAATCTGCCTTTTATCCTTTAGTGAGCTAGTGGGAGCACCAATATTTGAGCTCTGGCTGACCCTGAAGCTGCCACATTCTGTTGACTGGGACCCAAAGTCCCAGGATATGTGGCTCCAGTCTTGGCACTGCCACATTTAACTGTGGACCCAGAAAAGTCACTCACGCAGAGGACACCAGTGTCCTCCTTCATAAAGTGGCGAAGATGATAATGATGTCCCTTTCCTATCTCTCAGAGTTACTGTGAGAAAAAGCACATGTGCTGAAATACTGATTTTTAGTTCACAGCAAATGTGGAATCAAAATGAAGTGATTTTCTGATCTTTGACCAGGTACCCATGGCAGACCTAAAAGAAGATCAGGAAAACAAGCAGAGTTGGACAGAGGTGGGAGGGCACTTCAGGGAAGACCCAGAGGGAGGGGAAAAGGGGCACTGGAATCTGCTTCCGACACCCCTTCCCACTTCCTGTTCCTCCCTCTCCTGCTCTTGGTATCACTGTGGCCCCCGTGCCCCATCTGCAAAACTCCCCCAAACAGTGGTGGGATGGGTAATGAGGAGAAATCCTCAGTTCTTTCACACTTTGGGAGTTTTTACTGGGACTGCCCTGAGCTCTCTCCTCCCTGGAAAGCCCTCTTCATATTATCTGGCTGACTCTGACTTCTCACTACATCTCGGCCTCTTCCAGAAATAAAAGTGTCCTGGATCCCCCAGACTGGACTAGTGGTCCTGGTTCTGAACTCCCACAGTACCTGCCATACCTCGCATACAAGGGAGTCTGAATTTTTCACAGTTGCATCCTTAGTGTGTAGCAGAGTGCTTGACATACATTCGACTGATTTTAGATGAATAAAGGAAAGAAGTTTCACCCACTTCTAAGGCTGTTCTGTGCTAGAATGTAAATCCCATAAGGAAACTGCCTGGTGCTCAATCCAGCACCAGGCATGTAGTGGGAGCTCAATAAATATTTGTTCACCAGCTGGCCCTAAACGTTTGGCCTCATATTACTAGATCCAGGGCAGTATGGTTTGATTAAAGGGAGCTGAATTCGAGGAATGGCTTCGAGGTTCAGAAGACACCACAACTGTGGCCACACTAGAATGGATTCCCAGGAGCTTCCTGGACATGGGTTCTTGTGACTTAAGTTCCTAGACTTCATGATGCTATAACATCAGTGTGTGCACTCATCCTCCAGGAAAAGCATTATCTATCTATTCCGCTCAGACTGCAGTCAAATGACCCTGTATTTAAATTGTATGTTTCTCGGAGCAGTGATCTTCAAAAGTTAAAAAAAAAAAAAAAAAAAAAGATAGGTACTTCTGTATGGACTACCTATTTCATCTTGCTTCCTTAAATGCCACTGATACACACACACACACAAATACCAAAAACCAACACTGCTTCTCTTCCAACTAACAACAAAATCCCAAGAGATCAAAAACTTCCTCAAGGTTTCCTTTCAGTATCAGTTCTGATAAGTTAGGTAAAATGGACATCCCAAGAAAATAAAGAACCTGACATATTCTTAACATCAAAACCAGAAAAAAATGCTGCCTAATAATCACCCAGAAAACGTGCACTGTCAGTATTTCCCACCATTACTTGGCAATCCACCTACTTTTCTAAGGGAACCAAGAACTCTGCAGACATCATCTGTCTCCTTCAAGATGCCTGTACAAACCTGAGTCAGATATATCTTTCCCAGTTATTATTTTTATCTCTCCCACTTAAGCATTCCTAATCGTATGTAAGCAATTTTCCAGAAAATATTGGAAGCGTCCCTAGCTATTGTTTTTTTCCTTCCTTCATTTTTCTTCATTAATAAATATTAGATGTCCATAAGATTAAGGTAGGAAGGATGGCAGTTTTCAAAATTTTGCATATTAAAGTTTGCTCAAAGAAAATGAAAAAATTTGGTCAAAGGAAATTTGCTTATTTGTAAGCTACAATCAACAGCCAGCCCCACTTCCCACAGTGTGGAGTGCAACATGGAAAACCCAGTTTGTGGAAACAGTCCAAAACCAATTAAAGTAGATTTAAGTAACTGAGCATATACAAATATGCATAACAATCCACAGATTTCTAGAGTATTTCTAGAGAGTGGTACAGGGTAGAAGGAAAACAAAACCAGAAATTGATAAGCTCTTAACCTACTTTTAATTCACTCAACTAAGTAAATATGAGACTGGCTTAAATTCCCAAATTTTCAATCCTTAATGTTTTCTTAGCCTGATATAGTAACACATAAAGTGTATTAACTTACTGTCTTTGGGGGAAAAAATACTGCTGCTTAAACCAGAGATAGCTGGAAAAGGATCCTACAATCTTCATTAGCAAAAAAAAGGTACATGTATGCATGACAACAAAATCCATGAGGAGACATTTATCTGTAACCTGCTTTGGGGTAGTCTGAAGATTTCTTGACAGCATTCCCTCTCGCTGGTGGACTAATGCAGAAAATTTAACACCAGAAGAAGTTGGCATGCTTTTTAGCTTCTCTTTTTTAACAATGAGATAAAAAATTGTATTCCTATTTCAACTATGTTCAAAATTGTGCCAGTGCTTTGGGGGAATGCAAGAATTTTGCTCTGCGGTTCTAGCAGGTGCAGAATTTGTAGACCAATTATACCCCACAGGCAGTGGTGCACTGGCAATGTTTAACAACTGGTTCTACAGAAAAAAAAATGTTTATTATAAATAAAGCATGTGTAGCACACAGTTTATAAGTAATAACAAAAACCCCACTAATTTCTTTTTATAACGAATTCCATAGGGACAACTTATTTTCACAGAATGCTTTAACTGAGTTTTGCCAGACTCTTTTGCCAGTAAGCATAGATCTGATTTGAATGTTAGTTGATATTTTCAGTTGAGTTAATAAGTTAGACAAAAGTGAAAATAGGAACACATTTCTTGGAATTTCACTTGGTTGTTAATGACTAGTTCTTTGCTGAATCAGACAACAGCTTTTAAATACTAGAAGAAAACTTCCTCCAGGAATGTTTTGTGTTATCTTCATGTAAAAGCTAGACTCAGCAAACCTTTACGTTTAACTTGCCTTAACATTTTCTTCATCATAGTCTTAAGTGTCGTCAAGCAACCAAATATTAAATCAAGCCAGACTTTATAGCATTTGCCACTTTCCATGGTGTAAATGCTTCTGTCACGGCTGATTTCAAGCTAGCAATGTTAGGTCCCTGAACACAAAGCTGGAGAGATGTATGGTTTTACACCATTACGGAGTGTTTCTACCACACAGGTACGATAGATGTAAATACCCTCAAGAACACAGAAAACAGTAAAATAATTAGGAAGTGATGAGTTTTGAGTATGTATTAACTTTGTTTTTACTTTAATAGAATTTAACTTTTCGTATCACCTCACAACATTTCTGAAATTCCAAAATTCCTCAGCCAGTCCTGGTGGCTCCAGCGCAAGGTTTCAGGGTTCTGGCCTGAAGGGCAAACGCACTTCTCAGACAATTTTCCCTCAGGCACACACCACTAACCTCCAATTAGCAGTGACCCCAGGCCCAACTTGCCCTGCTGGGAGTTAATCAATCTCCAGGGTGGGATGTTGTGCATTAGGTTCTCAGTAGAGTATTAACACTTAGGGAGGGAGGAAATGACTTCAGCACAGTCACATGACTCAGAGACATTACTCAGTTTCCTCACCTGTAGAATGGGGATGATGCTGTTTCTAGCGCGATTATAAGGATTAGAGATAAGGTATACAAAGGTCCTAAAATAATGCCTTGAATATAACTGTTTATTTTTAAGATGGTGGCAGGATCACTGTAAAAGACTCCTTTTCTGGACACACATGGATCCGTCATGAAGCTGCTTCCTCTCTAATAGAGAAGCACTTTTCAAATGTGAGTGAAAGACGAGCAAGCCAGGTCACAATCAGATTTCTTGAGTATATGAAAGATAATTACCTGGCTCCCCAAATCACTATTTCATCTCTGCTCAGGAAATACAAAAAAAAAACAACAAAAGAAAACACACACACAAAAGTGAAGGGAAACTTGTAATTGGAGAGTTTTAGCACAGACCCAAAGGGTAACTTGTAACAGTAAATATTTTATGTTGATGTTATTTTATGTTATGTTTATGTTATTTTCCTATCCCAGAGGAAACACACAAATGTTTGTAGAATTGAAATGAATAATCTCTTTCTCTCTATTCTCCTGTTTTAGTTTCTTTGGACTGAACAAATTTCGGAATTGTAAATGTGGTGCCTATAATTACTCCAACTTAAATCTGGATGCCTTGAATCATCAGAGAGGCTGAAGTCCTTTGGCCTTTCCCTTCCTTTCCTTCCTTTTCTAGTACCCAGGGTCCTTCCTCACCCTCTTCTGGAACCCACTGTGCTCATTCACTCTTCTTGGGCTCTCCATGGGGGATTACTGCTTTGGCCTCTCTCAATATCACCTCAGTCATTTGCCTTAGATACACTTCAGAAGAGGGTATCTATTTAATTTCATTTCATTAAAAATACTCCTCTCTTCACTAAGCAGTAAAAGATGAGAAGTCATCACACAATGGTTTTAGGTGTGGTAGCCAGCTTCCCAGCTGGTACCCCATGATCCTCACCTCCTGGTATCACATCCTATTGCAGTCCTCTTCCCACACTGAATCAAGGCTGCATGTTCAATAAATCATGGCAGAAATGATGATGTGTGACTGTCAACGTTAGGTTAGAAAAGGCATAATTGCTTCTGTGACGGTCTCTCAAGTGGTTCACTCTGAGGGAAGCCAGCTGCCCTGCTGTGAGGACACTGGCGCAGTGGAGAGGCCCCGTGGGGAGGAACCCACCTGACCCACCTTGGAAGTACATCCTCCAGTGCCAGTCAAGCCTCAGTGACTGAAGCCACAGCCAGACACCTGACTGTACCCTTAGGAAAGACCCCAAGCCAGAAAGGCACACCTCTCAAATTCACGGCCCTCTCTTTTGCCCTCACCGCAGGATAAATTTCCAGGCTTCTGCTGAGGTGGAGGGGATGCTGCCACCCAGATGCTTCCAGTAGCAAAAGGAGGTAGGGTACCAGCTGCTTGTTAAACCAAGTTCAGCCACTCCTGCCATTCTGGCCTCAGCCTCCTCTCAGCCTGAGGCGCCTGCTGCTGCTGGCCCTGGAGCCTTTGCAGGACCCTGCCCTGAAAACTGGTGGGGCCCACTGTCCCGCTTCCAGCTTCTGGGTCAGCTTCCTCAGGGCCACTGAGTTCGTGGCCACTCATCCACCTGTCTTCTAGCAGCACTAGGTGCCTCGGGTCTCTGAAACAGGGGATGTCCAGGCAATATTCAGGGTGGGGACCATATAAAGATAGGAGGATGGAGTAAATAGGCACGAAGCATCCCAGGATTCCTCCAGTCTACTTCTCACCCTCAATCTCCTAAACAAACACTGGCAGCCAGGCCCTTACCCGCTGGGCAAGAGTTTGCAGGTATTTTCTTACAGGATCTGGCCAACACGTGAGGAAAGCCCTAAAGACACTGACATTAGAAGTTCCCTAACAACTGGCTCAGCCAGCTCATTACAACAAAAGTCATCATCGATAAGTGCAACCTTCCCCCCACCCTCACATTCTTGTTCGGAACTTCAGTTTTTAGTTCCTTACTCTTATATCTGAGAACACTAATGATTATCAAATAGCTGAAGAAAACCAAAAAAACAATGCGGAGAGATCAGGAACTGTGGACTAAAAAGAAAATTTCAAAAATTATTATTAAAAAACTCATAGAGATAAGAGAAATACGTTGTCTCATGAAGCAAGAAAATGATGCTGTTAAAAAAAGAGCATTCAGAGAACAAAAAAAGACCTCTTAGGAATGAAAAACATGACGGCGTAAATAAAAACTTCAATTGAAGGAATCTAAGTTAAAATTAAAAAATTGGAGTGAAAAGACAAAGAAATAGGTAACAGGAGAGGAAGAATAAGAAAAGCAGATAAATAATCCAGGAATTCCAGGAGATCTAGAAAGTAAAACAAAACACCCACAGAAGAAGAAACATCAACAAAATAATTCGAGAAAATTCCCCAAAACTGAAGGGTAGATTTTCTAGATTTAAAAGGCTCACTGAGTGTCCAGTGCAGTGGATTAAAGAAAAAAACAACTGGCACTGAGGAATATCATTGTGAAATTTCTCAATATATTCAACCAACTTTCAGAGAAGAAAATACAGTTTTATATATGTATAAAGGACTGGGAATTGGAATGGTGGTTGGTATTAGAATACTTTTCAACAGCCATACTGTGAATAAGGAAACAATGGAGCAATATCTTCAAAATTCTGAAGAAAAAAAATTTGCTTGAAAATAATTTCCAACAGAGAACTCTCTATGCAATCATGCTATCAGTCAAGTGAGGTATTGATAGGATACAGACATTTTAGACAGGCAAGTTCTTACATAACTTTAAACCTCCATATGCTTTTTCTTAGGGAGCTACTGTAGGATGTGGTCCATGAAAATGAAGGAATAAAACAAGGAAGAAAAAAAAAAAGATGTGAGGTCTAGGAAATAGCTCTGACACAGGAGAGAAGTAAAGGGACTCTGTGGATGGTAATGCAGAAGACCTCAGATACAGGCAGAGGGAGCAACCAGTCCAGATGAGCAGGTCAGCAGTTTCTGAGATAGACTTCTTCAGACGCATGAAACTGACACAACTGACATAACACCTGATATGAAACTGATAGAATCATGAAACACCTTCAGAGAATATCTAGACAACTGGCAAATATTTCAGTACTGAATGAATGTTAAGTACATAAAACACACACACACACACACCAAACAGACAAAAATAAATAAGCAAGTAAAAAGAAAATTATTAACTCCAGGGATAAGTTGTGCTGATAAGAAAAAAATAGTTTAGTATATGCCCCATTTCTGAATAGCACATATAGTCATAATAATGTAAATTTTGAATACTTTTCTAATCAAAACTGAGATATAACTATACTGTGAGGATGGCAATTGCTCATGGTATAGACCAGGAGAATAAAGAGCTAAGTCCTCATGTTTGAAGGTGAAAGTTAATGTGCGGTGCCTCAAACTGAAAAAGCAGGAGGTGGCAATACTTACTTGCCATTAGGCATATGGAGGCAGAGTTGAAAGTGGTCTTTCTGGGGAGGGAAATGAGGAGCAGGGGTCTGGGACCTGTTCTTTCTCGTATGAAACCTCATAGAACTAGCAGGTTTTAAAAATTGTAACCTGCTATATATAACTTTGATGAAAAATTTAAAAAATAATTTAAAATGTAATAGTATATAGAGAGCTAACATGTGACTGCTTTTTCAAAATAACATCTATACGATTTTGGTAAATAATATTTGGGGTGTTTACTTTCCTTTTTAATAAATTGAGAGGCTTGGACTACATAACTGCTACGGTCCCTTGACCTCTACACGTGTATGTTTTTTGTATCTCTTTGTACATTTCTGGACTTGTGAACACAAACATACAGAGATCTGATAATCAATAGTGGAACTCCCTTGATTATTTGATCATTAAAAATTAATATGTATTATCCACATATCTGCAAAGACACAATCCGATACTACCAAGTGAAGGAGAACAAGGCGGCTCAAGCATCTACCGATTTGTAGAAAAACACCTGAGGCTGCATTTCTGTCTTCCTCTGCCCATGTGAGAGGAGACACAGGAAGAGACTAAAGTTCCCTGCTGGTTAGACTCTGGCCTGTGACGCACGCACTGTGATGAGGACCTCAAAGTTAATATTTGTCCATCTCAGGGAATTAAACTTGGCTTGAGAACTTGGGGGGTGGGAAGAAAAAGCAAAGTGCTACATACTCTGGTGGAGATTAGTGCTCAAGTCAATGTTAATCTTGGTAGCATAGCCAAGTCACTCGCATCCTCTCTAGCATGTGCCAAGGAAGAACATGGCGAGTCCTTCAACAAAACCAACACTAATATGGGGAGGGCCGGGTATGGAACTTTGAATTAAAGAGAAATACGAGGATTGTGAAGGTGATTTCTTCCTAGCTTGGTGACTGGTAAATCACTTAATCTCTCTATGCCCTGAATTCTTCATCCATAAATATATATTCCATGTAGCTTTTAGAAGTATACGTGTTAACACACGTAGAACACTGAAAACAGTGCCTTGATATATCTTCTCTAAAAATAGATGCAAAGAACATAACTGATTTATAGGGGTCTTGGATTCATGGTTGGTGTGCACTTGCATGGGCTCTCTCTCTCTCTCTTTAACCTGGTCTTTATTTATGTAACCTGGTCTTCAGGATAATGGAAGCTCTAAGAGGAGAGACTTTCCCATGACAGATTTGGTCAAGTCAATCTCAAAAAGTCAAGGAACGTACTGCTCACTGACCATAGTAAGCTTGTTTGGCAAAATCTCAGGTTACATTCATTTGCACTAACATTTAGTATCTGACGCTGAAGCTTTCCTTTGGTTGCCAGATGTATTTGGCACTCTGGAGGGGATGGACAAACTCTGTACTAGTGCCAAGTCAAGGAGTCCAAGGACTGGTTTAAGGACACGCCCTCATCCTTTTTTGTTATCCCAGGTCCTCAACAATATCTGGCATACAGAGAAGGAGATCGTTTGTTGAACTTCAAATGAAAAAAAAAATACATTGATATGCTTCTCATAGTCAAAAGTTATATAACCATACCTTATAGTCACCCACAATTCTCTCATCTAAGAATGCAATCTTATTTTTCGCATTCATTTTTCTGTTTGTACTAAAACTTTTATAGGTTAAACCACTATATTAAACAGAATGTTAGTGTATCATATTACAGTATGTGTAATTTACATTTAAAGAAATTAATAAAGAAGACTGTCATCCTACGGAAGTAGTACTGTTTAGTTGTGAGCTATTTTTACCTAAAAAACCCCCAAAGAATATGAATTCCTTATCAGATTTATGGTTTGCAAATATTTTCTCCCATTTCATAGGTTGCCTTTCTCTCTGTCATTTCTTTTGCTATGCAGCTTTTATTTATTATTTAAAAAAAATTTTTAAATTTAATTGATTTTATTTTTGGCTGTGTTGGGTCTTAGTTGTGGCACGCAGGATCTTCACTGCAGCATGCGGGATCTTTCGTTGTGGTGCATGGGTTTCTCTCTAGTTGTGGCGTGCAGGCTCAGTAGCTGTGGCTTAGTTGACCTGCAGCATGTGGGATCTTAGTTCCCCGACCAGGGATCGAATCCGTGTCCCCTACATTGGAAGGCGGATTCTTAAACACTGGACCACCAGGGAAGTCCCCCATGCAGGTTTTTAGCTTGAGGTAGTCCCATTTGTCTATTTTTGCTTTTGTTTCTTGTGCTTTTGGTGTAAGAGCCCAGAAATCATCGTCAAGATCAATGTCATGAAGGTTTTCTGTTATGTTTTCTTTTTGGAGTTTTATAGTTTCAGGTCTTAGGTTTACATCTTTAGTCCATTATGAGTTGATTTTTGTGTATGGTTTAAGATAAGGGTCCAATTTCGTTCTTTTGCATGTGGATATCCAGTTTTCCCAACTTTCTTTTCCTCATTGTGTACTCTTGGCACCCTTGTCAAAGATCAGTTGAACTTATGCTGTAGACTATAGGTCTGTATGCCCTAATGAATGGGATTAGTGCCTTTATAAAAGAGACCACAGAAAGCTCTCTTGCCCCTTATGCCACATGAGGTTATGGCAAGAAGACAGCTCTCTATGAACCAGGAAGTGAGATCTCACCAAATACAGAATCCCAACACCTTGATCTTGTATTTCCCAGCCTCCAGAACTGTGAGAAATAAATTACTGTTGTTTATAAGCCACCCATTCTATGGTATTCTGTTATAGCAGCCTGGATGGACTAAGACACCATATATTTATAAACTTATTTCTGGACTTTTTATTCTGTTCCATTAGTCTATATGTCTGTTTTTATGCCAGTACCATACTGTTTTAGTTACTGTAGCTTTGTAATACATTTTGAAATCAGAAAGTGTGATACCTCAAGCTTTTTCTGTCTCAAGTTTGCTTTGGCTATTCTGGGTCTTTTGTGGTTCTGAATGAATTTTAGGATTGTTTTTTCTTTTTCTGTAAAAAAATGCCATTGAGATTTTGACAGACATTGCATTGAATCTGTAGATCATATTGGGTAGTATGGACACTTTAACAATATTAAGTCTTCCAATCCATGAACATGAGCTGTCTTTCTGTTTATTTCTGTCTTCTTTATTTCTTTCAACAATGTTTTGTAGTTTTCAGTGTACAGGTCTTTCACCTTCTTGGTTAAACTTATTCCTATAAAAATAAAGTATTTTATTTTTTTGTTGCTACTTTAACTGGGATTGTTTTCTTAATTTCCTCTTTGGATAGTTTGTTGTTAGCACATAGAAATGCAACTGATTTTTTTAAGTTGATTCTATATCCTGTGACTTCACTGAATTCCATATTAGTTATAATTTGTGTGTGTGAATGTGTAATCTTTAGGCTTTTCTACATGTAAGATCCTGTGGATTTTTATAATCATTTCATAAATGGTGGTAGGACAGCAGGTTATTAGGGAAAAGTTAGATCCTGAATTAAATGAGAATAAAAATATTTGGAGGGAAATACAAGTGAATATTTATCTAATTGAAGAATAAGGAAGGGCTTTTCAGTTACTAAAGGTCTGGAAGAAACACAAGTAAAAGATTAACAGATTACATAAAAAGTAAATATTTTTCACCTTAAGAGGTGAAAAACTGCAAAGATCAAATGGAACAACATTTATGACACAGATGATAAAGGGTTACTATCTTTAACTTTAAAAGGGTTCATAATTCAACAGGATATTTATTAAAGACATCAATAAAAAAATAACAAAGGACATGGCCAACCAATTAAGAAATGAATAAATACTAAAGCCAATGAACATGAAAAATTATTCAACTACAGAAATAAATAAATGCAAATAACTGTATAACACTTTTGTCAAGTAAGTTGAACTTTTTGTTTAATGATAACAGCCAGTGTTAAAAAGTCTTTAAAATATCAGTAATTTTTGCTCCAAAAATTCTAGTCCTTGGAGCCTAAACAAAGAATGTAATCAGAGAATCAGAGAGGTATGAGTAAAGATCTTTCTATTTATTTATTTATTTTTGGCTGTGTTGGGTCTTCATTGCTGTGCATGGGCTCTCTCTAGTTGTGGTGAGCGGGGGCCACTTCTCGTTGCGGTGTGTGGGCTCTTCACTGTGGTGGCTTCTCCTGTTGCGGAGCACGGGCTCTAGGCATGTGGGCTTCAGTAGTTGTGGCGCACAGGCCTAGCTGCTCCAAGGCATGTGGGATCTTTCCAGACCAGGGCTCGAACCCGTGTCCCCTGCATTGGCAGGCAGACTCTCAACCACTGCACCACCACGGAAGTCCGATGAGTAAAGATCTTTTAAAAAGGGTGCTCCACTTAGAATTATCCTTAAACAAATTATGATATATTCATAAATTGGAAAAAGAAAGTAACACTAAGTTTAAAAAAAGTAGGGTATGAGACTAAGTGAAAAAAAAGCAGGGTATGTATATGAAATGTAATGTAAGATTTATTATCAACAAATCACCACATATATAGTCAAAGGGAATATACTTAAATGAAAAAAGTCATCTTGGGGTAGGCGGTAGGTTTAGCTTATGATTTGTCTAAATTGGATCAGATTTTTTTTTAAACCATGAAATATATTTATTGGCAGTATTTCCATAATAGATTTTATTTTAGACTACAATGATAAGCTACATAAAGAGAGCAGGTATCATATGATGCTGGATGGGAATATTCTTCTAAAGCACATTTTGGAAATAATTAATAAGCATGATGTTAAAAATTATGTCTATCCTGCAGATTCAGGGAATACTGTGGAATACTGGGAGAGTTGTGTTAAATTCTTCCTCCACATTTGCCTTTTTCAATTTCTTTTTTATCTATACTTTTTGCTTGTATTTGAAGAAGCTGAGTTATTTGGCATACAAAATCATAATTTTATTTTTTGTTGGAAACTATACCCTAGATCAAAAATTGAAAGATCATATTTATTATTTTATGTTTCTTTCTCTTTGAATGTATTTTTTTCTGATATTAGTATGCAGCCCCTGATTTCTCTCTGTTGCATTTGTTTGCCTTATCTTGGCCTCTCCTTTTATTGTTTATTTTGTTTGTCACATTATTCTGGGTGAACAGCAGTTGACTTTACTTCTTTTCTGACCCAACCTAAGAGTCTGCGCCTTTTAATAGAGAAGCTTAAACTACTTACATTTATGGTATGCACTGACTCTCTCCTCTCGTCTTATTTTGCCATTTTCTTAATGTCTCCTGGTTGTTTCCTTTATTTTCAGACTTCTGCTTTTACTTTTTGCTTTGTTTTAAAATTTCTCCAGCATGTTGCAAGGTATATGTTGTGTTTTAAAAATTTTCCACGAGAGAAAATATTCTCTTTTTATCCTCCTTTTTAAAAGGCATTATTTACATGAAGTGGTACCCAGATGAAGTTTTAATGCAAGCTTTCTAGTTCAACACTGATTGTGTCACTTTTGAGGATAAAGGCAGCACTTATACTAATTATGCAAGAACAACAGGTTTCAACTAGAAGCGTTTTGGGCAAATAGGATGGATGGTCATCCTATCTCTGGGTGATAGGAATAAGGAGATGCAGGTTTGGGGGTGGGTAGAAGATTTTGCTTTGGTGTATTCTGTACCTAAGGTGGTTGATGAACATTCAAAGGGAGGTATTCTATTCGCAGTTGTATATATTGGCCAGAAACTTAGAAGAAAGCTTTGGGCTCAATATAAAGATTTCAGAGTCATTAACAATATAGCTAATAAATAGGGCCATGAGACTGAATAACAAAATAGAGGCAATAAGTATGCAGTGTTAAAGAAAAGACTGAATCCTGATGAACACTGCTTAATGTAAAAAAAGAAGAAGAAAAAAACTACAAAGGAGATTCATAAATTGCAGCCAGTGGGTAGGAAAAAAAATAAAGAGGGTTGATTCCATTCCTTGCCATGTCTCCTCATGAGACTTTCAAGATCAGGTAATTTCTGGCCAAGAAACAAAAGCAGAATTGTCCCATTCTGCAATGGTTCCAGATGAAAACTGGTAGTAAAACCAGATACGATTCCAAAAGGAGACACTGGAGAAGGACCAAGCTGGGTCTATACGGAATTGCACATGACACGGCACCATTTATGCTGTATCAAAGTCATTAGCATCTTTCTAAATCAAGCTGAATAAAAATCACCATTATCTGGACAGTTGGACAAGTCTTACTGGGAAAATGATATTTCTATGCTCCTGTACTAGTAGGTTGGTTCAGTAATAAATATACGAAAACTTTTATTTGAAAAACAAACAAATACATAAATAGAAGTGAGTGTGGTAATAAAGCAGGTAAAGAGTTTCAGGGAGCAAGGATTGACCAGTAGTGTTAAATGACACTCAAGGGTCCAGTAAGCAAAGGACTGTAAATGCCTCTCAGGTTTAGCATCAAGAAGTTACCAAGAAAGGTAACTGGTGACCTTAGCAAAGGCAGTTTTGGTACAGTGGTGAATCTGGAAGCTAGATTGCTATGGGTCAACCAGTAGTAGGAGGTAAGGAAGTGGAAACATTAGGCATAACAACCCTTAGAAGGAAATGGGCTGTGAATGGAAGGTGAGAGAGAGCGAGAAAGAAGAAAGTAGGATTAATGGAAAGTTTGCTTAAGTTGGGAGTTTTCAAGTTATTTGGATATGATAGTAGAAGACAGTTGGAAGAAAGGGAGGAATTGAAGACAGAGGTACGAGACAGGATCATGGTTTGAGCAAGGTCTGTTAGCAGGCAGGAGGGAACAAGGAAGGATTAATCAGCCTCAGATAGGTGATGGTGGGGAATAAGGCGGACCTGTGCTCACTGTCTTCATTTTATGTGTCTTCCTGTTCCGCAGAAGCTAGAAATGAGAAAAGCGTTCCCATATCGACTTAGATTCAGACAATCCTATGCAAGATGAGAAAGGAGGAAGAAAGGGAGGGAGAGGTTATACTCTGGCTACTCCTGCTCTTTCTACTGGCAAGCCCCACAGGGACATGCTGGGTTTTCCGTTAGCACGTTAGCAGTGTTCCAGCATCCTGGTGCTTTGTGGATGTCAAGAGGCAGAATGGGGGGCATTTGTTTTTCTGTCTGTGCAGATCCATGAGGCATGGTGTGACTCTAGGGCCATCACTTGTAGCAGCTCACCAGCTAATCCCAGCTAAGGTGGTGTTCCACCCATCATTTCCAACTCCCCCTCTGTTTGGTTGTGTAAGAGGAGGGAGCTCCCTGGAAGGGTTAGTTCTGTGGTGGCTTTTTGTTGTTGTTTTTGTTTTTAGTGTTATTGAGCCTGCTACTCAAGCCTTTCCAGGGACACTGTAAGCATTCAATTCCCTGTATTAAATTTCCTTTTGCTTGACATAGCTAATGTAACTTCTGTTTCCTGCAAGTGAACTCTGATTGAGAGGGACATCTACTCTTGTATCAGGAGGGAAGGAAGGATGGATATACATGTAGATAAATTTGTGTGTGTGTGCGTGTGTGTGATGGGAATCTCCTCAAATGCAGGAGTTTTTTAAGCTGTGGTGTGCAGAGCCTCAAGGAGCTCCTAAATAGGGTTCATGGCATCTGTGAACTTAAATGAGTAAAAGTCACATCTCCTTCTTACCTAACCTCTAACTTAAATTTAGTATTTTCTTCAATTCTGAATGCAGGCATCAAACCACAGCACCATTGGCAGTTCCTGTGACTTCGCCTCTAATAGAAAGCAGATATTTTCATATTATATTAGAGCTGTTGTAGATCTCAAAACATTGTTTATGCTCATAACTATGGTATGTATTAGACTCTTGTTAGATCTTGTTCCGTAATACATTTATAAAGAAACACACACTGACGTTTTTCCAAAGATGACATAACAGGCACATGAAAAGATGCTCAAGATCACTAATTATTAGAGAAATACAAGTCAAAACAACTATGAGATATCACCTCACACCTGTCAGAATGGCTATCATCAAAAAATCTACAAATAACAACTGTTGGAGAAGATGTGGAGAAAAGGGAACCCTCGTACACTGTTGGTGGGAATGTAACTTGGTACAGCCACTATGGAGAACAGTATAGAGGTTCCTCAAAAAACTAAAAACAGAACTATCATATGCTCCAGCAATTCCACTCCTGGGTATGTATCCAAAAAAACCCAAAAAACAAAAAACAGAAAGCAAAAAGAAAACACTAATTCTATACGTGGCACCCCAATATTCATAGCAGCATTATTTACAATAGTCAAGACATGGAAGCAACCCAAGTGTCCATCAACAGATGAACAGAAAAAGAAGATGTACACACACACACACATACATACACACACATATACACACAATGGAATATTACCCAGCCATAAAAAAGAATGAAATTCTGCCATTTGTCGCAATCTGGATGAACCTAGCAAATATTACACCTAGAAGAATATGTCAGAGTTAGCAAATTCTATATGATACCACTTATATGTGGAATCTAAAAAATAACATAAATGACTATATATGCAAAACAGAAACAGACTCACAGATATAGAAAAGAAACTAGTAGTTACCAAAGGGGAGAGGGCAGGGGGGAGGGGCAAAATAGGGGTATGGGATTAAGAGATACAAATTACTGTGTATAAAATAGATAAGCAACAAGGATATATTGTATAGCACAGGGAATTATAGCCATTATCTTATAATAACTTTTAATGGAGTATAATCTGTAAAAATACTAAATTATTATGCTGTACAACTGAAACAAATATTGTAAATCAACTACACTTCAATTTAAAAAATGGAATATAAAAAAGCACATTACATCAGAATTTTTAAAAATTGTTAACTCTATTTCCTTTGTAGTCCTATGTATTTTATTTTATGCATTTAAAAATATCATCCTGAAAAGGGGTCCATAGGCTTCAACAGATTGGTAAAGCAGTCCGTAGCATAAAACATGTTAAGAAGCCTGTTCTAATGTCTTCTATTTTGCCTGTAAAGTGGGGTTTCTAAACTTTGGCACTAGGGATATTTTAGGATGGATCATTCTTTCTTTCTGGGGACTGTTTTTGCACTGTAGGATGCTCGGGAGCCTTGACTATGCTAGTAGCACCCTTCGTGGCCACATGACCATCAAAGAAATTGTTACCTGCGGGACAAAAGTGACCCTGGTTGAGAATCAACCTTAGTAGTGCTAAGCGTGAGGAAGGTGACTAGGTCTGAGATCTGATTGGAGGAGAGAGGGCTCAAAATGGATGCAACAGAGGACGGCATAGAGAAATGTCTAAAGAAAACATGCAATTGAGTGATGTTGAGGGACCAGCTGAAATCATCTACAGTCATCCCTCAGTATCCCTGGGGGATACAGGATCCCCATGGATACTACTGATAAAATCCGAGGACATTCAAGTCCCTTATATAAAATGGCAGTGTATTTGTATATAACCTACACATACCCTCCCATATACTTTAAATTATCTCTAGATTATTTATAATAACTAATACAACATAAATGCTATGTAAATAATTGTAAATACAAGGTAAATGCTATGTAAATAGTTGCTGGTGTGTGGCAAATTCAAGTTTTGCTTTTTGGAACTTTCTGGAACTTATTTTTTGCAAATATTTTTGATCTGCAGCTGGTTGAATCCACAGATGCAGAACCTGCAAATATAGAGGGCTGAATGTATAGAGTAGCCCACGGATAAGAGGTTTTTCAAGTTGTTGTTGTTTTTTTTTTTTTAGTTAATTTATTTATTTTTGGCTACGCTGGGTCTTCGTTGCTGCGCGTGGACTTTCTCTAGTTGCAGCGAGTGGGGGCTATTCTTCGTTGCGGTGCGCGGGCTTCTCATTGCAGTGGCTTCTCTTGTTGCGGAGCACGGGCTTTAGGCTCGCGGGCTTCAGTAGTTGTGGCACGCGGGCTCAGTAGTTGTGGCGCACGGGCTTTGTTGCTCTGCGGCATGTGGGATCTTCCTGGACCAGGGCTGGAACCCGTGTCCCCTGCATTGGCAGGCAGATTCTTAACCACTGCGCCACCAGGGAAGCCCCTCAAGTTGTTTTCTTCTACTCACCATACATGATGAATATTCAAATGATGGACAGTCTACCATCAACAGCATTTGTGATATAGGTGCTGACTTACAAATGAGATGGGCTGGAGTTACCTACAACGTCTGAAGTACTGTTTCTTCCCCTGATCCAAATGCTAACATGTCTTAACATGCTGGTTGAAAAAAACACTTTATTCAAGCAGAAGGAAAACGAGAACATTTAGAACTTAAAATAACTGTTATTGCCCCTTGTTCTGCTATTGTCCAGAATAGCAGCGACAGGAAGTAGGGTGGGTATATTCTGGACTTGAATGGATTTGGAGGTTGCTGCTCCCAGAAAATCTGAGCACAGGTGGCATGGCTGTGAAGGATATGAAGCAATCCTATGATCCAGCAATTTGCCTCCTGGGGTATTTACCCAGGAGCAATGAAAATATATATCCACATAAAAACTTGTCCAAGAGTGTTGACAGCAGCTTTATTCAGAGTAGTCCCAAACTGGAAATAACACAAATGTCCATCAACAGTATAATGCCCTGCGGTGTGGTCATACAATGAAATACTACTGAGCAAGAAAAAAGAATGAACTGCTGACATATGCAACAACACATACGGAACTCAAGAACATGCTGAGGAAAAGCAGCCTTACACAAAAGAGAACATACATTCTTACAGACTGTATGAGTCATTTATATAAGTTTTAAATAGGCTAAATTAAGCCATGGTGATTAAAAAAATCAGAATAGTGACTGACTCCATTGGAGAGGAAACAAGAATCGATTGGGAAGGGGCATGGAAATTCTCCTGGGTGATGATCTTCTCTATATTTCTTGATGAGGAGTTGCGTTATACAGTTGTACGCAGTTGCCAAAACTCACCAAATTGTACACTTGGATTTATGCATTTCACTGAATGTAAATTACACCAGAGGAAGGGGAGAAGGAAGGGCAGGGGGAAAGGTGAAGGAGAAGAAGAGGAAGAGAACGGCAAATAAAAACTCACAGTCAACCAAACACGTGCTGAAATGTTTGAAATGAAATGACGTCTGTAACATACTCTGAGATGTAGTCAAAAAAAAAAAAAGAGGGATTGGTGGATAGCCAGGTGGTTAGATATGTGATAGAGAAAAGACACCTAACATTAATTGTAGATTCTAGATGGTGAGATGTGCAATTCTTTAAGCTTTTCCGTAGCTTGAAAATTTTCATACTAAAGAACATGAGTGTATGGCAATGTATCTCTTTTTGCCTTTTTGAAGTATTTCATTAACCTTTGGGCCAAAAAAGCTACTTGAGAACCATCAAAGCATTTCATATGGTTCTTGCTCTATTTTAATAAATGGAACCTAAAATGTCACACTTATTCTCCATTCCGTGAATAACAACAATCACTCACACTCTGTGCCACCACCACCTCTGGATCGCTGCAGCTGTCCAGGCACCACCGGGCTAATTACCTTACACACGTCAGCCTCCCATAGAGAACTCAATGGTTTTCTTTATTGTCTAACAAAAAGTTCTAGAACACATCTTCAGAACTTCCAGACAGCTGGGAACTAGAACAGGTGTCCAAGAGGAAGACTATGTCTGTGACGGTGGGTATTTTTAGCAGAATGTATTATTCAAATGTGTTATGAAGGTGTGGGACTGTGTGTGTGTGTGTGTGTGTGTGTGTGTGTGTGTGTGTGTACTGAGCCGGAAGTGAGAGAAGGAAAATATATTTTAGAAAGAAGGTACACATTATAAGTCATAAAAAGGAATAGTAACTTTATTCCAAATTCTGTGGAGAGAGAAAACTTTTTCCTTTTCTCTTTTTTCTTAAGCTCGTATCCAATGCCATATGATACTGTCACCTGGCAAAGGGGTGTGACAAAGGCTGCCCGGATCTGGCACCTCCAGCTCTTTTCTAGCTTCCCTTTCTCAATAAACCTTTGACAAAGGTCAGTTGTTTGAAAGGCTGGGTTTTTCCTTGTTTGGTCAAAGCGTTTCTTGCTCAGCAGAAAGATTAAATGTCTCTGAGTGTCAATAAATAAGTGGTTTCAGTGAAGCTTTTTGGAATCTATTTCCCTGAAGGCTGCTTGGTGGCGTGCCTGGGATTGCTTTGGTTTTGTGTGAAACTAGTAGGTAAACAATGTAATTACCAGGCTGCCTAGTCCCTGCGGCTCCTGACACCTGCAGAGCCACGCACTGAAGAAGAGGGCAGGGATAAAATATCTTCACCTAAAACCAGGAGTCAGGCTTTGAACTTCAACTCAAACTGACAAAACGCCAAGGCGCTAAAGTGGCAGAAGTTGGATTTGAACTAAAGGGATCTCAGGAGCCCTGGTGCAGCTGTGCCGGCACTAGGAAGGTAGTGAATTAGGTAAATATCTACTAGGAGAAAAAAAGACAATAAGCCAGACTTAAACAAAGACATAAGTTTCTGATTAACTTTACTCTGGATGGAGGCCATAATTCAAACCTGATTCATGAAACAGTGTCTAACAGTTCTGGCTGTGTACAGGGGGAATGTATCAGAACTGGATTAGCTACAGTAACCCCACACCGAACAAGTTCAGGGAAATCTGTTTGGTTCACTTTATTTGCATGGGCACCTCTCTGCTGTCATTAGGGAGAGAAGGGTGGTTTTCTGTAAAGCCAGATCAAACCATCTCTTCCTGAGAAGCAGCTGACTGACGTGCAAACCAAGCATCTTCTGCCTGTCCCATTGGAATAATATAGTAGACGTGTTTCATACAATGACACACTTAGTGGTACCCAGATTCCAAAAAGTAGCAGACAGACTTTGAAACTTAATAGGATTCAGGAGGAAAAAAAAATCCTGGCTCCTTCCTTAACATAAATTGTATATAATCAGCAAATCAGCAGGCAGTTTTCATTGGTTTGTGACTCATTTGGGACTTAATTCCAATAAAGATGATGTGGTGACATTTAAAGGCTTGGCCGAAATTAGAAACATAGGAAAACTGAAGGTGACTTTGGTGGAAAATATAGAATATAAAATAGCATGCAAAATAATCAGACATTCACTCTTTAGGTGGGTTTTATGAATTGCTGACTCAATACATCCATACTGTTTTGGCCATCTGACTACTCTGCCAGTCTGATGGTGTGGGATGAGTGACAGCCTTACTTTCACAGGCACAGAGTGGTTTTTGTTTTTTAAGATAGAATGATCTATCAACATAGTCTTCTCGGCCATTCTCCCAGGACAAGAAACAGAAGAAAGTTGAATGACTTGCTTTCTGAGCAGAGAGTGAAGTAAGAATCCGAACTTTAGTCTTCATGCATCTCACACACTGCTCCCCACACACTTCACATTTAAGAGACCTGGCTACATGGATGCCGGGCTACAGACTGGCTGGTACAGTGGAATGGAGCAGACCAATGTTCACCTGGCTTAGGTGCTCTGCTGTTTCAAGGCGAAATGCTGGTCTCATGGGGTTAGAAGAAAAATCCAGAAGCATTCCTCTCCTCCACTAACATCTCCATCTTTGATAACTTGGGCATGGGGATGATCAGAGGGAAACTGTTTGTTGCATTTTTCTTATCCTTTATTGGTACTTTATAGGATTACTAATAAGAAATCTGAGTAAGTATCAAAAATCTTGCCCCAGCATGTATTGGGACTTCTCTATGGAGAGTGCTGATGACGGATGACCCTTCATGACACAGGACCACCAGACCTTGGATGTGGTGTAGGCCGTGGATGCTCAGTGGTGGCACCAGCACTAGCAGAAAAGTTTATGCTTATGGGGTTGTTCCAGGCTGAAGTGTATCCCTAACCCATAGCGCCTCAGAATCGGACTGTATTTAAAGAGAGGACCTTTAAAGAGGTAATTAAGGTAAAATGAGGTCATTAGGGTGAGGCCTAATCCAATCCGACTAGTGTCTTTATTAGAAGGGGAGATTAGGACACACAGACAACACAGACTGTGGGAGGACCATGTTGAAGAGGCAGCAAGGAGAGAGGCCTCAGGAGATACCAAACCTGCTGACACCTTGACCTTGGACTTCCAGCTTCCAGAACTGTGAGAAGTTAAATGTCTGTTGCTTAAGCCACCCAGTCTGTGCTATTTTGTTATGGCAGCCCTAGTGGTCTAATACATGGGTTTACAAAGAAAACGTGAAGAATATTCGGAATTGTTCAAAGTACAAGAGCCTATCTAGGCTAACTCAGAGTTGTCCGAAGTGTGTTCCTAGGAAGTTAGTAACTGTTACTGGGGAAAAAGAAAGGGGGATTCTGGGCTCAAGTGAATTTGGGAAATGCTGGATTAGACAGTCAGCCAGGTTTCTTTGCTGCAGAACTTCTCGGAGCCTTTAATGTGCTGAGGTGCATATTATGGGTTTGATTCACATGATCTGTGTGCCATCCTTGACACCTCTCTTTGCCTCACTTTTCATTTCCAATCCATGGTCAATTCTTGATGACTTTATCTTTTAAATATTTCTTGAACGAGTTCACTTCTATCTGAACCTTCATGAAACCTGGGTTGTACCAACATTGTCTGACAATTTCATTTTCTAAATATTTCTTGAATTAGTTCACTTTTCTCTACTGAACTGCCATTGAAACCTGGACCAAATGACCTATGTCTTTTTTTTTTTTTTTTTTCTAATTTATTTAATTTATTTATTTTTGGCTACGTTGGGTCTTCGTTGCTGCACTCGGGCTTTCTCTAGTTGCGGCGAGCAGGGGCTACTCTTCATGGTGGTGCACGGGCTTCTCATTGAGGTGGCTTCTCTTGTTGTGGAGCACGGGCTCTAGGCACGCGGGCTTCAGTAGTTGTGGCATGTGGGCTCAGTAGTTGTGGCTCGCGGGCTCTAGAGTGCAGGCTCAGTAGTTGTGGGACACGGGCTTAGTTGCTCCGCGGCATGTGGGATCTTCCCGGACCAGGGCTCGAACCCTTGTCCCCTGCATCGGCAGGCGGATTCTTAACTACTGCGCCACCAGGGAAGCCCAGACCTATGTCTCTTGCTTAGTCCACTGCAAGACCTTTCTGACAGGTCTGCCCACACCCACAGGGTGCTCTCCAGGCAGTTGCCCACAACACAGCCACAGGAATCTTTCCCAAGAACAGGCTGGATTATGCCAGCTCCCTGACTGTAGAGACATTTCAGTAGCGTCCCACTGTTCTTAAAATGAGAAGACAAAATTCCTTCCCACTTCTACAAGCTTATATTGAACCATCATCCTCCCTGGGCTCCATCCATCCTCACAGGTTTTCTTTTAGTCCCACACTGTTCTGCCTCTACCCACTACAGGGCCTTTGCTCATGCCGTCTCTTCTTCCTGGTTAACACCCCCGATCTTCCTCAGGGAAGCTTTCTTTTACTTCCATTCTTGGGTCAAAACCCTGTACCATTGATTCACATTGCACTTGTCACTACTGAAAATTTACCTGCATGTGATTATTTGGTTAATACCTGAATCTTCCTCTTCTGCATTGGAAACTCTGAGTTTGTAGAACACCTTTTGTGAAATACCCAGTTAATTTATTGATGAAGGTCTGGGGAGGACACCTCTGAAACACACCGTGAAGAATTTTTATGAAGACAGACAATGAGCAGGGTTCAAGGAGAAAGGTTTTGGGTCCTCTAGAAACAGGCAGTTGTTGTTGCAGTTTAGCTAAACAACCCATGTGAAAAGTTGAATATGGAAAAAAATATGATATTGGGTCTAAGTTCTGGAGGTATATGTGGGTGTTTAACTTAAAAAAAAACAACCAACTTTTGATTTTGAAAATTTTCAAACCTACAGAAGACTTGGAAGACTAGTACAACAAACCACCACATACTTTTAAGCAACCTGTTTAATGATGTGATTTTGCTCCAGAAAAGCTGCTCTTTTCTGCTCTACTGTAGTCAGTGTAATTCTGACGGTGCCTTCAGAAAGATATGACTACGTAATTTGATCACAAATGCTCATATTTCAGGAAGGCTAGACATGCCTGCTGGCGAATGATTAATCAAGAAATATTCAGGGCTCGATCTTAAATAAGGTACTGCGGGAGATAAAATGACATTTATGGGACATACTTTTAAAAAATTTACAGCCACCTGAGAAAACAAAACACTTTCAAATGAAAGAATAATCAGCAATAAAAATAACAGATAAGTGTCGACTGAGGGGGAGGCAGATAGCACTGAGAGCATGAAGAGGGAGAGATTGTTTCCAGTTATGTTTCTTCACAGAAATGGATTCCTTACGGAAAGCAGCACATCTTGTCATCAGTTTATTTCCCTGTACTAAAATACCAACTTGGAAAACTAACTTTATAAGGCAAATTGTAAATAAGTATGTCTTTCGTGAGCACACACAGAGTGTGAAAGGTCTGATTCCTTATTTAAGCGATATTTACAATTGTTTTAGTTCTTTACTAGAAGGACGATCCAAAGCTCAGGGAAGTATCTGTTCCTTTAAGGGTCAACCAAGTTGGTGGACTTAAGCCAAATAATTAACCCATTTTTTTTTTTTTTTTTTTCCCCCTGACAAAGAATAGGCTACTATATTCACCTGACGTATATAGTCAGTCTCTCGCTAAGACCTGCCTTGGGGAGGGGGTGACTCCCACTGAACTGGCCCCTAGGCCTAGAGATCCAGGGATTTCCCTCTTAACCCATTATTTCCAGAGATTGCACGTAGGTCTAGAGAAATCAGAACCAGGCAAATGATGAATAAGATCACAACCTGGTACAAATGTGTTGGGGAGGGGAAGACCACTAATGGCAGGGCGAAGTGAGCGGGGCTGTGTTTTTAAATTAATACAAGCTGTTAACTGCATTTGGGCACCATCTAACCTATACTAGACTAGAAACTTGCCTTTAGAAAGATGAGCTCTTCAGGTCCAAGTGATAATTTTTGAGAAGGTTCTGTCAAAATGGAGTTCACATATGGCCTTGGTGTGAGAACTTGGTTCCCTAAAACCTGAATTCTAGACCAGATTTTCCAACCTGGAAAGGAATCAGGAAGGGGTACTGCTCTCAGAGTCACAGCATTACCTGTGTTCTTTAATTTATGCTTTGAACTCCTACTTATCTGAGTTTTCCCCCAATGTGTTTATGTTAATTTTACAATCAGGAAGAAACCAATAAAACTATTAAAGATCAGAGCTGAAGCTTCTCATTTGTACACATGGGAAAACTGCTGCTGTGGGTAAGGAAGAGTCTCAAAAAGCTTCCCGCAAGTCAAAGGCCATGGATATGGGGACACACCTCTGATGGGGTAATGTCTACTGACCTGTTGTCTAAAAACTTTCAGCTTCAAAGGTTAAGTAATTAGAAGTCCGTTACTTTACTATTTTTTTAACAGTTTTGAGATATAATTCACATACCTTACTATTCACCCATGTAAAGTGTACATTTCAATGGTTTTTAGTATATTCATGGAGTTATACACAATTTTAGAACATTTTTATCACCCTCAAAAAAGAAATCCTGCACCTTTTAGGCAAGAACCCCTGATCCCCCAACCTACTCAGCACTAGGCAATCACCAATATACTTTCTGTGTATTTGTCTATTCTGGGCCTTTCATATAAATGGAATCATGCAATATGTGGACTTTTGTGTCTGGCTTCGTTCACTTAGCATGGTATTTTCAAGGTTTATCCATGTTGTAGTATATATCAGTACTTCGTTCCTTTCTATGGCCATGCAATAGCCAATACTGTATGGATGTATCACATTTTATTTGTCTACTCATCAGTCAGTGGACACTTTCTGGCTATCATGAATCATGCTGCTATGAACATTCATACACACATGTTTGTATGGACATGTGTTTTCAATTTTCTTGGGTATATACCTGGGAGTGTATTGCTGGGTAATATAGTAGTTCTGTGTTTAAGAAAAACTTTTAAGAAACTGCCAGACTGTTTTCCAAAGTGGATTCACCATTTTACATTCCCACTGGTAGTGTATGAGGGTTCCAGTTTCTCTACATGCTTGCCAATACTTGATATTGCTCATCTTTTTGATTACAGCCATTCTCGTGGGTACCTATCATGAAGTGGTACACTTCATTGTTTTTAATGTGTTTTCAAGAATTGTTTTCTGTCTGATTACAGAAGTCATGCAAGTTAACATAGAAAATTTCTTCACATGTATGCACTGATTTGATTCCTAGCTTCTAGGCCAACAACAATCCCATCTATGTATCAGTGCAATTATTATCCCTAGTTTACAAAGAAATGGAGGCTCACAGAGCTTAAGAAGCTCTAGAGCTGGGATTTGAAACCAGGTGTCTAAAAGATTATGCTTTTCACCATGGCATTATCCTGTTTCAGTGGCTACTATGTGCATATATAAACCCACGGGGATCAAATGGGATATGGAAGTAACTAAACTTTATGAATTTAAAGCATCTAGTGATGATGAGTAAGATGCTGAAGGAACATGGCTTTTGCATTATAGCAACAGGTGACACATTATCTGTTGAGGTATTAAGGAACACAGAAGTGACTTCTGTGACCAGAGAGCAATTTAAAGGAACACCTGAAACTAAGCAGTCCCATGTCACTTTGGGTAAATTACTGTCTTTATCACTCCCCCACCCCCGCCCCGGAAAAAGGACAACATTAATCGTCTTAGGGCTATGGTGATAAATAGCACTGAAACATGTGCTAAATGTATTTACCTTTCGGTCTGTGCACTTAAGAGACCGAGGCCAGGTGCTCTTAAGTCACTGCATTCTCTGAATGAGGCCAGAGAGGTGATTCAGTTTTGCGATTCTTTTTCACCTTACATAAGGTAGTTCCTTTTTTCTTTTTTAACTCCTTGTAATTGAGGAAAAACGATTTTGCAGATTGGCCACAATCACAAGCAATTCCGGAAATTAAAATTCCTCAGGCTCTAGTTAAACATTATTGGTAAAAAGTTCCTGCTCACTACAACCCCTTTCTAGAAATGTATTCCATGGCACGTCATATATAATGATTATATCTTTAGCTAGGCTCCTTCCAATTTTCAAGTTTATATATGTGACTCAATTAAACAGAAGAGCTCAGGCAATCGACTTTCTAAATAACTAAATTCATAAACATTGCTAAAGGTGGTATATTTTTACACATAATTTCCTGTAAAGAAGCTAGACAGAAGTTCCTCTAACTTCAAGAATCTTAACAAAAAAAAGCACACTAGTTTTGGACGGGACAGAGTTAATTAGGGAATGAGAAATAGAGACTAGAATGCTCATTAGTTTCAAAATGTTTATTTTGAGCAAAGGATCATTATTATCTCAATCTTTAAGGTGCATTTGGCAGCCTGTATTAAAATGGCTTATTCTCCAGGGGGTGAGGGGTGAGATCATGGGTGGGGTGGATGTGGATGAGATAGCAGCGTTAGTTTTAACACTCTTATTAATTTTGAACTAGGGTTGAAGTGTGCAGTGGGAAAAAAGAGCACTGTTTCTATGAACTGTATAGAGGAGAGGGAAGGAGGAAATGTGAGAAGGATGATATCTCAATTTTATTTCTTAAAAGGCACTCTTGTGGCTGCATTTCCTCCTAAACCCAGTATTTTGTGTCCAACTGGACTGCAACACATCCTTCTTGGTCTGGCAGTACACGGAAAGACCAAGAAGGAGTTTTCCTAAAGCAGCAAAAGGTCAGGCAGCAAAGCTGGGAGAACTGCTTCTGCTGATGTATCTTCCATAAGTGACGGGATTGATCTTTGAAATCATTATGCTTGGGTATTTTGATCTGGCTAAAAAGGTAAAGTGAGTTCTTTCATAAGGAAGTGAAAAAAAATGGACTAAATGATTATAAACTAATTTCTGAGTTGCTAAGTATCACTTGATCGTCATCAGTAATGCCACTGCATAAAAATCAGTTTGAGGAAATCTAGCCTAACGTGAAAGCAGCGACTCTGAGGTGAGATGGCTGCCACTGAGGAGGCAGTCTGCTGGCTAAGATGGTGTGTCCCAGAGTCACAGGAAGCTTGACTGAGTCCCAGCTCTGTCACTTACTAGCTCTGTCATCTTGAACAGCCTGCCTAACCTCTCTGAGCCCACCCCTTTACGTTAGATGAGGTATATAAACCACTTGGAGTGCCCGGCACATAGTAGGTGCTCAATAAATGTTAGCTATTCCTGCTCTCCTGAGGCCTTCCCCATCCACTTGTCCTAAAACATGTATTCATGCCACCCTATATTTTATTTAGCCTTCATATTCACAGATGGAGTTTTTGAGCACCTACTGTTGTCGGGTAGTGGGCACTGAGGAGTCAAAGATGCCTGAGCCACGGTCCGGTTCTTGATCTTGAGGGGAAGGGAAACCAGATGATGTGTCATCAGCCAAAACAGTAACACAGCAGGGAGGGCAAATCAGTGTGGGTGGAGGTGGGTGTGGGGCAGTGATGAACTCAGGCTAGTAAGATGGGTTAAGTTTAAAGGGGCCTGGGGATGTGCCAGTAGAACTGCCCTGCAGGCAGCTGTCTTCAATGGATCTGTAGCTGTATGGGGAGAGCAGGGCTGGAGGGATGCATGTGGTGTCATGTGCGTATGGGTACTCTTTGGGGTGCACACACTCTGACACTGCCAGAGGCTGGTCTGGCTCCATGGGGTGGGGAGGGAGCCCAGGGCACACCAATGCTTGGGAATGGGAGATGGCAACAGGGCTTTCTGGGTGTCCCCTTAAGGCCCCAAAAGATGTTATGTGAGGCTACTTAGATTTTTTTAAATTAATGTGTAAGTCATTAAAATAACAAATCCGAAAATTTAATTTTCTCTTGAGTTGGGATCAACTATAAATCTTATATTCTATTTAAAATTCTATATACTTCGTCAATCCTTTTAAGAGTGATGTAATATATTGGATTTTCTTCTTTAAGTTATTTCAGTTTTCTGACCAGTAAACAAACCCTCCCCTAGTACTTAAGTCATTTTATAAAACTAATAAACTCACAAATAACGTAAAGCTTTGGTTCTCTTAAAAGTTTCAGTTGAGTATAAAACAGCAAAATTATCTTAAAAGTTTCAACTTACAGATCCAAGGTCTAAATCAATCACTCAATGACATATTTTAAATTGGAATCACAAGGCTATTCATGTTAATTAACATATTATCTTAAACATTGTGAATACTACATGTATTTAAAATATTAAAGGAGACCTTCAAGATGGCGGAGGAGTAAGACGTGTAGATCACCTTCCTCCCTACAAACACATCAGAAATACATCTATATGTGGAACAACTCCTACAGAACACCTACTGAACGCTGGCAGAAGACCTCAGACTTCCCAAAAGGCAAGAAACTCCCCACGTACCTGGGTAGGGCAAAAGAAAAAAGGAAAAATAGAGACAACAGAATAGGGATGGGACCTGCACCTCTGGGAGGGAGCCGTGAAGGAGGAAATGTTTCCACACACTAGGAAGCCCCTTCACTGGAGGAGACGGGGGTGGCGGGGGGAAGCTTCGGAGACACGGAGGACAGAGCAGCAATAGGGGTGCAGAGGGCAAAGTGGAGAGATTCCCGCACAGAGGAGCGGTGCTGACTAGCACTCACCAGCCCGAGAGGCCTGTCTGCTCACCTGCTGGGACGGGTGGGGGCTGGGAGCTGAGGCTCCCACTTCGGAGGTCAGATCCCAGGGAGAGGTTAGTGCGCCACAGCTAGCTGGGAGGGAGTCTGGGAAAAACTGTGGAACTGCCTAACAGGCAAGAGACCATTGTTTCGGGTGCGCAAGGAGAGGGGATTCAGAGCACCGCCTAAACGAGCTCCAGAGACGGGCATGAGCCGCGGCTATCAGCGCGGACACCAGAGACGGGCATGACACGCTAAGGCTGCTGCTGCAGCCACCCAGAAGCCTATGTGCAAGCACAGGTCACTATCCACACTGCCCCTCCCGGGAGCCTGTGCAGCCCACCACTGCCAGGGTCCCGTGATCCAGGGACAACTTCCCCTGGAGAACACATGGCGTGCCTCAGGCTGGTGCAACGTCACTCTGGCCTCTGCCGCCACAGGCTCTCCTCGCATTCTGTACCCCTCCCTCCCACTGGCCTGAGTGAGCCAGAGCCCCCTAATCAGCTGCTACTTTAACCCCATCCTGTCTGGGCGGCAACAGGCACCCTCAGGCGACCTACACACAGAGGCGGGTCCAAATCCAAAGCTGAACCCCAGGAGCTGTGCAAACAAAGAGGAGAAAGGGAAGTCTCTCCCAGCAGCCTCAGGAGCAGCAGATTAAATCTCCACAATCAACTTGATGTACCCTGCATCTGTGGAATACCTGAATAGACAACGAATCATCCCAAAATTGAGGCGGTGGACTTCGGGAGCAACTGTAGACTTGGGGTTTGCTTTAGGCATCTAATTTGTTTCTGGTTTTATGTTTATCTTAGTTTAGTATTTAGAGTTTATTATCATTGGTAGATTTGTTTATTGATTTGGTTGCTCTCTTCCTTTTTTTTTTATATATAGATATATCTTTTTTTCCTTTTTCTCTTTTTGTGAGCGTGTATGTGTATGCTTCTTTGTGTGATTTTGTCTGTACAGCTTTGCTTTTGCCATTTGTCCTAGGGTTCTGTCTGTCCATTTTGCTGTTGTTGTTTTGTTTTGTTTTTAGTATAGTTTTTAGCACTTGTTATCACTGGTGGTTTGTTTTTTGGTTTGGTTGCTCTCTTCTTTTTTTTCTTTTATTACTTACAAAATTTTTTATTTTTTAATAATTAAGAAAAATTTTTTTATTTTAATAACTTTATTTTATTTCCTTCCTTTCCTCCCTCCCATCTTTTATTCTCCCTTTTTTTCTGAGCCATTTGGCTGACAGGGTCTTGGGGCTCCGGCTGGGTGTCAGGTCTGTGCCTCTGAGGTGGGAGAGCCGAGTTCAGGACACTGGTCCACCAGAGACCTCCCGGCTCCACGTAATATCAAATGGCGAAAGCTCTCCCAGAGATCTCCATCTCAATGCTAAGACCCAGCTCCACTCAATGACCAGCAAGCTACAGTGCTGGACACCCTATGCCAAACAACTAGTAAGACAGGAACACAACCTCACCCATTAGCAGAGAGGCTGCCTAAAATCATAATAAGTTCACAGACACGCCAAAACACACCACCGGACGTGGTCCTGCCCACCAGAAAGACAAGATCCAGCCTCATCCACCAAAACACAGGCACCAGTCCCCTCCACCAGGAAGCCTACACAACCTACTGAACCAAACTTAGCCACTGGGGGGCAGACACCAAAAACAACGGGAACTATGAACCTGCAGCCTGCAAAAAGGAGACCCCAAACACAGTAAGTTAAGCAAAATGAGAAGACAGAGAAACACACAGCAGATGAAGGACCAAGGTAAAAACCCACCAGACCAAACAAATGAAGAGAAAATAGGCAGTCTACCTGAAAAAGAATTCAGAGTAATGATACTAAAGATGATCCTAAATCTTGGAAATAGAATGGAGAAAATACAAGAAACATTTCACAAAGACTTAGAAGAACTAAAGAGCAAACAAACAATGATGAACAACACAATAAATGAAATTAAAAACTCTCTAGAAGGAATCAATAGCAGAATAATTGAGGCAGAAGAACGGATAAGTGACCTGGAAGATAAAATAGTGGAAATAACTACCACAGAGCAGAGTAAAGAAAAAAGAAAGAAAAGAATTGAGGACAGTCTCAGAGACCTCTGGGACAACTTTAATGTGCCAACATTCGAATTATAGGGGTCCGAGAAGAAGAAGAGAAAAAGAAAGGGACTGAGAAAATATTTGAAGAGATTATAGTTGAAAACTTCCCTAATATGGGAAAGGAAATAGTCAATCAAGTCCAGGAAGCACAGAGAGTCCCATACAGGAAAAATCCAAGGAGAAACACACAAAGACACATATTAATCAAACTATCAAAAATTCAATACAAAGAAAAAATATTAAAAGCAGCAAGGGAAAAGCAACAAATAACATACAAGGAAATCCCCATAAGGTTAACAGCTGATCTTTCAGCAGAAACTCTGCAAGCCAGAAGGGAGTGGCAGGACATATTTAAAGTGATGAAAGGGAAAAACCTACAACCGAGATTACTCTACCCAGCAAGGATCTCATTCAGATTTGACGGAGAAATTAAAACCTTTACAGACAAGCAAAAGCTAAGAGAATTCAGCACCATCACATCAGCTTTAAAACAAATGCTAAAGGAACTTCTCTAGGCAGGAAACACAAGAGAAAAGACCTATAAAAAGGCCTTTTGTAGGTCTTTTTTCCTTTTCAAAAAGGAAAAGACCTACAAAAACAAACCCCAAACAATTAAGAAAATGGAAATAGGAACATACATATCAATAATTACCTTAAATGTAAATGGATTAAATGCTCTAACCAAAAGACATAGGCTGGCTGAATGGATACAAAAACAAGACCCATCTATATGCTGTCTACAAGAGACCCACTTCACACTTAGGGACACATACAGACTGAAAGTGAGGGGATGGAAAAAGATATTCCATGCAAATGGAAATCAAAAGAAAGCTGGAGTAGCAATTCTCGTATCAGACAAAACAGACTTTAAAACAAAGACTATTACAAGAGACAAAGAAGGACACTACATAATGATCAAGGGATCAATCCAAGAAGAAGATATAACAACTGTAAATATTTATGCACCCAACATAGGAGCACCTCAATACATAAGGCAAACGCTAACAGCCATAAAGGGGAAATCGACAGTAACACAATCATAGTAGGGGACTTTAACACCTCACTTTCACCAATGGACAGATCACCCAAAATGAAAATAAATAAGGAAACACAAGCTTTAAATGATACATTAAACAAGATGGACTTAATTGATATTTATAGGACATTCCACCCAAAAACAACAGAATACGCATTTTTCTCAAGTGCTCATGGAACATTCTCCAGGATAGATCATATCTTGGGTCACAAATCAAGCCTTGGTAAATTTAAAAAAATTGAAATCGTATCAAGTATCTTTTCCGACCACAACGCTATGAGACTAGGTATCAATTACGGAAAAAATCTGTAAAAAATACAAACACAATGGAGGCTAAAGAACACACTACTAAATAACCAAGAGATCTCTGAAGAAATCAAAGAGGAAATAAAAAAATATCTAGAAACAAATGACAGTGAAAACACAATGACCCAAAACCTATGGGATGCAGCAAAAGCAGCTCTAAGAGGGAAGTTTATAGCAATACAATCCTACCTCAAGAAACAAGAAAAATCTCAAATAAACAACCTAACCTTACACCTAAAGCAATTAGAGAAAGAACAACAAAAAAACCCAAAGTTAGCAGAAAGAAAGAAATCATAAAAATCGAATCAGAAATAAATGAAAAAGAAATCAAGGACACAAGAGGAAAGATCAATAAAATGAAAAGCTGGTTCTTTGAGAAGATAAACAAAATTGATAAACCAGTAGCCAGACTCATCAAGAAAAAAAGGGAAAAGACTCAAATCAACAGAATTAGAAATGAAAACGGAGAAGTAGCAACTGACACTGCAGAAATACAAAGGATCATGAGAGATTACTCAAGCAACTATACACCAGTAAAATGGACAACCTGCAAGAAATGGACAAATACTTAGAAAAGCACAACCTTTCGAGACAGAACCAGGAAGAAAAAGAAAATATAAACAGACCAATCACAAGCACTGAAATTGAAACTGTGATTAAAAATCTTCCAACAAACAAAAGCCCAGGACCAGATGGCTTCACAGGAGAATTCTAACAAACATTTAGAGAAGAGGTTAACACCTGTCCTTCTCAAACTCTTCCAAAATATAGCAGAGGGAAGAACACTCTCAAACTCATTCTACGAGGCCACCATCACCCTGATACCACAACCAGACAAAGATGTCACAAAGAAAGAAAGCTACAGGCCAGTGTCACTGATGAACATAGATGCAAAAATCCTCAACAAAATACTAGCAAACGGAATCCAACAACACATTAAAAGGATCATACACCATTATCAAGTGGGGTTTATCCCAGGAATGTAAGGATTCTTCAATATATGGAAATCAAACAATGTGATACACCATATTAACAAATTGAAGGAGAAAAACAATATGATCATCTCAATAGATGCAGAAAACGCTTTCAACAAAATTCAGCACCCATTTATGACAAAAACCCTCCAGAAAGGAGGCATAGAGGGAACTTACCTCACCATAATAAAGGACATATATGAGAAACCCACAGCCAACATCATTCTCAATGGTGAAAAACTGAAACCATTTCCACTAAGATCAGGAACAAGACAAGGTTGCCCACTCTCACCACTATTATTCAACATAGTTTTGGAAGTGTTAGCCACAGCAATCAGAGAAGAAAAAGAAATAAAAGGAACCCAAATCAGAAAAGTAATACTGTCTCTGTTTGCAGATGACATGATACTATATATAGAGAATCCTAAAGATGCTACCAGAAAACTGCTAGAGCTAATCAATGACTTTGGTAAAGTAGCAGGATACAAAATCAATGCACAGAAATCTCTTGCATTCCTATACACTAATGATGAAAAATCTGAAAGAGAAATTAAGGAAACACCCCCATTTACCATTGCAACAAAATGAATACAACACCTAGGAATAAACCTACCTAAGGAGACAAAAGACCTGTATGCAGAAAACTATAAGACACTAATGAAAGAAATTAAAGATGATACAAACAGATGGAGAGATATACCATGTTCTTGGATTGGAAGAATCAACATTATGAAAATGACTATACTACCCAAAGCAATCTACAGATTCAATGCAATCCCTATCAAACTACCACTGGCATTTTTCACAGAACTAGAACAAAAAATTTCACAATTTGTATGGAAACACAAAATATCCCGAATAGTCAAAGCAATCCTGTGACAGAAAAACGGAGCTGGTAGAATCAGGCTGCTGGACTTCAGACTATACTACAAAGCTACAGTAATCAAGACAGTATGGTACTGGCACAAAAACAGAAATATAGATCAATGGAACAGGATAGAAAGCCCAGAGATAAACCCACACACATATGGCCACCCTATTTTTGATAAAGGAGGCAAGAGTATACAATGGAGGAAAGACAGCCTCTTCAATAAGTGGTGCTGGGAAAACTGGACAGCTACATGTAACAGAATGAAATTAGAACACTCCCTAACACCATACACAAAAATAAACTCAAAATGCATTAAAGACCTAAATGTAAGGCCAGACACTATAAAACTCTTAGAGGAAAACATAGGCAGAACACTCTATGACATAAGTCACAGCAAGATCCTTTTTGACCCACCTCCTGGAGAAATGGAAATAAAAACAAAAATAAACTAATGGGACCTCATGAAACTTAAAAGCTTTAGCACAGCAAAGGGAACCATAAACAAGACGAAAAGGCAGCCCTCGGAATGGGAGAAAATATTTGCAAATGAAGCAACTGACAAAGGATTAATCTCCAAAATTTACAAGCAGCTCATACAGCTCAATATCAAAAAAACAAACAACCCAATCAAAAAATGGGCAGAAGACCTAAATAGACATTTCTCCAAAGAAGATATACAGATTGCCAACAAACACATGAAAGGATGCTCAACATCACTAATCATTAGAGAAATGCAAATCAAAACTACAATGAGGTATCACCTCACACCAGTCAGAATGGCCATCATCAAAAAATCTACAAACAATAAATGCTGGAGAGGGTGTGGAGAAAAGGGAACCCTCTTGCACTGTTGGTGGGAATGTAAATTGATACAGCCACTATGGAGAACAGTACGGAGGTTCCTTAAAAAACTAAAAATAGAACTACCATACGACCCAGCAATCCCACTACTGGGCATATACCCTGAGAAAAACATAATTCAAAAAGAGTCATGTACCACAATGTTCATTACAGCTCTATTTACAATAGCCAGGACATGGAAGCAACCTAAGTGTCCATTGACAGATGAATGGATAAAGAAGGTGGCACATATATACAATGGAATATTACTCAGCCATAAAAAGAAACGAAACTGAGTTATTTGTAGTGAGGTGGATGGACGTAGAGTCTGTCATACAGAGTGAGGTAAGTCAGAAAGAGAAAAACAAATACCGTATGCTAACACATATATATGGAATCTAAAAAAAAAAAGGGTTCTGAAGAACCTAGGGGCAGGACAGGAATAAAGACGCAGACGTAGAGAATGGACTTGAGGACACGGGGAGGGGGAAGGGTAAGCTGGGACGAAGTGAGAGAGTGGCATGGACTTATATGTACTACCAAATGTAAAACAGATAGCTAGTGGGAAACAGCCACATAGCACAGGGAGATCAGCTCGGTGTTTTGTGACCACCTAGAGGGGTGGGATAGGGAGGGAGGGAGGGAGGGAGACACAAGAGGGAGGAGATATGGGGATACGTGTATATGTACAGCTGATTCACTTTGTTATAAAGCAGAAACTAACACACCATTGTAAAGCAATTGTACTCCAATAAAGATGTTAAAAAAATAATAAAATAAAATATTAAAGACAGACTTTCCCACAAACTTATCTAAAAATATAAATACTTTGGGTTTTATTTAGTCCATCACATTTGTACTTGATTCTAAACCTTCCCAGGCTTAAAACACTGTTTTGTAACGAAATAATTTGTTTTAATATGGAACCCAAACCTGACAGTGGGTACCATCTTCTCACTTTTGCCCCCAAGATTCCAATTACTAGTCACCTAATTCTCAAGACCTCTTTGATTCTTCCATCTCCCACACAGGCTGCCTTGCCATCTGACCCAAATCAGTGAATCTAGTCAGTGTTTAATCCTATTCTGAATTCTCCGTACACCCTTCCCTGATGACAGTCATCACTCACAGGTGTACAGAGGACCTGCAAATGGATTCTGCATCAACACCCCCCTTCAGACTTGGTAACAGGTGGCAGATGAATACGGAAAGGTCACAGAAATAGATGAAGAACCAGGGGGGAGAAATGTAATAGTATAACAGAAGTCAAAGAAAAGAGAGAATTCCCATAAGGAAGGCATCATCAATACCAGTAGTTTGAAATGCAGCAGGGAAGTTTATAAAGTAAGGGGATGAAATAGGACCATTAGATTTGATGGTTATACATTTAAATTTAAGATTCAAATTCCATCAGCGAAATTTTCATGTCATGATGTGCATAGACGACAAAAAGAGACATATGAAGAATGAGCTAGAAATGAGAAATGAGAATTGCAGTTAAAGGCAGCAACAACTCAGAATTCTTTAAGACCTTTTAACTTAGTGTTTTAATAAGGGAAACACAGAGAGAGAGAGAGTGAGAGGGAGGGAGGGAGGGAGGGACAGAGGGATGGAGGGATAGCTAAAAAGTGGAAGAATGAGGCTCAAAGGAAGAGACATTTGTTCTGTATTTTAATTTAAAAAAAAAAGATTTGAGTGTGTTTACTGAGGAGAGAGTTGACTCCTTTTTGTGGGGGAGGGTTGGAGCGCTAAGAGTCTGAAGATTTGGGAGGGAGACAGGATTAACTGGTGAGGCAGTGTGCCAGGGTACTGGGCTAAAAGGAAAGGAGGCCCCATTAAAATGCTGACCTTGAACAGGAAAAGGAACACCTTACCCTCTGAGAATGGAGGGAATGAGGAAAGGATTGATACAGAGGGAGATAGGTGTGGGTGTAGGCGGGGCAGGAAGTAGAGGTAGCCCAGCTGAACTGCCTGAATCTGGTCCACCCGGCCAGCCTGGCAAGGACTCAGCACACAGTTCCCCGGAACAGAAGGAATCTGGGTTGGGATGATGACAGCTCCAGAAATGGCCCAAACAGAGCCATGAGAGGCCTTCCCAATAAGGTAGCAATTCACATGGATCACAGGTTACAGAAGGAATCTAGAGGTTTCTATTCAACTCTGATTTCTCAGGTAAAGAAGATGAGACCAGAGATTAAGACACGCTCAAGGGCAGTTACTGGTGGCTCTCAGACTACAAACTGGGTTTCTGGGCTTATGCCTCCCTCCGCCTTTATAAAAATATACACAACCAGTTTTCTCCACCTCTTTCCCTGGCTAACTTTCCCTCATTCTTCTGCTTTGCGCACATCACTTTCTCTGAAAACCTTGCTGGCCTCTCCCCCTTCCCCTAAAGTAGATCCCATAAAAGCTGTTCTACGTCCCTTTCACTTTTTCTTTGTTGCACTTAGTTGAACAAGTTGAAATTCTAGTTTTATTTACGTGCTTATTTAATGTTCCTCTTTCCCAGCAGATATTATAAGCCACAGGGGGACAGGGACTCTATTTGTTCACTTCTGTTTCCTGCTCAGCACACAGCTCAAAGCCTAGCACGGAATTAGTGCTCAATAAATATGATGAATTTATATTCCAAGTATATGGTGTAGGAGTATAGTATTCAAGAATTTTATTTGCAAATTAAAGTTCTGCATTTGTGAAAAAAAGTCCACTGTGGGGTGGCAAGAAGGCTGATTTATATTTTCCCTGTAGGTCGGGCATATGGGAAATGCTCAATATATATTTGTTGATTGAATAAGAATTTCTGCACTACTGGAATTTTCATTATCTTAAGAAAAACAACAACGATAATATAGCTTGCCTCCAAGCCACTGAAACCAAAGATACTACCTAAACATTAAAACAAAAAACAAAAAACTATTTAAACAAGTAAATTAAGATTTTCCAAACAATGTTATTTATTAGAGCTCATCAGAACTTTGTTAATAACCAACTTATGATGAAAATACTGATCACATAATTAAGGTAGCTTCTGGGATAATATATAACTAGAAAACTCAATGTTTAATTCCTAAAGTTTCACACTTTTGGAATGTCTCAGAGACATCTTCTCTCATGATACTAAATGAACCTGAACTTACAGATCTTTAGGACAGAAATTCATGCATTTGCAAACATTTAAAAATAAAATTCATCACCAATGAATTGCCTACCACCTTCCTCAGGAAAGGAAATTCATGAACACATGCATGAAGATTAGCACCACACAGTAGGCAAATATTTTTCCATGTTCCACCCAAAGCAAACAAATGAAAATAGAAACTTCAAGGACAATTATAAGATATCTCTAAATTTAAAGACACAGCATCCTTTTCTCCTTTGGCTTTCCTCTATGCTTTAATCAGGAATAAATAGTCCTTAATCAGTCGCAACTGAGAAATTCTAGCAGGAAAACATTTCTGCTCTTTTGATTGTGAGGTAGTTAATTTTTGTCTTACATTTCTTTACTTTCAAAACTTTATAAAGCAAAAGAAAAAAAAAACATGGAAAGCACTCAAATGTTTGTTGATTATGGATATTAAGAGACATTAGCGAATCTACCTGGTCTAGCCCTTAATTATACCTACAGACCCTTAGATTCTAATTCTTTCATGGAACTTTTAATTTCCCAAAGAGGCTATTATCCCTGTTAATAATTAAAATGTTTCAATGTTTAGGCATACACAGTGTCACAGTGTTGGCATAAAAATACTTTGTCATAGTCATTTGGGCAAGTTATGGGGAACGTGGCATAAAAATGCTTTGTCATGGTTATTTGGGCAAGTTAAGGGGAATATGAATTCTTGAGTTTTCAGGGAAGACTGATTTCAAATAGTCTATCTTGTTGTTCATCCAAAGTGTTTTGCATTTTACTAGAAGATTCGGTTAACTGTATCTCATACCAAAATTACTGGCAGATAGATGATGGCTTGGACTGACCATAGTTGAACAATGAGAAATGTAACTTTTTCCAGATATTTCTGAAGGCACACACACAGGCCATGGTTGGGTTATGTATTGCTGATAACCCCTCTAGGGCTCAGCTATCCTGTCATCTTGGAATTTTCTGACTCTTAAGATCTGTTGAGTTCGCTCACATTCCTTCCTGTTCTATTTGCAGTGGAGGTCTGTGGAAGGTTATACATTCTCCCCTTGCCTATACTCTCAGCGTCTACGTGTATTCCTAGTATTCAGGAAGCTAAATTTCTGCACTTGTGAAAAGCAAAATGTGAGCTTACTGAAAGGCAGACATATAGTTGACCAAGGGGAAATAATTATTAGTACTTTAAATTTATCCTCACTTTCATTACATCAAAAGACTAACTTGCTTAATACAATTTAAAGGTACATCACAGTTGTGACTCTTAACTATTTTTGCTTTTTCCCAATTTTAGGATAAAATGTACAAATGCATTATATGGATACCTTAAATACTTAAAGCATTGTGAACCCACACGAGACTAGCAATAGGAGAAAGAAAAAGTGGTTTGAAAGAGTTTAAAACTAAGCTCTATATAAACGTGTGTGGGAGTAGAGTCTAAAAAAATAAAACAGATGGTAACTTGAAAAATGGCAACGTTTAAGATATGGAAAATACTGAGTTGTAATAAAGTAATAAAACACTGGAAACAAGGTCACCAAATTTGCAAAACGGGAGCAGAAGAGTTTCCGAAAGATAGCGGCCCATTTAGGTGATGAACACCAGATGCCCAGTGTAGTTCAGTATAAACAAAAGTATTCTGATTAGCTTCAGGGGAGAAAGAGAAAAGAACCAGGTACCAAAGGTGGGAAAGCCAAATAGCCCTGAACAGACTGGGGCACGTGGCTCCCTAACTGCCCCTGGGGAACTCCAGGTCTAAGGACAAGGTAGACCTCTATCCTCCTTTCTGTCAGTGAACTGCTGTCTACAAGTGTTCAGTTCTTTGGGCCACCACCATGTGAGAGTGAACAACCTGAAACATTGCTCTTGGGCCCACAATCAGGCTGCGTTTCTCTAAGATAAGAAACAGTCCCCAAAACACACTCTGTGAACAAGGGGCTATGAGAGTTGTAGGAAGTGAGCATTCTGAAGACAGCTGTGAGAAATCATCACAACCTCATCAACAAATGAAGAGTATCCTTCAGGAACCATGCCATTTCCTTCAGGAAGTTCAGGATATCGGTGTATTGTTGACCCTTACTTAAATCCAAAGTCCATTTCCCCAGCATAGCCAATTAGGCATTGCAGCCGAGGGCAGGGAGCTTATTCTTACTCTGCGTGGGGCTGTGAGAGTGTGGGGCAGGGGGGAGATGGGGTCGGGCGGGCAGCTTGCTCTGTGTTGGGCGCCAGTGTGGGAGTCTGTCTCCTGCCCTAATTTTAGTCCCGCCTCTAGGATCTGAAGTCTAGTCCATCGAGTGCTTTAAAGAGTGTTTTACAGTCTGTGGAACATGAGGCTGAACACTCCCCGCGTCTGAGCGCATCGTTTATGGCAGGAGACAGATTTATTTACTGGACGGTCCAATAAAAGCCAAGGTATTCATAGACACAGCACTTGCTAGAGGAGACTTCGCTTGCTGTAGCCTAAAGAATTCCAGACTCTGAGTTAGTACAATCCCAGGGTTCTAGTCTTGGCCCTATGACTAATTTAGGGTTATATGACTTCAGCTAAGCCCTTAACCTCTCTGGGCCTCCATTTCCACATCTGTGAAATGGAGGCGCTAAACTAAATGACCTCTAAGCCTCTTTTTGAATCTAACATTCTGGAATGACTGTGGACTGTGTGTTCAAAAGAGGGAATAATCATGTTGGGATAGAATGGTCAGGAGTTTTCATGAGAGAAGTAGGGTGGTTTGCTCATTTTCTGCAAAATCTGATTTCTCAGTTGCAAAAATCCATAGTATAGATTGCAAATGGCCCTGGTAATCTCTGCCTCACAGATAACCACTGCTAGGAATTTTTTCTTCTGGATAGTATAAATGCTAATTATAATTGTTACTATTGCCATGCTAAGTGCCAATTATAATCACTACTAATTGTATTAAAATGGAACACTAAATGCATGTTTCTTTAATAAATTAGAAAAATTAAGATTGTACCCTGGATATCTTTCCACCATGTCATCACATATATATCTCATTTTTTTTTTCATCAGTGCAGAGTACTGCATTGTATCCATAAAGTGTACTTCACTTAACCAGCGTATACTGACAACAGATACACTGTTTTTCTTTTTGATCACAAACAACACTTCAACAAAATTTCTTTGTATATTCAGTCCCAAAATTCAATCTTGGCACCTCTTCCCTCACTTCCCACTTCCAATCCACCACCAGGTCCTGGTGATTTCACCTAATATCTCAGGAACCCAGCCACTTCTCTCTGTCGAATTACCTCCACTTTTTTCAAGTGGAGATTCAACAACATCTAACGCCAACAGCCCCTTACTTGGTCTCCTATCTCCCCATGTCTTCCTTCCAGTTTCCCAACTTGCAGCCAGAGATGCAAATCTTATTTCCCAGTTTATGACCTTCAATAGCCTCTCTCTGTTCCCCAGATAAAGACCATTGCCTCATAATGGTTCTATTGTCTATAATGCATAGACAGTCTGGAATTTATGAGTGTGTTTTTCATCTGCACTCTAGGATGTAGATTAAATTAGTTACCCCAGTCAGGAATACACACTTCAGAGATGGTTAGTAAGAATGTTATCAGAAGGCTATAATCCAGAGGTGGTCTCTATAGGTATGTTAGATTTCTTACCTCCAATCAACACAAAGGACTTGATTAATTAGCAAATAAATGTTAGAAGTTATTTTTCCTTGGTGAAATCAGTTTTGTGTAGGATGTGTGGATTAGCTAGAAACAGCGTCAAGGCACCCCACTCTTGCACCAAATGGTACACGGTGGTGATCCAGTACCTGTGCCCTTCCCAGTGGTTCCCGGTACATGTTTGTGAAAAATGCCTTGTCTAGTTCTTGTTGCTCAATTAAACCCTTAGGTTAGCTGAACCCTGCCTCAAGAGGAGTGTCCCCATCCATTTACAATGCTTGGTGTCAGTTTATTTATCTCTTGTAAAAATAAAATACAGTGTGTGTGTGTGAAAAAAAAAAAATGAATACAGTTAAAAAAAAAAAAAAAAAGAGGAGTGTCCCATTTGCCTCTAATGAACTTTCCATGAAAGATCTACTTGGAGAAATGAAAAGAACACAACGGGGGACTTCACCAAGCTTACAAAACAGGCTGCACGATTATTTCGATTCCTGCTTACTAATCAATGTTACAATGTGAGGCTAGATTGGGCCTGAGATTGGCTTTGGGACCAAGTGTGAGGCTGTGGGGAAGGAGACCTGTACCCTCAGCCACCTCTAAATATTGGAGGTTTCAACATCCACCAAAAAAATCCTAAATCAGTTAAGAAGGATCAGATTGGTTGAGGTCAGATTATAGCACGTAGCTTACAAGACCCCACACGATACACCTTCTGCCACCTCTCCTGGAACTCCTCATGCTCAGGACACTTCCCAGAACACGGCCACCCCGAGGTGTGTGAGCGCGTGGTGTGCCTTTCCCACCCGACGACCCCCTTTGCTCAGTCAGATCGCTCTCAGCCTTCGCAGCTGGGCGGGACGGCCCTTCCTGCCTCTCAGTCCAGCTCACGCTCCCATCCCACCCCCCACAGTGCCGGGGTGTCCCTCCCTGCGGTCCCTATGGGAATGGAGGGTGATACGTCCGCATGCTGACTGCACTGAGCCCTACGGGGACTGTGTCCAGGCCTATACGAATCACCTTTGTGTCCCCACCGCCTGGCACAGCCTCCGTGGACATTTGTTCAATAGACAGCATTTAGATTTTAGTCTCCACAGCATCAGTATTAAAAAAAAAAAAAAAAAAGCTTTTCATGGCACTAGGTTCACTAAGTGGAGTGGGTATTCCATAACGAAAACGCTTTACAATATTTTTTTTAAAATCCAACCACAATCCAATCTAACTCACAAAGTGAAGGATGAAGAACATATAATATACAAAGGTGAAGCAATGACTCTTTCTTTTAAATGCTATACAGGCCAACTTAGTTCTGTTGAAAATCCTTCACGGACGGGAGGACCAGACGAGAGCCCCCTTCCTCATCACTCACTTCCGCATATTTCCTAGTTTCCTTTCATCTCAACACTTCGAGCAGGATTATTTTAGTATGCAAATAAATTCTGCTTTCTCAAAGAACTCCATTTTTACTTTGTTTCCACACGTCAAGTCCTTGGCATCCTCCCTAGTTCCCACTAATACAAACATGGAATACATTTCAGCCCAAACTTCTTTACATGTCTGAGGTCCGGGGAGGATTTATAACTACCCTTGGACAGATATTTAAGGAGACCATTTTATAGTAAGGAAAGTTATGTATCTAGTTAGAAATTCCAGGGAAATCCCATGTGTTTAATTTTGAAGTTTCCTGTTGTATTTCGTGTGGCTTTTATCCAAGGTAAAGATGAGGTGAGCTGGGAGGAGAAATGCGCTGATTGAACACCTCCCCTACCCCAACCCTTCCTTGCATCCTGTACCCCATAGTGCTGTGCTGGTCCAAACCTCTCATTTTACGTTCGAGAAAACTGAAGGCTACAGAGGCTGAGAATCAGATTTATTAAGCATTTACTAAGTGCAGACGCATGCAGCTTTACAGATAAGAAACTGAAACCCAGGGAGGTTTCGGGAAATATCTGAGGTCCCGTAACAAATGGCAGAGTCAGGACTCAAACCTGTTGGGAGTCTAGCCCTCATTCCCATCTCTTCTGGGAGAGCCAGGCCTGACTCCAAAGAGGTCACATTTTTTCTTCCTCAAGACTCACTCGAGAAGCACCACCGTTGACCAGCTGGTTTAGTGATGGAAGAAAGTACACCACCACCCTTGGTTTCTTTTAAGGGCTCCCGTAGACTAAACAGATGGTAAGCACCTGCAAACAGAGTGAGTAAAGACATTTAATGGGACCAAACATGCATATGACGCAGTCATCTGTGACTGAGAGGATGATTCTGACGATTTCTGTGTCTCACCCAGTCACACCTGCCAGTGGAGCCCTCCAAGGTGCTGGGGTGGCGAATTCTGGAGATTTTGTTTGTTTGCTTGTTTTGCTTTTTCTTTGTCTAATTAACTCTTACAGAACAATAGCCAGTCCAGGGTTGTAATTTCAGTAATTTTGTTTTCTCTAAAGCTACTTTAGCTTTTTATTTTTATTTTTGATTACATACAGGTCACACTCCTTTTGCCCCATAAACCTTTGACTGTAGGCAGGGTGTTACAAAAACAACCCTCTAGCTCTCTCCACGCTAGTGGGCTGTGACTTTTCCACACCCTCCTTTGTTTGTGGGATCCCTCCCCAGAGCCACAATTTCGCCTGTGCTTCAGCACCAGGAAACACTTGTCTTTTAGCTTTGAAAAGAGAAAGCGTTGCATCAGTAATAGAGACTGAACTCGTTTTGTGGAGGAGGGATCAGGCCTCCATCAGCGGTCTTCTGGAGCTGGACCTCCGCCTGGGTTGCAGTGTCTCTCTGAAGCTCGTATCATATCCACTCCTAGAACACTTGGCTTCCTTCATCAAAACCAAATCCCAGTGAGGATCATAAAACTGTCCCATCAAGTTTAAAAGAGAATGCAGAGAAATTGTACTTTGTAAACTAAATCTCGACTGTGTAGTCAATTAACTCCGTTTCATAATTCTCTTTAGAAATGACGGTAGCAGGAAATGCATTTTGTTCCATGCTACATAGCTAGCAAACCAGGACTCAAACCCAGGTCATCTTGACTTTGAGCTCTCCCAACTTCCCCACACTGCCCATTAGAGGCTGGCAAACACAACAATAGGGAAAGGAATTGCTTTGAAGTAGTTTAGTCAAAGAGTAGAGGACTGGGGGTTAGAAACAAGGGTTCCAGCCCTAGTTTTGCCTCCGACTTGTGGGGTATCTTTGAACGAGCCCCCTTCTCTCTCCATGCCTCTGTTTTTTAATTTATAAAATGAGGTGTTTGGCTCAGCGAAGCCCTCTTCCAAGTCGGGATTCTATAATCTACAGATTATTTTAAGAGCCCCAGGTTAGTTGCTTAAGAAACAGGCTTAAAATTTATTTAGAAAAATATTAAAATCTTTTTATCACTCAAAAAAATAAAAGGAAAAGGCAGCAAAATAATTCGTATCTTTTGAACTCTAAAGCGTGGTTTGTTGCTAATAGAATCAACACAGGGATTCAATGAAATAAGAAAATCATGCGGGGGAGGAAATCAGTTTTTATGAGGCATTTCCAAGTTTCCATGAAACAGTTACTTCAAAGTCACAATATAAACTTTCAAGCATCTTTCTGAGGTTGACACAGTATATATGGGGGAAAAAATAAACCAAAACTTAATAAGAACCTGCTGTATAAAAAATAAATAAAATAAAAAAAAAATAAACCAAAACTTAAAACTGATCAGACTGACTAATTGCCTCCAAAGACCAAATATAAAACCTGCAGAATGCTTCAGTGGATAGAAGATTGGGCTTGGAGTTAGTAGACTTGGTTCAAACCTTGGCTGGGTGACATTGCTAAATCTCAGTATCTTTAACTGTGAAAGGGGCATAATAATTCTACCTATATAAATGTCACAGGACAGTTTGGGAAGGTTGAATAAACTGAAGAATTATATGAAGAACTGTTTCATTATAATTAATTGCCTGCCAAAAAAATTCTCTCACTGTGTGTGTGTGTGTGTGTGTGTGTGTGTGTGTGTGTATATATATATGAAATTTACATGGGCACGCTGATTTGGAACTTTAACATGTGAACTGCCTCTTAGTAAAAGGCGAAAAACTGCCACAACTCAAAGGAATGGGGAAAGCTGCCTGAAAACAAACAAAACCCCAAACCACCATTACCACCAAAAAGTATCTTCTCTTTCAGTAGCAAAGAATGCAAAGATAATGCCCCAACCTGAAGTTTGGGAAGCACAATTCAGAACTTGGCAGTCTAGAACCATCTTTACTTCCTCTCTTTCTTTCCTTAGAATCCAATTTGGCAACAAGCCCTGGGGGATGTGCTTTGAAACGGCTCCCAGACTGGACCTTTTTTCTCTATTTCCGCCATCCCTGCCTCGGTCTGAGCCCTCCCCTCTGCATGCCTCACAACTGGGTTCACTGCCACCAGGCTCTCCAGGCCATCCTCAGTGCTGCCTGATTAGCCTTCCTAAAAAGCAGACTTCCTCAGGATCCACAGTGATTCCATCAGTCTCACCCTATTTCCTTCTACTGCAAAAACATGCCCCTCCTCTAGTCCAGGAATTCCTTTACCTGCCCACAGACTCCAGCCTCAGGTCCTTTGCTCTTGCTGTTCTCTCTGCCTCGAATGCCCTTCCACCAGCCCATCTTATTACAAATCATTTCCTGCATGGTCCCTTTAATGCAGAGCTCCTCAGACTTCACTGTGCTTATGAATCATCTGAGGATCTTGTTACAATGCAGATTCTGATTCAATAGATCTGAAGCGGGGGCAAGACTGCAATTCTAACCAGCTCCCAGGTGACCACCATGCTGCTGGCCCATGGACCCCACTTGGAGTAGCAAAACCTATTGGCTCAGTGGGAAAAAAATGGGGAGGGAGTAGTTTTTTGGAGACATACAGACATGGGTTGGAATGCAATCTTTATCAGGCAAATATCTTCATCTGTATAGTGGGACTATTACCCATTTTATGTAAGTGATAGGAGGATCTTTTGACTGTAAATAGATACTATCCTTTTCAAATCTGTCTTTCCCTTGGCTCCCCTAAGCTCATCACCTTGTCCCCTACTATGCTTCTCTGGTAATCCAGTTTTTCTTTACTCTGAATCTTAACTGGCTTGATTTCTTTTAGCACATAAATCAAGAAAAAGGATTCTTAAAGTTAATTTTGTTCATATGAAACTCTGAGCTTATGATACTTTAATAATACCATCCTCCCCAGCAGCATCACACAGAGAGGCACAGGGGCAGAGCTGCATCATGGTTACAGACATGGGCTTTGGATCTGATCATTTTTTTTTTTTAAATATAGTTTTATAAATTATTTATTTATTTTTGTCTGTGATGGGTCTTTGCTGCTGGGGGCAGGCTTCCTCTAGTTGCGGCGAGTGGGAGCTACCCTTCGATGTGGTGTGCGGGCTTCTCCTTGCGGTGGCTTCTCTTGCTGTGGAGCACGGGCTCTAGGCGCGCGGTCTTCAGTAGTTGTGGCGCGTGGGCTCAGTAGTTGTGGCTCGCGGGCTCTAGAGCGCAGGCTAGAGCTTAGTTGTGGCGCATGGGCTTAGCTGCTCCGCGGCATGTGGGATCTTCCCGGACCAGGGCTCGAACCCGTGTCCCCTGCATTGGCAGGGGGGTTCTTAACCACTGCACCACTAGGGAAGTCCTGGATCAGATCTGAGTTCCAATGCTGGTTCCATTGATCACCAGCTATGTCCCCTGACTCATGTGAACTAACACATCTGAGTTTCAATTACATCACCTGTAAAATTCTGCCTTCATCTCTTGTGTTGTTATGAGAATTAGTTAAGTTCTATAAAGTGCTTGGCCAATGCAGCAGATTGCAAAAATGGCCACAATTCTCCACCCCTCCCTGAATCCATACCATTCTCTAAAGACTCTGCAGTTCCGCCCATCAAAAGGTAGAGTCTGTTTCTTCATAAGTAGATTGGAGGAGAAGCCACTTGTGTCCATTTCAGTCTCGGCCTCAAGGAGCCGTGCTCCCATGTTCCTGCTCACAACCATGCTGAGCCAACATGTGACCAAGCCCAGGGCAGCCTGTCCAGTGATGGGAAGCATGAGGCCCAGCTGCTCCCCAGAGGACTCAGCCAACAGTCAGCCAGCACCCTCTAGAGGCAGAGCCACCTTGGTGACCAGAGACACATAGGGGAGCCTGGACAAGACCAGTAGATTCACCAGGTCCAGACTGCTGATGCACAAAGTTATAAACTAAATAAATGATGGTTGTTTTAAGCCATTATGTTATGGAGTGGTTTGTTATACAGCAATAGATAACTGACACTGTGTATATGTAAGTAATTTCTCCATAAATAGTGGCTATTACAATATTCTGAGAAAAAGGTACAATGTCAACAAATAATGAATTTTCCATACCATTAAAATTTCTACTTTTTGGTCAGTAGTAGGAAGATGGCTGAACTGGAAATTGGGATTCATAGATTCTGGTCCCAGTAGCTTTTCCAGTTGGCAGCCATATGATCTTGGAAACATCATTTAACCTCTTTGAGCCTCCGTTTCCTTATCTGTAAATTAAGGTGGTCAGACTAAATGACTTTTAAGGTTTTTTCTAGCTCTAAAAAGGATTGAGGATCCATTTTTCCAAAAGGCAATACTTATTTCCTTGTTAACATATAGTTCTGAACCCAACTTTTCTTTTCTCATAGACTTAGGATGTAATCACAGACACCCCTCCCTCTATTGCCTTCACTGCTCAGCAGCTGGTTGTGACTACGTATCACACTTATTCTAACAGCCATGCTCTGAATCTAGAAGGTGGACCTCCTTGCTGCGGACCAGGAACCCAGATAGCCAAGCTCATTAGGAATCAAAAGATGAATAATGCCATGTAAGTTCTAGCCAGAATCGAAGTTATGTGGCTCTTAATTCTTTGCAGGTGCAGGTAGACTTCTTTTACTCCTTTCTAAGTTGCAATAAATATTCTGCAGGACTGAGGCTGTGCAGTGTGATCACTAAACAAGGAGGACACCGTTTTACAGCCATAAAGCACAAATCAAATCTGCATTTATTGCACATTAATGACCCAAGATATATAGTTATCAAATGGGGGGAGAAAGATTTAACACCAAAATTTAAAAAGTTTCAAAATTCTCATGTAGAGATTGACCCTGGAACTAATAAACAAGTAAACTGCAAATACATCCAAATACATTTGTATTAAAAAGCTATACATGTGGCAGTGACTAGAGTGGCTTTTCTTCTCTCACGGGCATTTAGTGCCTCTCACATACCACTAGTACATTCATGCTCTAATAGTGCCCTCTGCAAATACAATACAGTCTTCCCTGTGACATACAGCAGGCCATACTGTGGCCAACTTAGAAAAAAAAAAAAAGACTGTTCCACTGCCCACTTCCATTACTGTTACACAATCAAAAGTCAGGGTGTTTTTATTCCTGGGAGGAATTAAGCTAAATCAGAGAATGTGTGTACAATCTGAGGGCAACAGTTTATCTTAACTTTGCCTTCAGATATATATAGTTAAGTCTGCACAAAGAAGCACCAGGTTGTTGAAAGTGTGAATAAAAAAATAGGCTCATTCTTTATCAAAAACTTTTTTCTGTGATAGAAACAAATTACGTGGGGCCCGAGAGTAGCTACAGTCAGTAGGGACAGCATTGTAATGAAACGTGGCTTCTGGTTATCTACGTGGAACACATGTATTTTGAAATGACATGTCAATTATTCAGAGACTTGAGTCACCTAATATTTTCTTTGAGTTAGTATCTTAAATACCTTTGCCTAAATATCTTTTGAATCAATTCACTTCTCTCTCCCCTCTAGTGGGGGTTTTCTTAGCAGCTGCCTTGCTTGTATCTTCCCCATTTCATTCTTCTCACTGCAGCCGGAGTGAACTTTCTAAAATACAGATCTGCTCTGCTTAAAATCCTCCAATGTCTTCTCTGAGGACTGTAAGACCCCCAAAGGCAAGAACTGTGTCCCTAGCACCTGACCAAATGTCTACAAACCCTGGCCAGGTCAGGGTTCCATTTAATTTTAGAAAGCCAATTGTACACGGAATAGAACAGAGTTCACTGCTTGTGGTAAAATTTGAGACATGATATTCCTCTTGCCTTATGTTAATACTATTGATATTTACTGCAGCTCAGGAGAGTCTTTTCTAAGATGCTTGATGACACTGAGTCAGTATTTTGAGTTTTTTTAAGTCTCTGCTTGAGGATACATATTCACATATTCATGTGAATTCATACATATTCATACATATTCATGACCTTTAGGATACATACATTCATGTATGTATGATACATACATTCATACATATTCATACATATTCATGACCCTTTAGGATAAGGTCATTTTGGTGATATATGGTCCTTTTGAAGATTCCAATCTCTGTGGGACCATGATATTCTCAGGTGAGAAGGGTGACAGTAGATAAAACATTTCATTTTCATTTCATTTTCTTACACAGCATTCAGGTGATAACCAGACTAAGGAAGGCTATAATGGGGTAACCTGGCTGACCTGCAGATTGGTCAGGGCTCAGGTCTATCCTCTCCCCTAGGACGAGCCTATCAACTCCTCTTTTCTAGATATCTAGTAAGTCTATCTGCAACCAATAATCAATCTAATGCCCCAAAAAAAGAAAGAAAGAAAAAAAAAAAAAAGGCAGGAGCTAGGTACTATTTCACCAAAAGCCAAAAAGATCCCAAGGTTCTGGGTTATTGAAAAAATTGTGGAACTAGGGGAATTTGAAACAGTCCAGGTAGAGGAAACCCAGCTACCAAGAGGCTGGTATTCAATTATTCGGAAACTGGGGTCCATTCCTGGAAGCACAGTCAATGGGCTCTCTCGGCACCAAGGGTAGAGCTGTTCCCGGAGCAAGGAGGGCAGTACAAGCTCTGCCCTTGGGCTGACACTGGATTCTGGCCAGAGCTTAGCCTGGTTATGTTGCCAGGCTCAGACAGGGACGAGGTGGAAAGTCAGGGGGTATTGCTCCATTCTAGGCTAATGAACATGTTTAGTTGACATGCAAGTCATTGTTTTGTTTTAAATTCCAGATATGCAAGAGCTCTTAGAACATAGCGAAGATTGGCCACCTTGATCTTCAGATGTCATTACATATCTAAATCTTGAGAACCTCTGATAACCAGGCCCGGGGAACAGATGCCATGAGATAGGAGCTTATCACATACTTGCTGAATCAAAGAACAGGATCAGGATGGACACAGAGACCAAAGAAGAGAAAGAAGCCGAACCTTGCCTTCTTCTATCAGTGTCTGCTCCATTTGGCCTCTGTGATCAAGGCAGCTTCCTATAACTGACTCCTCACACTTTAGAGAAATACAAATAACCCCAGAACTCTACTTTACCTTCAGAGCTTGGTTATTGTTTCAGTGATCTGCCTCATGACTGTTAGGATGTTCTACAGACCTGGGTGCTTAGCCTTAGAAGACTTTAACATGTCTCCTTCTTAAAATAGTGTTAACTGGAGGATTCAATGTGAGAATAAGTGGCAAATATGGAATCTATTGTCTTTAAAAGCAGCAACCACTTTCCCCATCTTTCTCATTCAACTCTCAAGTGTTTCCAAAATAGCGTGTTTACAACCACCCACAAGCCATGGTGAGAAGTGCCATCAGTAATTCTCTCTCACAGTGACAGGAAGAAAATAAACACCCTATTCTTTAATGCTTTGAACCACCTCATGGAACACTGATTTCCTCTAAATTCACTGGGCAAACATCTATACTGCAATGGAAAACAACATGTACTAAATTACTAAAGGGAGTTTTTGTTTTGTTTCTAAGGTGAATTACAGTGCTTGAGGAAAAACAAAACAAAACATTGATTTTTGTCTTTTATCACTGGAAAGTTTGTTCAGTGGTGGTTTGTGAAAATCTCACCTCATCTGGACTGCCAAGGTCACGGAGACCCAAGTAATCGACCTGGGAGATACTTGCCTAATTATCAAATATTCAGCCAACAGTGTGTGACCATTTAACCGGCTGCACCTGGGACCCTCCTTCAACACGTGCTGCTTTCTAGTACTGCCGCCTCCCCTCCACCACTACTCATCGCCACCCAGGTCGCCAGCGCCCCAAAGGGGGCAAATCCTGGGACCCAAGGACATTTCAAAGAGACAGCGGCGGTCACCTTCCATTTCCGTTTTACTTAAAAACATTCACATGCTTAAAAATGGGGGGAGGAGGGGGTACTTAGAAATAAGGGGGAAATCTTCTGCAGTTTTCCCAGTTCAAGTTCTCAGGCACTATTGAAAGTTCATTAATAAGATATTTAAAAACAAAAGTGTTTCACACACCAAGTAGACGCCAAGCTTTGCAAACTGTCTTGCTCTTTAGTTTGGGGGAGTTTGTAAAAGTCCCCCCCCACCTCACCCCATTCTGGATTTCGCCTCTTTCAGAGCCTTTGTTGAATAGCCTGACTTTCCCGAAGCAATCAAACTAAGAACTGCCTCACCTCCCCATACCCCACTTTTTTTTTTTCCCCACGGCAAAGGAAATAAATAAATAAAAATGCCCCGTGAGAGAAGTGGGGGAAATCATGCCACAAAACCCGAGTTCCGCGGGAGTCAAGCGCCTGTGCTGCCCGCGGCGGGGCCCGGCGCGCGGGGCTGGAGACTGTCCCTACCTGGGGCCGGGCGGCGGCGGCGGCGGGGTCGCGACGCCCATGGCTTCGCCGGCCTCGGGCGGACGCGCCGGGAAACTCCAGTGGCTCAGCGCCGCGGGGATGCGCCGCGCCCGCAACGGCCGCCCCGGCGCACTCATTGGGCCGGCGCGTCACGTGGCCCGGCCGGCGGGCGAGCCTCCCGGGTCCGCGTAACCCTTTACCTGAGCTGCCCGCGCCGCGCCCGGGCTTCCGGAGCGACACCGCCGAGCCCCCGAGCCCGGGCTGGCCTGCGGGGCGCACCCAAACAGAAAACCCCGGAGTTCGGCTTCTGATCACCGACACCCCGGCTGCATGCCAGCCTCTGTCCGCGCAGGGAAACTTTTTGGTGCCTATTTTGCCGTCGTGCTGCAGGGAGAAGGGAGCTTCCTGATTTGGGACGTAAGTGGGGGGGAGATACATAAATGCACTCCCTGGCAAATAGATCTGTCCCCCGTTCCCCCCGTGAACTTGTGGTTTTGTCCCCCCCCCCCACCCAGTGCTGGCATTAGCCGCTTACACCTGGTGTGTGCACTGTCGCCTGCCTTTATGGCATTGATGGTCTGGGAAAGAGCGCAGACGCTACTAGAATGAGAATTCCCGGGGAAGTTGCGCAGCCTCGCCTGCACGCTCAAGACCGCGGTGGGAGTTCAACGAAGTCATGCTCCCCCGCCCCTCACCTTCCCTCTCTGTTCCTGGGGTGTTGGAACCTCGGCTGCCACACTCCGTCTACCCTCCTGAGCTCCACGCCCTTGCTTGTGACAATCCATGCACTTAAGGTGGGTTGCTTTACTCTAAAATAGTACTTAAGGGTTGGAGATCGTTTTCACCTGTGCTCCAAAGTGCGTCAGTGTTGAGCTTGGCAGGAAAACGTGTTAAGCAACGGCGCCACCTGGCTTGCCCTCTTCTCTCTTTCCCCTTCATTCATTCAGGGAGAGTCAGGATAAAACAGGATGCTGGAGAAGCAACAGGGCAGAATACTGTTTAAAGATGGACACACTGCCTTTAGTTCTTAATGTGTCCACTCTAATGATTCCAGCGCCATTTACACGACAACATTTGTCACGCTTTATGGGGGAAAACTCGTTTTCTGAATCTTTCCGCTTGTGTAGTAGCTGCATGCTTTAAAACGATAGATTTACAGGGGACGTTGTGTGCTGTTTTACATCACTTTCTGATAAAACTCTTTGTCACAATAAAGGACCCTCTTGTCCAACTTCTAGCCCATGCTTTAGAAATGTCCACTGGTAAGTTTATCAGTTGGTTATTTTGACCAGTTGGTATTTATCTTGGGTTTTAAAGTGTGTTTCCCAGACTGGCAGAATCAGCATCATCTGGGGGAATTTAGTAAAAATGCAGATTCTTGGATTCCACCCCAGACATATGGATTCAAAGATAGTGGAATCAGGGAGGGTGAAGTAATCTGTGTTTTAACAAATGATGCACCGCCACCCTGAGTCTGCTCATGCAGCTGGCTAAGTTACCCTCATCTGCTAAAGGCTGGGATTCTATAAAGCCACAGGTGGTGGTGTTATTGGTAACCTCAAATTACCAGTTTTACATAACTTGTCATGTTGATACACTGAAACTGAACCCTTTGATGTGTCTGTACAAAGTGTAATCTGTATTTCATGCAGCTCACATGGAATGCCAAATGGAGCTCAGAGGGGACCCTCATAAAAAATAAGGAAGAAAAACCTATGGTTTCTTCACGCGTGTGGGAATGAAACACCACGATTCACTTAGTTTTTTAGGTGTGTTTATGTTTTCATTGACATATAAATTGTTCTCCGCTGATGAGTTATGGAAGCTAAGAAAGCTAATTTGTTTGAGTGAATTTGTCAGTATAGTTCTAAATTTGTCAATATAGTTCTAAAGAAAAGAAGAGACGAACTTTTAAAAAGGTTATGGTATTGGCTTACATTATAACCAAACGAGTGCCATATTAGGCATTTTAGACTTTTGTGAAAGAGATTACTGGTTAGATTCTTTATCTTTAGCTCAGGTTTCTCCATTGGATGGATCGCGTATTACCAATTGCCTGCGTGGATGTCTTAACCTTTAAACTCTCTGGGTCCAACTTTATTATTTCCCTCATTTTCATCTCCTAACCTATTCCTTTTACATTTGTAACTCTACTCTCCACTCAATTTCAGTTGGAACTGGAATTAGAGTTTTCCTTCTCTTTCATCACCCACCTGTATCAGTGACATCCTGAAGTCACTCTTCTTAGCAATTTCACTGCCAATGCCCTAAGATCAAGTTCTTATACTTTCTGTCTCAGGTCTTTGCAATAGTCTCTTTACTGGTCTGCCAGCTTATGGTCTCTTTCATCTCTAATCCATCTGACATATTACTGCCCCAGTCATTTTAAAATACCATTTCAACCAGGCCATTCCCCTTCTCAAAACCTTTTTCATGATTCCCTATTGGCTACCGAATAAAGTTTAAAATCCCCACATAGCATTTGAAGTCATCTAAGTATACTTTGACGCTCCCCGTTTTTCCTCACGCAGCTTCCTCCACCTGAAATGTCTTTCTGACATTCTGACAGCTAAGTCCTACTTATTCTTCAAGCCACTGCTCTCTGTCGCCTCCTCTTGGCCATCCTTTTTGATTCCCAGTTAGAGTTAATTGCTCCCCTGCAGTGTATCCTCAGTACCTGGCTTTCACTTTTCACTTTTTTTTGTTTTGGCTAACAACTTTTTTTTAAATGACAGTCTGTCTTACATCCAATTTAGTTGCGCCTCCCTTAGATTATAGGATTCTGGAGGGCAGGGGTTGTGCGTGACTAATTTTTAAATCATCCTAGGCATAGCATAATGACTTAGACATAGCAAGCACAGTGTTTGTTGTGTTCTTGACCCTAGGAAGGAAGATATTTATTTAAACAACAAACTCCATGTATATGAAATGCTTTTATGCAAATGATAATGATCCACTCCTCTACATTTTCTCTGAGAACCAAACTTCACGTACTACACATAGAACTTGTTTCCTGTTTTCCTATTAAGACTGAAGTCCTAGAAGGTATAAACTATTTATTAATCTTTGTATTCCTGGCAAAATGTATGCCGAAGTAAATATTTGTTGGATGAATACTGCAACTATTGCAGTTACGGTTATACCTGAAAATCCTGGGAGTTTGCAAAGACCTGCAGTGATCTTCAGAGCCTAGCCTGGCCTCTAATCTTCAAATTAGAAAATATCTTCTAGGTCATTAGCAGTAAGTTCCTGCTGGATACTCAGTGCTTTATTTTTATGTGCTTTGAGAAGTTAACAAAAAAAAATTGATGGTGTATTGAAATCCTGTTCAGCGATTCCCTCTGGACCTCTGTTTTTAGGTTTCTTCATCTGTACGTTTGGAATATTAACAGTACCTACCTCACATGGCTGTTGTGAAGATTACATGGCTTAGCACATGCAAAGCTCGTGTACAGTAAGCACTCAGTGAGTATGAACAATTATTATTATTATTACTATTATTACTGAAGATCTCTAACTACATCTGCCAAAGTTGGGGGAGAAAAACAAACACCACACAAATCTAAGTAGTTTATCTTTTATTCATACAAACAATACATACACAAGACTGTACATTTTTTGAAGACTGCAATAATTTTCTAGTGTAACAACTCTGTAATAAAATTTAACTAAATGTAACATTTATGAAAATATAAATCTCTGATTGGATAATTCTTCCCAACAATACAAAGTTTACATAAAAACATTCAATATGAGCTATCAGTTGCAAACAAGTTAGGAAAAATCATTCAAGTCACTTGTTAAACTCTGTTGGCTGTTACATAGAACATTCACACACTACATTTAATCCATCTAGACATTTATTTCTTAGAAATGTGTAGCATGGAGGTCCAACTGATAATGACAGGAATAAGAATGTGTTGCCTCCGAAGAGCTAAAAAAAAAAGCATTGACTCAAACAGTCAACTCCACGTGGTCTGTACATGGGCTGAGCCTTCTCTGGGCTACCACCTCCCTGGCTGGTAGCTAGACCAGGAGGAGTATACTGAAAAAAAAGTCTTTCACTAGGGAGTGGGTGTTTATATTGGAATCACATCTCTGTATGCTTACCTGTCAAGCTGCTTTCCAAATTGAGATACAGTTGGCTTGGATTCCCGGTGGGTTAGATCACTTTGTTTCTTGCATTAGCATTAACAATTAAGATGTCACTCTCTTTTTTCTCACATTTCTCCCCCACATCCCTATGAGAGCAGTAGCAAGAGCTATCACTACCCTTATTCTGCAGTTTACAAAAACAATACATTTGGGCGGTTAAAAGATCTGTCTACGAATACTGTATGAGTTCATGGCAGAACTGGACTGAAAGCAAGTCAGTTCCTTGTTCATTATTCTTCCTTCTCAAGTCACCACTGTCCCTTTCAAACCAAACCAAACCACCACTATTGACGCCCTTTGGAAAGGCATCCGAGGACATGCCATGAGGAGGATAGGGAAGGAAGAAAATCACTTTCCCCTTTTGAGATGTAATATTTTCTTTTAAATAGGAGGAGTAGTTTTTAAAAACATCAAATACCAATTTCACAGCTTCTGCTTTGAAACGGATAAGACTATATAAAAGGCTCTAGAGAGTCCTCAGGCAGAAAGGGTGACAGATAAAGAAGGATACACACAGTGTGTAGAAGTAAGAAAGTGATTACAAACAGGGACAGTAAAGAGCCTTTGGACACCCTTAAGATTTACAGAATATTTTAGCACAAAGACAGGCATATTCAGTTTGTCCCAGAGTATTTGGTCAGCTATCTGCGTTTTACACAGGAAAGAGGAGGAATGAGAGTAAGGCAGATGTCATCAGTATTCCATAGATGGCATGTCGAGAAAGCTTTCCTTCTATTAAGATTTACTGCAGGGATTTAGGAAATAATTTATGCTTCGGTACAACTGACTTCCATGGCACAGCCTTTTGTTAGTACAATGATAGAAATGAACAGGTGTTTTGACCAAATTTGTAATGCCCTTTCTGTAACTCTTTTTTACACCCAGCACAAATAGACATTTCAAAATGACATGAAAATATTGTGGTTTCTTATTAAATGTGTTCTTTTCCAGCCCAGAAAATAGTTTAAAAATCATGTGTTCCATTATACAGCAACCCTTGCATGCAGTTGTCACAGCTGTATTTTAATGAAGACCGACGCTGTGTGTTCAGTAGCCCTATGATAGCGGTAGGTAGCTCTTGCCCCAGTCAGTCTGTGGCCTCACACTTCATATCCTTTCTCCTGGGAAACTGGGAGTACATCTGGGCATTTTTGTTACATTATTTTGCACCTTTAGACCTTCCATCTGCAGACTCTATTGACACAGTTGTCAGGATCATAAAATGTAAGGAGAGATTAAGGCTGTGTTTAGTTATCCACACAATCACTTGAAGTCCAACAGCAATTTGTGTTTACAATTTCAACCAGCTGCTGTAGAACTAACTTCAGTCCAAATGGTCTCTATGTAGCTCTAGCCTCTCTCATCTGGACAATGGGATGAGTTAAGCTGCTTCTTCCCATCCAGTTAATTTAAAAACTACCCTCTAACTTCCAGTTGATATAGCCATGTAAATATGATTTGTAGAAATTCTCTGTTAAGACTTCGTTCCTGGATAAACTTTGTCAAGAAGACCAACCTCACAACCAATTTCACATTTCTGTACATTTCATGAGCATGGCAATAATTAGCATTGGAACTCCAGCATCTTTCCTGTCCTTTAAGAATGAGTGTTTATCATCTGGGATACAGAAGATACTTTTTTTTCTTTTACATATTATGTGTTTCGCTGAGCAGGAAAAACATTTTGTCAGTTGTCAGGGGCGTAGCTCTGGCCCCTGGATTCCAGGGCAGAGCACACCCGGTCATAGCAAGAGTTGTGTTTCTTGGAGGGCGTTGCCTCGTTGGGCTCCATGGAGTCACTCACTGTGATGGGACTGTCTCTTGCAAAGACCTCAGTGGACTCTCTCCATAAGCAATCCACAGACACTTTAAAACAGTAACTATGACACTTTGGCCTGGATGTCTGTGTCGCATTATTGAAAATTTGTCTGCTATTTGAAGTGGCGATTTTAATTTTCAGTGCAGCATCTACGCGGTCCACCACCGTGTATATCCCTATACTGCCGTCTTCAAAACCCACAATGATGTTCAGGTGCCGCTGGGAGAGGGCAAGAAAAGTTGGAGTTTTGTAAAGGGAGCAAGCACCGATATTTTTGCCATCGGCCAGTCTCATGACAATCAAACTGGATATTGCACCATTTTCATCCTCTTCCTCCCCATTTCGGAAACAAATGTATACCAGGTAGCGACCGTCTCGAGACAACCTGTGCCTCCAGATGACCCCAGAGGCGTGAACCACCCGTAATTTACCGCTGTGTAAATCCAGCACGTTGATATTTTCATCTCCCCTGGAAATAATGCCTAGCTTTCCATTGGGAGAAATTTCAAAATCCTCTAGATTTTTCAGGAAGTTGTTTGGAAGTTGCACACGGCGACAGATCACTTCGTCTGTCAGACTCCAGATATTCACCGTCTCGGCTGACGTGATAAACACAATGATGTCCGGACAATCGGGGATCAATTTAAAATTCACAATGGTGGTGCCGTCTTCACAGCAGAACTTCTTGGTGATGCTTCCTGTCCAAAGACTGACTGCCAGCACCTTGCTTTTGGTCACGCCCACCACGAAGGTATTTGCAGAGGTTATGAAGGCATTCTGCAGAGTGGTCAGGATGTTGCACACCCTGTGGCCCGTGGCCAGTCTCCAAACCCTGGAGGCATTTTCCTCACAGAGAGAGACCACGAACTGGTCATTGTGTGTAATCAGCAGCTGAGATATTCTCTGCCCATTAATTCGGAAGAGGTTTTCACCGCTGCTGGTATGCCAGACGTACTGGCTGCTCTTGTCATCCGACGTCACCATGACGTCTCCAGAGGATGTCAACACACAGTGTTCAACTATTCCTTCATGCTTAAATACTGCTTCAAGGAACCCACTGCTGAAGTTCCACTTGTGAACACAATCAGAGCCATCGAGGGAGTAAATGATTTCCCCCCTAGCGGGTAACACCAGACTTTGGATGGGTTTTCCAGTCTTATCTATGTTGGACATAGCTGTGATTATATCTATGTCCCAGATAGAAAGAACACCACTGGTGGATAAAGATAGCAGCATGTTGTGATGACTGGATTTCACCAACTTGACTATGGTACCTGAGATTTCCTGTAAGCTCGCCATACACTGTCCCGTGTCCCGCCTCCAGAAAAACACGGCCGAGGTGTTTTCCATGGTCGCAATGATGCAGTCTCCGTTCTTGGACAGCACAGCCGATATAAAGCGTTCGTTGTGCTTCGCTCTGAACTTTTCAGCCACCTTCCACATACCGGTATCTAAGAGCTCAATGCTGAGGGCTTTACAGATCAGAACTGCGCTTTGGTCCTCTGAAAGTTCAACGCTGACCACTTCACTATCTTCTCTTCGGCAGTCAAAGTCATCGGTCAGCTGGGGGTTGGAGATGTCCTCAGTGTTCCAAACAGAAAGGCTTCCCTCACTATCTACCATTACCATTTCCTGAGCTGTGTCCAAGATAAGAAGGAACTTCACAAACCCACCTGAAAATTCAGATGTCACCGTACATAACTTTTCTCCACTCCCTAAATGAAAGATGGTAGTGGTGTTCAGGTACTGTCCACAGAAGGCATACACGCCGTCCAGAGAGCACTGGACACAGGTCACTTCGTACCAGCAGTGGAACTGGTAAAGGGGCCATCCGTAGAGCAGATCGATGACAGTGACATCTTTGCTGGCTTCGAGCCAGGCCAGAGCGTGTTTGACGGACAGTGTAAATCCATTGATGTAGGTGGAGCCGCTTCCATGCTTGGTCCCTTTGATTTCCACTTCAGACAGGAGGCAAGAATTTACATTGTCGTAAACCAACAAGGTGTTATTTGTCGTTGCCACCACAAGATACTTTTCGTCACTGGTGAGTTTCATGCCCAGGATGACAGACTGGGCTGTCGTGATTTGCCTGAGTAGTTGACGCGTTTCCACATCCCACGTGCTGATGGAACCGTTTTCTAAAGCTGTGAGCACCGTACTGGGGTTACAGGTGGGCAGAATCTCGGTGACGTGCAGGTGACTAGATGACAAGGGAAGACGCTCCGGGCTATAGGTCACATCCATGGATGAGTGTAATGGCACGATGGAGCAGTATTTGGGCCCGTCTTTGTCACATTCTAAAAGAAGGTGTCTAAGTTTGGGCAGGGAACTCACGACGGGCAGCAGTCTTTGCTGAAGCTCTGCAGAAAGGGAGCCAGGGAACGCGACGACCTTGGTTTTGATGCTGCGGAGGGTGCTCGCCAGGTACTTCAGCTCCTTCTCCTGCGAGTAGTTGTAAGCCAGCTCGATGTCCAAGAGCACTTTGTCAAACTGGCCAATTTTGATCATGGTGTAAAGCCAGCTGAAGTTCATGATGATGCCGTAGAGCAGGTCATCGGTTTTCCCACACCTCGTCAGGTGGTGCAGGAGCTCACACATTTTCCGATGGTTGACGAAAAAGATGTCAGGCTCCAGTGGGTTGCACTGAAAGACCCAGGGCTGGTCCGGGGCCTGCCTGTCGAAGGAAGCCTGCTCCATGAAGTGCTTTTCCTCCTCAAGCAGGCTTCTGCTGTCCAAGTCAAGGCAGCCATTCAGGTAGGGGTCTTCAAGGCAGAACGCTTTCCTTCTGCCCCCTGACCAGACCCCCAGGAAATAGTCTGCCAGGATGGTATGCATTTCATGCAGGTCACTGTTATCCTGCAGATACAGCTTCTGGGCTATGAGCTGCAGGTGTCTGTTGGCCCAGACCAGGAGGGTGATGTTCTTCACGTGTCTCTCGATTAAGTATCCACTGAGCCCCTCCTTGAGCCTTGCGATGTACAGATAAGGTACCCTCAGGGGATTGCTGGGCCTGGCGCTCTCGTTGAGCTCATTCATCACGCTGTTGTCAAGGGCCAGCACGTCTTCCAGCTCCATTTCACTCAAACCCATTTTGGCCATGGTGATGTAACCTAGAGCCCGGGAGACGAGTTTCTGCCCACACTTCCTCTCCAGGGAGCAGAAGAGCTGCTCTATGCTTTCGTGCACGGTGACACAGAGGGAGGATTCATCGACGTCTCTGTGAGATCGCCAATTTCTCACCTCCCTAAAGGTCAGGTTCACAAACATGGGCAACGTGCACTTGGAGAAGGCGTTGTTCACGTAAATCTGCTGGCCCGACGTGACCTTCCTTTTGACCCGCAGCAGCTGGTGTTTGAGCACCTGGCTGCACATCTTCCTGTCCCGGGGAATCAGCTCGATGTAGTTGTCTTCTTCATGGATAAGGCACCTTAGTTTCTGTAGGATCCCATGTTTGTTGGGCAGCGTGGAGAGGACAATCCGGACGAATCGGGGAAGGTGAACCGGGAGCCACCAGAGCTTCCTGGCCTCGTGGCTCTCTGAGAGCTGCTCCAGGGCATCGAATATGACCACGAGGGGTCTCTGCAACGAAGACTCATTCAAGAGGTTTATAAATAAGTCGCGGAGGTCATGGATCTTCTTAGGGTAGCTCTGAACCAGGCACCGGTAGTTCACGGCCAACTGTTCACAAACACTTAGAAGGAGAGTCCTAAGATCAGTACTCATGTCTGTGGTTCCTAGAAACCTCACGACTATGACTGGGTCAGATTCTGGTCCTGTGTCTTCATGTAGCCAGCCATAAGCCTAAAACATAAAGGTGGTGTTTAGAATGGAGACATATATTCACATGGTCACATGCAACAACACTTCCTCTCTGCAGAGATCAGCCTTCTGGTAACCCTGACCAGGCAGAAGGTACCTTAGAACCAGGAAGTGGAAAAACCTGAGATGGTCAGAGAGCTCTCAGAAAACTCATGCACTAAAGTCTGTAGGTGAGACCCTCAGGATCACTCTATTAAAGGTAATAAAATGGTGATCACAGTATTGGTCAATCACAAGGCAGAATTTAGCTTGTATTCTAAAAGTTACAAAGCATTTCACAAACTGTAAACCTGAATATCTAGTATGCTTAGTTTCTCATCGCTGAATTTCCATTTCTTGGCATGGTTGTTGGCACATGGTCGGTGCTTGGTGAATATTTGTTTAATGAATAGATTAAGTAATGGCCTACACATTACACTGAGTCAAATATTTTCCTTAATTGAGATCACATAAGGCTATATATGTGGCTGACCACATTTCCAGTTAATTAGAATGCAATAAAAATACTCAGCACTAAAATGATACTGAATATAATCTTGTATGATTCAGAGACATTTTACTCTATTGTGATGCTATAGGGTCATCATTATGATTATTTTTTATCATTATCAGAAAAATCTATATAATGCTGGTTAAACGAGTTTTGCTGAATTTGTGCTTTATAACAGACAGTCATCAGGCCTCATGTTGTCTCTCTGTAGGGCACATGGGATTACAGTATCATGTAACAGAAGAGGAAACCAAGGCCAAAAATAGCTTGCTTGGAGTTAACTGATTACCAAGAGGTGAAAATGGAGTAGAAGTCATATCTGACTTTCATTCTAGTGTTTTCTCTCTCCCACTCTCCCTTTTTAAATTGTATAGTTAAAGAGATAAAGTATATGAGGGGGGTGCTAGGTTTAATATTTTTCTGTCTGGAAAGGTAAAGACAAAAAGTGATATGATCAAAGTATAAAACACTCCAAAGTATATTTTTAGGGAGAAAATACTTTTCAGTAATCCTTGGAATTCACGGAGGATACTTCTTAGAAAAGGACATATTATTTAATACATTAAGAAGTAAGTTTATGAAACTCGGTTCCCCAATCGGTAGTTCAGGTTAAAGTATGAGTAAGTTTAGAAAAGATTCATGGATGTCAGTTTCAGAATGAACTGTTAAGGAAAATAAGCAACTCATTGTCGGTGTTTGGCCCAAACCTTTGAAGCTAATTTGGAGGAAGGTAATGTTGCCATTTTACAGCTGTCATTCGGTGGCAAATCAGAAACAGAACACAGTTTGTTTGTCCCTATGTGGATGGCTTATGATGATTATATGCATCGTCCTCCCTCCTCCCAATCACGTGTTGTGGGATGTGCGATGTCTGTAAAGAATGGCCCTCTGATCATGAGCTCATGTCCAAGGAGATGTCGGTTGCACAGGAGATAACCTGGAGATAAACACGGGATGCCTGTCTGCATCCTTACAAGGAACATGAGCTCACGAGAACACAGGTTGTTGCTGGTGGAGGTGGCAGGGGGTGGGAGGAGCAAATATTCCCCAGGAGGGAGGAGAAGCAAGCAGAGTCCAGGCAGGGGACCTAGAAATAGGCAAGCATCCTCAGGGGAGCTGGTGGTTGGACAACATATCCAGAACAGCGAGAGCTCAGAAAGCTGATTAACTGTCACCACACTCTGGCCACGGGAACTGCGTATGTATACGGCATATCAGCACACATCATGTAACTCCCATGCTAGACACACAGGGTCGCATCACATGCGCATTGTCCCTCCAACCACCTTTACCCTCCCCTGCTCCACAAGGAAAAAGCCCCAGAGTGAGGGTGAAATGGATACACCAATGTTTTCTCATTTGATTTCAGTTCCCCTTGTAGTGTTACTATCTTGCTTCCTTGGAATAATTCTAAAGTTTGAAGATGCATGTACACAGTAGTGTTCGAAGACAGACAGTCATACACATGCACACGCACACGTTTATTTTGATGCAACATGTCCCTTAAGTGTAAGCCTGCCATTTCACTGGGTGTTCAATTAAAGAAAGAAAGCATATCCTAACACAAGAAGAAAAACCAGCAGCTGGGCTTGGCAGATTGAGAGATGGTAAATGGGCCTTCCTAAGGACTTGTTAAAGGATTGGGACTGGCCAAAAAGTTCGTTCAGGTTTTCCCATAAGATGTTACAGAAAAACCCGAATGAACTTTTTGGCCAACCCAAGAAGCTTGATACACCCGATTGTCTCCTGTGACGTTACTCTGGAACCTAATCCCCCCATAAGATGCAACACAATTGTTCCAGTTCTTGTCCTCAAGATGATCTACCTGAAATTGTGTAGCACATGATAAATCATGAGAATGTTCACAAAGTTAAAGAAAGATCTGTTCGTAAGAGATTGACCATGGGAAGAACAATACAAAGATTCTGAAGTAACACCAGGATAATATAAACCATCAGACTTTGATATCAAGTGTAACAGGAGGTTAAAACTGGTACTAGTGTCACCCAGTTTAGACAATAGATACCGCATTCAAATAGAAGCTCCAGCCCATCTTGCAAGACTTGAAAGGGAGTTTTGAAAATTAGTTTTGCTACCTTTGATGGACTACCCACCTCCAGCCTGAAAAAGAGATTCAAGAGGCCAAGAGAAAAGTGGGAGATGAGGATGCTGTGGGTTGTATCTCTCACCACCCCACTCCCAAAGGGGAGGGCTGAGAGATGCCCACCCCTCACTTCTAGCCTAGGGAAAGGGGCTGCAATGGACCTCTTTCAGGATGTCCCCTACGGCTTGGGAGACATGGCCATCTGTATCTGATGACATTTGAGGAATATGGAGGTTGAGTGAGTGAGGCTGGCTAGCTGCTCTGATGGAGTAGTGATAGAGAGCTGCCGTATTGGAGCTGGAGTTTCTCAGGGCAAAACAATACCTGAGTGTTTCCCATGTATCATATGTGGGCCACTGGCAAGCGTGAGCTGACGAGGGTTTCTGTCGGTTCTGTTTTCCCAGGTCTAAGGGGGTTTGCTGGGTTGTGGAGAGGCTCTTGGCAGGAAGATACTAGAAATGTGTGTTGCTGGATGCCTAGGAGCTATGGAGGTGACCAGCTAGATAGAAAAACAATACAGTTCCCTGTGTCACCCTAGGGAACTGTAGGTGAGAGATGCTCAGTGAGGAAAAGGTGGGGGATGGGGGAGGGAAAGGACCTTTGGGAAACCATGAAAGGGCCTCAGAAGAAACGGGAGGAAGTGTTAAACACCTGCCAAGACCAGAGTGCCGAACCCAGGTCAGAACAGTACTGGTCATATAAGAATGTTCTGGCCACCTTACCTTTCCTACATCCCCTAAACCACAACCCTACAGGGTCAGAAGTGCAGTTGGGGTTAGGGACAGAGGGGAAGAAGTGCTGTGTGCTAAAAGAAAAGAGAAGATGGCCATGTCCCTATTTCCCACTGGAGGTGCCTTGTGTATGGTCGACCTCAGCTCGGGCAGGGAGATGTAGACTGAAGTTTTAATTATCATCTTTGACTGGACATAGTAATTGCTGAACTGAGATGGAGTTAATATCCAGAAGCGATTGGAGTGCTTGTCTTTGCTGAGAGTGATGAGAAGAGTTGTGAGATCTGCCCTAGTTTCTATCTAGGTGAGAACTAGCCCCAGAACATGAGTTTGAACAGTAAGAGACAAAACAAAGCTATTCTAGAATTGGACCGCATGAGTCTTATTCTTTCAGTATAACTGTTATACCAGCAAAAGAGAAACACTGAAGTATCGATTCCTAAAGGACCGATTATAATTCGGATAGTAAACACAGAAAATGGAAGTGAATTTGAACAGTTGATCTTTTCCCCAAAGTAAAAGTTTTTACAAATATACACGTAAAACAATAGGCTTTTACCTTCTTTGCTACTTCAGCTAGCAGAAGGGTCTTCCCAGTGCATGGTCCACCGTATATAATAAGAGGGTTGATGTGCCCGGTTTTGCTTGGAAGAATGTATTTATGCACGATGTTTAGAGATTCACATTTGTACTCGTAGAAGGAGGCGTACGTTTTACATAGTGATGAATGCTGAAGGATTTCGTCGTAGAGTGTATCAGTTTCTGTGTCAAAATTCTGTTGTACCGTGGCCTGAATTATGTCAATCATGTCCTCATAAAATTGTTTACCGAGTCCTTCTATGTAATGGTTTTCTATTTCTTGGGAATAGCCTAGTTTCATGTCACAATGAGTAACAGATGTGTACACTCTCAGATTAGATGACGCAACAATGGTAGGAATAAATTCATCCCGGAGTTTTATCAGCTTCTCTTGGGCTTCTGGGTCCCGAATAATCCTTGGTTCTGCTCCAGTTATATCCATGTATTTTCCCATCTCTGGGATTTTCACAAAACGCTCAATGTTAGCAATTTTCCTAATATAGCAAACACATTTCTTCAGGAATGCTGGAGTTTGCTTCCCTAGAGCGAAGTCAAACTCATCCTCTATAGCTGAAAGAAAATACGACAAGGAGTTTATTGTCTAGAACAAAGATGCAACACACCCACGCTCCGAGCCCATAACTCTCAAGTCACTAGTGGTAGTTTATTTTGCTTATAGTGTGTAGCAGAGTCGTCTCTAGAATAATTTCTCAATTCCTTAATTTCCTATTTGTCTTTTCCTAAACAGCCTGGAGCCCAGAACAATGGGTTCTAAATAAAATGATTTAATTTCCTCCGCAACCTGAGGGAGAGGTTGAACATAAGCATAAGAAAGAAAGCATACCAAGCTTATGGTTGACTCTTTTAAGTTCCTGCTTGGCTTCCCTCCCAGACTTCAGGAGTTCTAAGAGTGGAGAGCAGGCACCAACTGGGGCCAGGAGAGAATGAGGAAGAGGCCAAATGATGTATCTAGTCTATTTCTTCCTTCTCAGTCTCTCCTTACAACGTGGTTTCACCATTTTGTTTGAGATGCATTGTACCCCAGACAGATACGTGGAAATAAAAATATAAAAACGGGTTCAAAATATAATTACGTGCTGATTTTATTTATCCATTATCCATGTCACTGTTAAATACCATTATATCCATCAGAGCAGGTACAGAAAAATGACTTAGTATGTAGCTTTATTTCTTGTGAGAGAAACCATGTTAGGGCTTACAATACATATGTTTACATAAAAGTAAAGCATTCTAAATCATTTGAGGCCCCATAAGAACATTTAAAATTGGATCAGTAGTAATAAAAATATCATTTACGCATGGTTTTAGGGAAGTCAAATAAAAAATAAATAAAATAATTAAACCAATGGAAATGAATTTTAAGGCAAGCAGGCTTTTAAAACGGGCTGCCCTCCCTTCCTCCCCCGCCTTTCTGCTTTTCTTCATCTTGTTGGTCTTAATCGAGCATCTACTATGTTCCAAGTATGCTGCTAGTTTCTTAGGATACAATGGTAAGAGAAAACTGAGAATGTTAAAAAAAAAAAAACCCTTATGAAGCTTACAGTCCAGTGGAGGATGGCAGACATGAATCACATAGTCCCACAAATAAATGTATTATGATTATTTTTAGGCCCGTGAAGGTGAATAACATGGTGCCATGAGAGCAAACCCACCTGGAGGTCTAACCCACTTGGAGAAGTCAGGGAAGGCTTTCTTAAGGGGGTGACTACTGGGCTGGGATCTGGTGGAAGCATGGGGGGAGGGGTGGGTCTGGTCGTTACTGAGAACATCTCAATGTGCTGGCCATAACGCCGACATCGAGCAAAACCTAGAACATAGATGTATTCTCTAGAGTAACTATTAAGGAAGGTGGGAATTTTATTTTAAAATTGTGCCTTTTAGCAGAACTTCTGTGATACTGTTTTTTTCCAGTAATGATAGCAATTGATAAAAATGTGTGACTTAAGTAAAAAAGACATGTGTATAGCCACCAGTGTTGAATGAGCTGTGCCATTCACATCAGTATGTTTTACAAAGGGTTTTATTCAGGCAAGTTGGTTCAGGAGGCCAGTTAAAGGAGCTTTTATAACATATGTCTACTCTTCTTTTTATAGAAGATTAAGAACTTGTTATAATGTAGACAGGGGAAGATGTAAGAAATCTGGACATTATGAGCTCCTGCAGAAAGCAGCCTTTGGCCCATCTCTTTTCCAGCCATCTGGGTACAATGCTAGGGGCACACTGGGTTAGCCAGTGCTGTATACCGAGTAACATGAAGAGAAAGGAGGTGATCCACCTGCAGTATCTATATGTAATGGATGATAATTAGAGATATGTACTGTCACCTCTGACTCCCAGAAAACAGACCAACTGTAACCTGACTTTGTTATCACCTCTATGGAAACAGAGTGTCAATCAGGCGTGTTGATCATAAATGCAACATGAAAAGAGATACAGACAAATCAAGCTGGTAGAGCCCATCCAAGCTTGGCTCAGGGGGATAAAAAGAAGCTGTATACAAGAATGTCTGGTTGATAAATATACCTGAATAAATGAGTCATGTGAGACAAAATCAACTCTATAGAGTTATTTTTAGAAGCAAAGTACATCCTCAACATTTTGGGGGACTTTTATTAATAATTCCTGATATTTATTTGTCAATGAATATTATAAGCTTCCCCCCTCCTTACTAGAATACTGTATTTGTTTTCTGTCTTTGAGTTTTCCTTAATATCCTAAAGTTTAACCATCACAGAACCTGATGAAGGTAACACTAGGGGGAGATTCCCAGCCCTGGCAACTATCATTCATGAGACATTCAGCTCTCTGCTATTCCCAAGACCACTCAGTTGTGGCATTCACAGTAGGGCACTGTTTTGGAGTCTAATTTACTTCTCTTCCTTTCCTGTTATTCAAAAAGGTAAAACTGGAAGTGGTGTGAAAAAATACATTCAAATATAAATAGTACACATTTCCAGGTTCTATCTGGTATGCTTAAAAATATTAAAGTAATATTGTAGCATAAACCCCGGCATTTTGGGGGGGGGTTGTTTGTTTGTTTGTTTGTAATATAAGTGTCTGACTTGAGCTTTGATTGCTGAGGCATCCACTTCAATGATGGCTATCTTGAATAAACTCATTACCAACCACACATAAGGAGCCAGGCCACCTCCACTCACTGAGGTTCCTTTGTTTTAGAGATCTTGGTTGATTTCAGTAACTAACCTTTTGGGCCACTTGTTTTTTTCTCTTCCTGTGCTTTAAATTCCCGCTCTTATGTTTTAAATTCACCAATAAAGAGTGAGCCCAGTAAAAGCAAAACCCGATGTCCTATCTCTCTCTCTCTCTCTCTCTACTTGTGACCTTGCTGTGTGGCCCCAGGTGTGCTGTGTAATTGCCAGCTCCTGTAAGTAATAAGCCTTTATTTTTTCAAAGTTTCCTGATGGTTATTGCCGAAGGGTATCTTGCAATCATAGTAAGAAGCACAAGGGTTGGTCCAACCACAACATTGGTTATTGATAGGCTGGAGAGACAAGCGCAAAACAAATATACGCTATTCATTTCAAAGAGTTGGCCCTTCTTCAGCAATTTTCATTGTGCAGACATTGTCTTAAAATGAGTTTGGAATGTAAAGTAAATAAAAATTTCATGATCATGCATATCTTTAAGATGTAACCCCAAGTAGAAAATAGTCCTCGTGTAGTAGTTCATACTACATAGTATGAGATTATTAATCTTCATATGGCTATCCATGTGGACCATGTTCTTTAACATGGAGAAAATTAAGAGAAAGTGTTTGCCAATGAATATTTGAACACTTGAGCTGTCTGACTCTAAGCGAGAGGATACCCTCCCCTAACTGGTGTCTCTTACATCAAGAATAGCAAAGTTTTTGCTCTTGGTATTTTTTTCCTAATACAGCATATTTTTTAAAACTGGGTAGTTCTGCCCTTGATAAAGATGAAGAACCAGGGCTTCTAAAGTGGGTCAAAAAGATCCCAAAGTAATAAGGATATATGTTAACCTGTATATTCTAAAGATAGTACTTATTCCTGCCAATTTTAGTACTTTTAGGGAGAACTAAAATAAGACCTAATTTTTTGACAGCTTCAGGAGAATGAATTTGTCAAAATTCTATATAATTTCTCTGAGCTTGAAATACATGTATATCCAAGGAGAATGATATCAAGTGCTTCTTCGGTTTTCACAAACGTTTTGCTACATCATTCACAAAACCAGTCTGAAAATGCAACTACTGTTGCTTTTTCTTCAATAATTCTTTACTATCAGCTCTCAAAATAAATGCTACTTAACTGATTACTTTTACCCAGGCATGTTTGTCCCCTGGAAACTATGACTGACATATTTCTTTAGATATGTGGTTTCCTGTGCAATTCCTCAAAATAAAGCCTCTTTTCCATGGCTGAGAAAGGCCCACAAGTGAGTCTCTCCTCGGTAGCTGGGGAGACTTTTATTTTAAGGTTAAATTAGATCCTGCCACTCCCTTACTTCCCAACCTCCGATGGCTTCCCATCTTACCCAGGGATGGAAGAAATTGTCACAGGTATGGGAAGTCATTTTGGCTTACACATGGTTTGGCTTGACCTTTATGCTAACTACAACAGCCTGTCTTCTGGCCTGTCAAACATGCATTGTACATCTGATTTAAGCACTAAAATCTGATTTAACCATTTAAAAATCAAAACGGAATAACTGTGGTTCAGGCATTCAAAATGGAGCCGGGTGGCCATTGTGGATGTGCTTTCAGACATGTTCCTGTATCACTGAGAACTTGAATTCTCTGAGCTGTATCAGACTCAAGGATACAAGAATACTGTCGTTCTTAAAACAATATCTGCTAGCATCTGCCTAGGTCTCAAGGTCTCCCCTTGTACCTGTGCAACTACTTCAGACCCCAACCAATCCTTATTTGACAAGCATCCTGACTTCTTGCCAGCTCCAATTATGATTCTTGATAAATGACTCATGTGACTAACTGTAACTTTGTGATTTTTGCCTATATAAGTCTCCCCCATTTTGCAGTCAGGTGGAACACAGTTTAAGTACTTCTTAAATCTGTGTCTCTTGGGCTATAATCCTCAAATAAAATTCTTTTCTATTCCTATTATAGATTGTTTATTGATTATTTCTGTTGACAGCAGAATAAAACACAAGGGCCTTATTATGGCCTGTGCCCACCTTCTGACCTCGTCTCTCCTTCTCCAAGCCTGGCTACCTTTACCTTCTTCCTGCTCCTAGAATTTGCTAAGCACATTCCTGTCTCAGGGACCTTGAACGTGGTAATCCCTCTGCCTGGAATTCTCTATTTTAGATATGGCATTGCTGGCTCTGATCCGTTCTGTCATTTGGCTCGAAAGTCATTTCCTTACCGCCTGCCCCATCTAAATCTGGACCCCCACAGCCTTCATCAGTCCCCATTAGCCTGTTCCTGTGTTTTGTTTTATTCGTAGCACTTATCCTTTCTGAAATGGTATTGTTCATTTGTCTGATTACTTGCCTATCACTCATCCCTGCTGCCCCCCTAAAAAAGTTCCAGAAGAGCAGAGACCTTGCCTTCTTTGTCATTGTTGTAGCCCCAGTGCCTGGCATATGGTATGCACTCAATAAATGTTTGCTGAGTGAGCCAAGTAAGTGAATGAATGAGCAGCTCAGCTGAGAAACACTGGCAGAGTCTGGTCTATTATATCCAGCCTCCTCTGAGTTCTTTTAAAGTCACATTTTTGGAGAATTCCTCAAGTTAAGTAAAGGCTTATCTTTGAATAAAAAGAATACTTGCCGCCCCAGGAGATGGAAACATGTAGAAAAATTAAATTTCATAGGGCAGTAAATGCAACTAAATTTGCAGAACCATAAAAGGGAAGCAGCGAATATATCTATTATTTATCTATTCCTCGGTTTACTGAAGATGCGTAAAAATTACCTGAGAACAGGTACCTCTTGGCTTGGCTGTGTTTCATTTTCCTCTTTTCATGTAACAGTTTTACAGCAACCTTGAATACCTTCTTGATCTCATCTGATATCTCTTGCCAGGTCTTCTCATTCTCAGCATTGGCAGAGGGCTGCATCTATGGAATTGTAAAAGTGAGATATTGGTCTTAAAATCATCATAGAAAACCCAGTATTTAAGAGCAAGAAAACTATTGTTATTTGAAAGTCTACTATATGCCTTATCATGATAGGTGTCTAACAGACAGAATCTCATTTCCTCTCCCCAGTACCCTGAAAGTGATGGGAACTTGCCCAGGTGACACAACGGTGTGAATCCAAACAGGATTTGTTTGTCGGGATTTCTTAATATACCATGTATTTCCTGCTTGAGTTTTGATACAAATGTCGTAACAAAATCCTATCTTCACTACCCTCTAAGGAGGAGAGACAGGTAAAGAGGAGGTACTCATGTTACTATTTAATTGTCTTTAGTTGTTTCTTCCTCATTTATTTTTATGATCCTTTAGGAAATAAAATAGGAGTACCTACCAAGAAAGTAACATTTATAGAGTCTTGCTGATAATCTTATTCAAACATTCATTTACTTAACAACAATTTATGCAGAAATAGCATGTGGGGTTTAGAGAATAACTAAGGTTTCCCTAGACAATCATGGAATCAAATGAAGAAGGAACAACTAAAGCCAATTAAATAGTAATATATGTGTAAGTTTTACAACTTTGTAAAACTGATTTCTTGAGGTATCATGTTTTTTGATATCTACTTTACCAGCTACTACCTTTACTTCTGGCATATTTACCTAAGAGAATGGTTTGGGGTTTACCCCAATATTCATCTCCGTAGTCTTGCAGATAATTACTTTGAAAAATGCATGTGAGGAAGAAGAAGAAAAATCGAGGAATCTGACATGATTTCATTTTGCATGGAGAACATGCTTTATGTTAAATGTCAGAATGACAAAGACGCAGGGTTCTTTTTTTGTTTTACCTTTTTATTTTATATTGGAGTATGGACACAGGGTCCTTAAAATGAAGGGCTGTTGCTAACCCAGGGCTCTCCTCCTCTCAGAGCTGCCTGGGTGCTGAATGTATCAAGGAAGTTCTCTTTGGAAGAGGGATGGATAGCTATGCCTTCTTTTAATCTCTAAAATGTCTATGCAATGAATAGTCCCACCCATTTTCTCTACCTCCTTCATTCAGTTTCGGGGGACACATGATTGATACATTTGGGAACCAAGTTGGAGAAGAGACAATGCTAATGTTTCCATCATATTCATGCATGACTCAACCTCACTGCAAGATTCTACATAAGGCACAAGAATATAAATTAACAATGTATGAAATGTTAAAGGAACATACTGAATTTAAAAACTAGAGACTATAAAAAACAGCTAGGCAGATTTTTAAAAGACCACCCCCCCCAAAAAAAAAATCTTTCACAAATTAAAAATATAACTGTTGAACTTGAAAACTCAAGCATGAACAGAGTGGATACAGCTGAAGAAGAAAATTGATGAACTGGAAGAAAGATCTAAAATAATTTTCTGGACAGCAGCAAAGAAAGATAAGGAAATTGACAATGTAAAAGACAATTAACAGACACGGAGGATACAGGTACAAATTATTATATATAGAATGGATAAACAACAAGGTCCTACTGTAAAGCACAGGGAACTATATTCAATATCTTGTGATGAACCATAATGGAAAAGAAAATGAAAAAGAATGTATGTATATGTGTAACTGAATCACTTTGCTGTCCAGCAGAAATTAACGCATTGTAAATCAACTATACTTCAATAAAATTTAAAAAAATAAAAAGTAAAAATTAAACAAATTTAAAAAAGAGACGTGGAGGATAGACTGAGGCAATCTATTGTACATCTAATTAAAGAGCACAAAGGAAAGAACAGAAGGAATAAAGGAGGGACATTATTTGATGAGATGATGGCTGAGAATTTTCCAAAACTGATAGAATGCATGAATTCGCAAATGCAGGAAGCACAACATACACCAATCAGAATATATATAGACACGTTATAGCAAAATGAGAAGAACACAAATATTTTCAGATAAACAGAATTTATCACTAATAGACCTCCATTAATGGAACGTCTAAGAGATATACTTCAGGAAGAAGGAAAAGACCCCAGCAGGAAAGTCTGAGATGCCAAAAAAGAAAGGTGGATCAAAAATTGGAAGATTTCTTAGCTCTGGATTTAGTTGTTAAAAGGAAATTTAGGGTCCAGGGCAGAATAATTTTCTGTCTACTGTGCCTTTTCTGTGGAGAAAACCACCCCTGGGTGACATAAACTGTTTAAAGTCATGGAGAGAGACATACTTCGGAGAGAAAGATAACTTACTGCATTTTTATTGCTTTTCAGCATTTCCGACTTGGGTCTGAGGTAATAAGCTGCTGGCACCGAGTTCTCATCCCGACAATACCACTCTTCCAGTAACTTGGTCTCCAGCTTCGCCTCTACGGCAGCATCCAAAATCATTTCAAACTCTGACGCTTCAACTTCTCCAGGGATTCGGATGTTCCCATATTTTTCACCTAATAGTCCCTGTGTATCACCAAGAAAGTTCAGTTTAGTGTATCACCAAGAAAGTCCATTTCACTATTCATATCATATGGCCACTCAATAAATATTAATAAATAGATAACAAGATACTTTGTTCCATCCATTGTCTCTTTTAATCCCAGTGGATACGTTTTCACATGAATTATTTCATAAGTAAAATTGGACCATTTATATCGTAGTATAATAAATTCACATACTGAGATTGCGTATCATATTAGACAAATCAAAAATACAGAATTTTGTAGCAAAGAAATTTTCCCAAAGTTTACGTAACCTAACAAAGGTTGTCTATTTTGAGATTTTTTGTTTGTTTGTTTGTAACAAAGAAAAACGACATGCTGGACTCTATGAAATATCCAACATGTAAACTCACAAACAAAAAAAAATTGCTTTGTATAGAGTTTATAGTCTGATTCTAAGCCCCAGATTTACACAGCTACAAATGAAAGAAGTATGAGATCGCTGAATGTGATGTCACTATAAATCACATAAAGTTTCCACTGGTAACTGGAAAAAATTCAAAATATAAACAAGGTATCATTTTCTCCCTATTGAACTGGCAAAGGAAAACACATGCTCAGTGTCATGTGGACATGTGAGAAAATACCTCTATACAGCTGATGGTTGTGTAAATCGATCCAATATTTCTTTGAAGGGCAGTCTGGCGATATGTACTAAAAGACTTAACATATGTGAGTTTTGGCAATTTTTCTTCTGGAAATCTGTCCTTAGAAAATAATTAAGGATGTACAAAACGACTTAGCATATTTATGCTGAACCTGTTTGAACAGAGAACGGTTAAACCTAAGTGTCCAGCAAGTGGGAACATTTAAATACATTTATATATATTTTGGTACCTCTATTCAAAGGATGTGTCAAATTATGTTTTAGAACTGTATTGATGTAGAAGGATGTTTATAGTATACTGTTAAGTGAAAAGGAAAGTTACAAAACAGTACGTATAAGAAGAATCCAATGTTGTATATATATCTTATATATATATGAGAGAGATCGTATATATTTGTAGACATAAACATAACACATACACACAGAGATTTTATAAGAATACACAGCAAGGTTACTCATGGCTATCTTTCGGTGGATGGTTTTGAATTTACTTTGGTTGTTTTATGAATTTATTGCTTTTTTATTAAAACTGTTTTTTGCAATACATATGTATTATTTCATAGTGAGATAAACAACAGGTATTTAAAATTTTTAAACCCGACGATGCTGTCTATCCTCGTTTGTGGAGCAACATTTTCAAGGCTCCTCTAAGTGTTTGCTTAAGCCCATGGTTCTAAAAATGTAGTCCTCAGACCAGCAGCATCTGTGTTACCTGGGAATCTGTTAGGCTTGCAAGTTCTCAGGCCCATCCCCAGACCTTCTGAATCAGAAACTCTGGTGATAGGGCTGAGAAATCTGTGTTTTAGTAAGCCCTCCTGGTGCCTGAACCACTGACTTAAGCTAACAAAAATATTAGCTTATACAGCACCTGGTATTTCAATTAATCCTCAATGTCTTATCTAGTAGAAACAAGGAAGGAACATACAGAACTCTAACAAAGATCTATACTATCCAAGGCAAGTTGGTCTGCTTTGTAGTATCCATGGGAAGATTTCTATTTAACTTGTGGGCGTCTTCATCCTTTCCTCCTGTTGACTAGCACCTTTACCATAAACTTCCAGCCTTGTGTATCCGTTGGAAGGAGAATTGTGGTTTGGCTTCCTTGGGGGCATTTCTTACTACCTCTGCAACCCACAGTGTTCTTTTCATCTCACACAGTCAGGTGAGGGAATAAAAGTCCTGGGTAGACCTGTTTCCAAAATAAATTCGTGACCTAAACTCTACTACAAGATGGTAAGCCCCATGAGGGCAGAGGCCAGAGCTGTTTATTCCTAGCACATAGAAAATATTAAAAAACATATTTGTTGAAAAAAATGAATGAACCAAGACAGAGAAAGAAGCCTTAGTGTTTGTACTATTCTTATTTGAAACTTCTTCTTTTATTCAAAGATAATATTTCAGATCTCAGCAGGTAGAGTAACAATTTGGGAAAGTACCAGTTTTGTCAGCAACCTTCACTTCAGCCCTAAACGCCAATTAAGAGCACCTTTATTTTATTTTTATTTTTTAAGCATTTATTTATTTGTTTACTGGCCGCGTTGGGTCTTCGTTGCTGCGCGGGCTTTCTCTCTAGTTGCGGCGAGCGGGGCCTACTCTTTGTTGCAGTGCACAGGCTTCTCATTGCGGTGACTTCTCTTGTTGCGGAGCACGGGCTCTAGGCACACGGGCTTCAGTAGTTGTGGCGCATGGGCTCAGTAGTTGTGGCTCGCGGGTTCTAGAGCACAGGCTCAGTAGTTGTGGCTCACGAGCTTAGTTGCTCCACGGCATGTGGGATCTTCCCGGACCAGGGCTCAAAGCCATGCGCCCTGCATTGGCAGGCAGATTCTCAACCACTGCACCACCACGGCAGTCCTAGAGCACTTTTATTTTAATCTGCATTTGTTTTGGGCTATTCTTGACAACAGGTTGTATGCAACAAAAATAATATTATTTAGAGTTGTTTTTCACTTAACAATTCCTTTTCTAAAATCTCTCGTGTTAAACTTGGGTAAATGAGCAGACATGACCTCTTACTCTACCACAGATACAGAGGGAGATGATCTTTTTAAGGGTAGCCAGCTTGGTGACTATCCTATTCATCTTGGCTAATTCTGGATAAGGATAGTCAGCACCCTCAGTCAGAAATATCTCTCATGCGGACTTCCCTGGTGGCGCAGTGGTTAAGAATCTGCCTGCCAGTGCAGGGAACTCGGGTTCGATCCCTGGTCCAGGAAGATCCCACATGCCACGGAGCAACTAAGCCCATGTGCCACAACTACTGAGCCCGTGTGCCATAACTACTGAAGCCTGCGCACTCTAGGGCCCGTGCTCCACAACAAGAGAAGCCACCGCAACGAGAAGCCCGCGCACTGCAACAAAGAGTAGCCCCCGCTCGCCGCAGCTAGAGAAAGCCCGCGTGCAGCAATGAAGACCCAACGCAACCAAAAAATAAAATTATAAAATAAAATAAAAATTAAAAAGAAAAAAATCTGTTATGACGAGTGAGGTTTTAGTACTGGGAAGAATTACCCAGCAAACCTACCTGGGCAGGGAAGGGACTAAGTAGGCTTCTAAGCAGTAGAAGTTGGACTTTTTGGAGGAATCCCCAAAGGCAAACAGTGGAGTTTGGCCACTGGGTGAAGGACTTGGTGAACAGGCAGAACATTAAATATGGGATTTAGTAATTGACAATTCTTCATCTAGCAGCCAATGAAGCCCAGGAATATGATGGACCCAGCAACCAAGATCCAGGGCAATACCAGCTGGATTTCAGGCATGAAGTGGGAAAGAGTGACTAGTGAAACAAGGTCATGTCCCAGGGAAGGACCATCATCTCTGTATTAGCAATTTACTGTTGGTTCTTCGTCTTTGCTCTGCTCTAAATAAGGCTGGTCTCAGAGTCCAAATTTATGGATCCAAATTTATGGATCAATTTCTGAAATGTGCTTCATGATGACATGCACCTGGATCACCCAGAGTGTTTGTTAAAATATAAGCTACAAGATTCCTTCTCTGACCTAAGGACCACAGTGCTTGGGGAGCCCAGGAATCTGGGTTTTAAAATGCGGTTACAAATGAATCTAGAATTTGAGGTCCACTTGCTATGGGCAATGCATATGTGGTCTCATGAGTAATGGTTAGCAAGCACCAAAGGGACAGGACAGAGAACACAGCAGATCGTTACAAAAAATCGAAGGCTATTTAAAAATAATTATTTGAGTTGAACAGCTGGCACCAAATACTAGAATTATTTGATCAGTATAGTAAGGCAAAATGTTCCTTAGAGTAGAGATTATTAAAGAAGAAAAAATATCCTCATCCAATTCAAATAACAAATTTTATTGAGCGCCTACTGTATAAAAAGTAATACAGAACTTCAGAAAAGTAATAATGTGAGATAGGCTTAAAGTTACTTATTGGATTTTTCTCCCCAAGTCTTCTCCTTCTCTCTGTTGATTCTTCCTTTGGGTGGAATGCTCATAAATCACGAAGCAGTTACTTTTCAGGAGTCCAAAATAGGATTCTGTCTCAATCTTACCTCGCTATTTGAGAAATAGCAGAAAGAGTAACAGCAAAAGGGAAATTTGCTACCACATTTTTCAGGAAGACTTTTTGGGGTTCTATGTGGCTACAGTTATAAGGTAACACACAAGGCATGCCTGTATCTGCCAGGGCTGGCAACAGTCAATTTAGAGGAAGATACAGTCCAACTCAGTTGCGAAGTCCAGCTGCTATAGTCAGTGGCTCAGAGCAGGGGTAGAGATGCAGGACCAAGTCTAAAATGCTAGCAGTAAAAGTGGAGGTGGCAAGATGGAGGTCCAGTCTTGGTTTCCTAATCAGACTATTCCTTAGCCCTGTAGCCATGGGGAGTATACGAGCCTAGGGCAGCTACAGAAGCTATACATAAGAAAGCATTCTTTTCTGTTCACTGTCGTAGAATATTCACTCCCATAACTGAAGAAGAATCAGATTTTCTACATCCTTCTAACCCCAGTGTTCAAGAAGATCATTTTTTTTTTTTGCTTGGTTAAAACAGCTTTGCCAGTTTCTGGAGAAATTTGATGGAGAGTTCAGGGATTATATTTGGTTTTGCATTGAGGTCCATGTTTATTAGTTATACCATTGATCAGTCTGCTTGTGTGACCCTGTATGGAAGAAATGCATGTGGCTGAAATAATTTTCAACTTTTCATTGAATTGTTTAAACATGCTGTCAATACACGTATGAACATAAACATATGGGATTTCTCTTGTCTGTAGAAATTTATCATCGCCTCTCCCACCCACCTGAGTAAAAACATATTTAATTTGGCCCATCCTGAAACACTGAAGATATACAGTAGTAGTTAGGCAAGAAGCAACAATCCAACTGAGTACTCAAATACAATCTTGGAGTTAAGCCCAAATGGTTGAAAAGTCTAAGAAAAATTTCTACTGTTTTTAACAGTACTGTCTGTGTATAAAATTCTGGCATACGAAATACTTCCAGATGCTTTGGAACTAGATAGAGGTGGTGGTTGCATAGCATTGTTAATGTACTAATGCCACTGAATTGTTCACTTTATAGTGGTTAATTTTATGCCATATGAATTTCACCTCAATTTTTAAAAAAAGAAATACTTTCTGAACTATTGATCTCCTTATAACTGAGAACTTAAATGTAAAAGGACTCTACTCTTTGTATCATCCTTTCCTTCTTTGTAGATACATCTGATACATCTGAGCCACTGATACAGATACATCTAAGCCACTGCTTTCAAAGGCTTAGAGAGAACATTCTGTTTCCCCTCAACTGATTTTTCTTTCCCATTGCGCAAACATTGATTCTTTCCCCTGCCCTCCACTGGCCCCACCCCCCAGCTCTTTATGTGCAATTAGTTCTGCCTGGGCTTGCAATTGAGAATCTTTGGGGTCTGAGTCTGATGCTAATGCAGTTTTTCTTGCAGCAAACAGAGCAGAGGGGTTGATGTATTCTCGATGGTGTTGGTGATCTCAGTACGTCTTTACTTTTACTCTGTTGTGGGATATCAGGAAAGATAGGTGAGGGCAGTCTTTCTGGGGTTATGGAGGCTAGGCTTCATCGGCAGGTGGGCAAGTGCTCCCTGGACTGCTGTTGATGAGCCATCACTCATGGGGAAGCTGGAAGGGAAAGGAGAGATTCTATCACCCTCCCCGCCCCACCAATTCGTGCTATAACAAGCTGAAGCACATACTCTGTAAATGCCCTGTTCCCTCCCACCCAGTCACTAATGCAAGGCAGGTGGAACTATTCCTTCCTTTCTTTAAGCTTCTCTTTTATTTGTTAAAATAAAATCCACATTCATATATACAATTTTCTCTTGTACATGATCTCACTTAACGTTCACGAGTCTGTGAAATAGGGAGAGTTGCAGAAGAGAACACCAAAGCTCATAGACCTCACCTGGCTTGCCCAGACCACTTTTCTAAGAAGACACGGAAATACTAGCACTTGAATATGGGGCTTTCAATAACCTCATTCTTTCTACTTCATCAAATTATTGTGCTATGCTCCCTCCTGAGAGTGTGCCTGCAGACGGCTTACTTCCTTGTGATGGCTCTTCTAGCCAGTGCCCCTGGTCGGGCCACCATGCATGTCTGTGCAAGCTGTGTGCTGCATACTTCCGGATGGCACTGTTCACAAGGACTGTTCAGTGTTATGGCCCTGGGTGTTGGCATTCTTTTTATCTGACATTGGGTGGAGAGACAAAGATGGTTATGATGTATTCCCTGGAGCTCACAGCCAACCTTTACAGTCAGTGCTCTGTTGCAGAGTAGGACCTACTAAACCATTCCGAGAGTCAGCTGAACGTGCTTCACGTACTTAATGTTATTTTCTCAGTGTTTTTCCAAAGTCAAGAAACATCTTCACAACTGATTTAAAAATTTTTTAAGTATAAAATATCAGCTTTCACATCTGTAAACGGAGATAATATTTTACCCTTGTGTACTTATCTGGTCACACATCTACTCTGGTTTCTTGTGAGGATCAAATAGTTACTCTAGGTGAAAACACTCTGAAATGTAAAGCACTTGGCAATATAAGCGGTGTAAGGCACCACTACTTTACTTAAACATAGTTTATAGAGAAACATACATACTCGGCACACTCAAGCATACATACATGTAATAGAAATAGATACTGAGAAGTACAGCTGGATAGATAGAGAAGGGAAACATCTCTTGACTGAAGAAAGAGAAACAGAAGATAGAAAGGAGGAAAGAATGGGTAAATGGTTGTTACAGGTGGTAGGAAGGTGAGACTATGTGGTGAGATAAGAACAAACTCCACCACTTTCCAGGGTGGAGAAAAGAGGCTTAAACGAATTAACCTGGGTTCACTGAGTTAACGGCCTAGGAGAGCAACAGAGGTGTGGAGTTAACCTTTACAGGGAACACAGGCAACGCTTCAGGGGGAGCTGACAACCCACACATAAAATAGAAATGTTAAAAAATGAAGCAATTTGCATTATTACTGGTGTGTTAATAACCAGGTTTGAGTTGTTTAAATTCAACTCTTCTGAAAAAGAAGATCAGCATTACTATGGACTACAAGTGCCCCCCCCCAATTCATATGTTGAAGACCTAACCCCCCATGTGAATGAGATAGGGCCTTTAAGGAGGTGATTAAGGTTAAGTGACGTCATAAGGGTGGAGCCTTAATCCAGTAGAACTGGTGCCCTTATAAGAGGAGGAGGGGAGACCAGACCCCCTTTCGCCAAACAAGAACACGGAGAGAAGGCAGCTGTCTTCAAGCCAAGAAGAGCGTTCTCACCGCAACCAGACCATGCTGGCACCTTGATCTCGGACTTCCAAACTCCAGAACTGTGAGAAAATAAGTTTATGTTGTTTAAGCCACCCATTCTCTGGTATTTTGTTATGGCAGCCTGAGCTGACTCGTACAAGCATAAAGATGAACAAAATGAAGCAGTTTTTGTTAACATAAGATCTGGCATCTTTGGCAATTCATCCTAAAGTGTACTGAGGGGGTAAAGTCATAGATTAAGTGACTTACCAGTTTCATTTACTGTACAACAGAATAAGTTAATGCTTCTATCTAGTTTCTTTGAGAGTCTCAGCTCACATAAATTATAATTTTACCTTTTTTCTTAAAACTGATATTCATGGTTTAACTGTGGTTGTTAAATTTGCATGCTAAAACCCACTGCTGAATTTAACTGATATCAATAACATTTACTTATATCAATAGTAATTCTGCTACCTTTCACTTACTGCAATGTGCTTTTCTCTGTAACAAAGTTTCATTACCTGGAAAATACTGAACACAACTATTATTCTGTGAAAGAATTTCAATCTAAAATGGAACCAGAGGATATAAAATGGAAAATCTCACACATGTGCCCTTAGGAAAACAAATCTTAAGGACTGAGAAACTGTTTTCTTGTAAAAGCCTGATTTACAGAAAACTGATAATATTGGAATTTTCTTAAATGATAGGGAGTTGGTCAGGGATTGCCTCATATCATCAACCCTGGGAAATTAGGCTTATGGTTTCCAGAGGCATGAACAAGAAATGACCCACGTGGGGTTGGTCTCGCAAAATAAGCTGAATTGAGCTTTGTTTGTATGACTGGGCTGGTTTTTGTGTGCTTAGGGAATTTTCAAAGCCGTTCTCTGTTTGTTTTTGACTTTAACAGACTCTCACTGAGCTCTGCCCTCTTTACATTCCCTGCCCATAAAGACAGCCTCCCTCAAACCCTCAGCGGACTCACCTGTAGTTTGCTACAGTTTGTGTGTCTCGAATTGCAGTTCTTCTGCTATTCCCGAATAAACTCACCTTTTTACAATTTTGAGCTTGCCTCATTTTACCCTTTTATTTAGGTTGACAATTCTCTAGAAACACTGGAGCAAAGGAAGCGACCAAAAGGGTGAAAAGGGTTGGGTAACAGAACTGCAGGGAATGGAACGATTCTGGGATTTGCAGTTCATTTAATCAGTTCCAAAGTATCAATACAAGTTACAACCCTAACCTCAAACAGTTGCCTTATGAAACTGAGAACGGAGAAATGTGCAAGGATTCCTTTTAAAGAGCGTCTGCCTCGCAGGGTGACTGACCATTTCGGTTTGCTCAGGACTGTCCCAGTTTGAGCACTGAAAGTCCCAGGAGCCCCCTCATTCCCAGGCAAGGTAGGACAGTCGGTGATGCTAACAAGACAGTCATGGTCCCTGCTCCTTTTGAGCTTTCATTCTGGAAGAGTGCTCAGAGATCTGTATGGATTAGATAGTTCAAGAAGGAATAAGAGTGGAAAGAGCACAGGGCTGAGGACCACCAACCTTTGTGTGGGCACAGAAGCAGGAGGAGGGAGCGTGGAATGGTGTCATAGAAGACCAGAAAGGAGAGAATGGTAATATTCCAAACATTTGTACAGAGCTCTATAAAGCAATGGAAAATGGACAAAGCGCATGGACAGAGAATTCATAGAAGCAGAAGAACTAATGCCAGTAAGCATGAAAGATAATAATAATGCTCAACTCTATTAATACTCATAGAACTGCAAATGTAAACACATGTGATCAGATCTTTTTTGCTTATCAAACTGATAGAGAAAAATAATAATACTTAGTGGTGTCTAGGCAATAATGAAATGGGCACTCAGACACAGGGTGCCAGTAAAAATGGGTAGAACCTTGCTGAGTATGTAATTTGGCAGTAGGTATAAAATTCCACTTTTAGAAATCCATCCTACTTACATAAAGATTTGTGTACAAAGAAGTTCAGCAATTTTTAGCTTATATCTTGGCCTTATTCCATAAGTGACTTTTAATTTATCAGTGTTAATATAAACAAAACTGAGAGTAAAATTGCCCACCATAATTACTAATTCACATAATGGGACAGAATTTTGCTCAGTTTCTATTTTTCTAATTCTGAGAAATTAAAAAATAGAGAAACATACATAGTATAGAATAACTGTCCCCACAGCTCAGCTTGAAAACTCAACATATGGTCATATTTTCAAGTGATTTTTAAAAAATTAATAGATTATTTTTTAGAACAGTTTTAGACCTATAGACAAATCGAGCAGAGTACTGGAAGTTCCCATATACCACCACTCTCCCTCAGTTTTCCCTTATTTTAACATCTTCCATTAGTATGGTACATTTGTTACAATTATTGGACTAATATTGGTACATTTTATGAGCTAAAACACAGAGTTTATTCAGATTTCCTTAGTTTTTACTTAATGCAATGTTTTTCCTGTTCCAGGATGCCGTATTACATTTAGTTGTCATTTCTCCTTAGGCTCCTCTTGGGTGTGTAACATTTTCTAAGGTTTTCTTTGTTTTTGATGACCCTGATCATTTTGAGGAGTATTAGTCACGTATTTTGTAGGATGTGCCCTATTGGAATTTGTTTGATATTTTTTCTCATTATTAGACTGGAGTTAGGGGTTTGGGGGAGGAAGATGACAGAAGTGCTATTTTCCTCATATTAATGGTATTTACTCTTAACGTAATTTGAATGTTGATATTGACCTTCATCACCTGGCGGAAGTAGTATTTGTTGGGTTTCTGTACCGTAAGGTTACCTCCCAAACCCCATTTTCACACTGTACTCTTTAGAAGGAAGTCACCATGTGTAGCCCACTCTTAAGGGGTGAGAGTTATGCGCCCCTCCTTTAGGGTGGAGTATCTACAAAATTTACATAATCTACCTATTTTGGTATTGTGCACAGAATTTATTTATCCAATTTTTTATATCAGTAGGGAGTCGTGGCTATTTTATACTTTGGGTTATATTCCAATGCTACTTTATTTTGTTGCTCAAATTTTTCCAGCTTTGGCCTTTTGGAAGCTCTTTCACTTCGCTCCTGGGTCCCTTTAACATGCCCCCATCATTGTGGCAATTTTTATTTTTATTTTTTTTTATAAATTGGTTTTACGATTGTATTGCTTTTTAAAAAAAATTTAATTATTTATTTATTTATTTTTGGGTGTGTTCGGTCGTCGTTTCTGTGCGAGGGCTTTCTCTAGTTGCGGCAAGTGGGGGCCACTCTTCATCGCGGTGCGCGGGCCTCTCACTGTCGCGGCCTCTCTTGTTGCGGAGCACAGGCTCCAGACGCGCAGGCTCAGTAGTTGTGGCTCACGGGCCCAGTTGCTCCGCGGCATCTGGGATCTTCCCAGACCAGGGCTCGAACCCGTGTCCCCTGCATTGGCAGGCAGATTCTCAACCACTGCGCCACCGGGGAAGCCCGCAATTTTTATTTTGTAAGAACTACTAACTTTCTGGCATAAGATGCTCCAGGCTTAGCTTGTGTATATTCTGCTCCCCTCTCAGAATCACCCATTTCTCCAAGGAGCCCCTGTTCCTTTTACTGGAGAATGGAATTAGAAACCAAGATCTGGGTGCTCGATGTGCTTGCTGCTACTGCAGTTCATTTCTTTTACGCCCTCTCAGAATTATATGTGTGTGTGCTAACCTGTGTATATACACATATCAATAAATATTCCCATAGGTAACCATCTGTGCTCCATATCAAGTTGTTCATCATACACTTAAATCTATTTTAAAATGAAATGAGTTCTCCATAAACTTCATAACGAACATCTCCAACTCTAACCTCTTACCACATGGATTATTCTAGCCACCTCCCCTTGCTGATCTGTACATTTCGAATCCAGCTGTGAGAAACCTGGATCCCACCATCTGCCATTCATTTACTTAGTTGTTCAATTCCAGTATACCTGATAGCAGTACCAGAATTTTGAGACTCCATCCCTGTAGGAAATGGTCTTATTGACAAGAGTACAGTACTTAAGTGTAGTTCCTTTTACCTTTAGTCTTATCAACTCCATTTATTTCCAATAGACATTTTCTAAATAAAAGAAATAAAACATAGCAGATAAAGTTGAATTCCCCTTTGACCTGCAAATCCAGGCTGATTCTCCTCTTCCTTCCCAAGATGCACAAATTATAAGTTTGCACATATTATATACTCTTTCAGTCTATTTTTATATTTTATACATACAAATATATATTTATGGGCATCTATTTTAACATTTACATAAATTATATAGGGGGCATATTCTACCCTTCTTTCATTCTTATATTTTTTTGTGATTAGGCTATGTTGATAAATTTAGATCTAGTCCATTCTTTGTATAACCAAAATATTCCATCGTAAGAATATTCCACATTTTCTTCACCACTTTTTTTACTGACGAGTATTTAGATTCTTCCAATTTCTTTTTTGCTTTTATAAATAATACCATACTAAATATCCCATCAAGTTAGCAAATATTGAGGGCATTATGTCAGTAGAAATGGCATTAATTTATGTTAACATATAAAAAGTCCCATGCTCAGACTTGATATGTAGCTCCATACTGAAAAATACGAATTCCAGTCATGTTTTAGTGCCTATGAAGCCTGGTTCTTACAGCCACTGTGCAGCTGGCCGGGTCCTTATCCTGGCCTGGGTGCATCGTCCAATGCCTGGCCCGGAGCAGGCTCTCACTGCTCCTCCTGCTGCCTCGCAGGGGTCAGCCCTGGTCAGTGTGTCTAAGGGGTCCTTCAGAACTGCCTGTGTGCGTGTGCAGATCCTCCTGAGGCCTTTCAGCGCTGCTTTGAAAGCCTTACAAAAGAAGCTGAATTGCCCATGCATATAGCATATACTGCTGGTCCACAGTTCCAAGAAAAGTTTCTTTTTTTGAACTGGGGACAGAGCAGACAGGCCTAGGAGGAAGCCTGACCTGTGCACCATGGGCCTGAGAACTGGAGAGAAGAAAGCTGGCTCATTAAGTGTTAGCTGTCTTAATGCCAAGAGCAGTGTTATTAATGGGTACCCATTACTAAGGCCTGGGCTTATGAAGACCTGCTGCAACTTGCAAGTGTCCCCTTCAGTATATGCCTAATCTGTAACTGGAATTCCACAACTGAGTCCTTCTAAAAACTGTAATTTGAAAAGATACATGCAACCCAAAGTTCATAGCAACACTATTTACAATAGCCAAGACAAGGAAACAACCTAAGTGCCCATCAACAGATGATTGGCTTAAGAAGCTGTAGTGTATATATATATATATATATACACTACAATGGAATATTAGCCATAAAAGAGAATGAAATACTTGGTGAAATAAGTCAGAAAGACAAATACTATATGATATCACTTGTATGTGTAATTTAAAAAATTATACAAATAAATCTATACACAAAGCAGAAACAGACTCACAGATATAGAAAAGAAAATTATGGTTACCACAGGGGAGAGGGACAAATTAGGAGTACAGAATTAATAGATACAAAATATTATACATAAAATAAGCAACAAAGATTTACTGTATAGCACAGGGGATTATATCCAATATCTTGTATTAACCTAAAATGGGGTATAATCTGCAAAAAACCCTGAATTACTATGCTATACACCTGAAACTAATGCAATATTGTAAATCACCTATACTTCAATTTAAAAATCCTAATATCTTGTATAATATTCTCTTTGCTTGTTCTGAGTCCCTCCCCTTCCCACTTCCCAATCTCAGCACACAGGCTCTGCTCAGACCCACCCCTCCCTTCCATGTTGGCTCATTTCCTTGGGACCAAACTCATATGTCTTGGTTTTCCTTTACTGGAGATAAGACATTATTGTAGGCTTTCATGTAACCATCTTTTGAAGGGGCCCTCCACCAGTCCTCTCATCTCTGCTAACTTGTCTGAATTCTGGGATAAGGGCAGTTTATTTAAGATCATTCTAGGATGCATCTTCTAGTAATTTCAGTGATTGTGCCTATTATAAAGTAACAACTCATTTATCCAGCACCACTAGTTTTTTCATAAGGGAGAAATATGAACTTATAAATTGAAATTATAAGCCATTAACTCATTTGATCCTTATGACAATGTTGTGCATTACTGCTTCCACCTTAAAGCTGAGAAATCTAAGGAGCAGAGAGGTCAAGTAACTTGCTTAAGATCTCACAGCTGGTTAAAGATGGAGCCCAACTCAGCCCAGGTGTCTCTAACTCCACAGTCCATGATCTTTCTACCATATCATACTTTCTTCAAAAGACTTCCAAATAGACAGTTTATCCGTTTAGACATCTTAAAACCTCTTTAAACAAATTCAATAGAAAAAAATGTCTAAGCTGTCTTTCATACTTTCATTTCACCTAGATATGTGTTAAGCTTCACCCATTGTCTTCTGTTTAACTTTTATTGATGAGCTGGCCCTGAAAGTGGTTAAGAGCACAGGCCCTGTGCTGTGTGATCTTAGGCAAGTTACCTAACCTCTCTGTGCTCCAGCTTCTTTATCTGTCAACTGCAGATTACAACAGTGCCAATTTCTGTGGGTTGTCATGTGGATTAACAGCATTAAAATAAGTAAGGGAATTAGAATGGTAACTGATAAATAAATGCTCACACTTTTATTATTGATGAATTAGTCAGTGATCTATCAATGTTGAAGTGTTGATCCAACTCATTTATACATTTCTCTTTTGTCCTATAAATGTCAGGCTGTGAGCTGTGACTTTTCCTGCTGTCTCTATAACTATTTTTGGCAGTCTTCCTTTACTAGACCTAATGTGGAATGAGAAACTAGACCAACCAGTTCTTATAGAACTGTATGTTAAATCTGAATGTCATCTGAAGAAGATTTTTCATAGCTTTAGTATGGTTTCATTACAGCTACTTCTGGAGCATAAAAGGTAATTTATCTTTATTTCTTAGTGTTAGATTTTTATTTTTGAGGGCACTGGAAGGCTGATCTCCAGATGAGGAAAATGTAATTCTCTATAATGTGGAGAAGTGTAGTGTAGGCAATGGTCATTATAAAAAAAAAACAAGTCATGAAAACTTCCAAACAATACCCAAAGTAGAGAGTCTAATATAACAAGTCCCCAGATACCTATTAAGTTCCAACAATTATCAATATTTTGATAATCTTTTTTCATCCATCCTTAGGAATCCTATTATTTTATCAAAAAAAACCCAAAAATTTCAGCATGTATCTTCAAAAACTTCAAAAAAGTTTTTAATGTAATCATCATGCTATTATTATGCTCAAAAGAATTAAGTGTAATTTATTAACTTAATCCCACCTTCAGTCCATAATTAGATTTCACCAGTTGTTTCAAAATTTTTTTTGTAGTTACAGCTTTTTTAAAATTAAGGTCCAGATAAAGTCCATATAATGCATTGGCTTTGTAGGCCTTTTAAATTTATTTTATTCTGTAACATCCCCACTCTCTCATGTCACTGGTTAATAGTGGGTTATTTGTCCTGTAGGCCAGTAGTTTTCCAAGTGTGTACCAGCAGCTTTAGCAACTCCTGGGAACGTGTAAGAAATGCAAATTTCTTCTCAGGCCCCATCCAGGCCTACTGAAACAGACTTTGGGAATGCAGCCCAGCAATTTGTGTTTTAATAAGCCCTCCAGGATCTCACCTGGGTACCACTGTTGTTGACTAGCCCACATCATAGATTTGGCTGATTGCTGCCTCCTGTTGCCATTTATCTTCTCTAATTACCTCTATATTTCCTATAAATTGGCAATCAGATTTAGAGCCTTGATTACATTCAGGTTCACCACTTTTTTAAGGCAAGAATACTTCACAGATGATGCTATGCTCTCCTACTGCATCAGCCATGAGGTACATAAGCTCTGACCCAGTGTTAGTGATGCTGAGACTGCCAGTGATTGGGTGGCATCCACCTGATGCCTGCTCTACTGAATGGTTTCACCAACCACTGATTGTTGTTCAGACTTATTTTCTTTGGGATCATGAGATGAAGATTTCTAATATCATCCATTCTGTACTTACTAATCCTGTGCAGCCTTTTATTGTTCTTGTTGCTTATTTGGGAACATGACAACTTCCATGGCATATTTACAGTTTAAAAGCAGTATGAACGTGATTCTTTGTTGACAAATTAAAAACAACTTTACAGAATTTTTTCATAACCCTTACGATAAGCACAGACCCTTGATTTGCATGATTTGCATTTGCTTAAAAGCACTCATTTAATTAGTGAAGAAATTACAATTTAACCGTTTTGAATCTGGGTTCTGATTTTGAATCAATTACTGTCTACCTGGATGCCTGTGTTAAGCCAAATAGGCTGCTCAACCAAGATTTGTCCTTAGATCTCTGTTTAAATGCCTTGGCCCCTTTTACTCTATGATGACAATAGTATCATATATTCCTATCTGCCTAAAGGATTCCTATCCTAAAGCCAAGGATTTTAAAATATTCTGAGATAATATATGTAGAATATTTTGGGTGAAATTATGAAGATGTGTCTCTTAGACCTAACTCTTCTATCTATGAGATAGAGCAATGTTTCTCAAACTTTGACAGTGACCTACAGTAAAAACACATTTTATACTGTGATCCTGTTCTCTCTCTTTCTCACACACACATACACACACACTTCTTAGAAATGGAAAATCTCGGTCTCTACCCCAGACCTATAGAATCAGACATTCTGGGAGTGGGTCCGTAAGGTGTTTCACCAATAATTGTTAATTGTATTATCTGCAGTCCACCTTGATGCTTTCCATTTTGTTCTCTACAGTTCTACTCCAATAAAAATTGCTGGTGGTAACCCGCTGGGTTAGAATGATTTCCTGATGCACTATTAGACTGCAACCCACATTTTCAAAAAAACCGTCTCTTCCTACATGGTTCTAAACTCACTCTCCACAAGATTGCTTCATTCTTTTTCATATTCTTTTCCATTATGGTTTATTACAGGATATTGAATATAGTTCCTTGTACTATGCAATAGGACCTTGTTTATCCATTCTATATATAATAGTTTGCATCTACTAATCCCAAACTCCCCATCCAACTCTCCCCCAACCCCCTCCCCCTTGACAACCACAAGTCTGTTCCCTATGTCTGTGAGTCTGTTTCGTAGATAAGTTCGTTTGTGTCCTCTTTTAGATTCCACATATAAGTGATACCATACGGTATTTGTCTTTCTCTGGTCTGACTTAACTTCACTTAGTATGATAATCTCTAGGTCCATCCATGTTTCTGGAAATGGCATTATTTCATTCTTTTTATAGCTGAATAGTATTCCATTGTATATATATACCACATCTTCTTTATTCATTCATCTGTTGATGGACATTTAGGTTGTTTCCATGTCTTGGCTATTGTAAATAGTGCTGCTATGAACATAGGGGGGGCATATCTTTTTTCAAATTATAGTTTTGTCTGGATACCCAGGAGTGGGATTGCTGGATCATGTGGCAACTCTAGTTTTAGTTTTTTGAAGAACCTCCATACTGTTCTCCATAGTGGCTGCACCAATTTACATTCCCACCAGCACTGCAAGAGGGTTCCCTTTTCTCCACACCCTCTCCAGCATTTGTTATTTGTAGACTTTTTAATGATGGCCATTCTGACTGGTGTGAGTTGATACCTCATTGTAGTTTTGATTTGCATTTCTCTAATAATTAGCGTTGTTGAGCATCTTTTCATGTGCCTATTGGCCATCTGTATGTCTTCTTTGGAGAAATGTCTATTTAGGTCTTCTGCCCATTTTTGGATTGGGTTGTTTGTTTTTTATTGAGTTGTATGAGTGATTGCTTCATTCTTATCATTTGGTTGCCTGAATACAAGTGCCCCTGTTCTCACGCACATACAACCAACTGTAATGCAAGGTGGTGCTGTTAAAAAAGTATGAAATGTGTTCATAGAGGTGGGTGCCATTGATTTGAACTAGAGGCACAAGGGAAGGCTTCACACTGAGGATAAGAATTCATTTATTCATTCATCACTTAAGTGAAGAGGAAGGCACAATAAATGAAGAGCAAGATTCTTGCCCTTCCTGAGGTTACAGGCTGGATGGGAAGGAAAACAGGACATGCGACAGGCAAGTAGACATGAAGGAACAAAGAGCCTGGTAGTGTCAGCTGGGGCTCATGGATCTCAGAAGATGGAACTAATCAGAAGGTTGACTGTGGATGGGGATGGAAGCAAAACTTGAACTGGCCCTCGATGGTTAAAAAGGATTTAAATGGACAGATTGGGGCAAGGGTGGGAAAGGACCTTCCAGATGGAGTTAGCAGCCTCCTTCTATTGATATAATGCTTGCAGTAATAAATGAGGAAGGTGCTTTTAAGAGGTGACTAGAAGCCTGGCAATAACAAAACTTTTATTTTTATCAATAATAATAGCACTTGCTATGAAGTTATGAGTTAGGTACTATTGTTCCCAAGGTTGAGAATGCAAGTTTATGGCAGAACGAGGACCTGAGCTCAGGTCAACAGAACTTCAAGGTCATAGTCCTATCCATTAAGCTCTGGAGCATGACCGGGACAGAGCTCCCATTAAGAGCCCGCAGGCAATGGTATATAATGGCATTGAAGGATGGGTGGCTCAAACGTGGACTGACTGGGGAACACGGACCTAATTCTTTGGTCTCTGATTACTATGACTCCATCTGCCACTAGATGTCAAATGTTACTGAAAAGGAATCACTAAAGTTTGTGAATGAAAAATTATTAGGGCTATTAACAGTGACATTCTCTGTTTAATTGAAATCAGTTGACTTAAATATTAGTTTCAGGTGTACAACATAGTGATTCAATATTTTTGTACCTTACGCAAATCCAAAGTTATTAGAATAATATTTGACTATATTCCTCTTAATCCCCTTCGCCTATTTTGCCCATCCCCCCACCTGTCTCACCTCTGGCAACCGCTAGGTCTAACAGTGACATTCTTACCAACTTTCCTTTTGATATACATTTCTGAATGGGACTAAAAGGGGCAGAGTTCCACAAGTTGCTCATGACCCAAAGCCTATCCCTGTTGTGTCACAGGCCATAAAAAACCTGGGTCTGCCCATAGGAGTGTTTTACAAATGTGAACCCCATCTTGTGTGTGTATTGGAAAAACAGGTGAGAGTAGCTGCTATAGGATATCAAAGATGATCTATGGATTGTAGCTTTGCCTTAGAGAGATTTTGAACTTTGAATTGGGTCTAAAGTCCCCTCAGCTTTGGAGAAGTCATCACAACTGGGGAGAAGGGTGAAATAACTCCTAGGAGTTATTTCCCCTTGAAATAGTCCCACTAAAATCCTGACTTACAGTTGGGTTGCTTTCTTGATGTTCCTAGATTTTGCATGCATCACTGATTCTGTCATTCTAATTTCAGACATCAGCTCAGATGTCACCTCCTCAGCTAGACCTTCCAGCTAAATTAGCCATTGAAGTACCTACTACAACACCTTGTCATATTGTTTCTAACTGTACCTTATCACCAGCTAAAATGACCTTTTAAAAATTCCTTTATTTTCTTGTTAATTATCTGTTTTCTCCTCTACTATAAGCTCCAAGAAAGCAGGGTCTTTATCTGTCTTGTTCATCACCGTATTCTCATGCCGAGAATAGTGCCTGGCACGTAATAAAGGTTCAGTAGATATTGTTGGATGAATAGATGGCAGCTGGTAGGAGTGGTGGGCTGTGGGTTTAGCAATCTCCCAGTGCTTTTTCATCCAGTAAACTTTGTTCTTTGTGATTGTATGGAAAGACTAGGAAGAAGTGAACAGCTTAATCTCTCTCGGGGTTAATGACTTGGGTTAAGACCTTTCAGCCATCAAGAGATCCTCATAACATTCAACATATAGTTACCTATGCTAGGGAAAATTGTTCATCAAACTGAACTAGTAGATGTTATGTAACAAAAGGTGGTAAAAGATAATGGTGATGGCTAAAAATGATAAGATCTTAGACATGATAGACACCTTAGGGAGAATATAGTACCAACTTTTCATTTTACAGATGAGGAAATTGTCTTCCCCAAAGATTAAGTGACATGCCTGAACCCATGCAACTAGGTTAGTGGAGAAGGCCAGAGCTAGGAGTTTGAATTTCTTTTTTTTTTTTTTAAGGAATTTTTTTTTTTTAAGTAAATTTATTTATTTTATTTTTGGCTGTGTTGGGTCTTCGTTGCTGCGAGCAGGCTTTCTCTAGTTGCGGTGCGCAGGCTTCTCATTGCGGTGGCTTCTCATGTTGTGGAGCATGGGCTCTAGGCGTGCGGGCTTCAGTAGTTGTGGCTCACAGGCTCTAGAGCACAGACTCAGTAGTTGTGGCACACAGGCTCTGTTGCTCTGCAGCATGTGGGATTTTCCCGGACCAGGGCTCAAACCCATGTCCCCTGCATTGGCAGGCGGATTCTTAACCACTGCACCACCAGGGAAGCCCAGGACTTTGAGTTTCTAATCCCAGCCATATCTTTCTACTTTACACAAGGGCTTCCATTATGCTTTCTTCAAATGAGAATTTAATTGGTCAATAGACACATATTCTGGACATGGGTGAAGGACATTGCATTTAAGTAATATTGCAGAAGAAGGAAATGTCTGATAAAAACGAGTTAACATTCTTTGCTTCCCTGTAATACCTCTGTGATTATCCACTTGGTTAACAGCACACAATCTACAAAACTCAGTGCCTAAACATCTAATTCTGGTAAATTATCGTATTTGTCACTGAGAAAGATAAGCAAATGAAAAGGACATTGTCTCTGATCTCAGGCACAAACAACTGGCCACAATGGAAGGCAGTGTTGTAATAAAAGTGTAAAATGGGTACACAGAGGTGGGTACCACTGATTGGAACTGGAAGCACACTGAGGACAAGCATTTCAACCAGCATAGAAGAGACATTGCAGATGGGGAAGTGGCAAGAGGTCTGAAGCTGGGCAGTGACGCTCAGAGAACAGTAGGCAGCCTTTTGAGCTGCAAAGAGAAGTGTAAAGAAGACGGTCATTCTGAAAAGGAAGGCAGAGGGTCTTGAGGTGGATTGTGGAGGACTTTGAGATTCCTATTAATAGTTTTTCAAATTCTTTTTGGATATCGCTGAGTTTTTGAGTAGGGGACCAACATAATCACGTATGTCTTTTAACAAGGTAGTTCCGTTACTTTGTAAACAGGTGTAAAATACCAAGAAGAAAAAGGCTGCAATTGGAGGGACTAGTTAAGAGTCCAGGCAAGAGAAAATGAGGGTCTGAAGCTGCTTGGCACTCAAACAGATGGGAGAGACTCTGTGAGTTAGAACCATGTAGAAATACCACTAGACTGGGACGGATTGAAGATATGAGAGAGAACTGGCAGAGAAGATCCTGAGGCAGCTGAGGCCGAGGTGGTATCTTTGGACAGCAGCCTTTCTTGTTGAGATACTCTACAGACTGGGCCAAATGGAGGTGAGATTGGAGGAGGAGATGAACAGGGGAGGTCAGGGGGTTTATGGTGGATGTCTTCTATCCCTCAGTAAAGAGAGAAAGGAGATCTCTTGCCAAGGAAGAGAGAGAGAGCAGATAGGTTTTGTGATTGGCTAAGTGAAAAAGAGCTATTACACAAAATATACATCATGGACTTTTCCAGAAGAAGTGGTCCCTAATTTAGTGAGTGATTTATTGATACTTATCTATATATATTTTAAAAATGAGTGTTATTCTCACTTGCTCTGCTTGGCAAATATCAGTGCCTTGAACAAAGTGACTATACAACATCAATGAATGATAGCACAGGTCACTGAATCCTTAATGTTCCTTCTTGCCAACTTAATCCTCTTTAAGTCCATTTCTAAGCATAACTGTAGGAACCATAATAAAAATATATATATAATCATTGTTCTTCAGGAGAAGGTTATCTGGCTTTTCCAAGTCTCATTTCAAGAAATGCAAGTTCATTGAGATTAAAACATACGCACTTTGCATTTTGTTTATAATGCACTAATAGTCACAATAAAACAAAACTCTCCATCATGGCTTCTATGAAATGCCCATTTCTTAGCCACTTGTCAAGAACAGTACACAAGGCAATTAGTCACAAAGTTGAAATGAAGTCTCTGAGAACTTTTAGTCGGCTATTTTTATTTCGAAAATGGCCCTTCTAAGCGCAATGATGATGACCAGGAACTCTGTCCCATGAGAAGGGAAATTCATGCCATCACTCCAATTTTCTGACTAAGGCTGGGCAACTCCTCTTTACTGCAGTTTGGTTAACAGCCAGAAGCAAATGGAAAAATACGTGCTGAACAGCAAGCCTGACTCCCCAAAACACAATTCAGGAAGGTAATTTCTCTTTATTTTCCCACTGGAAGGATTGCCAGGGGAAACTGAGCTGTTAGCTCTGTGCTTCTTCATTACTTAAGATCTATAAGACAGATCAGAACATTTGGAGACTAACACCAGGAATATTAGAGTAGATGGAAAACCAAACTAATGAGAAGGGATTTTAAAAGAAGCAATTTACCTACGTGTATCTGTTTAGAGTCAGTTGATTTCCAAGGTTGTTGAAGCTCCCAAGTTTTAAAATGGGAATACAGTCTACAATCTGGCTTAGCTCCAGTTACCTGCTACTTACTGATTTAGAAAACATGGGAGACAGCAAAAAAAGCTTGAGAAAGGAAAGTCTGGTGCAGCGGTGCTGAATTTAAGCATGCATCAGGATCACCTGGGGGCTTGTTCAAACACAGTAATGCTGAGCCCCACCCAGAATTTCTGATTCTGTAGGTCTGGGGTGGGACCAGAGAATTTGTTTCCAAGCCACTCCCAGGTAATACAGTTGCTGCTGGTATGGGACTGTACTTGAAGAAGGAGAAGTAAAGTTAAAATCCTGAGTAAAAGCGTGGAGACTGCACTTTAGTGAAAGGATAAAGGAATTGACTTTATTCTCGAGAAAGAGGATGAAGACGCAAATTACCTTACGCACATGAAGGACTGGATCAGAAATTCACTTCAAATCAACAATTGGCAGAATTTGGAGAAAGTGGTCTTAAGTGGCAAGGAGATCTATTGTAAGGTTAGGTATAAGGGAAATATTTAGCCACCAAAGTTAAATGATGGATTCTTCAAATGAGTGATCTAAAAGGGAAATCGTTCATCATTTTAGTTCAGAAGAACTAACTTTAAGACTTATAGCTCATAAAATAAGTAAAATTGAAATAAGCAAAAAATAGAAATTGATTTAAAAGCACTTATGTTAACCAAGACTTCTGGAAGTGAAAAAAAAAAAAAGAAAAAAGAATCTGGCATAAGGAGTTCATGTTGGCTGAATTCAGGTCTCTTCCTGCTGTATTCCTGGAGCCAGATGACAGCCAGAGAGGCTTAAATAAGTGAGTCCTGGGGCCTGAGCCACTCATTTAATGAAAATATGATTGGCCCTGCCTGTGAGAAAAACTTTATCTGAGTTTTTCTTGAGGGGGTCAGATGGGAAAATTACTAAGACGTAAACTTCTCATTGACCTTCATACGTGGACATCTGCTTTGTCTTGAAAATGCAGTTGAAGACACAAGCTGTCATTAACAACAACAAAATAAAAACATAGGATAGGTTCCTCTCACAATTCAGTATTATAAAGTTTGTACCTTTCTCCATGAACTGCCTTTATTCCTTTTTATCACATGATGAAAGATGTGAAATTTACTATGTTCCTCTTTTGGTCACGGCTGCCAGGAACCCCAGAGCTAAGCTTTCTGTTCAAGTCTGGTAGCTTCCTTTGAAATGATTTTCTGATATAGTTGTCTCTCCCAAGCCCCTTATTTCTTAGCCAGTAATTTTTTTGGTGTCATTTAAAATATTCTTTCATGTAATATAAATTCCTGTCAAAAGCTTTTTTGGTGTAGACATTATTACATATAATGAATTTTAAAAACTATATACAGAATCCTATTTAGCCACAAATAAATATATCAAAGTGTCTCTGTTTATAAAGATAAGGCTGACCCTCAGGCAGGATATTCTTTCTGGGGGCCAGCCATAGCATTGTAGTAAAGAACATGGGCTTTGAACCTGTTCCTGCCCCACTGGCTGTGTGACCCTAGATACATTATTTAACCTCTGTGCACCTCAGGTCTCTCATCTGTAAAATGGCCTAATTACAGTGCCAAACTCCAAAGATTCTTGGGAGGACTAATTAGTGCTTTGAACAGTGCCTGGACCACAGGAAGTATTTAGTAAATGTTAGCTCTGTCAATTAGAAACAGTAGTGATGGAATTTTGTGACCCACTCAATCGTGGAGTTAAATGGTACCATTTCAACCACAGGTTCACATTTCTGGGCAATGGGAGCTCTGGCTTTAATATGGACTTAACTTGAAAGATACGCTTCCAACAAATGAGTGTTCATGATGAGAACCTTCTATGGTCGTAGTGTGGCCAATGCAGAACTCAGGGGCAGCAGAGAGCAACAGAAAGATGTAGCACCGCAGAAAGAAGGAGAGACCGTTCCCAAGGAAACAGGTTGCTAGGGGCAGGCATTTGGTAAAGTGTGCTGGAGAAATACAATTTCCTTGAACTACATCTAATGAAAATACTCTGTACTGAGAGTGAACTTTAAAGCAAGTGTGATGTGAACCTGAGAATGTTGATGAATTGGAAATAAGGCTTCTGAAATCACCCTTACTCCATCATGGGCTACTTTACGGCAAAAGCAATATGGTCACACAAGACTAGACAGTAAGAACGTGGGTGACACAAGAGGAAATCTCGAGTTGAGCATGATAGATTTGATTCATATTTTTGGGAAAACAATTTGGAAGCCAATGTCACAGTCATGGATAGTGTATGTGGCTGTATAAAATTATATGCCAGACAATTATAAACTGTTCTCATTTCATCATATGTATTGGATTTTTTGGTGATGATTTCTTCTTAAAGTTCTGAGTTGAAGAACTGTTCCAGGTACTGATAAACAGATGTTTACAGTGGATAGAATCCACTGACTACTGGCGACGAGATCATGGTGTCCAGAGGGAGCAAAACAAGTTATGATTCTTTGTAGAACTGATGTAAAATGTTAAATAGGGTTGTATTACTCAGGGTTCTCCAGGGAAGCTTCTAGAACCAACAGAGAGAGAGAGAGAGAGTGTGTGTGTGTGTGTGTGTGTATCTATCTCTATATTTTTAAGAGTTGGCTTACAAGATTGTGGTGGGGAGCAAGTCTGAAACTGGCAGGGTAGGCTAGTAGGCTGGAGACCCAGGGAAGAGTTGATATTACAGCTTGAGCCTGAAGGCGTCTGCAGTCAGAATTCCTCCTTCCTTGGAGGACCAGTCTTTTTTTAAAAAGCTTTCAACTTGTTGAAGCCCACCCACATTATGGAGAGTAATCTGCTTTACTCAGTCTGCTGATTTAAATGTTAATCTCATCTAAAAAAACCCTCACCGTGACAACTTGATTGGTGTTTGGCCAAATATTTGGGTATTGTAGTCTAGTCAGTTTGACACATAAAATTAGCCATCACTGGGACCCTTCCTGAAATCTCAGAATTTTCACTGGAACCCAAGCAATAGGCTGTTGCAACACTGTAAAGAGGAGTTGCTAGACACGCCTGCTGGGCTGACTAAAAAGTGATCACCTTGCTCCTGTGACCCTCGTCCCCATCACCCTCCTCCAGTCTATGTGACAGAAGACTGAAGACTAGAAAGATTCCCTGGAGGAAACTGGAGGAGAGTCGGCTTCGTTTTTGCCTCCTCAGGATGAGTGATGTTTCCCTCAGCCTCACCCCCGTGAAAGGAGGGAAGTAGGATGTACTATCTGTGGGGACTGGGAGACCACGTTTTACTCCCTAAGACCTGCTGAGCTAGAGAAGCCCCCATAGATTCCTCTCCAGTGAACACTGGGGGTGGAACACACTCAGAGATTTCTTGAGAGAACCCAAGATGTGGCCCCAGAAGCTTTGGAAGATTTTTAAATATGGAGACTAGTTCCCACCTCCCTCAGAGAGAACTGTGGAAGGAACAACCTGATGAGAGCTGCCCACGAAGGCAGAGTGGGCACAGGGAGGCCTGTGCCTTCAGAGACTGGCAAGTAAGGGGTAAGGATGTGTGAGTTTCTCAGGGACTCATGGAATCATGACAGATAGCCAGGCTCACGCCATCTTGATGAGGCTTCACCCACGAGGGCTACATTGCCAATGTGGGGACACCACCAGTAAGAGAAAATGAGGGGGACTGCAGGGGCAGGAATCAGATAATATTGCTCGTGTCAGGGTGGATGGAGGTCCCACTGAAGTTCTCCTCACAATGAGCTCCAGGAGAGAGCCAGCATTTGGACACAGATGTGGAAATGCAAGATGGCAGACAGGGTTGGATAAGTTTCTGTTAGTTTCTGCTCTTTTCTTCCATCCTCCCTCCCCTTTATTGACTTGAAGGCAAAAGCAGCATTTTGAGGGCCACAAGGCTGGGTGTGGGATGAAGGAAGAACAAGGAAACATGGTGCAGAACTGCCCAGGCCTCTCTACCTCTATTCCAGACCCGAGAACGTGAACCAAGGAGAAGCAGACACTTTAGACTGGGTGTGAAGTGGACGCTTTGATTTAGACTCACCTGGACTTTTTAATACTTGAAAGTGAGTCTTGAAAGCATCTGGATGAGAGAGCTTCCAGGGTGGGGAAGGGATCCAGCAAAGCATGTTTGAAGGCAGTGATGCAAGAAAAATAAATTCTCTTTCCTTGTGTCCTCAATAGACTTCAGCTCTCTCAGTACACTGGTTACACAAATTTAAAAAGACTCAGTCCTGTCTGTCTGAGTTAGTTAGTATGTGTCACCACTGCCCTGATTATCATGATGCCCTGATTTGGAATGCTTTGTGGCCCTTCACATGTCTGGGCACTGTATCTCTGTCAACCAAGGGCCAGGAGGAGGATGAGGTCAGGAATTGAGACAAAGGCTCCCAGGAGAGTAACAGGGGCCAAGGTGTACAGTGTGCCAACTAAAGCAGCCAATCGGGCAAAGTTCTCACATGTGTGGTTGTGTCTCCACTGCAAACACTAATTTATAATCTTCCTGTTCCTCTCGAGTGAGACTAGTTTGCAGATAATTAAAATAGAAAAAGGAGTTAGTGATGACTGAAGGACATTAGTGCTATGGCTTATATGTAGCCCCTATTTGAATTAAATGGAGAGAGTCTGCCCCTGTTTTGTGAGTATTTAAATGCCTATTTCTGGAGACCATTCTCACTTGCTGTGCTAGACATTATACAAGGCAACGGGTTGATTTTTCAGCCTTATGAATCTGTAATTCTGTTGTTTATGTCCAGCTTCTGTTCTGGGTCATTCTGGTGTTAACTAATTTTACTGTCTCCCTTGAAAAGCCTTGGTCTCCTTTTCCCACCCCTATTGAGACTTCTTGTTTAATCATGTGAAAATAATACAGACGAATACATAAGGAAAAGACTAACAAACAATGAAAGATCTCAGAATGAAAACTGATGCTATACATTAACAGTGAGGTGAAATTATATATTTATTTCAGTGCTTAGTGCGGTTACGTTAAGGGACGGAAAATATTAGGCAGATGAGAGCTGCAAAGCCTTCCATATTCACCTCAAATGTTTCTCTTCCCCCACTTCATTTTTCTTCGTTCTTAGAAGATACCTGAAAATAATAATACTCATGTTTTGGAGGGACATTCTTTGCAATCGGAGGACCATTCTTTTTGCAATTCTTTACCAAAGGGAAGGATTCTCTTTCAAAGGTTAACCTTGTACTCCCAGCCTGGAGACTAAGGGAATCAGACTGACTTATGTGGCCAACGCATGGCTTTGAGCCTTAAGGAGAAGAAAGGTCTGACAGGAGAGAGGGATGTTGGTGTTGGCTAAGAGGAAAACCACAGAAGGAGCAGGAACTGATAAAGTCCATGTTACATCAGGAGCTGTGAAGAGAGTAGGCAGAAGGGAAGTTAGGAAGCCAGTAACCCCAAATTCAAGCCAGCAGAGTGCTAGCTGCCGTACAGAATTCAGTTTTCTAAGCATTTTGAAAAAAAGACTAAAATAGTGTGCCCTACTAAGAGTCACTAGGATCCATTAAGGTGTCTGTGGTGGTATTTGTGTCCATTTTGCTTCTTTAAAAATATGCCTGGACTATCTTCTCTGGAAATTTTCAAGTTGTATTGGATAATTATGAATTTTTTCCACTCTTTATGCTCAGGCATTTCTTATGACAACATAGAGACCAGGAAATAATGAAGGGTCTTAATTTAAAAAATCAAAACTACTGAAATTCTTGTAGAACCTCTACTAAAAACTTGCTTTGAGGATCAATTGCTTCTTTTATGAATTAGGTAATGTACATGGTTCTGACAGAAACGATATGATAAAAAGTCCAACAACATGACGATTATTCATAGCATGAAAGACAGTTTTCTCTGAATCCCATCTTTTATTTGATTAGAATCAAGGTCAGAGTTTTTTTCCGGATGTTTCTTGCTAGCCTAAAGTGGATCCTTTGTTTTCTAAGAAAAAGGCCCAACATTCACGGCCGGGCCGCACTGCCCGCTGCTTCCCACTTCCTGAGGCTCAGTGGGTCAGAGCCAATGTATTCCGACAGGAGAACCGAAAGACAGCCTGATCCGGGTCAGCTGCCCACTGGGGTGTTTTGGGGTCAGAATTCTGAAGCGGCCACGACATTCACAGACATCCCAGTGTGAATGAGAATTCCTCCGTACTTGGAAATTCTCCGAGAGGGAGACAGTTCCTGTCTTAAGTTTTAAGGAGACTCTAAAAGGGTCGGACAACTCTGGTTGGCGGAGGTGATGTTGAGGGGCGTAAACTGCCAACTGCTGAGTCCGAATTCGCTCCCAGAGGCGTTTATTGAGTACCCCTCTGAGTGCAGAGCTCTGCCGGAGCAATCAGCCAGAGCTGAGCTCGAGCTGTACAAACGGAGATAGCACAGTTCAGGGCAGTACACTGCTGGCGACTCCCTGCCCACTTCTCATCTCGAATCCTAGATCAACGAACTGAAATCCCGAGACATTCTTATATCATCTACATCCGTGGTTCTCAATGCGGAGGGGCGGTGGTTCAGGGAGGGAAAGGAATTCAGCCTCCAGGAGACATTTTCAGTCGTCATAACCTGGGGGTGGTGGAAGGGTCGCTACTGGTATTTGATGGGTAGAGACCAGAAATGCTGCCAAACATCCTACAACGCACACGATAGACCATCAACCTAAAATGTCCACAGAGCTCAGGTTCACAAACCCTGATCTAGATGTATGGTTTCAGCTGTTTAATGATAGTGATTAATTATCTATGCTCTCGTCTTTAGGTTTTTTAAAAAAATATTTATTTATTTAATTGGTTGTGCTGGGTCTTAGTTGCGGCAGGCAGGCTCCTTAGTTGCGGCTCCAGGGCTCCTTAGTTGCTGCTCACCAGCTCCTTAGTTGCAGCATGTGAACTCTTAGTTGTAGTATACATGTGGGATCTAGTTCCCAGACCAGGGATCAAACCCTGGCCCCCTGCACTGGGAGCATGGAGTCTTATCCACTGCGCCACCAGGGAAGTCCCTAGTCTTTAGTTTTAATGGAGGCTTATTAGGCTCAAGCCTGTGTAATAATACACTCATAAGTATGTTAAAAACAGGACAATAGGCCCCCAAATGGAGTCATTTATGCTAAGCCCCTCGTCACCAAACCTAGACTTAACTGAATAATAGTTTCAGCTCTCCTAGAAATGGAATCTTAAACCAGTCAAGCAGGAATCGCCTGGTAGGCACTAGTTAGATAATCTGCCTGATACACCCCTGCCTTCCTCTAAAGGGAAGTGACCTTGAAATAACCAAGCTGCTTTTTTACCTAGTATAACTTCCTTGTTCCTGTTCCCTTCTGCCTGTGAATGTCTTTCATTTTGTACGGCTCCTCCTTTATATCTGCTAGATTAGATGCTCCCTGATTCAAATTCATTTTTGCTCAAATTCTTAAAAATTTTAACATGCCTCAGTTTCTTTTCACAGGCATACGGGTTTAAGAGGTTGTTTTTACCTCTGTATATTCATACTTTAATTCATCAAATGAATATTTTTAAGCTGATGAAGAATTAAGATATTCTTAATTCTCCTCAAATTCAGTGAGGTGAGGCCACGTGCTACAGCCAAGCAAGACACTGGAGCAGGAGGGAGAACTTGGGGGGATGGTGCCACTGTGTTGGGGTCTCCATGTCGCAGCTCCCTCCTCTGGATGGTGAGGAAGATGGGCTTTATCTGAGTTCTTTTGGGGCCTCTAATTTTCTGCTATTCAAACCTAAGTGTCCATCATCGGATGAATGGATAAAGAAGATGTGGCACATATATACAATGGAATATTACTCAGCCATAAAAAGAAATGAAATGGAGGTATTTGTAATGAGGTGGATGGAGTTAGAGTCTGTCATACAGAGTGAAGTAAGTCAGAAAGAGAAAAACAAATACAGTATGCTAACACATATATATGGAATCTAAGGGAAAAAAAAAAAAAAAAAAAGAGGTCATGAAGAACCTAGTGGCAAGATGGGAATAAAGACACAGACCTACTAGAGAATGGACTTGAGGATATGGGGAGGGGGAGGGGTGAGATGTGACAGGGTGAGAGAGTGGCATGGACATATATACACTACCAAATGTACAATAGATAGCTAGTGGGAAGCAGCCGCATAGCACAGGGAGATCAGCTCGGTGCTTTGTGACCACCTAGAGGGGTGGGATGGGGAGGGTGGGAGGGAGGGAGATGCAAGAGGGAAGAGATGTGGGAACATATGTATATGTATAACTGATTCACTTTGTTATAAAGCAGAAACTAACACACCATTGTAAAGCAATTATACTCCAATAAAGATGTTTAAAAAAAAAAAAAAAACTCCTCATAATGGAAACCCTACATCCATTTCACCTTTTTGTATGTCTTCACCAGATATTTCTCTTTCCTCCTCTCCTAGCTACCAAAACACCTTCCCTAATTTCTCCTTTTCTATACAAAAAGTTTTTTACTCTAACCTAAACAAAACGGTTAACTTTACTTCAGGCCTTTAAGACTAAAGCCCTCTTTCTCCCCACTCAAAAATCACCTTCTCAAAGCTTTCCTTGCCTCCCGTACTCCCATTGCTCTGGTACATACATATTATCCTGTCAGCTGGCTGTGGGCACTTTGACATATAACGAATATGCTTGTGTTATATTCTAATGTTCTGTTTTATATGTCTCTTTAATCCTAAAATCCATGTGTGTGCCTTCTCTCTCTGTAGACCATAGATTTCTAGAATAGAAGCACCTCTGCATTTAATCATACTTTTTAGGGTGTGCAGTTTTTGATGGATGGTCACACGTGCTTTCCTAGTTCTTAGTAGGAGATGAGGCATCACCAACACAGAAACACAGTTTCTGAGAAAATAACAGGAAGGTGAAACTATATTATATTCAGGGATGTAGGTGGAAAATGCCCTCAAACTGGATGTTGTGAAAACAAAAAAAAATCAGTGATGTAGATTACATTGACACATAGAATCTAATTTGAATTAACTCTGTAAATGAAAATTTAACAGATGAACTCCACAAATTTATTGAAATATAAAAATCAATTTATAACTTGGAAAACAGATTAGAGATAGACATTGTGTATTCTCCATTTTATCTCCCCCTCCCTTTTAAAAGCATTCCAAAAAATTAAATGAAACATTTTATGAATTTCTGACAGGTTCAAAATAGCCATCAAGGTCCTTCATGAAACTTTTCTACTAATTACCAGTGTGACTTCTGGCAAGTTATTTAAACACTCTGGATCACAGTTCTCTCACATACAAAACTAATTTTTGAATGGACCTAAGATGGTAAGTCCCAATTTTGGGAATCACCTGAGTAGCTTTTAAAAAATCCTGATGCCCAGGTAACACCCCAGACCAAATAAATCAGAATCTCTGGAGTTGGGACAAAGCAACAGTATTTTTTAAGCTCCCCTAATAATTCCAATATTCAGCCCAAGTTAAGCCCAATGTTCACCCTTAACTTAAAATAAACCAAGTTCCCTAAACCAGTGACTTGCTGAATGTTTTAAAAATGGCCACTGTCAGAAAAAGCTGTTCATATTGTGCCTAAGTACACACACGGATATGTTTTTACTATTTCAATAAAATAATTTCATGGAATGTATCTGTTAAATTTTATAAAGCATTTCTCATCACTCTGATACTTTATATTCCATTTTACTCCATTAAAAAACATTTTTTTTCAAGACCTACAGATTGAAAAACGCAATATTCACAGGCTATGTCCTACAGTTTGACCACTAGATGGAACCCTCGTATTTAAAGAATGGAAAGCACAGCCCAGTTCTGAACTCTGCAGAGCAAAGGAAAAATAAACATGCATATGATTTAATATTAATTTTACATCTGGCAAAAAAATTATTTATTTTATAAGAAAAGGAGTGTGGCTATTGAAAAAATAATAGTTCTATTAATGGTAACTAACACCAAAGGAAAGGTAAACACTGTGCATTACTCTGGTTCCTTCACCACCACAAGCACCTGGTAAGGTCTGTATTCTAACCCTTTCCCAGCTGAGGAAACTGAGTACCAGAAAGGTGTAGTAACATGACCTGCCCTTGATAAACCGCAGCCCCCATCACTGTGGAGCCAGCAGAAGGCAGAGAAAGGTTTGAAATCTAGTCACAATGGTACAAAGAGACAGAAGCAGAATTTAAGTCCAAGTGTGTTCGCCTTTTGCTTCTAACTATGACAAAATGTAAGAAATTTAAGGTGTGTAACATGAACATCAATACACAGATTAAATTCGTACAAAATAGAAGCACACTGAAATTTTTTCTTTTCTGTAAATCTAGGCTTCAAAGTACATACTTTTAAAGAAAAGGGGAATAAACAGCACCATAGGGAGAAGCAGAGGGGCCTGAGGCAGAGGCTGTGATGAGACGCCTCCTGGGACGAGGAACAAATTTTGGTTTTATTCGAACTGTGGCAGGGTAGGGGTGGGGGTCCCACTGAAGGGTTTTTGACAAGGGAAGGACTTGGCATTTTTGCACAGCCCACTCCTTCACTTCATGCCCCTCTTTGGGCAACATCCTTTTCGCAGAGAGGCCTGTCTTGATCATTGGTGAGAACATTCCTGTCCTCCATCCCCTTAGGAGGTTTTCTTTTTTCATCAGCATTTAGCATTAGCAGACATGATGATAAATATCTTTTTATTTAATCCGTCTTCCCTCAGCTAGATCTAGACTCCATAATGGAAGCTGAAAAGTCAGTAACTCATACTGAAGGTTGGGGGGAGGGGGGGATGGGGAGTTATTGCTTAATGCGTACAGAGGTTCATTTGGGACGATGAAAAACTTTTGGAAATAGCTAGTGGTGATGGTTGCACAACGTTGTGAGTGTAATTAATGCCACAGAATTGTACAATGGTTAACATGGCAAATTTTATGATATATATTTTATCACAATCAAAAATCATTAAAAAAAAAAAAAGTCAGTAACCCAAAATTCAAGCCTGCAGAATGACTTGGAAAGTATCACTGTCACTTATGAAGTGCTTTCTATGCACCAAGTATGTACTTTATATCTATTAACTAAGTGGATCCTCACGGCAACCCCATAAGGTAGACACTATTATTGTTCCCATTTTACAGATGAGGAAACTGAGGCACGCAATTTGCTCAAGGTCACTCAGCTCATATGTAGAGGCAGGATTTGTACCTGGATAAGCTGCTCTTAGCCCACTATTGCTGTCTATAACTATTGCTGTCTATAATTGTTGTCTGTGTTATAGACAGAGCCTGGCGTGTAATCATTTAACATTTGTTACAAGAATAACTACCTCAAAATGGTCACTTTGGCTGCTGGGTGGAGAACAGACTGGAAGGGTGAGAGGAGCTCTGCGGAGCAGCAGGAAGGCTGCTGTAGGAGGTGAAAGATGTGAAGGTCATGGAGGTACAGACAAGTGGATGGTTTACATGTATTTCAAGATAGAGACAACTATCCATTAGCAGGATATGCTAATGGATCTAATTGTGAAAGACAAAGCTTCAGTCTAAGACTGCACTGTCCAATATGGTAGCCACTAGTCACATGCAGCTACTCAGCACTTGAAATGAGGCTAGTAAGACATGAGATGTACTGTTGAGTGTAAAATGCATTCTGGATTCCAAAGACTTAGCACAAAATAGTAAACTACCTTATGGATAAATTTTACATTGATGTAGAAATGGCAATATTTGATATATAGGATTGAATACAATATATTATTAATAAATACAACATACAGGCATACCTCGAAGATATTGCAGGTTCAGTTCCAGACCACCGTAATAAAGGAATATCACAATAAAGCAAGTCACATGAATTTTTTGGTTTCCCAGAGCATATAAAATTTATGTTTATACTATACTGTAGCCTATTGTGTGCAATAGCATTATGTCTAAGCAATGTACATACCTGAACTAAAAAATACTCTGTTGCTAAAAAATGCTAACCATTATCTGATGTTGTAGGGTTGCCACAAACCTTCAAGTTGTAAAAAAATGCAATATCTGCAAAGTGCAATAAAGCAGAGCACTGTAAGACAACATGTGCATGTAATATTAAATTAATTGTATTTTTAAATGTGACTACTAGAAAATATAAAATGATATTTGTGGTTCACATTGTATTTCCATTGGAGGTGCTGATCTAGGATAATGTCCTGGTTTCTTGCTTGAACAATGCAAGTAATGGTGGTGCATTTACTGAACTGGAAAAGAAGAGAGGGAGATGTAAGGATGAAAATTAAAAAATTATGCTCTGGACATAGAGGTTTGCAATGTATGTGAGATATCCAGGTGGAGATGGGGAGCCTGAAGCTTGAAGTGGAGGTCAGGGCTGGCACTGCACATGTAGGTCCCATCAGCCTGCAGATGACCCTGAAGACCCTTTCTGGACAATCTATAAGTGGGAAAACCCAGTCAGCACCCAGGATCAAGACCTGAGACACCAACAGTTAGGGGTTGGGTAGAAATAGGCGACCAGATATTGCAGGAAAGACGCTACATTTCTACATTCAATTTTCTGGCTAAGAAACAACCTCTAAATTCATTATGGTTTCATGTCAATGTACTTTTGTCTGGGATTCATGTTTTTTGTGAATTGCAGTTTATTTCAATACACACTTAGGATTGCTTTTATTTTTTAGACTATATTAGTGCAGGTTAGTGGCAGAAATCTCTGGAAATATTCCTTTATGTAGAAATAACAAAACTCAATATGATGAACAAGTGCGGTAGATAAATCTCACAAAATCCCTAAATATCCAACATCAAGGGAAGAAAAAATGTCCACTGAGCTCTCAAGTGACAGCTTCTTCGTGGCAACCACCTTGGTAGGGTGATATGTTCTCTGAGAGAGGGACACATTTTTAGCGATTTTAAGAAACTTCATTTAATCCTCCAATTAAGTATTTCTTTAGAAAACTCAGTTTTAGATAACAATGAATGGTCACACAGTTAAGAGGTCAAACGTTGTGGTCGGGTACATGAGTTAATATTATTAACGCACTTAGTGGAGTTCCTGGCCTGCAGTGAGCACTTGGTAAATATTATTGTTGTTCTTATTAATAATACTAGAACCACCCCTCCCCCATTCCCATTCAGTAGAAACTGTACTCCGAATTTTGATCTTTTTCTGGGCTACTGAGATGTTGTCTAACACTCTCTCCTGATGCTGGGCATGGGCAGCAAGCCGTGGGATCATCTGTACACTTATAACCATTCTTACCCAGATGACCATTCTGTTTTCACTTTCAGTACAGTATTCAATAACATGAGATACTCAACACTTCATTATAAAATAGGCTTTGTGTTAGATGATTTTGCCCAACTGTAGATTAAGTGTTCTGAGCACATTAAGGTAGGCTGGGCTAAGTCACGATGTTTGGTAGGTTAGGTGTATTACAGGCATTTTTGACTTAGGATATTTTCAACTTACAATGGGTTTATTGGGATGCAACCCCATCGTAAGTTGAGGAAGATCTGTGTGTAACATATCTGTATATAACATATATGTTAGGTATGGTATGTTATCATATCATATAACATTATGTCGAACCAGTTGATGTGTTTCCCGCCCTTGTTCTGATGATACAGCACATGCTTTCCTGCTGCATGTGCTCTTCGACTCTGTGTTGAGGTGGAGCTTTGTGCTCCTGGTGTTTTCATGAGCACAAAATAGTAAACTACCTTATGGATAAATTTTATATTGATGTAGAAATGGCAATATATACTCTAATACCCCCATTAGAGTAACACTTTCCGTTTCTGCCCTCCTTCAGTCACTCCTCTCCAGTTTGGGGGAATGACTCTCTGGAGGCTTTGGGAGATGGAGCTGGGTACCTCTTTCTGGAATCCACCTGTGGGCAGAGAGAATGTGTTCTGCTCTCCCCTTTGAGCAGTTGGTTGTACACGGACGGGTCCCCGTCGGGGAGGCCTGAGACTGTCGAGCTGTGGCTGGTAAGTAGCGATTGTGAAATTTGACAGACACACTTACCTGGGAATCCCAACAGCTAAATTCACGGAAAGGTGAGTTTTTAAGTTGCTGCTCGACTCCCGTGTTTATCTCAGTGGGTTCAGAATTTAAACACGGGTAAGAGGAGTGTTATTTACTGATATCCTTAAATTCCCAACATCAGGTGCGTTCAGCTGGGAACTTTGAGAAATAGACCAAGAGTAGAGAGGGTTTTAGTGGAGCCAAGGCACATGGCTTTGGGGCCTCTGGGGTCGGTGAGGGGGGGTGTCACATGTTTTAATCTTGGTAGTTGACTGGTGTCTATACTGTGCCCTGCAGCTGGTTTTTACTGTTGGCTTTTAACTAGCGCAGCTGAGCCGAAGGCTTCAGGCTTGGCAAGTGTGGGTCTTGTGGGATTCCTACTCTGGCTTAGGATGGCTTTATTTACAGGTGAATGGCTGTTTCTGTATGGGTGAGAAGATATTTATGTGCAGACAGGACCGCAGTTGCCAACCTTGGAAAGCAGTCATAATGGAGGCCAAGATCTGGAAAGGGTTTGTTTGGTACAGGCCTTTTAGATGGTCAGGAGCTGAGTGACCTTTTGCTGCTGTTTCTCAGCTGGGCCTGTTGGCAGGACTCGGAAGAGCAGACAGAGCTGAGCTCCATGTGCACTGCGAACACTGAAAGGTTCTAGCTTTAAATTATTATTATTATTATATTTATTTATTTTTGGCTGTGTTGGGTCTTCATTGCTGCGCGTGGGCTTTCTCTAGTTGCGGCGAGCAGGGGCTACTCTTCGTTGCGGTGCGCGGGCTTCTCATTGCGGTGGCTTCTCTTGTTGCGGAGCATGGGCTCTAGGTGTGCGGGCTTCAGTAGTTGTGGCTCGCGGGCTCTAGAGCGCAGGCTCAGTAGTTGTGGTGCACAGGCTTAGTTGCTCTGCGGCATGTGGGATCTTCCTGGACCAGGGCTGGAACCTGTGTCCCCTGCATTGGCAGGCGGATTCTTAACCACTGCACCACCAGGGAGCCAATTTAAAGGGAGCCTTTAAATTATTATTATTTTAAATTTTATTGAAGTATAGTTGATTTACAATGTTAATTCCTTCTGTACAGCAAAGTGACTCAGTTATACATATATATATATTCTTTTCCATTGTGGTTTGTCGCAGAATAGTGAGTGCAGTTCCCTGTGCTATACAGTATAACTTTGTTGTTTATCCATCCTATATATAATAGTTTGCCTCTGCTAATCCCAGACTCCCAATCCTTCCCTCCCCTACCACCCGTCCCCCACAAACACAAGTCTGTTCTCTGTCTGTGAGTCTGTTTCTGTTTCGTAGATACGTTGATTTGTATAGTATTTTAGATTCCACATATAAGTGATATCATATGGTATTTGTCTTTCTCTTTCTGACTTACTTCCTAGCTTTAAATTATTAGTGCCTGGCCCAGGAAGGCAGCATTATTCTGGCTGCCTCAGAATCCATGAACTACATTCAGGGCCAAAAGAGGGAATTAAGATGGCTAACCTCTTGTAATTACGTGCTTGCCAAAGGCCCTCAAGAGTCACCCATGAAAGGTAGTATATTCAGAATAAATAAATAAAATATGCCATCTTCTTGGGTTGAAGTAGAGAACAACTCAGTAAAATTATCACCCAAAGGCCTGTCACTCAGAATGAGGGAATAAAGGAAGAGCTCAAGTGCTTTGAAAAGTGTGCTTCGGTGTGACAGTCATATCAAAAGCAGTAGAAGACTGAAAACAAAATAAACTGATTAAAAGCTGAAGGAAAGAAAGATTTCCTTGAGGGAGAGGCTGACATCTTAGAAGACAGGCTAATCTTTGAAGGTCTGAAAAGACAGCTGTGAAACATAAGGAGACATGCCTAAGCCTGTCTGCTCCTATTAGGGAGAGACCTTAAGGTTGATATTAGATCAGAAGGAGTGCCTTGAGCCTAAGGAAACCCAGTAAGAGGACAGAAAACTACCTGAAATTACTCGCTAGAGGGTGCTGAAGTCCAGAAAACATTTGTAAACCCTTAACCAGCCGAGTCCCCAGTAAGAGACATTGAGGACCCGTATCCTGATGATTGGGTCAGTATAGAAAGTAGTTATCTGTAAGACTTGTTATGGTAGGCTGGGGAAGGCAGCAAAGAATTCCTGGATGAGTTTTCAGGTGATAGAGCCATTGTAGAAGGCATGCAGGTGTTTCCTATGCTCTGAGGGACTTGCTTGAGAAATTGATGAGATGAGAACTTGAAGACAGACAAGGTGAGACATACTACATGCAAACAGGCAGGACAATAATGGAGCGAGTCCAGGTCCTGGTTCCATGGTGATCCCATGGGAGAATATCACCCAGGTGAATTCTCCAACGTAGCAGGGGCAGAGAGGTATGATTTGAAAAGTAGAAATCTAGGGCATATCAAGAGCTCATAATTTCGTATTTCTCATCATAGGAGACCCAAGGAATGAGATCTAAAGAGATATCTTAGAAAATCAATTGTTTTATCTGTAAATCAAAGGGGAAAGAAGGCCCTCAAATTTAGTAAACAGGGCTAGTCCCATGTGTGTTAGAAAAGGGAAGAGACCAAGTTAAGGATTAAACTCTTAGAAATTCCCCTGAGATTTCCTAAAAGGCTAGATGATGCTACTGCAGAGAAAGATTACACAGAGAAATTCTCCTTAGGCTTCAGTCAAAAACAGAGGGAAGCCAGTGGTTTAATGGGAACTCGGCAGAGGAAATGGTTCTCAATAGGTTCCCAAGACACCAACAGCACTTCCAGTTCAGGAAATTTCCTTGGGCAATTCTCCAGTTGAAATATTTGTGGATTCAGTGAAAATCCTCCCTAGGAACCACATTTAATAGACGTAAGTGATGCCATAGCAAGGGATAGTGACACATTTGTCACAAAAGTTTCACAGAAGGCTGTGGTTACATCACTAGAGTCCATACCGTCAGTGCAGACTGGGGTGCCAGAAACATGGGCTGAAAGGGGAAATGGAGAGAGGTGGGACAGCCCCGTTTTTCCCGTTCATATTTCCATTGGGAGAGGCAGGCAACTCTCAAAGCTTGATGCCTGGGGTTGCCACCATTCCAAAAATTTCAGTTTGCAAGGCAGGAATGTCTCAATGTTATGTCCTGTGAGGGGAGACAGTACACATAAGGAGAAATGTCCTCCTGAATTCATAAACAAAGTGCCAAAATTAGTCTCTTGATGGGAATTTTCTCCCAAGTGAATCTAGGTCATAGTCGCTGGAGTGCACGCACAGACCAGCTGGCATCTTGGCAAGGTGGAAACCAGGACTTTTCTGCTGACTCTTTCACTTGCCACCACTGAATCTCTGCTATGGTTTTTGGCAGCACGAAGTATGGATTTATGGAATGTAAGGGTGCCTGGGCTACCTTCTTTAGGCGTGGGGTTGGCTTGTTTTCTGAATTTCATGGGTGTGGGATCAGCACCACGATGGTTAGCAACGTTTTATTCTCTTTTTGGAGACAGAGAATGATCATTTCTGAGATGCTGAAGTAGTAACACCCATCCAGAGGAGGAGAGCCCAAGCTTGTCCTAGGTATCAAGACTGTCTGCGAATGAGACTGAACAGAATAAGATATTCAAGAAGATCAATTTTGAACTTTAATTTTACAAATTTTATCCCACAAAAGCAAAAGAATTTTCAATTAATTTTGAAATTTGACTTAACCTCTTTCTACTTTAATTTTTTGGATGTTAATCTTTTAACTTTAATTTCTCCCTGTACAATTAGTAATGGGATGAGATTTATATTCAATAGGACTGTTTATATTATTAGCATTTCAGTATTGGAATAGCTATATGCTGTCTCTTCACCTCGTTACAGAACCTCTGAAGGGCTATGTTGGACAATAGGGTTGCACATAATTTAGGACAGGAAATAGAATACACACTGAATTTCAGATTTATGTACAGAGTAGCTTTCATATTAATTTAATAATTGTATATTTCTGACCTATTTTGGAGCTTTCTGGGGACAAAATGAACACTGCCTAGCTATGGTCCAGGGAGGAAACCCAAAGAAGCAGTAGTTGGTCTGGGGAGCTGTCCTGCCCTGACAGATGTTAACCTCACCTGAGGGGGTAGTCACACGCCCAGATGCCCCATAGTCTTAAAGGTTGAGCCCAGTGAAGTTGAGAGAACACAAATCGGGAATGTTAAATGGGATCCTACACCCCACGCAGGGTGTTTCATTACAGTAACACCCCTGGCCTTTCTCTACCATCACTCACTCCATCCAGGAGAGGAGGAATCACTTATCCGATTGGTGATGTGGGAGAGAGGATGGAAGCCAAATGAGTTGGCCCTTCTCTCTTCCTGGGATCTGTCTGCTGAGAACTCACTCAGTTCCAATCCACCAGGGCAGGCTTTGTGGGGTAGGGGTGGGAGCTGAGGTGTTAGGCTGGCCAGTGGGTGGGTCATTCTGCCTCACGAAAGAGTTAATAATTTTGCTTGGTATCAAATCTAAGCCATGTTCTTCAATAGCTTTATCATGAGAAAGTAACATTTTAATCTCTATCTACCTGATTCCTGCAACTACCTCTCAAATGGTTCTGAATCTAATCAGGTAAAAGAAGTGCACTCTCCTAATCTGCTAAATCCCTGACACTTGGACTCCTCAACCCTGGGGAAAGTCTATCTTAATTAGCTTGTCAGAATTGATGCAGAATGATGATGAGGGCTCAGAATCCCACCTGCCTGGGCTCACATTCCAGCTCTATCGCTTACTGGCTATGAACATTTGAGAAAAAAAAAAAAGTTAAACTCTCAAAGTAGTATTTGTAAAATGGGAATAATGTAGCACCACTTCATAAAAGTTTTGGTGAAAACAAAATGAGATAATGTAGGCTACTTGTAAAATCCACTTTTTTGAGTCTCCTGTCCCTGGTTCCTTGGCATAGAGCTCCAAATAATAATCAAAGTGTTTATTTAACATACACAATGGGTAAGGGTCAGTGCTAAGTAACTCAGTATCTCATTTGATTGTCACAAAAACTGTGGCATAGGTGTAAAATTATTCCAATTTTATGAACGAGGTAATTGAAGCCTAGGGAGATTAAAAAATTTGTCCATGATCATACATTATGTGACTAGTAAAGCAGATATTTGAACCCTGAATTCAGAGTCTAGACTCTTAAATAATATGCTATCTCCCCAAAATAACATCTGCCATTTATTGGCTGCCTACTATGTGCCTGGCACATATCAGGAGCTTTATCTCATAATTTCCCCAATCCTTTGTAGGTTAAGGGCATAGACTTTATAGTCAGACAGATGTGGTTTTGAATTCCAGCTCTGCCATTTTCTAGCCTAGTAGCCTTGGGGAGGTTAGCTCATCTCTCTGAGCCTCAATTTTTCATCTATAAATTAGGGATGACAATACCTATACCTCACAGGTTTGCCATAAGGATTAAATGAAAGAATGCTTAGTAACTTGGCCCACTAGAAGCGCTCAATGAGAGGCATCAATTCTTATTCCCATTTTACAGATGAACAATAGACTGAAGCTCACAGGTGCCAAGTTCAAACCCTGACTTACCCAAATAAAAACTTGCTTTTCCTCTATGCTCTTTTTCCTATTTCCAGGAATTTCTGGCCTCTCCATGCTCATTTCCCCTATTACCACTCAGTCCTTCCAGGGGAGAACAAATCCATTCTGTACCTTTTGAAAGGTAACACGGGATGAGGCAGTGAATTCCCAGTTGTGTTCCACGGAGCCGTCCTGGGGCCTTGGGGGTGGAATGGGAATGGGTAGGGTTGGAGGGATGTGTAAGCGCCCTGCTTCAACTGGGACACTTCAGCCTTCATTTTTCTGGTCAAGAGATAGCTTAAGTTTTCATTTAATGAGAATGTTCCTTGGCAAAACAAAACCAAAACCCCCTGAGAGACAGAGGTGTGAGATGGGAGTAGGAGGCTTGCCGTGGGAGCCTGGGGTTGAGATGATGTCACCACTCCCCGGTATACCGCCCTGGTCCACTCGGCCTCAGGCTTCTCCACCTCAGTTTACTCAAGTGAACAAACAGTAATACAGCTTTCATATCTCCAGGGGACATTACGAGGATTAGGTGATAAAACGTATTATGAAAAGTGCTTTGTGACACACAAAAGCATGGCACCAGAGTGCATGTATCCTGGAGCTAGACCGGTGGCGTCTTCATTCTGGCTCCCTCTCTTACTGCGTGACTCTGGGTGATCCGTTCATACTCTCTGTGCCTCAGTTGTTCTGTAAAATGGAGATAACAACAGCACCTTCATCATGCTGTTGGAAACCCTAACTGGTTGAAAATGTGGAAACAGTGTCCCGTAAGTGTTTTGTTATATTTATTCTTACTCTCAGGTTTGAATGACTACATTAGCTTTGTCCATCACAGTTCTTCCTGTGAAAACGTTGCAAAACAGACCAGAAAAGTGCTGCCTTTTTCTGAAACTTAAATACAACAAAAGATTTGACTGTTATGTGGTTTTCCACTGAATCACCATGACATCCGGAGTAAAAGAAGTTTTTGGGGGACTCGTAGGGGACATGGTGGAGCCCAAGTTATCAAGAATTTGCTAAGCTCCAGCTTTCCTTTATATAATTAGTTTGAAAGTTGAGTGATAAAATGTGAATTGAAATTGTAGCCAGTTTTATAACTTCAACAAAATGAAATCAAGCTATTCCATTAGTTTTATAGTTTATAATTGTAAAACTATAAAAACAAATATTGGTTCCCTCAGCAGCTTTAAAGCAACAAATAAGTCCTTGTGAATTTCAGCAAAATGCCCAATTCTTTAAACTTCTCAGTTTTTAAAGAAATCAGTTGTTGAGCCCAGCATTACAGAAAAAGCAGGGTTTTAAGAAATGATTTATAAAATTACACTTAGAGAGGACACATGGAGGGGATATTGAAAGAAACACTTTTACAGCAGTCACCAAATTATAAGTCCCTGTGACTTAAAGGTCACTCAAAAAAATGTTTAGGGAAATAAGGCAAAACACAAGAGCCAGAAGAAGGGTAATTACCTAACAAGTCAAGGAATTGTCCTAAGATCCATGCAAAACCCGGTTAGAATCTGGCTGGCATCAGCCATGGCTGCAAGGGGAAATGGAGTTCCCGCCTACCTTTCTTGAAATTGTGGACTGTCACCCAACATGAATGACAACTAAATGACACCCTGACACCCTATCACACTGCTCATCTCCTTAACCAAGAGCCTTATGATTATGCTTATGATTATTATTTGGCCTATGTTTCACTTTTCTCTTTGAGAAAGCTTAAATAATAAAATTGAACTTAAACCTGTCCATAGAGATGACGGTTGTATATGCCTTTTATTTCAATTCAGGCATCAGTATAGAAGAAGATAATAATAGAACATTTAAAATTCTCCAAATCGGTCACTGCAGTTAGCATTTTGTGAAATGATTATTAACAGGGATGTGGAGCAGATACAGGCTTATAAGTTGGGAAGGGTGGGCTGGGGATGGATAAAAGGCACAGGCAGCCATACAAAGTTTATTTTCTTAATCATCATAACCAAAAGCAGGCCTACAAATTTATATTTTTATTATAAAAATGTTCTAACCTAAAATATGGTTTAACCTAAAATATCTAAAAATGTTTTTTTCCCCTGAACTTTTGTAATAACTTTGGTCTGATAGTGAAAATAATTTTAAAAACCATGTTGATTTTTGTAGGTCTTTATAAAACTGTATCAGTCAGTATTTTTTGTTTCACTACACCAAACATTGGGAGATAGTTTTGAAAACATTTATCTTTCAATGAAAGAGAAGGCAGGGGTGAGCACTCCTCCTTTTGCCGAGGTCCACACTGTGGTTGCTCTATCTTTATTCATCAAATCGACTGTAATTGGGGTGGTCACCACTCTTGCATTTGCCCTTGAGTTTGGCCTAAATGTAGTTGAGTCTGTCCTAAACGAAGTGGTTAGTAAATAGTTAAAACTCTAAATGCTGCCTTTGAGAACTTAAATTTGAGGATTTCTATTTTTTTAATTCTGCAATAGGAAAATGATAAAATGTTTTAGAGGCTAGCTAGATGGAATCTTGACATCTAATCACAAAATGTCCTTTGGAAGTATTGATAATTTTACATTCAGCCCAACATGGTAGGTATATATTCCTAATACATATCAGGCTTTTTGCTAGGTACTGGAATGCTAGGGACAGAGGAAAAAGATAAAAATTCCTCCTGAGAATTCATCTATTGATAAGTACATACAAAACTCTAATATAAAGTCTAAATAGAGTCTAATGTAAGTCTAAATAAGTGACATGAAAGCATGGAGCAATATTTTTTAAAAGTAACCATTGGAAGGCTGCTATTTGTACATCAAACACTTTTCATATAGTATCTTATTTAATACTGACAATAAACTAGTGAAGTATTATTATCATTATCCCTACTTTAAAGATGAAGAAACAGGTTCAGTGAGATTAAAGTTTGTGGGATCAGGATTAACCTAGATTTCTAGGATAACCTAGATTTCTAGATTTCATGTCAGCCTTTGTGTGAGAACAATATAGTATAGGGATGTTCAATTTCTTAAAAGTTGAGAACTCCAGAGCCTCTGACAAAAATGACTGTTCTTAACTGTTAGCTATGCTGTTTTCTCTGAGGTAGGAATTAACAGGCAAACCACAAAACCATATTCCAATGGCTAATAAAATATGAAAAGGTTATTAAACTTTACTAGTAGCCAAAGATGTGAAATAGGATACTCTTTTTCACCTATCAAATTTACAAAAGTTTTAAATAGTGGTACTATTCTGAGCTGAAGAGGTTGCTATGAAATGGGCATTCTCATCTTCTGTGGGTAAAAATACAAATTGCAAATTCCTTCCAGGAAACAAGTAGAAAATCAGGATGGTTCGCAAATATTCATGATTTTTGACCTAGTAATTCTGCATCTTGGAGTTTATCCTCAAAGAAAAAATTAGTTTGAATTTATATGAAAATGTTAAATGCATTAATATTTATAATAATAATCAGAAATGGCCTAATATGTAAAAATAGGCAAAATTTAAATATATAATAGTTCATTTGTATGCTAGAATATGATAAATTATTGAAATAATAATTTAAGAACATATATTATCGGGAAATGCTTATGATAAAATATTGGAAAAATGTTCTCTAAAGAGACGATTTAACACATTGTTTAAAGGTGTGAATTCTAGAGAAACGCTGCTTGAATTTATACCTTGTTTATGTGACTGCTTACTCAGCAACCTTGGGCAAGCTACTTAGCCTTTCTGTGTGTCAGTCTCCTCATCAGGAAAATGAGGATTACAACAATAATACCTACGGCAGAATATTCTTAACAAAGTTCGGTTCAGTTGACCCTTAAAACAGGTTTGAACTGCATGCGTTCACTTATACGCAAATTTTTTTCAATAGTCAGTACTACATGATCCGGGTTGGTTGAGTCTGTGGATGCAGAACTGCAGATATGGAGGAACGGTATATTTGAGGGCAGACCATATATGTGGAGTTTCAACTGTGCAGAGGGTTGGTACCCCTAACTTAGTTAAATGAGTATCTCTGAATGGTGAGATTATGGGTTAGTTTTATATTTTATTTTATAGTCATCTGCAAATTCCTATCAATAAGCATTAATTTTACAATTATGAGATAGGCCATGGGCATGCCTATAGTAATCACAAAGTTGTTTACTAACATATGGTAGATATTCTTAAAATAAAAGGAAGAATCTGTTTGTTGGTTTACAGAATTCACTGCTTGGTAGGAAAGGGTCTTGAATTTTATTAAGTTCCTTTTCTGACATCAGTTGAAATTAACATTTTTAGCATTGATTTACTTATTAATGGACTTTCTAATAATAATCTTTGTTACCTTTCTGGGGTAAACCCTAAGTATGGTGAATACTTTTAAAAACCTACTTCTAAATTTGGTTTAGCAATTATTCTATAAAGGATTTTTCAATCTATATTAAAATTGATAAGGGATATTAATTTTTGTGCTCTGTCAGGTTTGGGGTCATGATTATGCCAGCTTAAAAAGTGAATAGGATGGCTTTACACCTTTTTCTGTCTTCACAATGGAACAATTTATTTAGCATGGGAGTATGTTTCTTGAAAGCATAGAAGAATACACAGGTAGAACCACTTTTTTTTCTTTCTTTCTTTTTTTTGTTTTTTTACTTTTTGGAAGCAAAAGGAAGCTTATATCTGGAAGTTATGCCTTAATGAATCTTCAATATCTTTTACAACTACCAGTTTATCCAAATCATCTTGGATCTATTTTGGTAATTAACACTTCTCAGAAAAGTATTCATATATTCAGCTTTGAAACTTTCTCAGCATTGAGTTTTACACAGTATTTTCAACTTAAAAGTTTTCTTACTTGTGATGAAAATGTTTTAAATTCTATATATGTAACTCTTAGACTCATGGCACCTAGTCAGTTCTACATATTAGTGTTGTTTCTGGTTATTATTTCTACATCCATGGCTAAATCACTCTTTATTCCTAATTTTACTTCTATGTATTTTCCCTATTTTGTTACATTTGTCAAAGATCTATGTTTTTATTGCTAGTAAAAATCATTTGTCCAGATTTTCTTTCTCCAGTATTTTTGCTGATTATTGCTTCTGACCCTCGTGTTTTCCTTCCTGCAAATGCCTGTAATTTTAGGGTTGGATTCCTTTCTCCGCCCTTGACCTCTCTCTTTTTTTTTTTCCTTTTGTTTTTCATCTCTTTCTTCTGAATACTGAGAAACCATCTTATGTTTATTCTTTGTATCACTGGACTGACTTGAATTTTACTGTGTTAATTCTAGTCTTCGTTTTCCTTGCAAGTCACCCATCCCTACCATTTAGCTGTTTTTTTCATGTTAGTCTGTTCTCACCACATGATTTTTCAGTCTCAAATGCTACTAAGATGCCAATGTGTTTGCTAAAGTCTTTTGTTTTTTTGTAGAAAATCATTTTCAGATATATTACCTTCTTCTTAATCCATTTTTATTAATATGTAAAATATTTTTCAAAAGCTTTTTTTCCCAAACCTGATGTTGGTGAATATCCAGGATGTCTGGCTTGCTCTTTTGTCCTGATCTCTATCCATTTGGGTGTTTGTCAACTCTCCTTCTCCATCTGTTTGTTGCTGGAGAACAAATTGATGCCCTTTCTCCTAATTTAGAAATCAGTGTCTAATAGGCGTTTAGCAGCTTGAGCTGGATCTTCCATCCACAACTGTTGCTAATTCTCTATGTGTCTTCAGTGATGGGGTATACGGATTTTTAGAATTCTTAGAATGCAGTGCTAATAAGGTGTTTCCAAACAGCAACTAGTTTACTGGGAATATCCATGTTAAATTACAATAAGCTACCAAACCTCTATCATGTTCCTAGTTTGTGGTCATTTGCAGCCCCCAAATTTTTACTGATTGAACTTGGACAATTCTTTTGGAAAGCTGTACATGCACAGCCATGATGACTGCCCAGTGTACTGCAATGTAACTGACCTGGATTTTGAGGCAAAGAGTAGGTAGTATGGTCAAATGAAGCATCTCATATCAAGTGCAGGAGAAATGGTTAGAGTGGTTGAGACCATGAACCTCAGAGTCAGTCTGCCTGGCTTCAAATCCCAACTCTGTGCGCTTGTTTCCTTATCTGTAACATGGGGGTAAAAATAGTACCCACACCTCATTACTGCTGTTATGAGGTTACACAAATTATTGTATGTCCAGTGCAGAACAGTGCCTGGCACATAAATAATGCCAAGTAAATGTTTGCTCTTAACACTATTTATGTCTTGAGTTCATGAATCTTAATTTCACTCCACACATCTTACAGCTAGTTAAATTTCTTCCTTGATTTGGTCTTGGTTTTAGTATTGTAAATTTTAATCTTTGCCTTGTACCTTCACAGTTCAGTGTAAAGCTGGGAGAGTCAGAGGGTATTTACAATATAAGTCTGTATTCTTTCATTCACTTTCTCCTCAAGGATTGGAGGGGCGATGGATTCTATGGGAGACAAAGAAACATGAACTAACTAATCATTCCTAGAAATGAACAGTTTTCTGTGCTGTGGCATGAGTGTGCCTTAAAGAGGAATGAAAAATATGGATTGATACTGGGGGAAGGGTGAAAGTCAAGAATGTTATTCTTAGACCTTGCTATATCTGAGCTGCAAACACACTAAAAAAGGTGAGATACTAATAGATGTCTGTGTTCCAGGGGGAATTCAAGACCCGTTGATTAAGAGTACTTTGTACATTGAAATGAACACATCTTAATTCAGAGGAAACAAAAGCTGAGTGAAGACAAATTGAGAAGCAACACTGACTGTGGAATGGTTAACCTGTAAATCCTAGCACCAGACCACCCGGGTTCATGTCCTGCATTGTTCCTTACTAGCAGTATGTCCTGGCAACAGTCAGGAATCCTCTTTTTCTCCTCAATTACCTCGTCTGTACAATGGTTATAACAAGAGTAACTTCTTCGTAAACTATTGGGAAGAGTGAATGAATTATCCACATAAAGTACTCATAGTACAGTTTGTATACGGGTCCCACTAATGTTTTATATGTTTATGTAGAACCTTAAATCTCCAAATATAAGAAACTGGACACTTTTTAAAATGAAGAATATGAGTCAAAGAAACGTGCTTAGTTTTAATAATAGTCTTGAGGTAGAGATAATAAAGATAGTAAGTAAAATGAGATACAAATAAAGTTATTCAAATGTACAATTATTATTCAGATAAAATTCTTATTTTAATTTCACCTAACAGTGATTTGAAAGAAATCCTAGTAGCATATTTTCAGTATACTATATATGAGTATGATACTATTAATTACCTTATTTAAATACATGATACTTCAAAAGATAGAAATGACTTTTTGATCCCCTAAAATGTATTGCATTCATTTTTCACACTTTATGAACGTCATTACCATGAATACAGGTCTGCTTCAATTTAGAAGGACAGTGTTAAAATAAAAAAAGTTTGCCCTTGTAAGAATTCATTTATTTGCATTAGAAAAACTTTTAAGAAAGGAAAAATTATTCTGCACTAAAGGGCAAAATTAGATAGAACAGGAACACATATTTTAACATTTTCTCCAGGGAATAAAAAGGTAGAACACAAATTCAGTTGGCTGGTTTGTAAGGTCAAAAAAGAGAATTGGGTGAGATACTTGGTACCCTCAAGTAAGTATGAGCCAGTTCGTGTCAACCATAATTATCAGTTATATAAGATAAAGTGAGAAAAGGGAGGCCTCTTGTCTCCTTAATTTCCTGAGAAAATTCAACAGATTGAATTAGAATAAAAGCAGAAATCATGACATCATTGATAAACACAGGAACAGCTTTCCATCCTAAACTTTATTAAAGAAGCTGTTTAGTAGTCTATTTTGGCCACCTATTAAGAGGAAATTAGAAAAGAAAACATAGTAATTATGATTAATAAGAAAGTAAAGGCAAATGTGGTGGTCCATGTGAGAGTACCAAGACCCTTGCTTACACTGTAAAGGGTCCCACAGGAAGACTAAAAAACAAACACCACTTTCATTTAATCTGTAGGTTTGCTTGTGCTAGATTACATAGTTATAAAACTAGTAAAAACTAAGCTAGGCTGAACATTTTATAATCAAGCTTTAGCCTCATTATTCTTCCTGTCTTGAAGAAATGAGGTATAGAGATGGATGCAGTGACTACTCTAGATTCTTTTTATACGTATCTGCTACATTTTGGAAAAAGTTGAGCCCAGTACTTCACTGAGACTGCTACAGGCAATTAAAGATATGATTGCTTCCCTGTTGTTGGTTAATCTTGGTTACCTCTATATTTATAATGTATTCAAGTTGGAGACCAATTAATTCCATTTTCACAGGGACAAAGTTTAAAGCATCTTCCAAATGCTCACTCAGGGGCCTCTTCCAAGGCTGGGTAAAAATCCACAAGCCTGCTCCCATTGGGGCAAGGATAAATTTTATAGTTAAGGGAAAGCACCATGGTGAATCCATTTGCATGACAAGATACACTTTAAATTATGTATAATATTGCTGATGGTATATGAATATTTGATTCTAGTCCAGAAACACTAATCTTAATGGTGGGTTTGGAAAACCTGGAGCATTTATTAATAACAATACATGTTTTTGTATAGTAGACAAAGTATAAATGCTGAACTAAGTAAAAATAAACAGATTCCCTTTTTCCAAGTTAAAAGTAAATAGTTAAAACTATTACTTCTTCCATATATCATGTGTACATAAATAAAAATGCTAAAATATTTAATTTGCCTCAAATCATTCAGTTTAGATTTGCAGAATGGCTGGGAAGATAGTTTTGCAACTTGTCATAATAAAGCAGGAAAGGGGTCAGGAGCAGTGATAACCTCACAATCAGATCTGTACATCCTCCAGCACCTCAGATGATAAGGAAGGAAGAGAAAGAACAGGAAGAAGAGCAGCACCTCCCGGTACTTGTGTGGCTGCTATGGACAGCTGAGAATACAGAAGGGGCCATAAAACAGAAGACCTACAAGGCTGTCCTATATCTGTGCATATTTCTAGTTGGGACACCTGCTTTGACCTCCACAGAATTTTCTCTGCATTGGAACAATGACAGTTGTTTACAAAATTGCTCTGTCCCTGATACTTTAAAGAAGAAAAGTAAAAACCAATATGAGAAGTATTAATAGAATATTGATGGTACACACTGATACTGTGATTCAACTTCCTCCTTACTCACTCTTGGTTACCATTTTCACTCTCTTCCCATACTAAGACAAAATAATCAGAAAACACAGAGAATATGAAGAAAAGAATGAAGAATATGATACATTCTTGCTAGTCAGTATAGATTTTATTTTCAGCAAATAATCACCTTTTATAAACGTGGATTGTGAGTTACTCTATAATGTGATTTGTTGTGTGTATACATAAGCATCTAAGATGATGGAGGGGCCAACACCCTGGGTATTGGCATAATCACCTTTGACTCATCCTTCTCCTTTAACCCCCGCATTTAAAGAGTCAACATCAATTTTATTTCTTAAATGTCTCTAATCTATGCCCTCCTCTCTATTTTACCTCTCACCACACCGATTATCTTTCATCTGGATCATGACATTAGTTGGGCTCCTAGTTAGGTGTCTCACCTCCAGCCTCTTCACAACACTACCTCCAGAGTGACACATCTGAACATGAGAAAGTCCTCCTCACTGCTAAAAATGTAAGCTGAAACTTATAAGGTCTGGCCTCAAACTATACTTCTTGCCTCATGTTCCCCAATGCCCTGTAATTAAGCCTATATTCTAACTACATGCAGGAACTGCTGGTCTCTGGACATTCAAGGCACCTCATATCCCATGTCTTAGATCTAAAGATGGAAAGCACTTAGTCCTTCTAGCTTCACTGCAAACATTACTTCCTCTGGATGTCTTTTGTGACCCACAGAGTCAGAACAATTTTCTCAACCTGGCTCCCATAGCACTTGTTTAATACAATATTTTCAAATTTGTCAAATTGTATAATATTTAACTGCATGCACATCCCCTTTCCCCTCTCTCTCTGTTTAGGTGGGTAGTTAAGAGTACAGAGATAGTATGTTATTTTTATACCTCTTAGCATCAAGTCTTATACACAATAGGCACTACATAGATTTGCTGATTGTTTTATTGAACAACATTGCGAAATGTGCATATTCAGAATCACATGGAGACTTTAGGTTGGTTTGGTATAGCAGACATGGACCTTGTATTGTGAGTAGATACTGGATAGTGTGAGGGGAAAAAACCCCTAAGAAATCTTTGTTGTTTTCACAATTTGCATGTATGACAGTTCCAAGTACAGATTTTGGCAGCTTCAAGTTTCTCTGTCCAGGGAAATTAGATTAAAAAAGTCAAAGTTTATTACAGAATTTAATGGTTGGCTTAAACAACCTTAATAAAGCCTTGGGCAAGCCTCATTCCCCAATGGAGAAAAGTACACTGCATACTAGATGAGTGATGATTTTATCTGACTCGTTCAACTGTATGTAGGAGAATTCCACAGAACAAACAGGGCATTATTTTTCCATTTTCTGCACTTTTGTAGTGGAAATAAAAATAGACTGGGAAAAAGGACTTGGGTTCTAGACCTTACTATGGCTTCTAATTAAACCATTTAGGGTCTTGTTGTAGGAAGAGTATAAGATTTGGAATTAAAGAGACCTAGGTTGGAATCCTGGCTCCATCTCTTACTAGTTGCAGGACTTGAGGCCAACTGCAGAAACTACTTAAGTCTCAGCATCCTCTTTGATAGTGCTGGAAGAATAATGCCCACCATGGGTTGTGTATTGAAAAGTGCTCAGAACAGCAGCTGGTGTATTTTAGGAGCTCAGGAAATATTGGATTCCTTCACTTCTTTGGGTCTCAATTTTTTACCTGTGTAAAATGTAGGATTTTTAGCTACTTAGTTACTTAGTGATCTCAAGGCTGTTTCCAGCTCTAAAGTCCTCTCTTCCTTTTATCCTTAGAGGTATACAAATGGTACTGGGAATCTTTGAAAATGTTTTAAAAGCTTTTGCATTCTGATGAATGTTCCTTTTTCTTTGAATCTCTTTAGGTTGAATTTTCTCTTTTTCTAGCCTCTTGACAGTTTTACCTCTTGCCTTCCAATTTGGATACCTTTTATTTCTTTTTCTTATCTGATTGCTGTGGCTGGGGCTTCCAATACTATGTTGAGTAAAAGTGGCAAGAGTGGGCATCCTTGTCTTGTTCCTGATCTCAGTGGAAATGCTCAGCTTTTCCCTGCTGAGTATGATGTTAGCTGTGGGCTTATCATACATGACCTTTATTATGTTGAGATATGTTCCATTGATATCCACATTGTGGAGAGTTTTTATCATAAATGGATGTTGAATTTTGTCAAAACCCTTTTTCTACAGCTGAGTTGATCATATGATTTTTATTCAGTTTGTTAAGGTTTATTGCATTAATTGATTTGTGTATATTGAACCTTCCTTGCATCCTTGGTATAAATCCCACTTGATCATAGTGTATGATCCTTTTAATGTATCACTGAATTTGTTCTGCTAATATTTTATTGAGTATTTTTGCATCTATGTTCATCAGCGATACTGGCCTATAATTTTCTTTTTTGTGATATCTTCCTTGGATACTGGCTTCATAGAATGAGTTAAGAAGCATTCCTTCCTCTGCAATGTTTTGGAATAGTTTGAGAAGGATAGGTGTTAACTCTTCTCTAAATGTTTGGTAGAATTCACCTGTGAAGCCATCGGATCCTGGACTTTTGTTTGTTAGGAGTTTTTTCATTCCTGATTCCATTTTATTACTGGTAATTCGTCTGTTCATATTTTCTATTTCTTCCTGTTTCAGTTTTGGGGGTTTGTACATTTCTAGGAATTTGTCCATTTCTTCTAGGTTGTCTATTTTATTGGAGTATGGTTGTTTGTAGTATTCTCTTATGATCTTTTGTATTTATGTGGTGTCAGTTATAATTTCTCCTTTTTCATTTCTGATTTTATTGACAGGCACTCTCTTTTTTTCTTAATGAGTCTGGCTAAAGGTTTATCAATTTTGTTGATCTTTTTAAAGAACCAGTTTCCTTGATCTTTTCTATTTCTTTTTAGTCTCCATTTCATTTATTTCTGCTCTGTTCCTTATGATTTCTTTCCTTCCACTAACTTTGGTTTTGTTTGTTCTTTTTGTAGTTCTTTTAGGTATAAAGTTAGATTGTTTGAGATTTTTATTGCTTTCTGAGGTAGGTTTTTATTGCTATAAACTTCCCTCTTAGAACTACTTTTGCTGCGTGTTCTAGATTTTGGATCATTGAGTTTTCATTTTCATTTGTCTCCAGGTATTTTTTGATTTCTTCTTTGATTTCTTCAGTGATCCATTGGTTATTTAGTAGCATAATGTTCAGCCTCCACATGGTTGTGTTTTTTTCAGTTTTTCCCTTGTGGTTTATTTCTACTCTTATAGTGTTGTGGTCAGGAAAGATGCTAAATATGATTTCAGTATTCTTAAATTTACTGAGACTTATTTTATGACCTAGCATATGACCTATCCTGGAGAATGCTCCACGTGCACTTGAAAAGAATGTATATTCTGCTGCTTTCGGATGGACTTTTCTATACATATCTATTAAGTCCATTTAAGGCCAGTGTTTCCTTATTGATTTTCTTTCTAAATGATCTCTCCATTGATGTAAATGGGGTGTTCAAGTCCCCTACTATTACTGTCAACTTCTCCATTTATGTTTGTTAATATTTGCTTTATGTATTTAGGTGCTGCTATGTTGGGTGCTTGTATATTTACAATTCTTATATCTTCTCGGATTGATCCCTTGATCATTATGTAATGTCCTTCTTTGTCTATTTCTATGGAATACCTTTTTCCTCACTTTCAGTCTGTGTGTTTTTAAATCTGAAGTGAGTCTCTTGTAGATAGTATATATGTGGGTCTTCTTTTTATATCCATTAAGCCACTCTCTTTGATTGGAGCATTAGTCCATTTACATTTAAAGTAATTATTGATAGGTATGTACTTATTACCATTTTGTTAATTGCTTTGGGGTTGTCTTGTAGTTCTTTTTTTGTTCCTTTCCTCTTGTTTTGCTCTCTTCCCTTGTGATTTGATGACTGTCTTTAGTATTATGTTTAGATTCCTTTCTCTTTTTTTGTGTGTGTATCTATTAGAGATTTTTGGTTTGTGGTTACCATGATAATATATAGCAATATATTACACATACATAATTTTAAGTTGCTGATTTCTTACTTTCCAAGCACTTTTTTGTTCTATTTTTTTAAATTTTTATTGTAGTTGATTTAAAATGTGTTAGTTTCTGCTGTACAGCAAAGTGAATCAGTTTTACATATATCCACTATTTTTTAGGTTCTTATATAGGTCATGACAGAGTATTGAGAAAAGTTCCCTGTGCTATACAGTAGGTCCTTATTAGTTACCTCCAGTGCATTTTAACAACCCTGCATTTTTACTCCTCTTCCCCCATGATTACTGTTTTTGACATCATTATTTTGAATCTTTTTTTTGGTGTGTGTAGCCTTAACTGCTTATTGTGGGAAAAATGATTTTACTACTTTTTTCTTTTAACCTTCCTATTAGCTTTGTTCATGGTTGATTTACTACTACTTTTACTGTTTATTTGCCTTTACCAATGAGATTTTTCCTTTTGTAATTTTCAAGTCTCTTGTTATGGCCTTTTCTTTTTCACTTAGAGAAATCCCTTTAACATTTCTTGTCAAACTGGTTTGGTGGTGCTGAACTCTTAGCTTTTGCTTGTCTGTAAAACTTTTGATCTCTCCAACAAACCTGAATGAGAGCCTTGCTGGGTAGAGTATTCTTGGTTGTAGAGTTTCTGGCCTGCAGTTTCTGCTGAAAGGTCAGCTGATAGCCTTATGGGAGTTCTCTTGTATGTTAAGTTGTTGCTTTTCCCTTGCGGCTTTTAATATTCCCTCTTTATCTTTAATTTTTGCCATTTTAATTACAATGTGTCTTGGTTTGGCCCCTTTGGGTTGGTCCTGTCTGGGACTCTCTGTTATTCCTGGACCTGGATATTTGTTTCCTTTCCCAAGTCAGGGAAATTTTCAGCTATTATGTCCTCAAATACATTCTCTGCCCCTTTCTCTCTCACTTCTCCTCTGGGGACCCCATAATGCAAATGTTAGTACAATTGGTGTTGTCCTAGAGGTCTCTTAACCTGTCCTCATTTCTTTTCATTCTTTTTTCTGTTCAGTGATTTCCCTTACTCTATCTTTAGGCTCACTGACCCATTCCTCTGTATCATTTAATCTACTGTTGATCCCTTCTAGTGTATTTTTGATTTCAGTTATTGTATTCTTCATCTGTTTGGTTCTTCTTTATGTTTTCTAACTCTGTTAAAAACATCTAACTTCTCACTCTGTTCATCCATTCTTCTCTTGAGTTCTTTGATCATCTTTACAATCATTACCTTGAACTCTTTATTTAGTAGATTGCCTGTCTCCATTTCACTTAGTCTTTCTTCTGAGGTTTTATCCTGTTCCTTCATTTGGAACATGTTACTCTGTCCTCTTGTTTTGCCTAATTTGCTGTTTGTATTTATATGTATCTGGTAGGTTGGTTATATTTCCTGACCTGGGAAAAGTGGCCGTTTGTAGGAGACATCCTGTGCTTCCTAGCAGCATATGCCTCTCTGGTCACCAGAGCTATAAGGTCTAGGGGTACCCCTATGTGGGCTGTATGGGTCCTTCTGTTGTGGCAGACTGACTACTGTGGGAGGTCTGGTAGTGGTGGCTGGCCCCTGGTCTGGTTGATTGCTAGGCCCTGCCTTGTTCAGAGGCTGCCAGTCACTGGTTGGCAGGACTGGGTCATGAGACAGCTGTCTGTGGAACCCTGGGGGTGAGGTCCCTGGGCTAGTGGTGACTCACTGGTGGGCAGAGTCAGGTTTGGGGGTGAGTGGTTACAGGGCAGGGGTTCCCAGATCTACTGTTGGCCTGTTTGTAGGTGGGGCTGGTTCCTGACACATCTGGCTGAAGGTTTCAGGGTGTCTCAAAGATCGTGCTGGTCTGCTGGTGAGTGTTACTGGATCCCAGGGTGGTTAGCTGTGAGGAGTCCATGGTAACTCAGAGCTGGTGCTGGCCTGCCCGAGGGCAGGGCCAGGGACTGGGGTGGGGTTTCCCAGTGCTGGCTCACTGGTTGGTGGAGCTGTGAACCAGCATCTCTGGTTGCAGGGCCCTGGGGGTCCTGAAGCTGGTGTCATCCCCCTGGTAGGTGGGGCTGGATCCTGAGGACACTTACTGAAGGGCCCAAGGTGTCTCAGAGCTGGAGTTGTGGTCAGAGCCAAAGCCGTGGGGGTCCCTGGTATAGTGCCAGCTTGCTGGTATGTTGATTGGGTCTTGACAAGGCAGGCTGTGGTGGTCCTAGTGATGGCAACCAGCCACTGGTGAGTGGGGTTGGGATCCAGGGAATCCCAGGGCTATTATTGCCTGCCCACTGGTGGGTGCAGTTGGGACTTGGGGCTAGTGACAGCCCACTAGCAGGCAGAGCTGGATCCTGGGGTCTCTGGCTGCAGGGCCCAGGGGTCCCAGAGGCCCCAGAGCTGGTTTGGACTGCTTGTGTGGGGGTCTGAGGACAAGTGCTAGGTGTTCTAGGTGTTCTAGGGCTAGTGCTGGCTCACTGGGCAGAGTCTGTTCTTGGGATCTCTGGCTGCAAGGCCCTGAGGGTTCTTGAGCTGGTCTGCTAGTGAGTGGGCTGGGTCCTGCCATGGCTGGCTGTAGTGGTCCTGGGGCTGGTGGGCACTGTCAGATCCCAGGTGTTCCTAGGGTTGGTACCTGCCCAGTGGTGTGTGAGGCTGGTCCCAGGGCTAGTGCATGCACACTGGTGCATTTGGCTGGGTCCTGGGTCCTCTGGTGGAGGACCTGTGTCACAGTGCAGCTGTGGGTTCAGGCATTTTTAAGGCAGCCTGCCTGCTGGTCTGTGTCCCCACCTAGCTAGTTGTTTGGCCTGAGACATCCCAGTTCTGATGCCTACAGGCTGCCTGGTGGGGTTGAGTCCTGAAGCTAATAAGCTAGAGGGAGGATTACAAAATGGCACTTGCCAGCACCAGTGAACATGTAGTAGAACGAGCTCCTAATAATGGCTGCTGCCAGTGTTTGTGTCCCCAGGGTGAGCTTCAGTTGCCTCCTCCTCTCCGGGAGACTCTGCAAGATCAGCAGGTGGGTCTGACACAGGCTTTTCTCAAATTACTGCTTCTGCCCAGGTCCTGGAGCATGTGAGCTTTTGTATACAACCTTTAAGAGTGGAGTCTCTATTTCCCACAGCCCTCTAGGTCTCCCAAAAGTAAGCCCCACTGTCCTTCAAAGCGAATTGTTCTAGGGGCTCATCTTCTGGTGCAGGACCCCCAGAATGGGGAGCCAATGTGGGGCTCAGACCCATTGCTCCTTTGGGAGAACCTCTGCAATTGTAATTAACCTCCTGTTTGTGGGTTGCCCAACCTGAGGTATGGGTCTTCACTCTACTGCACATACCCATCTCATTGTGGTTCCTTCTTTATATCTTTATTTCTAGATTCTATCTTTCTCATCAATAGTTGTACCATTTTTTTAGACTCCACATATAAGTGATATCATATGATATTTGTTTTTCTCTGTCTGACTTACTTCACTAAGTATGACAATCTCTAGGTCCATCCATGTTGCTGTAAATGGCATTGTTTTGTTCTATATGGCTGAGTAATATTCCATTGTATACATGTACCACGTCTTCTTTATTCATTCATCTATCTGTTGATGGACACTTAGGTTGCTTCCATGTCTTGGCTATTATAAATAGTGCTGCAATGAACATTGGGGTGCATGTATCTTTTCTAACTATGGTTTTCTCTGGGTATATGCCCAGGAGTGGGATTGCAGGATCATATGGTAGCTCTAATTTTAGTTTTTTAAGGAACCTCCATACTGTTCTCCATAGTGGCTGTACCAATTTACATTCCCACCAACAGTGTAGGAGGGTTCCTTTTTCTTCCACACCCTCTCTAGCATTTATGATTTGCAGACTTTTTGCTGATGGCCATTCAGACTGGTGTGAGGTGGTACCTCATTACAGTTTTGATTTGCATTTCCCTAATAATTAGTGACGAGGAGCATATTTTCATGTGCCTTTTGGCCATTTGTATGTCTTTGGAGAAATGTCTATTTAGATCTTCTGCCCATTTTTTTGATTGGGTTGTTTGTTTGTTTTTTTTGATATTGAGCTGTATGAGCTGTTTGTATATTTTGGAAATTAATGCCTTGTCAGTTGTATCATTTGCAAATATTTTCTCCTATTCCATAGGTTGTCTTTTCATTTATGGTTTCTTTTGCTGTGTAAAAACTTTTAAGTTTGATTAGGTTCCATTTGTTTATTTTTGCTTTTATTTCCATTACCCTAGGAGATGGATCCAAAAAGATTTTGGTGTAATTTATATCAAAGAGTGTTCTGCCTATGTTTTCCTCTAGGAGTTTTATAATATTTGGTCTTACATTTAGGTCTTTAATCCATCTTGAGTTTATTTTTGTGTGTGGTGTTAGGGAGTGTTCTAATTTCATTCTTCTACATGTAGCTGTCCAGTTTTCCCAGTGCCACTTATGGAAGAGGCTGTCTTTTCTCCATTGTATATTCTTGCTTCCTTTGTCGCAGATTAATTGACCATAGGTGTGTGGCTTTATTTCTGGGCATTCTACCCTGTCCGTTGATCTATATTTCTTTTTTTGTGCCAGTACCATACTGTTTTAATGACTACAGCTTTGTAGTATAAAGTCAGGGAGCCTGATTCCTCCAGCTCCATTTTTCTTTCTCAAGATTGCTTTGGCTATTCATAGTCTTTTGTGTTTCCATACAAATTTAAAATTTTTTGTTCTAGTTCTGTGAAAAATGCCACTGGTAATCTGACAGGAATTGCACTGAATCTGTAGATTGCCTTGGGTAGTACAGTCTTTTTGACAATGTGGATTCTTCCAATTCAAGAACACGGTATATCTTTCCATCTGGTTGTGTCATCTTCAATTTCTTTCATCAGTGTCTTATAGTTTTTGGAGTACAGGTCTTTTGCCTCCTAGGTAGGTTTATTCCTAGGTATTTTATTCTTTTTCATGTGATTGTAAATGGGATTGTTTCCTTAATTTCTCTTTCTGATCTTTCATTGTTTAGTGAATAGAAATGCAACAGATATCTGTGTATTAATTTTGTATCCTGAAACTTTACTGAATTCATTGATGAGCTCTAATAGTTTTCTGGTAGCATCTTTAGGATTTTCTAAGTATAGTATCATGTCATCTGCAATCAGTGACAGTTTTACTTCTTCTTTTCCAATATGGTTTACTTTTATTTCTTTTTCTTCTCTGATTGCTGTGGCTAGGACTTCCAAAACTATGTTGAATGATAGTGGCATCCTTGTCTTGCTCCTGATCTTAGAGGAAATACTTTCAGCTTTTCACTGTTGAGTATGATGTTAGCTGTGGGTTTGTCATATATGGCCTTTATTATGTTGAGATAGTTTCTCTCTATGCCCACTTTACCGAGTGTTTTTATCAGAAGTGTATGTTGAATTTTATCAAAAGCTTTTTTTCTGCATCTATTGAGATGATCATATGCTTTTTATTCTTCAATTTGTTAATGTGGTGTATCAGACCAATTGATTTGCGGACAAATCCTTGAATCCCTGGGATAAATCCCACTTGTTCATGGTGTATGATCCTTTTAATGTATTGTTGGATTCGGTTTGCTAGTATTTTGTTGAGGATTTTTGTGTCTATGTTCATCAGTGATATTGGCCTGTAATTTTCTTTTTTTGTGATATCTTTGTCTGGTTTTGGTATTAGGGTGATGGTAGCCTTGTAGAATGAGCTTGGGAGTGTTCCTTCCTCTGCAATGTCTTGGAAGAGTTTGAGGATAGGTGTTAGCTCTTCTCTAAATGTTTGATAGAATTCTCCTGTGAAGCCATCAGGTCCTGGACTTTTGTTTGTTGGGAATTTTTAAATCACTGATTTAATTTCAGTTTTTGTAATTGGTCTGTTCATATTTTCTATTTCTTCCTGGTTCAGTCTTGGAAGGTTGTACTTTTCCAGGAATTTGTCCATTTCCTCTATGTTGTCAATTTTATTGGCATATAGTTGCTTGAAGTAGTCTTTTATGGTCCTTTGTATTTCTGAGGTGTCAGTTGTAACTTCTCCTTTTCCATTTCTAATTTTATTGATTTGAGTGCTCTTTTTTTTCTTAATGAGTCTGGCTAAAGGTCTATCAATTTTGTTTATCTTTTTAAAGAACTAGCTTTTAGTTCCATTGATCTTTTTTATTGTTTTCTTAGGTTCTATTTCATTTATTTCTGCTCTGATCTTTATGATTTCGTTCCTTCTACTAACTTTGAGTTTTGTTTGTTCTTCTTTCTCTAGTTGCCTTAGGTGTAGGGTTAGGTTGTTTATTTGAGATTTTTCTCGTTTCCTGAGGTAAGCCTGTATCGCTATAAACTTCCCTTTTAGAACTTCTTTTGCTGCATCCCGTAGGTTTTGGATCATTGTGTTTTCGTTTTCATTTGTCTCTAGGTATTTTTTGATTTTCTCTTTGATTTCTTATGTGATACATTGGTTGATTGTTCAGCCTCCATGTGTTTGTGTTTTTTACAGTTTTTTTTCCGTGTAGTTGATTTCTAATCTCATAGTGTTGAGAAAGATGCTTGATATGATTTCAGTTTTCTTAAATTTACCGAGACTTGCTTTGTGGTCCAGCATGTGATCTATTCTGGAAAATGTTCCATGTGCACTTGAAAAGAATGTGTATTCTACTGCTTTCAGATGGAACACTCTATAAATATCAATTAAGTCCATATGATCTAATGTGTCATTTAAGCCCTATGTTTCCTTATTGATGTTCTGTCTGGATGTTCTGTCCATTGACATAAATGGGGTGTTAAAATCCCCCACTATTATTGTTTTACTGTCAGTTTCTCCTTTTATGTCCATTCGCATATGTCTTATATATTGAGTTGCTCCTGTGTTGGGTGCATACAAATTTATAATTGTTATATCCTCTTCTTGAATTGATCCCTTGATCATTATGTAGTGTCCTTCTTTGTCTCTTGAAACAGTACTTTAAAGTTTATTTTGTCTGATATCAGTCTTGCTACTCCAGGTTGCTTTTGATTTCCATTTGCATGGAATACCTTTTTTCCATTTCCTCACTTTCAGTCTGTATGCATCTCTAGATCTGAAGTGGGTCTCTTATAGACAGCATATATATGGGTCTTGTTTTTGTACCCATTCAGCCAGTCTATGTCTTTTGGTTGGAGCATTTAATTCATTTACATTTAAGGTAATTATTGATATGTATGTTCTTATTGCCATCTTGTTACTTGTTTTGGCTTTGTTTTTTGTAGGTCTTTTTTCTTCCTTTCCTCTTACGTTCTCTTCTCTTGCAATTTGATGATTATCTTTAGTGTTGTTTGGATTCCTTTTTCTTTTTTTTTTGTGTTTATATCTATTATAGAGTTTTCATTTGTGGTTACCATGAGGTTTTGATATAGCAGTCTATATGTATACATGATTGTTTTAAGTTGCTGATCTCTTAATTTCAAATGCATTTCAAATATCCTGCATTTGTACTCTCCTCCTCTCATGATTACTAGTTTTGATATCAAATTTGTATGTGGATGGTTTCCTACCTTTACTGTATGTTTGCCTTTACTGGTGAGCTTTCCCATCCTCATAATTTTCCTGTTTCCAGTTGTGGCCTTTTCTTTTCCACTTAGAGAAGTTCCTTTAGCATTTGTTGTAAAGGTGGTTTGGTGAATTCTTTCACCTTTGGCGTGTCTGTAAAGCTTTGGATTTCTCTGTCAAATCTGAACCAGAGCCTTGCTGGGTAGAGTATTCTTGGTTGTAGGTTCTTCCCTTTCATCACTTTAAATATATCATGCCACTCCCTTCTGGCCTGCAGAGTTTCTGCTGAAAAATCAGCTGATAGTCTTATGGAGATTCCCTTGTATGTTATTTGTTGCTTTTCCCTTGTTGTTTTTAATATTTTCTCTGTCTTTAATTTTTGTCAGTTTCATTACTATGTGTCTCAGTGTGTTCCTCCTGGGTTAATCCTGTATGAGACTGTGCTTCCTGGACTTGGGTGACTGTTTCCTTTCCCATGTTAAGGAAGTTTTCAGCTATAATCTCTTCAAATATTTTCTCAGGCCCTTTCTCTTCTTCTTCTCTCCTGGGACCCCTATAATGTGAACGTTGGTGCATTTGATGTTGTCTCAGAGGCCTCTTAAATTGTCTTCATTTCTTTTCATTCTTTTTTCTTTAGCCTGTTCCATGGCAGTGATTTCCACCACTTTGTCTTCCAGCTCACTGATTCGTTCTTCTGCCTCATTTATTCTGCTATTGTTTTTCTCTAGTGTATTTTTCATTTCAGTTACCGTATTCTTTAAGTTTGTTTGGTTATTCTTTATATTTTCTAACTCTTTGCTAAAAACTTTTGTAACTTCTCACTCCATGCATCCATTCTTTTCCTGAGTTCATGGATCATCTTTACGATCCCTACTCTGAACTCCTTCTCAGGTAGATTGTCTATCTCCACTTCACTTAGTTGTTCTTCTGGGGTTTTATCTTATTCTTTCGTCTGGAACATATTCCTTTGCCATCTCATTTTGTTTAAATTTCTATTTGTATCTTTATGTATGTAGTAGCTTAGTTACGTTTCTCAACCTTGGAGAAGTGACCCTCTGTAGGGGATGTTGTATGTGTCCCAGCAGTACACTCCTCTCTTGTCACCCTAGGGCCAGAAACCAGGTAGGTTCTGACCTGTGTTTGTGGACTCAGTTCTGCAGGACTGTAGTTTTCTTGCTTCTGGTGTCTGCCCCTGGTGGATGAGGCTTGTCTAGAGGCTTGTGAAGGCTTCCTGGCCAGGGGCAGGGGTGGTGGTGCCTACCCACTGGTGGGTGGAGCTGGGTCTTGGCACTCTGGTGAGTAAGGCTTTGTCAAGGGGCATGTCTAGAGGTGGTTGTGGGCTCAGGAAGTCTTTAGGCAGTCTGTCTGCTGATGGGTGGGGCTGTGTTCCTGCCCCGTTGGTTGTTTTGGCCTGAGGCGTCCCAGCACTGGAGCTTACAGGCTGTTGAGTGGGGCCAGGTCTCAGTGCCAAGGACCCAAAATGTCTGCCTCCAGCCAGAGTTCATGTAGGTCCCCGCTGTGTCTGCCACCAGCTTTTATGACCCCAGAGAGAGCCACAGCCACACCCCACCTCCCCAGGAGACTCTCCAAGACCAGCAGGTAGGTCTGGCCCAGGCTCCTACAGAGTTACTGCTTTTGTCCTGGGTCCTGATGCGTGTGAGACCTTGTGTGTACCCTCCAAGAGTGGAGTCTCTCTTTCCCCCAGTCCTGTGGAGCTCCTGCAATCAAGCCCTGCTAGCCTTCAAAGCCAAATGCTCTGGGGGCTCCTCTTCCCAATGCCAGACCCCTAGGCTGGGGAGCCTGGCCTGGGCCTCGGAGTTCTCCTGTGTGAAAACTTGTGTGATGTAATTATTCTCCAATTTGTGGGTTGCCCCCACCCCAGGGTGGTACAGGACTTGATTATAACACGAGTGCGCCCCTCCTACCAGGTCATGGTTTCTTCTTTATGTCTTTGGATGTAGAATATATTTTTTGGTAGATTCCAGTCTTTTTTTTATTGATAGATGTTCAGCAGTTAGTTGTGATTTTGGTGTGCTCATGAGAGGAGGTCCTTTTACTCCGCCATCTTGTGTCCAATCTTTGGGACTTTCCATTGTCTTTTGATTTACAGAGCTTCCCTATTAAAAATCAGCTGAAAGTTTGTTTTTTCTGTAGGTAATGATTTTTTTCCTTTTGATGGATTTTAATTTTTTTCTTTATTTTTTTTTCAGCAGTTTACTATAATGTACTCAGATGCAATTTTCTTGCTCGCAGTTTACTGAGCTTTTTGAATCTGTGTGGGTTGATGTCTTTAAACAGTTTTGGAAAATTCTCACTTGTTACTTCTTTTCCCATCCTCTTTCTCTATCTCTTTCTGGGACTCCAGTTACACTTATGAGAGATTGACTGTGGTTCACATGTCTCTTCTGCTCCATTCTGTTTTTCCTATTTTTTTAAATCTGTGCCTCAGTTTGGATGTTTTCTATTGACTTCTCTTTGAGTTCACTAATTCAGTCTTATGTTCAGTCTCCTATTAAGCCCATCAAATGAGTTTTAAAAAAAATTTTTATTGGAGTATTGTTGCTTTACAATATTGTGTTAGTTTCCACTGTACAGCAAAGTGAATCAGCTATACATATACACATATCCCCTCTTTTTTTGGATTTCCTTCCCATTTAGGTCACCACACAGCATTGAGTAGAGTTCCCTGTGCAATACAGTAGGTTCTCATTAGTTATCTATTTTATACATAGTATCAATAGTGTATATATGTTGATCCCAGTCTCCCAGTTCATTCCACCCACCCCCCCCCCCTTTCCCCCTTGGTATCCATACGTTTGATTTTCATGTCTACAAACTAGAGGTTTTTGTGGAAGGAGCAGAGAGTTTCACCTCCACTATTTAGAGATCTGGGATTTAACGAGTCATTCTGAAGAACTCAAGTTTGCTAGACTTTAACTATTTTGATGCAAATCTTTCTCAATAGAGAACTCTAAAAATCATTTATTCTTTTCTGATGATTTAGGGTCATAACCGATCATTTTTCATGATGTTATGAAGCTCTAGTTTCATCTGAAGCAAAGGGAGGTGTAACCCCCTTTCCCCCTTGGCATCCATACGTTTGTTCTCTAAGTCTGTGTCTCTATTTTTGCTTTGTAAATCAGATCATCTATACCAATTTTTTCAGATTCCACATGTATATCAAATGAGTTTTTAATTTTAGATCTTCTGTCTTTTAGTTCTAAAATCAATTTTTTTTATAGATTTCATTTCTTTGTTGAAATTATCTTCTCATTCCTTTACCTTTTGTTTTCATTGACATATTTTTTAACAGTTTTTGATTGCCCATTCCATCATCTTGTTCATCTGGGGGGTTGACTTCTATTGTCTACTTTTTCTCTTTTATTAACCATATTTTCTTGATTCTTTGCATGTCTTGTAATTTTCATTGTATTCTGGGCATTGTATTTAAAAGAGCTTTTATTTAGTGGTTCATTTTCCTATGTTAGACTCAGAAGCTAATCATGTCAGTCCATTCAGTATTTGAACTGGGTGCAACTAGGTTATTATAGTTTGATTCAGTTTTCTTTGCACTAAAATGTTTCAATGGCAAGAATTTTGAATACTCCTCTTACGTTCTAGTGGACTTTGTCTCCTAAATATCAAAAGACTGTGGAAGAACTTACTCTGCTTTTTCATCCCAGCTCTCTATCATCCATGTTGCCCAATGCCCAACAAATGTCTCATGATGACAACTGCTGATGCTTTTGGGATGCCTCTGTCTGTAAAACCAGCTCACCAAGGAAGGACTCCTCTCTGGAAATTTTAATCATTTTTGTCTCCATAGCTCTACTAGCTCTTTAGGTTGTTACAGTCCTAGTTTTAAGTGAACATTTTTCTTACCAATTAAGTTATAAGGAGGTTAACTGCTCTCCAGTTCACTTTCTTTTCTCCATAATTCTTTTTCCACAAAAAATGTGCTGTTTTACATAAGCTGTGAAGTAGTGAGTTAAACTATGAAAATAGCTTATGTATTAATAAAAATTTATTGTGGAAACATTTTCTATATTAGCAACAATTAACTAAACGGCTCTCTTGGCTGCTACCAGTGAGACATCTAGCTTTTTTTTTTAAACAATATTTTTTAATGTTTGCCCATTCTAACTTTTTTTGGTGGTGATCAAGTGATTTATTATTGGAACATCTATTGGAACCAATTTATTAATGGAACCTATCTTAGAACTATGATGTCTAGCTGATTTAAACTGGACAAGCTTAATCTTATATGTAAAGAATTCTTGATCGTGCAAGCAAAATATATCTAGAAAATCTGAGGTTGTAGATTTTTATTTAAATGTTTTTTAAAAAAGGACTTTAAAAAATGTTTAGATTCTTTAATTTAGATGATTTTCTAGTTTAAATCTGTTCCAATTTTAGTACTATTTTTTAGTAAATCTACTTATAAATTTGAGAACTAAATAAAAAAAACCTGTACATGTTGCTAAAGTACAAACTAAGCACTTGTTTTAATTTTTCATGTGTATTTTATTTAGTGTACCTAAAATGGTAAGTCAATCATAAGTTGAAATGTGGATAAAATGAACTATTTTCCAAAGCTAAACTTTTATAAAAACCCTTATTTTCTTCAAATTCAATGATTTAAGAACTCTCACAGTATGATTTTCTTAAAATTATTTAAAGTAAGAAACTAAACTTGAACCATCAAGTGGGCATAATTTAACTGTGAAGGTGATGATGAGCTGATCTATATCCTGTAGGTTTAGTTCACTACTCTCCTCAGTGATGTACAAACATGGAATGGTTTAATTTTTACCAATAACAGCTGTGGCTTTGTCTTTACTCTTCTGGCTAGTGGAAAAACTTAAACTTGCTGAATAATAGATTTTGCAGTCTAACTCCTTCAGTTTTCATGTTTCTGGTTTAAAAATCTAGCCCTCTGAGCTTCCATCTTCTCCCTTTGTGCATACTGGTTTTAAGAGTGCCTGCCCGGAGCTGCCTGTGGTAGGCAAGAGCATGGCCTGTTCTTTCTCGGTCCCGTGCCACTGATGGCAGTGTGTCTGTATGTTGCGGGCTGGGTGGGGAGGCTGCTTCAGCATCTATGATGGCAATAGTCCCATTCTTTTGGCCTTGGCTGTTTCTCTCTCCAATGCCAACATATTATATCTGTGCAATCTGGTAGCCCCAATGAGAATGCTACATGGGCTTTGGCTTCTTGAGACTCCTAGCAACTGACAAAGCAATGAACAAAACAGTACCACAGACAGCATTCTCTTTGTCCTGACTCTGAATGTGAAGTCATGGAATCTCCTCTTACCTGTCTCTAACTGGCACTCTTTTTACTGGATGCATGGGCCTGGCCTGGCTCTCTTCGAGTAACCTGCCGATACCTTTTCCTCAGTAAATCTTCACATCATCCAGACTGTGGATTGAGGGAATGTAATGAGATACTGTCTGCACCCCTCAGAGCACCCACACATTTGGGGGCAGCTTCACTGAAGTTATCTAAGCTTTTTCAAACTCCAGTTCTTCAAGCCAACAGAGCACTTGCTTTTATCAACTTCTGCCAAGAGATGGGCCTTTGCTCAAGGTCCAGAGTCAATGTCCAAACTCCCCAAGCAATTCTCTGGGGGTACTCCAAATATGGAGGGATGACAAGAAGAAAATTCCCCTCTCCGCATAAATGCACACTGTGAAGAGAAATGGGGATGGGATAGGTAGCATGTACATGGAATCTGCTCTCTCCAACAGGCAATATTCTTCTCCCCTTCAGAAGGATTTTTTATGAACTAAGTGGGTGGGACAAACTGGTGGGGGAAAGTTTCTGCTAAAGTTTCCACACTTTGCGAAGGCTGAGGCAATTCTCTGCACTTAAAAGGAGAAACAGATAGTGAGTTTGGACTCAACTGTGAGCTGTCTCCCTGTTTACTGCAATCCTGGTCAAAAACCCTCCTTGGGAGCAGATTAAGGTCTTACTAAGTAAATTTCAGCAAATTAATGTATATGCTCTACATTTTACAATGTTAAGAATGAACCCAGGGCTTTCCTGGTGGAAAGAACCCGCCTGCCAATGCAGGGGATACGGGTTCAAGCCCTGGTGCGGGAAGATCCTGCATGCCGTGGAGCAACTAAGCCCGTGCGCCACAACTACTGAATCCCGCGTGCCTAGAGCCCGTGCTCTGCAACAAGAGAAGCCACTGCAATGAGAAGCCTGTGCACTGCAATAAAAGAGTAGCCCCTGCTCTCCGCAACTAGAGAAAGCCTGCGCACAGCAACGAAGACCCAACGCAGCCATAAATGAATGAATGAATGAACTCAAAAACCCTTTAATATTTAACTGTCTGAATCAAGACTTAACACTTTCTACATTGAGGCTATCATCAACATTCTCAAAGGGAAATTTTTCCAATGTCACATAAAGGCCCAGTATGAATAAAAACATTTTATTCTCATTTGAAAATAACTGAAATCACAATTTAATAACTAATGGTTGTATAGCCCTTTATAGTTTATAAAAACCTCTCACATACATCATCACATTTGGTTTCCACAACAAACCTTTGATATTTTTTCAACATTTAGTTTACTGTTATTTTTTTCCCATTTTATGGATGCGAGAATTAAAGCGTGGTGAGGTCAGTGAGCTGCGTTGTCAGAACTAGGGCTCTAACTCCAGTTGTGAACTAAAAATTCTGTGTTTTTCCCACTGTCTGAGGCTTCCTCTAAACACATGTCTACAAATGCTATTCTTTCTCAGTAGAGATGATGTATTTCCGTGTGATACATCTCCCAAGTTAATCCTGAGAGTGAAACTGGACACGTGTCCAGGTACCTTACTCTATCACTCTATCCTTTTGACCAAAAGCATGCGTACAAAGAATTGTCTGGGATTAGCAGGCACAGCCTGCGTGTCTCTAGGACCTCAGGCCATATCTCAAAGGACAACTTTTAGGAAATGAAGTTGAAAAGAGCCATGTGCATACAACACTTATGTTTCCCTTTGGACTTCGATCCCCTGGGTACTTAAAATGAAAGCTTTGTTTGGTACTGAATTTGTAACTAACATAAGGGCTAATATCTGCGAAGTCTTTGAAGATATAAAAACATTTTTTTCATTCAGCAATGGTGAATTTTCTTGCCAAACACTTCAGCATTAGGGGAAGTAATATGCCATGCTTTGCAGCCCAGGGGGTCATCATGACTTGTAGAAATGTCACAAGGGAAGAGTGGGCAAGGAAACCGGAGCTCAAAAGCGACACACATATGCGCGCTGTTACCGTAGTTACAACAGGAAAGGCCATGAGAGGCGTACTTTCTCCTATAAGCAGTGAAATAAACCTCCGTGATTTAGGATCACTGGGGTGAATAATCCTGACTCTGTCCACAGGGTTTTATCGTGGTCGCCTTGAGTTTCAACGTGTAACAGGGAAGAGAAGGAGGGATAAATGATTTGTTTAAGCTCAGTGAAGTTGTTACTGATGTTCTATCAATCAGTTAACCTTTACTCTCAGAGCCTGCATGAACTTGGAAAGTCTTTATTCATTCCCCTACCAGCAAATTATAGGGATTAATGGCCATGACTAATTTTAGTTTGGGTATGACATTCTACAGGGTGATAAAAGGAGAATGTCTCTCGCATTCCTGAATTTCTGAGGCTGGATCAGTATAAAGCTATGGAGATCATAGCAATAGAGATGCCCCAGGGCATACACATAGCTCTTTATGCTTCCTAAATCTGGCCTTCTAAGCATGATGGAATCCGGTCTAACTTGTCTTCCAATGTTTGAATCTCTCCTACAGCCCCTCTGCCAGAGTGATTTGTATTCTCTAGTTTGATGACAACTTTGTAATGAGTGCATCACCCATAATTTAGACAGTTTTGAGAAATAATGATTACAACAACAAATAAGTAACACTTTTGTGGGTTACTATATGTGAGATACTATAAAAGTGTCCTGTAAATTCATTTCATCCCCAGAAAGACCCCAGGAGGCAAGTAACTATTATCTCCATTTTATAGAAGGAAGCCAAGACTTAGAATAGTAAAGAAGTTCCTCCAGTGTCCCACAGCTGTGAAATGTCAGTCACACTCAGGGATCTGTGACCCCAAAACCTGAGAGGAAGCTATAGCCTCTATCGTCTTCACCTGGAGCAAAAACCTGTCTCCTTGTAATTTCCACCCACTGGTCTAGTTCTATCCTCAGACTCAGGGAAAAAGTCTTAATTCCTCTTCCACTACTAGCTCTTTGTACATCTGTATGGCTTTCAGGACTTTCTGCAGTCTGTTTAGACCACAAGACACTGTTTTTAGATGTCCATTCTTCAACCCGCCTCCAACCATGTATTCTTCTTGTTTTGCATATTGCATTAGCTTTCTAATGCGTTGCTTCATGCTCTGCCCTCTGTCTGACCACCAGCAGTTGTAGGCTTTAAAATGAGTCAGATCTCTTCAGTCCTCTGCTCAACACACTCCGGCTTCTCATGTCAAAGTGCAAGTAAAATCTTTATAGCTAACTTCAAGATGGCAAACCCCGTGCTGTGGCCTCCACTCCCACACTCTCCCCTTCTGCTCACACTGCTTGAGGCACACCCGCCTGTTTCCTGTTCCCTAAACGTGCCGAGCACGTTCCCCACTCCTCTCCCTGGAAAGCTCTGAGCTGGAATATCCAGTTGGTTCTTCCCTGTCCCTCCTCCCGTCTCCCCTCCTTAGTCACCTTATCCGGGAGACCTTCTCCACCTACTCTGTGGAAAATAAGAAGCCTCTCCCCTCACTGCTCTTCCCTTTCCTCCTTCCTTTTTGTATTTTTCTCCACAGCTCTTGTCACCATCTGATTACTGTTTATTTTACTTATTTCTTTGATTTTTGCCTGCCCTCTCCTCTTAGCCCCAACATAACGACACAAGCTCCATGAGGGTAGAAAGCCTTACCTTTTGGTTCAATTCTAACATTAAATCATAAGAAACTGGCCTTAAAAAATGACCATTTCATATGAGTCAACTTGCCCCAGCACTAAGAGCAGCCCCTGGCACAGAACAGCATTCAGTAAGTAGTTGGTGGATAAATGAATAATTTATCCACATACTAAAAATAGTATAGAAACCTTATGTACTTTACATCTTATGTGGAGTTGAATATAGATGGACATGCAAATAAATATTAAAAACATATTTAAATGCTAGGTTCAGTGTATCAATAAAAGATATGACATTTTCTTCACTAGTAATTTTAACAGTCATCCGTCAGCCTCAGAACATCCTGTGTCGAAAGGGCCAACTTCCCTATCAATTGGTAGGAGCTGTTTGGAGTCAGGATAAGGTCTTTCTTCAGCTAAATGGAGGCAGTGATTTTGCACATCACCTGCCACAGAGTGACCTGCTTCTTACCACCACTGTGTTTACACAGAGGAGTGGATATTCTTTAGAAAATAATGACAAACTAATAATAATGTTCCACTTGAACATCTCTAGCTGAAAATCACTGCAAAAACAATTTTTTTCCACAGGGTATCAATTCCTATTGGCGGATCTGAGACCGTATGTTTGGTTTACTTTAACAATGTTTCTGCCACAGTATTTAAAAAAATATGCCAGAAATTCTAATGTTGAGAAACAGATACTAGGATGGAATACTACATGATAAAATATAAGGAAAATTAGGAAAATTATTGGAGGACTAACACAGTAATCCTTACTGCTGATCACAAGGTGTTGTGGAAATTGTTGTCAACCCCAAGTCAACCCTTTGATTACCACTTCAAATTATCCACGGTTAATTTGCAGTGCTTCTTATGGAAAGGGGAGGATTTTGTCCTCACATATTGAGGGCAAGGAAACAGTTTAAGAATTTTAAATAAATACAGAAAAGCAAGGTTCTTTCCCCCATTCTAAAAGCCCCTTAAGAATCACAAATCAAAAATTCTCACATTCATCTACAATAGAAAGCATTAAGTTTTTTTATACCCACAACAAAACATGGACCTGCAGAAGTTTTCAAACAATCCTCCAGCAGCTTCATGCGGGTCTTCTGGAGCTCAGGGCTGTCCCATTCATCTTCATCAATTCCCCAGTACAGATCTATGACCTGGGGACCAATGGATGAGGCAGCGTTAATTCACCTGTGCGAAAACTCAATTGATGTGTAGGCTTTATTCTTATTCACAGTATTAAGCTAATGTGACTTCTAACTTTTCTCTTTGCAGCATGTTTTCCCTTGCAGAGGGAAAATGATTTTTAAGATCAATCTAAAGAGGTATTTTTTTTTAATCCCATGATGGTTTGGGGATGAACACTATAATTTCTTTTTGTTCCTGATTATACTGTTGACATGGCCCCAGAGAAAATGAAATGTTAAATATCAGAGGCTTTGCAATGCAGGCTTTCATTATATTGAAATGGTAACAGGATTTCAGAAGTCTGAAAGCAGCTGGGATATAGTTACTACATTATCTGAGACAAATAACATTGTATAATTTTACTGTTATGTCTCAATATGAGAAGGGAAAACCATAATGGGCATTCACGTATACTGACCCAAAGTTAAATAGCTACATTTCTGTAAAAAAATAAATAAAAAAGAAAAAGAAAGCTGTTATCCCACAGAGACATTTTGTTTATATCTCTAAGCAGCTTGGCTTTCATTAATACATATCTGAAAAAACATGTATGGAAAACAATGAAAGGTATGCCTTACTGAGAAGTGAGGATAATAGGATCCTCTGTCTCCTTACTTCAAAGACGATGAGGAAAGAGACTGTAAAAAACTTTTACAAGTACACTCTTTGAAAAATTTGCTATGGAGAGCAGAATGGGTTTCACTCCTTTTACTCAATTGCTGTCTGCATAAGCTAAATGTTTCTAATTGTAGCTTTGAAGATTTCTTCTTTTCCTTTCTTTATTTCCCACAAGCAGAAAAAAAAAAACCTCTCCTCCTTACTGGCTGTTTGCATGGCATTCAGTGAGATGTAGATGCAGAGTATGGGGGTCCCCCACTGTGCCCCAAGTGCTCTGTGTACTTCCCATCTCCTGGCCAATGCTCCACACAAGTGTGTTTGTATCAAATCTTTGTCTATCTGCATTTGAGTTTTTAGATGGCTGATTGATAGAGATATAACAACTTCTTTAAAAAAATATTCCCGTGGCTCAGTCCATGAGTTTTATAACATATGAAACTATCAGCACTGATTTTGGGGTTCTTTCTTTTAATCTACTTTACAAGGTTTAATCACAATATTAAGAAAGAGGGACATCTGAGATTACAACTTGAGTGTCCACTATGAGAGCCCTTAGCTGTGGTTATCTAAAACTGAATATAAATTAAAATTAAAAATTCAGTTCAAGTGCTCAATAGTCACATGTGATTACTGACTCCCATGTTGGAAAATGCAGATATAGAATACTTCACCATCACAGGAAGTTTAATTGGACAGAATTGTAATTTACTGAACTTCATATACTGAAATTACTAGAACGTCCATTTTTGGCCATCTGCCAATAAACTCTCAAAATAAACACACAAATCTGCAATGTGAATGGTAACTTAGTTGTGTCATGCACAAACTAACAACCATACACAGAACCTGGTCCCCATCCTTTTGGCTGATACTGTTTGATATCTGAGGAAAGGTAGGATTTAGAATAAATGAGAAACAGAAATGGTAAAAATGAAAGTTAATGTAACAAAAGCTATAAATATACAACTGCTATTCCTCACATCTTCTGTGACATAAAATTATATAAAGTAATAATTATGTCACTGTAACTTATTAGATGTTGCATATATAATAATAATAGCACAAAAGGGAGAAAAGGGAATAGAGCTATATGGGAGTAGTCTTTCTATAGCTCACTGGAATTAACTTATCAGAATCTACCTATGATTTATACTAACTTAAGATGTATATGCCTTAAAATAACTACAAAGAAAATAACTCAAAAATTAATGATTTTTTCACTATAAGGAATTAAAATGTTAAATTAGAAGATATTCACATATCACAAAGCAAAGAAGTAAAAGAGGAATAGAGGAACAGAAATGACAGACATATAGAATAAAAGTAAAATGGCAGAAGTAAATCCAACTATGTCAATAACACCATTAAGTGTGAATGGTTTAAAAAGTCCAAACAGAGAGACTGTCAGACTAGATAAAAACAAGATCCAACTATATACTTCTACAGGAGTACACTTTAGATCCAAAAAGGTTAAAAGGATGGAAAAAATGACAAAGGAGGCAAGAATATACAATGGAGAAAAGACAGTCTCTTCAATAAGTAGCACTGGGAAAACTGGACAGCTACATGTAAACGAATGAAATTAGAACACTCCCTAACACCATACACAAAAATAAACTCAAAATGACTTAGAGACCTAAATGTAAGACCAGATCCTATAAAACTATTAGAGGAAAACATAGGAAGAACACTCTTTGGCGGTCTTCCCTGGCAGTCCAGTGGTTAAGACTTCACCTTCCAATGTAGGGGGTGCCAGTACAATCCCTGGTTGGGTAACTAAGATCCCACATGCCTCACAGCCAAAAAAACCAAAACATAAAACAGAAGCAATATTGTAACAAATTCAATAAAGACTTTAAAAATGGCCCACATCAAAAAAATCTTTAAAAAAAAAACCACTCTGACATAAATCACAGCAAAATCTTTTTTGATCCACCTCCTAGAGTAATGAAAATAAAAACAAAACAACCCGATCAAAAAATGGGCTGAAGATCTAAATAGACATTTCTCCAAAAAGACATACAGATGGCCAATAAACACATGAAAAGATTCTCAATATCACTAATTATTAGAGAAATGCAAATCAAAAGTACAATGAGGTATCATCTCACACCAGTCAGAATGGCCATCATCAAAAAATCTCCAAACAACTGCTGGAGAGGGTGTGGAGAAAAGGGAAACCTGTTGCACTGTTGGTAGGAATGTAAATTGGTACAGCCACTATGGAGAACAGTATGGAGGTTCCTTAAAAAACTAAAAATAGAGCTACCATATGATCCAGCAATCCCACTCCTGGGCATATATCTAGAGAAAACCATAATTTGAAAAGATACATGCACCCCCCAATGTTCACTGCAGCACTATTTACAATGGCCAAGACATGGAAGCAACCTAAATATCCATCAACAGAGGAATGGATAAAGAAGATGTGGTACATATATACAATGGAGTATTACTCAGCCATAAAAAAGAACAAAATAATGTCATTTGCAGCAACATGGATGGACCTAGAGCCTGTCATACTGAGTGAAGTAAGACAGAGAAAGACAAATATTATATGGTATCACTCACATGTGACATCTAAAAACAGGTACAAATGAATTTATCTACAAAACAGAAATAGAGTTACAGGTGTAGAAAACAAACTTATGGTTACCAGGGGGTAAGGGGAGGGAAGAGATAAGTTGGGAGATTGGGATTTACATATACACACTACTATATATGAAATAAGTAATAAGGACCTACTGTATAGCACAGGGAACTCTACTCAATACTCTGTAATGGCCTACAGGGGAAAAGAATCTAAAGAGTATATATATGTGTATGTATAACTGATTCACTTTGCAGTACAGCAGAAACTAACACAACATTGTAAATCAACTATACTGCAATAAAAAATTTTTAAAATTCACTTAAAAATTGAAAATGTTATAATAGTGTAGAACCAGCATGACAATAGACAAAAATCAATAAAACAATCTATATACGTAAGAGAATTTGTATTAAAATAAATGTAATATTTCAAAAAAAGGATGGAAAAAGATTTATCATGCAAACAGCAACCATAAGAAAGCTCACAGGGCTATACTAATATCAGACAAATATATACTAATATCAGACAAAATAAATTTTAAAACAATACAACTAAAGATGAAGAGGGACATTTTATAATGATAAAAGGGTCAATCCATCAGGAGGATGTAACAATTATAAATATATGCAATGAACAGAGCCTTAAAATACATGAAAAACAAACTGACAGAAATGAAGGAGAAATAGACAATTCAACTATAATAGTTGGAGACTTGAATATATAATTTAATAATGGGAAGAACAAAATCCTGGAAGACTGTAGCAATTCTATAAATGAACTAGTTCTAACATGTCTTAGGACAATCTACCCAACAACATAATATACATTCTTCTCAAGTTCACATAGAACATTCTCCAGGAGAGAACATACGTTAGATCATAAAACAAGCATCAATAACCTTCAGTGGATTTAAATCATATAAAGTATGTCCTCGGAACACAATGCAGTGATACTAGAAATCAATAATAGAAAGAAACTTGGAAAATTCATAAGTAGATGGAAATTAACACACTCCTAAATAACCAATGAATCAAAGAAGAAATCACAAGGGAAATTAAAAATTACTTTGAGATGAATGAGAATGAAGATACAACATAGCAAATTTATGGGATGTAGGTAAAGCCATACTTAGAGGAAATTTAGAGCTGTAAACACCTATATTAAAAATGAAGATTTCAATAATTTAACTTAAGACAATAGAAAAAGCATCAAGGGCAAGCAAAAGCAAGCAGAAGGAAGGAAATAATAGATTACAATGGAAATTAATGAAACAGAATAGAAAAATGATTGATAGAGGAAAAAAAACGAATGAAATCAAAAATTTGTTCTTTGAAGAGATCAACAAAATGGAAAAAACTGGATTCACCAAAAGTAACAACAACAACCTCAAATTCCTAAAATGTGGGGTGAAAGAGGCCATTACTACTATCCTTCCAGAAATAAAAGGATTATCAGAGAATACTACAGACAACTGTATGCCAATGAATTAGATCACTTAGATGAAATGGACAAATTCCTAGAGAGACACAAATTACATAAATTGACTCAAGACAGAATAGAAAAATGTGAAGACATTTTTAACAAGAGATTAGTAATTTTTAAAAAGCTGCATAAAAAGAAAAGCCTAGGTCTAGACGGATGCACTGGTGAATTCTACCAAACATTTACAAAAGAATTAATACCAATTATTCAGTCTTCCAAAACTTACAAGAGAATACTTCCTAACTTATTCTATGAGACCAGTATGATCCTGGTACCAAAGCCAAAAATATCAGAAGAAAAATACAAAGCAACATCTCTTAAGAAAATAAACATCCTCAGCAAAAATAATAAAAACCCTAACCTGGCAGCATATAAAAAGGGTTATACAACACAATGAGGTGGGACTTATTCCAGGAATGCAGGGTTGACTCAGCATCAGAAAATCAACTAATGGAGGACACTATATATTAACAGAATAAAGGACAAAAACCATATGTCTCAACATACACAGGAAAAAAAAAAAGTGACAAAATCCAATACCCCTTCATGATAAAAAAAAAAAAAAACTCAACAAACTAGGAACAGAAATTAACTTCTTCAACCTGAATAAAGGGCATGTATGAAAAAACTACATCTAACATCATACTTAATGAAGACTGAAAGCTTTCCCCCTAAGATTAGGAGCAAGAGAAAGATATCCACTCTCACCACTTTTATTCAACAGTATATTGGAGGCTCCAGCTAGGCAACTTGGCAAGAAAAAGAAAATGCATCCATATAGGAAAGGAAAAAGTAGACCCACCTTTATTCATAGATTACAAGATCTTGTATATTGAAAATTCTAAGGAAAGCACTAAAAAACTGTTGGAACTAATGAGTTGGGCAAGGTTGTAGGATACAAGATCAATATGTAAAACCCACTTGTATTTCTATATAGTAGCAATGAGCAATCTAAGATAAAAAAATAAGTCCATTTAAAAGAGCATCAGAAAGAATAAAAAGCTTAGGAATAAATTTAACCAAAAAAATGCAAAATTTACACTTTGAAAATTACAAAACACCATTGAAAGACATCCCCTATAAATGGATTGGTAGACTAAATATTATGATGACAATACTCCCCGAATAAATCTATAGATTCAATGCAATCACTATAAAACTCCCAGCTGGCTTACAGAAATTGACAAGCTGATCTTAAAATTCATATGGAAATTCAAGAGACCCAGAACAGCCAAAATAATCTTGCAAAAGGAGAACAAATTTGGAGGACTCACACTTCCAGATTACAAACTTAGTACAAAGCTACAATAATTAAGACAGTGTGATACTGGCATAAGTATAGGCAATGGAATAAAACTGAAAATCCAAAAATAAATTCTCATACTTACAGTTAACTCATTTCAACAAGGGTGCCAAAACAATCAATGAGGAAATGAATAAACAAATGGTATTGAGACAACTGGACATCTATATGCAAAAGAACAAAGTTTAATCCCTACCTCATGCCATATATAAAAATTAAAACAGATCACAGACATAAATTAAGAGTTAAAACTACAAAACTATTTTTATAGAAAACATCTTTATGACCTTGGATTTGACAATAGTTTCTTAGATATGATAGCAAAGTACAAGTAACCGAAAAAAATAGATAAATTGGACTTCCTCAAAATTAAAAAAAATTGTGCTTCAAAAGATCTATCAATAAAGTGAAGAGGGCACCCTCAAAATGGAAGAAAATATTTACAAATCATATTTGATAATAGATTTGTATCTAGAATATATAAGGAACTCCTACAACTCAATAAGACAAACAACCCAATTAAAAATGGACAAAAGATCTGAGTAGACATTTCTTCACAGAATATATACAGATTGCCAATAAAGATAATCAGTGTTATCACATGAAAAGATAATGTCATTAGTCATCAGGGGATTACAAATCAAAACTTCAAGATAACACTTCATACCCACTAGGATGGCTATAATCAAAAAGACTGATAACAAGTGTTGATAGGGATGTGGAGCAATTGGAAAACTCATGCACTGCTGGTGGGAATATAAAATGGTGCAGCCACTTTGGAGAACAGTCTGGCAGTTCCCCAACTGGTTAAACACAGAGTTACTACGTGATCCAGCAATTCTTCTAGGTACATACCCAAGATAGATGAAAACCTACGTCTAGACAAAAACTTGTACATGAATGTTCATAACAGCATTATTCATAATAGCTAAGAAGTGGAAACAATCCGAATGTCCATCAAGTGATCAATGGATAAATAAAATGTAGTATACATCCACACAATGGAATATTTTCTGGCAATAAAAAGTAATGAATTTAGAGAAGAGCTAACACCTATCCTTCTCAAACTTCCAAAATATTGCAGAGGGAGGAACACTCCCCAACTCATTCTACGAGGCCACCATCACCCTGATACCAAAACCAGACAAAGATGTCACAAAGAAAGAAAACTACAGGCCAATATCACTGATGAACATAGATGCAAAAATCCTCAACAAAATACTAGCAAGCAGAATCCAACAGCACATTAAAAGGATTATACACCATGATCGAGTGGGGTTTATTCCAGGAATGCAAGGATTCTTCAATATATGCAAATCAATCAACGTGATACATCATATTAACAAATTGAAGGAGAAAAACCATATGATCATCTCAATAGATGCAGAGAAAGCTTTCGACAAAATTCAACACCCATTTATGCTAAAAGCCCTGCAGAAAGTAGGCATAGAGGGAACTTTCCTCAACATAATAAAGGCCATATATGACAAACCCACAGCCAACATTGTCCTCAATGGTGAAAAACTGAAACCATTTGCACTAAGATCAGGAACAAGACAAGGTTGCCCACTCTCACCACTATTATTCAACATAGTTTTGGAAGTGTTAGCCACAGCAATCAGAGAAGAAAAAGAAATAAAAGGAATCCAAATCAGAAAAGAAGTAAAGCTGTCACTGTTTGCAGATGACATGATACTATACATAGAGAATCCTAAAGATGCTACCAGAAAACTACTAGAGCTCATCAATGAATGTGGTAAAGTAGCAGGATACAAAATTAATGCACAGAAATCTCTTGCATTCCTATACACTAATGATGAAAAATCTGAAAGTGAAATTAAGAAAACACTCCCGTTTACCATTGCAACAAAAAGAATAAAATATCTAGGAATAAACCTACCTAGGGAGACAAAAGACCTGTATGCAGAAAATTATAAGACACTGATGAAAAAAATTAAAGATGATACAAATAGATGGAGAGATATTCCATGTTCTTGGATTGGAAGAATCAACATTGTGAAAATGACTCTGCTACCCAAAGCAATCTACAGATTCAATGCAATCCCTATCAAACTACCACTGGCATTTTTCACAGAACTAGAACAAAAAATTTCACAATTTGTATGGAAACACAAAAGACCCCGAATAGCCAAAGCAATCTTGAGAACGAAAAATGGAGCTGGAGGAATCAGGCTCCCTGACTTCAGACTATACTACAAAGCTACAGTAATCAAGACAGTTTGGTACTGGCACAAAAACAGAAACATAGATCAATGGAACAGGATAGAAAGCCCAGAGATAAGCCCACGCACATATGGTCACCTTATCTTTGATAAAGGAGGCAAGCATATACAGTGGAGAAAAGACAGCCTCTTCAATAAGTGGTGCTGGGAAAATTGGACAGGTACATGTAAAAGTATGAAATTAGAACACTCCCTGACACCATACACAAAAATAAACTCAAAATGGATTAAAGACCTAAGTGTAAGGCCAGACACTATCAAACTCTTAGAGGAAAACATAGGCAGAACACTCTATGACATAAATCACAGCAAGATCCTTTTTGACCCACCTCCTAGAGAAATGGAAATAAAAACACAAATAAACAAATGGGACCTAAGGAAACTTAAAAGCTTTTGCACAGCAAAGGAAACCATAAACAAGACCAAAAGACAACCCTCAGAATGGGAGAAAATATTTGCAAATGAAGCAACTGACAAAGGATTAATCTCCAAGATTTACAAGCAGCTCATGCAGCTCAATAACAAAAAAACAAACAACCCAATCCGAAAATGGGCAGAAGACCTAAATAGACATTTCTCCAAAGAAGATATACAGATTGCCAACAGACACATGAAAGAATGCTCAACATCATTAATCATTAGAGAAATGCAAATCAAAACTACAATGAGGTATCATCTCACACCAGTCAGAATGGCCATCATCAAAAAATCTAGAAACAATAAATGCTGGAGAGGGTGTGGAGAAAAGGGAACACTCTTGCACTGTTGGTGGGAATGTAAATTGATACAGCCATTATAGAGAACAGTATGGAGGTTCCTTAAAAAACTAAAAATAGAACTACCCTACGACCCAGCAATCCCACTACTGGGCATATACCCTGAGAAAACCATAATTCAGAAAGAGTCATGTACCAAAATATTCATTGCAGCTCTGTTTACAATAGCCAGGACATGGAAGCAACCTAGGTGTCCATCATCGGATGAATGGATAAAGAAGATGTGGCACATATATACAATGGAATATTACTCAGCCATAAAAAGAAATGAAATGGAGGTATTTGTAATGAGGTGGATGGAGTTAGAGTCTGTCATACAGAGTGAAGTAAGTCAGAAAGAGAAAAACAAATACAGTATGCTAACACATATATATGGAATCTAAGGAAAAAAAAAAAAAAGGTCATGAAGAACCTAGTGGCAAGACGGGAATAAAGACAGAGACCTACTAGAGAATGGACTTGAGGATATGGGGAGGGGGAGGGGTGAGATGTGACAGGGTGAGAGAGTGTCATGGACATATATACACTACCAAATGTAAAATAGATAGCTAGTGGGAAGCAGCCGCATAGCACAGGGAGATCAGCTCGGTGCTTTGTGACCACCTAGAGGGGTGGGATAGGGAGGGTGGGAGGGAGGGAGATGCAAGAGGGAAGAGATATGGGAACATATGTATATGTATAACTGATTCACTTTGTTATAAAGCAGAAAGTAACACACCATTGTAAAGCAATTATACTTCAATAAAGATGTAAAAAATAATAATAATAATAATGAAATAGGGACTTCCCTGGTGGCACAGTGGTTAAGAATCTGCCTGCCAATGCAGGGGACACGGGTTCGATCCCTGGTCAGGGATGATCCCACATGCTGCGGAGCAACTAAGCCCATGCACCACAACTACTGAGCCTGCGCTCTAGAGCCCATGAGCCACAACTACTGAAGCCCGCGTGCCTAGAGCCTGTGCTCCGCAACGAGAGAAGCCACCACAAGAAGCCCGCGCACCGCAACGAAGAGCAGCCCCCGCTCGCTGCAACCAGAGAAAGCCCGCGTGCAGCAACGAAGACCCAACACAGCAATCAATCAATATCTAAAAAAAATTAATGAAATACTGATGCATGTTACAACATGGATGAGCCTTGAAAATGCTATCCTAAGTGAAAGAAGCCAGTTACAAAAGATCACCTTTTGTATGATTCCATTTACATGAAATGTCTAGAACAGGCAAATCTACAGTCAAAAAGTAGATTAGTGGTTGCCTAGGGCTGGGAGGGAGGGGAATAGGGCAATTAGGGAATGATAGCCAGAGGGGAGAGGATTTCTTCTTTGGGTGATGAAAATGTTCTAAAATTAATTTTGGTAATGCTTACACAACTGGGAATACACTAAAAACACTGAATTGCACACTTTAAATGGGCAAATTTTATGATGTGTGAACCGAATTGTATCTCAATGATAGTCTGCACAGCTAGCTTGGACTGGGATTCCACAGGTCTTCCATCTCCAACTCAAAGAACTGAGAGCAAGAACAGAATGTTTAAGTCAAGCACCTAGTATATTAAGAGCTAAACAATAAGATCCAACTAAATATATGTGAGCCAAATGACCAGGGTAAAAGTCAAAACAAGGCTTTCACTTATGTTTTTAAATAGAAGCTTAAATATCACATGGTTTATTTGACACCTATGGGAGTCTTTTATAATAGTTTTTGCATCTGTTATTTCCTTAAAGTTTGGCCACCACTGCCTTCATGCAGGTCTTTATAACTCCATGTGTCCTTACTTTAGTAGCTTTGTTTAAAGAAGAAAAGCTGGAAGTAAGAGAATATTTAAATTGCTCTTTCTCAAGTGTCTTTATGAGCAGAAAACGATGAAAAATAAAATCAAGCAACCGTGAAGACAAGCAGGAAATAAATAGATGAAACATTTAGCTTACGCAACACAAAACACCATTATGGGCAAACAAACGCAATATATCCACATGATCAATAACTGGCAAGAAGTGGCTGGAACCCAAAGTGGTCAGTAAGACTAGATTTATTACACACTTTAAAAAATTAAGTTTAGCTTTTGGCCTAATGTCCAGGCACTACAGACACTGGAATCTAATTTACTATTTATTGGAATACTACCTTGTTGATAGCACATTTTATGTGCCTTTACTTATTTCATCATTAAGTATAAAAGTTCAGGAAAGTAATTGATTTTATTTTTTTTCACTTGTTTAAAAATATTCTTAGGGAAGCTAATTTATCATGCTCATTATAATGTGCTGAATTGGTCTGCAAACAAAAAGCCAGCGAATAAAAGTCCTAACAAATTTTACCACTTGAAATCAAACATAATGATTTAAATACCAAGATTACTGAACAAACAATAAAGCAACCTGTAAGAAACAAATAATAGCCTTATGCTTTACAAAAATATAACAAAAAAGGTCAAATTTCAATTCATAATGGCTTCACATGATCACTTCTTCAGAAAGAACCTTTGAAATTTAAATATTTTCCAAAATATTTTCCTTCTCAATCTTCCCATGCTATATGACACTATCTGAATGCAAAACAATGTAACTACTGAGACAATATGACTGATTTTGTTTCTGAACAGACATGGTACTAAGATGAAGGCTGTTCTTCAAAGTTATTACCATGGGAGGCTACACACTCACTCTAATGATTCTGCCATTGCCCAGGGCATTTCCTCTGTACGAATTATCTCATTTTGTATTGAAAAACTCTCACCCCTTTATAGCTGGGAGTTTGTTTTTATTAAAATGGTATTTCTCGGGCTTCCCTGGTGGCACAGTGGTTGAGAATCTGCCTGCCGATGCAGGGGACATGGGTTCGAGCCCTGGTCTGGGAAGATCCCACATGCCGCGGAGCAACTAGGCCCGTGAGCCACAATTACTGAGCCTGTGCATCTGGAGCCTGTGCTCCGCAGCAAGAGAGGCCGTGACAGTGAGAGGCCCACGCACCGCGATGAAGAGTGGCCCCCGCTCGCCACAACTAGAGAAAGCCCTCGCACAGAAACGAAGACCCAACACAGCCATAAATAAAAAATTTTAAAAAAATTAAAAAAAAAAAAAACAATAAAAAAAAAATGGTATTTCTCCAGCCTTACTGGCCTTTACATTTATAAGATATGGCTTTGAAAAGAATTTTAGCTCTTTAAAAAAATCGAATCTATTCTTAAAAGGGATAAGTATCTGTTACCGCTAAAAACATTCAAAAGAACACAGAGCAGGTTCAGAAAATTTTGAACAGGGACAACATTATTGTGCTATGGATATAACTTTCAAGGTCAGTGCAGAATGCAGACAGTACTCATTTGAATGTAGCTTAGTAGCCGTGTCCTGTTACTAGAATGTTCATCTCACAGGAGAAGGTAAGCAGAGAGTCTTAAACCTCAGACTAGGTTTATCAGATACTGTTTACCAGGGAAAAGTCATTGTTTATACTTATCAAATTCTTACTCTGGTTAGAATGACTTTCCCCAGCTGCATGGGATACAAGAGAAAAAAACTCCCCAAAACAAAAAAATCCTTGGCCACACTTTTACTAGAACTATTGCAAACACTGACGACTTTAGGTCACCTGCAATTATTCTCTTGGTCATGAGATATCTGACTAGGATATATGGGAGCACGACTAAGACAGACATTTCTGGGAAAATCAGGTCCTAAATCAAGCCCAGAAAGAACTGGCTGGCCCCAGTGGTTGTACATGATCACCAGAAAGAAAGAGGATCCAACAGTGTGAGTTAGGATAATGTTTCATCCAAAGCCTCATAAAGGCGACTAACTGCTCAGACCTGATGCCTCTGTGTCTTGGGAGATTCAGCCTCTGGACAGTCCTAACAATTGTAATGTGATGGTAAGAAAGAACTGAACTCTTAACCGAGGCAGGACCTCTGCCTATTAAGGCTTAATGAACTTGGGGACACAGAGAAGGTGTCAGGAGTCATTGGAGACAGAGAAGCTGCTGCAAGGCAGGAGCCGCGCTCATCTAGGTTGAGTCTGAGCTGCGGACTTGCCGTATAAAGGAACCTCAGCCCGGCTGCAGCTAGGCACCAACTGCCTTCAGGGGCAGGACACTTGACCACAAACAAATGATGTGCCTGAGTGAAAAACCCAAAGCTGGCTCTGTTCCTGGCAGCGGCTTTCAGCAACCACTGTATGGGAGTGATCTGCTTCGTGTACCTGGGCCTGCATCACTACTGCAACTTCCCAAATCATCTCCTTGCTTCTGTTCTTGCTCCTTCTAATCCGTTCACTACACCACAGGCAGAGGGATCTTGTTAAAATGCAAATCTGATCGCCAGTGTTAGGATTTCCTTTCATTCCACCAGACACTACATAGAGTAACTTATTTACTCCTTAAACTTATGAGTAGACAGAAATATCCCTATTTTATGGATGAAAAAGCTGAGGAGCAGAGAAGTAACCTGCTCGAAATCACACAGGTAGCGAGTAGCAGAGGTGGGATTTGAACCTGGGCTGTTAACATTATTTTACAGCACTTTCCATGTTTAAGCTTCCCATCACCCAAAGATAGCATCTAGAATCTATGACCTGATTTCTTAGATCTTCCATGACCTAGTCCCTGCCTAACTCTCCAACCTTACCTTATACCACTTTCTCTCTCATGGGTCACGCTCCAGCTGTGTATATACTCCTCACACGTGTTTGTACAACATGTGTACACGTGAGCATATATTTACATATGCACATGTATTTACATATATACATGTACATTTACATACCTATACATACTTATATAAATTTTTGTGAATGTATGAATATAAGAGGCTTTTTGATGCAGTAATTAAGAGCACAGACACTGGGGCCAAACTACATTGGTTCAAATTCTGACTCTGCCGCTTATTAGCTGTGGGATCTCTAGCAGTTATTTACTTCTGTATTTCTAAGTGTCCTTATCTAGTAAAATGTAGAAGATAGAATTTACCTCCTAGGCTCATAGCAAAGATTAAACAGGTTAATGTATATACTGCACTTAGAAAAAGTGCCTGGCAGGCAGTGAGTACTACCTAATGTTAAAATTCCTTCCCAAATTTGCTTATGAAAATATGTTCCTTCTGCCTGAAATACTCTTCTGTTTAACCTGGCCATCTACCCATCGTTCAGCATTCAGCGTAGACATCAGTTCCTCAGCAGGCCTTCCTGATGCCTCTAGGTTCGACGAGGCCCCCCGATCATGCATGCCCAGAGCTCCCTGTATGTCCTCTGCAGTAAGCACCACCATGGTCACTGTTGTGATGACTGTATTCTCTGAGACTGTAAACTCTGAGGGCAGGGACTATGTTTGTTTTCAACACTAAGGTATCCACTGCACCCACAGCCCAGCCTATGCAGAGCAGAGGCTCAATAAATGTCTATGAATAAATGAGTGAAGCCCATGGGACCAAGCACCTTAACCTGCCCTGGGGATTTGGGGTAGACATCAGTGAGGAAGTAAGACAGGAGTCTGGACCTGAAGGATACATGCATAGGAGACTGTTAGAGGACAGAACTGCAAAGAAAGAAATGTGACACGGCCTGCCCATATAGAGATGAGGTCACAGCATCATCATTTTGGGAGCTGAGAGGAAACAAGATCAGGCTGAAGAAACACTCTGCTTAATAGATAAGAAAACTGGGCTTAAGTTACTTTTCCAGTGGTTTAACTAATTACTGACAAAGCAGACCTCTTAAGTGAATGTTCTTTGTGCAAAGACTTGTTATAAGGTCTCCTCTCCATCCTACAAGAAATAGAAAATGAGGATGGAAAGAAATAGCTACCTTGTGTTCAGAATCTGAGAAAGACTTCATGGTGACTGGACCTGACCGGGATACTTAAATGTCACCTGCAAATGGGGATCTCTCATTCTGTTTATTGAGGGACTAATCCTCTTGGGTGATTTCCAGAGTTGGCATAATTGATGGCCACAATTTAGCGGAATTAAATGTTCAGCAAAGTATAGCTCCTCCAGTAAATTTTGGAGTTTGCCACAATGCCACTGCTCTATATAAAATTGCCTATGTGCACAAAGTAAAGGAGGAACAAAAATACTGGCTTGGGAAGTCAGGCCTGAGAATTCTAGAAGAGCCATACCACACTGCAGAAATGTTGAGCCAATATTTATAATTCAACTGGAGCAAGGAAGGTCAATGATGACATAATGATTTCCTTCCGTTTTATCTTCTCTATTAATCTTCCTTTCCCCTTTTTATAAACGGGCTCATGGATGAGAACAGGATGATGTAACATGCTTTTAAGACTTTTTACAGAATAGGAACTTGGTAAGGCCTGTCCAGGCTTTGACGGACAGAATCAAAATGCAAAGCGAGCTAGACAAATTGAAGTGCTGGCCTGAGTGAAATGATGTGTGATTCAATGAGGGGAGATGCATTTCATTTTAGAAAGAGGCACACATTTGATTAATAGACAATGGAAAAGGAGTGATTAGTTGACAATGTGGAGAAAAGACCAAGGGCATCACAACATATCCTATCAATTATAAAGCCAATGATGTATTTTGGCAACTCAGGAGGCAAAATGCATTTTGAGATTCCTAAGCAGGCAGACAGTCAGGAGGAAAAAATGAATATAGAGAAGGAGACCGGGTTCAGTAGAACAGGAGGGCGGTGGTGAAGATGCAGTGGAAGAAAAGCAGGTGGACACAACTGATGATGGACCTTCAGTGTGAGATTAAGGAATTATTAGTCAGGTCAGGCTAATGTAAGACTCACATAATTTCACCTGACCTACAACTTGGATGTACATAGAGAATGTAGCTTTTTTATTTTGTCTAAAATGGTTTGGGTCTCCTGCCTAAGTCTCTATCCTCTGGTTATCAGGATAAAATGAGCTTCTGTTCTATCCAGTTTCAACCTTAGTTTGAACTCATGTTTCCAAGGACTCTTTATTAAGTGCTTATTCTCTCTTGAATCAAGATGCCAACTCTTTCAAAAGCCTCCTTCTTTTCCTAACATGATGTCTGGGTGACCTCATATCCTGAAGGGGAAAAATGGATTTCTAGGGCACAGTCCCCAGGCGATGCCCACTGCCCGCCTGGTTGCTGGCAGCACGGCTGTGCTTGGGGCAGTTGTAACCCACGGACTGGCCTCTCCCTCTCAGCCTGCTCAGAGCCTGGTGTTGCTCTGCAGCAATCAGGGCCACCTTCCCCTCCTGGGGCTGAGAAGTCCCAGGCCTTGGGACCATGCTCCATCCAGTTTTTCCACCCTAGCCCTTTTGTGTGGTCACATCTCCCTGTCATGGAGACTAACAGTGGCTCTTAACTCAGCATATGTGACACACAGTAATTGAGGGCAGCTTTGGAAGTGAAACTTCATGGTCTCTTGCTGCCATGGCCACAATGTGGCCACACCCAGGTCTGTTGGCAGAGGTAGGGGCAGGGGGATGATTGTTGTAAGGCCATCTCTTTCCAGAGTCCTAAGTAGAGAGCAGAGGTAAGCTGCCCTCAGTGTTACCCATGCACCCACCTGTTCTCACTCATCTAACCCACCTCCCCTTTTCTGAAGCAGAACTAGCAGAAGGGGGATGGGGAAGCAGATCTCCCGAACTCTGCCCCTCTCTGTCTCCTTCCACCATTTTCCTGGAGACCACATTGGGTAGGTCCTGGCTCTGCCTTATTGACAAGCTGGGCCCTCTTCTCTACATATTAGATCTCCAGGGTCAGAGCGCTAAGTGCTAGTTGATATGCTAAAGATGTGATTTAAGGAATTTAGAGAAATCTTCTCACAAGCTGATAGTGTGACCTCCAAGGTTTTTGTCTTGCTACATAATCCTTTCTTGTGTGCATGACAATATTTCTTGAATATTCTTCCCATTCACATTCCTTCTGCACCAGACATGAAGCACCCCCTCAGACAGACAGATGCCTTGATCAAAGGTCTCTTACTGTACTCAAAAAGGCAAAAGAAAAATGCATATGAATAATTTCATTACACTAGGTTCTTGTTCAGGAGAAAGACTTAAAGGTGAAAGAAAGAAATGAATATTGGTTAAGCGCCTTCCACGTGCCAGGCATGTTGCATCATCTCATTGAATTCTTGTAACAAACCTGGAAGATAAATACTACCCCATTCACTTTACAGAGCGGTCAACTGTGTGTCAGGGAAATCAAGCAATTTGCCCAGAGTCACAGGACTGGTAAATTTGCAGACCCAGAATTTGAATCCTAGTCTTTCTAACAGAAAAACTTATGCTGTTTCCACTGTACCCCATAAATTACATAATGTGCTGCATTTTACTGAATTGAAAATATCATCAGTAGTAGGCTGCTCTAATATTGTCCATTCCACTAAATTACACTGCCAATTACACCATGACACACCATTTGTTTGTAAGATGAATCCTGATTTCTGAGATGTAAAAATGTGAAAAAAAATGCATCTTAGAATGAATGATCTGGTAAATACGGTGTAAAGATTATTTGAGCAGCTGCTGTGCTGTGTACAGTCTGGACCAGAACACAAAAACACCCCGGGTAAGGAAAGGTCAAGAAGATTCCGCCATAGTCATTCAGCTATCAAGAAACAGAGGCCTGAGTAAAGACAGAGCCTTGTGAAACTGGAAGACCAGGCCAGTTTCCGGGAAACACTGTGGCAGGTGAATCAACGGGGAACAGTGCAATTTGGATCTAGGTTGTAAAGGATGAAGAATGAACTATGAGCCACAATTTTAAAGTCTGGAAGACTGGGGAATAGTAGCAACTGAGAAATTGGGAAAAGGGAGAAGGATGGGTTCCATTTTAGATATTTTAACATTCAAAAAACAACTATCTTCATGTAACTCTGGTGAGGGCTGGAGATGCTGATATGGGGCTCACTCACGCACAGGCACCAGCTTCAGAAGATGACATCTACTTGGGGGTCTAGGGATGAAAAAAACAGGTGGACAGGTCTGGACCTGTGCTGCCAAAGGAAACATGAAGAGATGGAATGTCAAGCAAAGAAGAGAAGGACAAACTCTAGACCAAAGGGGCCTCAGGAGGTACCTTCACCAAGGATGAGCATCTTCCTCTCTGGTGCCTTCAGGTGGCACCACAATGGCATTGTGAGGCAGAGAGCAGGTTTGGCAAGATCTTCCTGCTGGCTGGAGCTGCAGGTTTCACTCACACTTCCCTACATACCTAGGGACTCAACGCTTGCCTGCCGGAGAGAAGGAAAAGGGCTGGGTCGGCATAGGAGTTCCTGCTTTGAGACCAAGTTGTTATACTCAATTGGAAGGGCTTATGGGGGAATTTTTTTAAAAGCTTCTTTAGCAAAGCTGCAAAAGGTAACAAATGGCACCCATCAAGACAAGGACTGTTCATCTAATATTGGCAAATGAGGTTTCCATCACCTTCCTCTTTTGATTTCAAATAAAGTTTAAGTCTTAAGACAGCAGGCAAATGAACTGCTTGACCATAAGTTTTAGCCCATTGCCTCACATCGTTACTCAGCCCCGATTCCACAGTGCTTTTGCACGCTGCATTAACTATTTCACATTATGCACCTGCCAACTAAAGAACGTTGCTCACCATCTGGCTCTACAAGAATTAAGTCACTAGCCACTGCAGCCATGTTGCAGTATGACCTTCAACATACCCTGAAAGGAGTTCAGGGCTGAGATCCGGAAGGAGGCACTCTGTGCTCTGGGAAACCTGGCAGAACAGGCCTTCAGATAGTTAGATATTTTCAGGAGAAAATTTTTATGAACCTGGATGCTTGCATCTTCCCATACTTAGAAAAGCACTAAAACCATTAACTAACATACCAGTTCCTTGTGACTAGTAGCAACCTTCTACCGAGATGTGTGCTTTGTTGCACGTTCCCCTTTTGCCAAAATCACATATGTACTGACCTCCCCCTTACCTCTCGGAACAGTTTCTCAGAGCTCTCTGAGAGGCTGTCTCCCAGGCTATAGTCCTCAGTAAGACACCAAAAAACTTGACTCATAGTTTCTACATTGTGTGTGTGTGTTTTCTTTTTAGTTGACACACCCTACTAATGCAATGTCCAAAAGTGATCAAATAAAAGGACAAGTTACTAATTTGACTAGTGAAAAATTTTCTTAATCATTATCTGGATTTTTTTTTTTTTTATGTACAAATTCATGTACAAATGAATTTCCATCCCTACGGAAGCTCCTCTAATTAAGTCTCTCCATCACTTGCAGCAGGACACCTGTTACTGGGCAGTCAGGCTCTCATCCCTGTTAGAATGGCCTCACCCTGACCACTCCCATCTAGAACTTTACAGTCCAACATGGGAGCATTTGACTATTGAACACCCAAAATGTGGCCAGTCTGAATTGGGATGTGTTGTGAGTGTAAAATATACACTGGACTTTGAAGACTTCGTATGAAAAAAAGAATATAAAATAACTAAAAATTTTTATGTTGATTATATGTTGAAATGATATTTTGGATATAAAATGGCTTAAATAAAATATGTTCTTAAATTTTTTTTTCTGCTTCCTTTTACTTTTCGAAACGTAGTTAGAAAATTTAATTGCATTTGTGGCTTGCATCTGTGATTCCCATTATACTTCTTTTGCATAGCAGTGGTCTAGACTCTCAGCTTCTGGGTCTTATTCGTTTAATCAATAAATTCACTTTAATCAACATTTATTATGTATATAATATGAAGCAGGTGCTCTAAAAAGGACTGGTGATAAAAAGATATAAATAATATGACTTCTGACCTTGATGAGCTTCCAGTTAGGGGGAAAGGCATTTTAAAAGTAATTAAAACAATATGACAGAGGCTATTAAAGACTAGAAATAAAGCACTATGGAATCTTGAAGAAGGAAATTCACTGTTTCTTAAAGGATGAGTAGAAAATTTTCTAGTCATTGGCATGGCGGACAATTTAAGAGCAACCCAAACAGAGGGCACAGTGGGTCTGAAGACTCAGGGGAAAAAAAAGAACTTGTTTGGGAAACTGAACGTAGATTAGAAAGGCTAAAACAGGCTACCTGTGTGGGAGGGGACAGACAAGACCTCAGTGGACAGGGGTGGAAAAGAGAACCTCGTATGCCAGGCTAAGACGTGCAGAATGTATCTTGTGGATGAAAGAGTCAGATGTGTATTTCAGAGAGACCACTGCAGAAATATGGTGGAGGGCGGACGAGGTGGTCCAGGTGGGTGGAAGGGCTGAGGCTGGGGAGGAGAAGGACGAGATGAAGGTAAACAGGCCCGCAGCATATCTACTGCGATAGTCAAGATGACAGTAATATAGACTTGAACAGCTGGGATACACTGGAGAAATATTTAGGAGGTAGAATCCACAGGTCTTTGGGATTTATTGGATGTTAAAGGTGAAGAAAAAGGAACAGGGTTATTAACTTTGGTGACTAAGTGATGTGAGAGGAATACTAGATGCCCACTAAAAATGTTTGCTATCAGAAGGTATTCTTAAGGAACGAAACTAAGTTGAGTGGCTGGACTGAAATGAAATTGTTTTCAAAATGGAGCAGTGGCTAAGCGCCCAGATCAATCAAGTACCCCCGTTAGAGGTCCCTGCCCTAATCAGGTTTACTCCTGCTCAGCGTACCTGTGGGGGCAGGGTGGGGCAGATTATAAGAGTTCAGGGAGTAGAGGGGGAATATTTGGGAATCAGAAAAGACTTCTTAGAAAGCAAGAACTCGGGCTGGAGTTTGAAGGGTAGGTGGTAGAGGAGAAAGGGTATTTCTGATAATAGGGGAGAACTGCAATAGGTACAGCAAATGAGATTTTCAAGTCAAGAATGAGTGATCAGCAAGATGTGCTCCAAGGATAGGATGAGGATGGCCAAACTGGCATGGAGTATTTATGTTGGGAAAAATGGCAGATGAAGTTGGGGAGACAGCTGGGATCACATTAAAGAGGGACCCCATAGGCAGCAGGGAGCCATTATAAGGGTTTAAGCAAAGGAAATGACAACCTGACATTTAAGTAAGGTTACTCTGGTGATGTATAGAAGAACTCAAGTAGGATGATGGTGTAGGCAGTTCTGCTTGCTACTTTTACTAAACCCAGTAAATGTCAAGCACTCTTCCAGGCCCCGGAGACTTAAAAAGAAGCGAGGACTAGTCTCTTCCTCCAGGACTTGCAACCTACTGTGGGTAAGCAGAGAACAAGATCAGTTAAGATCCTCTTTGTTCATCTTTTTTTTTTTTTAAATAGCTTTAAAAAAATTTATTTATTTTTGGCTGCCTTGGGTCTTCGTTGCTGTGCGTGGGCTTTCTCTAGTTACGGTGAGCGGGGGCTACTCTTTGTTGTGGTGTGCAGGCTTCTCATTGCAGTGGCTTCTCTTGCTGGGGAGCACGGGCTTTAGGTGTTGTGGCACGTGGGCTCAGTAGTTGTGGCATGTGGGCTCTAGAGCGCAGGCTCAGTAGTTGGGGTGCATGGGCTTAGTTGCTCTGCGGCATGTGGGATCTTCCCTGACCAGGGCTTGAACCTGTGTCCCCTGCATTGGCAGGTGGATTCTTAACCACTGCACCACCAGGGAAGTCCCTTCATCTAATTTTTTGAAGCAATTAAGGTTAGATCAGGGTCTCAGCAATAAGAATGGAGAGGAAACATCTGAAAGCAGGGCTTGCAGATAATTACAAGCCCTTTATTTATTGGGTCCTGCACCACCTGCTTTTACCGCAATCTGTCTTTATTTTTCCCAATTTATTCCCCTGTTCTTCCTTTTGATCCTCTTCTCCATAGTCAAGGGCACTCACTGAACACTGGCAAATCAAATAACATCTTATTTAAACCCCTTGTCTTTCTCTGAGCCATGTGTGTTTTCTGCTCTGAGTAGGCCTGACATTCTTTCCATTTAATGTTCTCATCTCCAAGCAGTCAACTATGTATATTACACATGGAATTAGTTGAAGTTCACATAATCAGAGAGGCTGGTGCATTTTCATTAAAACTCTTAGTTTAAATGAAAAAATAAAGGAAATATTAGAAAACAGTCTGCCAAACAGGCATAGAGAAAAAAGTATATGGCCTTGCTTAAAGTGTAACTCTGCAGTCTATCAACTTAGTTCAATAGAGATTTAACTAAATAGTCAAGTACCTGGCACATAGTAGGCCAATCACTGGGGTAAGTTGAATAAGACACAGTTCCAGTCCTGAGAATTTTTAGACGTTATAGACAGGTGATGAAAAACGTACCTAGTCAGATGTCTCCTTATCTTTGCCGCTCATTCTAGTCTGCACACCATGATCATTTCTTAACTTGCACTGCCTTACTGCTTCTGCCATCTCTCCCCACCCCAACTCCAGTCCCCTCACAAAGCTTGCGCGAACCTCTTAAACATAAATCCTGTCACTCTTTCCCTTCTTACTCAGTAACATTCTAAGTCCTTACTCTTAGTCCATAAGGTATGATCTTCCTTTGATGTCATCTCCTACAATCATTTATCTTACTCATTACTCCATTCTACTCCATTCCCACTTGGCTTCTTTACTGTGCCTAGAATATTCTAAACACATTCCCACCCCAGACCCTTTTCCTGGTTGCCTACATCTGGAATTCTCCTCCCAAAACATCTGCATGATTTGCTCCATTACCTTCTGCAGATCTCTGCTCAAAGACTGTCTTATTACTCAGTCCTTCTCTGACTACCTGGCATTCCCTACCTCCCTTTATCGTGTTTTACTTTTCTTAAAATCATTTACTCAGTAAAATGCATCTATAACCACTGGAATTTACCATTTATTGTCTGCCTCTCTCAACAATATTGGAAGCTCCACAAGAAGAGGGTCTGATGGCTTTTTTCCCTGTATTTTCAGCACGTGGAATGTTGACTGGCATGTTGTCAATGGTCAATAAACACTTCTTAAATGAACTGGATCAATGATTGGGAGTTATGCACAGGACTTTAGGGGAGCAGGGTATGTGGTATAACCTGGGAGGAATGAGGGGATCAGAGAACAATTCTTTAAGCAAGTAATGTTTGGGCTGAGACTTCATTCATTCAACATTCTTATGGAGTTTTACTATGTGCCAGGCACTATACTAGGATGTAGCTGTCATAAAGGCAGACAAGTCCCTGTTCTTGTGGAACTTACAATCTTGGAAGAAAGACAAGAAACAAGCCAATACATGAGTAAATAAGAAAAATATCCAACACTGACACATGCTATGCAAATAACTAAAATAGGATGATGTAAAAGACAGCACACCTAGGGGGTTACTTTAGATTGGGTCATTAGGGAAGCAACTCTAGGAAGTGACATTTCAGCGGAGACTTGAAGGACAGTGAGTAAACACCCATGAAAAGATGAGGGGGTGGGCATTCCTATAGAGAGACAGCCAGGGAAAAATCCTTAAATGGAATAGGCTTGAAGTGTTCAAGGGACCAAATGGAGGACACATAGCTGCAGAGAAGTGGGCAAGGAGAAGAGGGGCATGACTTAAGATCAGACAGGAAGAGTCCTAGGAATGAGTAGGACTTAGGAGGTGAAGCAGGGGAAGAAGCAGATGGAAAAGCATTGTAGGTGGTAAGAACAGCAAAGGCAAGAAAGCAGGAAATAGACTGGTATGTTTGAGTAACTCTAGGAAATGTGTTTCTCCTGAGTCCAATGCACAAAGATGGAATCCAGAACACTGTATGGCTAAATTCGTTTTTTTGTGAAGCTTCTGGCACATTTTGCTGCAGCTGAGAAAAGAGAACCATCTCTCTAGTAAACACAGCCTCAGGGAGCTCTATAACCAACCTACTTTGGAAGGTGGGAAGCAAATGCAACCTTGCATATTGTATTCTAAACACAACCTCAGATGTGTAAGCTGTCACCACCCCCGTTTCAGACACTAAAGGACCAGTGGGTGGGCTAAGTCACTCACAGTCAAGAGCTGGGGCTCAATTCCATGTCATGCTTTACCCAGTGCTGTTTCCTCTGCTGTCCAGTATCTCATTGACTGATACAATACACCTGCCTGGAATGATCCTTGCCATCAATTTCTTCTATGGACCTTGCCTTCTACAGTTTTCCTTTGGCTTTATCTGTCTTCTCCTGTACCTACTTAAAATTTAGAAAATATATTTTTCCTTTTTTCCCCTCAGCTGATCCTAATCCATTCCATGTTTTATGGAGGCTGTTCTGTAGCTCAACCTTCTTCTACTGACAAAAGTGATGCAAACCCAAATAAACTCAAAGATGGGATTAATAGGCTTGGATACATTTCTTTACAGTAACTGAGTCCCCAAGGAATGTCTAAGTCTTTGGGAATCTTGACATATCAGAATTATTAACAGTTGAGACTTTGTTATCAGTAGAACGAGATTCCTCAGAGAAGGTAGTGCTGACTTCACAACAAGGAATTTATGTTGATGATTTTTCAAGTAAACAGTGACTTACGAGTAACTATTCAATATGTGTGTCACAATGGCTTGCTGCCAACGGACACTATGCATTGAGATCAAAGCCATTTTGAAACTGTTATTTTATACATCCTATTAGAAGGCACTATGAAGTATACCAAGACAAAATGTTTACAGTCAACCCTTGAATAACACAGGTTTGAACCGTGTGGATCCACTCGTGTGGATTTTTTCAGTAGTAAATACTACAGTATGAAATGATCCATGGTTGGTTGAATCCTCGGATATGGAGGGACCGTGGATACAGAGGGCTGACTGTAAAGTTATACGTGTATTTTCAACTATGCAGAGGGTCAGCACCCCTAACCCCTGCATTGTTCGAGGGTCAACTGTATTCAGAAGGAAACAAATGAGGGGTGAAATTTTCTTCCATTAACAGTGACACATTTTCGGCTGGGGGGCGGGGTGGTGGTGTGATGAATTGGGAGATTGGGATTGACATATATACGCTAATATGTATAAAATGGATAACTAATAAGAACCTGCTGTACAAAAAAATAAAAATTAAAAAAAAAAACCAAAACACTCTCTCCCAACCCAAAGAGTAAAAAAAAAAAAAAAAAAATGACACATTTTGTACTCTTACACCACAAACCTCTAGTCCATAGTCCTTACTTAACAATGTAAACATGTAGTTAGGATAGCACTGGAGAGTTAAGATGTCCATTGCAAATGAAGGTGATGAATTCTGACTAAATAACGCTATCTATAGTTGCAGGAGCCATTCACTTAAAAATTTTTTTTGGATGTCTAAGATATGCCCAGTGTCTTCTAGTACTTTTCTATTAGGTGGCCTCATCAATAGTGTCTACAAATGCCAGGATGTTTATGACTTTTAGCAATGACATGCACAGTTACTGTTTCTTGAAAGGCTGATGGTTTGTTTTTTTTTTGGTAAATGGTAAATTCCCAAAATGCTTGGGAAAAAGGACATTCTTCAATGCAAATAAAAACTAAAAGGTAGGACAGAAGGCAAGGACTGACCAAGCTGCTAAAAAGAAATACTCGGGAGAGAGTTGGTCCCAATTTTTTGATGCAAAACATTTCTAGAGATGCCAGCTTAAAGGCAGGTGCTCAGCAACCTTGCCCTTTTTGACATTAGTGGAGGTTAGCAAAAAAGCAAATAAACATAATTCGAAGAAAAAGATGAGCCAATACCGGGTAGGGTCCAAGAAGCAGAGCATAAAAGTGCAAAACATCAAAAATGACTAAATATTTTACTTCCATTTTCCAGTGTTTCTTTTCACCCACGCTTAAAGAAATGAAATATTTCGGGGCTTAAAACTTATATTTTATAACACCCAAACTGTGACAAGAAACAAACATTAGTTATTTAGCTGACATAATTAAAAATGAAATTAATATCAGCGTTACCTGAAATTCTAATCCATAGTTTTCTCTGCAGAATTCTCTTAATTTAGGATACACGTTTTCTCTTAGTGCCTGTCTTTCTGCTCCCGTGTCTGTGGTAGAAAAGCAAACACACAGAAAGTGAGTTATGTCCACATAGTACACATTTCTGGAAAAAAAGAAAGCTTACAAATAAACATTAACATTAATATAATCAAGCTGGGGTGCTGCATCGTGAAATGATGGGATATTTGCCTGCTGGAGAAGACTTGCTCTTAACAGAGCAGGGGTAGCTGAGATGTTTACCACGCACACAGGGCGAATGGGAGCCCTGGGTAAGTTCTGTGGGTGCTGGCAGAGCTGGGAATTCACAGCTTATTCTTTATACCCATGTAGACCCTCACATGGCGCTCTTAAGTAGCCACAACCACATTGTCTTTCAAAGAGGTAGAAGGAAAAATTGTAAGGCTATCAGGTGTAGCTCCATTGAGTGTAAATATTTCAAAACACACACACACAGACACACACACTGATTACTGATTTCCAAAAACATCCAGACTCTATCATTCCCTACAGTATTTAGAAACAATGCTACTTTTACAAGGTTCAGTACAGCATCTGTGCAATCAGCACAATAGTCAGGAGCGACAAACTGTAGGAGTCAACGTCTAAAACTAGCAGATTCCACTGGCCAGCAGTTCAACATTAGCGTCTCCCGCCCTGGGATTAGGGACCTGTTATATCAGAGAGGGGATCGTTTTACATGTGCCACAGTGTGTTAAAAGCTTCGAAATAAAATATTTAAAAATTATCCGTGTCATTAAAAAATACAAGAAGAAACAGAGAACCTGAAACCAGAAGAACCATAACATATGTATGTATTTAATGTTGAATGTTCTGCACAGAAAGGGATTCTACAGCCACTTGTGCTGGACGGTGCTCCACATCAGTGATGACGCTGTAAGATGCTTACAGCAAAGAGAATGGTCCTCGCCCAGCTAACTTCAGAGAAAGATAAGAATCAGAGCTTAAAAAATTAGGTTAATGTGTTATCTCATGAAAAGAACCATTTGCTAAATGTACCTCAATCCCAGCCATAACCATGAAACATCTGCATACCACATTTATAACTCAGGAACCAATTTAAAAGACTGTCCTTGTTATTCTCAAGCACATCTGTCCATGCAAACTCAACCATATGCCGTGTTGACCTACTCTACTTTCCTACTGTTCTCAAGCCTGTTTTGAGAGGCAAACAACCAATCCCAAGAGTCTGAGATGCAGCGGCAGCTTGACAGAGTGACAGGAACCAGTGTTTACATGGGAACCAAAGATTCAATACAAGGTCTTCGAGATTACCCTGTGATCCAAACAAGTAGGGTCTTTTCTCCCCATAGATCCAACATGGACCTAAGTCCAAAGGGAAAGCAGGAGGACTGCGTTGAGGAGGGTACACCTGAGCAGTGCCCATGTGCCATCACGGCACGGTGGAAGCAGCAGATTAAGCTCCCACATGATTTATATAATCTTGGGATCAGGTGCCCATCCTCCCTCACCCCACTGTAAGGGCTGAAAACACTAACTTCGAAGTAAAGCTGATGATATTCAATCTCTCTAAAAGGCTACCGATTTTTAAGACCCAAATAACAAAGTCACTTTAAAAATGAAGAGATACTACCAGATGTGGAATTTGGGAATATATTAAACAAGGATTATTGGTAAGATATTCTAAAAAAAAATAGTATTCAAATAATACATGAAAAAATTATGAAATGAGCAGAAATTTGCTTCTTAAAAATGTTATTATAACTCTTATTACTGGGTCCCGAGACCTGAATGTGTCATAGTAAGGAGGCTAAGACAGAAATGCAATATCTAATTACTAACGTTTACTGAGTGCTTACTGTAGACTAGTAGTGTGCTAAGTTTTTCTATGTGTATTTTCTTAGTCACTTCTGTCAAAAACCCTATGAAATAGGTAAAATTATCAGTCCATTTTTAAAATAAGAGAAAACAAATATAAAGGGGTTAAGAGACATGCCTGAGGTCATATGACCACTAAGTTGGAGAACCTGGATTTGAATTTAGAGAGCCGAATGCCATAGTCTGCAGTCTAACCATGGAAAATATGCAACTGTGCAAAGAATCAATCTTTGAAAATGACAAATGCAAGAGCTTCCCAGAATGGTTAAGGGATGCTGAAGTCCTAATATTTATGAAACAAACAAACAAAAATCTCAGTTATCCGTGACAGATTTTTCCCTTTCTATAATACACCCTTCAACAGCCAACCCATCAATAAGTTCTCTTGCTCCATCCATCTCTAAATAAATCCTGAATGAATCTACTTCTCTGCACCTCTGGTACAAGCCAAACTCATCTCTCATCTGGACCCTATCTCGCTGTTTCCATACTTGCCTCCGTCAATCCATTCTCCATAGAGCAGCCAGACCAATCTTGTAAAAACATAAATCCGATCACATCACTCTCTTGTTTAAAATCCTCCAGCAGCTCTTCATGGAGCTTGGAATGAAATCCCCACTCCTTACCTTGAATGTTCTCTCCTTCTCTAAGCTCATTTCTTACCACTTGCCCTGTTCATGTCACTCAAGCAGCGCTGGCGTTCATTTGGTTCCTGGGTTATATTCTCACTGGTGACCTCTGCTCTAGCCATGACTTCCTCCTGGAATGCTTGGTCCCATGATCATTTCATGTCATCTCCTGTCATTCAAGTGTCAGCTTTAATGCCACATCCTCAGAGAGGCCTTCTCTGAGCCCTCCAGCTACAGAACCCCTCTCTATCACACCATCTTCTTCAAATTATTTGCACGTTACTCATCACTATTGGTGATAATTATCTGTTTACTATGTGTCTGCCCCACTGCCACGTGAGCTCAATGGGACTCAGAACCTTCTTCTGTCTCTTTCGCTGCTGCATCCCCAGTGACTAGAGTCATGCTCAATTAAGGAAGGAGTATATGAAAAATCCCACACAGGGACCAGGGATAAAAATGAGCTGACAGGCAATGCGTCTCTGCAATTACCTCCAGAAACAGAAAGGCTTCCTACATTACAATATGCCATTGGTTGGACATGGAATCAACACTGTGAAATTCTGGGAAATACATGATCGGGTTTAGAAAGTTGACTTCATGAAGTAAGTGAATGAACTGAAATACTGATGTCTTTCCTGGTTTCTGTGTTTCTGGCAAAATACTAATATTTTATCAACTTATGTTAAATGTTTCTAAAAATGTGAGGGAAGTGTATGACAGGCATTCTGTATTATTATTTATATTACAAAAGTGACTCAGATTTTCCTATATTTGTATTAATATAGGATGATTGGCTCTGGAAATGGAAAAGTAATTAAAATAGAATGGATTAATTATGCTGGGTGACAGATAAGCTGGCTTAATTATACAAAAAACCTGATTCATACTGACAGCACATCCGGATGGTTGGCAATTAAAAAACACTAGAATGTCATGGATAGGAAAAATTAAGTCACAGAATGTCACACATAAAAAGGGACCTCTTACAAAAGTGTAGATCAAGACGAGGTATGTCATCATTTATTCTTCATAGTCACTGCATCCATTTGTATCTGTCCAGCTCCTGAATGCTTTGAAAAGATGCATTAACACTTTGGCAGCACTAAAGAGGTTTTTAAGGAGTTGCTTTCTAAATAATTCCTCTATGATTTGAGAATTAATGATGGTCTCTGTGTAGTATCTGAGTTACCTGCAGGAAGAACATTAGCTGGCGCAGAATTATCAGTCAATATCGTTATCCTACTTCAAGCAGGGTTTAGATTAATTCCAAGCTTTTATTAAAAATAAGAGCGCCAAAATGACCATGTTGGACTGGAACTTCTTACTGCCCCACCTAACCCAACCTTAAGAGCATGGACGTTAGATTAAGTCATTTCCCTCTTGGGAGCTCACAAAACTTATTTAGGATCCACCTACAGCTGTCATTCCAGCCTGGGTTCCCAAGTCTCTGTAGGTTTGCTCTTGCCTGGATTTTCCCTCTTTACCTGGCCCCTTAGCCAACGATTCATCTGGACATCTTATCTGACTTTTGTTGTTGTTTGGGTTGATTTCCTGTCTGGCAGCTGCCCAGAGGCTACCTCCTCTCCATGCCCTCCAAGTCCTCTGTGCCCAACCATCACCCTCACCATTCCTTATTTCCATATCACCACATCCTGTCAATTTTATCATAATCTTCTTTTGAATTTGGCTAGGCTTTTTGTCTACTCTCTATTTTTGTACTCACCATCTCTCAGCCCTTAGAGTCCAAAAGTCTCCTATTTGATTGACCTGTTACCTGTCCCTTCTCATTGCAGTCTTAAGCTCCACAGAGCTGCTGGAGATAAATTCTAAGACAAAACAAAAGTGAAAACTAATTTGATCATTAAAGACCTTGGCTGGCATCTGGTGGCCCAGAGGATGAAGGCCAGGATATTCAGCAGGTGTAAATGTATCTTTGACCTAAGTTCTATCTTCTACTGCTCTTTATCATGCACCCTCCAGGGTATTTTTCAGATATTACTTGAACCCGAGCCTTGTCTTTACACATACTGCTTTCCACGCCCAGAATCCCCTATCTACTGCATCCCCTTTGCTTGGCAGACTCTGACCCTCCTGAGTCCCAGTCAAAGGCAGCACAGTTTGTGAATGCTTACTAGACAGAGACAGGTATGCCCTGGTCACCCCATAGCACTTTGTTCACCCCTATATAACATCATGTATTTTACTTTATTATAAATATAATATTTTTAATTTATTTATTTTTAGTCTGTCTCCCCCCATTAGACTTGTGAATACATGGGAGGCAAGGACTTCCTCATACATAATTATTATAATTAGGAATGAAATGCCATGTAGCATACTGATGCTACAGAAGTTAAAAAAAATTTATAAGGATATACTGTGAACAATAACTTTATTTCTAATAAATTAGAAAACGTGGGTGAAATGAACAAATTCTAGAAACAGAAATTATTGACACTGACTCAAGGAAAAGAAAATCTGAAGAGATCTACAACAAGTTAAAAAATTTCAATTAGTTATTAAAAATCTTCCCAAAGAAAATCACCACCCCAGAGTATTTAACTGATATATCAATATTTAAAGAAATAATCCCTTACACTTTCAGGAAAGAGTAGAAGGAACACTTCAACTCATTCTTTAAGTCTATATTATCCTAAACCCCAAATGAGACAATAACATCAAAAGAAAAAACACAAAACAATAACTGCAGACCAGTATATATCCCTCATGAACACTGAGGCAAAAACCCTTAGCAAGATACTAGCAAACTGACCCCAGCAATATATACACTGTCACCAAAGGGGATATAGTACAAGAATGATAGGTTAGTTTAACGTGGAATATGCCACATTAATACAGGGCATGACCATATGATCACTCCACAGATGCAGAAAAACTTTTGCCAAAATCTAATACCCATTCAGCCACGGGGAACAGAAAGTAATTTCTTTGCCCTGATAAAGGGCACTTATACAAAACCCTACAATTAGCACCATGTTTCATGGCTTAAGACTGAATATTTTCCACCTATGATCAGGAACACATTATCACTTATAGTCAACATTTTACTGGAGGTTGTAGTCAGTGCAGTGAAGAAAAAATTAAAAATAAAGGCATCTAGACTGAAAAGGAAAAAAAAATATTCTCAGATGACAAGGTCTTGTATGTAGAAAACCCTGAGGAATCCAGAGGAAAAATACAATCACTAATAAACAATTTCAACAAGGTGGCTGGATAGACTATACAAATCAACAGTATTTCTCTGTACTCACAACAAACAATCCAAAAATGAAATAAAAAAACTGCATTTACAATAGCATTAAAATAATAAAACACTGAAAAACAAATTTAACAAAAGCAACGCAATACATATGTTGTAAACGATAAGACCTTGCTGAGAGAAAATCTAAAAGGAGATCTTTCATCTTCATGGATGGGAAGACTCAATATTGTTAGCATGGCAATCCTCACCAATTACAGGCTCAAGATTCTCCAAACTGATCTACAGATCCAACACAGTCCCTATCAAAACCCCAGCATATTTTGCAATTATTTTTTCAGTGCCATTATTGAAATGAAGTTTTAAAGCACACTTTGGTCAATCTTGCTCATTATCTGATCTGTTAAGTACACCGACTGGTATCAAACAGAAAAGACAGTAGAGGGACTAACTGTGGTTCTAGAACCAAACTCCCCGTGTCTGAATCCCAGCTCTTCACCTGCTAGCTGTGTGATTTCAGGCAAATTAAAAGATGTCTTTTTTTTTTTTTTTCATTTGTCATGTGGAATAAAAATTACTAGTATCAAGCTTATGAGGTTGTTGTGAAGATTAGATGGAGTCTTTCAACACCACCTGGCATGTGGTAAATACTCAATAAATGTTGCAATATCAAACAATTTGGGGAATCAAAGGTTAAAGCATCTTTTATTACTTACGATAATTTTTAGCACTGAAAGATTTATAGTAAAGTAGCTACAACAATCATGATCTTATCCCACATTGTAGTTCTTAAAATGATTAAATTTTCAAGATAGTTTTCAAAGGTTTAGGGAAAACCATAGATAAAATGTAATTTAGAGGAGATTAACCAAGATGGCGGAGTAGAAGGACGTGCTCTCACTCCCTCTTGCGAGAGCACCAGAATCACAACTGGCTGCTGGACAATCATCGACAGGAAGACACTGGACTTCACCAAGGAGGATACCCCACGTCCAAGGACAGAGGAGAAGCCACAGTGAGACGGTAGGAGGGGCGCAATCAGAGTAAAATCAAATCCCATAACTGCTGGGTTGGTGACTCACAGACTGGCGAGCACTTTTACCACAGAAGTCCACCCACTGGAGTGAACGTTCTGAGCCCCACGTCAGGCTTCCCAACCTGGGGGGTCTGGCAACGGGAGGAGGAATTCATAGAGAATCAGACTTTGAAGCCTAGTGGGAATTGATTGCAGGACTTCGACAGGACTGGGGGAAACAGAGACCCCACTCTTGGAGGGCGTACACAAAATAGTGTGTGCATCGGGACCCAGGGGAAGGAGCAGTGACCCTGGGGGAGACTGAACCAGACATAACTGCTGGTGTTGGGGGGTCTCCTGCAGAGGCGGGGGCTGGCTCTGTTTCACCGTGGGGACAAGGACACTGGCAGCGGAGGTTCTGGGAAGTACTCCTTGGCGTGAGCCCTCCCAGAGTCTGCCATTAGCCCCACCAAAGAGCCTGGGTAGGCTCCAGTGTTGGGTTGCCTAAGGCAAAACAACCAACAGGGAGGGAACCCAGCCCCACCCATCAACAGTCAAGTGGATTAAAGTTTTACGGAGCTTTGACTGCCACAGCAACAGTCAGCTCTACCCACCTCCAGAGCCTCCCATCAAGCCTCTTAGATAGCCTCAACCACCAGAGGGCAGACAGCAGAAGCAAGAAAAACTACAGTCCTGCAGCCTGTGGAACAGAAACCACATTTACAGAAAGATAGACAAGATGAAAAGGCAGAGGGCTATATACCAGATGAAGGAACAAGAAAAAACCCCAGAAAAACAACTAAATGAAGTGGAGATAGGCAACCTTCCAGAAAAAGAATTCAGAATAATGATAGTGAAGATGATCCAGGACCTTGGAATAAGAATGGAGGCAAAGATTGAGAAGATGCAAGAAATGATTAACAAAGACCTAGAAGAATTAAAGAACAAACAAACAGAGATGACCAATACAATAACTGAAATGAAAACTACACTAGAAGGAATCAATAGTAGAATAAATGAGGCAGAAGAACGGATAAGTGACCTGGAAGACAGAATGGTGGAATTCACTTCTGCGGAACAGACTAAAGAAAAAAGAATGAAAAGAAATGAAGACAGCCTAAGAGACCTCTGGGACAACATTAAATGCAACAACATTCGCATTATAGGGGTCCCAGAAGGAGAAGAGAGAGAGAAAGGACCAGAGAAAATATTTGAAGAGATTATAGTCGAAAACTTCCCTAACATGGGAAAGGAAATAGCCACCCAAGTCCAGGAAGCACAGAGAGTCCCATACAGGATAAACCCAAGGAGAAGCACGCCAAGACACATAGTAATCAAAGTGGCAAAAATTAAAGACAAAGAAAAATTATTGAAAGCAGCAAGGGAAAAACGACAAATAACATACAAGGGAACTCCCATAAGGTTAACAGCTGATTTCTCAGCAGAAACTCTACAAGCCAGAAGGGAGTGGCATGATATACTTAAAGTGATGAAAGGGAAGAACCTACAACCAAGATTACTCTACCCGGCAAGGATCTCATTTAGATTTGATGGAGAAATCAAAAGCTTTACAGACAAGCAAAAGCTAAGAGAAATCAGCACCACCAAACCAGCTCTACAACAAATGTTAAAGGAACTTCTCTAAGTGGGAAACACAAGAGAAGAAAAGGACCTACAAAAACAAACCCAAAACAATTAAGAAAATGGTCATAGGAACATACATATCGATAATTACCTTAAACGTGAATGGATTAAATGCTCCAGCCAAAAGACACAGGCTTGCTGAATGGATACAAAAACAAGACCCATCTATATGCTGTCTACAAGAGACCCACTTTAGACCTAGGGACACATACAGACTGAAAGTGAGGGGATGGAAAAAGATATTCCATGCAAATGGAAATCAAAAGAAAGCTGGAGTAGCTAAACTCATATCAGATAAAATAGACTTTAAAATAAAGAATGTTACAAGAGACAAGGAAGGACACTACATAATGATCAAGGGATCAATCCAAGAAGAAGATATAACAATTATAAATATATATGCACCCAACATAGGAGCACCTCATTACATAAGGCAACTGCTAACAGCTATAAAAGAGGAAATTGACAGTAACACAATAATAGTGGGGGACTTTAACACCTCACTTACATCAATGGACAGATCATCCAAAATGAAAATAAATAAGGAAACAGAAGCTTTAAATGACACAATAGACCAGATAGATTTAATTGATATTTATAGGACATTCCATCCAAAAACAGCAGATTACACGTTCTTCTCAAGTGCGCACGGAACATTCTCCAGGACAGATCACATCTTGGGTCACAAATCAAGCCTCAGTAAATTTAAGAAAATTGAAATCATATCAAGCATCTTTTCTGACCACAACGCTATGAGATTAGAAATGAATTACAGGGGAAAAAACGTAAAAAACACAAACACATGGAGGCTAAACAATACGTTACTAAATAACCAAGAGATCACTGAAGAAATCAAAGAGGAAATCAAAAAATACCTAGAGACAAATGACAATGAAAACACGACAACCCAAAACCTATGGGATGCAGCAAAAGCAGTTCTAAGAGGGAAGTTTATAGCTATACAAGCCTACCTAAAGAAACAAGAAAAATCTCAAGTAAACAATCTAACCTTACACCTAAAGAAACTAGAGAAAGAAGAACAAACAAAACCCAAAGTTAGCAGAAGGAAAGAAATCATAAAGATCAGAGCGGAAATAAATGAAATAGAAACAAGGAAAACAATAGCAAAGATCAATAAAACTAAAAGCTGGTTCTTTGAGAAGATAAACAAAATTGATAAGCCATTAGCCAGACTCATCAAGAAAAAGAGGGAGAGGACTCAAATCAATAAAATCAGAAATGAAAAAGGAGAAGTTACAACAGACACCTCAGAAATACAAAGCATCCTAAGAGACTACTACAAGCAACTTTATGCCAATAAAATGGACAACCTGGGAAAAATGGACAAATTCTTAGAAAGGTATAACCTTCCAAGACTGAACCAGGAAGAAACAGAAAATATGAACAGATCAATCACAAGTAATGAAATTGAAACTGTGATTAAAAATCTTCCAACAAACAAAAGTCCAGGACCAGATGGCTTCACAGGTGAATTCTATCAAACATTTAGAGAAGAGCTAACACCCATCCTTCTCAAACTCTTCCAAAAAATTGCAGAGGAAGGAACACTCCCAAACTCATTCTATGAGGCCACCATCACCCTGATACCAAAACCAGACAAAGACACTACAAAAAAAGAAAATTACAGACCAATATCACTGATGAATATAGATGCAAAAATCCTCAACAAAATACTAGCAAACAGAATCCAACAACACATTAAAAGGATCATACACCACGATCAAGTGGGATTTATCCCAGGGATGCAAGGATTCTTCAATATACGCAAATCAATCAATGTGATACACCATATTAACAAATTGAAGAATAAAAACCATATGATCATCTCAATAGATGCAGAAAAAGCTTTTGACAAAATTCAACACCCATTTATGATAAAAACTTTCCAGAAAGTGGGCATAGAGGGAACCTACCTCAACATAATAAAGGCCATATATGACAAACCCACAGCAAACATCATTCTCAACGGTGAAAAACTGAAAGCATTTCCTCTAAGATCAGGAACGAGACAAGGATGTCCACTCTCACCACTATTATTCAACATAGTTCTGGAAGTCCTAGCCACTGCAATCAGAGAAGAAAAAGAAATAAAAGGAATACAAATTGGAAAAGAAGAAGTAAAACTGTCACTGTTTGCAGATGACATGATACTATACATAGAGAATTCTAAAACTGCCACCAGAAAACTGCTAGAGCTAATTAATGAATATGGTAAAGTTGCAGGATACAAAATTAATGCACAGAAATCTCTTGCATTCCTATACACTAATGATGAAAAATCTGAAAGAGAAATTATGGAAACACTCCCATTTACCATTGCAACAAAAAGAATAAAATACCTAGGAATAAACCTACCTAGGGAGACAAAAGACCTGTATGCAGAAAACTATAAGACACTGATGAAAGAAATTAACGATGATACCAATAGATGGAGAGATATACCATGTTCTTGGATTGGAAGAATCAACATTGTGAAAATGACTATAGTACCCAAAGCAACCTACAGATTCAATGCAATCCCTATCAAATTACCAATGGCATTTTTTACGGAGCTAGAACAAATCATCTTAAAATTTGTATGGAGACACAAAAGACCCCGAATAGCCAAAGCAGTCTTGAGGGAAAAAAACGGAGCTGGAGGAATCAGACTCCCTGATTTCAGACTATACTACAAAGCTACAGTAATCAAGACAATATGGTACTGGCACAAAAACAGAAACATAGATCAATGGAACAAGATAGAAAGCCCAGAGATAAACCCACGCACCTATGGTCAACTAATCTATGACAAAGGAAGCAAAGATATACAATGGAGAAAAGACAGTCTCTTCAATAAGTGGTGCTGGGAAAACTGGACAGCTACATGTAAAAGAATGAAATTAGAACACTCCCTAACACCATACACAAAAATAAACTCAAAATGGATTAGAGACCTAAAGGTAAGACTGGACACTATAAAGCTCTTAGAGGAAAACATAGGCAGAACACTCTTTGACATAAATCACAGCAAGATCTTTTTTGATCCACCTCCTAGAGTAATGGAAATAAAAACAAAAATAAACAAATGGGACCTAATGAAACTTCAAAGCTTTTGCACAGCAAAGAAAACCATAAACAAGACGAAAAGACAACCCTCAGAATGGAAGAAAATATTTGCAAACGAATCAACGGACAAAGGATTAATCTCCAAAATATATAAACAGCTCATTCAGCTCAATATTAAAGAAACAAACACCCCAATCCAAAAATGGGCAGAAGACCTAAATAGACATTTCTCCAAAGAAGACATACAGACGGCCACGAAGCACATGAAAAGATGCTCAACATCACTAATTATTAGAGAAATGCAAATCAAAACTACAATGAGGTATCACCTCACACCAGTTAGAATGGGCATCATCAGAAAATCTACAAACAACAAATGCTGGAGAGGGTGTGGAGAAAAGGGAACCCTCTTGCACTGTTGGTGGGAATGTAAATTGATACAGCCACTATGGAGAACAATATGGAGGTTTCTTAAAAAACTAAAAATAGAATTACCATATGACCCAGCAATCCCACTACTGGGCATATACCCAGAGAAAACCACAATTCAAAAAGACACATGCACCCGAATGTTCATTGCAGCACTATTTACAATAGCCAGGTCATGGAAGCAACCTAAATGCCCATCAACAGACGAATGGATAAAGAAGTTGTGGTACATATATACAATGGAATATTACTCAGCCATAAAAAGGAACGAAATTGAGTCATTTGTTGAGACGTGGATGGATCTAGAGACTGTCATACAGAGTGAAGTAAGTCAGAAAGAGAAAAACAAATATCGTATATTAACGCATGTATGTGGAACCTAGAAAAATGGTACAGATGAGCCGGTTTGCAGGGCAGAAGTTGAGACACAGATGTAGAGAACAGACATATGGACACCAAGGGGGGAAAACAGCGGTGGGGTGGGGATGGTGGTGTGCTGAATTGGGCGATTGGGATTGACATGTATACACTGATGTGTATAAAATTGATGACTAATAAGAACCTGCAGTATAAACAAACAAACAAAACAACTAATACTAAACTTTCATTGGGTTATTTGTATGGAAATATGTTAATATAAATGTTTCAGACATTACATGAAATTTCTAAAAATCTTATATGTTCTGGTATAATGTTATAAGTCATAATCCTAGTTATTACTTTAAAATGTATATCTCAGAAATAACTAATTTTCTTGTCAACTGCATTATTATGAACTTTCATCAAATCTTTAACCGTGGTCATTTTTAAGTCTTTTGTCATTTACAGACAGTTCTGGGTGTACTCTGATGCTTTTGTAAATATGTTCCTATAAAAGGATTTCATCTTCAGGAAATTCATGGAAAAGACTCTGACAAGTACAGGTTTCTGGTACCTGACTGTACTGCTGAACTGAATGAATAAGCATTTTCAGAACTCTAATGAAAAACTGATGAGCTCATAAAAGTGCTAACAAAAGATCAAGATGAAAAAAAAAAATTAATTACATGGGACTGAGTGAACTGACGAGGATGAGTATAATTTTTGTGACTTTCTGTTTGAATTTTAAAAAAGAAAAAATCCCACAAGGACTCAGAGGCAAAGAATATACAAATCAATTTTCACTGCAAAGTAAAGGAGCTGTTACAGTGGAGGATTACTGGACTGAATGTCAATATTATGACATAGTATGAGTGTGTTTCGTAATTGCAATCATTGTTGCTTTTGTTGTGGTCATCCATGTACAATGCTTGGTGTCAGTCTATTTATCTCTTGTAAAAATAAAATACAGTGTGTGTGGAAAAAAAAAAAAAAAAGAAAGGGTGAGAGCCCTTCCTGTAAAAAAAAAAAAAAAAAAAAAAAAAAAAAATGTAATTTAAAAAATATCACCAGTTTAGGGTTTCCCTGGTGGTGCAGGGGTTAAGAATCCACCTGCCAACGCAGGGGACACGGGTTCGAGCCCTGGTCCAGGAAGATCCCACATGCCGTGGAGCAACTAAGCCCATGCGCCACAACTACTGAGCCTGTGCTCTAGAGCCCACGAGCCACGACTACTGAGCCCATGCACCTAGAGCCTGTGCTCTGCAACAAGAGAAGCCACTGCAATGAGAAGCCCGTGCATCGCAATGAAGAGGAGCCCCCACTCACAGCAACCAGAGAAAGCCCGTGTGGAGCAATGAAGACCCAACTCAGCCAAAAATAAAGAAATAAAGGCTTAAGTTAAAAAAAAAAATCACCAGTTTATCCAAATACTCTTAAAAGTTCCCAGTAGGAATTCACTAACTGTATTACTGCTACACCTCAATACACCTTAGGAAAAAAGAGTAAACTATAAAAGATAACAATGCTGGGCTTATTTCTGGTAATATTGTGGAAAAGAACCCTCACAAATATGACACTAAAACAACCCAAATATGGCATACAAATATCTAAAAGTATATATTAAAAATGTGTCACATAGTTTGAATGAAACTAAGCAATGCACAGAGGCCCAAGGCACAGTGAAAGCAGTAATCTCAGAAAATAAGGGATCCCTGAGGCCAGCTTTTGGTTATTTCCCACTAAGCCCTGGTGACCTCTAGTGTTGATTTTTGTCTTCTGTGGGTGCAGGGTAGATAGGACACAAAGCACAGAGCCCCAAAGTGGTAAGTCTAACAGGAAATCCTTGCAAAAGGCCATGACCCCAAAGAGCTAAGACCTTCAGTATGAGGGTGAATCAGAAATCAGTCTTCATCACCAAGAAAACCTGCTGCTATACCATTCGCACTAGGTGGAAGATAAAACAACCTCCTTGATATTCATAATCACAAGCTTGGCCTCTTGTAGGTTAGCAGTGCAAATTCATTTTATTTAAAGTCTGACAAGGAATTCCCTGGTGGTCCAGTGGTTAGGACTCCATGCTTCCACTACAGGGGGCACGGGTTCGATCCCTGCTCGGGGAACTGTGAATAAGATACTGCATGCCGCGCTGTGACCCCTAGTGCTTGAGAAGCATAATTTCTAACAAGGCCTAATGAATTTCAGCAAATTAAAAGTTTCAAAGACTATTAAGCCACACGCACTCACACACACGAATTCCTGGGGTTTATCCCAGGAATGCAAGGATTCTTCAATATACGCAAATCAATCAATGTGATACAATCATATTAACAAACAGAAGAAAAAAACCACATGATCATCTCAACAGATGCAGAAAAAGCTTTTGACAAAATTCAACACCCGTTTATGATAAAAACTCTCCAGAGAGTGGAAATAGAGAGAGCTTACCTCAACATAATAAAGGCCACATATGACAAACCCACAGCAAACATCATTCTCAATGGTGAAAAACTGAAAGCATTTCCTCTAAGATCAGGAACAAGAGAAGGATGTCTACTCCTGCCACTATTATTCAACATAGTTTTGGAAGTTCCAGCCATGGCAATCAAAGAAAAAGAAATAAAAGGAATACAAACTGGAAAAGAAGTAGTAAAACTGTCACTGTTCACAGATGACATGATACTATACATAGAAAATCCTAAAGATGCCACCAGAAAACTACTAGAACTAATCATTGAATTTGGTAAGATTGCAGGATTCAAAATTAATGCACAGAAAGCTCTGGCATTCCTATACACCAACAACAAAAAATCAGAAAGAGAAATTAAGGAAACAATTCCATTTACCATTGCAACACAAAGAATAAAATACTCAGGAGTAAGCCTGCCCAAGGAGGCGAAAGTCTTGTACTCAGAAAACTATAAAACACTGATGAAAGAAATCAAAGATGACATAAACAGATGGAGAAATATACTATATTCTTAGATTGGAAGAATCAATATTGTGAAAATGACTATACTACCCAAAGCAATCTACAGATTCAATGCAGTCCCTATCAAACTACCAATGTCATTCTTCACAGAATTAGAACAAAAAATTTTACAATTCGTATGGAAACACAAAAGACCCCAAATAGCCCAGTCTTGAGAAAGAAAAACAGAGCTGGAGGAATCAGGCTCCCAGACTTCAGACTATACTACAAAGCTACAGTAATCAAGACAGTATGGTACTGGCACAGAAACAGGAATATAGATCAGTGGTACAGGATAGAATGCCCAGAGATAAACCCATGCACATATAGTCACCTAATTTACGACAAAGGAGGCAAGAACATACAATGGAGAAAAGACAGCCTCTTCAATAAGTGGTGCTGGGAAAACTGGACAGCTACATGTAAACGAATGAAATCAGAACACTCCCTAACACCATACACAAAAATAAACTCCAAATGGATTAAAGACCAAAATGTAAGATCAGACACCATAAAACTCTTAGAGGAAAACATAGGAAAAACACTCTGACATAAACCACAGAAAGATCTTTTTTGACCCACCTCCTAGAGTAACGAAAATAAAAACAAATGGGACTTAATTAAACTTAAAAGCTTTTGCACAGCAAAGGAAACCATAAATAAGATAAAAAGACAACCCTCAGAATGGAAGAAAATATTTGCAAATGAAACAACAGACAAAGGATTAATCTCCAAAATATACAAAGAGCTCATGGAGCTCAGTATCAAAAAAACAATCCAATTAAAAAATGGGCAGAAGACCTAAATAGACATTTTACCAAGGAAGACATACAGAGGGCCAAGAGGCACATGAAAAGATGCTCAACATCACTAATTGTTAGAGAAATACAAATCAAAACTACAATGAGGTATCACCTCACACCAGTCAGAATGGCCATTATCAAAAAATCTAGAAACAAATGCTGGAGAGGGTGTGGAGAAAAGGGAACTCTCCTGCACTGTTGGTGGGAATGTAAATTGATACAACCACTATGGAAAACAGTATGGAGGTTCCTTAAAAAACTAAAAATAGAACTACCATATGACCCAGCAATCCCACTACTGGGCATATACCCTGAGAAAACCATAATTCAAAAAGAGACATGTACCACATGTTCATTGCAGCACTATTTACAAGAGCCAGGACATGGAAGCAACCTAAGTGTCCATCAACAGATGAATGGATAAAGAAGTTGTGGCACACAGATACAATGGAATAATGCTCAGCCATAAAAAGAAACAAAATTGAGTTATTTGTAGTGAGGTGGATGGACCTAGAGTCTGTCATACAGAGTGAAGTAAGTCAGAAAGAGAAAAACAAATACCGTATGTTAACACACATATATGGAATCTAAAAAAAAAAAAAAAAAAAAATGGTACTGATGAACCTATTGGCAGGGCAGGAATAAAGATGTAGACATAGAGAATGGACCTGAGGACACGGGGTGGGAGGGGGAAGCTGCGGTGAAGTGAGAGTAGCATCGACATATATACACTACCGAATGTAAAATAGTTAGCTAGTGGGAAGCAGCAGCATAGCATAGGGAGATCAGCTCGGTGCTTTGCAATGACCTAGAGGGGTGGGACAGGGAGGATGAGAGGGAGGCTCGAGAGGGAGGGGATACAGGGACATATGTATGCATATGGCTGATTCACTTTGGTATACAACAGAAACTAACACAGTACTGTGAAGCAATTATACTCCAATAAAGATCTATTAAAAAAAAAGAAATATCTAGACTGTCAGCCTAGAATTAAATAAGCAACAAAGTAATCTTTCGGCAAAAGAGGATATTTTTAGAAAAACAAAAAGTGAGTTTCCTGCCTTCTTTGTTTCGTATCAATTATTTTATTTTTTCCAGTTTCACTGAGACATAATTGACATATAGCAATATATAGGTTTAAGGTGTACAGAATAATAATTTGACTTATATACATCATGCTTATCACAAGTTTAATGAACACCCATCATCTCATATAGATACAAAATTGAAGAAGTAGAAAAAAATTTGTGTGTGATGAGAACTCTTTGGATTTACTCTTTCATATATAAAAGTGTTAATTATATTTACCATGTTGTACATTACATCCCTAGTACTTATTTATCTTAGAAGATTGTACATTTTGACTGTCTTTATCCATTGCTCACCCCTCCCTCTGATAACCACAAATCTGGTCTCTTTTTCTATGAGTGAGTTTGTTTGTTTCTGGACCTACAACTAACCCATGTTAGTTCCTGTTACACAATATAGTGATTTTTTCTATACATTTCAGAATGATCACCACGATAAGTCTAGTTAAGATACATCACCGTACAAAGATATTACATACTTTCTGACTATATTCCCCACGCTGTACATTTCATACCTGTGACTCACTTATTTTGCAACTGGGAGTTAGTACCTCAATCTCCCTCACCTATTTCTTTCCTCTCCCTACACCCCTCCTCTCTAGCAAATACCTGTTTGGTCTCTGTATCTATACTGTTTTGTTATGTTTGTTCATTTGTTTTGTTTCCCAGATGCCACATTGTAAGTGAAATCACACAGTATTTGTCTTTCTCTATCTGACTTATTTTGATTGGTGTGTGTGTGTATACACACACACACACCATATCTTCTTTATCCATTCATCTACTGATGGGTGCTTGGGTTGCTTCCGTATCTTGGTTATTGTAAATAATGCTGCAATGGGCATAGGGGTGCATAAATCTTTTCTAATTAGTGCTTTCATTTTCTTTGGATAAAATAGCCAGGAGTGAAATTGCTGGATAAGGTTGTTGTATTTTTAATTTTTTGTGGAACCTCCATACGTTTTCCATAGTGGCTGTACCAGTTTACATTCCCACCAACACTGCACAAGGATTCCCTTTTCTTCACATCCTCACCAACACTTGTTGTCTTTTTGATAATAGCCATTCTGACAGGTGTGAGGTGATATCTCATTGTGGTTTTCTTTTTTTTTTTTTAACTTTTATACTAAGTATTTTATTGTATGCTGCCACCAGTGTATATAAAATAATTACCCTTGTGAAACAGAAATTCATGAATATTCAGAGAGGTAGACTGACAAAAGTAGAAGTCTTTATAGTATGGCACGTGTTATAGAGACAGGCTTTTGTACAGGCTTCAGATTTAGCTTTCCTTTGAATATTCACCGGTTTATGAAAAGTGGTTTAAAAACCTTGCAAAGATTCAGTTTACTACAAAAAGGAACAGACTTTCTGAGGTCTGAAGGGATTTGTACTTGAAGATACTCCGGTCAGCAGGGGGTCATGTTGAGCATTCTGCAGACAGAATTGTTTCAAATCTGCAGCTGTCTGGGAAACCTTCACGCGGTTGAGCCCGGCCTCCAGCCGGAGCTGTTGAACCACTTTCTTCATAGCAGCGACGCTGGAGGAACCAGACATGGTGCACGCGAGAGCTGGGCAGATCGGCAATCCGTCGGTGGATCGGTGGTGGGTCCGCAGGGCCAGACGGCGGGACGGCGGAGCGGCCCTCATTGTGGTTTTGATTTGCATTTTCCTGATGATTAGTGATGGTGAACATCTTTTCATATGCCTGCTGGTCGTCTGTATTTCTTCTTTGGAAAAATGTCTATTCAGATCCTCTTCCCATTTTTAATCAGGTTGTTTGTTTTTTGATGTTGAGTTGTACAAGTTCTTTATATAGTTTGGATATTAACCCCCTATTGGATATATTGTCAGTAAATATCTTCTCCCATTCAGTAGGCGGCCTTTTCATTTGGTTGATAGTTCCCTTCACTGTGCAAAAGATTTTTAGTTTGATGTAGTCTCATTTGCTTATTTTTGCTTTTGTTTCACTTGCCTGAGGCAACATATTCAAAAAAATATTACTAAGACTGATGTCAAAGAGTTATTGCCTATGTTTTCTTATATATGCTTTATGGTTTCAGGTCTTACATTTAAGTCTTCAATTCATTTTGAATTTATTTTTGTGCATGGTGTGAGAGAGTAGTCCAGTTTGATTCTTTTGCATGTAGCTGTCCAGGTTTCCCAACACCATTTACTGAAAAGGATGTCTTTTTCCCCACTGTATATTCTTCCCTCCTTTGTTGTAGATTAATTGCCCATATAAATGTTGGTTCATTTCTGAGCTCTCTATTCTGTGGCTTATTTCTTTAGAAGGAAATTCTAAAGGATTTATTTCAGGTAGAAGAAAATTTGAGATGCAAGAAGTATTGGTGTGTAAATAAACTGGTAGATATACAGCTAAGCCTAAAAATAAATTAGTTGCTACATCTAACTAAAAGGCTTCTGTACACCAATGAAACCAACAAGAAAGCAAAAAGAGAGAGGATATTTGCAAATCGTGTATCAAATAAGGGGTTAATATCCAAATTATACAAAGAACTCATACAGCTCAACAACAAAAGAACAAACAATCCAATTAAAAAATGGGCAGAGAATCTGAATAGACATTTTTCCAAAGAAGACATACATATGGCCAATAAGTAGATGAAAAGATGCTTAGCATCACTAATCATCAGGGAAATGCAAACCAAAACCATAGTGAGTTATCATCTCACACCTGTCAGAATGGCTTTTGTCAAAATGACAAGAAATTACAAGTGTTGGTGAGGATCTGTAGAAAAAAAGAACCCTCATGCACTGCTGGTGGGAATGTAAATCGGTGCAGCTGTGGAAAACAATATGAAGGTTCCTCAAAAAATTAAAAATAGAAATACCATATGACCCAGCAATTCCACTTCTGGGTATGTAAACAAAGAAAATAATAGAATTGTATCTATGAAACTAATAATGTTGTATGTCAATTATACTTTAAAAACTAGTGGGTTTTTGAGGCCGCCCCGGGCGGCGGCGGCGGCAAGAAGAAGGACTCGCTGGGGACCGGGGGCTCGCCAGCCCACCTCATTATCAAGGATCTTGGAGAAATTCATTCAAGGCTGTTAGATCACAGACCAGTTATCCAAGGTGAAACCCGTTATTTTGTGAAAGAATTTGAAGAAAAACGTGGTCTTCGAGAAATGCGAGTTCTTGAAAACTTGAAGAACATGATCCATGAAACAAATGAGCGTACTCTTCCCACGTGTAGGGAAACGATGCAAGACAACTTAAACCAAGTTCTCCAGAGATTGCAAGCAGCTACTGACTCGGTCTGTAGACTCCAACAGAGGGAACAGGAGCGAAAAAAGATGCATAATGACCATTTAATAGCTAGTGAGAAACAGCATATAATGCAGTGGGAGGATTTCATGAAAGAACAACACAGCGAATAGGCTGAAGTGGACGAAGAGCACAGAAAATCCATGGAGAGGCTTAAAGACCAATACGCCGAGATGGAGAAGGGCCTGGCAAAATGTCCAGCCTTTGGAGAACTTGAACCATAACAGTGACAAACTGATGAGAAAACATTAACTTCCCCTCAGAAACCGCTCCCACCAAACCGCTTAGCCTCTGCCTCAAGTTTATTAGCAATGTATTCAGTGGCACTCTTCTGCAGAAAAAAGAAACTGCTACCGGAGTCTTAGCTGTTTCCTAGAAGAAGAATGCCACATCTTCCCAGTTTTAAGTCCTGTATCTGCCTATATCTATAAATGGGGAGAAGTAGGAGGAAAATGGTATAAACATGCGCTTTGTTAATGAGGATTGGTCTTAGTTTCCATTGATTAACTCGGAGAACTGTAAATACAGACTTCTTAGAAAAGTAATTTAATTCATTCTTATGCAGGGTTAATGTTACTTTATTATTGTGGCTCAGAAGGCCGATATGGTGGTTGCCTGTCAGAGCCTCCCTGGCTCTTGGAGGAATGTGTACAGTGTTATTCCATGAGTAATGTACTGAGAAACAACTGTCCTGGGAGCAGAGACCACATTGAAGAGAGTCAAAACTTTGTCTCTGCTCTTCAAAGAGAGCCACTTTGGTCTCTGAATGGCCTATTGGGAGAAGTTGCAGATTTTGCATGGCAGCGTAATGCCGTGTTTCACTGGATGACAAGACATGCTTGTTAAGTTTGTGGCCTTCCAGCACTTCATATTTTCAGCTTTTAAAATGTGCTCACAAGGAAAAGCTTACCAAAAATAGTTGACTTTTAACCTTTCCAAGAACCATAATCTTGCCCATAGATTTACCTCATTTTTACATGTGTTTTGCTGTGGGTAAGCTTTGTAAGATAAATAATGTCTATACATGTTTCAACTGTTCAATGAGTAATCAGCAAAATCTGCCAAGGCGTCCCTCTGGAACCATATAAAGATTCTGGCTCTGAGTAAACCAGAAGTATTTGCCCACATGGCAAATGATCCATGTTAAATGTAAATCCTTTTTAGTGTTTAATGTCTGTTCTCATAAGCAGGTGTATTAAGATGAAACATATACCAGTTCTGTCATCACTGTGATCTTTAAAAATCTGCATTTAACAATCTAATTGAGGAACTAAGTTGATTTTTTATTTGCCATAAACCAAGCAGAATTAAATGCAATAATTTTAAGAGATTTATGGCAAATGAATCTGAGGTATGGATAAATCTTTCAGGTCTTTTTTTTTTTATTGCTCTTCAGTAAAGAAAGGCACAAGAAAGAAAATACTCAACTCTTGTGTCATCTCAGTGTTGCTACTGCAGAAAAGGGAGAATGCTTGCTTGTGTAAATTTATGGCTTGCTGTCAAAGCTTCATTCTTGGCTGCATGTTGAAAATGTGATTAAAGTTAATAGAGGAGATGAAAAAAAAAAAACTAGTAACATAAAATAATAACATTTAATATTGGGTCTTAAAAAGATAGAATTGAAAAGTCTTAGATAGGGACTTCCCTGGTGATGCAGTGGTTAAGACTCAGCGCTCCCAATGCAGGGGGCCCGGGTTTGATCCCTGGTCAGGGAACTAGATCCCACAGGCATGCCGCAACTAAGAGTTCGCATGCCGCAACAAAGGAGCTGGTGAGCCTCAACTAAGGAGCCCACGTGCTGCAACTAAGACCCAGGGCAACCAAATAAATAAATTAAAAAAAAATCTTAGATAAAAATAGCATGATGAGAATAAAACCTTAGATCCTGGGCTTCCCTGGTGGCGCAGTGGTTAAGAATCCGCCTGCCAATGCAGGGGACATGGGTTCAAGCCTGGGTTCGGGAAGATCCCACATGCCGCAGAGCAACTAAGCCCGTGCGCCACAACTACTGAGCCTGTGCTCTAGAGCCCGTGAGCCACAACTACTGAGCCCGTGTGCCACAACTACTGCCCTCAGCATTCGCAATATATTGGGGCCAGACAGCAGTCAGCTAAGAATGGGGTTCCCAGTAATGCATAGCAAGTTCTAGAATAGAGGGATAAGCAAAACGCTACTAAAGCAGGAAGAGAGGAATGATTAATTTTGTCTAATGATCAGGGAGAGTTTATCAGAGAAGATGACAATTAAGTTAGGACTTGAAATATAGACAAGATTTTCTCAGGTAGAAAGGAAGAAATATCTTCTAGAAGAGTAGCAGCATGAGGAAAATGAGGAGGGCTTAAGAAGTTCAGGATGTGTTAGAGGAACACCAGGTAGTGTAGTTTGTTGTACGATGTACGGGGTTATATTATAATTAGTCTATAAATTATCAGTCTTTTGCTGTTCCTCTGTGTTCTGGGAATTTGGGGGTCAACAGCATTTATTTCTCATAATCAAATGGGAGAGGAAAGAATACATACAGAGGAACATACAGAACAAAAGCAATTCATCATCCACTTCAGTCAACTCCAAGAAAAACATTTTCATACCATGTCCAAAATGCAGCTTACTTACTTACTTACTTACAGGGGTCTCCCTGCACTTGGCTGACCTGTCTGTTTAGAGTAATTCATCAGTCAGCCAGTTCTCCGTTTGTTCAGACTCTACCATGTACCCAACACTCAGCTGGGTGTTGGGGAAACAAAACACTGCATGGTCCCCAACGCAAACGAACTTGCTTTAGACAGAGTCAAAACTAAGGCACCTGTAGAAAACAGAAAACAATTCCATATTAAACTGAATGGAACACGTTCTAGACACCAGACTGATTTTGAGGCCCTAGCTGGGGAAAGATTTTGGAGAAGCTATGACTTGAAAATGAGTAGAATTCAGAAAAAGAATAGGGTAGAAAAGAGAGCTTTCCTGATGGACAAGACCACCTGGACCTTAGGGGGTAGGGGTCTGTGAACAAAACTTCCTAATGGGATAGGGAATCAAATTATGGTAATGGGACCAAATTACTGAAAGTCTTGAAAACGAGGGATGTGGATTTGATGAAGTAGGCATGGTGATGACATGATAAATGTGATCTTACGGAAAGATACAAAGGGAAACACTCCATACGGCAGATATGACAAAGAAGAAACAGGAATAGGGAGGATCACTTGGAAACTGTGGCAGTAATCCGTACACAAGGTAAAGAGAGCTTATGCCCTGATTACAGCGGGAAAAGAAGGGGCGCAAAGGAGAGACATTTAACGGGAAATTGAGTGACAGATTTTATATATACGAGAAAGAGCTGGCATAGTATGGCTGTTAAGAGGAATCCTGGGTTTGAATACTGGCTTGGTTAAACATCAAGGGCATATCCAGGGCTAGATCATAAGCCTTTAAAAACCTCAGAATGTCCATACTATCTACCTCATTGGGATTAAATCAATATAAAGTACTTCTCACACAGTAACTTTTCAGTAAAAGTTGGCTTGTACCACCACCACCATCACACCAGAGTGATTACAATTTTTCTGCTTTATAAAATAGCTATTTTTCTTTTGTAATTGATAGGTATCTTGTATGGAAATACTTTGAGACTATAAAGTGTCCTGTTGTTCCTCAACCTTTCATCCACTAGTTAGAGCATCTATTGAAGATCCTTGCCTCAAATTATTACAGTTGGCAAATAATGATTTTCTATTTCTATCATTTTTTACATTTATCAATTAACTTTCTATTGTGAGGAAGCGCTCTCTCCCTTCCCATCCATCTGTACTTTCATCCACCCAGCCACTCACCCATCTGTCTACCCACCTACCTACTTCAGTAGGGATGCTTACATTAATTAACAAAGGGTAAAAATAGTAATAAACAAGAAAAAAAATCAGTCCCTGACTATTATCAAACAGGAGCAGATCTGGCTCTCACACCTAGGTGATGGTGTTCCCTTGCTGAATGTAAATAATTTCATAGAACACCAATATTAGATGCTCTATGACCATGCTGGAATAAAACAAAAACAGAACCACTCCATAATCACATGTGGATACAGAAAAAAAAAAAACAAGAATACTGTCCAAACCACAAAAAATGACCAACATCCTCCTCTCCCCACTGACGTGAGTGTTGCTTCTTTATCAAACCAGGTTTAGCTTTGCTCCATTCCTCGTCTCCTATATACAAATTATTAATATAACCAACAGTGAAACCACCCATTTTGATAGCACCCACTCTAGAGTAAAACCACATTTCCTTGAAACCTCCCCCCAATAATTGATTGTATAAGTCCAAATCTGATAATAAGCACCTTTTAATACACTCTTACTGAGATGCCCCACGGTTCCTCATGGTGTGCACTTTCCCTTGTTGTCCTGAGCCAACAAACCCAACTTTGTTTAACCAGAGGTGTATTCCCAGGGGGTCTCTGGCTGGAGGACATCAACAATAATTTTGCAATGGAGAAACCTGGCAGACACCATCTTAAATAAGTGATCAACTAACATTACGAGAAATGGAACAAAATCAATAACCTATTCCTCCTGATACCATGTCCTGAGGAGGACACATCATTTTTGTAATATTCCTGCAAAAAAAGCATAATATAAATTTAACCATGACGAGGGCTTCTCTGGTGGTGCAGTGGTTAAGAATCCACCTGCCAGTGCGGGGGACACGGGTTCAAGCCCTGGTCCTGGAAGATCACACATGCCGCAGAGCAACTAAGCCCGTGCACCACAACTACTGAGCCTGCGCTCTAGAGCCCGTGAGCCACAACTACTGAGCCCACGTGCCCTAGAACCCGTGCTCCGCTACAAGACAAGCCATCGCAATGAGAGGCCCGCGCACTACAACAAAGAGTAGCTCCCGCTCACCGCAGCTAAAGAAAGCCTGTGCACAGCAACAAAGACCTAACGCAGCCAAAAATAAATAATAATAAATATTTTAAAAATCTTAAAAAAAATTTAATCATGAAGAAACATTATTCTACAAAATAACTGATGTATGCTCCTCAAGAATATTAATGTCAAGGACTAAGGAACTGTACTGAATTACAGATGGCTATAGAGACATGACATCTGAATGCAACCCATGATCCAGTATTATTGCGGCAAGGGGTAAATTAGGATCTACAGGTTAGGGAATACTGAATTCATGTTAGTTTCCTAATTGATAACTGTATTGTTATATAAGGAAATGTCCTTATTTTTAGGAAATACACATTGAAGCATTTAAGTGCAAATGATACAGATATATGTTAGAATTATAGGTGTGTGTATACACACATACACACACATAGACATAGAGAGGGTGGGAGGGGGGATAAAGCAAATGTGGTAAAATACTATCATTTGGGGACTCCTGATGAAGGGTATACGTAAATTCACTTTACTCTTCTTGCAACTTTTCTGTAAGTCTGAAATGACAGTCCTTTCTCATTACCAGCAGTAATGTTCTATGAAGTTTCTGTCAACACAGAATTAGGAAACATTGAAGCCTTGCTCCTAAGAGAGATAAAAGGTTAGGTTCCTGCGAGCCTCTGGTCACAGTATTTTTTTTTTTTCTTCAACCGATCAATACAAAACCTGTTTTATGTGTGTTCTGTTTAGACCTTATTTAATATATATTGCTGATTCACTCACATTGGCCCACAGCACTACGACTCATGACTCATGCCTGAGTGAAGCTTGTTAGCGCATAGGTTTTCTCCCTAACGCACTTTGCAGCTCTCTTATGCTCAGGAACACTATGCTCATGTGCTTTGGCACAGTACTTTGAAGCCATTTTGCATAGCAAAATTCCCAAGAAAAAAACCCACAAAAATGTGGAAAATGTGGCACTGAATAGACCGTGAAAAGAGCACTTGTTTGCAGTATTAAGCTGAGACAAGAAGGCACAGTGTTCCCCTGTTCAACCTCGGCAGGGAACTGGGCACACTGGGCAACTCAAATGTCTCACCCATCTGCACGTGTCCATGATGACCGCAAAAGCACCGCGAGTATCGATTTGGGGGGGGGGGTTAAAAATTTTATCCAGTGGACGAATTCACTAACATGCAATCTGTGAATAATGAGGATTGACTGTATGTCAAAATAAAAAGTTAACAAAATATACTTTCAACCTGGAAGACTAGAAACATAGTAGTACAATAAAATAAGTCTGTCTTTGGGCAGGAGAGTTGTTCTGGAAGGGAAGATACTATTTAATTTAGGATATCGTATGTTTGGAAGGTTGTCCCAGAAATGCATCAGATACATTTGGAAATCCAGGAGCTGATGAAAGCCAAATTAGAGTAGCAGATGAAGTTTATGGGAATTATTGGTTACACAGTAGAGATAATTGAAGCCAAAATCAGAGCAAAGGAAGACTCAGATTTTGTGCCTAACCCGTAAGACAAGTGAGGATTAAATAATTACAATGAAGAAATGCAGAATCAAGGCTATTGAATCAGGAAAGGGGCACACAGTGAAACCTGCCTTTGCTTTGGCAAAGCTATTAAAATACATGCACTGAGTAAGGAGCAGCAGACAGTTTCAGTGAGACAGATATATATATATATATATATATATATATATATATATACATATATATGAGATTTGACTAGATAGAGCTTTCCAGATGCAATGGGCTGCTTAAAAAGACAGATTTGCTGCTATTCAAACACAGGGTATAGGTCATTTACCGGGATGGGAGCATTATGGAATACTCTGGATGATCTTTTAAGACCTGCATGATTCTAATGTTCTAATTTTTTGCTAACCCTTTTCTTTGGAGTCTTAAATGATTACCATATATTTCATCAATCATGAAGCAGGTCTCAGATCCTTAAAAATAATCAAATCTATCAAAGCAAAATTTTTCTGTCATAGGCAAAAAATTGTTGTCATGGAAAAAACCATAGTCCATTTCATTGGAATATCTAGAACATGGAGATAAAGGCAGAAGCCACATCTTCACCAGCGTTGTCCACACTCTCCCTTAGTTTGCTGCTGTCTTACAAATAAGCAACAGGTGAGATGGACATTTGGGGCCTGGGACACATCCTTCTTAGCTGCTCCTTATGGAAAGTCAGCATGAGGTAAGTTCTACAGAGCAGGAAATAGGTACTTGGGGCTTGACGGGAAAAAAAAAAAAAAAAAAAAAAAAAAAAGCAGACAGTCCTGGGAATTCCGTACTAGGTTGTGGTCTTTAGTACCAAGGATTTCTCTGAAATAGCGTGGCATCAACTGCTAGTTAGTAGTATACGAAAGTTAAAACTGTCAAGAGCATTAATACTCATTCCCGAGCTGTTGTATGCCTACTCTTTCACTGGTGTGTGGGAGCCCTGGGGACATTAGCGATTGTTACAGCAACAAAATTGGAAGCTCTCACACCTGTCTTACTGCGTCAGCTCTGTGGTTTCCCTCTCATTACTTTCTCACCCGACAACACAGAAAACCTCCCCTCCATGAGGGTGCTGGTGGCGGGGGTGGGGGGAAACTTCCTGTGACTTGCGGAACACTCTTGACTCGACTTGTCTTCTGACGTTTACCTATAAACTTTTTACTGTGCTTTTGATTAGTTCAGAATGTTTACTGACAGGCCTCCTTTGGTTTTCTGAAGTCCGAATTTTTTTTTTTTTTTTTAAATGCACAGTGTCCCAGGCTTAACATTCGTTAAGTACTAATCAGTAATACATGGTTTGCAAGAACTGGTAGGAATAACAATAGATGAAGTTTCCTTCCACATTAATAAGAAAGCACTTTAAATTCTTACTATCATTAGTAAAAGCAAATATTCATTCTTCATATAAATTGCTCTTGTTACATACTATCAACACCATCCTCCACCATCTGGTTACAAAATAAACTAAATGTACAAACGTATAAGAGAAATAATACTTTAAAGGGAGTTAATATAATGTACTATACACAGCTATTAGAAAAGGAAGGTAATTAATCCATTTTGGCAACATATGAAATGCAAAAGTGATAAACATTCACATGTCATAGTTGATGTTCATCAAAAATTGGCCAATTGGAAGATCATATTTAAATTGACATTTTTGTTCTAAAAAAACTTCCTCCTGAAGACATCAAATAGGGATCAAAAGAGCTCCCATAATGACTGCTTTTAGGGACAAACATGGATTCGTTAGATACTGCTAATGAATTATTAGCAAATATGTATTGCTCCCTTGCCATGAGCACATATACCTATATACATATATTTAAAATCTAATGCTATGTGATATAATATAATTATATACTATATATTAGTATAGTATATTATAGTATATAATATATACTATAGTATATTATATAATTAATTATATATAATATATATAATTATATATATAATATATAATATATATAATATATATAATATATAATATATAATAATATATATAATATATAATAATATATAATATATTATATAATATATATTATATATAATATATATAATATAATATATAATATATATTATATATAATAATATATAATTATATATAATATATATAATATATATAATATATATTAATAATATATATAATATATAATATAATATATATAATATATAATAATATATATATAATATATATAATATATATAATATAATAATATATAATATATAATATATATAATATATAATATAATATTTATATAATATTATATTATATAATATTATATTATATATTATATTATATAATATATATAATATATATAATAATATATATAAAATATATATAATAAATATTATATAATATATATTATATATAATATATTATATAATATATATAATATATAATAATATATATAATATATATAATATATATAATATAATAATATATAATATATAATATATATAATATATAATATAATATTTATATAATATTATATTATATAATATTATATTATATATTATATTATATAATATATATAATATATATAATAATATATATAAAATATATATAATAAATATTATATAATATATATTATATATAATATATTATATATATAATATAATATATATAATATATATTATATATAATAATATATAATTATATATATTATATATATAATATATATATTATTATATATAATATATAATATATATAATTATATATATAATATATAATATATATATTATATATATAATTATATATATTATATATTATAGTATATAATATATAATATAGTATATTATATAATTAATATAATTAACCCAAAATGATCTTCAGTGAGAGGGTCTAAGGAGTCAGCACACATTCAGACAATTCTTCCATTCTTTCAAAAGAACTGAGAATTCCAGCAAAGTGTTTAACGTGCTACCTATACCAAAGGTATAGGTAAGATGGTGCCTTAATTTTGTTTTGAAATATGTTTAAATATCTTGATCCTTATAAATTTATGGATGTGTTCATCTGGTCTTGTCACTAAATGGGTGAGCTGTCTTAGTCATGTCACACAATATGAAGAACATTAATATAATCTCACACAGAAAAAAAAATCAGCCAAAGTGTTAGCAGAGTTATCCCTCACTCTAATGCATTTATCAATAATATATTAATATTAATATTAGTGTGAAATTCTAAATACTCCTCATAGCTGAAGGCTGTAAAAGTCTACTTTTAATCCTTTAAAGGATATTTTTACTTTTTCTCAAAGTCTCAATATTGAATGTTATAAAAATATTTTTAGGGCTTCCTTGGTGGCACAGTGGTTGGGCATCTGCCTGCCAATGCAGGGGACACAGTATGAGCCCTGGTCCAGGAAGATCCCACATGCTGCGGAGCAACTAAGCCCATGCGCCACAACTACTGAGCCTGCACTCTAGAGCCTGCGAGCCACAACTATTGAGCCCGCGTGCCGCAACTACCGAAGCCCGTGCGCCTAGAGCCCGTGCTCTGCAACAAGGGAAGCCACCGCGCAATGAGAAGCCCGAGCACTGCAATGAAGGGTAGCCCCCGCTCGCCGCAACTAGAGAAAGTCCGTGCGCAGCAACGAGGACCCAATGCAGCCAAAAATAAATAAAAATTAAAAAAAAAAAAAAACTTTTAGCATTTGCTTTCAAATGAAATATTCAATGCTCAATGCTTTCATGGAACATTTTCCCTTAAAAATCCATTATACTAAAAGTAAATATCTGCATGGAGCCCACTAGACTGATGTAATTAAATTTACAAAAAGGTAATGGAGATTTTATCTGCAATAGCATGCAGTTCAACGCAACAGCTGAGTTATTGCGTTTTTTTCCCTATAAAATCTGGGATGAACAAAATGTTGCGTTTAAGGTTTGTTTTTTTTTAATATCTCACAGCAATCTTTAGATTGGACTATTATTTTTGTTATGGCATCTCAATTTGATTACAAGGTATTAAAAAATGCAAGAAAATCAGAGTGATATGAAAGTGAGAACTTGGCCACATTTAGTTATTTTTAAATTACTCAGGGAAGGCCTGTTCGTGAGAATGGTTACCCCTGCAGCACGCCCTGGGCTGATCTCGGGCCTCTGAAGTAGACGGCTAAATTCAGGCCTTTGGTCAAAGAATCCCTGTGATCCCTTTCAGGTTTGGTCTCAGGGTTCCAGACTAGACAGAGCTGCGTATTTTAAGAAGTCGATTAAACCAAAACTTTGTCATATCATTTTTTTTTCTACACCTCCTTAGTGAAATACATTCCCAAGTATTTAATTCCTTTAGTCATATCATTTAACTCTAGGATTCTTTAACTTGTCCTCTTAGAATTGCTTCTTTCTGAAACAACAATGCAGCCAATTCTAAACGACACTCAAAAGCTAATCCAATAAACCAATAATTTTATCTAGGGAGTGAAGAGTGAAGATGATGATGGCTCAGAATGTCAAATACCTTCACCTTCTCCTGATAAATGTTGCAAGAATCCAAGATGGATTTGCTCCATCTCCTTTTCAAGCTTTCACTTTCTGGCACCTTCCTCCTTGCTCTCTATGCCTTATTTCCATTTTCCAACCTGCCATTTGTTTTCTCGCGCTGTTTCCACATGCCTGTAATCTAACTCCTGCAGGTAATCCGCTTTACCTAGTTTATTCCTGCTTGTCCTCTAGATTATCAGCTTAAGGCAATTTCTTCCAGGAAGGCTTTTCTGACTGCCTACAACCTCCCAGCAGGCCTAAGTTCCATCTGCCTGCTATACACTCCTGTAACACACTGTACTTCTGATTTGGGATACTGGGCACACTTAAAATCACTAAGGATTGCCTTCAACTCTAGGTTGAAGCTCTTGAGGGCAGGAACCATGTTTGTCTTTTTCAGGGCTATATCCCCACTGCCTGGCACACAGGAGAGGCTCAATAACTATTTTTTGAACATAGTAAACAAATGACTAATAGTTATTGGCTTTTGTGTCAATCTCCTGTGCTGTTACATCTGCATGTTTTATTCATCTTGGCATCCTCAATGTCTAGCCCAATACCTGCTACAAAGTATGCTGTTAATAAATGCTGGCTGATATTATTTCTGAAATGGTGTGCTTATCTAACTTTCTAAGGACAGCTTCTTCTTCCCTTAGCTTACCTGCAACTGTGAGAAAGGAATTAGAAGATGGTTAAATTATTATAGCCTCAGAAAATTGCATGGATGTGAAAATGGAAGATGGACTGCTCATTCAACCTTCACGCAGGGCACCTATGCATGTGACCAAATCCAAACAATGTTTTTTTTTTTTTAATGAGGAAAAAAGCATTTGCCAATAATCGGTTGCTTGAAACTAATCTGCAGTGGAAAAAAATCAGAACAGTGATTGCCTCTGGGGGTGGGGACGGGCGAATGACTGGGAAGGGACATAAGGGAAATTTCAGGGGATGAAAACATTCTATATTTAGTTTAAGGTTTATTCAAAACATATCAAATGGTGCACTTGGGACTTAACACATTTCACTGCATGTAAATTTTACCTCAAAAAGCAAATGAAAGATCTGTCAAGTACTGAACTCTATTTAATGATACTCATGATGTGATATGTTAAGGGTGAAGTGTACTGATGATTGCAATTTACTTTGAAATGCATATAATAAAAAAGGGGTGGAGAAACATGATAAATATGTAAAATATTAATTGTAGAATCTGGGTGGTAGGTATATGATCGTTTACTATACAATTCTCTCAACATGCCTGTATGTTTGAAAATTTTCACTGAAAAATGGAGAAAATCGTTGCTTGGCCCCTATTTAGATGCAGGTACATCAGCACCGAAAACTTAAGTACAGAGCTGCCTCCAAGGAGTCCTTTGGCTATGCAAAGTCAGAAATTAAGGTCGTGGATGAAAGGTTAGGATGGAGTAATGAAGAAATTCTAAAAATCTCAGGAAAATGGGAAAAGTTCTCATTATCTATGACTCATTCATTTAATCAATAAATATTTATGGAATTCCTAGTACATACCAGAAACTGTTTTAGACACAATAAAGAAAAATAGATAAAAGTCTAGGTCTTCTTGGAATTTCAGATTTTCATCATGATTTCAAGGGGAATCCTCCAAAGATGGGAAGAAAGGTTGGGGGTGGGGGGAGTTAGCAGCAGACCAAGTGGCAGTTCTGTTCCTGTTTCAGGCCTAAGACCATCCCTTGATGGGAATAACACATGTGGACACACAATGGATCAAGGCATTGAGAACTGGAATGGAATGGTAATCCATTTAGGACAAGAGCATCTTCAGCTGAGACCACTTTTAGTTCATGGGGGGGCATCAGCATGCCTTCCAAAGTAGGAAAAAAAAAAAAATCAGTGCCTTTGATTTTCTTAACTCATGTTACAATCTGCTCTGGCAGAATGTATCAAGTACAGTATACAGAACACCTATATCTTGCAACCTTTTAAGACATACTACACCATATACACACTCATGCTCTGCTCCTTCTAGGGAAGGGGGCAGAGAGCAGTGGTCAGGATTTTCACCACATGAATAAAATTTCTTTTAAAAAGTATCTGAAGCCTATATGGCAAAACATTGGTTAAACCTCGATGGTGCATTTTCGGCATGTCTAAAATTCTTCAGAATTAAAAATTTTATAATTAAAGGAAAAAAAGTTGACAAACCATAATGTAAGTACCAATGACATCAATCACAGACTATATGGTGTTTTCTGGAATGCACTTAAGGAGGGGAGAGAGGAAACAAATGAAAAAAAATGCAACTATCAAAATAATAACCTCTCTCCTGAGTAAAACTGTTTATCTTAATAGATTCATTTACAGAAGTACTCTTTCATACAAAACAATGTACTGGAAAAAAATGGATGAAATGACCCTATTTATTCAGGAAACAATACTCAGTAGTATTGGAATTTCTGACATAAATCAATTAAATCAAAGCATTAATTTCTTAGTAAATTGCTTATTTTTGAAAAATGGTGCTTCTGTGCCAATATGTGGTATAAGCATATTACAAATGAGAGCTGCTAATGATGACTCATAAAAAAATACAGAAGTTATGTGGAAATTTCCGATTTACAGCATCCAAAGCTAGATTATATTAATTGAGGTAGTAAAATGAATAATGAAACCATGTTGGAGGTATCTATCCAAATATCCATCAATATTTAGGCACCAGCCTGAATTCTAGGTTAAGAGATTCATCATGAAAAGTCACTGGAAACCTCAGGGATTAAAAAGAAAATAAGCCAAAGCTAAAATACTGATGTAAACCATATGTGGAATTCACATAAAATATAAAAACCAACTACTCATAATTCATCACAAATTTATAAACATTTTTTTTTTTAGAGCTCAGTTTTATTTAAATAGCTAACAAGTGATTCATCTAATATAATCATGCCCATTCCTTTATGCTCCTACAATAACTGGGCTCAGTTAATCCCATGAAAACCAACCACAAATTTAGTTCTATTGCTTAGCACTGCGTAACAAATGCAAATGGGCAGCTTAGAGCAGTTTCTACAAACCCTCCTGCTGTGCACATGGATCCCCAGAGGAGGCAGAAGAGACTCTGGTGCTTGAATTCTTGTCCAGGATACAACCTTAAACCTCTGTGGAAAGAATGGGCTGCCGATTAAATTCTTCGCATGCTAGCCTGAAAAATATGCCAATTAGGCTGACAATTAGAAACACTATAAATAACATGTTTAATTTGATGGCTTGGTTACTGTAATAAATTGAACAACTGTTTCTCCCTCTTGCTATATTCATTTTCACCTCAGGGTTAAGTGATACTGGCCAGAGAAATCCTGGAACAGGAGGCATTTGCAGAAGGCTAATGTGTGAAATTAATTTTCCTTGCACTGGCTTTATTCCTGTTGCCATAAAGGATCCACATAAAACACTGCACACTAGAAAATCTCCTATCTTCTTTACACTGATTTTTTTTTTTCTTTTAGTGTCATTAAACCAAGTTAAGCTTTGTGAGAATACAAGGAGTAAAGATTCATATTCAACTAACACTTAAGACCTTCTCAGTAACTGCTCAGCTACTGCAACATACATTGTTTTACTAAACCTCACAATAATCACCTGAAGTTGGTATCATGATCTCTATTTCACACACAAGGAAACTCAAAGTTGCTAAGGAACGTGTCCAAGTACACAGAAGTCGTACTGGCCAATGCATAGTTTAATCCGGGCTACACACTCCAGAGTCCACATTCTTTCTACTGCCACACAACGCTGATTCTAATTCTTACCCTTTCTACCCCACGTAATTACCCCCCATGTAATTCTTACCCTTTCTACCCCTTTCTTTGCACATGCACAGCTCAATGCCAACTGGAATTCACTAATATCTAAGTAAGCATCTTATGAAGCTACTTTCATGTTCCAGAATGCAAGGGCCTGTTCACGGTAATGTAACAAGACAGGAAAAAGTTAATGTACTTCTCCAACTCTGACAGTGGGGGAAACCTGACCCAATAAGCACATGCGTGATTTGGATGATATTTCAACACTAGGGTTATCTTGGGGATTTCATCATCACTGCTGTTCTCATTAACAAAAGTGCTAAGTAAAGGAGTCTCTAAAGCTGATGCTAGAGAAAACACAACACTACATAAAAATGATGAACTTACCAATCACACTTGAAAGTTAAGAATTTTTCTTATAGATGGCAATAAAAGTTTTATTTGAAAGTAACCTTTATGTATTAAATGATACTCTGATGCTATTTCCTATTGTTCAGTCAACTAAAACAGAAAATTGTTCTGTGCAGATTTCTATGGGCAATACCTTTAATTGACTCTCCTCCACGCATACGGCCTAAGGCCAATTGATGTCATGATTCTAAGAGGCTGCTTCAAAATCCTTATGTATACCTGATGAGTCTTCAAAAAATTGGAGTGAAATTCTGTTCGGCATAGGTTTGATAAAGTAATTTTTAAATTGCTATCACTTGATTGGTATAAACAGTAACACTACTAAACAGAATGCCCTATATTCTGAGCATTAAAGAGGAGAGAATTTTCTGCATATAAAATTTTTGGTGGAAAAAAATCAGCTTACTATAAACTTCTGCATAAAACTTTCAACAGAATAATATGATGATAAAATACATAGATATATATTAGAATCCCAAATAAAGTAAAAAATATGGTTAACTAAAGATAATTTAGAAAATATTATCCAGTCCAAATGAAACCAAAACATACATGCTTTCTCACAAAAATAAACAAATGGGACCTAATCAAACTTACAAGCTTTTGCACAGCAAAGGAAACCATAAAATGAAAAGACAACCTACAGAATGGGAGAAAATATTTGCAAATGATGTGACCGACAAGGGCTTAATTTCCAAAATATACAAACAGCTCATACAACTCAACAACAAAAAAAACAAACAACTTGGTTAAAAAATGGGCAGAGGATCTGAATAGACATTTCCCCAAAGAAGACACACAGATGGCCCACAGGCACATGAAAAGATGCTCAACATCACTAATTATTAGAGAAATGCAAATCAAAACCATAATGAGATACCAGTCACACCTCACACCGGTCAGAATGGCTATCATTAAAAAGTCTACAAATAACAAATGCTGGAGAGGGTGTGGAGAAAAGGGAACCCCCTTGCAGTGCTGGTGGGAATGTAAATTGGTGTAGCCACTATGGAAAACAGTATGGAGGTTCCTCAAAAATACTAAAACTAGAGTTGTCATATGATCCAGCAATCCCACTCCCAGGCATATATCCTGACAAAACTATAATTCAAAAAGATACATGCACCCCTATGTTCAAAGCAGCAATATTTACAATAGCCAAGACATGTAAATAACCTAAATGTCCATCAACAGATGAATGGATAAAGAAGATGTGGTAAATATATACAATGGAATATTACTCAGCCATAAAAAGAAATGAAATAATGCCATTTGCAGCAACATGGATGGACCTAGAGATTATCATACTAAGTGAAGTCAGTCAGAAAGAGAAAGACAAATACCATATGATATCACTTACATGTGGAATCTAAAATATGACACAAATGAACTTATCTACAAAAGAGAAACAGACTCACAGACATAGAGAACAGACTTGTGGTTGCCAAGGGGGAGGGGAGATGGGGGAGGAATGGAGTTGGAGTTTGGGATTAGCAGATGGAAACTATTATATATAGAATGGATAAACAACAAGGTCCTATGCTTTAGCACAGGGAACTATACTTAATATCCTGTGATAAACCATAATAGAAAAGAACATAAAAAAGAATGTGTGTGTGTATATATATATATGTATATGTATAACTGAATCACTTTGCTGTACAGCAGAAATTAACAACAGCATTGTAAATCAACTATACTTCAATTTAAAAAAAAGTTAATAAATGAACAAAAATAAAAGGTGAAAATTGGGGGAAAAACCCTAAATGTTAATCAATACAGTGTTGACCCATACTACTGGAATACTACTCAGTCATTAAAAAAACAATATTGGGCTTCCCTGGTGGCACAGTGGTTGAGAATCTGCCTGCCAATGCAGGGGACACGGGTTCGAGTCCTGGTCTGGGAAGATCCCACATGCCGCGGAGCGACTAGGCCCGTGAGCCACAATTGCTGAGCCTGCGCGTCTGGAGCCTGTGCTCCGCAACAAGAGAGGCCACGACAGTGAGAGGCCCGCGCACCGCAATGAAGAGTGGCCCCCACTTGCTGCAACTGGAGAAAGCCCTCGCACAGAAACAAAGACCCAACACAGACATAAATAAATAAATAAATAAAATTTAAAATAAAACAAAAAAAACTATATATAACTTTGATAAAAGTACCATGACATATTGTTGGTTGAAAAAAGTAAGTTGCAGAATGTTACACTGTACTATGACCTCATTTTTGTAAAAAAGTTAAAAACTATATATTACTTACTTTTGTTTGTATGAAAAGTAAGAAAGTCTAGAAGAATACATACCTAACTATTAACAGGAGATATTCCTTGAAGGGAGTGGGGAAGATGGAGAGAAGAAACTTACATTTTACCTTGTGTATTTCTGTAGTGTCTTAAAATGTTTTAAAGCAAGCATGTATTACTTTTGTAATCAAATAAAACAAATTTGAGGGTTAAAAAATTTTAAAAACTGTGTATGTTTTCTCAAAGAAAATTAAATGTTAGGAAATAGCATCCATCATGAGGATAACAAATCACTTAATAAAAATGAATTTGTGAAAATGCCAAAGTATCTTTTTGATTTGATTCTTGGGTACTTATAAAAATTATAAATCAGGATGCCCTTATTAATTTCTTCTATAATACTACAAATACATTATTATATTGTACATTACAGAAGGTCTTAGAGATTAGCCAACTAAATCATATTTGAAAATAAAGGAGAAACTTTTAGGATAATTATTTATAAATTTGCTTTAGCACCGCTTTTTTTCCCCAATGATTTCAGAGCTTTGGAAAAATAACCAAATGTTACTGAATTACAGGGAACACATATCAGAGATCACCAAAAGAAACCCCACAAAATAAAATGTCTACTTCCTTAAAAGTTACATAGTGTGCTGTAAGGTTGGCTAGAAAGGGAGACCCATGAACTAAATTCAAGTTTTGCCAATAATGACTAGTTTAAATAGGCTTCTGTTCCTTACTGATAACATGAGTGTATTGTGGGGTGGGGGGTGGGGGGTGGTATGTGAAGGAGTATTAAATTAACGGGGTATCCAAGATGGTACCCAAGGTCATATACAGTTCCAATATATTTTTTTTTTAAATCAGTCCTGCCCATCATTAGACATGGAAGAATATCTCTAACAGTGGAGTTGACAGAGAGAGGCACCTCACAAGTCAAACAACTACTAAGAGTGTCATCCCTGAAGGCAAACAAGCTCCCAGTATTTCTGTCTATAACCCTCTCTGATACCCCCCACCACAGGTCTCTAGTCGTTGAAGGGACACAAAGAGAGTGCAAGGCTGCAAAGACAAATGTGCAAGCTTGGTTCTAGGCGACAACCAACCACAAGGGCTATCACAGCATCCTGAGCACCAGATACTCACCGGTGTTGGGCAGAGAGGTATGTGCACCTCATCCGCATTCTACCCTTCCAACGGAACTGTCTTCCTTCACTCCCTACTTTTATATGATTCATCACAAGAGGAAGTTTCCTGTAAATGAGCTGTAGCGATAGGGCCATCAGATGCATGGGGTCACCCTGGCTAAAGGAGAACCTGGAGGTCTGGGGCCCTAGAAAGAAGTCCAACAGGCACTGGTAGAGCCAAGGAATTGAGGGAAGTCCCCCAAGATGGACTGTGAGGTCCTGAGGCTTGTGGAACATTCTGGGCTATGGATTAGAGGGGCTATATTGATTTAGAATAACTCAATGCTAATGACCTTCCAGAGGATGTTGCCAAAATATATTTTAAAGGAATTTAAATAAAACATTTGCAGTGATCCTTCAATCTCACAGAATGTGTATAGTAAACTGATTAAGAGCCAACCTCTTAGTTTAAATGAGAAAACTTAAGCCCCAAGAGCTCTGAGGACATTCCCCAGAATCTTCATCCCCTAACCCCATTCAAGAGCACATAGAAGTTTTGATTTGCATTTCTCTAATGATTAATGATGTTGCGCATTCTTTCATGTGTTTGTTGGCAATCTGTATATCTTCTTTGGAGAAATGTCTATTTAGGTCTTCTGCCCATTTTTGGATTGGGTTGCTTGTTTTTTCGATATTGAGCTGCATGAGCTGCTTGTAAATTTTGGAGATTAATCCTTTGTCAGTTGCTTCATTTGCAAATATTTTCTCCCATTCTGAGGGTTGTCTTTTCGTCTTGTTTATGGTTTCCTTTATCATCTCACACCGGTCAGAATGGCCATCATCAAAAAATCTACAAACAATAAATGCTGGAGAGGCTGTGGAGAAAAGGGAACCCTCTTGCACTGTTGGTGGGAATGTAATTGATACAACCACTATGGAGAACAGTATGGAGGTTCCTTAAAAAACTAAAAATAGAACTACCATACAACCCAGCAATCCCACTACTGGGCATATACCCTGAGAAAACCATAATTCAAAAAGAGTCATGTACCACAATGTTCATTGCAGCTCTATTTACAATAGCCAGGACATGGAAGCAAACCTAAGTGTCCATCGACAGATGAATGGATAAAGAAGATGTGGCACATATATACAATGGAATATTACTCAGCCATAGAAAGAAACGAAACTGAGTTATTTGTAGTGAGGTGGATGGACCTAGAGTCTGTCATACAGAGTGAAGTAAGTCAGAAAGAGAAAAACAAATACCATATGCTAACACATATATATGGAATCTAAAACAAAAATTGTCATGAAGAACCTAGGGGCAAGATGGGAATAAAGACGCAGACCTACTAGAGAATGGACTTGAGGACACGGGGAGGGGGAAGGGTAAGCTGGGACAAAGTGAGAGAGTGGCATGGACATATATACACTACCAAATGTAAAATAGATAGCTAGTGGGAAGCAGCCGCATAGCACAGGGAGATCAGCTCGGTGCTTTGTGACCACCTAGAGGGGTGGGATAGGGAGGGTAGGAGGGAGGGAGATGCAAGAGGGAAGAGATATGGGGGTATATGTATATGTATAACTGATTCACTTTGTTATAAAGCAGAAACTAACACACCATTGTAAAGCAATTATACTCCAATAAAGATGTTAAAAAAAAAAAAAAAAGAGCACATAGAAGGATCCTAAATACGCTTCCCAGAGATGACAGTTTTCTCGATCATTTTATACTCCTCAGATACTATCGAGGTATCAATAAAACTCTTTGTCAAATTATCTGATTCCCTCACTACATGTAAATTTCCATATGATACCCACTAATAAAATTTAAGTTCCAATTCTTTAGGAATACTACAAAAATCTTAAGACTTATACACTGTTGAGTCTTATCCTGTTAAGTGTCAAATCACTCGAATACACCAGGCTTCTGAAAAGAGGTAATGCCCCTAAACAGGACGATTAGGATTTCAATAAACTGTGGCAACAATAGTCCTACATTTGTAATTGATTATAACATTGGCCACTAAGATTATCATAATATAGAACTAAAATCTTCCAGTGCCATTAAGAACTCTTAGGTGACATATACAAGCACATGGAATTAAAAAATTAAACACACACATTAAAGAGAACATAAGTGCTATCTTTAAGAAATTATTTCGTCTGTCAAAAAAGCTGATTGGTCCTCATAGAGAATTTTCCCTAAAGCCACGTGTATTGAGCCTAATATTCCTCCATAGTTGGATAAAACAGATTTTTCTACATTAAAATATTACCAGTATAAATTCTGATCATTTATACATTTTGGGTGGGAGAAGGCTTTTCACTGATCGCAGAAGGCTGGATTTGAGGCAATTAGGTGAGTCTATAATGACTGCAGTGCAGCACAGCAGTGGCTTGGAGCTTCAGAGTCAGGCAGATGCGGATGTGAGCTCTGCCTCCAGTACATGCCAGCTGTGTGATGCTGGGCAAGTTACTAACCCTCTCTGAGCTTAGGCTTCCTTATCAGTAAAAGAGAAGTAATAGTAATGCCTTCCTAATAATCTGAAAATAACTTAATAATCACTCAAGGTCCTGTGTGTTAATTAGAGGGTACCTATTATCATTACATTATTGACATTTGTCAATTTCTCACAACAATTCTAACAGAAGGAACTCTGAAACAACTTTTACAGTTATGGAAATGGGAGTCTTGAGAGGTAAAGTAATTTTCCAAGGATACTCATGGTGCAACTTTACCCACAATATCAGTAAGTGCCATACAAGCAGAACCCAGGAAAGGAGAAACCAATGTCTCAAAACCTAAAACAGAGAGATATTTTGCGAATGTGCCTAGTATAATAGCTGGAGCCAAATACAAATCCAATAAATGTTGAGTATCAATGATGGTACTGCACCCGCATATTTACACAATTCAAATTGTGCAAGGATTCAGACTGACTGGAAAGGTCAATGGGTCTGACTTAAAGAATTACTGATGCTTCAGGGAGATCAGCTCAGTGCTTTGTGACCACCTAGAGGGGTGGGATAGGGAGGGTGGGAGGGAGACGCAAGAGGGAGGGGATATGGGGATATACGTATGCATATAGCTGATTCACTTTGTTATACAGCAGAAACTAATACACCATTGTAAAGCAATTATACTCCAATAAAGATGTTAAAAAGAAAAAACAAAAAAAAAGAATTACTGATGCTTAAGAGAGAGAGGCTTTACTATTTTTACAGCCCAAACTGCATTCAGTGTTCAAGAAATACTATCCGAGTAGAATAAAGTTCTCAACAGGCTTTCCTAAGCACCTAAATTATTTCAAAGTCAGGAAATAAAGCAAGGCTCAGGGGGGAAAAACCACTGTTATTCTGCAATTTTTTCCTACCTCAGAAATGAAATATGGCTATAATGTAATCATTTTATAAGTAATCTTTTTTTCCAGTCTGAGCAATAGATTACATATCCCATGCTTAAGGTCATGGGATGCCTTTTTTTGTTTTTGTTTTTCATTTTTAACAGTCTTCCGTTAAAAGAACTGTGGCTTCTGCAAGAAATAGGCTGGCGATTTTAAATTGAGAGACAATTAACTTAAGTTATTGAACACTAAAAGGCTATGCATAACTGCTCTAAAATATTGCCTGAGATAAGCAATGTTATACTCACTGTACTGAAGAGAAATTGTATGGAAAAGACAGTTCTATTTCTCCCTAGGGAATTAACAACATTGTAGACACTTCAGAAAGCTATGTTTAGTCAGACCACTTTGATTTAGCTACAAGAACGTTACTGTCTTTGTGTAAAGGAGAGAGTTTTAGTTAGGATTCTTATACCCGTAAGTTAGCTTAAGATAAAAGTATTTTATATCATGATGATTAAAATGTAAGATAATAGGATGGAGTAAAAACATAGTATAATGAAAGTTTTTATACTGATCTTAATATTCTATTACTATAATTTCTTCTATTTTTAGAGAGTGATGAATCTCATTGTATCATCATGTATGATGGACAGAAGGTACCCAGTGCAAAGATGGGAGACTTCAGAGAATCATTACTCCATGCTTTTAACCTGCTTATAGTACAGGTGTGGTTTGAAAAGATTAAATAAACATTAACTAATTGTTTAGTACTGGTTAAAAAAATAATAATAAAGTGGTTAACAATGCTGGGACACAGTACTGGCAGACCTCACTTTATTGTGCTTTGCTTTGTTGTGCTTCACAGATACTGCATGCTTTTATAAATTGAAGGTTTGTGGCAACCCTACATTGATCAAATCTATCTGTACCATTCTTCCAACAGCATTTGCAAACTTCACGTCTCTGTGTCACATTTTGGCAATTCTCACAATATTTCAAACTTTTTCATTATTATTATACTTGAGATCCGTGATCTCTGATGTTAACTATTGATATTGTTTTGGGGGAGCCACAAATCCCACCCATACGACAATGAACTTATTAATAAACGTGTGTGTTCTGACTGCTCCGTCAACCAGCCACTCCCCTGTCTCTCTCCCTTTTCTTGGGCCTCCTTATTCCCTGAGACACAAAAATATTGAAGTCAGGCCAATTAATAACCCTAAAATGGCCTCAAAGCGTTCAAGTGAAAGGAAGAGTCACACTTTAAATCAAAAACCAGAAATGATTAAGCTTAGTGAGGAAGGCATGTTAAAATCTAGGTCTCTTGTGCCAAACAGTTAGCTAAGTTGTGGATGCAAAGGAAACATTCTTGAAGGAAATTAAAAGTGCTACTGCAGTGAACACACAAATGATAAGAAAGAAAAACAGCTTTATTGCTGATACGGAGAAAGCTTTAGTGGTCTGGGTAGAAGATCAAATCAGACACAACATTCTCTTAAGCCAAAGCCAAAACCAGAGCAACGCCCTAACTCTTCAATTCTATGAAGGCTGAGAGGGGTGAGGAAGCTGTAGAAGAAAAGTTTGAAGCTGGCAGAGGCTGGTTCATGAGGTTTAGTAAAGAAGCCATCTCCATAACATAAAAGTGCAAGGAGAAGCAGCAAGTGCTGATGTAGAAGATGCAGCAAGTTATCCAGAAGATCTAGCTAAGATAATTAATGAAAGTGGCTACACTAAACATCAGATTTTCAATGTAGATGAAAAAGCCTTACATTGGAAGAAGCTGCCATCTAGGACTTTCAGAGCTAGAGAGCAGAAGTCAATGCCCAGCTCTAAAGCTTCAAAGGACAAGCTGACTGTCTCACTAAGGGTTAATGCCACTGGTGACTTTAAGCTGAAGCCAGTGCTCATTTACCATTGTCAGAAACCTAGGATCCTTAAGAATTAGGCTCAGTCTACTCTGTGTGTGCTCTATAAATGGACTAAAGCCTGGATGAGAGCATATCTGTTTATAACATGGTTTACTGAATATTTTAAGCCTACTATTGAGACTTACTCACCAGAAAAAAAGATCCCTTTCAAAATATTCCTGCTCATTGATAAGGTACTTGGTCACCCAAGAGCTATGCTGGAGATATACAATGAAATTAATGACGTTTTCACATCTACTAATACACATCTATTCTGCAGCCCATTGATCAAGAAGTAATTTTGATTTTCAAGTCTTATTATTATTATTTCAAGAACTACATCTTGTAAGGCTATAGCTGCCATAGATAGTGATTCCTCTAATGGAGAAGGCTTGGTAAGAGAAAAATAATATCCAAATTTGTATGGAAACACAAAAGACTCCAAATAGCCAAAACAATCTAAAGAGAGAAGAACAAAACTGGAGGTATCATGCTCCCTGATTTCAAATTATACTACAAAGCTACAGTAATCAAAACAATAGGTACTGGCACAAAACAGACACACAGATCAATGGAACAGAATAGAGAGCCCAGAAATGAACCCACACTTATATGGGTAATTAATCTATGACAACAGAGGGAAGGATACACAATGGGGAAAAGAAAACCTTTTCAATAAATGGTGTTGGGAAAACTGGACAGCTACATGTAAAAGAATCAAACTGGACTACTCTCTCACACCATGCACAAAAATAAATTCAAAATGGATTAAAAACTTGAATAAGTAAGACCTAAAACCATAAAACTTCTAAAAGAAAACAGAGGCAGTAAGCTTTTTGACATCAGTCTTAGTAATACTTTTGGGGGATATGTCTCCTCAGGCCAGGGAAACAAAAGCAAAAATAAACAAATTGGACCTAATAAAACTAAAAAGGTTTTGCACAGCAAAGGAAACTATTAACAAAATGAAAAGGCCACCTATTGAATGGGAGAAGAAACCTGCAAACAATATATCTGATAAAGGGTTAATATCCAAAATATACACAAAATACACATATAACTCATACAACTCAACATCAAAAAATACAAACCACCTGATTAAAAAATGGGCAGAGGATCTGAATAGACATCTTTCCAAAGAAGACATACAAAAGGCCAACAGGCATATGAAAAGATGTTCAACATCACTAATTATCAGGGAAATGCAAATCAAAACCACAATGAGATATCAATTCACACCTGTTAGAATGGCTATTATCAAAAAGACAAAAAAATAATAAGTATTGGCAAGGATGTGGCAAAAAGGGAACCCTTGAGCACTGCTGGTGGGAATGTAAATTGGAGCAGCCACTATGGAGAGTCCTCACAAAAATGAAAAACAGAACTACCATATGACCCAGCAATTCCACTTTTGGGTTTATATCCAAAGAAAATGAAAATGCTAGTTAGAAAAGATATATGCACCCTTATGTTCAATGCAGCATTATTTACAATAGGCAAGACATGGGAGCAACCCAAGCATCCATCAACAGATGAATGGATAAAGAAGATGTGGTACACGTATATACAAGAGGACATTACTCAGCCATAAAAAAGAATGAAATAATGCCATTTCAACAACATGGATGGACCTAGAGGGTATTGTGCTAATTGAAATAAGTCAAACAGAGAAAGATAAATACTGTATGATTCCACTTATATGTGACATCTAAAAAACAAAAGAACAAACATAAAAAACAAAAACAGTCATAGATACAGAGAACAAACAGGTGTTTGCCAGAACGGAGGAGGTTATGGGAAGGAAAGAAATAGGTGAGGGAGATTAAGAGGTACAAACTTCCAGTTACAAAATAAATGAGTCAAGGATATGAATTGTACAGTGTGAGGAATACAGTTAGTCAATACCTATGTACTATCTTTGTATGGTGACGCATTGTGACTAAACTTGTCATGGTGATCAGTTTGAAATGTACAGAAGAAGTGAATCACTATGTTGTGTAACAGAAACTAACATAGTGTGGTAGGTCAATTACACTTCAAAAACAAACAGACTTAGAAAAAGAGAAGAGATTTTTGGTTACCAGAGGCGGGGGTTGTGGGGAGGAAGAATTGGATACAGGCGGTCAAAGGGTAGAAACTTCAAGTTATAAGATAAATAAGAACTAGGGATGTACTGTACAACATGATAAATATAATTAACACTGCTGTATTTATATACGAAAGTTTTGCTGAAAGTAAATCCTAAGCATTCTCATCACAAGAAAAATTTTTTTCTATTTCTTTACTTTTGTATGTATCTGAGATAATGGACGTTCACTAAACTTATTGTAATAATCATTTCATGATGTACGTAAGTCAAATCATTATGCTGTACACCTTAAACTTACAGTGCTGTTTGTCAATTATATCTCAATAAAAATGGAAGGAAAAAAAGAACAAATACTCGCCACCCACTACCCCCGCCCCCCAAGAAAAAAAAAGAAATACATTTTGTGAGGGTACAGATGTCATAGACAGTGATTCCTCTCATGGATCTGGGCAAAGTCAATTGAAAATATTTATCATTCTAGATGCCATGAAGAACATTCGAGATTCATGGGAAGAGGTCAAAATAGCAACATTAACAGGAATTTAGAAGAACTTGATTCCAGTCCTCATGGATGACTTTGAGGGGTCCAACACTTCAGCAGAGGAAGGAACTGCAGATATGGTGGAAATAATAAGAGAAGTAGAATTAGATGTGGAGCCTGAAGATGTGACTGAATTGCTGCAATCTCATGATAAACCTTTAACGGATGAGGAATTGCTTTTACAGATGAGCAAAGAAAGTGGTTTCTTGAGATGGAATCTACTCCTGGTGAAGATGCTGTGAAGATTGTTGAAATGACAAGAAATGATTTAGAATATTACAGAAACTTAGTTCATAAAGCAGTGGCAGGGTTTGAGAGGACTCAAAATTTGGAAAGAAGTTCAACTACGGATAAAATGCTATCAAACAGCAGTGCATGCTACAGAGAAATCATTCATGAAAGGAACAGTCAATGGAGGCAGCAAACTTCACTGCTGTTTTACGTGAAGAAATTGCCACAGCTACCTCCGCCTTCAGCAAACACCACCCTGATCAGTCAGCAGCCATCAACATGGAGGCAAGACCCTCCATCAGCAAAAAAATTATGACTCACTGAAGGCGCCGATGACAGCATTTTTCAGCCATAAAATATTTTTAAATTAACGTATGTACATTGTTGTTTTAGACATAATGCTACTGCAGATTTAACAGAATACAGTATAGTGTAAACATAACTTTTATACGCACTGGGAAACCAAAAAATTCATATTGACTTTATTGCAATATTCCTCTTATTTTGGAGGTCTGCAACCAAACCCACAGGATCTCCAAGGTATGCCTGTAGTTCCTCCTTAAATGACAGCTATCATTATGGACATATATACACTACCAAACGTAAAATAGATAGCTAGTGGGAAGCAGCCACATAGCACAGAGAGATCAGCTCCTTGCTTTGTGACCACCTAGAGGGGTGGGATAGGGAGGGTGGGAGGGAGGAAGATGCAAGAGGGAAGAGATATGGGGACATATGTATATGTATAACTGATTCACTTTGTTATAAAGCAGAAACTGACACACCATTGTAAAGCAATTATACTCTAATAAAGATGTTTTTAAAAATTAAAAAAAACAAACAAACAAACAAAAAAAAACACTTCCCTCCTCCCATTCTTCCTCTTTTTGTTACCTTTCAGAGTTGGGAAGTGGCTGGGAGGGCAGTGTAAGGCTTAGAATTGGCCGCAGGACTACAGCCACAGTACCTAGCTCAAATCCCACCTCCAAGGCTTAGTTACTGTGTGACCTTGGGCATTTAACTTTTTGTGCCTCAGTTTTCTCATATGTAAGATGAGGATGACAAAAAGAACGAATCCTCTCGGGTTAGTGAGGGGAAGAATGAATTTATACATACAAAGTGTTTAAAAGGAGCAATGAGTCCCAGTCTCCCTTCCCCCCCTGCGGGTCTCCCTTGATAGGTCCATCCAGACACTGTTTAAACGTGCCTTTCTTCTCTTCCTACCAGGCCCTTGAAGGTTGGAATTGAGTCTTTACCAACTTTATACTACCAATTTTAAACTATATGCCTGGCACATAGTAGCTTTTCAAAAAACATATAATTCTACTAAACTCAACTGGTCCCAGAAACACTTAGTGTGTTTCAAAGAGAGGGGACCACAGACTGCCCCATGGGGATACCCTTTGGGAAGTTCATCTGAGATAGGAGGAAGGTCCTTCGTAAAAAAGTTTGGATTAGAGTACTGCATTTATGCTTTTCTCTCTGGTGTTCATATTTAATTTTGTTGTGGTTGTTTTTAACCACGTCTCCCCACTGGACTATAGGTTCCATAAGAGCAGCATCCTAAAATAACACAGGGGTCAGCTTTCTTCCATTTGCCCCTCGAGCTCCGCTCCCTGCCCTTCTCTACCTTCTCTCTCCTCAGCCAGGAGGCTGATGCGTAGAAACTCTATCAGTGAGTCCCCTTGTCCTCCAGCTTCCTGTGATGTGTGGACCCTGGGCGCCACAGCACGAGGCCACAGACAGAAAGGAAAGAGATGTTAGCGTCTCTATTCCCCAGGGTTCTGCCCTGTAGGGTCCCCTTAAGAGAGGTTTCTCTCTAGTACTCTGTAAATATGCTTTCTTCTGGGTCCTTTGGACCTGAGGTGGTAACAGCTCTATTCTTACGGGTCCCAGAGTGCTGCAATTTCTCTCCATTTTCCCCACAGCTTTGCTGAAAGTCCCCTTCTTAAACCCTCTGGAAATAATCTAGTTTGAGTGTGCCATCTGTTTCCTGCTGGAACCCGGGTCAATGCAGTACTATAGATACACAAGGGGAGAATGATAAAACAACTATGCAGCCAGACAGCAGCTACTTTTCCTCTTTCATGCCCAGTTGGGACCCAGATGCTTTGCCTCACTGTTCCTAAATGATTCCTATATAAATCTCTCCCTGAATTCTGAAATGATAAAGGTGTCTCTCTTCATTCTTTTCCTTAAGGAAATTCTTTCAAGAGAAAAGATCTCTGCCACAACTTAGGGATAATTTTCTGTTTTTTGTTTTTATTTTTGGTTTTGTTTTGTACTTTTTAGAGGCATCATTTCACTTGATTTTATTCTGCTGTCCATATTTAACATTAGCTACAGGTGATAATATAATCTGAGTATAAAGCAGCAAATTTTTTGAAAGAGATTTTGCTCTTAACTGATTTTTTTTTCAGTGAATAAGTAAATAAGAGTTTAAAATAGACTTACAAACATACCATTAACAATTATTTTACATTAAGTATAATGTAAAATAATTTTTGAGATAACACAGATATAATAGAAATGCTTCTGCTTTTCACTGTGTATTTCCTGCAGTCTAACCCAGATGTTATAGTGACTTTAAAATACATTTGGGAATAAGCAACTGATATTCATTTACAATGAATTTCTATTTCTACATATTATTTCTAGAGATTCCACTATGCAATTATGAAAGTATACAGCAAATTACTATGTCAATTTTTTTCCTCTGCAGGTGCAGTCTTATTGTTACACAACTTCTTGTTGTTGTTCATAAATCGATATTTCCATTTGGTAAGGAGGATTTTCCACCAAAGGCTTTGTCCTATTTCTGTGTATTGTGGCTTCCAAAGGGACTGATATTCAAGAAGAAAGTAAGCAATAGAAATAGTGAGCTGGAAACCTATAAAACAAAGTGATAATAAAGCTCCTTGCCACAAATAGACCTAAACCCAGAAAAGCTTAGCAGTGAATTCTATATCTTCTCTATTTAAAAATATGGTTTGATATTAACCATGTGTATTTCTCCATCTTATTTTCATCTTCCTTTGCGTTCTGTCTTCTTTTTTGTGCCCATTATTCTGGATGTTACACAAAACAGCCAAATGCAAGAGGGGTAAATACCTATGTCGGTCAGTTTTATTCTGCCCTGTCCTAATGTTTTGACAGAATTGACAATAACAGTCAGAAGATCTTTTTCTGGGGGCTGACTAAGCTGCATTCAACAAAACGGATTGATTGTGTCTCCTGCTCTTTTCAGGGAGGGGGCTGTAAAGCCAATTGCACATAATGGGATGGGTGAAGATGGTTATAAAGTCAGAAAATGGACTAAATGTTTACCTTGCAGATGTGTGTGTTTTGGGAAATAGCCTATTTCTCTATTGTCATGGCTGGGTCCGTTTAACTACATTGAAATGGTCAAGGAAGTGGGTGCTCATTTCCATGAAGGTTCAGGGGATGGCTGAATGATCAAAACCCTCACAAGGGCAGCAATGCATTTCAGGATTCATGTAAGTGCTGCTTTGCTGCTTTTCCAACCTATATAACCATGTTTCATCAATTTCTAGTTGCATATTTGAAGAAATGTCACTTAAAATTATTGGTGTCTCACAATTGGTGTTGGCCAGCAAGACTGACGTGGAGGTTCTGCCAGGGCAGGCCAGGCCATGGGGTTGGCAGTTTATCTGCTGCAGGTAAAGGGGCTCACTTAATTTGGAGTGGTGGGGAATGCCCATTCCCGGTGGCATGTTTGGTAGAAATGATGATCTCAATAGTGGGCAAGTGGGAAGGGCCAAGTAGTTCTACTGGCCTGAGGATACTGTCATGTTGGGGAAAGCATAATTATGGCTGAGGCTACATGCACATGCAGAGAATACCAGAGAGGATCCAAGCTATTCATACTCCTAACCACACCTAAGGCTATGCACATACACATAAAAGACCTCAAAGTGCCCAGATAAAGACCAGAGCAAAATTTAAAATAACCTGAGGTTTAAATGCATTACCCACCCCATATAGAGATTCATAAATTGTGAACAGAGGACATACTGGCAAAGTGGTTGAGCACAACCTCTCATGACCAACCTACATGGACATATGGCATGACTCCCAGAATACCAGACCTAAAAACTAAAACAAACAAAAAAACCTATGTATATGTCTACATACAAACTGAGCAGAGATATCAGTGGAAGCATACTACAGGGGAGACAGATTTCACAGAATTTGCTCAGGCAAATTACTAAAGAGTGAAACAAACAAAAAACAGCAACAACGATAATCTTCAGGGAAAATATCAGAATACAGAGTTGCTACATTATCAAGTTTTCAACAAAAAAACTGTGAGACATGTGAAGAAACAGGAAAGTGTGACACATATTCATGGAAAAAAAGTAGTCATTAGAAACCAACTCTAATTGTATAGTAGACAAAGGCTTCAAAGAAGCTATTATAAATGTGTTCAAAGTAGTAAAGGAAACCATATTTGATGAATTACAGAAAACAACAATGAATGAATAAATAGAGATCATCAAGAAGGACAGATAGGGGCTTCCCTGGTGGTGCAGCAGTTGAGAATCTGCCTGCCAATGCAGGGGACACGGGTTCGAGCCCTGGTCTGGGAAGATCCCACATGCCGCGGAGCAACTAGGCCCGTGAGCCACAACTACTGAGCCTGCGCGTCTGGAGCCTGTGCTCTGCAACAAGAGAGGCCGCGATAGTGAGAGGCCCGTGCACCGCGATGAAGAGTGGCCCCCGTTCACCGCAACTAGAGAAAGCCCTCGCACAGAAATGAAGACCCAACACAGCCAAAAATAAGTTAATTTTAAAAAAAAAAAAAAGGACAGATAAATTATAAAAAGAATACTGGAGTTGAAAAGTATAGTAACTGAAATAAAAATTCACTAGAAAGTAATAATAGCTTTGAAATGGCAGAAGAATCAGTGCAATTCAAGGTTGATCAATAGAAATAATCCAATCTGAAGAGCTGAGAATAAAGATAAATGAACAGACCCTTAGAGACCTGTAGGATGTCAAGCATACAAACATATGTGAGAGCCCCAGAAGGAAAGGAGAGAGAAAGGCAAAGGCAGAAAAATTCTTGAAGAAATAATAGTTGAAACTTCCTAAATTTGATGAACACTATTTTTTTTTCCTCAAAGAACCAGCTTTTAGTTTTATTGATCTTTGCTATTGTTTTTCTTTGTTTCTATTTCATTTATTTCTGCTCTGATCTTTATGATTTCTTTCCTTCTGCTAACTTTGGGTTTTGTTTGTTCTTCTTTCTCTAGTTCCTTTAGGTGTAAGGTTAGATTGTTTACTTGAGATTTTTCTTGTTTCTTGAGGTAGGCTTGTATAGCTATAAACTTCCCTCTTAGAACTGCTTTTGCTGCATCCCATAGGTTTTGAATCGTCGTGTTTTCATTGTCATTTGTCTCTAGGTATTTTTTGATTTCCTCTTTGATTTCTTCAGTGATCTCTAGGTTATTTAGTAATGTATTGTTTAGCCTCCATGTGTTTGTGTTTTTTACGGTTTTTTCCCTGTAATTCCTTTTTTTTTTTTTTAATTTATTTATTTTTATGGCTGTGTTGGGTCTTCATTTCTGTGCAAGGGCTTTCTCTAGTTGTGGCAAGCGGGGGCCACTCTTCATCGTGGTGCGCGGGCCTCTCACTATCACGGCCTCTCTTGTTGCAGAGCACAGGCTCCAGACGCGCAGGCTCAGTAGTTGTGGCTCACGGGCCCAGCTGCTCCGCGGCATGTGGGATCTTCCCAGACCAGGGCTCGAACCCGTGTCCCCTGCATTGGCAGTCAGATTCTCAACCACTGCGCCACCAGGGAAGCCCCCCTGTAATTCATTTCTAATCTCATAGCATTGTGGTCAGAAAAGATGCTTGATATGATTCAATTTTCTTAAATTTACTGAGGCTTGAATTGTGACCCAAGATGTGATCTATCCTGGAGAATGTTCCATGCACACTTGAGAAGAAAGTGTAATCTGCTGTTTATGGATGGAATGTCCTATAAATATCAATTAAATCTATCTGGTCTATTGTGTCATTTAAAGCTTCTGTTTCCTTATTTATTTTCATTTTGGATGATCTGTCCACTGGTGTAAGTGAGGTGTTAAAGTCCCCCACTATTACTGTGTTACTGTCGATTTCCTCTTTTATAGCTGTTAGCAGTTGTCTTATGTATTGAGGTGCTCCTATGTTGGGTGCATACACATTTATAATTGTTATATCTTCTTCTTGGATTGATCCCTTGATCATTATGTAGTGTCCTTCCTTGTCTCTTGTAACATTCTTTAGTTTAAAGTCTATTTTATCTGATATGAGTATTGCTACTCCAGCTTTCTTTTGATTTCTATTTGCATGGAATATCTTTTTCCATCCCCTCACTTTCAATCTGTATGTGTCCCTAGGTCTGAAGTGGGTCTCTTGTAGACAGCATATATATGGGTCTTGTTTTTGTATCCATTCAGCAAGCCTGTGTCTTTTAGAGTGTTTAATCCATTCACATTTAAGGTAATTATCGATATGTATGTTCCTATGACCATGTTCTTAATTGTTTTGGGTTTGTATTTGTAGGTCCTTTTCTTCTCTTGTGTTTCCCACTTAGAGAAGTTCCTTTAGCATTTGTTGTAGAACTGGTTTGGTGGTGCTGAATTCTCTTAGTTTTTGCTTGTCTGTAAAGCTTTTGATTCCTCCATCGAATCTGATGAAGACTATTAATTTACATATCCAAGAAGTTCAACAAGATGCAAGTAAAATAAATACAAAGAGATTCACACCTGAACACATCATAGTAAAAGTGTGGAAAGCCAAAGACAGACAATTCTAAACATGGAAAGAGAAAAATAAGTAATTCCATACAGCAGAGGATCAATAAAAAATAATGGCAGACTTCTTCTCACCAGAAACAATGGAGGCCAGAAGGCAGTGGAATGGCAAAATCAAAATGATGAAAGGAATTTTTAAAAATCCTATAAACCAAGAATTCTATATGCAGAAAAGCTATCCCTCAAAAATGAAAGTCAAATTCATAAATAAAGACTGAGAGAATTTGTTGCTAGTAGTCTTGGCTTTATAAAAATAGTGAAGAGCCCATCAGGCTAAAAGGGACCAAACTCTAGACAATGACTTGAATCCAGCGGGTAAAATGAAAAGCACTAGAAACAGTAAATATGTGTATTAATATAAAATACTCTATAGAAATATGATTATTGCTTCATGTAACTTGTGTCTTTTAAAGAACTTCAATGGGAAATGAGACAGCATAGGACTATTTTATTGGGCTTATTACTTATATAGCTATAACTATATATGACAATATTAACATGGGGGGAGGGAATGGAGTAATTTTGAAACAAATTTCTATATTTTACTGAATTAAGTTAGTGTTAATGTGAAGGAGACTGTGAAAAATGTTATAATCCCTAAATCTACTAGGAAAATAATTTTAAAATATAGTTTAGGGTGGACATTATGGGTGAAGGTGATTAAAAGGTATAAATTTCCAATTATAAAGCAAGTCATAGGGATGTAATGTACAGCATGGTGACTATAGCTAATAATACTGCATTGTATATTTGAAAGTTGGTAAGAGAATAAATCTTTCAAGTTCTCATCACAAGAAAAAATTTGTAACTATGTATGGTGACTGATGTTAACTAGATTTATTATGGTGATCTTTTCACAGTATATACAAATATTGAACTGTTGTGTTGCATGCATGAAACTAACATAGTGCTATATGTTAATTATATCTCAATAAAAATATAGTTTAAAAATCAACAGAGGAATTAAAATGGTACACTAAAAATATGACAAAAGGCAGTCAAGGAGGAACAGAGGAACAAAAAAGAAGGCACACAGAAAAATAGTAAAATGGGAAATCTGAACTATATTAAATCCAACTATATTACTATTACATTATATATGAATGGTTAAAAACTAATCAAAAGATAGCAGTTGTCAGACTTGATTTCAAAAAGATCCAACTACATGCTCTCTATAAGAGACACACTCTAGATTCAAGGATGCAACTGAATTGAATGTGAAAGCATGAAAACAGATATGAACTCAAACAGTAAGCACGAGAGAGCTGGAGAGGCTACATTAACATCAGGCAAAATAGACTCCAGGTCAAGAACTATTAGCAAAGACAGAGATGTTTTAAGTAATAACAGGGTCAAAACATCAGAGGAATTAACAATGATAAATATGTGTACCTAACAACAGAGCAAAACAGAATTAAAAGGAAAAATAGATATTATTTGGAGATTTCAATAATTGATAGAACAATTGGGCAGAACAGCAGCAATGATATAAAACATTATCAACCAACTCAATCTAACTGACATTTATAGAACACTTTCCCCAATGTATGCAGAATACACACTTCTTTAAGCTTACATGGAGCATTCTCCAGGACAGACCATATGCTATGCCATAAATGCTTGTATCACAAGAGTGGTTTAAAATCAACAATTTAAGTTTCACTGTAAGAAAACAGGAAAGGTGTAAATTGATCCCAGATAAGTAGAGTGTAGGAAATAAGAGCAGAAAGCAATGAAAAAGAAAGCAAGCAAAGGAAATTAACATAGTTAAAAGATGGCTGAGAGATGAAAAGATTAATAAATACTAAGATGATTAATGTTAGCAAAATTGATTAAACAAAAAAGGGAGAAGACTCAAATTATCAGTTTCAGGAACAGAGGGGATACCACTAGGCATCATACAGATGTCAATAAAATAACAGAATATTACGCACAATTTTATGCTAATAAATTCAACAACTTCAATGAAATACACAAATTCCTTGAACCTCAATCTACTAGAGCTGATGTAAGATAAAATAGATAAAATAGAAACTCTTAATTGTCCTGTATCTATTAAAGAAAATTGAATGATAAAATGTTCCTTCAAAGGAAACACTGGCCCACATGGCTTCAATGGTATACTCTGTCAACCATTTAGTGAAGAAAGACTATCAATCTTACACAAATGATTTTTTAAAATAGAGGTGATGGGAACAATTCTCAACTAATTTTATGAGGCCAGTAGTACCGTTATTCAAATCAGACAAATACATTAAAAGAAAAGAAAACTACAGATCAATAACCTTCATGAGTACAGAATAAAGGTCCTTAAAATATTAGCAAATCAAATTCAGCAATATATAAAAAGGTAATACAATACAAGCAAGTTAGGTTTATCCCAGGAAGTAAAGATTGGTTTAACATTTGAAAATAAACAATATAATTCACCACAACAACAGAATTAAGGAGAAAAATCCCCATATGATTATTTCACAAATGATGCAGAAAAAACCTTTGATGAAATTCAAATGTAGTCATAATAAAAGTCCTCAGAAAATCAGGAATAGATTTGAACATTCTCAATCTGATAAAAGGCAACCGCAAAAAAAACCTACAGCTAACATAATATCTAATAGTGAAATATTGAATATTTTCTCCCTAAGACTGGGAACATTCAGTTTTTCCCTAAGATCAGGAACAAGGAAAACATCTCTTATCATCTTTGTTCGACAACTTATTCTGGAGTATAATAAGCTTGTACAATAAGGTAAGAAATAGAAATAAAATGTAGTGACCTAAAGGCAGAAATATAACTTTTATTTCCAAAAGACATGATTGTCTATCTAGAAAATGCTAAGGGATTTACAAAAGAATTATCTGAACTCACAAGTGAACTTAGTAAAATCACAGGGCATAAAGTCAATAGAAAATAACAACTGTATTTCTATATACTAGCAGCAAACAATTAGAAAATTATATAAAATAATTCCACTTAAAATGGCATACAAAGTTTAAAATACTTAGGAAATAATTTAACAAAAGATGTGTAAGACCTCTTCACTGAAATCTACTATACACTGTTGAGATATCCATGTTCATGGATTGGAAGACTCAATATTGTTAGGATGTCAAATTATCTCCAAATTCATCTACAGATTCCATGGAATCCCAACCAAAATCCCAGAAGACTGTTTTATAGCAATGGACTGATTTTAATATTTACATGGAAATTAGAAAGATCTGAAATAGCCAAAGGAATCTTGCAAAAGAAAAACATAGTTGAAGGACTTAAACTACCCGATTTCCAGGCTTACTGTACAGCTACAGTAATCAGACCAGTGTGGTACTGGAGTAGGGATTGACAAAGTAACCAATAAAACAGAACACAGTCCAAAGACGGATCCACGTATATGGTTAACTGATTTTCAACAACGTTGTCAAAGCAATTCAACGCGAGAAAAGAAAGTCTTGTAAACAAATGGCACAAGGTCAACCGGACAACGCGTAGAAAATGAATCCCAACCCCTGTCTCATACCATATATAAAAATCAACTCAAACTGCAGCAGAGACCTAAACTTAAATGCTAAAATTACATCGTTTCGCGAAGCAAACACGAGAGAATAATTGCTGTCTTGGAAAAGGAAAAGATTTCTTTGGACACAAAAAGCACTAAATATAAAAAAATTGATAAAGTAGACTTCACCAAAATTGAAAACTTCTGCTCATCAAAAGACAGTTTAGGAAATAAAACGGGCATGTTACAGACTGTGAATAAATATTTGTAGTATGTATATTTGACAAAAGACTTGTATCCAGAATATATAATTCTACCAATCAATAATAAAAGACAAACAACCCAATGAAAAATCAGTTAAAAACCTGAAAAACACTTCACAAAAAAGATACATGAACATCCAATAAGCACATGAAAAGAAGCTCAATATCAATTTTACTCAGAAAGATGCAAATTAAAGCCTCAGTGAGGTACTACTTCACATGCAACAGAAGACTGACAACACCAAATTATGTAAAGCATATTAATTGCTCATCTATTGCTGACGGGAGTGTAAAATGGCATAACTATTTTCAGAAACTGACAGTTTATAAGGTTAAGCATCCAGCCAGCCTTTGAGTCAGCAATTCTACTCCTAGGTATTTAATCAACAATGAAAAAATATAGAGACACTCTTAAAAACTTTCTTAGCAGCTTAATTCTTAAGAGCAAAAAACTGGACACGACCTAAATGTCCAACAAAAGGATAATGTACAAACAAGTTGTATGTTTTCAAAATAGAATAGGACTCAACAATTAAAAAAAAAAAAAAAAAAAATGAACTACTGATACAAACCCAACAATGATGAATCTCCAAAACCTTATGCTGAGTGACAGGATCCAGATCAAGTACCTACTGTATGATGCCACTGGAATAAAATTCAAAAATAAAACTAACCTATGGTGATGGAAATCAGAAGAATGATGCTTATGTAGGGTGGAGACTGACAGGTGGGAGCACATGGGCAGTTTTGGGGCTGATGGAAGTGTTCTATAGCTCTGTTATGGTGTGGATGCATAAGTGAATCCATTGTCAAAATTCAAATTGTAGGGCTTCCCTGGTGGCGCAGTGGTTGAGAATCTGCCTGCCAATGCAGGGGACACGGGTTCGAGCCCTGGTCTGGGAAGATCCCACATGCCATGGAGCAACTGGGCCCGTCAGCCACAACTACTGAGCCTGCGTGTCTGGAGCCTGTGCTCCGCAACAAGAGAGGCCGTGATAGTGAGAGGCCCGCGCACCGCGATGAAGAGTGGCCCCCGCTTGCCGCAACTAGAGAAAGCCCTCGCACAGAAACGAAGACCCAACACAGCCATAAATAAATAAATAAATAAATAAATTTTTTAAAAAAATTCAAATTGTACACTTAAGATATGTGTGTCTCATTATATATAAATTGTACTTCATGAAAGATCATTGTTCAGAAGACTGTGGATAAACCTTCCACTTTTTACTTTAATATTCTAGACATCAATTTTGCACAGCTCACATTCTCCCTAATTAAAAAGTACAACCAATCATTGAGAGCAGCATGAAAAGAGACAAGCATCGGCTGTCTTGAATCAAATCAAATTATGACTGGCATCCCCACTATCAATATGTTCAATTTTTATTCTAAAAATCTTATTTGTGATTGTAATACAATACAATACAATTGTAATACAATTATGTGTTCTTTTTTCTAGCAAAAGATGCAGGCTATTTAATTCCTATAAAACCATCAATGTACACATCGATGTAATACTAATAAAAATAAATCTCACAATGGCAAAGGAATTCTTTGAAGATTAGGCTTAAAAATCACTGCTGTGAGAAATCTGGAATTCACTCTGATCTTACTTGCCTAAAAATGGACCTTTTTTGATCAATTAATGGAATAAAGCCTGATAACTTATTTCCATTTGTCAAATAAGCTTTAGCAACATTTAAATAATGGATGTTAATAGGCTATGCTAGGTGTTTGGGAAACTCCTTCCAGATACTCACTCACCTCTTATGCTTGATTTACTGCATCTGCCTTATGGCTTGTCTACCTGCCACCAGTTTCCCTCACCTCTTCAACCCCTCATGCATATGGCTGCCAGAATAATTTTCTTAAAAACTAACTTCCTCATGCCAATGGTCTGCTTTTTCCCCTAAGTATTATTAAATAGCCTTTTAAAAGCTCTTAATAATTACAGGTGAGTGATCACTAATGCCGGTGAGTGATCTTACTGTATAAAAGGACCATATGGCAATCTACATTTGTAATTGTCTTATCAACAGTCAAGCTATGTATTGTAATACTGCACATTCATTCACTAGGCGCCTGTCTGGCAAGGCACTGTCCAAGGTGCTCATAACTGATAAATGACTGTAACAAAGTCCTAGTCCTTAATTAGTTGACAATGAATTGGGAAACAAGGCATAGACATTAGATAAGGTGAAGCAATAATGTGATCTATATGATTTTTTAAAACACTGATATTAAATAATTCCCCTAGGAGGTCGACCTTAAAACTGAAACACAAAGGCTTCATTTGGGGGGATATGGTGAGGGTAGGGTACAGAAATAAATTAGCTGGCTGGTAGAATAATGCCAAATTATTGAAGGCTTGGCAAATCAGGCTCTTGGAGATAAGACTTTATCCCACAGGTGGTAACGGGTAGTGTAGATGCTTCCCGGTTGATGAGGAGCACTTGGATAATTTCTGACTACAAAGCTATCTTCTTTGCCCAGAGGGCTCCTATTGGAAATAAGACAGGTCACAGGAGCAGGTAAGGGAGAAGCAGATTAAGAAGAGTAGACAATGGTTGAGGAATCAGGACTGGAGTCAGGCATGTGGTGGTCCCATAACACCAGGGTCAAGCAGCTTTCACAATTCTCATTACATCCAATTATTATTTTCTATTTCTGTGTTTCTCTCCCTTTATCAGACATGAAGTCCTTGGGGGCAGAGCCCACTTATCATTAATTGTTGTAATTGTTATCAGTTATTATTTTACTTATATATTGTAATAATAATTCCTGGTACAAGGTAAACACTCAAATCTGTTTTCAAAAAACACACTAAGACCAGAGTGGGAGGTCAGAGGGAGAGGAGGAAATGTAACTATGAAAGCTGAATCAGAGGAGACATGACAATGGAAACAGAGGTCATAGAGAGAGATGTGGACAATGCTACACTACTGGCTTTGAAGATGCAGAGGGGGCCATGACCCAAGAAGTACAGGCAGACTCTAGAAGCTGGAAAAAGCAAGGAAACAGATTCTCCCCTAGAACCTCCAGAAAGAATGCAAGCCTGTCTATGCCTTGACTTCAGCCCAGTGAAACTAATTCAGACTTCTGACCTCTAGGACTATAAGGCAGTCAATTTGTGTTGTATTAAGCCACTAAATTTGTGATAACTTGTTATGGAAGCAATATGAAACTAATACAAATGTCTTACATTTGTTAGATGCTTCCTAACTTTTCAGATGTCAATGCCAGTAGCTATTTTGCAAGCTCATGGGTGTAGATCCCATGTCTCAAACTTCCGTGTGACTTTACAGAGACTGTGCAGAGTAGGCTCAATTACATCTTACTTGTTCGTGTAATTTACCACAGGTCACCCTCTTGGAAGTACACTTCTCCCTTGAGCAACATGGGGGTTTAATCCATGTATAACAGTCTGCCCTTCATGTCTGCAGGTCCTCCACACCCACAGACTTAACCAACCATGGACTGCCCAGTACTGTAGTTTTTACTACCGAAAAGTATCCACGTGTAAGTGGACCCACACAGTTCAAACCTGCGTTGTTTAAGGGGCAGCTGTAATCATTTTATATCTGGATCTTGAGGTCTTATCCACCCCCGCCTTTTTATTATTTCAGTATTGTCACTACCATGAAACAGACCTTTTTCTTCTGTCTCCCCACTTGTTCTGGAGGGGTAGAAAAGTTTACAATCAAGTCATGGAATGGTCTGGACTTGGGCTTGATAGAATGTTTTGATCTGTTTTTAATATTGCTGAAATTTGTGTTAATTTAAGTACTTCATGGCTGGCAGACCTATTCTGAGGTTCATTCTACCCTATAGATTTTGCAGTAAACACCTTCAGTGTGTTTTGATAGCATAGCTGTTATGGTAGAAAAGTTATTCCAAAAACAAATGTTCTAAATTTTATTTTTATCTTGCAGATGTCATTTTGATTAGAAAATGATATTTAGTGGCTAAAATGTTTAGAAACATATTACATACATCTAAATATGATCAGTCTTTTACAGAACTTAAATGGGAAATTACTTACATATGTACACAGAATATAATGGCATTAATGAAAAAGGGCGAGATCCTGTATTTATTTCTGATTTTACTTCTTACAGAATAAAGCCTCATTTTTACATGTTTTGAACTTTTGAAAATGTCTTGTTACAGGATAAGGGCATTTGTTTTCATTTTATTTTGTGGAGCAGGAAATTTCATAGTGCTATATAACCTTAGCAGCTTTCAAATACATATTGAAATATATGGACACAGTCAGATATAAATATATTCAACCTCCTTGGGCAAAATCTCCAGAACACAAAGTTTACTGGTTGTACAACCAAATGGCCTATTTAGGAAAAAGGTCAGCAAGTTGTAAAAAACGAAAATGATAAAACAACTTCAGGATGAGGGGGGATAGAAAAACATCACTTTACCTAAGGGGGAGAAACTACCCAAATCACATCCAGAATAAAGCAAGATCTTCTGAAATGCTATTGACAGATGGGGTTTATGCCAGCTATGTAACTTTCAGCAAGCCACTCAAATTCTCCATGTCCTCCTATTATATAGGAAGGGACTGGTAAAAAATAATCACCTATCACATCTGAATTCGGCCAGGCACTGAATTTTAAGCTGACAGTTACCTCTCAGAATTGGAAGTAGACAGATAGATAGAAGGAGTTTGAGACCAAAATCTCCTTTGGTTTGGAATGGCTTGGTTAGTTCAATCTGAAATGAATGGAATGGTTATTAACTGTACTCTGGAATCTCCATCTTAATAACCATCAGATACAACTCTAGCATTCTCTTTAATTACTATCTTGTTTCAGGGATGCTCAGAAAGTATTACTCATCTCACTGTTTACAGGAACTCAGCAAACAGTCAGGAATAAAAGCAATCATTTGATTCCAATGACCATCTAAAACCCTACTGTTAAAATCATTTCTTCTTCATGTAAAAAAAAAATTCTTCTCCTTTAAAAAAACATCATTTAGGGCCCCTTCCAGTCTATCAGTCTCTGGTTCTTAAATAATTTCTGACTCTCTTAAAATTTATAGAATATTTATAAATTTAAATTTATATTAAATTAAATTTATATTAAATTTATAGAATATTTTGTCTTCACATACCTTGGCACATTTGATTTTTTTTCTCAGCTATTTTTTTCCCTGCATGTTCTCCTCCCTAACTCCTTTCCTCCCCCTCTGCTTGACCTTCTTCCTTTTTTTTTCTCCTCCTCTTCTTCCTCTTCATTCTCCTCCTTTTCCCCCACACTCCCCAGTCTATAATTCTATTCCCATTTTGAATCATCAGAACTAGCTTTAATGTGTCTATTATGCCAGGCACAGAGCTAAGTGCTTTTCATATATTATCCCAGTAATTCTCATAGGAAGCTTACAAGTCCTATTACTAGCCCCATTTAAAAGGCTCACAGAAAGAAGACACACTGCTATGAAGTAGTGAAATCCAGATACACCTGGCACTTTCAGATTCCAGAGCCAAAAGCCACACAATCCTTTGTGATTGTTAACATCTTGAAAGCTTGTGTAACACATGCTCCCTTAGCTTCCAAACCAGACTGGGGGAGGGGAAGCAGTGGACAGCTCCAACCATACACTTACTGGTCCTGTGAGTGAACGGACACATGCATGAATGAAAAAGTAATAGCCAGTATGAAACTCTTGATTACCTTGGGGATCTGTTATGAAACATGTGGCTTATGCGTTCTCCTTGCATGCCATTACGTTTTGCTACTGCAATTATAGGTTTTAATACATATACAGTGCCCTGGGATCTTAGCAGCTGTGAAACCCATACCATGCATCCCCACTGTCCCTGACAGCGGTCATATCACAGCTGCTGCTGGGCTGTAAGGTGCCCCAGGTGAATTCACTTAAGCTTCCGCTACTGATCACCATCAATCTCATTGCTGCTGCTACTGCCCTCACAGATGCAGACAGGATAGTGCTGGTGGTCCTTGCCCCAACAACTTTACAATGGGCTTCAGAATTGCTGCCTTAGTTTTCCCTCTTAAAGAATTTTTAACAGGAGCAGAGGCGGGAGTGTGTCAGCACCGGACCCACTGGCTGGAGGCAAGACTCACCACACACACCACTCTCTTTAGAAAGCCGTGTGGCTGATAGGGTCTTGGTGCTCCGGCCAGGTGTCAGGCCTGAGCCTCTGAGGTGGGAGAGCCAAGTTCAGGACATTGGTCCACCAGAGACCTCCTGGCCCCACATAAAATCAATCAGCGAGAGCTCTCCCAGATATCTCCATCTCAACGCTAAGACCCAGCTCCACTCAACGACCAGCAAGCTCCAGTGCTGGAAGCCCTATGCCAAACAACTAGCAAGACAGGAACACAACACCACCCATTAGCAGAGAGGTTGCCTAAAAACATAAGGTCACACACATCCCAAAACACACCACTGGATGTGGTCCTGCCCACCAGAAAGGCAAGATCCAGCCTCATCCACCAGAACACAGGCACTAGTCCCCTCCACCAGGAAGCCTACACAACCCACTGAACAAACCTTAGCCACGGGGGGCAGACACCAAAAACAACAGGAACTACGAACAAGCAGCCTGCAAAAGGAGACCCCAAACACAGTAAGTTAAGCAAAATGAGAAGACAGAGAAACACACAGCAGATGAAGGAGCAAGGTAAAAACCCACCAGACCAAACAAATGAAGAGGAAATAGGCAGTCTACCTGAAAAAGAATTCAGAGTAATGATAGTAAAGATGATCCAAAATCTTGGAAATAGAATGGAGAAAATACAAGAAACGTTTAACAAGGACCTAGAAGAACTAAAGAGCAAACAAACAATGATGAACAATGCAATAATTGAAATTAAAAATTCTCTAGAAGGAATCAATAGCAGAATAACTGAGGCAGAAGAACGGATAAGTGACCTGGAAGATAAAATAGTGGAAATAACTACTGCAGAGCAGAATAAAGAAAAAAGAATGAAAAGAATTGAGGACAGTCTCAGAGACCTCTGAGACAACATTAAATGCACCAACATTCAAATTATAGGGGTCCCAGAAGAAGACGAGAGAAAGAAAGAGACTGAGAAAATATTTGAAGAGATTATAGTTGAAAACTTCCCTAATATGGGAAAGGAAATAGTAAATAAAGTTCAGGAAGTGCAGAGAGTCCCATACAGGATAAACCCAAGGAGAAACATGCCAAGACACATATTAATCAAACTATCAAAAATTAAATACAAAGAAAAAATACTGAAAGCAGCAAGGGAAAAGCAACAAATAACATATAACGGAATCCCCATAAGGTTAACAGCTGATCCTTCAGCAGAAACTCTGCAAGCCAGAAGGAAGTGGCAGTACATATTTAAAGTGATGAAAGGGAAAAACCTACAACCAAGATTACTCTACCCAGCAAGGATCTCATTCAGGTTTGATGGAGAAATTAAAACCTTTACAGACAAGCAAAAGCTAAGAGAATTCAGCACCACCACACCAGCTTTACAACAAATGCTAAAGGAACTTCTCTAGGCAGGAAACACAAGAGAAGGAAAAGACCTACAAAAACAAACCCAAAACAATTAAGAAAATGGTAATAGGAACATACATATCAATAATTACCTTAAATGTAAATGGATTAAGTGCTACAACCAAAAGACATAGACTGGCTGAATGGAGACAAAAACAAGACCTGTATGTATGCTGTCTACAAGAGACCCACTTCAGACCTAGGGACACATACAGACTGAAAGTGAGGGTATAGAAAAAGATATTCCATGCAAATGGAAATCAAAAGCAAGCTGGAGTAGCAATGCTCATATCAGACAAAATAGACTTTAAAATAAAGACTATTACAAGAGACAAAGAAGGACACTATATAATGATCAAGGGATCGATCCAAGAGGAAGGTATAACAATTGTAAATATTTATGCACCCAACATAGGAGCACCTCAATACATAAGGCAAATACTAACAGCCATAAAAGGGGAAATCGACAGTAACACAATCATAGTAGGGGACTTTAACACCCCACTTTCACCAATGGACAGATCACCCAAAATGAAAATAAATAAGGAAACACAAGCTTTAAATGACATTAAACAAGATGGACTTAATTGATTATTTATAGGACATTCCATCCAAAAACAACAGAATACACTTCTCAAGTGCTCATGGAACATTCTCCAGGATAGACCATATCTTGGGTCACAAATCAAGCCCTGTTAAATTTAAGAAAATTAAAATAATATCAAGTATCTTTTCCAACCACAACGCTATGAGACTAGATATCAATTACAGGAAAAAAATCTGTAAAAAATACAAACACATGGAGGCTAAACAATACACTATTAAATAACCAAGAGATCTCTGAAGAAATCAAAGAGGAAATTTTAAAAATACCTAGAAACAAATGACAATGAAAACAAAATGACTTAAAACCTATGGGATGCAGCAAAATCGTTCTAAGAGGGAAGTTTATAGCAATACAATCCTACCACAAGAAACAAGAAAATTCTCAAATAAACAACCTAACATTACACCTAAAGCAATTAGAGAAAGAAGAATAAAAACAACCCAAAGTTAGCAGAAGGAAAGAAATCATAAAAATCAAATCAGAAATAAATGAAAAATAAATCAAGGACACAACAGCAAAGATCAATAAAACCAAAAGCTGGTTCTTTGAGAAGATAAACAAAATTGATAAACCATTAGAGAGACTCATCAAGAAAAAAAGGGAAAAGGCTTCAATCAACAGAATTAGAAATGAAAAAGAAGTAACAACTGACACTGCAGAAATACAAAGGATCATGAGAGATTACTACAAGCAACTATATGCCAATAAAATGGACAACCTGGAAGAAATGGACAAATTCTTAGAAAAGCACATACCTTCTCAGACTGAACCAGGAAGAAACAGAAAATAAAAACAGACCAATCACAAGCACTGAAATTGAAACTGTGATTAAAAATCTTCCAACAAACAAAAGCCCAGGATCAGATGGCTTCACAGGTGAATTCTATCAAACATTTAGAGAAGAGCTAACACCTATCCTTCTCAAACTCTTCCAAAATACAGCAGAGGGAGGAACACTCCCAAACTCATTCTATGAGGCCACCATCACCCTGATATCAAAACCAGACAAAGAAGTCACAAAGAACGAAAACTACAGGCCAATATCACTGATGAACACAGATGCAAAAATCCTCAGCAAAATACTAGCAAACAGAATCCAGCAGCACATGAAAAGGATCATACACCATTATCAAGTGGGGCTTATCCCAGGAATGCAAGGATTCTTCAGTATACGCAAATCAATCAATGTGATACACCATATTAACAAATTGAAGAATAAAAACCATATGATCATCTCAATAAATGCAGAAAAAGCTTTTGACAAAATTCAAGACCCATTTATGATAAAAACCCTCCGGAAAGTAGGCACAGAGGGAACTTACCTCAACATAATAAAGGCCATATATGACAAACCCACAGCTAACATCATTCTCATGGTGAAAAACTGAAACCATTTCCACTAAGATCAGGAACACAACAAGGTTGCCCACTCTCACCACTATTATTCAACATAATTTTGGAAGTTTTAGCCACAGCAATCAGAGAAGAAAGAGAAATAAAAGGAATCCAAATTGGAAAAGAAAAAATAATCATGTTACTGTTTGCAAATGACATGATACTATACATAGAGAATCCTAAAGATGCCACCAGAAAACTACTAGAGCTAATCAATGAATTTGGTGAAGTAGCAAAATACAAAATTAATGCATAGAAGTCTCTTGCATTCCTATACACTAACAACAACAAATCTGAAAGAGAAATTAAGGAAACACTCCTATTTACCACTGCAACAAAAAGAATAAAATACCTAGGAATAAACCTACCTAAGGAGACAAAAGACCTGTATGCACAAAACTACAAGACACTGATGAAAGACATTAAAGGTGATACAAACAGATGGAGAGATATACCATGTTCTTGGATTGGAAGAATCAACACTGTGAAAATGACTATACTACCCAAAGCAATCTACAGATTCAATGAAATCCCTATCAAACTACCAATGGCATTTTTCACAGAACTAGAACAAAAAATTTCACAATTTGTATGGAAACACAAAAGATCCCAAATAGCCAAAGCAATCTTGAGAAAGAAAAACAGAGCTGGAGGAATCAGGCTCCCTGACTTCAGACTATACTACTAAGCTACAGTAATCAAGACAGTATGGTACTGACACAAAAACAGTAATATAGATCAGTGGAACAGGATAGAAAGCCCAGAGAAAAACCCACGCACATAGGGTCACCTTATCTTTGATAAAGGAGGCAAGAATATACAATGGAGAAAAGACAGCCTCTTCAATAAGTGGTGCTGGGAAAACTGGACAGGTACATGTAGAAGAATGAAATTAGAATACTCCATAACACCATACAGAAAAATAAACTCCAGATGGATTAAAGACCTAAATTTAAGGCCAGACACTATAAAACCCTTAGAGGAAAACATAGGCATAACACTCTATGACATAAATCACACCAAGATCTTTTTTGACCCACCTCCTAGAGAAACGGAAATAAAAACAATAATAAACAAATAGGACCTAATGAAACTTAAAACCTTTTGCACAGCAAAGGAAACCATAAACAAGATGAAAAGCCAGCTCTCAGAATGGGAGAAAATATTTGCAAATGAAGCAACTGACAAAGGATTAATCTCCAAAATATACAAGCAGCTCATGCAGCTCAATATCAAAAAAACAAACAACTCAATCCAAAAATGCACAGAAGATCTAAGTAGACATTTCTCCAAAGAAGATATACAGATTGCCAACAAACACATGAAAGGATGCTCAACATCACTAATCATTAGAAAAATGCAAATAAAAACCACAATGAGGTATCACCTCACACCAGTTAGAAGGGCCATCATCTAAACGTCTACAAACAATAAATGCTGGAGAGGGTGTGGAGAAAAGGGAACCCTCTTGCACTGTTGGTGGGAATGTAAATTGATACAGCCACTGTGGAGAACAGGATGGAGGTTCCTTACAAAACTAAAAATAGAGCTACCATATGACCCAGCAATCCCACTACTGGGAATATACCCGGAGAAAACCGTAATTCAACAAGAGTCATGTACTACCATGTTCATTGCAGCACTATTTACAACAGCCAGGACATGGAAGCAACCTAAGTGTCCATCGACAGATGAATGGATAAAGAAGATGTGGCACATAGATACAATGGAATATTACTCAGCCATAAAAAGAAACGAAATTGAGTTATTTGTAGTGAGGTGGATGGACCTAGAGTCTGTCATACAAAGTGAAGTAAGTCAGAAAGAGAAAAACAAATACCGTATACTAACACATATATATGGAATTAAAAAAAAAAAAGGTTCTGATGAACCTAGGAGCAGGACAGGAATAAAGATGCAGCTCTAGAGAATGGACTTGAGGACATGGGGAGGGGGAAGGGTATGCTGGGACAAAGTGAGAGAGTGGCATTTACATATATACACTAATGTCAAATAGCTACTGGGAAGCAGCTGCATAGCACAGGGAGATTAGCTCGGTGCTTTGTGACCACCTAGAGGGACGGGATAGGGAGGGTGGGAGGGAGGGAGATGCAAGAGGGAAGAGACATGGGAACATATGTATATGTATAACTGATTCACTTTGTTAGAAAGCAGGAACTAACACACCATTGTAAAGCAATTAAACTCCAATAAAGATTATTTAAAAAATAAAAAATAAAAAATAAGATATGCTGTACATGAAGATATTTTATAAATACCAAGTAATAACGTTATGTTACTCAGAAATGTGTAACAAAGAAACTTTCCAGTATCTGGATGGATAAAAAGTCAAGGATGATATAAAATCTATTTTTTAAGTTTAAATTTTTTGTTCTAATGTTTATTATAGCCTAATTTTTTTTATTTTTTTGTTTTTTTTATTTTTATTTTTTGGCTGTGTTGGGTCTTCGTTTCTGTGCGAGGGCTTTCTCTAGTTGCGGTGCGCGGGCCTCTCACTGTCGCGGCCTCTCTTCTTGCGGAGCACAGGCTCCAGATGCGCAGGCTCAGTAGTTGTGGCTCACGGGCCCAGTTGCTCCGCGGCATGTGGGATCTTCCCAGACCAGGGCTCGAACCCATGTCCCCTGCATTGGCAGGCAGATTCTCAACCACTGAGCCACCAGGGAAGCCCTAGCCTAATATTTTAAAGTTCAAGGAATTTGACTCTTTTTCCTCATTTGATCCCAAAGACCTTCTTATCCATTCAGTGGAAATAAACTTTGAACTCATTTTTTAAAAAAAAATAAAAAGAATTTGTAACAGATTTCCTAGGAGCCTTCGTTAAGGGTTCCACCTGGAGCTACACCAAGCAGAGCCAATGCAACTTTCCAGCACCCAGAGACCAAGGCAGGCCCCACCCTCTCTGCCACCTCAGAGAGGATTTCCTGTCTACCCAGGTCACATATGTTTAAATGGCTTTTTCCTCTCTTGTATGGGTATTATTTCCAAGGTTTGGGGCCATTTGCCACCTGCTTCCTCTAAATATCTGATTATTATGTCTCTTATCCCTTTCCATTCTAGTTCCCAGGGACCCAGGTAGCCAGTAGAGGCAGGTTAGGCTGCACACCTTTCTACATCATTAGAACACTGAACAACTGCTGAATTTAAAACAAAACAAAACACTGATCAGGTTCGTTTTTAACAAACCTACATATACATCCAAGTGAATACTGACACACCCTCTTTTCCAGCAATGTTGGAAATACTTTTGGAAACTTCTCTTAGAATCACTTTTAAAAATAAATGGAATCAATGAATGGGATACTACCCAAATAAATGGTGAAAAATCCTTATCTTTTGTGGGTAAAGTTGGTTTATGGAGCTAAGTCTACATAACATGCTGGCTGCACATGATCTTGGCCCCCATATGTTCCCTGATCTCATTGTCTACCAAGGCTGATGCTCAGCGGAGACACACAGGTGCAGCTTACTGGCTGCTGATAGACCGTATCTGTTCTGGTTGGTTGGTGCCTGCTATACTGGGGTGTTACATTTTGTGAAAATTGCCCTGTCTCCATCTGTTCTCCACCACACTGACCTTGTTGCTCCTTGGGCACCTAAGGCATGCTCTGCCTCAGGACCTTTGCACTTACTGCTTCTTCTTTGCATGCACTTCCTGGCAGAAATGCTTGTCCTCCATGTTATCTCGCTGGCTCCCTTCTTCCCTTCCATGCATGGCTCTGTTCAAATATCTCATCAGGCAGACCTTCTCTGACCACTCATTGATGGGAAAGTAATTCTGCCCATTACTCTTTCTCCTTACCTTGCTTCATTTTTCTTCATGGTATGCGTCATCCCAAGGAGTTTACAAAGTTTACAAAGATATTTTAAAGATATTTTAATTTATTTGCTTTTTTCACATGATTCCTCCATTAGAACATGAAACCCATGACAGTAGGGGTGATGTGCATGTTAAATAAACACAGTTATTTAACATAGTTAAATTCTATATCACCTGGGCTTAGAACAGTGTCTTGCATGTAGGAAGCCCTCAATAAATATTTGTAAAATGACTCCTGTGAATTTCTGATTAAAAACAGGGTCTGACTGTAAAGCAAGAAGGCATGCCTATCCTCCTAGCTCATAAACTTATTTCTGATGATAATTCTACAAAAGCACTTTTTAAAATGTTTGTAACAACCATGGCCTCTTAAGATGTCAACCTTGACAGACAGTTGGAAATAAACACTCTGGCTTAATATAAACAAATAGAATATAAATGTTTCCCAACTGTATCATCATGTCACATATCTTTCCCTCTTCTACTTGAGTGGGCAACAAAGATACCACTAGCAGATGAGTTTGTTTTTGTTTTTTTAATGACTGCTAGCTAGTTGAGCCAGGCTTGATGTCACCTCTTTAACTGAGTTGTCAGCATCTGCTAGGTAAGGAGATAATGGAGCTAATAAATAACAACAATGATAAAAATAAACCTAGTTAACACTTAATGAGGACTTATTATGTGCCAGGCGGTGATAAGCATTTCACAAGCTTTATCTTATTTAAGCCTCATAAGAATCCTATGATATGTTCAATTTTAGAGAAAATTTCTCTAATTGTAGATTTGCTTAAATAACTTGCTTAAGGTCACCGAGTCAGAAAATGGCACAGAGCAAGGTCTCAAACTCAAGTGTTTCCAGCTCCAGACTGTGAACCTTTAAGCTCGATTACTCACTAGTCCCCGTGTGTATCATGTGTTGGATGTACACACATGATGAATCCCATCACACAGTTCAGGGTGGAGATGCAACCCCTTCTATCCAGGAGTTTATATTCAACCACCTCACCCAAAGGCCCAACAAGTTTGTCAACCTAAAAGTCTCATTTGTAGGCCTGAAGAAGAGGACATTTATGCTTATTTCATCCTACTCACACTATCCAGTTTTAATACTGAACAGGTGGGAAGGGTTTCTAAATCCTGGTGAGGTTTCCCACTGACTTGGTTGTCCTCTGCTGTACTTTCGACATTCAAATAATCAACAGTGTTCACTTCTGTAGTACACTGCAGTTTCAGAAGTGCTTCTCCATCCATTATCATGACAAACATCTGAGTCAAGGAGGTCAGGGGATATTATCATCATTTTTCCGACGATAGAGTAATTGTTCACAAAGGTAGGAGGCAGAGCTAGAGCCCACACTTCCTCTTCCTAAAAACAAATAAAACAAAATGGAACTGCTGTGGAGTTTCAAAGAAATGGAGTAATGTAATCCTAAAGCTGAAAGAGGTCCCAGAAGTCCTGTTTTTCATCTACCTCATTCTACAGGTGAGGAAAAGAGTCCCAGGGAGAACTGCCCAAGGTAGCAGAGGTACTGTCCAAACCAAAAGTAGAAGGCAAAACGTTTCAGTACATTTCATGCCTCCTAACCACAGGTGGCCTCTAGGACACAAACATTATACTACACGCACACACAGGCTATTAGAAAACGAGAAAGTTCTCTACTGAAAACGCTCAAATCTCTCCAACTTCTAAAATGGCTGATACGCAAGCCTGACTGCGCATGATTTAAATGGAACACAAAATGAAACTTGCCATAAAGATAATGTTACAGAAAGTGGCAAGCTTCCTAACTGGCCCCCAAAGTCACACTGCAGCTAGACCATAACATTAGCAGTATCTGATTTCTCATTGTTTTTGTGAGAATTGCACGGGAACTTAAAACTGCACTGCTGTTGTCTGGTTTCCTGGCAGAAATCTCTTCTCACCTCATCATCCTTCAGTCCCTGCTTTCCTGAGAGGAAGACGCCCTTCTCCGCCAATTTTCCTCTCCCTTGGGTGGCTACAGCAAAAAATCAGGAGCTGTATTCATGGAATGTGGCTTCACGGAAGCTCTAGCCTGGGGGATGGGGTCTGCAATGGTTGGGTCTCTGCAACCATCCCTGTAGGGACCTAGTCTCACCCAGAAGAGCAGGGGAGCCATACAGGTATGAGTTTGGGTATATTGCCAGAGAGAGGGTTGGCTCTGCTGGAGGTGAGGGTGGGAGGCGACAGGGACTGGAACTTAGGGGCACGGGTTCTGTGCACTAGAGCTGGTCCTGCAGGAACGCCTGGGAAGGCTGGATCTGTGGGTAGACTGCCCCCACCTCCTCTCCACTCTCACTTCTCTTAAGATGACTTTGAATTCAACAAGTCTTTCTTGAGCACCTACTCTGTGTGAGTACTCAATATTAATTATTTTACTGGAGCCTAATTACTTAATATTGGCTTAGAGTCAGTTTAAGATTCATGTATTTGGAAGAGTTTTAAGAAAAGAAGAACGCTTTGTTTCCACGTAGGGCTCACTGTGTGTATACGACATTAGAATTTAGTCCTCAGAACTCCCTCAGAACTCCGTAAGATATACTGATAAAATATAGATGTTTTTTGTTCTGACAGAAAAGGAAGATTGACATTCTAGAACCTGCCCCAGGTCACACAACAGGTAAACATTTGGCAGTACTGAATCTAGGATGCTAGTGTTGTGATTCTTGGATGCCGTGGTATCGAATGAAACTCGTGGCCTAGAAACCTGTACTGCCCTGCCCCCATGAGCAGGTGCTGGCAGAGAGGCAACTTACTTACGCATTTTGAGGTCAGCAGAGTGTAAAAAGGGACCCCTCCCTCCCGCTTATACACCCACTAGAGCCGCCTGCAGAGCATGGGTCTGCTCTGATCCTATTCATGATTATCAGCACAAGTGAAACTTTTTTTTTCTTTTTGACACAGTTGAGGTAGAGTGTAAGTTTCCAAAAGGAAAATGGTAAGGAACGACAGAAAGAAAAGATTAGAAAATAAGTACTGAATCCAAAGAGTGAGTTTCAAATATTTAAAAATCTTGGTAGAAGTACCAAAGCATTTGGCTAAGCCCTCGATTTCCTTTTTTTAAAAATAATCATACAAGGTACATCCAGGATGGCAGGCTCCTGGCTTCCCTCCGCCCTGCTGATGCTCAGCATGCTGGCTCTCCTGCCCCAAGAGGGACTAGACTGCCGAAGTACCTAGCTCTTTCCAAGGAGTACCAAACTCAAAGTTCAAAAGCAAAAATTGTTTCTGTTTCAAAATTCTTAGATGCCAGGGCCTTCTCTCTCAATTCCATGCTACTCTGAGATTTACAGGGCAGAATTAGTGAACAGATGAATTAACCCTGTCCAGATTCAAGTTATCATCCATCTACCCCTGGCTGTATTTATGCACTGATTCACCCAAGAGCTCCATCTCCTCCCTTCTCTTCATGCCTCCTCTCTACTCTCCTCCACCCCAAACTTCAACAGGAATGCCTATGTTATTTCCTCAATATAATGCAGGCTTACAGTCACATTTACAGGCACACAAGAATGATCAACTTACATAAGGGTTGGGGCATTCTACCATAGTAGCCACTTGGAATGAGACAGTTTTCAATCATACATGAGATTTGTATTGAAAGCCTTCCTAGATAAAGATGGCTGCTCATTTTTTAACAAGAGTGGTCCTTCCCACATAAATGTGGCCCCAACATGCTCTTTGGAACATCTGTGGCAAAGCAAACTGTGCATCAAGGCCTAAAAGATTAAAAGGAGTTAAAAAAATGACCTATGAACCTTCATGTGGATTTAAAGCAACATTAAAGGGACTCTATGTGTGAAAGAAACGATTTTTAGTATAAGATTTTAGCACGTCTTACATTAAAAGGAGAAAGTGCTAACTTTTTATTCTCTTTGAATGTCATTTTATTGAAATCTGCTTGCTACGTATGGTTTCAAAAGTGGGATTTCTTTCCAGATAATTTTTTTGAAAATAAGTTATAAGGTGTGGCTGCTCTATTATTTAAAGGTGTAACTTATTAACTTAATGCCTCATAATTTGGGCTGAATTTATGTGTTAAACCAACATTTAAAAAATACATTGTTTCGGGGCTTCCCTGGTGGTGCAGTGGTTGAGAATCTGTCTGCCAATGCAGGGGACACGGGTTCGAGCCCTGGTCTGGGAAGATCCCACATGCCGCAGAGCAACTAAGCCCGTGAGCCACAACTACTGAGGCTGCGTGTCTGGAGCCCGTGCTCCGCAACAAGAGAGGCCGCGATAGTGAGAGGCCCGCGCGCTGCGATGAAGAGTGGCCCCCCGCTCGCCACAACTAGAGAAAGCCCTCGCACAGAAACGAAGACCCAACACAGCCAAAAATAAATAAATAAAAATTTAAAAAAGAAAAAAAAAAATACACTGTTTTTACCTCGTCCCTTCTAGCTAAAAGCTTACATGATTATATAGGTGGCATAATTTAGGAACAATGACCCATTTCATGCCACAATTTACAAAAGAGCAGTTATTCAAGTAATTCTCATTCCCTTGTAACCTTATACCTCTTCTTTTCTGTATGGCCTAGGGCTTTTAGCAAATTCTGATCTAGAATGTTTAAGCCCTCCCTATCTTTCAGGCATTGTCTTAGGTGCTTATTTATTTATTTCTCATGCTAGCCCTGTAAGGTAGTTACCATTGTTATTATTCCGTGAGATGTTACGGAAAAAACCGAACGAACTTTTTGGTCAACCCAATATTATGCTCAACATTCAGCAGTTTGAGGGGCAATGAAGCTTGAGGAAATTAAGTGCTTTACCAAGATTATAACAAATCTCTGGGTGCAAATCCAGATCTGCCCCCCAAATTCTTTCACCTTAGCCAGTCCACACTATAGTGCATTTGTTTCATTTTATGCCTTTTAATTATCTATGACTGCATAACAAATTAAAACAATCATCATTCATTTTTCTCTTGGATCTGCAATTTGGGCGGGGTTTGGTGGGGAAGGGGTTTCTGCTCCATACAACACTGGTCTGCTGGGAGGACTCTGCTGGGGGTGGGCAGGGGGGGCGTGGGGGGAGACTCCTTCCAAGATAGCTCCTCCTCCTTGCTGGCAATTTGCTGCTACCGCTCAGTTCTCTTAAGGTATCTTTTCAAGGGTGGCTGGGGTCTAAGGAACAAGTGTTTCAAAGACAGAAAATGAAGTGACCAATTTCTAAAAGCCTGGGCCCAGAACCTGGCACTGTGCCATTTCTTCTGTATCCTATTGGCCAAAACCAGTCAGAGAGCCCAGATTCAAGGAAAGACGTCATAGGTTCCACCTGTCAAAGGGAGGAGTGCCAAAAAATTTGGGGGCCACGTGACAAAAGCCTCCTACTTTATAAGATTTACTAGTTCGGAGTGATTTCATTAAATTGTGAAATTCCTATTTTATGAATGCAATCATCCCCCACAAGTTTGCATATACATACCTACCAATGGTAGCTTCTCAGAGGTGGGAAGGTCTGGATCTTTTTACACTTTTCCTGCATATTCCTTTTACTGTTATTACAGTGGATTCTCTACATAGATTATTTGGGCTTCTGAAGAGAGTGACCCTGGGCTTAAGAGGGAGCTTTTATTTTCATGTCTTCTTTTCAGTGGTCTCAGCAGAGGGACTCGTTCTCATCACCTGCAGCTGGACCAGTTTCCCCGCTGGCCACTCCACTATAGTAGAGAGGTCTCTTTCTTAGATTTGATACATCTTGGTCTTACCCTTTTAACAAAACTTGACCAGTTCATGCCTGACTGGGATATCAGATATGACAGTTTGATTCCAGTTATTCCAATTGACCTTTGCACATAAACATCCCTCTCATAGCCAGTGTTTGCATTGATATTTTTGGCAGTTGTGTTGGCCCTGCGTCCTAGATGGATGAGTCTAAAAAATAAAGGCAGCAGCATGTGTCTCTTACGTCCTTTGTAACTCTCCACACCAATCAGTTAGGAGTTTGGTGTATACAATGCCTATCTAACAAATATTGCAGCTGATGCTTAGAATAAAATCTAAAGAAAATATATTCAGGGGCAAGAATCTCTCTGAATGACACTATACATAATGGATCAGATTCAGCATTATGAAGGATACCCTTTCAATTTTGTGATTTCATTTCTGAGTTAGATTCTGCAATCACTCTTGGAATAAGACACCTGACATCTGGGCTTTGCTCTCTGTTTTGAGTGTACCCCCATGTCAAAGTCTTTGAAATATTCTGGATTGAAAATGAGATTTCAAGGAAGTATTTAATTGGAAGTGGGTATTATTCCCTTTGAATTGCATCCAAAGCTGCAGTTTTTTAACCTTTCATTAACTTAGTATCACACAAATCTTTTTCTAATTATACAACAGCCAACATATGTTAATTTGTAGAATGAATTCTGTTTAATTACAGCAAAAAATATGATGGAAACTAAAGCTCTGAAGAAGTTATACAAAGGAATCTTTAAGTTAATATCATTTTGTTTTAGACGGTACATAACTCAGCACCTATGAATCCTTGTGAGCCATCTACTACCACAAGTTTTACTTTTATTTAAATCACACGACCATTAAGAACGAGACTTAAAAGAATTTCCTGAGTTGAAAAGAACTGTCCGCTTACTTTATCAAACTCGACTGCTTTGTAGATGAGTGCCTGTTACTCTGTAGGAATTCTATCATTTGCCATCTTAAAAGGTGTTTGCGAGTTTGTACTTTTTAGTTGTCTATTGCGGCATATCAATGTACCCCAAAACTTAGTGGTTTAAAACAAATTATTTCTAGAGAGATAAAGTGACTTTTCCCAAAGCCATGCTAAGCACTTATCTTACAGAAGTATTCTGATACGGATATTTGCATGTAATTTCTGCTTTTATATACAAGGTATGTAACACTCTATAGCTCACTGTCTCCCCTTCTTTGTATTAAGATATTTCACTGGGATATAATTTGGGGTATGTCAAACTAGATGATCTGATTTAAATGATCCTGGGTAACTGAAGGCTTCCACCGTGTACGGATGTTAAAATCGAAATAAGTGAATATTCGTGCTAGGGGAGGGAAGCCCTTCTGGAGCGGAAGACTCCCGGACTCTCTTTACTGCCTCGCTTACCCTCCCCAGAATTGGGTGGGAAGTTAAAGGGTGACTTGTTTGACTGGAAAATGTGGGAAGAATAAACCAGGCAAGCTCAAGCCACCTGCTCACCCCGCTCCCCGGGGAAGTGACCCGTCTGTCCACAGACAGCGTGGCTGTGCTCCCCGCTCCAGACTCCACGCACGTTCTGTGGAGCAGACCCTCCGCCCCTCACCCTCCCCAGCCCCACTGCCAGTGGGGGGGCAGAAGACGGTCTCATTCCGATGTTTAGTGTTCAGAACCACAAAAGCATCCTCTGGTGCTACCTTTATCAGCAAAAGTGGTGATAATTTGATCTCCTATCTGCAAACTCTTTGGTCTTTTTTCCCTCAGTTCAGAATGCGGGAGGATCTACAAGGGTACAGTTTACAGAGTCACTGTCAAGCCTCAACAACTCGTCATCATCACAACAGCAACTATTATGATTAGTAACGCTTGTTGAGCACTCGCTATGTGTCAGGCTATCAGTTTACTACATTTTCATGTGTTATCTCATTTCATCTAATTACGACAAAGCCAAGCCAAAGAAACCACACAATATAACTGGGAGTTTCAGTAGCTTTCAGAGTTGGCCACCATGAAATCCTCCCCTCCCTGCATGCACATGCCTCACCCCACGTCACGAGATGGGGTCTACTTCCCCTCCCTTTGACTCTAGGCTCACCTTAATGACTCCCACAGATAGGACGCAGGGGCAGGGAAAGTGACATTTGGGGACTTCCGGAGCCCAGGCCTGAAGAGGCCCAGCAGCTTCCACTTCCCTTCTCTGGGGAAGCCAATCCCCTACGATGAATCCTGAATGATGAGAATAAGCTGGAGCGAGGGAGCCCTCATGGAGGAGCACAGAGGAGCCAGACACAGGAGTGAGAAATGGTAAATCACTGGTTTAAGTCACTGAGTTTTGGGGCAAGTTGATACACAGCAACAGACAACTGAAACAAAATACAAACTTGCAGACGCCCTTTAAAATGGCAAATGCACCACTGCTATGGTGTAACAAGAATTTTTAAAGATCAGCAGATGATTTATTAAACCATAAAGTCATGATCCATTTGGACATAGAGTACCTATATGGTCCAAGTCACGCTTTCTCAAATGTCATTCTAAATGAGCCACTTTCAAGGGACAAACAATACCATCACCTCAAGACATCAGTGCCACTCTTATTCAAAAGGATAAAAGCTCTTCGCTGAATAATCAAGATTATCCCTCTCTATTCCCTGTAGAGATCTCGCCATCTCTTTGCCTCGTATTCAATTATCGTATAGAACAGTTTCTACACCCTGGCTCTACACTCCTTCCTCTGGGGCGCCCTCCCAACCCCGCATCCTCGGCCCCAAGCTGGCTTACTCCTCATTGTCTCGTTAATGCTCTGCTCATATTTTAGCTCAGTGCCCATCACATATAATTTATGATTCATGTAAACTCTGTGAGAGCAGAGACCTGGCCTGTTTTGTTACTGTTGTATTCTAAGCACCAGAACAGCACCCATATGGAGTGGGTGCTTCACTCATTCGCTTATTAGTGGTTGAATAAGCGAACGAGTGAATATGCTTTCCCTCCCACCCCGGGGCCAGATACTGTTTCTTGGGGTTGAACATCCAATGCCACTTCTTTCACTCTCTCTCTTGTGGTGGAGGGGCTGGAGGCCTGGAGGCTCCTAGTCGTACTTGTGGCCAGGGTCCGAATGCAATCCCGTTCTGCCAGATGGACAATCTGTGTGAGATCTGGAGGGCAAGGGGAACCAGGGAGGTTCTTCTGCCACCAGCTGTGGTTGACACTCGGGTTCGGCAGATGCGCGTGTTTGTAGAAGTCAGCCAGCTACCCAGTCCCCAGCGGCAGCTGTGAACCTGGCAGTGGTTTCTACATTTTCCTGCCCTCTGGGTGACAGCTTTGGCAATGTGACCTAAATGCCTAATGGTGGCCCTGACTTTCACTCCTTCAACCCTTACAATGTTTGTTTCCTACAGTATCTGGAACGGCTTTTGTTTTTACTACTGAGTTCTGATAGCTTCACAGACGGCATTCCCTTGAGGGCACGAAATGCCTTGGTCCTCTCCGCATATCCATACCTGCAGTGTCTGGATCACAGTGGAAACTAATAAAGATAATAAGGACAATAATAGCAAACAATGTTTAATAAGTGTCCAGCACTGTTCTAAGTGCTTTACGTCTATTAGCTTATTTAATCTACTCAATAACCCTGTGAGGCAGGTACTACTGTCTTCTTTTAGAGATTATGAAACTGAGAACAAATAAGTTAAACAACTTGCTTAAGAAATCACTGCTTTGCACAGTGGACTGAGGAGTCGCCAAACCTGGCTAGTTTGGCTCTCAAGTCTGTACTTGTATCTAGTATTCTCTCCTGCCTGAATGATGTTTGCTGAAGGACTTGAAGACTCAACCACTAAAATTTTATAATTCATTTATTATAAATGTCCTGTGTGCATTTATCATAAAATAGCCATTCAAAATATCTTCCTTTAAGACTCTTAACTTTGAAAGATGTTCTTGTAGCATCAGAAGAGTATATATATGCTTCTCGTGCTTAACTATTTTTTCCAATGACTCATGAAAACAATGAAAAAATAAGCAGCCTGGATATTAGCATTGTAGGAAAGGTAAGAAGAACCATGGTGAAGAATATTCATAGGTTTCTTGTGAACCTCTTGATGCACATCGTTCTGCCTCTTGTCTGGGAGCACAAGCTAAAGCCAATGGCCGTTGGATGCAGCAACTGCAGGGATTATCTCTCTCTTGTTACTGCGGCTTCTGCCAATTGGAGAATAAGCTTTCCTACCAAGACTCCAAAGGAATGGAGAAGAGAGTCAGGGAAGATGCAAAGACAAGTAAAGTAAAAAATCTAAGTGGGAATGGACCCAGCATCCGATCATTAACATTGTGGACAAAAGTGCACAATCTTCAAAGATGACCAGTGCATAAATCTGTGTGTGTGTGGGGGGGGGGATGGGATAAACAAAAAAGGCATTGGAGGTATCTTTCTCTCCACGCCAGATGTCTCCTGACACACACAGGGATCTACTAGTAGCCGTGGACAGGGCCGGCACTTATTCCCCAGGGGACAAGTGTCTTTATCTGATGGATGCATTTGGAAGGAAAATTTGAGCACAAATAGCCCAGCCCCTTCTTTCTCTCTTGTAAGTAAACCTGTCATTCTTCTCGGCTCCTCCATATCTTAAATTTTAGAGGGCTCAACTCTGTCCATGGGGAGGGGTCTGGACTTTGTCCACTGCTGATAGTGATGCGGAGGGTAAGTCTGTGCAATTCTGAGGTTCAGTACTGGGAAACCCACTTGCCTCAAGTTAAAAGCCACATTCCCCAGTAAAGAGCCACAGCCCTTACCTGCAATTACAAAATCCCCCAGTGTTGAAAACAAATTTTTTCCCCAATTCATCTGGCAGCAAAACCTGAAGTGACCTGAGTCGATGGTGGCAAAACCTGACCTTGATGGACATGACGCCACTTACAGTCCTTATTACCCCACTTAAAGCTATGTGTCCAATACAACAGCCAATAGTCACATGAGTCTATTTAAATTTAAGTCAATCACTATGAAATATTAAAAATTCAAATTCTTAGTCATGCCACATTTCAAAAGCTCAAGAGCCGTATGTAAATAGTGCTCTCACATAGAATAACGCAGATAAAGACCCTCAGCATTGCAGAAAGTTCTACAGTACAGCACTTAGTCATGTTTTCTTATAAACACATTCATATCTGGTTATCAGATATTAATAATAATAAACAGCATATGCACCATTTTCCCCCTAAATCTAAAAAAATGTGGAATTGCAAAATCGCATCTGGTCCAAAGGATCACAGATAAGGAGTACTGGCCTGCTTCAGCTTTTATTAGTTATAAAGGCAATATTTGGTCTTTTTTCAGGTTTAGACTTTACCTATTAGGGACTGAAGGATTGTATCCCCCCAAATTCCCATGTTGAAGTCCTAACCCCCCCAATGTGATGGTATTTTGGGGTGAAGCCTTTGGGAGATAATGGTTTAGATGAGGTCATGAGGGTAGGGTCCCATGATGGGACTACTGTCCTTAGAAGAAGAGACACAAGAGTTCTCTCTCCCACATACGAGGATGAGGCAGAGACTGCAGTGATAAAGCACAAGCCCACAGACGTCAAGGACTGGCATCAAAGTAGGAAGAGGCAGAGAAAGTTTCTTCCCTAGAGCCTTCAGTGGGAGCACAGTCCTGCTAGCACCTTGATTTCAGGCTCTAGACTCTAGAATCATAAGACTATAGATTTCTGTTGTTTAAAGCCCAATCTGTGGTAATTTGTTATGGCAACCCTAGGAAATTAAGACAGATTTTGGTACCAAGAAGTGGGGTGCTGCTCTAACAAATATCTAAGAATGTAGAAACAGCTCTGGAACCTGGTAGAGGCTAGAAGAGTTTTGAGGTGCGTGCTAGAAAAAGCCAAGAATGCCATGAAGGGACTGTTAAAGAAGACTCTGGTAAGAGCGCAGAAAGAAAAGAGGAGAGCTGGAGAGATGGCTTCTCAGAGAATACATAAACAATCATGACCAGACTATCGACGACAAAGGCCTTCTGGTGACTCTCAGAAATGAGAAACATGTTATTGGACAATGGAGAAAAAGTGACTTATAAAGTAGCAAAGAACTGGCTGAACAGTGTTTTGTGGAAGGTAGAATTTAGAACCAATGAAACTGGATGTTCAGCTGAGGAGATTTCTAAGAAAGTATTGCAGGATTGGCTTGGTTTCTCCTAACTGTTTATAGTAAAATGAGAAAGAGAGATGAATTGAAGTAATAACTGCTAAGCAAAAAGGAATCAGAACTTGATGATCCTGAAAGCTCTCTGCCTATCCATATTGCAAGAAACATATGGAGGTTTGTTCTGAAAAGAACAGTGAGGGTGTGGTCACACAACCATTTGGTAAAGAAATGAGTATAGGTGTGAAGCATGGACCGTCCCCCCTACCCACTCCCCCAACACCTCCCCACCCCCCGCCCAGCAGAAACACGGCCAGTGTGAACTGGAGGAGACAGCTTGACAGAAAGGAAGGCTGTCAGACCTCTTAGGCCCTACAGGACTGGAAACACAGGGCTACTGCCTGTGAACATGTGTTCTTCTTGAAGACAAAGAATGACCCCAAAGATTCAGAGATCGTCAGGGCTGCCTCCTTGGTTTCAAAGTTGGGGGAGGGCATCACCTGGGCTTCAACAGGGGAGGTGGCCTCTGCCTAAAGACTTGGGGGCAGGGCCTCCTGGAGCCTGGGTGGGTGATTCCCTCCCTGCAGAGCCATAAAGGTGAGACTGCCGCCCCAGCAGGTCCAGAAGGCAAAGCATCAAATCAAAAAGGATTATTCTAGAGCCTTAAAACCTAATGGCATTTGCCTTGCCAGGTTTTGGGTTTGCTTGGAACCCTTCATCCTTTTCTTCCTTCCAATTTTCCCAGTTTTCTCATTCCTTTCGGAATGAAAAACTTAATCCTATGCCTGTCCCCTCATTGTATTTTGGAAGCCTATAACTTACCTAACAGCTTCACAGCTGGAGGGGAATTTTGCTTCAGGATGAGTCCTATCTGGAGTCTCACCCACATATTATTTAGTTGAGACTTTGGGCTTTAGACTTTAGAGTTGATGCTACAACAAGACAAGGCTTTTGCAGTTGTTGGGATGCAATAAATGTATTTGGCATGCCAGGAGGACATGAATTTTGCGGGGGGGTCAGGGGCAGAATGTTATGGATTGAGTGTTTGCCACCCCCCAGTTCATATGTTGAAGCCCTAACTCCCAATGTGATCATATTTGGAGGTGGGGCCTTTGGGATGATGAAAGTAGAGTCCCCAATATGAGACGTGTCCTTATAAGAAAAGGAGCCTTGGGTAAGAACTGAAGCAGAGAAGAGGAATACTATTTAACAGGCCCCTCCAATTTCAGTCACAGGGAGAGAACTGTGCAGGCTCTTCTCCTCTGCATATTCACGGATAATTCAATTCAGGCTAATCACAGTGGAGAAATTTATACGTGCTTTAGAACCACTGTTCCAAGGAGGTATAAGTGCCATTCCGGCAGAGAGACAGTGGTTAAATGACTGGAAAAATTCCAAGGATTAATAAAGATGCCACAGATGGGACTGCTACGTTGGTGGGAGGTGGGACTAGATGAAGTCCAAGGTCCGTCCACGCAAGAGAACGGGGGACAGTTACTCCTCTCCCACACTGGTTCTTCTCGAGTGTCTATCACACAGTGGGGACAGGTCTGATGCAGATATACTTTTGAATAGGAATGTGTCCTTTAGAGTTCAGAAAATCCTGCCATTTCCTTGAATGCTCCTATGGCTACCTTTTCATGGGGGTAAAGTGGGTCAGGGCAGCTATGGTTCCTTCCTGCTACTCAGCTTCTTGTGGCTGTCAGGCTTCAAGAGGAAGGCCAGCATTGTTGACTACAGCCAGCTGATTTTCTTTACCATATGGGTGTAAGACATTTACAGAAATCAGGCATGAACCTAAGTACCAAGAGAGATGTTTCGAGGCCCCTGCAGGCTCCAGCTTGTTTCATTCTGCTAGATGAGTTCAGGCAACTAGCTTAACCTGGTGCCTCAGTTTTCTCATCTGTAAAATAGGGAGAACACCCTCTGGTCCACCATCCTTACAGGGTTTGAGAACGAAAACCGAACTACTGACTCAGCTAATCTATGTTCTAAAAACATGTATTATCTTAATTACTGAGAGGGAAATTTCATACAAGCTTCGTAAAGCAATCTAAGGGAGATCCTTCCTGGATTCTTAAAAGTACTGCTATGAGTTCAACACAGAGAAGCTTTTATTTAGAGCATAAACTGGATTCCCGCTTGTAAAGAAAAGCATGAGATAATATTCTTTGTCTTAGTTTAACAGTGGAGAGGCTCTTGAGTATTGCCCAACAATCTAATATGGGATCGCACCAAAACACAACCATTTGCTTCCTGAGTCATATCCACAAAGATCTGGTGGTAAAGTGCTGTCTCTGACAGAGCATTTACGGAGATCGCAAAGCTTCATGTTCAGGCTCTTAAAAAAAAACATAAACCTATCTCTGTCATTTCTATTTAATATACCCTCGGCTCTCCATTTGGGATAAAGTTGAAGTCCTGCTCCTATTGCAATTTCTCAGGTAAGATTCACATTTCTGGTCTTTTAAGATCAATGTGCACGCTGCCCAGCTCAGTGACCAGAAGGCACGATCCACCCCCTCTCTTGTCTGCTGTCCTAATATTAATACACGCTGAAGCTTCTAGTGTATTTCAAGAAATGGGAACATTTATAGAATCACATGTACTGGCTTAAGAAAAATGACATTAATCTTGAATATTAATTCAATATTAAGCTAACTTGATATAAATTCATTATCACTGATTTTTATCCTAGAAATTACAAATTTAAAAATAAACTACTAATGATATTAACAGACTTTTCACTGTATTTAAAAACAACTTGTTTAAAGAAAAGTGTTATTTAACTGGTTTTACATCAGCACACTTAAAAAAAAAAAACCTCATAAGAAGTGTTAAGCTCAGGAAAATTAAATTCTCTCAAATACTGCTGTTTTATCAATATTTTTAAAAACAACACCGAAAACTTAAGTTGCAAACTTCCTTAGGTCCTTCAACAGGCTGCACAGCCCCACAGTTTTCTTTATCCAGATTTAAGTAAAAAATCCTGCAAGACATAGTTCAGATGAAAGGAGTTTTAAAGAATGTACTGCAGCTTTCAAAAAGCCTCCTTAATTACTAAGTGCTGTGAAACTGAGTTGTAAACTGATAAAAGGACAGGCATACCCTCCCTCAAAAGTATACAGCCTTCTAATACTAATCACTGTGGGTTATCTATCTATTTGATTCTTTTCCCAATCCCCTTGTCATAAGGTGAACTGTACCTCAAATTTCTGCTAGCGTTTTATGAAACAGTAATGTTTTTAGAAAGCTATTTTTTATAGGCCCTCTGAATGCTTTTCACAAGCAACCAGAACCTTGGGTTTTGAAATGATGATTCTATCCATATGACTGTTAACTTTCTTTTTTCCTTTACTTCTTTGTCAGAACCAAGGCTTGTTAGAGTGTAGCAAGTTTCCCATCTCACACGCCTATTTCAGTCTCCTATAAACTCATCTTAGGGCCAAACATTTATTTTTCTGGGAAAGAGCAACTCTTACAGTTTTATCCAAGCCAAGTCAAATGCATCCTACTTTTTCTTCACTTACTGGGAATGAAAGTTAACGTTCAGGACTGGGAATTGATAGGCAGTGATGAGAGAGAAACTGACCACCCGGAGCTCAGCCGGGTGGTTTGTGAATGCAATAAATCAACAAGTTTTCATTTAGCAGCTACCAGGTCCCCAGCCTTTAGCTAGAACACGACTGAGAAGGCCAAGTTCTAGACCGGGGCGATCTAGCCCAAGACCCAACTGTAGAGATGAACTCATCCTGAACGCTCCACCTGGAAACCAGCGTCAGCCTGTTTCGGGACCGCACAGCGCGTTTCCCCTCGATCTCTGCGGATCTTGGGTTCACAAGGGTCTCCTTAGCTCCCCAAGACAAAGGGTCCCACTAGCACACCGGCAAGAGGCAAGCTTCGGGGAACCCCATGCTCTCACTTCGCCTCGGCCTGAACAAGTGGCAGAGGAGGGAGCCCCATTCAGGAATCTGCCGCGGAGCCGAGAGAGCGAGAGGACGTATTACTTGCGTTTCACGATAACCTCGGAGAAGAAACCGCTAAAGGAAAGAAAAACGGGGTGGGGGTGGGGAGTGGCAGGATGAAGCTTCCAGAAGCCTCTGTGAATACCTCGGACATTTCTTAGACCAAGGGAAAAGAACCCAGGGGGCGAGAAATGGGTGTCCCAGGGGAAGTCAGCAGGCAGAAGGAATGAGCGAGGGAAGAAGAAAAGTGATTGAAATTAAAGTCCCAAGCGCTCAGGACAGCCTCGGTATTAGCTAGAGAAAGGGAGCGCCGGGGACGCCCGGCGCGCCCGGCTGTGCCATGGCACTCTTTCTGGCTCCCGCCGCGAAGACGGATAGAAGGACAGACGAACAAGCGCAAGCGAGGGACTTACCTTCAGGGTTGGCGCTGATGAAGACCCGGACGCTGCGGCCGGCTGGCATCAGGTGAGAAGGCAGGGCGGTGAGGTTCCCAGAGAAAGCCGCCCGCCGGAGCGCAGAGTCCCGGGGACAGGGCAGCCTGGTGCCCGCGCCGGCCGGCCACATTGCCTTCAGAGAGGAAAAGCCGCCGACTCCCGCTCCTCGGGTTCCTGTCCGCGGCTCCGCGGAACGGCTAGGTCGATCCCCGCAGGCGGCGCGGCTCAGAGCCGCTCCGAGCCCGAGGCGACGCGGGCGAGCTCCGTGGCGCACACCAACGGCCGGCGGAGAGCGGCCATACGGACCCTCGGGCCCCTCGCACCGCCGCCTCCTGCCCCTCTGGGCGTCAGCCTTCGCTTGCTGCCAGGGCTCAGCGCAGTAGCCGGCGGGAGCGGGAGGTCAGCGTGGCGGCGGCTACGCGCGCGGCGCCCCTTTGCGCCGGGAAGCCGAGCCCATGGCCATGTCCCCGCCCGCGCCCGCCGTTAGAGGAGGGGCCGGTCAACGGGGCCCGGACAGAGCGGGCAAGTGGAGCGGACCAAACTTTGTCTACAAACGGCGTCCGGAGTTTATCTCCAGCCGCCTCCCGCGGGGCACAGGAATATCCCGCGACTTAATTAAATTAAGGGCGGCTCTGGCGCTGGGGGCCCTCGGCGCGGGGGGCTCTCTGAGGGCGAGCCCGGGCGCTCCTGGCTGCCTATTCGGTGGACGACCAGAAAGAAATTAGCCCGAGATTTCTGCTACTCCTCCTCCAACTCTACTAAAGGTCAAACAAGCCCTGAGCATTTTCAAAAACGCTCGCATCCCGGCGTCTGCGCTTTTTTTGCCCAAGTGCTGGGAATTCCGCCTCAAAGTTAGACGCACCACGGAGCCCGGACTCCCAGGGATCGAAGCACCAAAACTCGGGACCGTCTCGGGCGTCCTGGAGGGAGTATCACAGTCGCCGTTTCTCTTGGCGCAGGTGGCGAGTCCTGCCGCTGCGTTCGCTCCCCACGCTCAGCAGAGCCGGGGGTTTTTATAGCGAAGCAGCGCCGCTCACGTGCTCCTCGCCGCGTGGTCACGGAACCTTTCCTAGAGCCGATCTCCGCAGCGGGCCCTCCCGAGGTCTCCAAGTCTCCAGGTGTTACTTCCTGCTCCCGCCCGGGCGCATTCCCGGGCCATTCCGCCAGCACGGAGGCTCCGGGGCCCCGCCGCACGGGAGGATGCCGGGAGCCCCGCTCGCCCTGGCGCGCTCCTGGGCTCCGCAGGCCAGTGCAGACTCCGGGGAGCGCCGCCCCGCGCAACGTCCCGCAAAGTGCAGGTGGCCACGGATTGGAGCCAGGTGCTAGAGATCAGAGTCGGCGTGGAGCAGCTTTTCCAAGTTCGTGCAGAGCGTGAGTTGGCTCCACCTGACGCTGATCCGACGTGGCCAGAGTGCATGGGGGACTGTTGCCTGGGGTCGGGGCGTGAGGTGGACAGTGCAAGGGGTCTGATCCACGTCCGGGGTGACGTGAGATGTAAAGGGACCGAGCCATAAAATTGCCATCTCCGGGCCGCACTTCATTGCACCTCCCAAATTCTGCAAATCCCAGGGCACGAAGGAAGTGTGATTGTGCTGTGGGGTGGCGGAAGTGAGGGCGTGCTTAGAGCCTTAACTGGACTTTGGTCTCCAAGCCCCTTATGTTGAGCTTTAGGGCAGGAACTCCTGTCTTTTAGAGAGGAAGAATAGCTTTTCCAAATCTTTGAGATTGGGGAGGGGGCGGGTGGGCACATGGTGAGGGTAGCTCAGCTGCTAGTTTTAGCCTCTCACCTGGGGCTTCTGCTGTAGGCAGCTCCTGGCCTCCTCCTGGCCTGCACTTCTTCTGGGCCCTGCTGGTGGCAGTGAAGTCCTATGCACTGCTGTTTATTTTGTCACCCCGCCGCGTCACCAGCACACACTTTCTGGGGTAACCTTTTTGGAGAATTGGGTCTTTGGGTTTTTAAGGCTGCCTCCTCAGTACTGAGAACCAGGGGGGCAGACAGCAGTCCTTACTTTGTAATAATTTGATGCAACCAATAGAGAAACCTTGAACGTGCCCATGTATTAGTTCAACTGATCCCATTTAGCAAATTATCTCCTTCCTCTCTCCAACCTCATTACTCCCAGGTGGGAACTTTCTTCAGCAGTAAGGACAACTTTCTGAAAGCTCTCCTGATGTCCCAGGATGTTCGGACTGGGCTCCCTGGAAGAGGTTATGAATATACAGTGTCTATTACAGTATCATCCTTTATGATTATACAGTATTTGTTACTGGAGAAAGGAAAGCCAGGACCACTTTATGCCTGATCTCAGTGTTGTTTATGAGACTGACGAGGAGTTGCCAGATTGTCAAGGGCCCGCCTGCCTTCCTCTCCTTCTCGTCCATCCCGCCGCCCAACACCCCCCACCCCGCCTCCTTATCTGGTGGTTTCTTTCTTAAAAATCAAACTAGTGTTTGTGTCTTCTGACCTTTGTTTCAGATCTCAAAGAAGTGTTTCACTTTCTTAGGATGACTTTGGGATTTTTGGCAGCCTCTATAACCTAATTAAGTGTTCTAGACGGGCCGAAGTTTAGCATCTGCCAGTGTCACTGCAGACCAAGGATGCAGAGGAGAGAGAATTTCACGGTATCTGTGGGACCAAGCTTCCGAAGGCTCCCAGCACAGCCAGCTTTGCGTCAGGTAGAGCAGGCTGCTGTCTTTGGGTTATCAGGGCGGTTTCTACCTAAAGATACCCAACCTCCCCCTGCCCGCCCCCCAAACACACACTTCTACCTTCCTCCATTCTGTCTCTTGCTAACATTGGATAGCCTAAAAACAGAGATTCATTCATTAGCATGCAGATGGCATAAGGGAAGAGTCACTCACGGTGCAAACATTTTGTTATGAATTAACTAGATCTGTTTCCCACCCTGAGGAACTGTAGGCTGTACAAGTGGAGGGTGGGGAGGGAGAGAAACTGGAAAGGGAAGGGAAAGAGTGGGCATGAATGTGGAAGGCAGGCCCTGACTTACAGTATGGAGACTGCTCTCTTTTTATCTGTTTAAAACACTTTACAAACATGTTATTATTACTCCCATTTTACACACACAAAAAACCAAGGCTCAAAAAAGAGAAATGACTTACCCAAAGTCATATAACTAGTTAATGCTTGAGCCGGGATCCAGGTACTGGGGCCCCTGTCTCAGTAGTCTTTCTAACACACCACCTTTGTTTTCTAATTTTGCCCAGGTCTGACCCTGGCTGGCATCTTTAGTAACCTGAAAAATAGGTGTTCAGGCCTGTGTTCACAGGTGTGGAAGTCTGGTTATCACAGACCAAATAGGAAAGAAGTTCTGCCACAAGATCACACATGACTAGACTCTTCCAACTTGTAGGATGTTGATCTGATGACAAAGACTTCCAAATTCCTTGTTTCCCTTGGGTCCTGTTTTTTCCTCATAAGACCACAGGTAAACCCATACCATCCCTGAAGTTGGCTGGAGCATCTAGAAAAGCACTTAGAAATAGAAATAGGAAAATAAAAGTACATGAAAAATGGGCTTGGGACCAAGCTTGTGATCAGGAACAGGTATTCCCCTCTCCATCCTCTCACTCACCCCAATTTGCAGGCCAGAGGACCACAAAGAGGTTACTATCTTTATAAACAGTGATGCCAGCCCTTGATAAAACAGGGCTGCTCAAAGGTTAAATTACTGCCAGGTGCATTCTACTCATAAAGCTAGAAGGATTCCTTGCCGTCAAGGAATCCAACTCCCCTTAGTATATAGATAATGCCCCTCCCACAAAGTAATTTTATAAAACAGGAGGAAAGAAAACTAATGTCTAATAATATTGATATGTTAAACGTCTGTAAGCTACACACTGTATAAAGCTTTTAATAGGTTTCTCATTTAATCCCACTGTATCTGGGATCTGGGCCAAATACCTCTCCTCTTCCCACTTGATGCCCCTTCTTGGACACCGTTGTCCCTTGTATACCTCTTGTGATGTATGTGCAGGTTGCTTGTTCCAAAGTCCATGGTATGCAAATGTACCTCACCTACTTCCCCTTCCTGTGAAAGCTGGTGATTTTTCACCCCGCTGCATGGCTGTATCACATGTTCAGTTCACTCTGCTTAGATAATGGGTGTGGTGATCATAAAAAACATTGACTCTGACCCAGCAGAAGGAAGATACATCATCCAAACTGTATTCACCTGCATGTACATTTGCATTTCTGTACATCAAATATTCTGGCCTGGATGCTTCTGGACCGGTGTTCTGCATTTTTCCTATTGTGGATAGAAGTGGAAATAGAGCCCCTAGTGTTATAAACATGACCAAATTAACACACCATACTACTCTATTTCATAAAATCTAGCCAGTGACGCCAACCATGTGTTTTTGTGTTTCCCAAACTTGCAGAAGTGTTTTAAACTTAATGTTATGTTAAAGTTCACAGTTGCTCCCTGATATGGGTGATAAATATTTGAATCTCTTTGCTAAAATGAGAAATGGATTATACAGGGTCACTCAAGCAAGGAATCTGTTTTCCAGAGTTCCAGCTCAGGATATAATCCAGACCATCAGAAACCCACTTACTTGTTTACAAAATGGAAATTTTCAGTGTATGTGAGAATTTGTCAGCATAACAATTTGCCAACAGAGATTGTTGATTCAGAGGTGTCTGCAGCATGACAGAATTCACAGCAGCTTGGTTTTAAATAAAGTTACACCTTTCTGAAATTGCTATCTGATGTTTTCATGACTCAGAAATTCTAACTTTATATCCACCCCCTTCCAATTCTGTGTAATGTATTTTTTGAGCAGTCTGCCTCTTACAACCTTCTACACAATTACATTGTTATAAGAGCACAATGTACGTCATACAAAGTAGAAGAAAGTAAGGTAAGTTTCTTAATAAAAAATCTGTAGATTATTTTATATTTCTAAATTAAATATTTTACTTTCGTTTTATGATCGTCAAATTTTTTTCCACCTCATGACATTAGTCACAAATACAGTACCTTTAGACACCCTCTTCTCACTTCTTCTATCATCTGATACTTATTTGGAGAATTACTCTTTACAAAGCACTTTCATACCTGTTAACTCATTTTGATTCTAACCCTGTGAGGTAGGTTCTGGATGAACTATACTCCACCCTACTGCCCATTTTTCTAATATGAAAAAGTGGATCAAGCAATTTTAATGGCATGTCCAAGTTCACTCAGTTGGTGGATGGTAGAACCAGTCTAAAAACTGGATCTCTGAACACCAAACTATAGGTTAATTATAATATACCACATGGCTACCAATATATAACACGATCCATTTGGCCAAATTGATAAACATCATTTGCATTTTCTATACATTTTATACTAGTTGTTAGGAAAACCAAATAATATAGTGTATAAAACATTCTACTTGGATGGCAATGTTAGGTACATTGCCTATTTACATTGGTTTTTATATTTTTACTGAGCAAAAGCTAAATCCATATCATTTAATTCTATTAACAGCTCAGTTTTAAAGATGAGTACAAGAGGCTCAGAGAGCTTAAATGAGTTTGTTTGAATATATACCCAGGAGTGGGATTGCTGGGTCATATGATAGTTCTATTTTTAATCCTTTGAGGACCCTCTATACTGGTTTCCATAAAAGCTGTACCAATATACCTTCCTACCAACAGTGTACAAGGATTCTCTTTTCTCCACATCCTTGCCAACCCTTGTCTTTCATTTTTTAAATAACAACCTTCCTAATAGGTGTGAGGTGATATCTCATTGTAGTTTTGATTCACATCTCCCTGACAATGATTTTTTTCATTGTCATCATTTTTTCATTGGTATCTTTTCATATATCCATTGGCCATTTGTATGTCTTCTTTGGAGAAATATTGATTTAGTTCCTTTGCCCATGTTTTAATTGGGTTATTTTATTTTACTTTATTTTTTTGCTATTAAGTTGTATGAGTTCCTTATATATTTGGGGTATTTATCCCTTATAAGATATATGGTCTACAAATATTTTCTCCCATTCTGTTGGTTTGTTGATGATTTCCTTTGCTGTGCAGAAGCGTTTTAGTTTGATATAATGTCACATGTTTATTTTTGCTTTTGTTGCCTGTGTTTTTCGTGTCATATCCAAAAAACTCATTGCTAAGATCAATAGGTAAAACAATCCTAAAATTCATATAGAAGCACAAAATACTCTGAAGAGCCAAAGCAATCTTGAGCAAGAAAAACAAAGCACATTTGTTTTTCAAATCACATTTCCCAATTTCAAATTATAGTACAAAGCTGTAGTAATCAAAACAGTACAGTTCTGGCATAAAAACAGACACATCAACCAATGGAACAAAATAGAGAGCCCAGAAATAAACCCATGCATACACAGTCAACTAATCTTCAGCAAGGGTACCAAGAATACAAAATGAGGAAAGGATAGTCTCTTCAATAAGTGTTGTCAGGAAAATTAGATATCCATATGCGAAAGAATGAAAATGTCCCCTTTTCTTACACCATGAAGAAAAATCAACTCAAAATGGATTAAACCTAAGACCTGAAATTGTAAAAGTCCTAGAAGAAAACAGAGGGGAAAAGTGATTTTTAAAAATGATTTGAACACTACTTGCTGGGTTATAAGATACTCAGAGGAGTAAAACTATAATAAATAGGAAGTGGTAAGTCAAAATAGAATTTTGCCACATTTTCTGAATAATTGTGCTAATAAGGATATGACAATAAAATTTACTAACCATAATCCAATATGTGGTACAATTCAATTCAAAGAATAAACTATCATTTGAAATCAAGTGTTTGCTTTATATATGGTTTAGATAGAAAATAATAAATCAGCCATCTGTCCAACACAGGGTTTTTGGTGGAAAACAACAGAACTGGTGCTGATTGGCTTAAGCATATAAGCAATTTTCTGGAAAATTATTGGATAGTAATAACATTGCTGGGAGGGATGAAAAACCAGGCTTGGAAAATGGGAGGGGACCAGAAGAGGTCAGCTCATTGGATCCACAACATAGTGTCACAAGAACAGACACTTAGGACAGCACTGACACTGCTGCTGCTGCAGCCTGAACACTGCAGTACACCCCTGCCACCACCAGTACCATTCGCTGGATACCACCACTGGCACCATTGCCAATGGGCACTAGATGTTGCCATCACTATTGCCCTGTAATCTTCACTCTGGATTCTGAGGCCAGGAAGCCAGGGAGAGTGACTATCTGTCCTGCATCTAGACTCAGGCAGTACAGAGTTTTCTAAACACTAGAAAGAGGTTCAGCGGTCAGATGGTTAAAACCTTTACACACCTCCCCGAGCAGGTGTACAGTATCTGTTCTTATATAGCCCAAAACATCTGGATGCTGTGGACAAGGGATGAATTGAATGCTTTTTGCATTTCTAGAATAAAATTAGGATAATGATGCTCTACCTCTTTAAGACTCAGATACCTGAAAAAGCTCACCTCTCTTGGACCACAACCAAGAATAAGAAAGTGAGCTAAGAAGAATCCTCTAAGCAACCACGCTATATGTTACAATGTTCACACACTGTTGCTTGCTCCCTTGACTCATGGGAGATTCCAGAGGCTCTCTGTCAGGGTCTCTCCACATGTACTTTATTCACAATTCAAACAAGCTGGGTTTTCCTGGTTGGCAGAACCACAGCAGATTCGAGACAATGAATTGGAAGAGGAAGGGCTGCTATCTGGAAATGAGAAATGACTGTTCACAGCAGAGTCAGAAACCATATGACAGCAGAGGTAATATGTACACAAACACACATACACACACACACACACACACACACACACACACACACACACCAGTCAGTGATCTAGGGACCACTTAATTTTGGAACAGTAGAACTCTATATATCTCAAAATGGGACAGACAAAGAATGAATAGATCCTGAAATTGAGACAGACTAACTTTAGGATATTGCAAGTACTTGGGGATAATTTTCAGCAGCAAAAAACTTAGAGAGTTTAGACAGAAAGGCAATTGGCACTTGTGATATCCAGTAGTAAACATCAAGTAGTTGGAGATCAATAGCAAACGAAGAAGGCAGAGATTCAGCTCTCTTATCTCCAAGAAGAACATTGTAGGGCACTTTTACTTAAGTGCCTGAAGCAGTGGTGGTGGTAGTAGTAGTAGTAGTAATAATAATAATAATGCCAATGACAATAATAGTTATAAACACTTAAATGCCTTTCACTGGGCTAGATATGGTTCTATGAGCTTATAGACATTAACTTATTTAATTCTAAGCTGTCATCCCTGGGAAGAAGGCACTATTATTATTCCCATTTTCCATATGAGGAAACTGAGGCGAGGTAATGTCAAGATGCTTGCCTAGATCACACAGGATGTGGTGGGGTATGTACTTTAATGCAGGCAGTCTGGTTCCAGAATCTGAGTTTCAAACATTATGATATACTCCATCTCTAGACGCTAGGTAGCATATACCAATGTAATTATCCAGGCAACGGAGAACTAGCTCAAGACAAGGAAAGTAGGAGGAAACTCAGGTTGCAAAATTTGTCTTAAAGGTAAGGGAATGGAGGTAGTAGTCAATGAATGTTTACTCTGTGTTGCATTCATTACCTTCATTATCTCATATGGCCTTCAATATGCCGTATGATACTGTTACTCATTTTACAAAGGAACAATCTGAGGCTTGGAGAGGTTAAGTAATGATCTATCCTCACAGAGCTTGTTAAGCAATGAAGCTGGAATTCAATCTCCATTCACTTTCTGCTACAGGGTGGCATTGCCTTTAAACAGTGCAAAAGCCAGTTGCAAGAATGAGGTATTAAACTTGTCCATTCATATATTCATCCATTTTATTTATTTGCTTGTTTTATTTGTTCATTTATTCATTAAACACTTCCTGTTAAGCATTTCTTTGTTCCAAGGACAAACCCTGTTTCAGGCAGTCCAATCTAGTATGGGACTCCAAAAAGATGTTATCTGTGTAGAGGAAGACTCTAATGAAATGACCATCAATCAGTTTAGAGGTTTCTTAAACATTACTAAACCCAGTAAGACAAGTACATACTTGAAAAGACATCAGTTGACACTCTAGAAAAAAAGGGCTGCATGGAAGCAAAGAGTCACAATGCCCAACAATGCAAAAGCAAGAATTTAAAAGGGGTTTCATGGGCTCTACTCAAAAAGGTAGTAGACTATAATAGCAGGATGTGGGTTTTGGAAACAAATTGATAAATACGGGTTCCAATACTGGCTTCGACATTTAGAAATTGTGGCTATAGCCTAATAGATTTTCTTCTCTAAGCCTCAGTCTCCTTCTCTGTGAAATGGACGTGAGTCGACTACTTTTCAGTGGTGAACAGTAAACGTGTTAAAGGACTTAGCACAGTGCCTGGTACTCAGGGATGGTGATTATTATTAGAAGAGAAGCCCAGCTAGACATAGTTATTAATTTAAAAGGGGATCGTGACAGCAAAACTATGTCAGATTTTTAAAACTTTGTAGTTTTTAAAAATTTTAATTTACATTGATAAGGTCTAGTAAAAACAAACAAACAAAATCAAACAAACCAGTCAATGACTACAATTCCATTTGAGGAATTTTGGCTGTTTGTGTCTTGTTTTGTGTGTTTGGGGATGAGGGTTGCAGGTCTACCAAAAGGAGCTGAGGACGTTGGATTTTACTCTACAGGCAGTCTAGCTGAGATGAGAAAATCTAGGTAAGCCATGAGCTAGAGCAACATGAAAAAAGGCAAGAGAAGTACATTGATTCCTGGGCCTATGGCCAAGCAGAAAAGGAGATCACAGAATGTCAAAAGCTATCTTGCAATTTAAAAGTGGAAAACTCATACTGTTCCTGATATTGAGGTCCAAGATCAAAATAGAGCCAGGAACAAGGCTCATAATAGATTCATGCTCAGTAGCTAGTAAATATCCTTTAGCTAGGAGTTGGGGGACTCTAGGAGCCTGGGTTGATGCAGTGTAGGTACTGCTGAAGCTCTAAATGTGAGCAGAGGAGGGATCAGGGAACAGGCAGCATTAATTACTTCTTAGCTCTGGCACTTGCTATTTCCTCTCTAGGCTTTAGCAGTAGCCAGTAGCCTCTGGATTGATCTTTCTATCTTCACTCTCAATTCTCCAGTACAGCTTTTCACAAATATTCTGTTCTTAACTTTTATTTCCTGTCTTCTCTCTACTCTTCATTTACCGATTAACTTTGACTAAATCAAGGTGTAAAACTCAATATTGTAGTTTTTGGTACTGAATGGCTTCACTTCCATCCTTCAAGGCTTATCCTTCCCAAATCACTCTCACAAAAGCCTTCCCTGATTTTGCCAACTAAATGGAATCCATCTCTATTTTGTTCCATCTAATGTTTGCATTACTGATATAAAGGCAAGGTTATGTTGCAATAACAACCAACCTCAAAATCTCAGGGATTCTTTTCTTCAGTATCATACCAGAGGTTCTAGAGAGGGCAATTAAGAAAGTAAAATAAATAAAAGGCATTAAATTAGAAACAAAGAATAAAACTTTATATTTGCAGACAACATGATCTTCTATGCAGAAAATCCCAAGAAAGCTACTAAAAAATACTAGAACTAATAAATGAATTCAGCAAGGTTACAAAAATCAATTGCACTTCTATACACTAGCAATGAATAATACGAGAAAGAAATTAAGAAAGCAATTTCACTCACAATAGCATCCAAAAGATTAAAAGCTCATTAAAAATAAACTTAGCAAAAGAGGTGCAAGACCAAAAGCAACAAGACATTGTTGAAAAAAATAAAGGAAGATCTAAATAAATGAAGATACTCTATGTTCATGGATCAGAGGATTCAGTATTAAGATGGCAGTACTCCCCAAATTTATCTACAGATTTAATGCAATTCCCTGAAATTCCAGCTGGTCTAATTCCTTCCCTCCTTCCCCCTTCCTTCCTTCCTCCCTCCTTCCCTCCCTCCTTCTTTCTTTCCTTCTTTCTTTCTTTCTTTCTTTCGTTCTTTCTTTCTTTCCTTCCTTCTGCAGAAATTGACAAGCTTACTTTAAAATTCATGGAAATGCAAAACCTACACTAGTCAAATCAATCCTTAAAAAGGAATGACAAGATTGAAGGACTTACACTACCAGATTTTAAAACCTATTACAAAGCTACAGTAACTATGTGTGGTACTGGCATAGAATAGATACATGTGTGGTACATATATACGATGGAATATTACATAGCCATAAAAAGGAATGAAACTGGGTCATTTGCAGAGATGAGGATAGACCTAGAGTCTGTCATACAGAGTGAAATGTCAGAAAGAGAAAAACAAATATCATATATTAACGCATATATGTGGAATCTGGAAAAATGGTACAGATGAACCTATCTGCAGGGCAGGAATAGAGACGCAGATGTAGAGAATGGACATGTGGACATGGCGGGGGAAGAGGAGGTTGGGACGAATTGGGAGATTAGGATTGACATATATACATTACCATGTGTAAAATAGATAGCTAGTGGGAACCTGCTGTATAGCACAGGGAACTCAGCTTGGTGCTCTGTGATGACCTAGATGGGTGGGATTGGGGTGGGAATGGGAGGGAGGTCCAAGAGGAGGGGATATATGTATACATATAGCTGATTCACTTCGTTGTACAGCAGAAACCAACACAACATTGTAAAGCAATTATACTCCAATTAAAAAAAGAATAGAATTAGAAGAATAGAATTAAGAGACCAGAAAGAAATTCTTATGTTTATGATCAATTGCTTTTTGATGAAGGTGCCAAGACAATTCAATAGGAGAAATAAGAATCTTTTCAACAAATGGTTCTGGGGCAACGATATCAACATGCAAAAGAATGAATTTAGACCCCCACCTCACACCACACATAAAAATGTACTTGAAATAGATCATAGATCTAAAAGTAAGAGCTAATGCTATAAAACTCCTACAAGAAGTCATAGGAGTAAATCTCTGTGACCTTGGCTTAGGCAAAGTTTTCTGAGATATAACACCTAAAGCACAAGTAATAAAAGAAAAAATCAAAACATTGGACATTGTCAAAATTAAAAACCTTTGTCTTGCAAACATATCACCAAGAAAGCGAAAAGGCAACCCACAGAATGGGAAACAATATTTGCAAATCAAATATTTGATAAGGGACTTGTGTATAGATTATATAATGGACTTTTCTAATTCAATAATAAGAAACATACCAGTTATAAAATGATCAAAGAATTTACTAGACATTTCTCCAAAAAAGATTTACAAATGATGAATAAGTACATGAAAGAATGAACAACATCATTACTCATTAGGGAAATGCATATCAAAAGTACAGTAAGATACCATTTCATACCCACTTAAATGACTATAATAAAAAAGCCAGACAATAGTAATTGTTGGTAAGGATGTGAAGGAATTGGAATCTTTAAGCATTGCTGATGTGAATGTAAAATGATGCAGTCACTTTGTTCTTCAAAAAAATTAATTAATTAATTTTTAAAACTGCGTTGGGTCTTCGTTGCTGCACGTGGGTTTCCTCTAGTTGCGGCTAGCGGGGGCTACTCCTTGTTGCGGTGCCCGGCTTCTCATTGCAGTGGCTTCTCTTGTTGCAGAGCACGGGGTCTAGGCTTGCGGGCTTCAGTAGTTGTGGCTCGCAGGCTCTAGAGCACAGGCTCAGTAGTTGTGGTGCATGGGCTTGGTTACTCCGCGGCATGTGGGATCTTCCAGGACCAGGGCTCGAACCCGTGTCCCCTGCATTGGCAGTCAGATTCTCAACCACTGCCCCACCAGGGAAGTCCCTGATGCAGTCACTTTGGAAGGTAGTTTGGCAGTTCTTCAAAATGTTAAACATGATTATCATATGATCCAGCAATTTCACCTAGAGCAATGCCAAGATAAATAAAAATACATAACAACACAAACTTTTACAAAAATGTTTGTAACAGCATTATTCATAAATGCCAAAAAGTGGAAACAACCCAAATGTCCAACACATGCTGAATGGATAAACAAAATGGGTACATACATACAATGTATTCAGCAATAAAAAGGAATACATTACTGAGAGATGCTACAACATGGATGAATCTCCAAAATATTATGCTTGGTGAAAGAAAACAGTCACAAAAGACCACATATTGTACACGTCAATTTATGTGAAATGCCCAGAATAGGTAAATTTATAGAGACAGAAGTAGATTAGTGATTGCCTAGGGTTGGGAAGATGAAGGAGAAATGGAGAGTGAGTGCTTATGGGTATGAGAGTTCTTGTTGATTAAATCTTCTAAATGATGTTGTTCTGATGAAAGTGTTCTAACATTAGATTATGGTGATGGTTACACAACTTTGTAGATGTACTAAAAACTATTGAATTGTATACTTTAAACAGGAGAATTTTGTGGTATATAAATTATACCTCAATAAAACTGTTTAAAAATCACAGTGGTTTAATACAACAAAAGTTTCTCACTCATGCTGCATATCCAGTGAAGGCTGGGAGAGGAGATTTGCTCATAGTGGATACTTTAAAACCCTCGCTGATGGAAGCACTACTTTCTCATATACTTCTATGATCACTAAGGTAGAATAAAAGGAATGTGGTGAATTGCCTTATTGGCCCTTAAGACCTCCACCTGGAAGTTATACACATCACTTCAACTCATGTTTCATTAGCCAAAAGAAGTCACATGGGGCTTCCCTGGTGGCGCAGTGGCTGAGAATCTGCCTGCCAATGCAGGGGACACGGGTTTGAGCCCTGGTCTGGCAAGATCCCACATGCCGCGGAGCAACTGGGCCCGTGAGCCACAACTACTGAGCCTGCGCGTCTGGAGCCTGTGCTCCGCAACGAAAGGCCTCGATAGTGAGAGGCCCGTGCCCCGCGATGAAGAGTGGCCCCCGTTTGCTGCAACTAGAGAAAGCCCTCGCACAGAAACGAAGACCCAACACAGCCAAAAATATAAATAAATTAATTAATTAATTAAAAAAAAAAAGTCACATGATCACACCCAACTTTAGAGAGGGTAATTTCAACTCAACTATATACCTAGGAGAAAAGAACTGGAATGTTTGTGGAGTATCTTAATGAACACCACATTGGTCTTATCTTCTTTCCTAGGTTTTAGTTCCTGAGCACAGTGATACCATATTTCCTCACTGCCATAGTTTCCTTAAGTTCTTTTTTTTCTTTTTGAGTAAGATGGAGGTATTTACATGAGTAAGATTAAAAAGAACACACACATACAAACACACACACACACACCCCAGTCTAGAATAGTACTTGCTTCACAGTAAATGTTTCATAATTATGTGTCAGTAGAATAAATGAACATGAAATGATTAAGCAACAGTGCAGAGCCATGCATGATTAATAGCCCAATGTGTGGATTAAGGATGAGTACAGCAGGAGTTCGGAAAAGAGGAGATCAAAGTGAGTGGAGGTGGCAGATGCACAGTAATGGGTGTTCCCAATCTCTGTCTCTGGTATCAGTACAGATGGATCACTAAGAACTGCTGCAGTGACCCAGATGGACGGTGTTATCTGTGTCACAGTTTGTTTTCTTCCCAGATATGGGTTGGGCAGAGCCCTGCGAGCTTAATTAGGGCAGTAAAGAATAGGATCCAAATCACTTAACCTTTCTGAATCTCATTTTACAAATCAAGATTGTCAAATGTAGCTGTGTAACGCCTTAAAGCCCTGTGATTAAATATGCTATTAGTATTGTACGCAAAATCTATCAGAGAGTAAAACAGTACTTCATGGGTATGGAGTTGTTGAATATGTCAAAGCTTTAATAGCCGTCTGGAGTTAAACCTGTGATCCGCTGAATTTAGAGTTTTCACAGACATGCTTTAATGAAGACCCCCTTCTTTCCAGAAATTCATTAGGCAGTTACACATACACTTGAGTCATTTTTACATCATGAAGAGGTTACTAAATTAAAAGGATTGCTAAGAGTGCTTTCAAGGAATTGCTAATTCTTTCAATGTATTTGGACTTTCAAGCAAAAATTTAATGCTGTGTTGGCTGGAAGAAATCAAAATCTCTATTTCCTTCACATTCTTATTAGATATATATCTTAATTAATTTCAATTCTTAAGGAAAGGACCTTTTCCCTCAAGAAAGCTTTTTACATGTCCATTGTCAGTATTGGTTGTTTTTTTTTTTAATACATTTATTTATTTTATTTATTTATTTTTGGTTGTGTTGGGTCTTCATTGCTGTGCATGGGCTCTCTCTAGTTGCGGCGAGCGGGGGCTACTCTTCGTTGTGGTGCACGGGCTTCTCATTGCTGTGGGTTCTCTTGTTGCAGAGCATGGGCTCTAGGCACGCAGGCTTCAGTAGTTGTGGCATGCGGGCTCAGTAGTTGTGACTCATGGGCTCTAGAGCGCTGGTTCGGTAGTTGTGTCCCTGTGGCTTCCCGGACCAGGGCTCGAACCTGTGTCCCCTGCATTGGCAGGCGGATTCTTAATCACCATGCCACCAGGGAAGCCCCCCGTATTGGTTGTTACAGTGACCAAAATCACCTAATAGTAGCCACGCTCCACTACCTGGTTTGCAGACAACTCTAAACACAGAGAGAACAGTTAAGTTATTCCTAGAAAATAGTCTCTATTTTTTAAATATTCAGTTAAAAGTTTTTTTTCTGTTAAAAATATTTCTTTCCTTCTACCACCAGAAGGGAACAGTAAAAATTTGAGTTAAAAAGTCAGGAAAAAACCAACAACAACAACAAAACCACTTACCACAAGCACATGTAAGTCTTAGTTTAATCTATTTTAAAATGAGAAAAAATAACTAAGAGATATGGGAGCAGATTTCAATTTTTGAAAACTCTTATGATTATGGAAAGAATAGGGAAATATGAATCATTTGGAAATAGGAATAGTGAAGAAGCTATAAATTAAAATTTACACAGCCTACCTTAATAGTTAACGGTTTTGGAAAGATGTAGAATGTCTACTAGGAGTGAAAAGCAAAAACATTTTCTTACCATAACCATTTATTTGAGCTTTTTATTTGGAATTACACAGCACTTAGCACAAAGGAAGTTCTTAATACATGCTTCTAGAATGAATTGCCCATACCATTTCAAATGATCTTGGAATATATTCAAAATAAAAGACAAGTAGTTGCATCTAGCAACAGCACATATTAACACCAAGAAAGCCATATGTGGAACAGAATATTTTTAGTATTTCGCTAAGGGAACCACACTACAGTAAATTCTACAAAAAGTAAATACCTTCACAGCCTAGAGTTGCAAGGACAATCATGAATAATACCACAGAAATATCCATAAAGGACTTCTCATGTAAACTGGTAAATATGTTAACATCTATCTCTTGCCTATTTGCTTGTTGTATCGGTGGAGAAGTGGCAAAATCAGTCATGTGACACTTTGCACCTATTAGATAAACACAGTTTATTTCAGCAAGAATTTATTGAGCACCTACTACATTTTTGTACTGTGATGTCACCAAGGATATAGGCTTGAAGAGGAAGACTGATCGAAGAAGAACCTTGAGGAAAGACAGATGGAGGAAAAAAATGACATGAAAATTTTACTCAAAAAAAAAAGAAGGAGCAGCAATTGATATTTACTTTATGCATCGTTATTTTCTAATCCCCTTACTCCATCTGGCTCAATACATGAGAATTATAGTAAGTGAAGAAAGCTCTCCATCTGTTAAAAATGTAGATTAAGCACTTAATCTTGTGGGCAACCACATAGAGCACCAAGAAATTTCTCACAATTGAAATAATAAAAGCAGGATCCCATCTTTAGTTAAGTATAGCTGATACAGATTTTGAATGATCTCTACTGTATTAATAGATAGGTTTGCAAATATTTCCAAGGGTCTAGTGTTCCTCTTTGTTCTCAAGTGAGATGAAATACACTATGCAACTGGCATGACACTCACAAATTAGGAAGACAATTTGCCATGTATTATAAGTAAATTATACGGTAGATATTTGTTGTGTGTGCCACTCATCTTTGGTTCCTTGCTCTCCCACTCTGTGACCTACTTTCACATGGATGCAGTGCTAGCTCTGGCTGCCGTGTTCATAAAACACTAAATCAGTACCTCCCCTTTTGATCAGTTCAAGGGTGGGCTTGTCAAAGTCCTTTCCCTGGGAATTTGGGTGTCTGGACCTGTAACAGGTAAATCCAGGAGGCATCAGTGGTCATGTTTCTTCCACGTGCACCAGAGAAGCAATGGAAGCTGGGTAAGACAGAGTCAGAGCAGGTCGAGGACTGCAGTAAGCACCAGAAGGAGAGAAAGAGCTGGAAAGCAAGAGAGAAGAGTGAGAGTGAGAGAGAGGGAAAGGCATGCAGCAGGCATGATGACAAGAGGCAAGATGTAGAAAATGGGTCCAGACAGAGCTTGAATCTCCAAGTCACAGTTGAAGTCTGCCTGCATCTCAGTCTTTCCCTGCCATAGAAAGAGGAGAGAAACACTTCCTCTATAATGAAGTCCCCCTTGTTTGTCTAAATGCCTCAAGTGGTTTCTGTTGTTTGCAGCCTTGTAAATGTTATATATCCAAGCAGTAATGTGGTTGTTTCTGGGCATTTATCTCCCCTTCTCTCTCTTGACCCAGGAGGGACTTTCCCCCTCTACCACCTCACATCAAAGTAGAAACAATGATTCAAACAAGTCTTCTACATAAGTGACAAGTAAGAAGCTTGCCTGAAGGTCCTTTTCTCTCCAAGTGGGGAATGATTAGATATTACTGTCCTTGGGGAGAGGGAGAGAGAAGCCAGAAACTTATCTAACACTAAATGGGAGAGGAAAGATGGTTTGGAGGGACAAGGGTGAAAACTTTCAGTCAGGAGGACCAAGAGTAGAGTGGAAGAACTAAGAGGTTGAACACTTCCCTGCCTGCTCACTCATCACCTGCCATTCAATAGTTCTGGGCCCTGGTAAGTTCTTTGATTAGAGAGTAAGAGATTTGGACTTCTTTATGGGGTTGGGTTAACACAATTGACAATCATAAACCACAAACCACAATTTATAACATCATGGCTAGTTCTCCATTAGCAAGTGATTATCTAGATATTTCAAATAATTAAAAAGAAAGTAGTTAAGACTGAAAACTATTGCCTAACTCATCGCTCATCACAACATTCAGGTCAAGTTCTAAGATACAGGGATCTCAGTGGATGCCTGTTTGAGGACACACTTCTGTTTGAGGACATATTCGTTTGCAGGTATACTTAAAGTGGAGTCAGTTTAGCTAAATGTTAAAAGGAGACAATTAAAATAGAGGTTTACTTGAAGGGAAAAATATGTCATCCTTCTTTTAAAGCTAAGAAAACTCAGAGAGCTCAGATGTCACTGGGATAATTCAAGCCCAAATGGACCCCTCTTCCATTTGGATTACATTGGCTCTTGGGACTCACTATTAACAAGCATTACCAAGCATATGGATGTTTTAGTTAATTCTGCTGTCTTTGTGTCTCTAAGAAACAGACCTTTGATGAGATATATGGTTTTTATGCCTGGCCTTGTTTGCTTCTCTCTGCTGTGCTAATCCAGGAAGAAATGACAGCTGAGGTCAGGCTCTCGCTAGACAGCAAGTCAACTGACTCTTGACTCTTGTTATCCACCCTATGTCCATAGCCACCTTTGTCGCATCTTTGTCCAGCTGACTTCCGGCCTGTCTGACATCCCTTTCATCCCCATTCTCCCACTCAATTTCTTCTGAACTTCACAGCCCTGTACACTCTGATCATGTGCTCAACTCCCAGACTACTGATACCCTGCCTACACTAGCCATGAAGGACGCCATCTGCTTCAGGGGAAGTGGGAGTTCCCATCTGCTCAAACACATGACAGGGAACTCAATTAGGGTGCAAGGAAGTAGGGCGAAGAGAAGTCTGGAATGAGAAGAGTGTAGAAGGAATTAAGCCAGAAGCTTAGGGATTTGGCACAGTTCTAAGCACTGGGGATACCAAGATGAATATGAACCTCATTTTTCAGTAGTGCAAACAGAAAATAGACAGTTTGATGAATAGATAAATAAGATAATCTAGGTATTGATAATAACTATGATTTTGAAAAGAGGGTATGGTATAAAGAGTTTGGGAAGGGTGTCCAATTTAAATAAGGTGGTTAGGAAAGTCCCTCTGAGGAAGTGGCATTTGAACTGAGACCTGAAAGATAAGAAGAATCCATCCAAGCAGTGATTTGGAGATAGAATATTACAGGTAGGGAAAACCACAGGGCAAGGGCTCTGAGTCAAAACAAACTTGCCTGTGTTAGAGAATCAGTTGGGTTGAGTAACAGTTAATGAGGGGAAGGATGATCCCCTAGAAGCCTTGAAGGGAATCTAGGCAGAGACCAGATCCTAAAAGGTCTTGCAGGCTGCCATAAGGTGTTTAGGCAGTTTTGGAGTGTCTTCAGCCTAGAAATAACATCGTCAGATTTATGTTGTTAAAGCTCAACTGGGCATGGAAATGAGCTGTTGGAGGGCGTGAGTGCAATCAAAGGGACTTCAGTTGGGTGGATGGCTTGGACTAGAAACGTTGAGTAATTTGCTCAAAGACATTCAGCTAATAAGTCAAGAATAAGTGTCAAGGGTTCCGTGGGAATAGAGGAGTTGAACAGAAACACATCATTCCCTCCCGAGCCTCTTGTTCCTCCTGACCTAGAATGTTGGCTGATATTCCAGCTCTGCTGAGAAACCAAGGAAGGGTGGACTTTTGTCATTCTTTTTTGCAGTCTGGTGCCTTTGAACGTGGCTACTTTGGGGAGTTCTCTATTTTAAGAGTCCCTATGGAAGATATCAGGAACTAATTTTTCCAGCTTTCTTTGCAGTTATGGCATAAGCATGGGATCTATGTGCTGCTAACCGGACATTTATGTATAAGTTATAGATTTGGAAGGTGGTGATGAGGAGAAGTAGGCACTGAGAAAAACCCATTGTGTGAAGGCAGCCCCAGAGATGTGTGGCTACCAGAACCAGGAGAGGAGGGGGCTCTGAAGGTGCATCCAGGGCTCATACCAGTGCTGTCAATGCCGGGTGTACTGGGAGTCTGTTGGGACCATGCTCCTGAATAAAGTGGACATTATATTTGGCCACAAAGCCTCCAAGCCTGGTTCTCCATCCGCCAAGCAATGTCAAAAGCTACCTAGAGTCCTTAATACATCCTTTTCCTGCTTAAATCAGTTGGTTCTTTTGGTTGACTACTTAAGAATCATGACTGATACCTCTGTTTTCCGATGAAATGCAATCGTGGGGTCGAAGGAGTCAGAGGAGAGAGACTCCTCATCAAGGTTAAAGGCTATGGTCTCAAAAGACTCTCTCCCATCCCAGCCTGCCTGCAGATTCTGCAAACTTTCCCACTTCCTATTATAGAATAGAACCTGAGATCTACTTAGCATGCCTAATGCATTAATTGTAAGAAAAAGCAAAGTGAAGTTTGTCAGCAGGCTACAAGCTGGGCAGACAACCTGCCTGTTATAAAAGAAATTTGTCATCCAACAGGGCAAAGTGAAAAGCAGTAACCATAGTTTTGGGCTCTTTCACAGAAATCATTTTGCAAATAGTAGTGTTCACTCAGTACTTGGCTTCTCACCAATGTTACCAGAGAATGTGCCATTTTTCACCCATCAGCAATATTTGTAGGCACTTTTCCCACTACAATTGTAGATTATACTAAAAAAAAATGAGTAAAGAAAACCCTACCAACTACCCCTTGTGAGGAATTCTAGTGAAAAATAAGAGCTTGAAGTATGCCATGGGCTCCCAATTCCCAGTGCCCAGAATATTGCTCATTATAAATTACAAGGAAATAAAAAAGAAAAAAATGGAGAAAGACTTTCAACAAGATTTTAAAATATGCTTTTTAATATTAATTTTAATTATTCATTATTTCTAAATAGATTTCTCTCAACAGAAAATTGAAAAGGTGTAATAAATCTGAATCTCAAATGCCAGTTATATCCTTTTAATGGGTTGCTTTCTCCTTGGGGTCCAAGTTCACGTTGATGATTAGCTAAGGCCTTAGGACATGATCTCCCTTAGGCACAAAAGGAAAAAGGAAACACATTTACCTCACTGATTATCATTGACTGAGGTCTTCCTCTTGGTGCCATTTTTAAGAAGTAGTATACACTGTAGTAAAATTGCCATGTGCAAAGTCTTTCAGGAATTATGTCCATTTATCAGTGAGAACTATTTCTTTTACGTATCTGGCTTCACAACTAGATTTTGAACAGAACTGAAGTCTCATCATTTTGTCTTCACTTTCCTTATTCTTCTACCTCAATTGTTAGCAGTGCTGTGGGTGCTGGCCTTACTGACTCAGCTGCCACTAGAAGCAAACCTGTGACATCATCTCCTTAGGAGGACCAGGGCAGGGAGAGAGATGGTCCTTTATGTGTGTATGAATAGCTTAATGTTGGATCCTCTAATGAATATGTCTCCAAGGTGTACTTTCTTTCCATTTATGACATGCTTCCCAATGAATGAATTTGTTTATTAATTGATTATTAATTAGTTAATCATAGGGGTTGCTACAGACTGAATGTTTGTGTTTCCCCCAAGTTCAGATGTTGAAACCTAACCCCCAATGTGATGGCATTAGGAGTGGGGTCTTTGGGATGTGATTAGGTCATGAAGGTAGAATCCTCATGAATGAGATTAGTGCCCTTATAAAAAAGGCCCCAGAGAGCTCTCTTGCCCCTTCTGCCACCTGAGGACACAGCAAGAAGGTGGCCACCTATGAACCAAGAAGTGGTCTTTCACCAGATACTGAATCTGTTGGCACTTTGATCTTGAACTTCTCAGCCTCCGGAACCATAAGAAATAAATTTCTATTGATTATAAGCCACCCAGTCTATCATATTTTTGTTGTAGCAGCTACTACAGAGTAAGTGCATTGGAAGTTGGCCCCAAAAGTTTTATTAGCCAAGGTTTACAAAGGCAGTGCCTTTGAGCTAAGCCTTGAAAGATGAGAAGGATTTCAAAGGAAAGAGAAGGTCATTCTTTGAAGAGCAAAGGCAAGGAAGCAGAAATATTAGGGGACTGTTGGGGAACTTTATAGATGTACTGAGTTCTTATATAGAGCAAGATGTGGGCAAGGTGTAGAAAATCAGACCCAGAAGTTTGTGTTTGTTATGGTCTCCCCATTACCTGGCCCAGAGTAGTATTCCATAACTACTTTGCCAATGAATCGTGCTTTGTGTTAGGGGTTTGAGCTTTATTGTGAGGGCAGAGAGGAGTCCTTGAAAGTTATAAAAAACAATTTGGGAACTTTATTTGATGTGACAATATTCTAAGTGCTGTCTTTCTTCTTCTTCACAAACTTTATCTTCCCCATCACCACATCCCTTAACCCACCTTTTAAAATATTGCTATTACTTCTGAATTTGTAATCTGCATTTCAGTGGTGTTTGACTTTGCACCTGTTGTGACCTTAGAAGTGTGCACTGCCATTTACTTTGGTTGATATGCTGCTCTTCCAAAGTATTCTTTATCAGAAGATTGTAAACTCCTTGAAGATGAGCTCTGGAAAAACTCTTGAGGATACCTTTACGCAGTAAAGGCACTCCAATGTTTTTGACAAATGTCTGGGCTCACTTATGGTGACACCCTGGGGCCAGATACTTTTAGCTCAGAAAGATAGGACAGCAGGAAGTGGAACATAATTTCTCTTTCTGCTTCAGCCAATCAGATAAGACACACAAAGATAAGAATACCCAAGGTGGCTTGGAGTGCTGATGAGATGGTGTAACCAAGAATGCTATAAATTTTAGTTGAAGTTTAGATAGGTTTTGATGGCAGATAAACTTTATAAATGCAGTTTACACTTGGGCCCCATCTTCACTTCAATTCTGCAAGCAGATCTTCTTTCCAGACTAACGGCAGCTCTGTGTCAAACCAATCAGCAGAGATGTGAATTGAGTTACATGCTACAGTGATTTATTTCATTAACATTTGGTTAAGGGATCAAATGATAAAATCATTTCTCAAGTTACTGTGGCCAGAATTTCCTATCTCAAGTTATATTGTTGGCAAAAACTTGAATATAAAAATCTTATAATGCAATCTATAGCAATAGTCATTGATTTTTACCTTGCATATGAAACAAGATTAGAAACTAATTAAAATCTGATACTGTTAAAAATAACATTTATATAGAACTTAATTTAGTAAGCACTGTCACATATAGTCTCTTTTTTGTATCTTGCAATTACTCTGGTTGATGACATCAATTTTACAAGTGAAGAAATAGGCTCAGAGAGGTTAAGTGACTTACCCAAAGTAACCCAGCTTCTTCTTATTTGGGGCAGAATTAGGACTCAAACCCAGATCCATGCATCCTATATTCCCATGCTTGTCAGTCTGTGGTTCATTTCATCAATGGGAAATTATTCGTTAGGGCAATGTAACAGTTAATTTATAGAAGAAATCGATTTCAGTTTCTCTGTTTTGTGAAAGACAATACTGTGTACAGGAAAAGAAAAATCATAAAAGATGAAACATGAAAGGAAGTGTGGATGAAAGACGGACAAAAGGAAGAAAACAACTTGCAAAACAGATGGTACCTTTTAAATAATGGGTGGTTGTCTCTTCTTTTCCACTTGACTTTGCTGTATGACACAGTGGGCAGGGGCTGACCTCTCTCAAGCCATTCTCACTATGCATATAAACTAAATTGTTTAGCTGATGCTTTGCATCCACAGGCCAGTATGTTGAAAACCATAAGTGTTGTTTGCATTTACTATATCATTTTGTAGAGGTGAAAGATGGTATGGATGAAACTAAAAGTTAATTGGAGTGATTCTAGAACCATCTTTCTACTAAGCATACACCCCCAGAACGACTCCCAGAGACCTCCAGGGAGACCACTGGCAGGACATCTGGGAGAATAATCCAAGTGGTGTGTTCAGACTCATGCGTTGCCAGTGCCCTTTCAGCCCTTAAGTTATACCTGTATAAAGACAAACACAGCCATTTCTACAGATACACTAAAAAAGAAACATATATATATATATTTTTCTGAATAAAAGAAGAGAAATGAAGCTGAATATCAGGCACCTGATAATAGTAATACTGTTCACTTTTGGTTGTTAGATGCCAGGCAGCCTGGATACTGATCCCCTCTCTGCCTAACTCTGACTGACTAGTCTGCCTCTAACTAATTAGCTCAAGTTTTCTAACTCTGCCTTCTCAACTGAAAAATGGGATGACAGTCTTTCATTAAACTCAAACTATAGTAGAGCAAGCTTTGAATGGATGATCAGGGAGCACTGAACATCTCCCGTCCTTGCTTGAGACTTCACATTAAGCCAGAATGGGAGCATGGATGAACACAGGGTTAGGAAAAAATCCAAGCTGGGAACGTGGGTCAGCAAGGACTTCCAGCCTCTTGAATAATAATCTTCTGAACTTCAACCTCCTCATTTATAAAATGAATACATGGGACTTATGGATCTTAACAGTGATTCCATCTTTTAAAAATGTTAGACTTTATGATATTATTATGTTGGATTTGTGTGCAATGACAATCTTCTAGCAATCTAGAAATCTTTGAAAGCTGTGATCCAGCATGATAGGTTTTGCAAATAAATGTAAACAAAGGTAGGGAGATAAAAATGTTTCTGTATGCACTCAAACACATACACACACGAATGAGTCTTTTTCATGTATATAAATAATAAAAACTTAAATGTCAGCCTTCATGCATCAAATATTTATTGCTTAAAAAATTCGGTGTTCCATGACTCGGAAATTATTAGCATAGCTAAGAGTTTATGTTTGCATAGCTATTTTTAAAAGCACTTATTTTAATTTAGTATCTATTTACATTTTCAGTATTGTATGCCTATGATATGTAGATACACAGCACCAATATTATATGCTTCTTCTCAAGACAATTGAAGATGGAATTACCCATGACAAGATAACACGTTCATTACAGAGTTTTCTCCTATTTATCAGAGAGAGAAGGCATTGTATTTTTGGTAGCGAGCATCACTCCCTTCCCCCCTGCCAGAATACAATGACAAGAAAATGATTAATGAATGTGCGCCACATTACTGTCAGCAGGAATCCAGTCCTGGCATGGAGGAAGCCTGAATAATTGAAGGGAAGAGGTAATGGTGGTAACGTTAGTTATAACAGGTCAGAGAAGCTTCGTTCCTGGGCTTTGTGCCCAGTTTAAAGAATCGTTTACACATTTCAGAGTGTGGTTTTTTGTTTTTTGGGGGTTTTTTTGTTAATTGGTAAGCAACCCTTATGGCTCAGAACCATAGCACAGGGCTCCCAGTAAGTTTAGAAAGAGAGGCTGGACAGAATTGCACGTTCTCCTCATTACTGAAACCTTTCGTGATAACAGTTGCAGAAGAGGTTTTACCTAATGGGTGATAAATGACCACATTCCAGATGGGCACCTTATCTCATTTATCACTGGCTTGGAAGTGAAACGCCACTGGAATAGGAATCAAAACTGTTGAATGGGTCTATACTTTGAATTTGCTTGGGATTTCTTCACATTATTTTATTTATTTATTACTTCATAACAGATAAGGTGATATTGTGTGGCTAATAAATTGGGGGCAGTGGTGAAGGGATTGTGAGGAAAATTCTTCACAGTAACTGACTAAAGCACTTTAACAGAACCTATCTATGCTATTGTAGGAAACCAAAAACAAACTGAACTGTAGTCTCAGAGGAGTGGGGGCAGATCAATCTGTGCAAAGGCAGCCTGAGAGGAAGGGACAAAGTTGCAACGACTGACAATGGGAAGTGGGCATTAGGCAGCCTGAGATGAAGGACCCGCTTCACAACAGCCTGCTTGCATCCCTGCTTGCACATTTTGGGCCTTGTTAGCTACTTGGACCTGTGAGTAATGACCTTGTCCTCAACAGTAACTTGAATCTGAAAGAGATGGCTTATACCCATTCATCCACACACACTTTCACACACACACACGAACTCTAAGAGTATAAGGAGGTGTCATGGGGCTATAAAAGTTGTTGATGCTGGGTTAAAATGAGATGAAACCAAATGATGCCATTTAAAGCAAAACAAATGTAACCTTGGACCAAACAATATGTTACTGGTTGAATATGAAGGGAATGTGATCCCATAAAGGTCAGCAAAATTACAGATGCTTCTTTTGAAATAGATGTTTAAATAGTAGCCTTCAGTCTGATATTACCTTTTAAGGAGGAATTATTAAGCGAATTTTGTTATTTTTGTAATCTAAAAATTTATATTCAGTGTTTAATAATTTTAGGGAAAAATAGTCATCCTATTTATAATAAATAAAAATAGAAACTATGCAAGAGGTTAGAATTTTAGAATATTTCATAAAAATCAAATCTAATGTAAAGTTTAATTTCACCAAAGATAAAAAAATGAAACGGAAGAAATTCAGTGAGATAACAGATTTTAAAAAGTTGCAAGGTTTTTGCACAGCAAAGGAAACCATAAACAAGACGAAAAGACAACCCTCAGAATGGGAGAAAATATCTGCAAATGAAGCAACTGAGAAAGGATTAATCTCCAAAATATACAAGCAGCTCATGCAGCTCAATATCAAAAAAACAAACAACCCAATCCAAAAATGGGCAGAAGACCTAAATAGACATTTCTCCAAAGAAGATATACAGATTGCCAACAAACACATGAAAGGATGCTCAAAATCACTAATCATTAGAGAAATGCAAATCAAAACTGCAATGAGGTATCACCTCAAACCAGTCAGAATGGCCACCAACAAAAAGTCTATAAACAATAAATGCTGGAGAGGGTGTGGAGAAAAGGGAACCCTCTTGCACTGTTGATGGGAATGTAAATTGATACAGCCACTATGGAGAACAGTATGGAGGTTCCCTGAAAAACTAAAAAATAGAACTACCATACGACCCAGAAATCCCACTACTGGGCATATACCCTGAGAAAACCATAATTCAAAAAGAGTCATGTACCACAATGTTCATTGCAGCTCTATTTACAATAGCCAGGACATGGAAGCAACCTAAGTGTCCATCGACAGATGAATGGATAAAGAAGATGTGGCACATATATACAATGGAATATTACTCAGCCATAGAAAGAAACGAAACTGAGTTATTTGTAGTGAGGTGGATGGACCTAGAGTCTGTCATACAGAGTGAAGTAAGTCAGAAAGAGAAAAACAAATACCATATTCTAACACATATATATGGAATCTAAAACAAAAATTGTCATGAAGAACCTAGGGGCAAGATGGGAATAAAGACGCAGACCTACTAGAGAATGGACTTGAGGACACGGGGAGGGGGAAGGGTAAGCTGGGACAAAGTGAGAGAGTGGCATGGACATATATACACTACCAAATGTAAAATAGATAGCTAGTGGGAAGCAGCCGCATAGCACAGGGAGATCAGCTCGGTGCTTTGTGACCACCTAGAGGGGTGGGATAGGGAGGGTGGGAGGGAGGGAGATGCAAGAGGGAAGAGATATGGCAACATATGTATATGTGTAACTGATTCACTTTGTTGTAAAGCAGAAGCTAGCACACCATTGTAAAGCAATTATACTTCAATAAAGATGTTTAAAAAAAAAAAAAAAAAAAAAGAGTCATGTACCACAATGCTCATTGCAGCACTATTTACAATAGCCAGGACATGGAAGCAACCTAAGTGTCCATCGACAGATGAATGGATAAAGAAGATGTGGCACATATATACAATGGAATATTACTCAGCCATAAAAAGAAACGAAATTGAGTTATTTGTAGTGAGGTGGATGGACCTAGAGTCTGTCATACAGAGTGAGGTAAGTCAGAAAGAGAAAAACAAATACCATATGCTAACACATATATATGGAATCTAAAAAAAAAAAAAAGCTTCTGAAGAACCTAGGGACAGGACAGGAATAAAGACATAGACGTGGAGAGTGGACTTGAGGACACGGAGAGGGGGAGGGGTGGGCTGGGACGAGGTAAGAGAGTGGCATGGACATATACACACTACGAAATGTAGAATGCATGGCTGGTGGGAAGCAGCTGCATAGCACAGGGAGATCAGCTCGGTGCTTTGTGACCACCTAGAGGGGTGGGATAGGGATGGTGGGAGGGAGATGCAAGAGGGAGGGGATATGGGGATATGTGTATATGTTTGGCTGATTCACTTTGTTATACAGCAGAAGCTAACACACCATTGTAGAGCAATCATACTCCAATAAAGATGTTGGAAAAAAAAAAAGTTGCTTTAGAGCTTCCCTGGTGGCGAAGTGGTTAAGAATCCGCTTGCCAGTGCGGGGGACACAGGTTCAAGCCCTGGTCAGGGAAGATCCCACATGCCGCAGAGTAACTAAACCCATGCGCCACAACTAATGAGCCTGCGCTCTAGAGCCCGTGAGCCACAACTACTGAGCTTGTGCACCACAACTACTGAAGCCCGTGCACCTAGAGCCCATGCTGCGCAACAAGAGAAGCCACCGCAAGGAGAAGCCCACGCACCGCAACGAAGAGTAACCCTCGCTCACCGCAACTAGAGAAAGCCCGCGCGCAGCAACAAAGACCCAACACAGCCAAAAATAAATATAAATAAAATAGGTAAATTAAAAATATATATTAAAAAAAAAGTTGCCTTAGGGTTGAGATTAAGAAAGAGTTTGGCAATTTCATTTCAAAACCTAGGACTCATTTTAAATTTGAGATTCAAGTGATATGTTTGAGAAGTGAACATACCTTAGGTCTGTTTCTAATTCTTTAAGCTTTATATCCTATGTTACAATATTAAAAAATCAAACAAACGCAGAAGGAGCAACTTATAAAAGCTTGAGTCTGTGTGGCTTGGAAAAAGTTTGCTTTTATTTTTCTCCCAAAGCCAAGAGATTTTAAAGTCTTAATTCAGCTTAAATACATAGAGGTTGGTATTTATAAATATAAGGTATAAATGAGAGGCAATTAATTTAACCTACCACCTTCCCATTTTTTTGTCTGTTATTAACATATTTTAAATTAAAACATTTTTAGATGTTTTCACCTCACTTGCTTACCGCAGACATAGCTGAAAACCATTTCTAATACATCTTAAAAGATGTCATTCATCACTACACCAAAACCAACCAGTATATCCCCAAATGGAGGACAACTCTCTACCCATGGATCAGAAATGTTCTTCTAGAATAGGACTTTGGAAATATGCTTTACCTTTCTCTTCTGAGGACTATTTAACTTCAACCTACCCAGAAAATACTGAAGCGTGTGAAGTTCCCTTTATAATCTTTAAGGTGGAAACTGGTAGTTAATGTGCAAAGTGTACAATTCGTTCTCTGAAGCTGGACTCATTCAGCTCTAACTGGATGCCAAGCTCAATGTTATCTCTCAAATCCAGAATTCTTATTCTTTATGTGATAAGCTCCAAACGGAAACCTCAATTTTGGTCAAAATCGTTCTGTCTATTGCCACTAGAACTTTACTTGGAGTTCTGTCATATGTTGAATTTTATCCCAAACCCCCTTCTCTTCCTTGGGTCTTGTGAGCTCACCATGTATCCCTCGGCAGTTAATGTCATTGTAAACAGAAAATTTTCTGGAGACAATATGCCTGTATCCAAATCTGCCTCCATCACTTATAGCTATGGGACTTTGGGAAAATTTCTCCACGTTGGAGAGTCCTCATTGTTAGAGGAAGTGTGAACTAGTATAGCCACTTTGAAGAGCAATTTTGTATTATCTTGTGAAGTTGAATATTTGCATTCTCTACAAACTAGTGGGAGCTCACTGATGTATACACTAGGAGACATGCACAAGAATGTTCACACATTTCATTCATGTTCCACAAACATGCCTTGAGATTTAAGATGGATAAATATTTAGCATGCTTTCTACCACCCTTCCCCCAACCCTAAACATCCATGGTAGACACCACTAATCGGTCCTGGCAGTCTTTCCTGTTGAGTTCTGATTTAGCCTCACAATTCTTTTTCAACCCAGCTCCACAGGCAGCCATCACCAATCAATCAAATTTTGAAAAGACACTTTCTACCTTCTTGGTCTTAGGACAGGTTGGGGCATTGGAGCTGAGTGTACTTTTTAAAATATTTTGAATATACGTAATGATAAACAGATTTCCAAAGGCTGATTTCCTGCCTCTTTGTATATTATCCTATCCTGTAAGACAGGCTAATTTCATTAACACTTGTTAGTTGTATTTTCCCTTACAGTTTAAGAAGTGAGTTATATAATGGTTTTAGGGTGAAAAATTATGCTCCCATCTCTTACGTTTTTAACTTCTTGTCCAAATGCTCAGATTTATTTTGCTTTTGTAATTCATACTGATCCATTACACAATGCAGCTAATTTTCAGCTGCCATTTAATTCTGTGACATTTTCTTTTTAGATTATTGATACCACCTTTCTGCAAATTGCTTTGGCCTCTTTTGTATATAGCTATCAATAGAAAACAACAGTCTAATAGGATACAGGGATAGGTTATAGTAACATTCCATAGATCTACACATGGATTCCCAAAATGGGAGGAGAATTTGCCAAATCTGTAATTTCCTTCTCAAATGTTGATGTATTATTCTGAGCCACAGCATATATTGAAGTTCTTTCCAACAAACACGTTTAGAAGCAGGAGCACTGAGTCACTGAGCAATTGCTTTAAATTACTAAGGCAAGGAAACAAGAAAAAATATGGCTTCACATATAATGTGAGAATTTTCAATGTTTCCTAGGCTGATAGTATAGGTTTCTTATTTTTTGGATTTAGGAGACCCTGGTTAATAACGGATTACTATAGAAACAGTGTAGGTGGCCGAGTGTAAGTTTAGTTAAAAGATACCTTACTAAAGAAGGAAAAGAAATCCTAACACCCTTTGATTAACTTTGTCACTGACACAAAGTTCCTCAACAAAATTTTCTTTCAATGAAACTAAGCAAGATTAATGCTTGGGAGACAAATTGAATTAAATTGACACCATTGGAGGCAGAGGTCATCTACATTTCGCCCCCAGAATAATTCATTGGCACCATTTTTGTTTTCAGTAAGGTCCAGACCCAAGCCTTAAACTGGATGAACTAAGGTGGCAGGTAAAGATGCCAGTTAGAAAGATCACTTCTTGAAGATGCCTGCTCCTGTTTTTAGGAACGTGTACTATACTCCCCAAAGCTGCTTTTTAAGATGGATAGAGTATTTGACAATGAGGTTCACAAGCTTTGAGAAGTTCTTCAGTGGGTCTAAAAGCTGGGGGAAGAAGGAAAGCAGACTCCAGACCTGAATGACATTGCATAAGATTCTAAGAACTGCAGAGCTCAAGGGCTCTGGAAACTAAGCTTCCTCCACCCATTTTGAAATGGAGCAATATTTGAAATGTTTGTAGAGATAATGAGTTTCTCTTATCCCTTGATACGCATGCTAGTGGTTCTGATAACACTTAGTTTTATTAATACTCTAAGGTGTAGCAGTTTTGACTGGTGAGAGACCAGAAGAGAAAGCGCAAAGAACTCAATTTTTTCAAATGCTGAAACTGAGACGCTTAAGTATTAATCACCCTTCTAAAGTGAACACAATAAGGTAGGGTCATTACCCAGGATTCCTGACTGGGACTAATGGCTTACCTAACCAGGATACCCAATGTCATATCTTTGTCAATCTTCAATCTCTAAAGCTCTCTTTCTCCCTCTCCCCACCCCATAGCCCCTCTACCCCCAAAGATGCAATTTTGCATAATGGCTAAGAGCATGGACCTGGGGGTTAGTGTGTCTGGCTCTTCCATTCCCTAGCACTGTGACTGAAGGCATATTCTTTGCTATCCTGTTGCTGAAGTTCCTCATCTACAAGATGGGGTTAATAACAGTACCTACTTCAACGCATTGCTGTGAAGACTAAATGGGTAATTATAGGTAAAATGCCTGGCAGAGTCAGGCCCTCAATACACGTTCGATACTAGAATCTATCTCCATAGCTTCCTCTGGGAAGAATTCCTTGCTTTCCTTCCTTTTGACTTTTTGTTCACAGTTACCATCAACTCTTTCTCCTTTTTGACCCCCTCATCTCAGTCTTGGTTAGGTACCCCTCTCTCTGGACCTTCTCTGCATGACTTCATTGTAACTCCTGGTCTGTAATTGTTTATTGGTCTGCTGATAAGCAGATAACTTTGGACAGGGAGGTTGCAGCCTGTTGATAACGAGATCACCCAGAGCTGTTGGAAGGGATGAGAAGGGAGGCAAGAAGACCGGTAAGGAGACAATTGCAGCTGTCCAGATGAAGGCAGAGGGAGAGGAACTAAATTAGAAGCAGAATCCATTGAATCTGGTTGTCAAGGATGTGAAGGAGGAAGGACTCAAGGATGACCTCTGCATTTTTGACACAGACAGTTGGGTCTGGAGATAGGGATGTGGAGGCCAAAGCCGTGCTGGGAGTAACTGAAGTAACGGGTGTAGGTAAGACTGCCCGGGGAGCAGTAATATGCACAGGAAAAAGAGAAGAGGGTCAGGGCAGATCTCTGAGAAGTACCAACATTTAGGGGTTGGGCAGAGTAAGAAGAGTGTAAAGAAACTTCGGAGAAGAGCCTAAGGCAGAAAGTGATGAGACCTGAGAGAGACCGGCATCACTGAACTGTGAGCTGTACTAGATCTAGGAGTTAGACTTTAAAATTACACTTTACAAGATTTTGAAGAAAACAGAAAGGAATATTTAGTAAACCTCTACAGAGGACCTAAATTTCTAAGTTTAGAAATGCCCACGCCCCGCCCTGTGCCAAAAAAAAAAAAGAAAGAAAATATCACATTGGAATAAAGAGATTTACATAAATGTAGACTTAAAATATTAAACATTAAAGCAATCAAAGCCAAAAGGCAAGCATGAAAAAGAGGAAAACATTAGTAAGTGTTTATGGTGAGGAAAATACCATCTTTAGAAAAAGAGCTTGTATAAATTGTTAAGGAAATATCACTAAGAATGGGATGGATCAATGGGTAAAGGATGTGATGGGAATATTCACAAAATATTCTCACCACAAAGAAGAAATGATAATTGTTAAACATGATTTGAGGTGTTAGTTAAGGCTAATGTGGTAGTCATATTGCAATATGTAAGTGTATCAAATTAGCATGTTGTACACTTTAAACTTACACAATATTAATGTCAATTATATCTCAATTTTTAAAAAGGAGCAAATACAACTAATAAGCATACAGAAAAATGTTTACTTTCACTAATAGCAAAGAAATGTATTTTAGAATAAAGAGGCATTATTTTCCTCTTATTAATTAGTAAAAAAAAAAGTTTAAATAATAATATAACAATTGTAACAAATGTTTGTTGAAACCAGCATTCCTAATGATTGTTGGTGACACTATATACTAATATAGACTTTTGGGAAAAATATCTGTTGGGATGAATCTGGAACCACAAATTGTTCTTGTACAAAGTTTTGCTAGTGTCTCCTAAAAATATCAAAAAGATAGAATACATACATAAAGTAATTTTGTTAAATCACAGAATCATAAGTAACTATGAAAAGTTAGAATTTACCAATAACGTTTGTTAAATAATAAGTGTGGCCTATAATGAAGCTGTTTTAAATAAAGGTTATAAAGATCATGTAACATCCCCTTAAAATGATTATGATATAATGTTTGTGAATTAAAAACAGGATCTATATTTATACATACACTGAATATAGTTATATAGAATATGAATATTAGAAAACTAGAAAGCACTTACACTAAAATGTTGACAATGGTTGCCTTAGTGTGGTTGCGTTAAGCCTATTTCTTCCTCTGTTTCTCACTGTTCTTGCTTTCTTGTTAGATTGCTTATATAACTAAAGTGAACATAAATATAAATTGAATAGTTATTGGATCTTTATTTTTCTCTTCTTCAGGCTAAATTAAATCATATTGTTCAGTCTCTGATGAGATATGCTTTTTTTATTATAAAAACTATCTTGATGAAAGTTATCTGGAGACTGTCATACAGAGTGAAGTAAGTCAGAAAAAAAAAACAAATATCATATATTAATGCATATATGTGGAACCTAGAAAAATGGTACAGATGAACTGGTTTGCAGCTCAGAAATAGAGACACAGATGTAGAGAACAAACGTATGGACACCATGGGGGGAAAGTGGCAGGGGGAGGGGTGGTGGTGTGATGAATTGGGAGATTGGGATTGACATGTATACACTAATATGTATAAAATGGATAACTAATAAGAACCTGCTCTATAAAAAAATAAATAAAATAAAATTCAAAAATTCAAAAAAAAAGAAAGTTATCTGCAAGTCAAGTAAAATAATTTTGATACTAATATTTGTTATCAAATGACAGTTTCTTTAATGACTCTAAAAAAGTGACACATTGTTGATGGCATCTTATGGTGATATTGGTGATCACTATGGTTACAGTGATGATGATACAGTAAACTTAGGTGAAAGTTTAAAATTTTCAAAGTTCTTTTTTTCTGTTATCTCATTCGATCCTTAAGGTAATTCTATGAGATCAGCAAAACTGCTATCATCATGTAAAGAGGACTGTGTGTGACTGTGTGTGGCTTTGGACTCTGGAGATATCACTTTCTTCATCTAAAAATGAAGATAACAATACGTCCTTCAGCATTTTGTATATGTAAGGTAAAGCACCTGGTATTGAACCTATAGGTAATTGTCATTCAATATACCTTGAGTCCACTTTTCTAAATGAAAGTATGTCCCTAAAAGGGTCACTGATCAACCAAGTTGAATATAAACTGTGTTGTTACAGCCTCGCAAATGAATAAGCATCATTCATCTGGAGGTTTAATTTGGGTCAGAATTCCTGGACCACCTCCTTGCAGGTTCTCAGCACTCCCCTTGGGAGTTCCATGAAGCGAATCAAGATAATCCATTATTGAGAAAGATGCTTTTACATTGTTTGCAGAAATGTCAACCAAAAGCACTGGAAGATCCATTCTCAACGTTAAGTCTCTCCGCTGCCTCTTACACATTCTCTTTAAACCTTTGGCCCTGGCTATCACTCATTTATACAAGCATAATATGATATTCAACGTATCACACTATTTTATTTTTGGTATTTTAGATTTATGGAACAATATCTCATAACCCTCCTCAAAGAGGTCTATGGCTCTTGGATTCTCTGCCTCCTGAACTTATGTGGGAACTAATGGTCTAGGCCAGTGTTTTCAGAATGTACAATATATTTTAGTAAAGATTAAATTTTTGCAAGGGTGAGGATAACTTCCAATTTCTTTCAAATACCATATCCTAAGCAAAGACATGGGAATACTCCTTGCTTGAAATATATGTCAGGAGCTTTTTGATGATGAAGAAAACATAAATGAACGCATCTTGGAAACTATAAAGCCTATATACGCGCAAGGCATTATTGTACTTTTTTTGCTGATGTGTTCTATTATTTTGTTCTTTAGTTTCTGTATCTATGTGTTTCATCTCCTTAACAGAACTATAAATCCATCAAAGGTAGGGATTATAGCTGCACCCGCTGGAAACCTTCATGGTGCTGAGTAGTTTTATGCAGAAGTGTAAGCACCTGGAAAGCTAAGACTTGCTTTCCTATCTTGGTTTCACTACCTTTTTGAACGTGTGGCCAAGGGCAAGTTACTCAAGTTACCTTACTGCTCTAGGTCTCAGTTTCCTTATCTACAAAATGGATAGAATACTATCAAACTCAGGATTTCTGTACAGATTAAATGTGAGAAGGTACCTGTCAGATGGGTGTCATTTAGTAAATGTTAGATTTCTTCCCCTTCTTACTTTTTAACGAAACTTATTGGAAAAAAAACACCTAACAACTTCTATTTAGTTGGTTACTACACCTGAACTTACTGCATTGCATATTTACTCTATTTCAAATGACAATAACTTCTCAGCTGATGGATGTTGCATTACTGAATTGCTGCTGTTACTTCAAGCCCATGTTTAATGAATCACAGGAGACTTTTGCCTATGGTTTCACAGAAATTAAAGAGCCTTTATCTTCCAGGTCTAAAATCAGAGAAATGTGTCCCTTGAGATTAGTAACATGTGGTCATTAGCAAACCCGTACCCCAACCTGAGGCCTGGTTCGTAGGTGTTACAGGTGAGCACTCCTGGGCTTGTTACGAATTCCATGAGTCATTTGGTTAATTCCTTCATTGATAACGCTAAATTACCCTGCACAATAAGTCATCTGTTCAGAATAAGAATAAGATTCTGACAGGCTCTGGACATTTGACCAGCTCTCCATATCTAGACAGAGGCTGTCAGGGAGCATGAACAGACAGTGAGCCAAAACTTCCCTGAAATCTAATTCATCAAATGTTATTTTTACATGATGTAATTCAACAATCTGTTTTCTTTTCTATGGGCTCTCTGACTCCATCTCTTTCTCCTCTAAAACACTTCAGGTCTGACTTGCTGACTTTGGACTATTTTAACCTAATTCTTGAGTTGGTATAGTGTTAACTGAAAAGCCTACACCTTCCCAATTTTTCCTTCACCTAAGTTTGAAATTCCTGACATTCAAGGCATATCTTCACATCAGCATTTATGACGCAATGTTTCTGTTCTCTTAGAATACTATTACGGTCGGTACTGGTGGTGGTGAGTTTGTGGGTGGGGAGAGTCCTGTTCATGACATTTTGAGACTGAAGGCTCATTCTTGACAATTTGAAAAAACTTAATAAAGCATTTCAATTATTTTCTGTGCTCCAGCCAGTTTTCTTTGAATATTACTGGAACAGAAAGTCCACTAGAACATAGGTTTCACAGGGGCAGACATTTGCGTGTGTATTTTGTTCACTGTGCAGAACAGGACCTGTCACATGTTAGGCATGTGATGGATAATTATTGAAGGAACAGGGTCTAAAAATAAAAGAGAGCAGTGAGCCTTCTTTAACATGCTGTTTATTCCATTTTCATTTATTCTTGTCCTGCTGCACTTTTCTTTACCTGGAAATAGAATTTAAAAAGGTGTATAAAGAAGAGGAGACTGGAAATTTGTATCTCTTAATCCCCTTCGCCTAATCTGCTCATCCTTCCACTGCCCCCCTTCTGGTAACCACCCATTTGTTCTCTGCATCTATGAGTCTGTTTGTTTTGTTTTTTATATTCCACATATAAGTGAGGTCATATGGTATTTGTCTTTCTCTGTCTGATTTATTTCACTTTGTATAATACCCTCTAGACCCATCCATGTTGTCACAAATGGCAAGATTTCAATTTTTTATGGCTGAGTAATATTCCATTATATATACATATACTACATCTTTTTAATTTATTCATCTATTTATGGGTGCTTGAGTTGCTTCCATATCTTGGCTATTGTAAATAATGCTGCAGTGAACACTGGGGTGCATATATCTTTTCGAATTTGTGTTTTTTGTTTTCTTTGGTTAAAAACCTAGAAGTGGAATTGCTGGATCAAATAGTAGTTCTTTTTTTAAGTTTTTGAGGAACCTTCATACTGTTTTCCATAGCAGTTGCACAAATTTATAATCCTACCAGCAGTGTACAAAGGTTCCCTTTTCTCCACATCCTTGCCAACACTTGTTATTTGTCATCTTTTAAATAAGCCACAGGGAAGTAATATACAGCATAAGAAATATGCTCAATAATATTGTAATAACTTTGTGTGGGGCAGATGATTACTGGCTTATCATGGTGATCATTTCATATTATGTGTAAAAGTCAAATCACTGGGTAGTATACCTGAAACTAACATAACATTGTACATCAACTACATTTCAATTTAAAAAAAAAGAAGAGGAGAGAGAAGGCATAGGACCTCTTCTTTGTGCTCTTGGCTTGAAGCTTGGACCCTCCTCTGCAGATAGTATGGTAAGTTGAAAGAGCACATAGGGGTTCACAGGAAGGGCTGCTTTGCATGGGATGCTAAGAGGAAGTCTGTCTGTGAAGTTGCTTCATTTTGGGGGAAAACTTTGGGAGGTTCTTACCACCTAAGCTGAATGTAGCCCAATATATGAACCGATTATGACTCCCTAGTTGTGGTGATTTTCCCTAATAATACCTTTCACAAATATCGGTCCCACATTTGTAAGCATTATGTCCCGCACACCTCTGAGCTGAAAGTGGATCACTTCAAAGTATTGCATGGAGAAAAGATGAGGCTTCCAGCATATTGAAGAATTTCTTCTAAAAGCCTCTTAGTAAACTCAGTAAGATACGTCTTTGGGACATAGCTTCTGCATCCATGTCAAGAAAGAAATAATAATCCTGCTCAGTAAATGTTAGTTGAATGAATGAAATATTTATTGTATGAATGAGAAAAACATGAATGTATTAGTGACTCATCATATATGTTTTTGTTCTGGGGGCTGTATTGCAGGGCATTGTGAGGGCTCATTAGTCTGAAACAGAAGATGTGGGCTCAGTCTTGGTGATATTAGTCATTCTGTGAGTGTGGTAGGCACTTTTTGGCTTCCACCCAATCATCTATTATTCAGAGCCCTAATTTTCCTTTGGGGAATTCAAAGTTCCCTTGTTCTCAGACATGTGATTTGGGTTGATTGACCTCAGTCATCATCAAGGATACTCCCATGGGGGTGTTGGGAAGACTAAATGAGTTAGTATATGCAAAGCACTTAATAAGTGTTGATGTTGTTACATGGAGCTATTTTTCCTTTGTTTATGAGTAATTTCTATAAGATTTTGCAACAGTACAAATCACTGGAGTAAATGACATTCTGCTATTTTATCTTAAACTCCACAGCTTCTCTTCTCATTTATGAACTCATTCAACCAACCAGCCAATCAATTTTTATGATGCAGCTGGTACGTGCACGACATTAGTTACAGAAGAGTACAAAGGCAAAGAGAACATGGTTTACATTTTCGTGGAACTTATTAGACACTTGTCTTATTCAGAACTTTCCCTCATCTAAAGGGCCTGAAGCCAAGACTATCATACTTGGTGCAAATGAATAAAATGTACACAGTTACAGTGAGGAAAAGGCCCATTTTTACCCATTCATGATTTAATTGGATGTAACTAGAAGATCTGGTAAGTTGTATTCTGTAGGTTTTTTCCCCTATATTCCAGTGTCTAGTATCCAGAATGATAAGAGGGAATAGAAGGGAGGTCTGATATACAAGTTCAGCTGCTTGAGGGATCTTTTTAAATTGAGGCACAAAAGGACTACCAAATCCCACTGTTTTCAATAATATCATATGCTCTCACAAAAGCCTCCCTCAGCCCTGGTGAAAAAAGTCAGTACTTTTAAATTCTATTTTATGGGATCACATATAAAAGAAATAGCACATTTGGCTTTCCTAATCATAGCTGCAGGCCTGAGAGGGCAGACTTTTGAATTCAGTGTATCTTACAAGTGAAGGTTGACTCTCTTCTTACCCTGCATTGGGTCTTCATTGCTGTGCGTGGGCTTTCTCTAGTTGTGGCGAGCAGGGGCTACTCTTCCTTGTGGTGCGCGGGCTTCTCATTGCAGTGGAGTCTCTTGTTACAGAGCGCAGGCTCTAGGCGCATGGGCTTCAGTAATTGCAGCATGCGGGATCTTCCCAGACCAGGGATTGAACCCGTGTCCCCTGCATTGGCAGGTGGATTCTTAACCACTGCACCACCAGGGAAGTCCCTCTTTGTGTAATTTATTGGGGGAAAAATCTACTGATTACAGGCATATATAGTTGTGCCATGATATTGCTGCAATATTTTTAAAAAATGTATAAAATGAGGGTTGACAAAATGCATAAAGCTTGGAGAATCTTCAAGTTCTGCGATTCTGGGACTAAGTACTGTGGATGTTTCTTTCCTCTCATTGTGGAATCATCTCTTTCCCAACTCTTCTTCCTGGAAAGTTCCTATTCAAACCTTCAATACACAGTTCAAATACCACACCCTCCAATCTTCTCCCATTCTCTCTGCACTCTGAGTATTTCCCCCTTAGAGGTATAACTATATAAGTATTACTGTCATTGCTCTCATTGCACTGTAGATACTTGTTGATTTGTCTAGATTTTTCCAGGTCATGAGTTCCTGGAAAGTGGAGTTGGTGTCTCACTTATCATAATTGTAGATATCATGCATAGTAAGTTGCCTATTCCAGAGCAGGTCTCAGTAAATGTCTGTGGAATGAATAAATAAGTATCCCCCATTTTGTGACCTGACCAGGCTTTGGGCTTACATAGAAATTGGGTGATGTGTGTCTGAAGGCTCAAGGATATTAAAGAGTTAGCTTATGAAGACTGGGATTAGTGGTTTGGTAGACAGGCTCAATTCTTCTGCTAATCTTTTTGGGGAAATCTGTGATTCTGTGATATTGTCCCTGATACAGGGACAGAGTGAGCCATACAAAAGTGAGAGATATGTATATATTTTGCTATAACATAAAATGTATTATTATATAAATGTTCTTCTTAATGCTGTATTTGAAATTTGGTTTTGTGAGCTAATAGGTCTTTAAAAACTATTTGCATGTTTGTACTCCCATGTTTATTGCAGCAATATTCACAATAGCCAAGATATGGAAACAACTTAAGTGTCTGTCAACAGATGAGTGGTATATATACAATGGAATATTCAGCCACGAGAAAGAAGAAAACCTGCAATTTGGGACAACGTGGATGGACATTGAGGGAATTATGCTAAGTGACATAAGTCAGACAAAGAAAGACAAATACTGTATGATCTCACTTTTATGTGGACTGTAAAAAAGCCAAACTCGTAGAAACAGTAGAATGGTGGTTACCAGATGCTGGGGGTTGGGAAACTGGGGAGACGTTGCTTAAGGGTAAAAACTTGTAACTAGTAGGTAAATAGGTTCTGGAGATCCAATGCACAACATAGTGATTATAGTCAGCCATACTGTATTATAAACTTCAAAGCTACTAAGAGACAAGATCTTAATTGTTTTCCCTGCACACACACACAAAATGAGAATTATGTGATTTAATAGAGGGGTTAGCTAATGCTATGGTGATAATCATATTGCAGTACAAATGTATTAAATCAACACATTGCACACCTTAAATGTACCCAATGTTATATGTCAATTATTTTTCAATAAAAAAAGGGGAAAAAAAGAGAATGGGGAATTCCCTGGTGGTCCAGTGCTTAGGACTCTGTGCTTTCACTGCTGAGGGCACAGGTTCAATCCCTGGCCAGGGAACTAAGATCCCACAAGCTGCATGGCACAGCCAAAAAAAAAAAAAAACAGAGAGAATAGATGTGGTAGTCATTCTATAATGCATAAAAAACAAAACAAAACAAATAAACAAAGAAACTGTATTTAAGTACTACTTGAAAAGGTCCTATCTTCTTCATAATCACATAGTAACAGAAACTATGGACTGGCTACCTTCCAAACCTCCTTTCCCTTATCTTCCTCCACTTTGGAGAGTCCAAAGCTGAAACATCTTCCCATACCTCCCCGCGCTAGTGTTGGCCTTAGCATGCATTTCTAGCCAATGAGACAATGGCAAAAATCTCCAAGGAGGACTTCCTTTCCCAAAGTGAAAGACAAAGCCATGCCTCTTCTTCCTGCTCTCAACATGGACATGATGCAGGAACCATATGATACCATGAGGACTAATGCCACAACCAGAGATGGAAGAGTAAGAAGATGGAAGGAGACTGGGTCATGAAAGAGATCACTGATCCATCCTACCAGTCCTGCTTTGCCTCCTTGGGTTTCCTTATGATGTGAGCTAAATAGACTTATTTGTTTAGGCCACTGCAGTGTAGTTTTCTGCCCTCTCAGCCCAAGACAAACACAACGGATACCTGTTGCAATAGGCAGTAAATGAGCAACCTGGAAATCTCAGTGGCTATGCACAAAAGGAGTTTATTTCTTGCTCACAGTATGCCTGCTGTGGTTTAGGTGACTCTCTACAGGGCTGTTTTCCATGTCTTAGCTCAGCATTCCAGCTCTTATGGCAATTTTATGTCAACACATGCCCCCTGATCACTGCAGATAGGGAAAGAAGCAGAGTTGGAGATTCTATCAAGTACTGTTAAAAACTCTGGCAGGAAGTGACACACTTCACATCTGCTGCACACATTTCATTGGCCACGCCAAATCACCTGGCCAGGACTAACCACAAGAGTACAGAGAAGAACAGTATCCTTACAGCCTGGAAAGAGGAGCCTGGAAATATTGGTGAGCAGCACTAATGTCTACCCCACACATCAGGGATCTTCACTGTCAGTTGAAAACTAAAGGAGTGATGTTATTGAAAAAAATCACAGGGCAAAGATGTTAAGATGGGTTGATAAAATAAGTGTGTTAAAAGCAAAATTTTCTGGTGCTAGTAAATAACACAACCCTCTTATCTTTCCTACATGGTATTGGTTCAGAGTGGAGTTTTGCTAGTAATTGGCATGGAAGCAGGTGTGATGCTCACCAGAGCTACACAACACAGTAGAACTTGGAGACATTCTCACTTACTCACTGGTGATTTTCCATGAGTTCTCTTATTTTTCTCCTCCAAATGTTGAATCTGCTGTGATTCTGAAGATGAAATAGGAAGAAAAGCTGTTGATCTGTAATTGCTTAGAACACTTTCCAGCTGCCCTCTCAGCAGGTCCTTCTGTGTAACTTGTTTTCTCACCATTGAAACTCCAGTAAAGTGATTTCTGAAAGTCTCTGGGAGTTTGGTAAACAGAATTGAGTTGACCCGTGACTCTGAACACCAGGCTTTCATGGGGACTCAATGCATAAGTTGTCAGCACACTAGAGGGTAGTTGGCTCAAACTGAGGAAGTATCAGCCAATAAAACCTGCCTTTCTATAAATAGCGCACTAATGTGTTATCACAGACATTCAGTGAGAGTAGCAAGGAAGTGTGTAGGGAAAAAAACCCCCTGTCTGCTGCTGAGTATGATGTTTAGTACTGTAATAATCTTTGAAGTCAGACACGAGGCTTTTAGTTCAGCTTTGACGCTTTCTAGCTGGGTGGCTTAAATCTGTTTCCTCATCTGTGTAATGGAGATGACACTACCTATCTCACAAGATCGCTGGGAGGATAGACAATCATAAAATTTGAGATTTATTTGTTCCATTTTAAAATTGTTTTCTCCTGTCCCCTATGGGTTTCTTTCTTCTCAATAGAGGAAAAATAATTGTGGGTAAGTTGGTTTAGATTTTTCAGGATCAGAATAATTCCTTTAAAGTTTTTCTCTAAAAGTTCTCCTTTGAAATTTTTATACTTCATTGAAATGTTTCAGACTTAAAAGGAAAAATCCAACTCCTTTCTTCTCAGACATCCTTAGAAAATTATCTGATAAAAGTTAACATTTGAATTAGTTCTTTTTTTGGGGGGGGGCTCCAAAAACAGGGTTACTATGCAGGGGAAAATGTTTTGATTAAACGCTGGACTTGTTGTGTCTATTGGAGGCTAGACTTACTGGTGTCAGGGAAGAGCTGTGAGTTCAGCCCACACAGGGAGATGAAGGTGAGAAAATGCTGGTTGGGCAGGATGGATACCAGCAGGGAGTCCAGGAAAGCCTTTAATCTTGAAAACCTCGGATGGAAGTTGTGATGGATTCTGACCACACCCAAATACAGTCACACCTTAAGTGGGTCAGGCAGATTAGGTTCAGAATACGACCTTGGAAGAAGGCAAGGGTGAGGAGATAAAGAGGAGTTGGAGGGTGATATAGGATGGCAATAATAATAATAATTGCAGCTAATGAATACTGAGCCACAGCATTATAATGTGTTAATGATAATAAAAATGGCTAGCATTTATTTGGGACTTACTATGGGTTGGGTGTCATGCTAAGTGCTATCTCATTTAATCTTCAGTATAACCCTATGTGACAGGTTCTATCATCCTTATTTTACAGACAAGGAAAGTACAGCTTCTTAATTTCAAGTAACTTCCCCAAGGAAGTAAAGGGTGAAGTAACAATTTGAACTCATCTCTGCTTGGTTTTGAATGGTATTTCTTCTCCCCTGCTTTGCTATACTGTCTCCATATTAGTGAGGTTGCCAGAGCCCTTTGGCTTCTCAAAAGGGCTGCAGAGATCAGACATCAGACAGCAAAGGAATGAAGGTGGAGCAGTTAAGAGAGGGCATAGTTATTAAAGAGTTTAACTAGATTACATGAGGAAGGTGGAATTGCCATGTGGCTGTCTCTGGTTTGACCCATCACCATGGAGGCATCCCAAGCTCTTTTCTGGTCCTATCTACACCCAACATAACCAATGGGGACTCTGTTCTCTCAGTTGCCTATAAATGTGATTTTAAAAGTGATGAAAGCTGAGGTTGGCATTGAGTTGCCAATATTTGAGAAATATAATGTCAAAGTTGGCCCCTTCCTTTCTTCTTAGAATATAGAGTGCAGAGGGAAAATAGGTGTATAGCTAGTATCCACTAGATTTAATGTCAGATCAATCTCATAATCAATGGACAAAATTTCAGCAAATATAAGTAATTTCAAAGCAATTCAAGTCTTTTATATGTATTCTTATATTTCCTAAGCATCACGATTCTTAGAATCCCCATTCAATTCTAAGTATCTCCAATTTCCTGTCCCATCCCCTGCCTTCATGTACAGTGGCTGGTCCCATATCTCTTACTTCAAAACTCCCTCTGTGACTTTTCTTCTAGCCTAAGTCTGCATACTCTTGTCTTTTCCCTCTGTATCACAGAGCTTCTCCTCTCATGGTGGAGGACACGAAGAGAGTGAGAGGGTCAAGGTCGAATCCTCATTAGCGGGCTGCAGAGGAAGAAACCTGGAAAATCCTTACCTTAATAACTTGTCCTCTAATACAAGTACGGTTGAGTGCCAACTCTTGAAACAGGGAGTGAGGGTGTGTAGGGCAGCTGCTTTCACATATGGCATGGAAAGCATTGTGGTGGCACTCATAGACCAGTTTGCCATCTCTGACATGCAGGCCCTCAGTTGCTGATTATCCAGAGAATCATGAAAGGCTATAAGTTTAATTTTGCACTGGAGAATGCTCTTAATGTAGGCAGGCTCACTGAGGCAGCTCTCAATCATGCTCGAATATTCACTTTGGGACATGTTTGGCCTCTAGAAGTAATTCATACTCAGTGGTCCAGAAAGAAGAACCCCCAGTAGGAAAAATGAAAGTATCTTTCTCTCATACAAAACAAACTGTATTATTGCTTCAAGCCAAACTCCTACAGTTCATAATTGTATCTCATTAAGGTTCCTTAACCCTGGCGTTACTGCAGTCTTGCTCAGTACAGAAGGCAAACGTTTATTAATTTGAGGCCAGATGGAAAGCTTGATAGATTTTACTACTATGCCCAAGAAAGCACTTTTAAAAACTATAATTGGTGCTTAGCAAATTGAATGCATACTTTGATTGCAATACTTTCCTACTCAGGTTTAGTGCATCGTTTACGGAACTGAAGCCACATTGCAAGTGTTATGAGTCAGCTAAACGTTTTAAGGTAAGAACTTGTAGATAATTCCAGATCTATGCACACAGTTTTAAAAACGGATGTGATGACTGTATTTTTGGAAGATGGCTTACTTGTAAGAAACAAGATTTATACTATTAGAGTGGAAAATAAAAAAAATAAGGTTGATTTAATTTACTTTTCCGTCTATATAAATAAGAGATACACACAAGCTGACCCAGAGTTTAGTGGTCTCATAAAATAGCAGGATTTATATGTGGGCTGAGAGACTGTGATCATATATATGCTCGGTTTTATAGAATAAGCTGCAACAATAACAGTAATAAAAGAGACCATAAATGACTAAAATACCACAGTAACCAGAAACCTCACTGGGACCAACAATCCAACAGACAGTTTCCCCATAAAACCTTTTATCTGAATGCCTAATATGTAGGTAAAATGGAAATTTGTGTTTCATGTTTGAGGCACCAACTGATAATTTATATCCACTGTCCATTTTTCCCCATTTTCCTTTCGTAATAGAACCTTTCAGATTTTGCCTGGGCACAATTGCTAACCAGGTAATGACTAAGTTCCTGAGGCTCTTTTGTAATTAGATAGAGCCATCTGACTAAGTTCTAGACAATGGGACTTGAGAAGATGTGATTTGTGCAACTTCTACCAAATACCCTGTAGATGAAGATGCGTGCTTATTCTTCTGCCTCTCTCCTACTTGCTGGATGCAGACATGAGGATGAGTGTGGAAGAGCCACTTTGGAAGCAGAGATGGACACTGCATATTGAGAATGGTGGACCTTCTCTCTCCTAGACCTTGTTCACCATTCCTGGGCTATTGCATGAGAGAGACACTTCTGTCTTGAAACTATATGTTTGTATTCTCTTTATTATAAGAACATAGAGTGTGCCATTATTAATATAGAATTTTAACATTTTGTGCCCATTCATTGGGAGATGGTTGCCAATGAGAAATCAAGTCCTTTCAACAGAGGCCATTGGAAGGAGAAGGACCCTCTTCCAGTCAGCACTGTGCCTTCCAAATGGTGATGCTATAAAAGCTTATCAGAATCAAAGGGAAGATGCCATTCATTGTGTAAAATGTCAGGGAAAGCCTCCCAGAATAAGTGACATTTGTACTGAGGTTTGAATGATAAGTTGGCATTTGCCAGCTGGGGAATATCTGAACCAAGACATGGAAGGATATGGCTAAAAATGTAGAGGTTCTGGTGAGATTGTAAAAGTCATTCTTTGAGGTCGCACTTGTAAGACCACTGTATGTCTTGTTAGGGAGCTTGCACTTTATTCCATAAGCAATGGAGAAGTGTTGAACAATTTAAATTATGGAATTAAAGTATCAAATCTGTGTTTAGAAAAAATACTCTGGCAGCACTGAAGGAGAAAAGTTGGAATGGGGAGAAAGTGGAGGCAGGGCACCATGGTTTCCAAAGTCCTCTCATTCACCTAATTTTTGCCAAGGATACTTTCTATCTGCCTATCATCTATCTATCTATGTATCTATCTATGTATCCATCTATGTGTCTATCTAATTTACACTAAGTATATTTCAAAATTTGGCCTCAGTGTATTATATTTTTTAACATGTAATAGAAACACATATTTTATTTTTAAAAAGTTTGTATATGTACCTCTTTAAACTATCCTGTGTACCTCCATGGTACACACAGCATACTTAGGACAAATACTCAGCTGGTACACATTGGTATACCTTTTATGTTGTTAAAATATTGAAATAACATCCTTCCAGCCTGTTAAATTGCTTTCCTGAGCTCCTGAGTGTCCCACTCCCACAGCTCTGGCTACCTGATGTACCCCTAGGAACACAGGACCTTCTCTTGATCTAGCAACCGGTGTGTCTGCAGGGTCCTGTCCTGTACTGGAGCTAACTTCTGCTCTGATTGGTCAAGCCTAGTTATAATTATTTTTTTATTTTTATTTTTAAAACATCTATTTATTTTAAAAACATCTATTTATTTATTTATTTGGCTGCGCTGGGTTTTAGTTGCAGCACGCAGGATCTTCGTTGCTGCGTGTGGGATCTTCCTTGCAGCATGTGGGATCTATAGTTGTGGCATGTGGGCTCTTAGTTGTGGCATGTGGGATCTAGTTCCCTGACCAGGGATCCACCCCGGTCTCCTTCATTGGGAGCGTGGCGTCTTAAGCACTGGACCACCAGGGAAGTCCCCAAGCCTAGTTATAATTAGTTTTAAAATATTTTGAATAGCAAAATAGCAACGCTGGAAGCACATGTACAGATCATAAAGTATTTTTTCTAAAAAGCAGCTGGAGAAAAGGAGAAAAGGGAACAAATTTGAGACAAGTTTTGAACATAAAATGTAGAGAACTTGGTGACTGATTAAATGTGGGAGGGAAGAAGAGGAAGTGTTAAAAAATCTGGGGTTTTAGTTTGTGTAAGTAGATAGTTGGTGATGACATTAGAAAATTGATACAGGTTGCACAAACTTGTAGAGCGGAGATGATAAGTTTGGTTTAAGATTTATGGAAATTGAGATGCCTTTACAGCATCCATGTGGAGACAGTTCAGAACTGATTGGATACATTGGTGTGCTGGTAAATGTTTAACAAGTGACTCTCAAACAATAAAGAAAGCTGTTTTCGTGGGTAGCATTTGTTCATTTCTATGGTGTAAATACTCGCACCATGTTGTGCTCAATTGTAAGCTACCAACGTAATATCACTAATGCCGAGTTGGGAAGAGATGGGCAAAATCTGCTCTCACAAGCTCTCTCCAGCCGTCATGGGTTGGATATAAAGCTTTGGATCTCAGCATGAGGTCTGAAGATGGTACACAGATTTGGCAGTCAACAAATTGTGTGTGTTTTAAAATCTTTAAAATGGTTTGAGTTTTGCTTTTTGCCCCAGCATTCGGTAGGTTAAAAAAATATATTCCGGTGTGCTCTTGAAAAAAATATATTCTGCAGATGCTGGTTTGTCAGATCAGGTTTGTCAATTCAGTATTTAAGTCTTTATATCCTTATTGAATTCTTTGCTTGTTTTATTAGTTCCTGAGAGAGGTTTATTAAAACTTCCTACTATTATCATGTTTCAGTTTCATATATATTTAAAGCCATGTTATTAAGTGGATAGAAAGTGTAATATTTCAGGGGAATTGCAGTTTTGATTATTGTGAAGTGTCCTTTCAATCTCTAGAAATATTTTTTATCTTAAGGTCTGTTTTATCTGATATTGATATGAGTAGTCCAGCTTTCCTTTACATGGGTTATCTTTGCCCCTTCTGTGTCCTTTCATCCTTTCTGTATCCTTAAGCTTTAGATATTTCTTTTATAAACAGCACATTAAAAAAATTAAGTGTGATTGTCTTTTAATTGGAATATTCATCCCATTTGCTTTAAAAATTTTTTTCTTGCTATATATTTTTATTATTTTTTAAAATTCAATATTTTTGAAGTATAGTTGATTTATAATGCTGTGTTAGCTTCAGGTGTACAGCAAAGTGATTTAGTTATACATGTATATATATATATATATATATATATATATATATATATATATACATATATTTTTTATTTTTCTTTTAGATTATCCCATTTGCTTTTGTCTCAACTCGGATCCAATCAGGAGACAGAAACTACACAATAGTTTGAATAGTTATGATTTAACATCAAGAATTATGAACTATTTACAGGAGATTAGCTATGAAGAGGCAATAAAGGAGAACTCTAAAGAATACCCCAGGGCTGAGGGAGAGACTCCAAGGAAGGACACACTTGGACCCCCTCCTCTGCCCCACACGAGGCTAGGATTCTGACGTTGTTGAAGAGGATATGGCTGCCGCCCACCATGGCTGGTGGTGAAAGTCTTTGGGTTATTTTGGGCCAAAGTTGGTCCACATTTGATGGGCCAAGTTAGTTAGCAGGGAAACATGGGCTGAGACTTGCAAGAAGAAATTTGTTAACATACACAAATAAACTCATTCATATCACGAGCAAGGAGAAAATATGTAAAACTACTATAGTTCTCATTTCTGTAATCATTTATGAGGTTCCTTCTACTACCCATTATATTTTTTTTCTTTCCCCTCATCCAGAACCTCAGTTGGTTGGGGTTCTTTCCCTGGTGGAGTGACCCAAACCTTCGTTCCTGAGGAATCCAAATTCACAATTGTCCTGCCTTTTCTGGTTGCTGTAGTTTTCCGTTAATTTTTACTAGTATTGGGCACGGAAATATTATGAGGGGCCCTGGAAACCCCTGGCTTCCAGACACAGGCTTCCTTGCCTTTGTTGTGTGGAAACAACTTGATTTCCCCTTGGAAATCAGAATCAGTCTCTCTAGGAGTAGAGTTACTACCTTTCGTGCCTGCTGGGTCAGTGGCATAAAGGGCATCAAATGGCCAGGTGGCAGTCTCATTTTCCAATTAAGTCTGTGACTCCATGGATGGTATTTATGGTGGTAGCATTATAGGGAGGGATGGCAAATCCATATCCAGAATATATGTCTATTCCAGTGAGAATGAATCTCTGTCCTCTCCATGATAGAAGCAGTGCAGTATAATCAACCTGCTAATAGTTTACTGGCTGGTCCCTCCATGGAATGCTGCCATATTGGGGACTCACTGTTGAACTCAGCAGTAGTTTTGGCAACATCAGCTTCGGTAAGGGGAAGTCCATTTTGTTGAGCCCAGGCATAACCTCCATCCCTGTCACCATGGCCACTTTGTTCATGGGCCTAAAGAGAAAGCACTGTGTCTTGGGAAAGAAGCTGACTGACATCCACATACCACATCATTTTGTGCACCTGGTTAACAGCCCACTCTGCAGTGGAAACCCATGGGTGGGTATTCAAATAGGGTACAAATATCTTCACAGTCTGTCCATTCTAATGGGTCCATCTACAATAGCTCTTCCCCAGAATTCCTTGGCACCAATTTTCCAATCTTGTTCTTTCTAAGTCCCTGACCAGAAAAAACATCATTTCCCACAGCTCTCTCTCTCTCTACGTTCTGTAACTACTTCCTTTCTCCACCCTTTTAGGGCTAGGGCTGAAAGTGGAAACCCAACAACCTATTGTTCATCCTGTGGTACTGCCTCATCTCTCACTGGTTTCCCTTTATGCTACCCAGGCCTTTATAAATTGTACCCTCACGGATCACGCCTCAATCATGCCGCTTGAATGAGCCATGTGTTACTTTTTGGTCCCTTATTGACATAAACCCTGAGTGCTGAGCTCCTCTGTCTGGATTTCCATCTTCTCATGGTAATACTTATGTAACTTGTTAGTGTGCCAATGTTTTCAAACTGAACTTTAATATATTTTGTTCAGTTCCTCTAGTTATCCTTATCAGAGGGGTAACTGATATGCCATTACTTAATATACTGTTATTAGAAGCAAAATTCCCCTCACTCTTTATTTTTATTTTTAATTTTTTTAAACATCTCTATTGGAGTATAATTGCTTTACAATGGTGTGTTAGTTTCTGCTTTATAACAAAGTGAATCAGCTATACATATACATATATCCCCATATCTCTTCCCTCTTGCGTCTCCCTCCCTCCCACCCTGTCTATCCCACCCCTCTAGGTGGACACAAATCACTGAGCTGATCTCCCTGTGCTATGCGGCTGCTTCCCACTAGCTGTCGGTTTTACATTTGGTAGTGTATATATGTACATGCCACTCTCTCACTTTGTCCCAGCTTACCCTTCCCCCTCCCCGTGTCCTTAAGTCCATGCCTTTATTAAAGTTTTATCATACATGATTTTGTCTCTAAACAATCCATTCTTGATTTTGTGTATTTTGAATGTATCGTTGAGCCATACTGCATATAGGTTTCTGAGATGTGCTTTTCTCATTCATCATTATGTTTTGAGATTCCCCCATTTTGATTTGCATAGCTGTAGTTTATTCATTGCACTGTTTGACTAATCCAAAATACGCTTCTCTGTCTTCCTGTTGTTTATCACTTGTCATCTTCATTTTTCCTAGTTTCTTGGTCTCAGTGTCACTTTGGCTCTATACTTTATCTTCTACCCTTCCCTGAGCTCTCTTGTTTGATGTGATATCTGATTTGGAACAGTCTCCACAGCTGTGCCTTTTTTACCATTTCAAGATTTGTTATCTTTGCCTCATGTATTACTTGGGTGAGATGTTCCATGCCAACCCTCATCTCCTTGCTCCTCCCCTCAAGACCTTACCTTCTGGATGCTTTTTCTTTCATGTATTTAAGTCGATATCCACTTTATTCCTCTCTTGATAGTCAATAACTTATTTAGCCAAGAGAAGACTTAAGGATGCAATGCAATTATTTCTTCCTTTTGTTAAGAGGAATTACCATGCTTTTCATTTATAAAATGTAACATATTATAAAAGAGGAAGACACAGTGGTTTGGAAATAAGCTACCTGGCTATTGCAAAGTTCATATACATAAAATAGGTTACAAAGGAATTGATGATAGTTTTATAAAAGGATTCATCATGTGATAAGTTTAAAATAGCAAACTTCTTCTATGCATTTAATATATAACTTGATTTATAAAAAATCAATTTACACTGCCACCCAGAAGTAAATCTATCAAGTAAAGCAAGGTACATCTGAAATCACATTTAGAAATACAATCACTCTTTCCATAGTCTGCCTTTTATTTAATATACAAAACTGTCTTCCCCCTTGAGGGAAAAATGAAATAAATTTTATGACTTTTGACCACTAGCATCTTTTACTGAGAAGCAAAGATATACAGAGCTAAGAGAATTCAGAAAAAGCACAATGAAAACATAACTTTAAATAATTTCTAAAAATGGCAGGTGTTAAGTCTTAGGAAAGGATTATGTTGTTGTAGGTGTTGAGAGTTTCAAACTCTTGAATGGAGAGACATATAACATTCTGACTCTTCTGTGTTGGTCCTGAGCTTTTCCTCTTCATATCTCACATTCAGATGGCACAAGGAGTGTATCCTAAACCATCAGTAGCATAGCATGCCCTCTAAGCTTGGTTGCTAGCTGAGAATTGCTTGTGAGTCAATGAGACAAAACTGATTAAAAATTAGATTTAGATGAATGGATAAAGAAGATGTGGCACATATATACAATGGAATATTACTCAGCCATAAAATGAAATGAAATTGAGTTATTTGTAGTGAGGTGGGTAGACCTAGAGTCTGTCATACAGAGTGAAGTAAGTCAGAAAGAGTAAAACAAATAACGTATGCTAACGCATATATATGGAATCTAAAAAAAAAAAGGTTCTGTTGAACCTAGGGGCAGGACAGGAATAAAGACGCAGACGTAGAGAATGGATCTGAGGACACGGGGTGGGGGGAAGGGTAAACTGGGATGAAGTGAGAGAGTAGCATTGACATATATACACTATCAAATGTAAAATAGATAGCTAGTGGGAAGCAGCTGCATAGCATAGGGAGATCAGCTCGGTGCTTTGTGACCACCTAGAGGGGTGGGATAGGGAGGGTGGGAGGGAGACGCAAGAGGGAGGGGATATGGGGATATATGTATATGTAGAGCTGATTCACTTTGTTATACAGCAGAAACTAATACAACATTGTAAACCAATTATACTCCAATAAAGATGTTAAAAAACAAAATAAAATATGGAATATCTAATCAATAAATTCTCCCTAATCTGTGTAACTTCTTGTCATAATCATTCAATGAAACTCTTATTATAGGTAAGGTTGCAAAACTGAAGGCAAATACATTCTTGAAACAGAAGTTATATAATATTTTAAAAAATTCAACTCCAAAAAAAATCCAACAATTGTTTTAAAGTATACTGGAAATTGAGATGGAGTGGGGAGGGAAGTTAAAGTAGGCTAAAGTCCCTCATATATATAGTGGGTAGTAAAAAATGCTACTTAATTCTTGATGGTGTTTATCTTGGAATATTTGCTAGAGAAAGTTTGGAAATACCTTAATGGTAAAAATCTGTAGGCAAACAATAAGTACAATTATTAAATTTCAAATGGTTAGGGTAGAAAAAAATACTATAGAAACAAAAGAATAGTGAGGAAGCATAGAAAATAAAAGCATAAAACAAAATATTGTAAGACCAAATATTTAAATTGTGACAATAATGGTAATGTATTAAAATTCTATTAAATGGCCAAGATACTCAGCCTCACTAGATCAAAGAGTTAAATGTAAAAAACCGTCACCTATTTTTTTCCCTAATTTTTTAGCCTGATTTTCAAGATAGGGAAAGAGTTTCCATTCATAAACATATTGGGAAATTTGATCTAAAAAGTCAACACATTTGATTATTTATATAAAATTATCCTGTACATCACATTTCATAACAACCAAAATTAAAGACAAACTACAAACTGAGATATCTATAACAAATATGAATGTTAAAATTCCTAATATATAAAATTCTTACAAATCAACAATTAACATACAAAAACCTAAAAAAATGAGGAAAAGACATGATTGAAATAATAATGGTGAATAACTATAAGAAAGTGTTTAATTCACTATTAATCATTGCAAGGCATATGTAAACAAATTATAAATTTTCATTTATCAAATTGGCAAAGAATAAAAATACGGTATTATTTAATGCTGATCAGGGTTTACAGAGACTGATACTATTTTACTCTGGTTGAAGCATTAACTGATGCATGCTTTTTGAAAAGCAGTTTATCCATATGTTTCAAGAAGAGTAGTTTTCTATTGTTTACTCAGTAATTTCACTTTCAGGCATCTATCACAAAGAAATAAGCAGAGATACGGACAAAGGTCAATATATAGGTTACAATTAAGACATTCATTTTAGCATAACTTATAGGAAAAAATGAAAATAATCTTAATTTTTTAAATTAGGAGAATATTAATATAAATTAAGGAATATCTCATAAAAGACTATGAATAAGTCATTAAAATTATGTTTCCAAGTAATATGTCCCTTCAATAAGAGGGGGAAAATAAAATAGGAGACCAGTCTTTCTGCAGGGTTTCCTCCAGTGTCTCTGGATGTTTGTTTTTGCTCGTTTCCTTTTACATGTTTTCCAAAATTTCTTCAATGATCATATACTATTTTCATAATACCAACATTTTTATGTAAATAATTAATATGCAGTAGCTTCTGTGAGGGCTCTTGTTTCTGTTTACTCAAGTAATAACCCATGAAAGGTAGTGGAAATGTGAATGTTACCATTCTGGACATCCTCCCCATTCAACCATGTCCAGTTAGAGATGCTAACTAGGTCACTGTCTGACTGATTTTTCTACTCACTGATGTCAGGAGAAGTAAATGAGACAGTGGCGTAACCAGGCATGGTGAAAAGCTAAACTGGTCCATACTGAAAAGACAAACTGGTTCTTTTTTTGATTTTATCCTTTGACATTCTTCTTTCCAGCCATGTAGATATCAAAGTTTTGAGATTCTGTGCTATGCTGGTCACTTAAGGTTGATTCTGATTGACATAATTACCAGAATCATAAAGTAGTTGGGTTATGAGTCTTCAAGGTATTTTTTTTAACATCTTTATTGGAGTATAATTGCTTTACAATGGTGTGTTAGTTTCTGCTTTATAACAAAGTGAATCAGTTATACATATACATATGTTCCCATATCTCTTCCCTCTTGCGTCTCCCTCCCTCCCTCCCTCCCTCCCTCCCTATCCCACCCCTCTAGGTGGTCACAAAGCACCGAGCTGATCTCCCTGTGCTATGCGGCTGCTTCCCACTAGCTATCTATTTTACGTTTGGTAGTGTATATATGTCCATGCCACTCTCTCACTTTGTCACAGCTTACCCTTCCCCCTCCCCATATCCTCAAGTCCAAGGTATTTTTGAGGTAATAAATAAATATCAAAGCTTGAATTATTTTGATGATATGAATCAGAGAAATCATCAGAGGCAGAGCCTCTGGGTTGGGGAGAGCACCTCCAACCATCATCTTGTTTCACTGGGACCACTAACTTTGTGACATCATTGGAATACCTTGTCAGATCATTTTGAAAAGGAAGTTTTATCAAAAATACATCAAACGTCTGGTTGATTGCATTCAGTTGAAATTAAAAAAGACTTTGTTTAAAATATTTTTTTCTACAGCATCATTTTCTCTTGATTAGCTGATCCCAAATGACCAGTTTGACAGTATATTTCCCAAATTCCAATCATGTGATTTTATTATGTAAAAATCAGCATTCAATGAGTAGGTAACTTGGATAAAATAGAAATTCTTTCTTTCTTTCCTTTCTTTTTCCCCTTCCTCCATTCCTCTTTCTCTTCATCCATGCCTTCTTAACTTCTTTTACTTTTGGATTTGGGTTTGAGAAGGGCTGTCCTACTTCTTGGAAAAATTATACGCATTTCCAAGGCAAAAAGCTTCACTGCTTCCTTGCCTCTCAACCCTCTGAGAAGACTAAGAGCGTCTCCTTTTCTGCAACTCCAGGACTTTGGAAATGATGCAGGCATATGCCTCACATGTGTCAGAGCTGAGTTGTGTCTTTTTCACTAGACACGAGCAGGGTGGTTGTACTCAGTTTATGTTCCCAGAGCTCAACCAATGTCTGGCACAAAGCTGGTCCTTCATGAATGGTGAAGGAGTTTTGTTTTTATGGTGATGACATGCTTTTGAAAATATGTAGACCCTCCTTGTTATTTCATTTGTAGGAAAACTTTGAGAATGGAAGAAGAAAAATATCCAAGACCTTTGCATTCTATTTCCTCTAGATATTTAAATGTAAACTGGAAATAGTCAATGTCCCTTAGAAAAGAAAACCAGTAATGATTAAGTTGAACAAAATAAATATTAAGGTTTCAAAGTATGTGGGAGTTTCTTTGTTAGATTTATTCCCCACTTTTATCAATAAGGTTCAAAAAATAATGTGAGATCTTTGGTGAATCTTAAATTATAGCTGAACTTCTGATACAAAATTTATCTTCTTGCAGAAAAATTTTTCCCTTGCTTGGGCATCACATTTCCCTTAGGGAGGGTAAAGGGCATCAATGTAGTTTTTTCTTCCCTTTAAGAATAGGAACAAATAAATACTAAAATATTCTGACAAATAAATACTAAAATTACTTGCCTGTAAAGGACATGCATTGTTGGGAAATTATATACATACAATTGGTTATGATTTTTAACATTTTGTACTTGCATATTTCCATAAAGTTCTATAACATAACAGTAACTAAATTATAAGTCTCTTGGAAAAATCTAGATATTATTGTTTATCAGTTAAAAGGATTTTGAAGTAGGGCTAGATTATGAAGAAAAGAGATAGAGGTTGGTGACTAAGCCTATGAAATTCATCTTAGCCAGGCAGCCTGCTGAAAGCCTGGCAATTGGTTAGCATAGACATTTAAAGAATCTGCTCTAGGTAGGCGAGACCAAGAATCTGCAGCAAGTTTATCAATACAAAACACTGTGGCCATTCTCTCTCAATAAGCTGCTCAATGGAGAATGCTGTTTTGATGAATAAGCTAGGGAGCATTGTATAAAAGGCAATTTCTTGAAGGCTGAGGTTTTTTCATACATTTATCTCTTGTGTTGTAAAACAGATCCCCTATTTGATTAGGTGTGTTGTACTGCTGCATAAGAATCATATTCTATTACTGTAGGACTCAAAGGGCAGAAGCAGGGTATAGATGGAGACAATGCCGATATTCTGCGGACATTGGGGTAGAAGTCAGATCCTTGACATAGGAACAATGAGAGAAGACCAATCGTAGAAGCTGCAGGGACAATGAAGTGACTTGAAGTCAAATAGCTATTATCACTTGCTTGGGAGGGCGTAACATAGAGAAGGAAAGGACCCTGAGAGGGAGAAAAATCCAGCCTGGGCTCTTCTATACACATAGCAAAGGAATGATAAACTAATCAGGTTATTTCAAAAGATAATTAGAGGACTTTTACCTAGGAAATCACTATATTTGAGGCAAATGATTTTTCATTCCCTCTGAAATTCCAGATAATTACTTTATTTTCCACTTTGTAATATATGTGCATATAATATTTTTTCTTTGTATAATGTTTATCAAAACTACAGCAAAATGATGATTCTGTGGTTGAATGCTCACCTTCTCCCTAGAAAACTGAACTGAATTGGTTAAGGAACTGGCAGACTTTATTTCAAGTACCCAGGTTGGTGTAATTTTGTGAGCTTTGAGAGCATATTTCTCGCCTTAAAAAATCTAAAAATTGGTCTTCCCTGGTGGCGCAGTGGTTAAGAATCCGCCTGCCAATGCAGGGAACACAGGTTCGAGCCCTGGTCCGGGAAGATGCCGTGGAGCAACTCAGCCTGTGCGCCACAACTACCGAGTCTGCGCTCTAGAGTCCACAAGCCACAACTACTGAAACCTGTGTGCCTAGATGCCGTGCTCCGCAACAAGAGAAGCCAATGAGAAGCCCACGCACCACAACGAAGAGTAGCCCCTGCTCGCCGCAACTAGAGAAAAGCCCATGCGCAGCAACAAAGACCTAACACAGCCAAAAATAAATAAATAAAATAAATAAATAATTTTAAAAAAAATCTAAAAATTGATGGCCAATTTATCCAGAGTTGATATGATTGAAGAGATATTTACTAATGTTATTCCCAATCAAATGATCATTTATTCGAATTGTTGGCAAACGTTTATAAAGTGCACTGGTTTAGGTGGTGGGACAAAGCAATGAACATAAGAGACAAATTGCCTGTTTTTGTGGATCTCATTTTTATTCACTCATTGATACACTAAATATCAATGGGGAACAACAGGACAATAGAGATGACTCAAGATCTTGAGTTAGAACACTTGTAAACTGATCTCAGTTTCCTATAAAATGGAATTTTTTCTTTTGGTTTGCTTTTTGAATAGTGATCAGTAGAAGATATTGGTCAATAGCAAAAGCTCAGGATTCAGGCTGTCAACATTCAAATTTCAATTCACTTCTTACTAGCTGCGTGATTTTGTGCAAGTTACTTAACCTTTTTGTACCTAAGTTCCTAGTTGTAAAATGGGGATGATTTAAGTTTATCTGTGTTGTAGCATTCTGTGAGGGCTTAAAACCGGGCTCAATAAGTGTTCACAGATATTATGACAACCGATTTGCCCACGTATGGAAGTGTAAGGATCAAATGAGACTGAATGTGAATCTCCAGGGAAAGAGCAAAGCACTAGACACATGTGATTCATTTCACTCATTCATATTTGAGTGCCATGTACTGTGTTATAAGCTGGCGGGTGGGAGAGAATGAGTGCAAGACAGTGCTTACACTCAAGGGACTCACAGTCTAATGGAGGATAAAAGGCACATTGTTGAAAAAATTTTGTATAGTATTATGGTTCACGAAATGTTTCTTAATGTTACTGTTCAAAGAACAGAAGGAGAAATTTTTGAATTATATGAGTTAAATAGGTATGGAATCTGGAATCTATCTTCTCCTCAGACAGATGTTTAGCTGACCCCCCAGACTGAGTGCCACCCCTCACCCAGTCTTCAGAGCCACCTAGTACCTTCAATTCCAAACCTTTCTGGGGTTCTGCAACACAAACTGGCTTACTTGTAGTTGGCCTACCCTCTGCAGGCGCTTACATTTCAGCATTTCTTTCTTTTGGAAATCAGTTGTCACTGACATTTGATTACCACCTTTTACATTTGGTCGACTTACATCATCTGCTATCACTTCTTTTGCAGTTCTCCCTGTCCTTGAGATTTTTTCCTTTAAAAAATTTCTGTGTTGTCATCTCAGTAGGATTTTGGGAGGTGGGGCGGTGGCGGGGTAAGTGTATGCAATTGAAATGTGAAACTGAAGTCGTTACGTAGAATTATATGTGAAACTGAAGTCTTTATGTAGAACTATACATGAAACTGAAGTCTTTATGTAGAATTATAATAGAAAGGTGAAACTGAAACTGAAGTCTTTATGTAGAATTATACATGAAACTGAAGTCTTTATGTAGAATTATGATAGAAAGATGAAACTGAAACTGAAGTCTTTATGTAGAATTATACATGAAACTGAAGTCTTTATGCAGAATTATACATGAAACTGAAGTCTTTATGTAGAATTATAATAGAAAGATGTGGAAGAGAAGAAAATTATAAAAGAGGAAAACTATAAGCAGACATGAGGGAGGGAAAGCTCTGGATGTAAGCCCAGGAGAGTAAAAGGAAATAAGTTGGAAAGGTTTTTGAAGACAAATCATGGAGGACTGTGAGGGCCAGAGGTTAAGAGGTTTGGAATTGATTCATGGTACTGGAAACCTCAAAAGTCTTTGAACAGAAATAATCGGAAATTTGCCTTAGGATGATTAATTTACCATCTGTATATAAAAGGATTAGGGTGGGAAGGAATTGGACAGAAATTAGTTAGGAGGCTCTAGCAATAATCTGAGAGAGTGATGAGTCTGAACCTACACTGTCCAGTATGGTAGCCACTCACCACATGCGGCTGTTGAGCACCTGAAATGTGGCTAGTGTGACCAAGGCACTGAATTCTCAATTTAGTTAAATCTAAATTAAAAAAACGCTACTCAGGGAATTCCCTGGCAGCCCAGTGGTTAAGACTCTGCGCTTTCATTGCCGAGGGCCCGGGTTGAATCCCTGGTCTAGGGGGGAACTAAGATCCCGCAAGCTGTGTGGCACGGCCAAAAAATAAAAATAATAAAAAATCATAAAAAATGCTACTCAATTCAGCTATTAGAAAATTTTTATTGGTGTTTGGAACAACATGGGTATGTGAATCTATTTTTCAACTATAAATTTTATGAAATCTAAATACAGATCAAGTATTTCCAATGAAAATTTAGCATCTGAACTCAAATATGTTGTAAATATAAAATACAGATCAGATTTCAAATACTTAGTTAAAAAAAGAGTGCAAAAAATCTGAATACTTTTTATATTAATTAAATGTTGAAATTATAATATTTTAGACATAGGGTTAAATAAAATATATTATTAAAATTAATTTCACCTGCCTCTTAAACTTCTTATAATGTGGCTGTTGGGAAATTTAGAATTACATATGTGGCTTATATGAATTTCTATTGAATAACTCTTGTCTGAACTAAGTTTGTGGTAGTGTATATCAGAGGGCTATCTGCATTTGAGAAGCATTATGGAGGTAGAGTAGACTGGACTGTCAGAACGTGGATAGATTCATGAATAAATGATGTGGCTTTGGCAATGTAGAAGGTGAGGAAATGTGTATGGAACAGACACTTACTCTGTCATGGGGGACCTCAAGCTGGGGAAGGGAGACTCATGCAAATGCCCAGGAGAGAACATCTGATGCTTAAGACATACAATCTTAGAGAAAATAGTCTTAGAACTGACATTAGAAGTGGTGGCTGTTGTCAGAGCATCCAAGCATGTGGGCTGAGCCTAACAATATGGCAAGGGCAATGGTGAGATTCTGGCAGATCTAACAATATATTGTAGAGGAATGGAGAAAGAACTGAGGCCCATGGAAGGAAACTGAGAAGACCCAAGGAATGTATCAGATCCCATTTCACTTAGACTGAGATTAGGATGAGCTCTAATCCTTATAGGGCAGGATCATTGGAAATATTAGAAGTTCATTGACTTAACCTATAGGTCACATGTATGCCCAGAGCTTGCATTGGATATTTGAGTCCTAGGTCTAGTTGACAGGAAAAAAAATCTAAACATTCATCAATTATGCCAGCCCTGGTTATGGAAAGAGTGTTAATTTTAAGACCCACATATTAGAAGGAGAGGTAGCTAAAGGTTTTTTAATGTACTTCTGAAATGTTTTGAGATTGGCTATAGAATTAGTGAGGACATCTGTGGGTTCAGCAGTGAAAATCTAGGGAGGACAAAAGTGGGCAGTAGGGGTGGGAAGAGAGGTAATTACCAATTTGGATAAGAGGAAACAAGGGCAAGAGAGGAGAGAAGGATTATTATCTGGTTAAGGTCAATGACAAAAAAAAGAGAAAGAGGAATAGGATTGGTCTTGGGCGGGGAGATAAAGGACTCTATTCACCATATATGGAATTTGCTTATATGCATTTGAGGTGCTGACCAGACATCCACCAGGACGAGAGTATAGAAAAGTTGTCAGTTTGGGAGACACAAATTTGAGTGTTTCCCTTATACAATAAGCTGTTTGCAATGAGATTGCCAAGGCTGAAGATAATGAAAGAACAAAAGCCAAATGTGTAAAGTGTTCTACTATTTTTAAAGAGGCTTTGTGTCCATTATGATCAGAATGCTAATCATTAATTAGTAATGAGATGTGACTGCCAAGCGATCAGAATGTTCTTGTTGGCTCATCAATTTATTCTCTCTCTAAAATCAACAGGAAACTTAGATATTAATTTGGACAGTAATATTGGAAATATAAAATGAGAGAAAACATAATAAGATGGTTTTAAGGATTGTTTTCAACAGAGTATGGGATCCTAGTGAATCAGTTTCCTATAAAATGGGAAAACTTTTAAAGTATTGGCATATGTTCTTTGTTAACTGAACAGGGTGACTTCTTCCCAAGCCATGTTTTTGGAAAAACTAACAACATCTCCACTCAACTTTTTTTTTCTACCTTCTAGGAGTGCTGCTCCTTCTTGTTTGTAACGACTTTGCAACATCATCTATCATTTCAACAGACTTTCTTGGCATGTCATAACTCATTTTATATTGATCATCTCTTTAGTTGGCATATAGGGAAGTCCTTAGTTTTATTAGAACTAATCACATTATATGATGGTTACTGTTGGGAAAGTTTCTTGTAGGCATCTCATTTCATTGCTGTTGGGGAGCAGGGTTGGTCTTTGTCAACTTCATCACAGAAGGATGTTGGTTTGGCCAGGAGAGGCTAGGTTATGAGTGTAACAGGGGATACCAAAAATATCTCTGGCTTGTTACAACAATGTCTGTTGTGGAAAATGTCCATCATGACTCTGCTCCATATCACATTCACTCTGGGACCCAGGATGATGGATCAGCCTCTATCTGGAACAATGACAATTGTTGTGGCAGAGGAAAGTGCACATAGAGGAGCCCATACTGGCTCTTCAAGTTTCCAGCGGAAAACTTGTAGCTCAAATGGTCTCATCTAAGTTCGCTAGAGTGAGAATCCTTACAAAAGGAAGGTCAGCCAAGATTGGTGAGTCTATCACAGATGGCTCTTTGGAATAGCCTCACCTATTTATGTCTGTTGAGTCAGTTTGTTATTGTCCAAGATCTTAGGCTCAATTATGTTTTAATTACATGTTTTAGTCAATAAAAAGATAATTTGATACATTACAGTAAACCAGTGTGATGTTTTGCTCAGGGTTGAGATGATGGAGTTCTCTTCAGGCTGTATTTCGAGAGTGAGGGAGGAATATAGTTGAGGCAAGAGAATGAATGTGAACTGCTGTGGACCTATGTTAATGAGAACTTCTTTTGATCCTCCTATCCAATGGCATTGAAAATAATGCATTTACCAGATCAATTGTTACATACCAGCGCCAAAGGCCACGTTGGCCTCTTCTAGTGAAGACATCCCATCTGGCACAGCAGCTGCAATTAGGGCTACCCCTTGGTTAAGTTTATGGTAGTCTCCAATCATCTGCCACAATCTCCTGAGTTTACTACACAAGGGTTACACTGTGCATTCTTTAGATTTTTGAGAGTGGTACTAATCTCTGATATTCCATGTGGCATTTGGTATTGCTTCTGATTTACTGTCTTGGCTAAGGATGAGGGACTGCTGTAAGGGTTTGGCCTTTGCTACCATGATGAATCTTACTCTGCAGATCAGGGATATATTGGGACACTTGTACAGCAGCTTTGAATATGCTTCCCAGTTTTGCTCTCAGGGGCCTAGGGAAATGATAACACAGTGAATCTCTGGAACAATTATACCTACTGTGATGTGGACATGGGCTAAGACTCCATTTATAGCCTGCTTCTGCATGTCTCCATTTTAACAGATGGGTCACGATGGCATTTTAGTTCCCTTGGTGTCATCACTCAGATCCTGTATCCAGCAGTCCTCAAAAGAACTGGCTGTTTTTCTCTCTCCAGTTTGGTTCATCTAGTAAATGGCTGTGCAGTGCTTTGGGGATAGATTTTGGGACTGTCAATCACATATATCTTCTGTGGTGTTTCAGGGTCCTTCTTTAAGGGGTTCCAGATTCCCCTTCAATTGATGGCGTCTGGAACTGAAAACTGGCTCATGTCTGGAAAGTAGAAGAAGGATCATAATTTTCCAGTGCAGCAGCTGCTCATCAGCTCTTGATCATTTTTGTTTATATAAGTCAAGCTATGTCCTCGTTGACTGCTCGACTTAATTGTCCTTAGGAATCCTATGGTCTCTTAGCACCTTGTTGTCAGTCTAACTTCTTCCTGTTATAGTAATTATATCCATCTTGCCTCTGATGAGTAAGTGCAATATCGGGCCTCTGATGTTTCAGAATACCATCATCTGCATTGCTCCATTGACAGTAGGGAGCTCAGTTCCATAGCAACATATTGTACCATCGACCTTGACTACAGAGAACGGTCGTTACTAAGTTCTCAGCGATGCCAGCATTCCCCTCATTAAAGTATACCCTATTAATTCAGTGAAGTAGCTGTTATTTTTTTTCTCCCTCCCATGGTATCATACAGCTTGTAGATTCTCTGGTCTCACATAATAATAGTCTCTTATTTGCCCTCTGCTCTGAGCCTACTGACCCCCTTTTCAATACTCTGCCAAGGCAGGTCTGGCACCTTCATATAATTTACTGTCATTGGCATGTTCAACAATCTGTAGGTAGCCATCCCAGCAACATGTGAGGACCATTTTCAGGTGGAACCACCCCACAATGTATATGCTAAAAGCAGTGTTTCTCAAAATTGAGTCTATATCAGAATTCCCTGGAGGGCTTGTTAGACCACAAATGGCTGGACACTCTCCCAGAGTTTCTGATTTAGCAGGTTTTGGTGGTGGTCTGAAAATTCTCGTCTCTGAGAAGCACTCTGGTGCTGCTGATGCAGCTGGTCTAGGACCATTCAGCTAGAACGTAAAGTCATCACTCAGCCCCGTAGTCTCTCTTGCTCAAACCCAACTACTTAGTGTTAAACTTCTTCACATGATTTGCCATTTTGGTGACACAGACGATCAGTGTCAAATAAATTAGAATATATGATACACATGTTTTAGTACACATTTTTGTTTGTTTACTTACAGCAGGACTAGAGTGATGCATAGCATAATACTTGCTTTGGGGTTAGTTGTGATTCTTTTTGCTGCTCAAATGATTCCTCAGTTTTTGTTTTTTTTTTAATAAATTTATTTATTTATTTATTTTTGGCTGTGTTGGGTCTTCGTTTCTGTGCGAGGGCTTTCTCTAGTTGCGGCAAGTGGGGGCCACTCTTCATCGCGGTGCGCGGGCCTCTCACTGTTGCGGCCTCTCCTGTTGCGGAGCACAGGCTCCAGACGCACAGGCTCAGTAATTGTGGCTCACGGGCCTAGTTGCTCCGCGGCATGTGGGATCTTCCCAGACCAGGTCTCGAACCCGTGTCCCCTGCATTGGCAGGCAGATTCTCAACCACTGCGCCACCAGGGAAGCCCGATTCCTCAGTTTTTATTCCCAGACAGTATAGATGAGTGACAGTGGTAAAGGTTGTCCATTTCAGTAATGCCCAAGGTCTGTCGTGATCAGACTCTGACTGGCCTCTACATAACAGAGACGAGGTCCTCAGCAGGCATTCCAGCAATTCATATTTTAAAAGTATAAGCCAGAAAATATCATTTCCCCAATTACGATTTTGTTATATATTAAATTTTAAATATGTTTTAGTCACTGAATGAATTCCAAGATAACAAAATGAGACAGCATAGAGTCTTTGAAGAAGACTGACAATGAGAAATTTGCTGTCCAAAGAATATTCAGATTTGACTCCTCAGCCTAGTTTACCACCGCCTCCTCTTAAGTCAGCTTGTCTAGGTACAGGCTACGGAGATAAATTGTTGTGCAGATGCTCAGCAAGCTGTCAGATGCTGCTTAGATGTTTCCAAGGAAACAGCTTTGCTTATCAGCAGTTGTCTCCACAGAAGAACCAACTTTAAATACACTATTTCCTGGATGTAGAAGCAATCAGCTAGGGTACTTGAACCACTGAAAAGCCCACAAATCTTACTTAAACTATACTGTAGACAAAAATAAAAGCATCTCAGTCTTCTTAATTTGAAAGATAGGCCCAAGGAAATATTATATAATTTAGATTCCTGCATTTTCAATATAAATGAAGGACTTGTGCATAAAACTCTTAAAATATTGAATAATGTAGTTCAGGCACAATATTTGGATTTTTAAAATTTCTTTTCATCATGTCATTACTTTAAGCAAGACTATTTTTAAAGTTTATGTTTGAAACTCTATGACATAGTATTTTAATCCGTATAGCTGATCCCACATGTAAATTAATTACGACTGTGTATCGACTTTAGGAGCACAGTGTAAATTTGGATCATGATTCTAAGAATCTTGAATTTTAGTAAATTTTGAGAATCTATGTTCCTATACAAAGTTTAAAATTGGCCATATGGAAGGAAATTAAGTGTATTCAGAGAAGTGCTAACTGAATTAAATGCACTCCTCTGACACTGCAGGGCCACTATTATCCGAGTCCCACAGGTCTGCTATAAGCACATTTACCAGGCAGCACATCTGGTCAACAACTGCCAGCAGCCCCCTTCCAGGGATGCATAGGTGATCTGGTTCTTTAAATTCACTGTGGTGTGTGAACAGATTTCTCCCAAAGAGCTGCGAATAAACTTGTAGAAAATGAACTTCAGCCTGTTATTGATTGGTTAACCTTTAAAATAACCTCTTGTCTTAGAGGTTTTAAAATTTATTTACCTTTTCTTTGCTAGGGAATGCTTAATAAGCAAGGTAAAAGGGCAGAGAAGCAAATGGTACCAGTTTGGGAAAATGGCTTTAGACTAATTTCATTTACTTCCTAATTAGGCCTAATGTTGGTCTAATATCTTTAATGTATTTCAGTCACATCAAGGAAATATACATTTATATTTTTAATTTCTAGGAGTTTTTAAATAGTAGAAAGTTAAACCTGTTAATATATGAGAAACAGAAAAATAAAAGAGAGTTTATAACCAAAAACTATACTGCTTGATTCAGGGAAGGGGAGTGTGGGTCTCACAGTCAAAAAAGGCTTCATGAAAGGAGAGAGACTCAAGGTGGGCCTTGAAAAATACAGGATGTTTTTAGTATTATGTGTGATCATGGGAGGTACCACAAATGTCAGACTGAAAAGACTGATTCTAATACTGCCCTAAAAATTGATGTTTTTACTTGACATTTATTCAAAAGAAATATTTGAAAAGGTGAACAAAGATGCGTGTCCATGTTGGTTCATGACTTCTTGTTTATATCCACTTAAATAAGGATCCATAGGGGATTTATAATAATTAAGTTATGATATTATCATTCAATTGGAATATTAGGCAGCAGTTAAAAAGATAATATAGACCTTTATCTTTATGGGTTGAGTGAAAATAGCAGGTGGTGGAAGAGCATGATACCTTTGCTAGTGTTCCTATGGTCTTTGAAAGCTTTACACTGATATACTGAATACCTTTAATTAACAGTAACTACTACTACTAGTACTACTACTATTACTACTATTGCAAATCTTCTGGGCTTCCTATAGTGTAAGCATTGTGTGTTAGATTTTACACATACTATTTTTAGAAGACTCACAAACACTCTGAGATGAATATTATTTTATAGATGAGTAACTTGAGAAGTTAAGCAACTGGCCCAAGTTTGCACAGTTATTTGCAGATGAAAGACTCAAACTCAGGGTTGCCTGGGTATAAATAAGATCAATTTACCTTAACAAGTTAATAGTGTTCTCTCTTTTTCAAAGAATTTTTATTTTAATTGTCTCATTTAATTATCACAGCAATCCTGTAAGATAAACTAAGTAAATATTATCATTTTTCCATTTATGGACAAATATTATCCATTTTTACATTTACATGTCTTCTTTTCTCTGAAGGACATCAAATTTTATACATTCTGTCCTTTCTATTTGTTTGCCCCTTGTTTCCCTCTGTGACAATAGCTGAGTTTGGGAAGGATCTGGGTGGAAGTAGTCCCAGCTCTTCCTCCTTTTCCTCCAATAACTCATATGCTTTTGGATGGATGCATTCAATTCTGTTCTTCTTGCTGGAAGCTGTACAGGGGCAGGTGCCTTTGCAGGAAGGCTTCTAGTTGTCTACTGCTGCCTAGGATGGGGTGGTAAACTCTGTAATTCTGGGGTTCAGTATCGTTGCTTTATGCTTAAGCCACATTCACTATGCTTTATCATAAATAAGAGTGCTATTTCCATTTACCATCTGCATTAGTTTTCGGTCTAAATCCTCTGTTGAATCAGTACTAAGGAAGAGTAAATAAGGGTGCATGTACTGGGTCCCCTTTAATGCCAACAATCATGAGGATTCAAAGTGAACTTGATGATTTGGCAGCAGAGCAAAAGCAATGCCATGGAATTTAACTGTTGTAATCATAGCATTGTTCTCAGAGGTTAAATCTATAATTAGATAAGTACAGGAGGATGAAAACTGGTTTGGCAATAATTTGTGTGAAAAAGACTTAGAAGTGTAATTTTATCACAAATGCAGTAATTAGGAACTACTACAGGATTTTTAGGGTATGTAAACCAGCATGGTGAATGGTTTGTAAGGAATACTACTTCATTCAGTCAATCAGAAAATACTTCTTTTGTGCCTTTTATATGCCATAATGGGTTAGTGTTTATGAGTTTGTGCTTTTGAGTGACATTGCCTGTGTATCTGTGTTTTTGTGTGTTTGTTTGTTTTTTTTGTGGTAAGAATACAACATGAGATATATCCTTTAAAAAATTTTAAGTGTACAATAAAGTAATGTTAACTATAATCACAATACTGTACAGCGGATCTTTAGAACTTATGCAACTTGCAAGACTGAAAGTTTTTGAACAGCAACTCCCCACGACCCCCTCCCAAGCCCTTGGCAATACTGTTCTATTTTCTGTTTCTATGAGTCTGACTATTTTATATTCCTCATATAATGCAATCATGCTTTCTTCGCCCTTCTGTGACTGGCTTATTTCACTCAGCATAGTGTTCTCCAGGTTCATCAGGTTGTTGCAAATGGCAAGATCGCCTTCTTTTCTAAGGCTGAGTAGTATTCCACTGTATATATCTACCACATTTTCATTATCCATTCATCCATCAATGGATATTTAGGCCGTTGCCATATCTTGACTATTGTGAAAAATGCTGTGGTAAACACAGGAGTGCAGATACCTCTTCGAGATCTTGATTTCAATTCTTTTGTATATCTACCCAGAAGTGGGATTGCTGGATCATATGGTAGTTCTATTTTTAATTTTTAGAGGAAGTTCCATACTGTTTTTCATAGTGGCTGCACCATTTTATATTCTCACTAACACTGTACAAGGATTCCAATTTCTCCATATCCTTGCCTTAATTTTTTTTTTTTTTTGATAATAGCCATTCTAACAGGTGTGCAGTGATATCTCACTGTGGTTTATTTTTTATAAATTTATTTATTTTATTTATTTATTTTTGGCTGTGTTGGGTCTTCCTTGTGGTGTGCGGGCTTCTCACAGCAGTGGCTTCTCTTGTTGCAGAGCACGGGCTCTAGGTGCATGGGCTTCAGTAGTTGTGGCACGTGGGCTTAGTAGTTGTGGCTTGCTAGCTCTAGAGCGCAGGCTCAGAAATTGTGGCACATGGGGTTAGTTGCTCCGCAGCATGTGGGATCTTCCCGGAGCAGGACTCGAACCCGTGTCCCCTGCATTGGCAGGCAGATTCCCAACCACTGTGCCACCAGGGAAGCCCTCACTGTGATTTTGATTTGCATTTTCCTGATTATTAGTGATGTTGAGCATTTTTTCATATACCTGATGTCCATTTTATGTCTTCTTTGGAGAAATGTCCATTTAAGTCCTTTGCCCATTTTAGAAATTTGTTTTGTTTTGTTTTTGCTATTAAGTTGTAAGAGTTTATTAAATATTTTAAATATTAACTGTTTATCAGGTATATGGTTTTTAGGTATTTTTCCCATTCTGCTGATTGCCTTTTCACCTGTTGATTGTTTCCTTTGCAATGTAGAAGTTTTTAGTTTGATGTAGTCCCACTTATTTATTTTTGCTTTTGTTGCTTATGCTTTTGGTATCATATCCAAGAAATCCTTGCTAAGAATAATGTCATAAAGCTTTCCCCCTATATTTTCTTCTAGGAGTTTTACATTTTCAGGTCTCGTGTTTGAATATGCAATCTATTTTGAGTTTATTTTTGTAAATAAATAAGGGTCCAATTTCATTCTTTTGTAGGTAGTTATCCAATTTTTTCAACATGATTTTGTAGAAGAGATTATCCTTTCTGTACTATATATTCTTGGCACCCTTGTTGAAGATAAGTTGACTATGTATGCTTGGGTTTGTTTCTGAACTCTATCATTTTTCGTTGGTCTATATGTCTGTTTATATGCTAGTATCATAATTTTAAAGTTACTGTAGTTCTGTAATATATTTTGAAATCATGAAGTGTGATGCCTCCAGGTCTGGTCTTCTTGCTTAAGATTCCTTTGGCTCTTCAGGGTCCTTTGTGTTTCCAAATGAATTTTAGGATTGCTTTTTCTATTTCTGTGAAAAATACTTATTGAGATTTTGATAGTTGCATTGAACGTAGATTGTTTTGGGTAGTATGGACTTTTTAACAGTATTGTCTTCTAATCCATGAACAGGGGATGTGTTTCCATTTATTTATATCTTCTTTAATTTCTTTCATTAGTGTTTTATAGTTTTCAGTGTACATCTTTCACCTCTTCGGTTAAGTTTATTCCTAAGTATTTTGTTCTTTTTGGTGTTATTGTAAGTGGGATTGTTTTCCTGATTTCCTTTTCAGATAGTCCCTTGTTATTGTACAGAAATACAACTGATTTTTGGACACTGATTTTGTATTCTGCAATTTCACTCAGTTTTTTTTTTTTATTAGTTCTAACTTTTTTTGTGTGGGTGTGAAGTCTTTAGGTTTTTCTACATAGACCAAGTCATCTGCAAACAGAGCTGATTTTACTTCTTCTTTTCCAATTTGTATGCCTTGTATTTCTTTTTCTTACCAAATTGCTCTAGTTAGGACTTCCAGTACTATGTTGAATTGAACCGGTAAGTGGGCATTCTTGCCTTGTTCCTGATCATAGAAGAAAAACTTTCAGTTTTTCACTGTTGGGTGTGATGTTAGCTGTCAGGTTTTCACATACGGCCTGTATTATGCTGCAGTAAATGCCTTCTATACCTAGCGTGTTAAGGGTTTTTTAATCATGAAAGGGTGTTGAATTTGGTCAAGACTTTTTTTGCATCTATTATTGAGATGATTATGTGATTTTAATTTTTAATTCTGTTAATGTGGTGAACCACATTTATTGATTCGTGTATGGTAAAACATCCTTATATCTCAGAGATAAATTCCACTTGACCATGGTGTATGATCCATTTAATTGCTACTAAATTCAGTTTGTTAGTATTTTGTTGAGGTTTTGTGCCTCTACATTCATCAGGGATATTGGCCCTGTAGTTTTCCTTTCTTGCAGTGTCTGTCTGGATTTGTGTGGATTTATTAAAGTCATGGTGGCCTAATTTTTGAGGGAGAGTTTTGCCATGTATAGTATTCTTGGTTGGCAGTTTTTTCTTTCAGAACATATATTTCTTTGAATATATCACCCCATTTCCTTCTGGCCTACAGGTTTCTGCTGAGAAATCACATTGTATGTGATTAGTTGCTTTTCTTTTGCTGCTTTTAAATTATCTTTGACATTTGACATTTGACAGAGTGATTATAGTGTGTCTTGGTATATACTACTTTGTTTTCATCTTAAACAGGTCTGTTACCTATTTCAAAGTGTCTCATCTCAATTTTGATCTTGTCTAAGGTACTACAATTTTTAGCTGGATTCTGGACTTCTCATAAAGGTATTTTGGTCCATATATCATTGTTAGTGTTTCCGTTGGGCAAGGAGTGATGGGAGTTCTTATTCTTCCATCTTGATGACTTAAATAGCTGACATTGCCTGTGTTTGAATCCATACTCTGTCACTTAACTCACTCTGTGACCATCAATCTCTCTGAGCCTCACATTTCTTATCTGTAAAATGGGGATAATAATCATAGTACCAATAGGCATTTGTGAGGACTTAATGAATTAATATGTGCTAAGCCATTAAGAAATGGCTTAGTAAAATCTTGATAAATATTAACTATTATTATTAATTTTATTATTATTGTTTTATGTTCTGGGCTGATGACAGCTCTGAATTTAATTACCACCCATACACTTACTCTTAAATTAATGTCTTTAACTTTGACATTACTACTTTTGCCCTCCAGGTTTGCTTACTTAACATCACCTCCAAGCTTAATGTGTTGGAAACTGCACTAATGACTGTCCCATGAAACTTGCTCCTCTTTCAGTGTTGCTTATATCAGTGGATGGCAAAACCGTCCACATGGTTGAACAAGCTAGAAACATAGGTGTTACCCTTAATATCCTTTTCCTTTAACTGCCTTATATGTCCTTTATCAAGTACTGTTAGTTTTACTTTCCAAACAACTTTCATATTTTTCTGTTTTCTAACTGCAACAGCACTAATTTGGTGTAAGTCAACATCACACCTCGCCTGCACTCTTACACTAATTTCCTGAAAGCTCTCTTTGTATCTACTCTTTCCATGTAGCCCATCCATTCTGTGAACAGAAGTTAGAGTGATAAAAAGGTGTATCTAATAGTATCACTAGCCTACTTAAAACCCTTTTGGGGTTACTTAATATTCTTATAGTAAGACTTAAATCATTAGCAAGATTCCAGAATCTCAGCATAATCTGGGCCCTTCCTAAGTCTCCAGACTCAAATTGTGTCACTTGATATCTTACACGCTGGGCTGCAGCCATACTGTAGTTCCTCCAGTACAACATGAATGTTTCTGCTTCAAGACCTCTGCATAGTGCACCTGGAATCCTTCCCTTCCATCACCCAGGAACAACTATAAATCTTTCAGATCTCAGCTTAAATGTGATTTCCGTGGGAAAGTTTTCCCTGATATCCCAGTCTAGCAGGACCATAATCACGTTCTCGGTATGCCTTATATTTACTTCTAAAATAACTTATTGTTGTTTTAATAAAACAACTAATTATGCACTAATTGGTATGAATGCTTTTCCATATAGAAGATAAATTCTAGGAGGGCAAGGATTATGTCTATCTTATCCATACTATGTCTGCATGATATCTAGCAAAGAGATGGTTCCTAATAAACGTTTGTTGAACAACTAAAGAAAAAAATGGATGATGTGATATCCAAGCTGAGTTTTGAAGAATGTGTAGGAGTTAGCCATATGACTGGGGATGGAGAGGGTAGCAGGGAATACTTGGAGTAAGGGGGCACTAGAAGGAGAAATGCAAGAGATAGGAAGGTGAGAGTGGCAAGAGATTAGCTCAACATTCAGGCAGAAGTAAAGAAAAGCCTTGCATACTATTCTAAGACATATGGATTTTACCCTGAAGACAGCTGGAAGCTATAAAGGGAGTTTAAATAGCCAAGTGCCTAGATCAGATATGGGCATTGGCATTAAACACTTAGCAGAAATGTAGAGAATGGATTGGAGAGAAGTAAATTTGGGACAGGGATATCAGTTAGGGATCTGTTAGACTAAGTGACTTGAGAAATGATGGCACCCTAAAGTAAGGCAGTATATAGAGATGGAGAGGGGATGAATTCTGAAGATGCTGAAGAGGTCTAGTTGAGAGGACTTCATCACCAATTGGATGTGGAGAGTAGGGAGGAGGGGTTATGGATTAGTACTTGCTTTATAGTTTGGACAACTGGATGGATAGTGTTGGAATTTATAAAGACAGCAAATGACATATGAGAGGCAAATTTAGTGGTGGTGGTAAGATAGTGATTTGCTTCTGTATTGTTGTGTTTGAGGCACTTGAGATATATCAGTGGAGTTGCCTAGTGACAGGTACAGGAGGCAGCTGATGTCATAGGAGTGGATGCACTTATGCAAGGAGCAATGTAGAATTTCATATCAAGAAAACTTTGAGTACTCAGTAAATATTTTTAGTTCTAGAAATATACACACACATATAGATACAAAATTTTAGATACAGTTTTTTGGGGTTTCATAACATCCTGAAGGCCATTTTTCTTTTTTTTTTTGCTTAAAAATAAGGAGAATATAGAAGAGATAAACCTGGGTAAGTATAAAGGAGTGAATAAGCAAGATAAGTACAAGAAGAATACTGCAATGGATTGACTGGGGACCTGGGTGGGAATAAAGAATTGTGTCAGAGGAGACGAGAGAAGGACATTTTAGAAAGAAATGTGGAACCAGGAGTATTTAGATGTTTTAGAAATGTAGAGGGATAAGACTGAGAATAATGGTTTCAGTGATGTTGTGGGGTGGAAGCTCAACTGCCTCCAAACTTAAGGGAAAGTGAGGAAGTAAAACCAAGCATATGATATTCTTTTCCAGAATATTATGGAAGAAGAAAGCTAAGACAGTAGCTGATGTAGCATAGGTTCATGGCAAGGATTTATTTTTTATGTATTTATTGCTGTATCATAAATATGTTTCTGTATTGAAGGTAAAGAGGCGTTAAAACATTATTTAAGGCATATTTAGTTTTTTTTTTAATTCAGAAGAGAAGATATAAAAGGTTCTGAAAGTGGGGTTCAAGTATCCAATTTATAATTTATGTGTGAGTCAGCAATTTAGTGCTGCCCTATAATGCAGACAGTGCCAATGGGATTCTGCAAAGGCAGCAATTGCATTGTCATAGAAAGTGTGCAAGCAAAGACTGGTGACAGCTTGTTAGGGGTAGTGTAGAGGGAATTCCTGATTAAATGGGAAATTGAACTACACGAACACCAATATCCTTTCTACCTCTGGGATGCTAGGGTTCTTTTTTCAGGAATTCCTAGGGAGAATAAGAAAACCTTTTATCCTTCTTGTTTGAGAAAATTTGTGCCCTATATTAGAAAGGCGAGTTGCACTGTAGTATTTGAATAGTTTTGGGCTGATATGCCATGGGAACTATCGGTCAGATCTAGTTACAAAAAGCATGTGATACATCAGATTTAATCAAAGGCGATATGTCAGAGTTTCTGCCTGGGGAGTTTGCTAATGATGATGTGTTATTTTTGTTCTCTTTGAAGCCACCTGACAAATTTTGGGATCATAGAGTGATATTTGTTAATTTTACCTTAATTTTTTAAAGATAAATGATCATTTTCACACTTGCCCTCCTTCATGTACAAAATATGAAAACACTTAAGATAGGAATGGCACTAAGACTTAAAATGATTCTACAGGTGCAAGGATTCAAGATATGTTCACAACAGAAAGCTTGAAGAATATGCTGGAAAACTCTGAGAATATAATTTTATCATGAACAATTTCAGAACGTGAGATTGCTAATGCAATGTTATATATAAATTTAAAGCATTACTTCTTTTAGGATAAAGTACCCCAAATGCCCCTCCTGGACACATTTCAATGAATCTGACAAAGTAGAATTATTAAATATTCCAGAATCAGAGTTTAATATATGAGTGACCCTAAATAGCAGACTTAATTGTAACAAAAACAGAGAATGTATTATTTCCCCACTTTTATTTTATGTATTTGTGTGTCTGGGTATATATGGGTCTTGCAAAACAGTTCTTAATGCCTGACATTGTAAGAGGAAGGACAACAGACAGAAAGAGGCCCTCTTTAGCTCCCATTCTGCAATGGAGCTTACCTGGTCTGCTGAATTTGGGCACCAAAATGATGATGCCAAGTATCAATTAAATCTGCTCAGTGCAAGTATCTCCAAGTGGTCTATCTAACTCTGATTTATAAGAATAACAAACACAGTAGTTAATAAAAACTAAAATCACATGCTGGTGCAAATGTTTTCATATAGCTACTGAGTGCTTTTGATAATTACTACCATTCTCTGCTCGCTAACTTATTATTATTTTTTTTTTTATTGATACCTAAATACAAATTTATTTTCTGGAAGAAAAGAAAATTCTGGACTGAGTCACTAACATATACTGCTCGCTAACTTATTGATGAAGCCCATAGTCAGGAGTAGTTAGATTAGCATGTGGGTCCTTGCCTTTCAATGATTGGCTCTTTTCTCCCTCCCATCTTATTTTTATTCATTTATGTAAGAGATACTTGTTGGACACTCTTATGGTCTGAATTGTGTACCCAGATTCATATGTTAAAGTCCTAACCCCTAGTAAAGTTCAGTGAGGTCACTGATGTGAGCTTCAATCCAATATGACTTTTGTCCTTACAAGAAGAGGAGATTAGAATACAGACACACAGAGAAAAGACCATGTGAAGACAAAAGGAGAAGACAACCATCTACAAAAGCCAAGGAAAGAGACGTCAGAATGAAACCAAACCTGCTGATACCTTGATCATGGTCTCTAGCCACCAGAACTACGAGGAAGTTGTTGTTTAAGACATCCAGTCTATGGTACTTTTTTAAGGCAAACCTAGCAAACTAATACCATGCTTCCCGAACCTAAGTATGTGTAAGAATAACCTAAATGCTTGTTAAAATAGAAATTCCTGAGCCCCGTGATCAGAGTTTCTGATTCAAGTTTGGAGTGAGGTCCAAGAATTTACATTTCCAACTATCTTCCAGGTGATGTGATGCTCCCAGGGGGACCATACTTTGGGGAGTAGCACTGCCTTAGTAAATGCAAATGCCTTTCAGAATGGTGATAGATAATCTTTGGAATTTTTATTTTATTATTATTAATTTTTCGGAAATTTTGTAATCCCATTGTTAAAGACATCCTTGAAACTGGCAATGATGGGAGTATTTACATCATGGAAATTGGCAAAATCTACAAAACAGGGCTTTTATTGCTGGAGAGCTAGTGAATGAGTTTATTAGATTGCTTTTCAAGTTATGGAAAATAGAGAAAAACTGAGGGCATGGGGCTGTAGGAAATCTCCTAAAGTGAGAAAGACACAGAGAGAGAGGGCATAATACTTACATTGATGACTTCAAAGAAGCTAAAGTCAGCAATTTTTTTACTGTATTAACAATTTTAACAGACCATTCAACCAGGTGGATAAAAGAAAAGAAGGCAATTTGAACTTCAATCACTGCCCTGGTGCTCACTGGCTCTTTAAGTGTATTACTTAGGCTTTTGAGCAAAAGTTTTCTTTTTTATATAAGATGTAGGTGGACAGGATAATTTGAGCTGCCTCTTCCGTTGTTGAGATTTCTGAGTATGGTAGCCTAATGAAGGGTCCAATTCCCAATCACCCCTAAGATGATTTTTTTTTTGAGGCTCAAAATATTGAGCTTGTGAGTGTGTAAATCCCTGGGCTGATGGGAGCATGAGCTTGTCCTAATTACCTCCCAAGGTGGTTGTGAAGTTTAAATGAGACCATGGACTAACAGAGCTTTATAAACTCACCTGAGTTGTATAAATACAAAGTCAAATTAATAAGAGTTCATGATTTGGGAGTTTTGGCTGGATTGTGATTTGGGAGTATTGGGAGTTTTGGTAGGGAAAATTGAAGAGCAGTGATTTAAATAGTACTATATTGGTTGCTGTGACTGTTCTTGACATATCTTTCTGTGTCCACAAGAAACGGAGAAGTGAACTTTAACAACATAATTTAGCAGAATTCTAGAGAAATTTCTTCCTCACAAACTGGAAATATGCTCATGCTCATATTATATTACATTAATTTATTATTCATTATTGACATTAATTTCTTCACTATTTATTCTTTCAACAAATACTTACTGTTGAGCTTCTATTATGTGCCAGCCTTGAGTTATGTACTAGGGATGGACATAGGGCAGACATGTGTCCTTTAGGGAAAGTGAAGATTAAAGGGCACTTTTAAAAGTATGGCATTTTATGAGAAAAATATTTGTATTGTATCTTGGGATTTGCTATACTGCCTCCCCGCCCCCAGCTAAAATACAATATGGTTTCTAAAAGAAGATGCAGAAGAAAGATGGAGAAAGATGGTGAGATGATCAGTATCTGGGTGTGTGTATGATACAGAATAATTATATATATTAGACTAATTGTAGTAACTGTGTAGGCACTACAATTAATGTTGTTTAAATGCAAACTGGAAAGTACCTCTTTATTCAAAGACTTAACTGACTAAGCTTGCCTCTTCACAATGGAAAATCATAGCAATTACCTGGAAAATAAAGACCCCAAAAGAGTCCAGCCAAAACAATCTGAACACTTTTGAATAATTTTGTTTTGAAAAAATATGTTTTTAACAGTGTATAACTTATTTACTTGTAAGATTATTAGAACTGGACATTTACATGGCATAGAAGAAAAATAAAAAAGCACACAATTGAAAATACGTAAATCAACAAATACAAAACTGGAGCCCAAGCCTGTATTAAGCTTTTTTTTTTTTTAATTTTCTGATACTTTGATATCTTGGGGTCATCACTGACCAGGGAGAGGCTGCCCTCCCAGGGCCAGATAATTTCTGGAGAAAATAAACTATGCAAACCAACCAGTCCAGAGCCCATACTCTGAATCACCTCCTCTATCTAGCTTCTACACTCTATCAGTCAATATTCCTGTGCCCTAATCATCCCAGGGCCAGGTACTAGACAACTAGGAACAACCCTTATAGCCCAGAGTCCACAGAACTTATTCAAACTAGCCAATCCTGAACTGTTTACATGGCCTCAACTATCCTACCCACAAAAACCACAATGATGCCTTTGCCTATGCTTTCCCCTCATTCCTTCTGCCTCCTGACTCACCGTAGTGCTTCCCCATGTGGTCCTGTGTGTGCCGGCAGGATCCCTTCCTCTGGAAATTGTGAATAACAAACTTTTTACAATGGCGTTTGTCTCCTGATCTGTTGGCCTCACCATACCCAAATAAGAACAAAATCCTGGGTGCATTTTAAAGCAAAGTCATGAAACTCAGGAGGAATTCAGAAGCTACAGTGGGTTAGAAACACCTGTGGTCAAGTAGAAGAAATAAAAGAATAGGGGGTGATCAATCTAACAGGGACTGACTGAAAACAGAATGCAGGTGACAGACAGGAGAGGTACATGCGGATAATAAATAATCATCAGAATGAAAACCAAGTTCTTATTCAAGCATCCGTCTATGGCATATATCTGACAGCTGCAAAATCTTCAAACTGCATATTGCTCAGTCAAATCCTGAGGAAAGGATATTGTTTAATCAGCCCTTCTTAATCCTGAGTGAATTAACTGATAATACAGATCCATCTAGAAATATCTGATAACAGTCAGCCAGTATGAACAGTATACAACTGCCTCTGGGAATGTAGCTATTAGGACAGCAGCCCAGTCCCCTGTACTCCCACATGCACCTGCCACATGATGTGCACTGTATTGTTTTAATAGTGTCACCAGTGATAACTGTTTTATACTTACAACTATCCTATGAAGTAGATACAAAAGTTACCCTTCTACAGAAGAGGAAACTGAGGTATAGAGAGAATAAATATACACAAGAGTAGGTACAAAGCAGAAACTAGATTGTGATAAACCCAAACATTCTGAGTCCAGTTCCCCCTAACCTTAGATTCTACTGCCTCTTCCTTCCACTGAGGCTCAAATTTCAAATGCCAGTGTGTCTTGTGAAAAGCTCCCTTTGCCCCCCTCTTTTGTATTTTAAAGGACTTGAGGCATTCTTCTGTCATAGCCTGTCTTAGCAATGGTTTAAACAGATTGCAGTTTATTTGCCTCATGCAACAAACATTCTGGGAGGAGGTGATACAGGGTCATGAAGGAGATTATCAGGAAGCCTATCTTTTTTCACACTCCTGCTCTGCCATCCTTAGATATAGCGTTTTGTCCTCAGGCTTGTTGCCTCACAGTTGGACAATGGCTGCTACACTTCCTGGTATCTTTTCCACATTCTTGAGAAGAAAGGGAATGAACAAAGGGGTAAGGAGCTAAGTTGTATATTCTAGGGAGATTTTGACTGCTTATTCAGGAAGCAATAACCTCTCCATGGACTTCTGCCTTTATCTCATTGGCAGAACAATACTGCATGCACCTCAGGGCAAGAGAGGCCAGGAAATTAAACATTTTTAGTTGATCACATTGCTACTATAATTAAAATTGAGTGTCTATTAGTAAAAAAGAAAAAAGGTATTGAAAATAGGTAGGCCTACACATAGAGTTCAATACAGTATATTATTATTAATTATATACCGGTTTGTCGCTCCTGGTAAATTAGGTCTGTATCATATCTCCCCATCTCTCCTCTTTATATTCTGGGGCCAGAACTCTGCCTGGCATGTTGCAGAAACAGTAGAAGTTTACTGAATAAACCACAGTGATTCCTGACTTTGGCTTTAAGACGATAGGTATTTGTTGTTGTTGTTGTTTTATCTCAAACTGGGTTTTAAAATTCTCAATTTTGATTGTGAATCACTTTATACAATACTGAATGTCCATTTAGAGATTGAAAAAAATATATAATGCCTGAAAAAATTATATGGTCACTGAATTAGAAACTGCCAGAAGTACAACTCAGATATTTCAAAATGAATATACTTTGCATTGCTCTTTTAGACAGGGCCACAAAGAAAGCAAATGGCACATAGGATGAAACAGTTGAGAGATTACACAAAGAGGTATAGCAGACCATTCAGCTATGACTTCAGCTGAGCTTTTCTGGTTGATGAGCTAGAATATAGCTGCTAGAGTAAAGGATAGAGAGGGTCCATGCTTCCCTGGGAATTAAGTTTGTATAGACTTTACCTAGAAGAAAGAATAATTAGATCTTCCACTATTCTTAATCTGTTAGGGAAAATTTTGTTTTCTTCTTCTGTTGATTTTTTTTCTAAAAGGTAAATCACCTGAAGATGAAAATTTTAAATGTTGACAAAATATTGATAACATGTTGGCAGAAGTCTAGCTTTTAGTTAAGTACTTCTGGAGTGGTGAAATGACTGAGTGGGATCCAGGTCTAAGTAGTGAAATTTCTAAGTAGACTTGGCATTCTTTGAGAAGAAAACTGAGCTGGGTCAAAGTAACCTTAAATTTGGGAGAAAATTCTATGTGTTTGAGGGTATCCCCCCCTGCTACCCCCATCATCTTCTTCTTCAGGGCACTAAAGTTAACTTTTCACTGGGAACCCTTTGTCTTGACACACATTTACATGTGTAATTGGAAGTGTTTCTTATAACGAGTCTACCTCCATGACTGCTTCATGAATTTTATAAATGCTCATGAATATAAGAACATACCTTATGTATGATGATGTTAAAAATTTATCAGGAATCTCATATGTATAACTGAATCACTTTGTTGCACAGCAGAAATGAACACAACATTGTAAATCAAGTATCCTTTAATAAAATTAAAAAATTATCAGGATTCTCAGTCATACTCTCATCTTAATCATTAAATAAAATTAAATTTAAATTTAAATAAAAAAGCCCTGTGAATACAGTGCTTCTTTGTGATTAATCTGATCACAGTCTGACCAACTGGAGTCTAGAGACCTGATAAATATTTTCCCTTAATGACTGGATACTGAGGACAGGTCGCTATAATATTATTTAGCCATTATAGCTGAAGTTCCCTTCTGTGGGCTGTATTCACATGTGTTGGGGGCTGTGTTGGTATTCTCTGCTACTCCAGATGTAACTTCCACCATTTTCCACCCTGACCTTTGTCCTGGAAGACTGACTTCTCTGACTGCATCAACCATGTTCTCCCTGGGGAGGGTAGGTGGCACTGGGAGGAGGCCTGAAGGTGAGTAGATAAAGGGAGGTTATGTTACCTGTTCCCTTGGTTCCCTCACTGCCTGGTCATGGTCTGGCTGATGCTTTGTTCCTCTCTCCTACAACCGTAGCTTTTGCCATGTTTAGGTAACCATTTCTCTGTCTTCCCTTTGCGCTTCAGTCCTTAGATAGAGAAGAGCATGCAACGTGCAGCTCCTAGCTTTGGGAATTGTCACTATCCTTTGTCATTTTCCTTTAGCACTGCCCACAGCGTGTGAGCAGCCCATCCATTCAACCCCTCAGCCTCCCATCTGAAGTATTCTATTGGATTCTTGTTATGACCCCAACTGATAAAAGGGGCACCATACTTTACCAGCCTTATGCTTCCGTGAGGGTTCCTCAGTTCCATTCTCAAAAAGAGATGTGGTGGATAAATATTTTGGAGGTTCCTTGTATTCTATCTCCCCAGAGGAGGAAGAGTGGGAAAAGCACGGGGACATGAGCATTGTCTTGCATCTTCTTGCTCTCGCTCTGGGATCAGTCTGTCTACCAGCAGTCTGTGTGTTCTTTCTTCTTCCTTCTGTGGGGAAGCTTCTGGGACCAGGGCTTTTGTATCCCACTGATGCTTGCGACTGAGTAGGGGTAAATTTTAGGAGGCGTAGTTTGAGGTCGTATATCCAAAATGCCTTCTCTGGCCCAGCTTTACCAGTAATCAAATTGATATTTTGATCTTTATATTTCCTGTGTATAATTATCAATTTGTTCAGAATCTTGAGAGGAAGAAAAGGTAATTGATTCAACTCATTCAAAACCCCAATAATAATGAAATTTTACGCGGGGAAGTAAATAAAGAGACATTGCTGATTTATTTCTTGCCACAAAACTTAATGACTTCTACAAATCTATTTTGTTGGCTATTAAATGGCTGTACCTATTCATGATCACAATCCAAATTCACCACTTAAGACCTTATAATTTCACTTTCACGTTATTAATGCTGAGGTTATTAATAACAACATTAAGACAATGAAAGAGAAGGATTTAAGGAATAACAATATTCTAGAAAGTTATTTAATGTTTTTATTCCATCAGGCAAGTTGGTTTTGACTAATTAAATCTGTCATCTTGGGCAAGCTAAGTAACTTCTTTGGGCCTGGGTTTGCTTGTCAAGCAAGAGGTTTAAATTAGTAGAAGATTTTTTTGTTAAACTAAAATCTAATATAAAATGAGAGTATGTAAAAGCATAGTATTAATATAAATGTATCATATGTATTGAACTTCACGACATTTATTTATACAATTAGAAAATAAACATTTAAAATTCTTGTTAGGAATGACAACTATATTCTTGAACAAGTCTTAGCCTCCAATGAATTTCAATATTTTTGTTTTGGCTGAGCAATATCTGGAAACATCTGATTTCTTGTAGATAGTTGCAAATGGAAGAAGTTTTTTTAAGAAAGATTTTATCAATGCTTTCCTTATAAAAATCTGTATTTAAGAAACCCTTCTTTACCCTAAGGTCCTATAGGACATAAAGTTATTCTCTTTTACTTTCATCTAAAAGTTCTAAAGTTTTGGCTTTTTAATATTAGCCTTTACTGCCCTTTAAATTTTCGTGATCTTTGGAATCTAATTTTATTTTAATATAGATAACACCTTCCTAGCATCAGTTTTGAGTTCTGTGTGATGGTTCTTTCCCACCATCTGCAATTCACCTTTATATGTCAAGCATGTATATAGTTCTGTGTGCTTCTGGGCTTTCTGTTCTATTGTTCTCTTCATCTTTTCCTATACTGGCACCACCTTGTTTTAATTGCTATAGTTTTTATAATTTGTCTTGTTGTCAACTGGGGCAGTGATTGTCAACTTGGATGGGTATTAAAATTAGCTCGGAACCTTGGTGAAAATACAGAGGCGTGGGTCTTACTTCAACACACATGTAGGCCTCTGTGTTCTTTATTATTGATTACACACTAATGTTCAAAAACAACTGTTCCAAGGCAAATGTCCACCCACCCAGAACACACAAACTTTCTTTCTTCCTTAAGAATGATTTGGCTCAAAAAAGTCTGCAAACAATAAATGCTGGAGAGGGTGTGGAGAAAACGGAACCCTCTTGCACTGTTGGTGGGAATGTAAATTGATACAGCCACTATGGAGAAGAGTATGGAGGTTCCTTAAAAAACTAAAAATAGAGCTACCATACGACCCAGCAATCTCACTACTGGGCATATACCCTGAGAAAACCATAATTCAACAAGAGTCATGTACCACAATGTTCATTGCAGCTCTCTTTACAATAGCCAGGACATGGAAACAACCTAAGTGTCCATCAACAGATGAATGGATAAAGAAGATGTGGCACATATATACAGTGGAATATTACTCAGCCATAAAAAGAAATGAAATTGAGTTATTTGTAGTGAGGTGGATGGACCTAGATTCTGTCATACAGAGTGAAGTAAGTCAGAAAGAGAAAAACAAATACTGTATGCTAACACATATATACAGAATCAAAAAAAAAAAATGGTTCTGAAGAACCTAGGGGCAGGACAGGAATAAAGATGCAGATGTAGAGAATGGACTTGAGGACATGGAGGGGGGAAGGGTAAGCTGGGACAAAGTGGGAGAGTGGCATGGACTTATATATACTACCAAATGTAAAATAGATAGCTAGTGGGAAACAGCCGCATAGCACAGGGAGATCAGCTTGTTGCTTTGTGACCACCTAGAGGGGTGGGATAGGGAGGACGGGAGGGAGACACAAGAGGGAGGAGATATGGGGATATATGTAAATGTATAGCTGATTCACTATGTTATAAAGCAGAAACTAACACACCATTGTAAAGTAATTATACTCCAATAAAGATCTTAAAAAAAAAAGAATGATTTGGCTATTCTTGCCTGTTGTTTCTTTTAGTTCATTAGAAAAATCTTTTTGCCAGTTTTACATGATTTTTGTTGAGACATAGATGGAGATGATTTTGTAAAAACTTGTCTACAATTTTTCTTTCTTCTTACATACATGATCCTATGTAAACTGGTTTCTGCCCCACCACTGAACTGAAAAAGATATAAATTTATAGTTCTTTTAAACCATAACTGTATACATTTTTGTTGTAAAATACGTACCTGAGGAATAGTAGAAAACAAAAAACTGCATGGAGAGGAAGATGCTTTGTGCATCTTATGTCAATGTATTGGTTATGAGAATTGTGTTGCTTAAGAAGTTAAAACTGATTAAGAGAATTTTGTCCCTCAAATTCATCTTTCCCTCAAATGCCAACAAACATAAAACCTGTGCATACTCTGAGAATATATCACAATTCACATGAATTTATCAGTAAGATTTCAGAGTGAATAAAGCACTTAAGTTACATCAGGGCAAATGTTCTCACTGAACTGACTCCAGAAAAGAGTCGATAGGAGTATTGATTGACTTGATAGTTCTTTTACTTCTCAAGAAGCAGAAGAAATGGTGCTTAAACCAGAATGATGAGAAACAACACCATCCTTACCTCTATACCTTGCTGCCCAAAGATTAGAAAACATTAGTTAGCTAGGAAGGTGAATTTTCTTGAGCTGCATGCTCAGTTCCACAAATTCTCACAGTGAATGGCTAGGTCACCATCTGCCTTTAGTTACCAGCATCTTCACTGAGTTTGGGGCATATTTTTAGGCGGGACCTCTTTCCTAGAACTGACAGTGAAGCTGGTGTAAGAGGCAGAAGAAAATGGATGGAGAAAATACCTATATTTCTTCATTTTTTTCTTCTGTTCTCTTCTTTTTAAGCATTTTGCATGCTGACCAAGATGGTTGAAATGTGTATAAAATAATTTAGTAGTATAATCTATTTAAATTTCTGCTCTGTCATTTATGAGTTGTAGGATCTCAGGATGGTTGTTAAAGCATGCACCTCATTAGAGAAAAAATGGGATGATAATAGTAATAAGTTCTTTGGAAGGTTGTTAGAAGAGCTAAATTAGTAAATATATGTGAAAAGTCTTAGCATTGGGAAGTGATTTTCAAACTGTTCTTCATGGTCATTTAATTTGAAATCAATACAGTGGGTAGCAACTAGCTTAAAATCATGTGAATAGAATATAAAATCATTGCCATATTAATGAGGTGCGTATTGGATAGCAAATTTTTTTGCTTTGGTTTCTTTTACACACATATATACACATAAATGTATATACTGGGTCACTATGAAAGATGTTTTTCTTACTATGAGTTGAGGTAAAATAATTTTGAAAAACACTAGTACAGAGCAAAGAAGATAGTCAATAAATATTAATATCTTTCTTTCCTTTTTTAATTTTAACTTTCACCAGTCTTGTATACTAGAATTTGGTCACAATAAGAACAGTTGACCCTTGGAATTTATGAGGGTACAACAAAGGCCCATTGAGATATGGTCACTGGTTAACCTCCAGGTATTTTCACTAGTAGTCTCAGAACATGTGTGATATAAATGGAAACTTAGCAATTACAATTTATTACCTGTCATGGATCATCATATACATTTGCAGATAATGAAAATCTTACTGAAATTCCAGATTTCCATAAGAGATCAATCTGAAGTATATATTTGTCCCAAGTCTAATTCTCAAATTACCTTATTAGACTTCACATAAGTCATTTAACCCTCTCTAAACCTAAAGGTTCTCATCTGACATATGGGGATAATATTATTTTTATCCCCATTGAATGAGTTAACATGTGCAAATTATTTAGCACATAGCAAGCTTTCCATAGATGTTAGCTACTGTCTCAGGTCAGGGACCTAGGAAAACAGACTCTGAGATGAAGATCAGTATGCAGGAGGTGTTCTGGGTCGTGATCTCAGTAACATCACCTATAAGCAAATGCGGGAGGCACAACTGGGCAGAGAAAGAGGTCAGATGTGTGGTTACAACAGAGGACCCTTCTGATCCTGAGATGGCCATTCAGATTGCCCTAAACTGAGGTAAGGGAATCAGACCTCTTTTACCCTTGCATTTAACAGGGGTAATCTTTGGTAAGGTTAGTCTCTTTGTCAAGGGAAAACCCCAGAGAGTGATTCATAGAAAGAAATCAGCAGCCAGCTCTCCCAGTGGTGGTGGGAGCATGCATGTTCAGTCCTGGGGCATCTGGGTAGCACAGCACGCACTGCAACTCATCCACGTAGCACCTGGATCCATTAACCTCACATAGAAAGTTCACCCATCTTGGGTCATTGCCTCCAGGATTCTGGTGTTGGGGTGGGCGTGGTCTCTGTTCCAGAAGAAACATGTGAGAGGAAGGTGAGTGGAATGAACTACATACAGTTCTCCCGGCAGCAGTTGTCTCAAGACCAGAACTGATACCCTTCATCTCCCTCCCCTACCACACATTCTAGAGGCCCCTCACCCTCAGCTGGTACCTCTCCTGGGCTAGATGTCATACCTGGGGTGGAGAGGGGAGACAGAATTTTGTCCTTGGTCTCCATGCCCATCTCAGGTCAAGGCTATCTTTGTAGTTTCCAACAGAGCAGGGAGTGTCAAGGAACAGCCCTGGGGCCACCTGCGTGCTGAACGTATTTTTCTCTTCCTCCTTCATGTGGCAACATCCACCTGGTGATCAGGATCCTAGCCATGCTAGAATGGTGACTCTTTTCCTGGCCTGCTGGTCTCTTGGCATGAACAGCTTGAACTGACTTGGTAGAAGCTGTAGCTTAGAGTTCAATGGGACCTTTACTCTGTCTTCTGGTGGAAGCATTCATTTCTGGAATCCAGCACCTTTTGACCCACACAGCATAAAGCTGTGGAAATGGGAAGCACAGATACTCTCTGGGAACCAATGCTTCAGACACACAGAGACTAACATTGTAGCACAGGAAGCAAAAATTCCTCAGGTGGGTCCTTGGGAGTGATGGTGAGTAAGGCCATTTCTATTTCTACTCCTTAGTTCCCAGATGCATATATTCTATTAACAGTGAAAATAGCACCAGCACCCACAATGGTCATCAATTTAGTGTACTAAGGTGTCCTAGAGTGTATATAGGTCTCCCATCCTTTCAAGGCTTGATGACAAGCCAGTGTCCTTCAAACAGTCATATCCCTGCTTATGAGGCCAGCTGCCATTAGCATGTTACATGCTCAGACAAGTACATTTATCTCATTATTATGTGTCCACAGCATTGCCTGGTTTACTGTAAAGTGGGTTCCTTGGGGATATTTTATGGGATTCCATGTCAGTGGATCAAAGACTTTGTAAGTACTTGGATAATAATGGTGCTAGCCAAGGCTATATGAGCTTCCAGGAGTCACCAACTACCTCAGTTGAGGGTTTGCTTAATAATAAATCCAATACAGAGGAAAGCAAAACAGAGAAATGGAGAGAGGAGCAATTCTGATGAAACTGTTTGAACACTTGGTATGTTTAGTAGCTGAAATAAGATCGCCATTGGATTTTCAGCTAAGTGATCTGATTAATAATAATAATCATAATAATACACAAGTTATTATAATTATTGTTGTTGTTTATTTGAGTTGGGCTTCTGTCACTTGCTTCCATATGAGTTCTAATGAAGCCACTGATTTGTTTCCATGGCTGCTTATACATTCATTCTTTTACAAAGTTAATTCAATAAATCAAGGCTTATTATGCCAGAAGAGTCATTTTATATCTTTAGATTGACTTTGAATATCTGTGGTTTGATCTATATTGTGATGATTTTATAGTTGAAATCTCAGAAACAGATATTTCTAAGTTCCTGTGGGTCTTAAAATAGTTCCTAGTGGGGATATCAAATACCACAGTCTATGAGAGACAGGAAGTGGGAATGCAGAGAGGCCAAGAACCACAGCGCTAAGTGCCAAGCTCTGTTGTAAGTCCTTTTGCAATTACTGAAGTTCATTCTCATTGCAACTCTATGAGATTGGTATAAGTTTTCTCATTTCGACACTGAGGAAACAGGATGAGAGAAGTTAGGTAACTTGCTTTAGGTCACTCAGTTAACAAGTAGAAGAACCACAGATTCAAAACATGTAGCACTGACCGTATTGGCAGCAAGAGTCCAGAGATGCGAATGATCGATGCAGGCAGCAAGAATCAGAAGAGCTTCCTGAAGAAGTGTGAGCAAAACCTCTTTTCCCTTTTCACTACTTCACAGCCTAAAGTGAAGCAGTGATCTGGTGTCCTGACAGTATCTTTAGAATTACTTGAACTATTGTAGAGATATGTGAAAATTTATTTTTAATCTGTTTCTCAAGCATACTCACACAGAAACATGGGATTCTTTCATACTTGGTTTAAAATATTTTCCTGTCCTATGTTTCTGTAATAGTCATTACAATTGTAATAACACAGTTACTCCTGTCCTAGGCCCTTCCAGCCTTGTCTCTATCTCTGACCTGCTAAAAGAGGAAGGTGTCTTGCTGAGTCTCTGCCCTTCAGCTCATGTCAGCTTTGCTGTCAACAAGTCGTGTCAGACCTCCTTGTGTGGGTTTTGAGAGTCTGAGGTATTTTCTTCAAAGCACCTCCCTTCAAGTAGTCCCTGATAATCATAGAAAATTTCATCTCTTCTACTTAATTCCCCACATGCCAGTTTCTAATTGTATGTGCAAGGTTATTTTTAAAAATTTTTCTGAGTCCTTGATTGAAAGTATTTAAAGAACTTTCTAGGGACCATGTAAGCTCAGGGCAAAATAAACCCATGGAGCCTTTCATTCTAAGTTCTGCATTCATATCTAGTCTAGGTCAAGAATGAGTGACAGCTACAACTTTAGCACCCCTGGGGGGAGGGACTAATTCCATTTCTGGACCTAGCCAATTTGATCTTGTCTTTTGAGACTTTCTAGAAGAAGTCTCAGAGAGCCATAAAGCTTTGCTTGTAAGGTGCCATGGCCATGTGGAAGGAGACAATGTGTTAGAGCCATCTAGGGTTTTGTCTCTAAGAGTTTTGCCCTGAGGGAGAATATTTCATCTCTATAGGAATTAGTTCCCTTACCTATAAAATTGGAATAATATTATAGTCACAACAGGGATTGCTGTGAAGAACTGGACACACACACACACACACACATACAAACACACACACCATTCACCATGTACCAGGCACATTTTAAAACTCTTTACAAATATTAAATCCCTTAATACTCGTTATTAGTCATGGAGGGGGAAACATTACTATTCCCATTTTACACATGAGAAAACTGTGGCTTAGAGCAGTTAAGTAACTTAACTAGCATCACACAGCTAATAAGTGGTAAAACTGAGTTTCAAGTTTAAGCAATCTGGTTTCAGAGTCCATGCTTGCTATACTCAATGCTTGTGTCTCTCCACTCCCAAGTTATATGTTGAAACCTAATCCCCTGTGTGATGGCATTTGGAAGTGAGGCCCTTTGGAGGTGATTAGGTTATGAGGTAGAGCCTTTAGAAATGGCATTAGTGCCCTTATTAAAGAGAGCCCAGAGAGCTCCCTTACCCCTTCCCCCATGTAAGGATACAGTGAGAAGATGGCCAACTATGAACCAAAAAAGGGCCCTCACCAGACAGCAAACCTGCTGGTGCCTTGATATTGAACTTCTCAGCCTCTAGAACCATGAGAAATAAATTTCTGTTGTTTCTGCTGTTTATAAGCCACCAAGTCTATGGTATAGCATTTGTAGCTGCCCAAATAGACTAAGACAACTTTAAGTTCAGGCAGTCTGGTTCCCGACTCCATGCTCTTATCTGTTATTATGCTGCCTCAAATGGTAGCTATTTTTATAATCTAGTTTTAAGACATTTAATACAATGACTATATGTTGCAAGATGCAGGTGTGTGTGCATTGATTCTGCAGGAGATTTAACTATAGTCTTTTACTATAGTTACTACTCTTAACTTTTTTTTCCTTTTTTATTTATTTTTTATCTTTGGCCACACTGTGTGGCTTGTGGGATCTTAGTTCTCCAACCAGGAATTGAACCCAGGCCCTTGGCAGTGAAAGTGTGGAGTCCTAACCACTGGACTGCCAGGGAATTCCTTATAGTCACTTTTAAATAGGAAATCAAATGAGCTTTACTTATTACTAGGCCTTTAATGAAAAAAAAATGGAGGCCCAACACTTAAAATAGGTTACTTAAGGATGATTTGAGAAATTTGATTGATTTTTAAATTTCTCTAGACTGTGGCATATATCTTTCCATAAAATTTAAAATGATTGGATATATTGATGAGTAAATTGAGGAAACTCTTCTCTGCTTAGTAACCAGGATTTACACAGACAATCAAAAGAAACACAGCATCTCATTACACAGTTTTTCTAAGATTTATTCATAGAATTAAACCAAAAAAGACATCACATCAATAAACACAAGAGAAGGAAAAGACCTACAATACCACACCCAAAACAATTAAGAAAATGATAATAGGAACATACATATTGATAATTACATTAAATGTAAATGGATTAAATACTCCAACCAAAAGACATAGACTGGCTGAATGGATACAAACACAAGACCCGTATATGTGCTGTCTCCAAGAGACCTAGGGACACATACAGACTGAAAGTAAGGGGAAGGAAAAAGATATTCCATGCAAATGGAAATCAAAAGAAAGCTGAAGTAGCGATTCTCATATCAGACAAAATAGACTTTAAAATAAAGACTATTACAAGAGACAAAGAAGGACACTATATAATGATCAAGGGATCAATCCAAGAAGAAGATATAACGATTGTAAATATTTATGCACCCAACATAGGAGCACCTCAATACATAAGGCAAGTGCTAACAGCCATAAAAGGGGAAATTGACAGTAACACAATCATAGTAGGGGACTTTAACACCCTACTTTCACCAATGGACAGATCATCCAAAATGAAAATAAATAAGGAAACACAAGGTTTAAATGATACATTAAACAAGATGGACTTAATTGATATTTATAGGACGTTCCATCCAAAAACAACAGAATACACTTTCTTCTCAAGTGCTCATGGAACATTCTCCAGGATAGATCATATCCTGGGTCACAAATCAAGCCTTGGTAAATTTAAGAAAATTGAAATCGTATCAAGTATCTTTTCCAACCACAACGCTATGAGACTAGATATCAATTACAGGGAAAAAACTCTAAAAAATACAAACACATGGAGGCTAAACAATACACTACTAAATAACCAAGAGATCACTGAAGAAATCAAAGAGGAAATCAAAAAATACCTAGAGACAAATGACAATGAAAACACGATGACCCAATACCTATGGGATGCAGCAAAAGCAGTTCTAAGAGGGAAGTTTATAGCAATACAATCCCACTCAAGAAATAAGAAACATCTCAAATAAACAACCTAACCTTACACCTAAAGCAATTAGAGAAAGAAGAACAAAAAAATCCCAAAGTTAGCAGAAGGAAAGAAATCATAAAGATCAGAAATAAATGAAAAAGAAATGAAGGAAACAATAGCAAAAATCAATAAAACTAAAAGCTGGTTCTTTGAGAAGATAAACAAAATTGATAAACCATTAGCCAGACTCATCAAGAAAAAAAGGAAAAAGACTCAAATCAACAGAATTAGAAATGAAAAAGGAGAAGTAACAACTGACACTGCAGAAATACAAAGGATCATGAGAGATTACTACAAGCAACTATATGTCAACAAAATGGACAACCTGGAAGAAACGGACAAATTCGTAAAAAAGCACAACCTTCTGAGACTGAACCAGGAAGAAATAGAAAATATAAACATACCAATCACAAGCCCTGAAATTGAAACTGTGATTAAAAATCTTCCAACAAACAAAAGCCCAGGACCAGATGGCTTCACAGGAGAATTCTATCAAACATTTAGAGAAGAGCTAACACCTATCCTTCTCAAACTCTTCCAAAATATTGCAGAGGGAGGAACACTCCCAAACTCATTCTACAAGGCCACCATCACTCTGATACCTAAACCAGACAAAGATGTCATAAAAAAAGAAAACTACAGGCCAGTGTCACTGATGAACATACATGCAAAAATCCTTAACAAAATACTACCAAACAGAATCCAACAGCACATTAAAAGGATCATACACCATTATCAAGTGGGGCTTATCCCAGGAATGCAAGGATTCTTCAATATATGCAAATCAATCAATGTGATAAACCATATTAACAAATTGAAGGGGAAAAACAATATGATCATCTCAATAGATGCAGAAAAAGCTGTTGACAAAATTCAACACCCATTTATGATTAAAAGCCCTCCAGAAAGCAGGCATAGAGGGAACTTACCTCAACATAATAAAGGCCATATATGACAAACCCACAGCCAACGTTGTTCTCAATGGTGAAAAACTGAAACCATTTCCACTAAGATCAGGAACAAGACAAGGCTGCCCACTCTCACCACTGTTATTCAACATAGTTTTGGAAGTTTTAGCTACAGCAGTCAGAGAAGAAAAAGAAATAAAATGAATCCAAATTGGAAAAGAAGAAGTAAAACTGACACTGTTTGCACATAACATGATACTATACATAGAGAATCCTAAAGATGCTACCAGAAAACTACTAGAGCTAATCAATGAATTTGGTAAACTAGCAGGATACAAAATTAATGCACAGAAATCTCTTGCATTCCTATACATTAATGATGAAAAATCTGAAAGAGAAATTAAGGAAACACTTCCATTTACCACTGCAAGAAAAAGAATCAAATACCTAGGAATAAACCTACCTAAGGGAACAAAAGACCTGTATGCAGAAAACTATAAGACACTGATGAAGGAAATTAAAGATGACACAAACAGATGGAGAGATATACCATGTTCTTGGATTGGAAGAATCAACATTGTGAAAATGACTATACTACCCAAAGTAATCTACAGATTCAATGCAATCACTATCAAACTACCAAGGGCATTTTTCACAGATCTAGAACAAAAAATTTCACAATTTGTATGGAAACACAAAAGACCCCGAATAGCCAAAGCAATCTTGAGAAAGAAAAATGGAGCTGGAGGAAGCAGGCTCCCTGACTTCAGACTATACTACAAAGCTACAGTAATCAAGACAGCATGGTACTGGCACAAAAACAGAAATATAGATCAATGGAAGAGCATAGAAAGTGCAGAGATAAACCCACACACATAGGGTCACCTTATCTTTGATAAAGGGGCAAGAATATACAATGGAGAAAAGACAACCTCTTCAATATGTGGTGCTGGGAAAACTGGATAGCTACATGTAAAAGAATGAAATTAGAACACTCCCTAACACCATACACAAAAATAAACTCAAAATGGATTAAGACCTAAATATAAGGCCAGACACTGTAAAACTCTTAGAGGAAAACATAGGCAGAACACTCTATGACATAAATCACAACAAGATCCTTTTTGACCCACCTCCACCCACCTCTACAGGGAAATAAAAGCAAAACTAAACAAATGGGACCTAATGAAACTTAAAAGCTTTTGCACAGCAAAGGAAACCATAAGCAAGACGAAAAGACAACCCTCAGAATGGGAGAAAATATTTGCAAATGAAGCAACTGACAAAGGATTAATCTCCAAAATATACAAGCAGCTCATGCTGCTCAATATCATGAAACAAAAAACCCAATCCAAAAATGGGCAGAAGACCTAAACAGACATTTCTCCAAAGAAGATATGCAGATTGCCAACAAACACAGGAAAGGATGCTCAACATCACTAATCATTAGAGAAATGCAAATCAAAATTACAGTGAGGTATCACCTCACACCAGTCAGAATGGCCATCATCAAAAAGTCTACAAACAAAAAATGCTGGAGAGGGTGTGGAGAATAGGGAACCCTCTTGCACTGTTGGTGGGAATGTAAGTTGATAAAGCTACTATGGAGAACAGTATGGAGGTTCCTTAAAAAACTAAAAATAGAGCTACCATATGACCCAGCAATCCCACTACTGGGCTTATACCCTGAGAAAACCATAATTTAAAAAGAGTCATGTACCACAATGTTCATTGCAGCTCTCTTTACAATAGCCATGACATGGAAGCAACCTAAGTGTCCATCAACAGATGAATGGATAGAGAAGATGTGGCACATATATACAATGGAATATTACTCTGCCATAAAAAGAAACGAAATTGAGTTATTTGTAGTGAGGTGGATGGACCCAGAGTTTGTCATACAGAGTGAAGTAAGTCAGAAAGAGAAAAACAAATACCATATGCTAACACATATATATGGAATCTAAAAAAAAAAAATAGTTCTGAAGAACTTAGAGGCAGGACAGGAATAAAGATGCAGACGTAGAGAATGGACTTGAGGACATGGGGAGTGGGAAGTGTAAGCTGGGACAAAGTGGGAGAGTGGCATGGACATATATAAACTACCAAATGTAAAATAGGTAGCTAGTGGGAAGCAGTCACATAGCACAGGGAGATCAGCTTGGTGCTTTGTGACCACCTAGAGGGGTGGGATAGGGAGGGTTGGAGGGAGCACAAGAGGGAGGGGATATGGGGATATATGTATACATATTGCTGATTCACTTTGTTATAAAGCAGAAACTAACACACCATTGTAAAGCAATTATGTTTTTGTTATGGTGGGCCACAAGAGACATTCTTGTGGAAGGTTGGAATGGCGGAAATGGAGCAGCAGCTATTTTGTAGTTCTCACACTTAAGTTGGTCATGTGCTGGTTCACTTTATTGATGTGGGGCAGCAGCTGGCATTGCAAATACTCCACCTTTCCACAAATCCTCCTTCAGCTTCTCTAGCTCTTGGGCTAGTTGTATGTTTAGCTCCAAGGTAAAGGACACCAGCTTCTCTTATAGGATGCCCATACCATAAAGGTCAGAGGCAGTAAGAACTAACACAGGTTCCAGCTGTACTCATGGAATTTAGCTTATCCTTGATCTCCTACACTTTACATCCATCTTTCTTCCTGATTGCCTGTTCTATGGACTTCAAGCTTCAACAACAAACAAGAAGACAACTTTATAGAGATTCCTTAAACAGTTCACATAATTACATAAGATAAAAACCCTTGTATATATGCGATATAAATATATTTGTATAATATGTGATATACAATATAGAATATGTGATATACAACATACAACACAGTGTATATCACCTACTAGTTCTTCTCTGACTGGGGCTGTAATAGATACACAACCCTTGAGTCACAGCACAGTTAATTACATCCTCAGAAACAGTATTCTGAAGAACACTAATTAGCAAATTCTAATGTAGTTGAGTTATGTTTTTGGATAGGATTTTCCCCGTAGTTGAGTAAAAACGTGTTTAGAGTAACATATCACATAGTAGCATCTAATTTGCCACTTCACTGTAGGTTGCAGTAAGAAATAACATTTAGGGTTCTGTTGTGGGTTGAATTACATCCCCTAGAAAGATATATTTAAGTCCTTACCCTTGGTACCTGTGAATGTGACCTTGGAAATAGGGTCTTTGCAGATGTAATTAAGATACAAGTTAAGATGAAGCCATACTGGATTTGGACTGTCCCTAATTCTTATAAGAACAGACATAGAGACACAGACATACACGCAGAGGGAAGACTACCACGTGGATACAGAGGCTGAGATTGGAGTTATGCTGCCACAACCAACAAACTCCAAAGATTGCTTGCAATCTCCAAAAGCTAAAAGAGGCAGGGAAACATTCTTCCTAGAGCCGTCTGAGGGAGCACAGACTTGCTGTTCCCTTGGTTTTGGACTTCCAGCCTCCAGAACTGCGAGATAATAGATTTCATGTCATTTCTTCTTTTTTTAATTTTTATTTATTTATTTTTGACTGCGTTGGGTCTTCGTTGCTGTGCATGGGCTTTCTCTAGCTGCGGCGAGCAGGGACTACTCTTCGGTGCAGTGCGCGGGCTTCTCATTGCAGTGGCTTCTCTTATTGTGGAGCACGGGCTCTAGGTGCATGGGGTTCAGTAGTTGTGGCACGCAGGCTCAGTAGTTGTGGCTCACGGGCTTAGTTGCTCCACGGCATGTGGGATCTTCCTGGATCAGGGATCGAACCCATGTCCCCTGCATTGGCAGGTGGATTCTTACCCACTGTACCACCAGGGAAGTCCTCATGTCAGTTCTTACTGTTGTTTTAAGCCACCCAGCTTGTGGTAATTTGTTAGAGCAGTCCTAAGAAACTTATACAGGTTCCAAATTAATTTTCCTGATGCCCGTTCTGGTAGTCATAGGTCTGATCGCCCACATTTCATAAAAGCCATTGCAGGACAAAGCTAAAGGGCACATTGGTGACCATCCAAGAAGTCTTAGAAATTGTGCTCCTTTTGAGAAGAGCTTTGATGTTGAGAAGGATGTGGAAAAATGGAAGTCCTCATACACTGTTGGTGGGAATGTAATTGGGGCAGCTACTATGGAAAACAGTAGGGGGATTTCTCAAAAAATTAAGAATAGAACTAACGTGATCCATCAATTCTACTTGTAGGTATATATCCAAAGAATATGAAAACATTAATTTGAAAAGATATATGCACCCCAATGTTCATAGCAGAATTATTTACAGTAGCCGAGATATGGAAGCAACCTAAGTGCCCATTGATGGATGAATGGATAAGGAAGATGTGGTATATGTATGTGTATACATACATATATAATAATGGAATACCACTCAGCCATAAAAAGAGGTAAAACCTTGCCATTTGTGACAACATAGATGGATCTTGAGGGTATTATGCTAAGTGAAATAAATCAGATAGAGAGAGACAAATACTGTACGATTTCACTCATATGTGGAATATAAAAAGCAACAAACAAAAGATAAATAAACCAAATAAAATAAATAAACCAAATAACAACAACCATGTAGATACAGAGAACAGAGTAGATACAGAGAACAGAGTAATGGTTACCAGAGGGGAAGAGACAGGAGGGAGGGCAAGATGGGTAAAGTTGTTCAACTGTATGGTGATGGATGGAAACTAAATTTTTGGTGCTGAGCATGCTGTACAGTATATATAAGTAGATATAAGTAGAAATATTATATTGTGCACAGGAAACTTACACTGTGTTATAAACCAATGTTATTTCAATTTAAAAAAAGTGCTTTGATTCATTGGAGCATTATTTACAATAGTCAGGATATGGAGACAAACTAAGTGTCCATTCATGGATGAATGGATAAAGAAGATGTGGTATATAAACACAATGGAATATTACTCAGCCATAAAAAATAATAAAATCTTGCCATATGCAATAACATGGATGGAACTTGGGAGTAATATGTTAAGTGAAATAAGTCAGACAGAGGAAGACAGATACCATATGATTTCACTCATCTGAACACAAAAAAACACCTTTTTTTTTCTTTGTAACTAGACTTTTGGTGGTGATCACTTTGTAGTGTATACAGATGTGGAATTATAATGTTGTACATGTGAAACTTATATAATGTTGTATACCAACTTTACCTCAATTAAAAAAAATAAAGTGCTTTGTGTTCAACCAACACAGACGGTTTGGAATTATTTCATAACACTCTCATGCCATAAGTGTCTAGGTCCCTCATACAAGTTCTCTGGATGGCAAAAGTCCAGGATGCTCCAGGTAAGCAGAAGTCAGGGCAGCATCTCCAGTGCCCTAACCAGCTATCTCCAAACTGATGCTCTCTGGGCAGGAGGCTGACTCTGGGCAATTTGTTCTCCTTGGATGTGAAGAAGTGTGATGACTTAGAACTAAGTTTGTCTTTCTGCAGCTCCCAGGTACTCTCAAAGGAAGGTCCTTCCTCATCCTTCTATTCTAAACCTTAGTCTTACTAGCCTTGAGGTTTTTCTGTGTCTTCCTCTCTGATCTGAGAGATACTCCTCCTTCTTCCCTCTTTCTCACCCAAGGTCATTTATCTATTATCTGCTGGCTTAAAAACTCATTCTGTTGGTATGTGTCTTAGTCTTCCTGACTCAAGCCTATTTTATTTTTGTTTTAGTATCTACAGTGGGTTACAACCTGAGGGCAGAGGTAGGGGTGGGTGGATTGTGCAGGGAGCGGGAAGAGGCCTTTGGGAGAGAAATACAGTCAAGACTTAGGAATATTATCTCATCATAAGAAACTCCTTCCTTCCTCCCTCCTTCCCTCCTTCCTTTCCACCCTTCCTTCCTTCCTCTCTCTTTTCTTTCCTTCATTCTTTTCTCCCTTCCTTCTTGTATTGATTGTCCATATACTTTGCTAACCACTAAACCACAATGATGTTCCATGTTTCCTTCTTTCTCAGGGCTCACAGCCTATCAGGGATAGTGATACACAGAACTCACAATCTGTCCATTACTTAATGGGAGGACCAGTCTACTCCCCGAGGCTCAGTGATGGTGGGGAGCAGAGCATGCCAAACAGAGGAAACGCTAAGGTACAAAAGTATCTCTTCACAAAGGTATATTTAGGGAACTGTGTGTCATTGGAGCATGTTATGAGAATGCTGAGAGATAAGACTAAAAAGGAGGGTAAGATCTTTGAAAGGACTTGAATGACATACCAAATAGGGTGCTGTAGAAAGTTCCAAAATTCCTAGTTCAGGAAATGATCATTGTACTCTAGATCTACCTTTCTAAGGACCCTGTATATAACATGCAATCCAGTTAGACAATAATGCCACAAAGATAGGGACCATGCCCATCTGGTTTTGTGTCCCCAGGGTCAGGCACAGTGCTTGGTGCAGATGCAGTGCTCCCCAACTGTGTGCTGAGTGAATGAATGAAGCTTAGAGAAGTAAGTAGATGTGGCCAAAGCCTGACACGTGAATCATGATTCTGGGAGATTTATAAAGGATAATAGAAAATAAACCAGAGACACCTGTCAGCTATGTTCTCACCAAAATCTTTCTTATATTTACTCTAAATCCCTCATGCTGTGATCTGGTACAGAGCCCCTTGTCCTTTGTGGAAGTGGAAGGTAACTAACACATTTCCTTGTAGCATAAACATTTGTGTGCTTGATGGTCATTACTGACTTGTCCTCAGTATCTCCAGAAGAAACAGTTTCTATTTTTTAAAATTACTTTTTCTATAAATCTCATTTTCCAACTATTTAATCATCTTTGCAGCTCACCTAAATTTTCCGTCACTTTACCTCTTTTGGCTGCCAACGTCTTGCCTGGAAAAGAAGCAGCTTGAGTTATATAGTCTCTAAGGGAAAAAATTCTGGCCAAATTACCTTTGGACTGACAAGGAAAGACGAGAAGTCAGTGTAAGGAAGGACTAGGAAATGCTCCATATCTAATGTTTGGATAATGTTTGGGTTCTAGTCAGTAAGTTAATAAGAAATTACTATATTAGACTTGAAAGGAATTAGAATTCAATAAAATACACAATGCTACAACGATAACAAAACTGCTTTCTGAGGTTGTTGAGAAACCAAGGTAATTTGGTTTTAAAATGAGAGAGAAAACAACAGATGTTGAGTGTCTACCATGTACCTGGAACTTTTCATACTTTACTTCTTTTAATTCTTAAAAGAATTCTAAGAAGTAGGTATTTGTCCCTGTGTCATAAATGAGAAAAGTTAGAGAGCTTAAGGACCTTGCCCAAGATCTCATATCTAGTGATTGACAGAGCCAGTACTTGAACCCACATTTGTTCAACTAAAAACCAAGGCTCTTTGCCTGTTATCCTGAAATTGGGCAGAAAATAGAAGGAATAGCCAGGGTGCTGGGCTATTTATAAAACCACCATCACCATTTATTGAACACCTCTTAGGCATCATCAGGATTTAGGCTAGATGAATTTCACACACAGCATCAGATGAAGTTTAATCTACTCTTTGCCCTAAAGCTGTTTTCCTGAGCATTATCATCCCCATTCCACAAATAACAAAACTGAGGCCCAGGAAATTTAAATGACTGATCTATTTTTATGTGGTTAGTGAAGGACAGAGAAGGGAGTCCAGGCCCTATGGGTGTTGCTCCTTGCACTTCCTCACTGTGCTGTCAATCATGTCAGTCAGGAAAGGCTGCTTCAGGTACAAGACCAGGGGTACCATGGGATGCCAACTGTGGGGAGCAGCCAGCTTTAACTAGAGCTGTAGCACTGAGGCAAGTAGGATCTAGACTTCGCCTCTACCAATTCGATAATTTTGCTGCTCTGAACAAGCATACTCACCTGACAGATAAAACAAGCTAATGTTCCTACCTTGATCTTTTTTTCCCCTAGAGGTCTGGAACAGTTCCTTTAATCTATTAGTGTCATTTTGAATAATAGAGAGAGTGGAGTGTTTCTCAAACTTCAATGTTCAAAAGAATCACCTTGGGTACCTGACTGAAATGTGATTTCTGGACCCCACTCCTAGAAATTCTGACTCCACAGGCCTGGAATGAGCCTGAAGAATCTGCATCTTAAACAAGTACTCCAGATACTGCTGATGCAGGTAGTGTCTTGAAACCCTTGTGTAGTGGTTGAGATTCTGAGCCTGAATCCCTGGCTCCATCACTACTAACTTTGTGGTGGTGACTGAGTTACTCAGCCTCACTTAGCCTCAGTTTACCTATCTATAAAATGGAAATAATGATGATACCTACCTACCTCTCAGTCATGTGAGGACTGACTAAAGCAATGCATATAAAATATTTAATGTGTTTCTGGCACATAGTAAATGCTCAATTAATGTTAACTGTTATTATGCTAATGAGAAGTTATTTAGAGAAAAAAAGATTGAGTCATTCTACTAGAAATTTTTTATGTCTTTGTGACTAGGCAGGTAGAGGTTGGGGTGGGGGAAGGAATTAACCTGTTCCTGGAAATGTTAGTAATACAAGCCTTTTTTCCTCTGGAATATCTTTCATGTATGTTCTTTTTTTCTTTTGCTAGTGGTGTAAATTTATCTTCAGGGTGCCAACAGATTTTTTGGAAAGGAATTCATTTCTCACTGATAATCACTAAATAGATCTCTGGTTGAGGGGGCACTCATTTTTCTATGGGGTCTGTAAAGGCTACTTGGAAAATTTCCTTTGGGTTTTTAAGAGAAATGATAATGGAAGAAGCAAAAGTCAGGAATTTCAGAACAACCTCTCTTTCCCATCATATATTTAGGTCGGAGATGCCAACATCCCTCTGCCAGAGAGAGCACTCCCCTGGACTGGAGATGTAAAGACAGGAGCCAAGTGGGTTTCCATTCCACCCCTCAGAGTTCAGGGCTGGGGCCAGACTCCCAGGCACTCAATCTGCCCAAAACTGCTAGCCCATCCTGGCTTCACATCTAAACTCACATGTGCATATGGCTTTTTAAATTTCCTTGTCTGAATTCCCGTTTATCTTTCCAAGTTCCTCTCCTGCCATACCTCTTTTATCCTCTTCATATTTTGAGTTTTTTTTGCTGGAGCCGTATTTGTTCTTCACTATAGACTTTTCTTATGCTGTTTCTTTGTCCAAACGTGTTTTTTTCTGCCATTTTAACCTTCATTTTGCTTTTACATCTCTCTTGGATATTCTTTTCTATGGGATGTCTTCACTAGGTATTCGTGATATAACATTATTAGATTTTGTATTTGTTTCCTCTACTAGATCAGAAGCACTTTGACTGAGGGACCTTGTCATCTTATTCACTTTCTACCCCCTGTTACCTCATCACAGACACAAAGTGGGAACTCATTAAATATTTACTCAGGGAATAAACAAGTTGTCTTCTAGCATGTGTTGGAGCACCTCCAACGATGGGAAACTTATTACCTCCTGAGGCTGCTGGATCCATTTTTGTAAGTTTCTCCTTATTTGAAAGCTCTTCTTGAGTAATGAACTGAAATCAGTGGTCCTGTAACTTTCCAGGAGAGAAAAATGCGACTGTCTTGGAGACTGAGACCTCCAAGTCCTGCCTCTGGTCCTGCCATCATATCACAGTCTTGGAAAGGCTCTCTAGTTAATGGCTCAAGTGCAAAATAAAGACTGTTTTCTTGAGGAAGGGCTGCTAGATAAAGATAGAGAGGCAAATGTTGGAAGAGAAAAGGTGATAGCTCATCTGGGATAGAAAATATTGCCGTTTTCTTATTTTGCTAGCAAGAGAGGCAGAAGGAGTGCTCATGAGGGACAGGAATGGAGTGGCCTTTCAAACAGGGTGTTCCAGAGAAGAATGCTCTGTGGCTGGAACAATGGACTTGGGAATTTACCAAGAAGACCGAATTGTTCTAGCATGTTCTGAATTGATATTTGAGTGAAGGAGGTAATGCCCTCTACTTTAAAAATGGAGGGAGAACACTGAGAAAGTTATCTGTTCTGTTCTGGGTGGTGGTGTGTATTGTAACTTATAGCCCATCCATTTTTTTTCCTTCACCCTAACCCTAGGAGGGAGATTTAATGATCATCATGTTATAGAAGAGAAACAAACTTCATGAAGTAATTAGGCCAAGGTGACACAGTAAATAATCATGGGGCTGTTATCTTTATCCCAGTATTTCCTCATCACTTAACGCAGTTAAATTCATTTCATTTGTATAACATACAAAACATATTGTCATTTATGTGATAACATCTCAAACAATAAGATTATAAGTCTCCTCTTTAAAAATCACATTCTATCCTTTAAATTTCTCTTTGAGAAGTTACACACAGTGGTATCTAAATACTAAATTACATAAAACAAAAGGATCTAAAACAGTGCCATTTTCTTCACCACTTGCTATTATACATGTTTTAACATTTGAAAACAGCAAATACAGCACACGCTCAATTTCTCAAGTTCAGTCAGAAGAGTACTCAAATTGCCTCAGATAAGCACCTGGTGTAATATATCCCAAGAAACTGTTTACATATCAGGAATAAATTTATAGGTATAATGAAACAACGAATTGAGAACTGACAGAAAGGGAGGTCCCTGTAACAAGGAATACTGATAATTTTCCTCAAAATAACTGATGGAGGAGTATACGGCCTGTCATTCTTCTTCCTCTTCCAAGCCCGGAGACTTTGAACCAACAGCTTCACTGGGCCTTACTAATTATTTGCCAAGGGTGACTGCTGCCCCTTTCCCTCAAGCCAAACACCCACCAAAGTCCATGGTACCTGATGAGTTCGAGGACTGCCAGAAAGCCCTGGCCAGACTGCAGAGCTGAAGCCTTACTCAGAGTTACAGGACCAGAGTCACAGGATCAGAGTCTATCTTTGGCATTAAGATCATAACTTTTATGGAACAAAATCTTGTCTTTAAACAAGAAGTCATGAAAATGAATATTAAGGACCCATCTTGGGTACACTGTCAGGTTGGCAATTCTTTTATTTTGCAGTTTCTTTCCAACTTCCTTGAGCCCCTCACTGTCTGCCAACCTGCCAACCAAGGTACTTTCCTGCAGCACCAAAACAAGTACCCATTCATTTCCCCCACTTTCTGTACCTAACCTGGAATCTACCTGGATCAAAAAGCCTTTTCCCTGCCTCAGCCCCATTCATTCAGGGCCTTCCCAGATAACTGGGCTAATTCCTGATAAATTCATTCATAAAAGATAATGGCTTAATGTGTCAGACATCTAAGAGGACTTGCATTTTAAGGGATTAATCCTAATTGTGGGAGAAATCTTGGGAATTTCAAGTACAGTAATGTAAAAGGACATAAAAAAGTTTATACTATGTACCAAAACTGTACAATAGAAACATAATATGGGCCATAAATATAACCTGCCTATGTAATTAAAAATTTTCTACTAGTTGCTTGAAAAAGGAGAGAGAAACAGGTGAAATTAACTTTAACAATGGTATATTTAATCCAATATATTCAAAATATTATTCTTTAAACATATAATCAATATAAAAATTATTAATGAACTACTTTACCTTTTTTTTTGTTCTAAGGTTTTGAAATCTGATGTGTGTTTTACATCACAGCATATCTCGATTTGGACTAGCCACATTTCAAGTGCTCCATAGCCACACGTGGTTTGTGGCTGCCCTCCAGGACAATACAATTATAGTCAGAAAAATGAAGAGCACATCTTCTGTGTGTCTGTGTGGAGATGCCGCAAGGGAGGGGGAGGTACGTGTGTATGAAAGACATTATTGAAGGTGTAATGAGATGATAGTGGTGGTTGGCAGCAAAGGATAGAAAAGTGTGGATATATTTAATTTTTCATTGCATTTAGAAGACAGTGTGGTATAATAGAACATATATTTTAGACTATGATTGAAACTCTGCTGTGTGTTATTGGACATATCACATAAGCTCTCTGAGCCACAGATTACTTATTTGTAAAAGGGAGATAGTGATGACTGCTTTTGAGAATTGCTGTTGGGAGATTTAATGATAAAATATACAGAAAAGAACTCATGGAGGACTCTCAATAAATGCAAATCTGTCTGTCCATTTTTTCTGCTCCCCTTCAGAAAACTTTATGCTTTTTTTCTCTTCTCCATACCACTTACCCCAACCCATCCCTCTTTAAGGGCTAGTTCAATTCTCAGCTTCTCTATCAAATTTTTAAAAAATTTTATAGTTCTTACTTAACATCCTAAAAAAAATTGGAAAGACCATGAGATTTGATATTAAGTAAGTTTGGCCATATATTTACCAAATTAATCCCATTTCTGTGGTTAACATTTTGTCACCTATATGTAGAATGCTTTTTTCCTTTCTCTTGGCCTATCCAAATTCTATTCTTTCTATTGCTCAGCTCACATTCCAACTTTTACCTGAAGCATTCTCAGACCGTTTGGGTATACAGTGATCTTGTTCTTGCTAAAATCATATCACTTCTACCCCAGGGTCTACCAGGCTAGATTCTAGGAAGTTTACTTCCTATGGCTAATTAATAGATAATCTGCAAAAAAATGTTTTGTGGTCAGAAAAATAAGTTGATGAAATTCTGAGTTAAAAAGTTGAATAATTTCATTTTTTAATGCTCCATGTTGTGAAACTACAAAAGGGGACAATTATTTGAAACATTTCCCAAATTTATTAATCTAAGTAAAATTTTCCTATTTTTCCTTAAACTAGCATTTCAAGGAATTAATTTTGGGATACAAGAATACATATTATGCATTATGGCAATTTAATATGTGCTTCCTCATCAACTCAAATGCACTTTACTTTTGTTTGTTTATGCCTGACCTTCCCAATAACAATATTTTGAAGTGCACTGGGATTCAAAGCTTAGAAAGAAAATTTTCATGAATTCTTTAATTTGATCTTCACAATAATATTCCAAGCTGGTATCATTTAAGAAGAGACCTGACAGCTTCGTTCAATTTTTCAACCAATGGTGATTGAGCACTGATGTGACAGGCACCATGTGGGCTCTGCAAGTGCAGTGGTACCCAAGAGAGACTCCATGGAGGCAGACAGACATTTAACAAAACTTTCACAAAATCCATAAGTACTTTGAAGAAGAGTAGTAATTGCTAGTACTTATATAATACTAACTTCCTGGCCATATTCTAAATATTTAAATAGTTCTCAAAATAACCTAGAAACATTTATCCCCATTTGACAGATAGAAATTGAGACACAAAGAGAATACAGTGATTTTCCCAGAGTCACCCAGAGCCAAGATTCAAACCCAGGCAATCTGGCTCTAGAGTTTGCCCTGTGATGTACTCCCTCTCTATGTATGGATGTAGGAGGCATAGCAAGAACATGTAGCTGGAGACCTTGTCTACTACGCATTATTAGGGAAAGAACTAATGTTTAAGCTGAATCTTCAACAGTGAGTAGAGAAGGATAATTTTAAGCAGAGGAGAAATCAGGTGGGAAGGTTTTGAGTAAGTTTGTCATATTCAAGGAAGTGTATAAGTGCCAGACTGACTTGCCTATAGTGACCCAGGGTGGAGGACAGTTCATGCCTATCATACATGTCATGTCACAAAAATGTAATCTTCAGGAGATGGATGGTGGTGATGATTGGACAACAATGTGTACTTAATACTATAGAAGGATATGCTTGAAAATGGTTAAAATGGTAAAATTTATGTTGTGTATATTTTACCACAATAAAAAATAATTGAGCAAATAGAAAGTAGATGAAGGAAAAATGATAAAATTATAATAATAATTAGGGATAGACGATGGATATATGAGAATTATAATACTCTCTCTACTTTGAAGTATATTTGAATTTTTTATAGTAAAGTTAATATAAATGTAAAAATGTAACTTTCAACCTAAAAATAATGAAAAGCGACTATTCAGAAGGAGAGCTATATGATAAGGTTTTAAGATGATCACTGGATGCTGTGTGAAAAATAAAAATGAGATTTCAGATGGTTAGGCAGAAGAATATCATTTTGTCTATGATGGAATCAGTAGTCATGAAAAGGGATGCACTTAAACATATTAAGGTTGGAGAATCATCAGACTTGGTGATGACTGGATATTGTGACATTTCTGGCATGAGCTATGGACTAGATAGTTAAGGAGGTAAGAAGATAAGAAGAAAACTAGGGCAGCGTGATGTTATAGAAGTCAAAGAAAAAGGTAGTCAGTGTTGAACGCGGAGACGAGCTCGACTAAAGTGACCACCAAATTTAGGAATACAGAAATTATTTGTAACCTTACCTAGAGGATCTTGGGTGGGAGCCAGTTAGTCATAGGTCGATGTCACAGACTGTTTGTGTTTGCCCCAAGTTCATATATTAAAACCCTAACCCCAAAGTGATGGTATTAGGAAGTAAGGTCTTTTGGAGGAAATTAGGTTCAGATGAGGTCATGAGGATGCAGATGGATTTGTTGTTATGGGGTTGGGTAGTTAAGGGAATTTCTATCTGTTGGCTTCTATTTTTCCTGTGAAAAAAGAATTAGGATAATAGTAAACTTTTATTGATGGTTTATTGACAGCAGGCATTATTTTAAAAGATTTACATATAGTGACTCATTTACTGCTTACAATAACCTTATGAGGCAGGAAATATTACTGTCTCTATTTTACCAATAAGGAACTGAGGCACAGAACTGTTAAAAAAAAATGTATCCGTAAGGTTGCATTTAGGTAAATTGCTGGAACCTGAATACAAAGCCAGACAGCTTACTTTTAGAGCCCACAGTCTTAACTACGAGCCACATTTAACTAAGGTCATCCACTGATGGTGAAGGAGACATTGGAGGAGTCCGTCATCGAAGGAGTATGAAGGGAGGAAAGAGTCTCTCCAGAAACTGGAATAACATGATAAGATTATAAGGGATATAGAGAGCTCAGTTGAGACTTGGAATTACAAACTGAAAATGCTATCAATCAACCTGGTGATGTGATTTGCTCCAGAGGATCTCAGCTACTCAAACGCAGGCACTGAGAAGACAGACTATTGTGTTTATCTGAGGTTAGCATTTAGCGGGTATAGCAAAATGACAAAAAGACAACGGAGAGTGAGGGTGGCTGCAATAATCTACAGGGAAAGAGGCTTTGGGGAATACATTCCTCATATTAAAAAGCTCTTTCTATTATGCTAGTATTTTTTCTCTCATTGGTCTTTTCTGGCAAAGACTTTTGGTGAATAGAGCAGAGCCTTGCAATTCAGCTAAGTTCAACACACTCGTATAGAGAATTTAGTATATACTAGCCTCTCTGCTACATGCTAGGTATTTTGAACCAGGATTTTGCTCTTTGTTTACTATTAATGCCACTGGTACCAGAAATTTTGTCTAAAAGCAATGTATCAGATATTTAAGTGCCTTCACTCTGGCCTATCTATATATCCTATCTTGGTTACAGGGTCATATCACTGATTACTTTCAGATTTCTTTCATGTCACTTATGTCACTCCGTAATCAAAAAATGTTAATTTTCTAGTAACATGAACAGACCCTAAGTTAACACCTCAAATTTTATTTTACAATTTAAAAAGTTAAAATTTGCATCTGAGACAAATTACAAGGAGAGTCAAATATAAAATTCTGTAGATATCATAATGACCCATACCAGCAAAATTTTAGTAATTAAGACTTAGGTAATTGGAAGCTCTGAATAATCTTCAGGGTTGTTAGGACATTAGCTGATCATCAATACCCTATGAAAAACTTACTTTTATGATGACTCTCATGGACTGAAATTGTGTACTAGATTCTGAATCACAAAATTTTACATAGATTAAGCAATAATGAGATGGATCATTAGAAGTAATCTTACTTTGAACCTGTTAATGCAACGTGTGGCCCTTGATTTCAAAGGCAATAGAATTAGTTGTTAAAAATATGGAATCTGGGGGTGGGCTGCCGGGAACAGGGCGGAGTGCGGCCGCACGGGTGCGTCAAGGGGGAGAGGCAGCCACTGCGATAGACGTGTTCCTCATGATCCGGCGCCACAAGACCACCATCTTCACGGGATAGACGGGTTCCTCATAATCCGGCGTCACAAGACCACCATCTTCATGGACGCCAAGGAGTCGAGCACCGTGTTCGAGCTGAAGCGCATTGTCCAGGGCATCCTCAAGCGGCCGCTGGTGGAGCAGTGGCTGGCTGTACAAGGACGACCAGCTTCTGGACGACAGAAAGACATTGGGCGACTGTGGCTACACCAGCCAGACAGCATGGCCTCGGGCCCCAGCCACTGTGGGGCTAGCCTTCAGGGCAGATGAAGCCTTTGAGGCCCTGCACATCCAGCCCTTCTCCAGCCCACCCGAGCTGCTGGAGGTGATGAAGCCACAGGACTGAGGAAGCAGCGCCAATGAACAAGCTCTGCAGTGAGAGCCCCCCCCACCAACTGCCCCCCCAATAAGAGATTTGGGTGTCCCCCCCCAAAAAAAACACAGAATCTGGGACTTCCCTGGTGGCGCAGTGGTTAAGAATCTGCCTGCCAAAGCAAGGGGCGTGGATTCGAGCCCTGGTCCAGGAAGATCCCACATGCAGCGGAGCAACTAAGCCCGTGCACCACAACTACTGAGCCTGCACTGTAGAGCTCGTGAGCCACAACTACTGAGCCTGTGTGCCATAACTACTGAAGCCTGCACACCTAGAGCCCGTGCTCCACAACAAGAGAAGCCACAGCAATGAGAAGCCTGTGCACCGCAAAGAATAGTAGCCCCTGGTCGTTGCAACTAGAGAAAGCCCGTGCGCAGCAAGGAGGACCCAACGCAGCCAAAAATAAATAAATAAATAAATTAGTTAAAAAGAAAAGCTTGTGTATATATATATATATATATATATATATATATATATATATATAACTACAGAATCTTGGTCCCTCTTCCAAATCTACTGAATCAGAATCTGCATTTTAATAAGATCCCCAGGGAATTTGTATGCACATTACAGTTTGGGAAGCACTGGTCTGGGTCATCATTATAGTAATTAGTATTGTGATGGGTTGAAATGTGAACTCACATAAAACACCCACTGGTTTTTACGTTTTGTTCTAGAGATGAGCTGACCACATGTTAAGTCCTGATATTTTTTAGGTAAAAAGGTAGTTTGAGAGAAAAATGGGGAGAAGGAACTGAGGTCTCCTTTTATTTTAGACTTGATGTGATTGTCTGGTTGGCAAAAGCATCCATTCACAGTTCTGATATCCATTTTCTCTGGTCTTCTTTGTGGTCATACTCTGGCTTTCCTCTTTCCTTCTGCAGTTTTCCATATTCCTCAATTTAAAATCCCTGATTTGCAAAACCAATGGTTTCTATATTCTCAGCAGCCAAGTATTTATTGGGTAGAAATGAGTTAACCCAAGAAACATTTGAAGTTGGCAGGATTCTGATGGTTCAGGAAATTTTGAAAATCATCATATGGGGCTCTAAATATTGGAATGGTTGACAAGATTTTTCCAGGACATGGCAGATGTTGACTCACAGGAATTACTGTGATTAACCTTCAGCCAAAGTATGTTCAAGGCAGAGAGGTGAATCTGAGTCATTAGCTTTTGGTTCTGGAGCAATGAAAAATTACGGCATTTGCTCTGTCCATGCCCTTCCATACACAGATCACCTCATTTATATCATTGCTCCTTCGTGTTTCTTTTTCAAAAGTATAAAATGCCAAGGTGAGTGACCAAAAGAGAGCAGCTATTCAGTATATGGCAATGACAACCAAGCTAAGGTTTTCTTCTCGTCAAATATTTCTATTGCTCTTAACATGAGATCTAGTCTCCTAATTTTTAAAAAGTGCACAACACAGTATTGTTAACTATAGGTACTATGTTGTACTGTAGATCTCTAGAACTTATTCATCTTGAATAACTAAAAACTTATACCTATTGAACAAATCCCCACTCACCCTCTCCACTCCCCATCCCCTAGCCCCTAGCAACCACCATTCTAATGTCTACTTCTATTAGTTTGACTATTTTCGATGCCTTATATAAGTGGAATTATGCAGTATTTGTCCTTCAGTGACTGGATCATTTCACTTAGCATAATGTTCTCCAGGCTTATCCATGTTGTTGCATATGACAGGATTTCCTTCTTTATCTATTCATTCATCATCAGACACTTAGGTTGTTTCCATACCTTGGCTACTGTGAATAATGCTGTGATAAACATGGGAGTGCAAACACCACTTTGAGATAGTGATTTCCCTTCCTTTGGATATACACCCAGAAGTGGGCTTTCTGGATTATATGGTAGCTCTATAGTGCTGCAACATTTACATTCCCACCAACAGTGTACAAGGCTTCCAATTTCTCCACATCCTCACCAACACTTGTTAATTTGTTTTTTGAGAATAGTCTTCCTTTTCAAAAATTATTGAAATATACTTGGCATAAAATTGTGTAAATTTAAGGTGTACATGTTAATTTGTTATTATTTATATGAGGTGATATCTCATTGTGGTTTTGATTTGCGTTTCTTTGATGACAGTGATGTTGAGCACCTTTTCATATATCTGTTGGCCATTTGTATGTCTTTGAAGAAATGTCTATTCAAGTCCTTTGCCTATTTTTAAATTGGGTTATATATATATTTTGCTATTGAGTTGTAAGAGTTCCTTATATATTTTGAATATTAACGCCGTATCAGATATATGGTCTGCAAATATTTTCTCCCATTCCACAGGTTGCCCTTTAATTTTGTTAATTGTTTTCTTTGCTGTGCAGAGCTTTCTAGTTTGATGTAGTCCCACTTGTTTATTTTTGCTTTTGTTGTTTGTGCTTTTGGTGTCATGAACAAGAAAGCATTGTTAAGACCCTGTTTCCTTCTAGAAATTTTACAGTTTCAAGTATTACATTTACATTTTTAATACATTTTGAGTTTATTTTTGTATAAGACAAGGGTCCAATTTCATTCTTTTGTATGTGGATATTCAGTTTTCCCCACACCATTGTTGCAAAGACTATCCTTTCCCCATTGTGTGTTCTTGGAATCCTTGTGGAAGATCAGTTGACTACTTATAGGTCAGTTTATTTCTGGACTCTCTATTCTGTTCCATTGCTCTATATGTCTGTCTTTATGCCAGTAAAACACTGTTTTAATTACCTCAAGTGATCTACAGATTCAATGTTATCCCCATCAAAATCCCAATGGTATTTTTTACAGAAATATAAAAAAAGTCCTAAAATTCAAATGGAACCATAAGAGACCTCAAATAGCCAAAGCAATCTTGAGAAAGAAGAACAAAGCTGGAGGCATTACATTTTCTAATTTCAAAATATATTATAAATCTACAGTAATTAAAAAAAGCGTTCCCAAGTTTTGACTCTTACTTATTCTTCAGTTTCGTTTTGGGCTGTATTGGATTTCCTTATATAAGCATTTCCTCAAAATACCAATTCTCTGTCCTCGGCCTTTTTGCAGCTCTTTTGTCCTTTGCTTGGAATGCTTTCACTTTCCCGTCTCCCTTCTCCGAGTCAATTGCCCATCATCCTTCAGGTCTCAGCTGACAAGTTACTTACTCAAAGAGATCCTTCTTAACCAGTATTGATATTCCTCTCTACCAGACTAAGCTAATGACTCATGCTACCCAAACTATATGCTTCCATAACAGATTGCACTTCCTCTTTCCATATATATATATATATATATATATATATATATATATATATATATATATATATATATATATATATTTGTGTGTGTGTGTGTGTGTGTGTGTGTAATTATCTATTCAATGCTTCTCTTTCCTGTCAGGCTGAAAGATCTATGAGGGATGGTTACCATGTCCATCTCATACTCCGTTGTCTGCTTAGTACCTGCTACAATGCAGGGCACATAGTACAAACTCAATAAGTGATTGAATGCTTTGGAGACTCTATTGGAAAGAAGCAGTGGTATATCGTAGCCTATCAGGATAGGAAATTCAGAGATGTCTCATTAGCTACAAGAAGTAGGAACCATAAAGTCCGGGACCAAGGTCACATTTTCTATCTGCTGGGACCAAATGATCTCTTGTCTCTATTCTTCTTGCACCCTTGCTTTATCTGTTTCTTTCTGCACTTCACTCTTTTTACCCATGCCAAATCAGCCTTTACTCTATAAGAACTCCATTACTGGCTTGTCTAATACCAAGTAACAAGTGCTACTAAATCATAAGTTTTCTGTAGTGCACAATTCAGTGGCCCCATATCCTGAAATTAATGAGAAAGATGAACAGTAAGATGTATGCCCTTGATTCTATGGTTACTTCTTTGGTTTTCCAGAAGCCAATAGAAAGACATATGAGAACTTAGAGAATTTTTTAAAAATCCTGAGCACCTCATGGACCCTCTTCCACAGAGCATCAGTGTTTGGTCCCAAAGAAACAAGGCCAAGAACTCTCATAATCTCCAAATGCTGACAGAGCCACCATTGAAAGCCAGCCAACATGAACTTTTTCTTGTTGAATGGACACCACAGGAAATGATCATCAGTGAAAGAACTAACTTGATTTGTCTGATGGCCCTACAGAGACAAAGTTTTATTTATTTTTAAAACAGAACTAGAAATAGTTCCTTAAATTTTTAATTTTACTGTAAAGTTTGCTACCAGGCACAGGCAATTATATGCTTTGAGGAGCATGTATGGTGAAGCAGATGCATTTATGCTGAGACACATTCAGAGAAGAAAAAGTGGGCAAATTATATGGGGGCATATGGGCTTTGGTAAAAGACTCAGCCAATTGTCCCCACATCTCAAGAGCAAGACACAGCTTATATTTTGGAATAGCGGAAATCATACTTTTGTGGATGTAGATGAACGCTTAAGTGTGATACATCAGGCAGCAGAGGCTGCCACTTGGAGCAATGCTGATTTATTTTAGGTAAGCTAAGCCAAGGGAAACCCATAATTTTCTAAGGAAGAGATTTTGCAATCATCTTTAAACTTTCAGATGCTAATTCCTATCTTATTTCTATAACCACCCGCTCTAGAGCATGTTTAATGAAAATAAGAGATGATGGCTGTCATATCTTAAGTGAGCTAAATTTTATCTGTGCTGAAAATCAATGTGAAATAATCTCTAATTATAAAGCTGGGAAACAGAACATTTCAGCACATGTGCGTTAAAGGAGCAGGTCCCTAGTTCTTACCATTAGAGCTGTCTTGAAAATTACTCACATATGCTAAAAGGGGAAAAGATTGAGCTTCTTCATCAGTGTTTTAAAAAAAATCTAAATATTTTGCAATTATGATGAAGTTTGGCCTGAACACCGATTTTTTTCTATGTTGGTGATTAAAGACATTTTATTTTACATGAAAAATGTCTCTGATTTGTGTAATACTGAATGCAGAAATTATATAGCATATCATACATAATTTTGCAAATGCTAAAAGATGGTATATGCCAGGTGTCGTGCTAAATGCCTCACATGTTATCTGCCTTAGGTTTACTTCCCAGTCAAGATAATGATCAAGTGGCAAAAACTCCCCATGGGACTAACTCTACTAAAAAGTTTCCAAAAGATTCAGAAATCTACTTCAGATCTTCAGACAACAGCAACACAACAGCAAACCATAGAGAAAAGAACATAAAACATGCTTTTATATGATATATAGCTTCTTTAAATATTTTAAAGGGTTGGGTTTTTATGGCTTGGGAAACATGATGATACTAATCATTTATCTTTGTACTTAAATAACAAGTCATATTTAATCTAAATCAAATCATTAATCTACATATGTTATGTACTGCTATGTGCTGAGATATGTAAGGGAGGTTTCCATATGGAACTAAATTCATAAACTCATTTCTTCAGCTTTTCTTCCCTTTCAACTCAGTAGTCCACTTTCAAAACTGTGATTAAGAAAGAGGAAACATATAGCAGCAAAAAAAAAAAAGGATTCTTGAAAATCTCATAAATAATTGGGCCATGTTATACAGTTGATGGTCTTTTTTGCATTGCTGCTCACATTTTGAAAACTGCATTTTCTCCCTCAGTTTCCAAAACCACCAGTGAAAAAAATGATCTCTACAGGCATTAAAAGCCCCCTTAAGAATTGAATGGACAAATGATCATCTACACTATGTGGGTAAATCTTTTTAGACTGGTCATTTTTATCCTTCAAATTGCACATAACTTTGTGCTGGAATTGATGTTAAACTTAACAAGGTGCTCTGATCTTAAATCAACTCTCAGATTTTTCTTTTGTTTAGAGATCATGGAAGTGTTGCTGAAAATTCTCAGTTTCGTAAAGGATCTGCCCATAAACTTCAAAAATCCTAAACCACCTCAGGTCTCACTAAATGAAAATACATTTGATCACATTTACCTATGTGAAGGGGAAAATTAACCAAATCAACTCTTATGAGGCTCTATCAACTCGTTTTGAATTGTTGTAAAAGGCATTAGTGGAACATTGATTAGTAACTAAAAGCTGAAATAGACTTCGTTGATCAAGGGATAAAAAAACTCTGAAAAATGTTGATCTTATTATTACTGTTTTTCAGCTATATCCTTAAGGCTGGGTCAAATTAATTCATCAACAACTCAGCTGAACAGTTGATATTCCACTTTAGAGCAAGGAAACCACATCCATCGATCACCCCAACATTATTGAGTTATACTAAATTTCTCTCACTTTAAAAGTCTCTTAAGCAGAGAATGTCAAAATCTTTTATGCTAAGAAGGAATACCTACCTCTTAGCTGAAATTTCATGGCTGAATTTTGTGCATTTCTTGGTGAAATAATGTTGCCTCTCAGTATAATTCAACGTCTTCTGGCTTTTATAAGGTCGCCTATATCCCACAACTTTTGAACTGGGATGTCTATTTTATATTAAAATGGTATATTTACTATTCTGCTGGGGCACTGCAAGGGATAGAAAGGAAATTTGCACACCATTCTAATGCAGGCTGCCTTTAAGAAGCCATCATAACTGACAATCACATTCCAGTGTATGTTTTCTTGAAGTCACTTGGTCAGAAATGTGTTTCATCATTCACTGACAATTTCAACCTATCTTTTCAGTATGAACTCTAGGCCACTCAACTGTGAATAACATTTAATTATAAGCTCAATTATTTTATTGAAAATGCAGGATCTTATACATATATTTGTCAAATTGATTAGTATGTGAAAATGAAGATTGAATATAAGTCTGGAAGCTCTCCTACAGTTACTTAATAAAAAAAGCCCATTTTTTCCACTTAGAATAGTAGGTCCTTAAAAGTCCAAAGACATGGATTTCTATGATATTTTTCATGTCAGTCAGTCAATAATTTACTAAGCACCCACTGTGTGCCTATGTTTATTGTATATAAATGTCAATACTTTCATCTTGAGAAAATGAAAGCCAAGATTTGTTATAATCACATAGTTCTTTTTTTAAATTAGAAAACAAAGACTATACTACCTGAAATCTTTCAACTCCCAACTCATCTGACTTGTGTTTATATTGTTGTGGGGTTTTGTTCTAGTCCTTTGATGCTCAAAGCTGGTTTGCAGCCCAGATGCAACTATCACCTGAAGCTTGTGGGAAATACTTACAAACTATCTATCCGATAATGAGTTAACATCCAAAATATATAAGAAACTTATACAACTCAAGAGCAAAACAAACAAGCAAGCAATCTGATTAAAACTGAGCAGAGGTCCTGAGTAGACATTTTTCCAAAGGAGACATGCAAATTGCCAACAGGTACACAAAAAATGCTCAGCATTACTAACCATCAGGGAAATGCAAACCAAAACTACAATGACATGGCATCTCATACATTTTGGGATGTCTATTATTAAAAAAAGGGGGGGATAACAATTGTTGGTGAGGATGTGTAGAAAAGGGAAACCGTGTGCACTACTGGTGGAAATGTAAATTGCTACAGCTAATGTAGAAAACAGTAGGCAGTTTCCTCAAAAAATTAAAAATAGAACTACCATATGATCCCGCAATTCCATTTGTGGGAATATATCTGCAGGAAATGAAATAACTATCTTGAAAAGGTATCTGCATCCCTATGTTCATTGCAGCATTATTCACAATAGCCAAGACATGGAAACAACCTATCGATGGATGTATGGATAAAGAAGTTGTGATATATATACATACAATGGAATATTATTCAGCCTTTAAAAAGAAGGAGATCCTGTCATTTATGAGAACATGGATGGACCCTAAGGGCATTATGCTAAGTGAAATAAATCAGACAGAGAAAGACAAATACCGTGTGATCTCACTTGTATGTGGAACATAAACGTGCCAGACTCATAAAAGCAGAGAGTGGAATGGTGATTGTCAGGAGCTAGGTTGGGGTGGGTGGAGGAAATGGGGGGATGTTGATCAAAGTATGCAAACTTCCAGGAAGAAAATGAGTAAGTTCTGGGGACCTAATATATAGCATGATCACTATAGTTAAAAATACTGTATTATATACCTGAAAGAGAGTAAATCTTAAATGTTCTCAACACACACACACAGAGGTAATTATATGAGGTGATGGAGCTGTGAACTAACCCTATAGTAATCATTTCATGATAAATAGGTATATCAAATCATCACATTGTATGCCTTAAACTTTTACACAATGCTATACATGAATTGTATCTCAATAAAGCTGAAAAAATTAAAGGTAAAGAGAAAAAAGAAATACCATATCTCAGGTCCCATCCTTAGATCTACTGAATTAGAATCTGCATTTTAACATGATCCCCAGGTGATTGGTAAATTTGAGAGGCACTGATACATATTGTACCATGAAATTAGAGACAAAGTATAAATTTTTCAAAGAAGAAAGAGCTATTTAGATATAACTATTACGTGATTAAACTATTAAGTGAATAAAGAATTATTCATTGTTGTTGATTATTGGTTTATAAATAGATTGAAGTTTTTTGTTTTGCTGATGAGCAATATTTATGTGACAACAAAATAACTCATTAAGGATTAAGAAATATAAAACAAGACATTTTTACATACTACTAAATAATTGGCTTGGATTGTTGTTATTGTTTCAATTAAGTGTTTATTTTAGAGAGCTGTATATGAAACATCATTTGGATAACCCATTATAAGATAATAAATGCTTTGCATCTTAAATGTTAGAGCTCATCATTATTTCTCCGGTATATGCATGGTAGATGCCATTATCCAAATTGTATAGGTGAAGAAAAGAGGTCAAAGAATTTAAGCCATTACCCAATATAGTGTGATGTGTTTGTTGGGCCTGTTCATTTGCCCAACTTGAACAAATTGCCATGATAGAAACCCAACTTAAGCCAGCGTAAACATAATTGAAAATTCTGGAATGTTTGTATCTAGAATACAGCAGATATGAGGGATACGGGGCTCAAGGCACACCTTACCAGCTTAACACTCTCAGCGGAAAAAGTAACACTTGTCCTCTCCTTGGTGGCTCCGGCAGAAATTCCTGGCAGGCACTCTCACTGGCTCACTTTGAGTCACTGTGGCCAGAGGGATAGGATAGAATTGAACAGGACATGTGACCACTTGTGTGGCCAAGAGGAGAGGATTAAAGAAACAACAGGATCAGTGTCAGTGCCTATAAAGCATGAGGAAGAGGTTGTCCCTGGAAAGAGGGATTCTGAGTTTTAGAAGGGTAAAAGAAAATAAAAATCAATATGATGGTAAGTGCTTGAACTGGGTCAAGATCATACACTGAGGAGTTTCGATCTCTCTTTTCAATTACACTTTACAGAAACATTGAAGCAGTAGCTTTCATTTGGTTGTGGTGATGGGATGTGCTCATATTGAAATTTCCTGGAGGAGTATTTAAGCATACATTCACCTGCATAGAGCCTTAGAGTGATATAGTAAGGGTCTCAGGTGAGAGTGGGTGGAACAATGTGAGGGCAGAATCCAAGGTTTCACCAGATATCTATCTGTACTTAAGTACTTTAATTTATTCAAAATATTCTCTAAATTGGGTCTCAATTGGACAGTGATAAAAGATTAGTAAATGTCAGGCATCTTGGTTTTATTTATTTATTTATTTTTAAACATCTTTATTGGAGTGTAATTGCTTTACAATGGTGTGTTAGTTTCTGCTGTATAACAAAGTGAATCAGCTATACATATACATTTATCCCCATTTCTCCTCCCTCTTGCGTCTCCCTCCCACCCTCCCTATCCCACCCCTCTAGGTGGACACAAAGCACCAAGCTGATCTCCCTGTGCCATGTGGCTGCTTCCCACTAGCTATCTATTTTACATTTGGTAGTGTATATATGTCGGTGCTACTCTCTCACTTTGTCCCAGCTTGGCATCTTGGTTTTAATAATATAATGCCTTTTTATTTTAAAGAAAATAAATGTGTGTCATATTCCCCGTCCCCCTCATTTTCTTTTTTGGTAACCACAACTGTGGAAAGCCCATCTGTTCAGATTAAGAATTCATGTTAGTATGGCAGGTGGCAAGTGGGTCCTTACCTGGGAAGAAATAAATAGCCCCTCAACAGTTGCCTTGAGAAATGCAAGCAACACATCATTAAAACTCAAAACAATTGTTTGCCACATTTCTTTAATGCTTCTGGTATGTATGATGATCAACATTAATGATTACAATGAGAATTACCAATCTTGAGGTTATCAGTTACTAAGGTCTTTCTAGCCACATTTATAGGAATAAATGAGAGAAAAATATCAATCGATGCTATCTTGCATAAATAATTTTTTCACCCCATGCATCTGAGGGTTGGGCCATCATAAGTTTTCAAGCCCTTAGGAAAAGATACCAGTTTCCCCAATCCTTCATTAAATGTGTATTAATGCATTCTTTATCTCTTCTTTAATGGTCCCTAAATTCTAAAGTATTTTTCACTTTTGGATCTTTTTGTGTATAATGTTTTATTTAAATCTTTCTGATCTCTACAGGTAAATAGCTAATGATCACTGTTAACTTCTTTCAATGTAACATGATTAATTATAACTCCAGTGTTTGTAACTACTATATCTATGATAATACAATGTTGCTTATCCTTATCTTTAAATCCCCAGCCAGTTTCTAATATCTGCCCTTCTATATAACCTTGCCCTTTTTCAACAGAGTGCTTGACGAGGTATCAGTCTCTAATCATTTAGATTATAGAAAAATCCCCTAAAGTCTTTTCAACTGAGTTTCTTTTTAACCTGAACACTGAAATCCTCCCTTATGTAGTACAAATCTTTCTTCATTCTCTGAAAGTCACTTCAAAAGATGTTTCATATTTCTAGAAAATGGGTAAACCTCACTATACTCAGATGCCATCTTGTTCAAAGCTTTTAATGCTTTGTTTAAGGCATGTTACTACAGTGCTAGGATAAGACTTACCACATGTAAAGATATTTACAGCATTGAGTAGGCTGTGAAATACAATCATCTTGGGCAGCAGAGCCAGAATGTGAAGAGTACTAAAATTAAGATGCTCTCTTTCTATTCCTTGACTGTAACTCCTTTCAACTTCACACCTTTTGAAAATCAAAGCCTACTATTAAAATAAAGCCATATAGAAATAAGTCCTCTTTTTCAAATGCCTAATAAAAACTGAAATTGAATTTAATTGATGCCCCTTAAACTAATCTCTCTGTGGTTTCATTTTCAACATTAGCAACAAAAAGACTATTAAAAAAGGAATCCAAATCGCAAAATCTGCACTTAATCCTCCACTGCTAAATTTAAGAATCTTTGTGTGGCATGGACATGAAATATGCCTATGTATTTATAAGATATTTTAAGCATAAACCAAGCCATCTGTCCATCTTCGTGTCTCCCCACTTTTCATGCTATTCTCTTTCCTACCCTTAGTAGCTCTTCCTTTTAGCTTTAAAGCAATACACAGGTTTAATAAAAATAGACACCTGAGCTCATGTGTTACCAAAAAAAACTACGCATATATCACTAAGTATATATCATTTATGTTTGTAAAATGTCTATTTCTATATACATATCAGTGTATTACTATGGATACACAGAAAAAGCACTGGAAGAATACTCACCAGGTTATTTAACTAACTGAGGAGGAGTGGGATGGGTTGGTGTAGAGGGCAGGAAATGAAGACAGACTTCTAGGTTTACATGTTTTAGTTTTTACATTACACAAAAAAACACACATATATTTAACTTGCACAGACATTTTACAAAATTAAATGCACTTTCAAACTATTGCTTCCCATTTATGGAGAATTTTGGGACAAGGCTGAAATCCCACTCCTTGGTCATTGACAATCTACCCTTCCAAGCATCTAAGTGAAAAGAGGTGAATTTCAGTAAGATAGAGGAGCAAGCAATATTAAGCACAGAGAAGTGGAGGAAGTTGGAGAGTGGCAAACAGACACTGTTTTGGTAACAAGAAGTGATGGGAGATGTCCAAGAAAGTATCTTCAGTAGCATATCAAGGGTAGAAATCAGAAGTTGGGGTAAGCAGGAAACCATAAACAACAACAAAAAAAGACAACCTACAGACTGGGAGAAAATATTTGCAAATGATGCAACCAACAAGGGCTTAATTTCCCAAATATACAAACAGCTCATACAACTCAACAACAAAAAACAAACCAATCAAAAGACCTAAATAGGCATTTCTCCAAAGAACACATAAAGATGGCCAATAGGCACATGAAAAGATGCTCAACATCACTAATCATTGGAGAAATGCAAATCAAAACTACAATGGGATACCACCTCACAAAGGTCAGAGTGGCCATCATTAAAAAGTCTGCAGGACTTCCCTCGTGGCACAGTGGTCAAGAATCTGCCGGCCAATGCAGGGTACATGGTTGGAGCCCTGCCCCGGGAAAATACCACATGCCGCGGAGCAACTAAGCCCGTGCACCACAACTTCTGAGCCTGCACTCTAGAGCTAATGAGCCACAACAACTGAGACCACATGCCACAACTACTGAAGTCCATGTGCCTAGAGCCCGTGCTCCGCAACAAGAGAAGCCACTGCAATGAGAAACCCGCGCACTGCAATGAAGAGTAGCCTCGGCTCTCTGCAACTAGAGAAAGTCCACACACAGCAACAAAGACCCAACACAGCCAAATAAAGAAGAAAAAAAAAAGTCTGCAAATAACAAATGCTGGAGAGGATATGGAGAAAAGTGAACCCTCTTATACTGTTGGCGGGCATGTAAGTTGGTGCAGCCACTATGGAAAACAGGATGGAGGTTCCTCAAAAAACTAAAAATAGAGAATCCTAAAGATGCTATCAGAAAACTACTAGAGCTAATCAATGAATCTGGTAAAGTAGCAGGATACAAAATTAATGCACAGAAATCTCTTGCATTCCTATACATTAATGATGAAAAATCTGAAAGAGAAATTAAGGAAACACTTCCATTTACCACTGCAATAAAAAGAATCAAATACCTAGGAATAAACCTACCTAAGGAGACAAAAGACCTGTATGCAGAAAACTATAAGACACTGATGAAAGAAATTAAAGATGATACAAACAGATGGAGAGATATACCATGTTCTTGGATTGGAAGAATCAATATTGTGAAAATGACTATACTACCCAAAGTAATCTACAGATTCAATGCGATCCCTATCAAACTACCAAGGGCAGTTTTCACAGAACTAGAACAAAAAATTTCACAATTTGTATGGAAACACAAAAGACCCCGAATAGCCAAAGCAATCTTGAGAAAGAAAAATGGAGCTGGAGGAACCAGGCTCCCTGACTTCAGACTATACTATAAAGCTACAGTAATCAAGACAGTATGGTACTGGCACAAAAACAGAAATATAGATCAATGGAAGAGTATAGAAAGCCCAGAGATAAACCCATGCACATAGGGTCACCTTATCTTTGATAAAGGAGGCAAGAATATACAGTGGAGAAAAGACAGCCTCTTCAATAAGTGGTGCTGGGAAAACTGGACAGCTAATGAATAAAAGAATGAAATTAGAACACTCCCTAACACCATACACAAAAATAAACTCAAAATGGATTAAAGACCTAAATGTAAGGAAAGATACTATAAAACTCTTAGAGGAAAACACAGGCAGAACACTATATGACATAAATCACAGCAAGATCCTTTTTGACCCACCTCCTAGAGAAATGGAAATAAAAACAAAAATAAACAAATGGGACCTAATGAAACTTAAAAGCTTTTGCACAGCAAAGGAAACCATAAACAAGACCAAAAGACAACCCTCAGAATGGGAGAAAATATTTGCAAATGAAGCAACTGACAAGGGATTAATCTCCAAAATATACAAGCAGCTCAATATCAAAGAAACAAAAAACCCAATCCAAAAACGGGCAGAAGACGTAAACAGACATTTCTTCAAAAAAGATATACAGATTGCCAACAAACACATGAAAGGATGCTCAACGTCACTAATCATTAGAGAAATGCAAATCAAAACTACAATGAGGTATTACCTCAAACCAGTCAGAATGGCCATCATCGAAAAATCTACGAACAATAAATGCTAGAGAGGGTGTGGAGAAAAGGGAACCCTCTTACACTGTTGGTGGGACTGTAAATTGATACAGCCACTACGGAGAACAACATGGAGGTTCCTTAAAAAACTAAAAACAGAACTACCATATGACCCAGCAATCCCACTACTGGGCATATTCCCTGAGAAAACCATAATTCAAAAAGAGTCATGTACCACAATGCTCATTGCAGCACTATTTACAAGAGCCAGGACATGGAAGCAACCTAAGTGTCCATCGACAGATGAATGGATAAAGAAGATGTGGCATATATATACAATAGAATATTACTCAGCCATAAAAAGAAACGAAATTGAGTTATTTGTAGTGAGGTGGATGGACCTAGAGTGTGTCATACAGTGTGAAGTAAGTCAGAAAGAGAAAAACAAATACCGTATGCTAACACATATATATGGAATGTAAAAAAAACCCAAAAATGGTTCTGAGGAACCTAGGGACAGGAAAGGAATAAAGACGCAGATGTAGAGAATGTACTTGAGGACATGGGGAGGGGGAAGGGTAAGTTGGGATGAAGTGAGAGAGTGGCATGGACATATATATGCTACCAAATGTAAAATAGATAGCTAGTATGAAGCAGCTGCATAGCATAGGGAGATCAGCTTTGTGCTTTGTGACCACCTAGAGCGGTGGGATAGGGAGGAGATATGGGGATATATGTATATGTATAGCTGATTCACTTTGTTATAAAGCAGAAACTAAGACATCACTGTAAAGCAATTATACTCCAATAAAGATGTTAAAAAAATAAAAAAATAAATAAAACACACGGGACTTCCCTGGTGGCGCAGTGGTTAAGAATCCACCTGCCAATGCAGGGAACAAGGGTTCGAGCCCTGGTAGGGGAAGATCCCACATGCTGCAGAGCAACTAAGCCCGTGCACCACAACTACTGAAGCCCTCGTGCCTAGAGCGCATGCTACGCAACAAAAGAAGGCACTGTAATGAGAAGCCCACGCACAACAACTAAGACCCAATGTAGCCAAAAATAAATAAATAAATAAATAAATTTCTTAAAAAAATAAATGAATAAAACACACACAGAAGTAAAATAAAATAAAATAAGATACAAATTAACATATCTACAAAACAAAAGCAGACTCACAGGTATAGAGAACAGATGTGTGGTTGCCAAGGGGGAGGGGGGAGGGGAGGGAAGGAATGGAAGTTTGGGATTAGCAGAAGCAAACTATTATATGTAGGATGTATAAACAAAAAGGTCCTATTGTATAGCACAGGGAACTATATTCAGTATCCTGTGACAAACCATAATGAAAAAGAATATGAAAATGAATATATATATATGTATAACTGAGTCACTTTGCTGTACAGAAGAAATTACAATATTGTAGATCAACTATATGTCAATAAAATTAAATATATATATATATATATATATATATATATATATATATATATATATATATATATATGGCAAACTCCAAACTCCAGAGATTAATACAATGTGGTTCTAATATTAGTTTTCAATCCACATTCATTACAATATGGGGAACCTCCAGGATAGAATTGGTTAGTAAACAGTCAATCTAGTTACTTTTGTTTTATTGACTTTATTTTGTTTTTAAGATTTATTTATTATTTATTTATTTTTGGCTGCGTCGGGTCTTAGTTGTGGCATGCGGGATATTCGTTGAGGCATGTGGGATCTTTCACTGTGGCGTGTGGGCTTCTCTCTAGCTGTGGCGTGCGGGTTTTCTCTCTGTAGTTGTGGTGTGCAGGTTCCAGGGCGCGTGGGCTCTGTAGTTGTGGCGTGCAGGTTCCAGAGCGCGTGGGCTCCATAGTTTGAGGCATGCAGGCTCTCTAGTTGAGGCGCACGAGCTCAGTAGTTGTGACGTGTGGCCTTAGTTGCCCCGCGGCATGTGGGATCTTAGTTCCCTGACCAGGGATCGAACCCGCGTCCCCTGCATTGTAAGGCGGATTCTTTATCACTGGACCACCAGGGAAGTCCCGACTTTATTTTTTAAAGCAGTTTTAGGTTCACAGAAAAATTGAAGAGAAGGTACAGATTCCCATGTGTGCTCCACCCCAACATATGCATAGCTTCTCTCATTATCAACATCTCCCAGCAGAGCGGTATAGTAGCTACAGTTGGTGAACCTGCACTGACACATCATAATCACCCAAAGTCCATAGTTTACATTAAAGTTCACTCTTTTGTCCATCTAGTTTTATATCCACCTTCTATTTCATTACCTTGATTTCATGTCTCTGATGTAAGCCACCTGAATATGCTTCCTAATTAAAGTTATGCAGTCCCAGCTAGTTGCTTGTTTCAGCACCAACATGCTAATTGAGGGGACTTCTCAGTATCTCTATCTGAGATTGCTTGAGGTTGAGTGGGGCTCTAAAATCCAAGCCCACTGCTTCATCTACCAGGTTATGGCTCATGTGTTCATCATTTCGACACTGGCTGTTTGTTTTTTTTCCTAATGGCTATTGCACTTTGTTTCAGGAGCTGTTTGGGTGCAGGCACAGAGAAAGAAGATAGTTAAGTTTATCTACCTTGTGGTTTAGCTATCAAGTGTAACAAAAGGACAAAGGAGAAAGGGAGTGAGAGCATCTTTATAGTGACAAACGTTAAGTCTATGTTGGCAAAGGGAAAAGTGAATATAATAGAAGACTAATGGACAGGAACAAATTGGAGAATCACATGCTCTGGGAAGGAGTAGGTTACATGGTACATCTAAAAAGTGTTAAAGTATCTGTTTTCTGTGTTTTGGAAATTAGGGTATGGGTAAGAGCTTTGGAAAGTAAGCTCTCACAAGGAGAAATTACTTGAATTGGTGCTACATTTGCTTTCAATAGAAATGTTGCAGTTGATTAATCCACAAATCAGTAAAATGCTAAGAAGGATGAAAATCGCATTGGAAATAAATTAATTAGGAAAGTTTAGATAGTCTAAAAATTGAGTCATCATGAGGAGGCAGGTTGTCACTTCCCATTAAGCCTTCTCACAAAAAAAAAACTCTGTGCTTTTGGAGACAAGAATGTGCTGCTAGAATTCAATGCTTCATCAAGAGATGAGGGTATGAAATAGAGCTACTAAAAAGAAAAAAGAAATGAATGTTTTCTCTCCTCTAATCTGCTCCAAATGAAGTCATATAATCATGGATGGTTCAATTTACTTAGCGTGCCCCAAAGAGCAGAAGGCAGGTTTAGTTCCATGGATATTTGCATATTTAGAAATCTTTGGTCCATTACTTAAAGAAATAACACATCATCGAATAGTTATTTCTTATTAGGAAATATGGCCTCTGAGTTCTGTCATATGACATGAAAGGGAGAAAATAAACATAGAAGGAAGCATAACAAGTCCTAAAACTTTTCATGATAAAGACTTCTAAGTACAAGGTTCATGTGTAATCAAAGCATGTGTATCTGAAAAATGGTTTAAAACATGAATGAATGTGTCCCACACACCCCCAATCTCTTCCTAAGGCACTTTCTTGTACCACCTGGCTCTTCCCCATTCAAACTGGATTGACGTTTAATCTATCCCTTGCCACAGGGCAGATTTTACCAGCTGAACACAGATCACAAGGGAGTCATCTCTGTCATGTTTGAATCATCTAAAGTCTCTTGAAATTTACAACAGAGGCACTAGTTTGAAAGAAATGATGTTTTGAGAATCAAAGCCCTGAAGGATTTGAGACATAAAGTTTATGCCATAAAAAATACATTTGGGTGAATAGATTAAGGCCAGAATAACCTTGTCCCCTGAATATTCTATAAACTACGAAAGAGGGAGGAGTTGCCAAGGGAAAGAAGAGAGAAAATACCTCAGTGTGTCCCTGATGAAGATGCTGTGTCTTACTCCTCACCTGAGGTCCAGAAGCAGTTGAGGAGTTTCACATAAGTTTAAGTAAATTGCAGGTCTGTAATTCCAATTACATGTCATATGCACTAGGAGTGCTGGATTTTTTAAATCCTCATTTTTATAACAATACAGATTTGGTGAATTGAAAGCAGAGGTTTAGAATCTGTGCCTTGCCTTGCAGGGGAAAAAAGATAAATTTGCTCCCTATGACTATACAACAAAGCAAAAATGACTATAAAATGTAGTTAGGCAGACACACCTAAAGCATCCTCATAGAGTTCTCCTGCTTTGCCATGTGGTACAGGAGTTAACAGAACTTTCCTCATGTGGCCAAAGAATGATGAGGGCATGGCCTAGAGAGCTGATGACCCTGATCCCTGGAAGATTTGATGGCTGAGATGGTGAGGGCACTGAAGTTATCTACCTGTACCAAGTGGAGAATGGAGGATGCTGAGAATGTCCCATGGGACACCAGCCTGGATGCCTTGGGACCAGATGTTCCTTACTTCCTCTCTGCCACATCCTCATTCTCATACCTTGGCATCTTGGATCTTCAGATCCTCAAGAATTAGGGAAAATACTGGCATCCTGGGGAATAAAGTCAATCATTAACTGAGACAACCAGGAATTGACTATCACCACCCAGAACTGACTTTTTCAAGAAGAATTGGAGGACGTGAGATAAAAACTGAAATCTTCTTTATTAAGAAATAGTTTTTTTTCCTACTCTGGAGTTTGTGCCTGAGAAGTTAACAGCATCTTTGAGTACACACAGATCCCAGATCAACAGCAGAGATGCATTATGGGGTAGATATTCATTTTTATGAAAAAATTCTTTACTTTATAAAATAATGCACCAGATTGCAATGCATACAAATATTGAATCATTATGTTGTACACCTGAAACTAATATAATGCCATATGTCAATTATACCTGAATTAGAAAAATAAAAAGGAATAATGTATAGATCATATATCTAATAATATTTTAAAATAAATTAAAAGTAAAATAAAATAATGCACAAAGGAATGCTTTTAAAATTCTTCACTCTAAGTGCATATAACCTATTATTGGAGTTATAGAAATGTAATTTATATAAATGTTTTGGGAAATCATCAATTGTCTGATTGAAACAAGCCCATTTAACAAAACTCAAGCATCCACATTGCCGTAGAGCTGAAGGAACTCGTGCCTCTTTCAGTTAGAATCCAATAAGAAACAGTCGACATTAACATGCATGAGCAAATGGACAGGAAAGAGGGACTATCTGCTGAGAATTGATGGTGAGGTCTGAGCCTTCCTTTGGTGGCACCTGAAAAAAGTTTAGTTGAAGATGGGGAGGCATTCGTTTTTGGATGAACACTGGAGAACCACATGTGTACCAGCACACGTGCACAACCGTGGGAATAAGACAAAAAGAGAAGCAAGGAAATTCTGTGGGAGGTGGAGCAGGGTTGATTAGGAATCACAGAAGGCCGATAAGTAGAGTCAGTTCCTCTCAAGCCCTCATTTATGGAGCTATTTCTCCCCCCTGCAGTGTGAACACAGGAGCTTGTTCTTCAGCTTGATTACTCTGTAAGTTGCAGGAGACAAAATACGGTCTGGAGGGATCAGGCGATGTTTAGGACTGCCCTTCACCTCCACCAATTAGCCTCATTGGGCCCCTCTTGCCCATTTTACTCCTATAAGCTACTCAGGGCATCACCTATGAATTTGAGTTCTCTTTCTCAGGGCATAAAAATGCCAGCAAAGTTTTAACAATCATCTCATTCCTTTAAGTCACAAACCAGTTTAGAGCAAGAGTATAAAACAGAGTGGAGTATGGTATGAAAATAGTATTTCCTTTTCCCTTGCTTCCAGGCATGTAAGCTTACAACAGTTATTGAGGACACCAAGGATCTTCACAAAGTACAGGACAACAATACCAGCACATTGTATATATAAATATATATATACATATATATGTATGCATTATATATATATATGTATGTAGTCGATTCTTGTTATTCATGGTAATTATGTTTTATAAAGTCACCATGGACACGGAATTAGAGAATTGCTTCTAGAGGAAATAAGAGTTAGTTTCCTATAAGCCTCTGGTCACAACATTGTCATCAACCGATTAACACATAACTTTGTTTTATGTGTCTTTCTATTTAAAGACACCTTATTTAATATATACAGTCATCCCTTGGTACCTGTCGGGGATTGATTCCAGGACCCACTAGGGTTACCAAAATCCAAGGATGCTCAAGACCCGTAGTCAGCCCTCTGTATCCACAGTTCCACATCCACAGGTTCAACCAACTGGGGATCATGTAGTACTGTAGTATTTACTATTGAAAAAAAATCCACATATAGGTGGACCCATGGAGTTAAAACCTATGTTGTTAAAGGGTCAGCTATAATGTTAATTCAATAGCATTGAACTTACAACAGCACTATAACTTCTACCTGAACAAAGCTTATCTAATAGAGGTATATTCTCCATAAGGCCTATCACAGCCTTCTTGCACTTAGGAACACTAGGCAGCACTTCAGCACTACACTTGGGGGCCATTTTAAACAGCAAAATCACCAACAGGAGAGAAAAAAAAGAGGCTAGAAATGTGGCACAAAAAGATCACAAAAAGGACACCTGTTTTCATTATGAGAGCTGAAACGGGAAGGCAGAATATCACCCTATTCAAACTCAGCTGGAAATACACAAGCCAGGCAATTCAAATTTGGGGGGTTACAAATAAATTTTAGTGGGAAGGCAAGTTTGCAAGTAGAGAATATGAATAATGAGGACTCGTGGATGTTAGTGGGTGCAAATCATGGTGATTTTTCTTCATCAATGAGAGTGCAAATTATTGAAAAGTTTTCTTCATTCCTATTGGTATTCAGATTTAGGAATGCTCTAAATGTTTATAGCAATCCATATGTTGTGTATCAAAGCACACTGCAGAAAAGGTTCCCAGGAAACAGACACTGAGGCAATGATTTGCATGCATGAGGTTTACTGGAATGTGCTCCTGGGATCAACCCCTGCAGGGAAATGAGGGCACGGGGGATGCTGGAGCTAGAATGGCCCTTAGAGTTGTCTGACATCGAAGCAGAGGAGCTGGATTTTTACAACTCCCCTTAAGACAAGTCACTAATGCAGGCTGTCCTTCAGAAGGAGCTGTGACTTTGGGTGAGGCGGTTCGCTTCAGCAGATGGCAATTCCTAAAGAGAGACCCAAGTGTATGAAGTCAACATCACCATCAACATTCCCAGCAGTTGGAGGTGTGAATAACTGAGTGATGGAGAGAGAAAGTGGGCAGTGCATCCCAGCACCCACGAAACTGTGCCAAGCACAAGACATTTCTAGTGACTTATTTGAGGACTGTCTAAATGACAGTTTAACAAAGAGATAGAACTACCTGAGATGACAAAATGATGTCCCCCAAAGATGCCCATTCCCTAATCCTCAGAACTTGTGAATATGTTACCTTACATGGTAAAAGGGACATTGCAGATGTGATTATGATTAAGGACCTTGAGATGGAGTGGTTATCTTGGAGTATACTGGTATGTCCAATGTAGCCACATGAATCCTTAAAAGCAGTGAAACTTTCCAGGCTGCAGAGAACCTGAAATATGGCAGTATGAGAAGGACTCCATCTGGCACTGCTGACTTTGAAGATGAAAGAAGGGGGCCATGAGCCAAGGAATGTGGGCAGCCTCTAGAAGCTGGAAAAGGCAAAAGAAAAAAAAAACAGAATTGTGCCCTAGAGCCTCCCAAAAGATATGCAGCCCTTAATTTTAGCCCAGTGAGACCCATGTTGGACTTTTGACCTATAAAACTGTAAGATAATAGATGTGTATTGTTTAAGCCACCACATTTGCAATAATTTGTTATAGAAGCAATAGAATATGAAAACACAAACTATCAAAGTAGAGACTGACTACTGTTGAATAACAGTGGTGAGAGTAGGCAACCTTGTCTTGTTCCTGATCTTAGTGGAAATGGTTTCAGTTTTTCACCATTGAGAACGATGTTGGCTGTGGGTTTGTCATATATGGCCTTTATTATGTTGAGGTAAGTTCCTTCTATGCCTACTTTCTGGAGAGTTTTCAACATAAATGGGTGTTGAATTTTGTCAAAAGCTTTTTCTGCATCTATTGCGATTATCATATGGTTTTTATCCTTCAGTTTGTTAATATTGCTTATCACATTGATTGATTTGCATATATTGAAGAATCCTTGCATTTCTCGGATGAACCCTACTTGATTATGGTGTATGATCCTTTTAATGTGCTGTTGGATTCTGTTTGCTAGTATTTTGTTGAGGATTTTTGCATCTATGTTTATCAGTGATACTGGCCTGTAGTTTCCTTTTTTGTGACATCTTTGGTTTTGGTATCAGGGTGATGGTGGTCTCATAGAATGAGTTTGGGAGTGTTCCCCCCTCTGCTATATTTTGGAAGAGTTTGAGAAGGATAGGTCTTAGCTCTTCTATAAATGTTTGATAGAATTCGCCTGTGAAGCCATCTGGTCCTGGGCTTTTGTTTGCTGGAAGATTTTTAATCACAGTTTCAATTTCAGTGCTTGTCATTGGTCTGTTTATATTTTCTATTTCCTCCTGGTTCAGTCTCGGAAGGTTGTGCTTTTCTAAGAATTTGTCCATTTCTTCCAGCTTGTCCACTTTATTGGCATATAGTTGCTTGTAGTAATCGCTCATGATCCTTTGTATTTCTGCAGTGTCAGTTGTTACTTCTCCTTTTTCATTTGTAATTCTATTGATTTGAGTCTTCTCCCTTGTTAACTTCTCCTTTTTCATTTGTAATTCTATTGATTTGAGTCTTCTCCCTTTTTTTCTTGATGAGTCTGGCTAATGGTTTATCAATTTTGTTTATCTTCTCAAAGAACCAGCTTTTAGTTTTATTGATCTTTGCTATCATTGCCTTCATTTCTTTTTCATTTATTTGTGATCTGATCTGTATGATTTCTTTCCTTCTGCTAACTTCGGGTTTTTTTTGTTCTTCTTTCTCTAATTGCTTTAGGTGTAAGATTAGGTTGTTTATTTGAGGTGTTTCTTGTTTCTTGAGGTAGGATTATATTGCTATAAACTTCCCTCTTAGAACTGCTTTTGCTGCATCCCATAGGTTTTGGGTCATCGTGTTTTCATTGTCATTTGTTTCTAAGTATTTTTTGATTTCCTCTTTGATTTCTTCAGTGATCTCTTCATTATTTAGTAGGGTATTGTTTAGCCTCCATGTGTTTGTATTTTTACAGATTTTTCTTCCTGTAATTGATATCTAGTCTCATAGCATTGTGGTCGGAAGAGATACTTGATATGATTTCAATTTTCTTAAATTTACCAAGGCTTGATTTGTGACCCAGGATATAATCTATCCTGGAGAATGTTCCATGAGCACTTGAGAAGAAAGTGTATTCTGTTGTTTTTGGGTGGAATGTCCTATAAATATCAATTAAGTCCATCTTGTTTAATGTATCATTTAAAGCTTGTGTTTCCTTATTTATTTTCATTTTGGATGATCTGTCCATTGGTGAAAGTGGGGTGTTAAAGTCCCCTACTACGATTGTGTTACGGTTGATTTCCCCTTTTATGGCTGTTAGCATTTGTCTTATGTATTGAGGTGCTCCTATGTCGGGTGCACAAATATTTACAATCGTTATATCTTTTTCTTGGATTGATCCCTTGATCATTATGTAGTGTCCTTCTTTGTCTCTTGTAATAGTCTCTATTTTAAAGTCTATTTTGTCTGATATGAGAATTGCTACTCCAGCTTTCTTTCCATTTCCATTCGCATGGAATATCTTTATCCATCCCCTCACTTTCAGTCTGAATGTGTCCCTAGGTATGAAGTGGGTCTCTTATAGACAGCATATATACAGGTCTTGTTTTTGTATTCATTCAGCCAGTCTATGTCTTTTGGTTGGAACATTTAATCCATTTACATTTAAGGTAGTTATCAATATGTATGTTCCTATTACCATTTTCTCAATTGTTTTGGGTTTGTTATTGTAGGTCTTTTCCTTCTCTTGTGTTTCCTGCCGAGAGAAGTTCCTTTAGCATTTGTTGTAAAGCTGGTTTGGTGGCGCTGAATTCTCTTAGCTTTTGCTTGTCTGTAAAGGTTTTAATTTCTCCATCAAATCTGAATGAGATCCTTGCTGGGTAGAGTTATCTTGGTTGTAGGTTTTTCCCTTTCATCACTTTAAATATGTCCTGCCACTCCCTTCTGGCTTGCAGAGTTTCTGCTGAACGATCATTTGTTAACCTTATGGGGATTCCCTTGTATGTTATTTGTTGCTTTTCCCTTGCTGCTTTTAATATTTTTTCTTGTACTGAATTTTTGATAGTTTGATTAATATGTGTCTTGGTGTGTTTTTCCTTGGATTTATCCTGTATCTGACTCTCTGTGCTTCCTGGACTTGATTAACGATTTCCTTTCCCATATTAGGGAAGTTTTCAAGTATAATCTCTTCAAATATTTTCTCAGTCCCTTTTTTTTTCTCTTTTTCTTCTGGGACCCCTATAATTCAAATGTTGGTGTGTTTAATGTTGTCCCAGAGGTCTCTGAGACTGTCCTCAATTCTTTTCTTTTTTCTTTATTCTGCTCGGTGGTAGTTATTTCCACTATTTTATCTTCCAGGTCACTTATCCATTCTTCTGCCTCAGTTATTCTGGTATATGATTCCTTCTAGAGAATTTGTAATTTCATTTACTGTGTTGTACATCATTGTTTGTTAGCTCTTTAGTTTTTCTCGGTCCTTGTTAAATGTTTCTTGTATTTTCTGCATTCTATTTCCAAGATTTTGGATCATGTTTACTATCATTACTCTGAATTCTTTTTCAGGTAGACTGCATACTTCCTCTTTATCTGTTTGGTCTGGTGGGTTTTTACCTTGCTCCTTCATCTGCTGTGTATTTCTCTGTCTTCTTATTTTGCTTAACTTACTGTGTTTGGGGTTTCATTTTCCCAGGCCGCAGGTTCATAGTTCCTGTTGTTTTTGGTGTCTTCCCCCAGTGGGTAAGGTTGGTTCAGTGGGTTGTGTAGGCTTCCTGGTGGAGGGGACTGGTGCCTGTGTTCAGGTGGATGAGGCTGGATCTTGTCTTTCTGGTGGGCACGACTGCATCTGCTGGTTTGTTTTGGGGTATCTGTGAACTTATTATGATTTTAGGCAGCCTCTCTGCTCATGGGTGGGTTGTGTTCCTGTCTTGCTAGTTGTTTGGTATAGGGTGTTCAGCACTGTAGCGTGCTGGTTGTTGAGTGGAGCTGGGTCTTAGCATTGAGATGGAGATCTCTGGGAGAGCTTTCACCATTTGATATTATGTGGGGCCAGGAGGTCTCTGGTGGTCCATGTTCTGAACTCGGCTCTCCCACCTCAGAGGCTCAGGCTTGACACCTGGACAGAGCACCAAGACCCTGTCAGCCACATGACTCAAAAGAAAAGGGAGAAAAAATAGAAAGAAAGAAAGAAAAAGAAAAAATAAAATAAAATAAAAATATAAAGTTATTAAAATTAAAAAATTTAAAAAATATTAAAAATTAAAAAATAAAAAAGTAATAAAAAAAAGAAAGAAAGAAGAGAGCAACTAAACCAAAAAACAAATCTACCAATGTTAACAAGTGCTAAAACGTATACTTAAAAAAAAAAAAAAAGGACAGACAGAACCCTAGGACAAATGGTAAAAACAAAGCTGTACAGTCAAAATCACACAAAGAAGCATACACATACACGCTCACAAAAAGAGAAAAAGGAAAAAAATATATATATATTAAAAAAAAAGGGGAGGGAGGGGCAAGATGGCGGAAGAGTAAGACGCGGAGATCACCTTCCTCCCCACAGATACATGAGAAATACATCTACACGTGGAACTGCTCCTACAGAACACCCACTGAACGCTGGCAGAAGACGTCAGACCTCCCAAAAGGCAAGAAAATCCCCACGTACTTGGGTAGGGCAAAAGAAAAAAGAAATAACAGAGACAAAAGAATAGGGACGGGACCTGCACCAGTGGGAGGGAGCTGTGAAGGAGGAAAGGTTTCCACACACTAGGAAGCCCCTTCGTGGGCAGAGACTGCGGGTAGCAGAGGGGGGAAGCTTCGGAGCCACGGAGGAGAGCGCAGCCACAGTGGTGCGGAGGGCAAAGCGGAGATTCCCGCACAGAGGAGCGGTGCCGACCAGCACTCACCAGCCCGAGAGGCTTGTCTGCTCAGCCGCCGGGGCGGGCGGGGCCTGGGAGCTGGGGCTCGGGCTTCGGTGCTAGCCGGGAGGGAGTCCGGGAAAAAGACTGCAGCTGCCGAAGAGGCAAGAGAATTTTTCTTGCCTCTTTGTTTCGCGGCGCGCAAGGAGAGGGGATTCAGAGCGCCGCCTAAACGAGCTCCAGAGACGGGCGCGAGCCGCGGCTATCAGCGCGGATCCCACAGCAACAGGGACGCAGAGGGAAAAACGGAGAGATTCCCGCACAGAGGCTCGGCGCCGAGCAGCACTCACCAGCCCGAGAGGCTTGTCTGCTCACCCGCCGGGGCGGGCGGGGGCTGGGAGCTGAGGCGCGGGCTTCGGTCGGATCCCAGGGAGAGGACTGGGGTTGGCTGCGTGAACACAGCCTGAAGGGTCTAGCGCACCACAACTAGCCGGGAGGGTGCACGAGAGGAAGTCTGCAGCTGCCGAAGAGGCAGGAGACTTTTTCTTGCCTCTTTGTTTCGCGGCGTGCAAGGAGAGGGGATTCAGAGCGCCACTTAAACGAACTCCAGAGACGGGCGCGAGCCGCGGCTATCAGCGCGGACCCCAGAGACGGGCATGAGACGCTAAGGCTGCTGCTGCCGCCACCAAACAGCCTGTGGGCGAGCACAGGTCATTCTCCACACCGCCCCTCCCGGGAGCCTGTGCAGCCCGCCACGGCCAGGCTCCCGTAATCCGGGGACAACTTCCCCGGGAGAGCGCACGGCGCGCCTCAGGCTGCTGCAACGTCACGCCGGCTTCTGCCGCCGCAGGCTCGCCCCGCCTCCTCCGTACCGCTCCCTCCCCCCGGCCTGACTGAGCCAGAGCCCCCGAATCAGCTGCTCCTTTAACCCCGTTCTGTCTGGGCGGGGAACAGACGCCCTCAGGGGACCTACATGCAGAGGCGGGTCCAAATCCAAAGCTGAACCCCGGGAGCTGTACGAACAAAGAAGAGAAAGGGAAATCTCTCCTAGCAGCCTCAGAAGCAGCGGATTAAAGCTCCACAAACAACTTGATGTGCCTGCATCTGTTGAATACCTGAATAGACAACGAATCATCCCAAATTTAGGAGGTGGACTTTGGGAGCAGGATATATTAACTTTTCCCCTTTTCCTTTTTTTTGTGAGTGTAGATGTGTATGCTTCTGGGTGAGATTTTGTCTGTATAGCTTTGCTCTCACCCTTAGTCCTAGGGTTAGGTCCGTCCTTTTTTTTTTTTTTTTTTTTTTTTTTGGCTTAAAAAATTTTTTTTTCCCTAATAAATGTTTTCTTAATAATTTTTTCCTTATTTTCTATTTTTAAAAAAATTTTTAATAAGTTTTTTCATATTTTTTATTTTAAAAAATTAAAAAATTTTTTTTCTTAATAAATTTTTTCTAAATAATTTTTTTCTTATTTTTAGTATAAAAAATTAATAAATCTATTTTTAAAAATTAAAAAAAATTTTTTTCTTAATAAATTTACTCTTAATTTTTTTTCTTATTTTTTATTATAATTGCTTTATTTTATTTTATTTTATCCTCTTTTTTTCTTTCTTTCCATTTTTTTTCCCTTTTATTCTGAGCCGTGTGGATGAAAGGCTCTTGGTGCTCCAGCCAGGCATCAGGGCTGTGCCTCTGAGGTGGGAGAGCCAACTTCAGGACACTGGTCCACAAGAGACCTCCCAGCTCCACGTAATACCAAACGGCGAAAATCTCTCACAGATCTCCATCTCAACATCAAGACCCAGCTTCACTCAACGACCAGCAAGCTACAGTGCTGGACACCTTATGCCAAACAACTAGCAAGAGAGGAACACAGCCCCATCCATTAACAGAGAGGCTGCCTAAAATCATAATAAGGCCACAGACACCCCAAAACACACCACCAGACGTGGACGAACCCACCAGAAAGACAACATCCAGCCTCATCCACCAGAACACAGGCACTAGTTCCCTCCACCAGGAAACCTACACAACCCACTGAACCAACCTTAGCCACTGGGGACAGATACCAAAAACAACGGGAACTACGAACCTGCAGCCTGTGAAAAGGAGACCCCAAACACAGTAAGATAAGCAAAATGAGAAGACAGAAAAACACACAGCAGATGAAGGAGCAGGGTCAAAATACACCAGACCTAACAAATGAAGAGGAAATAGGTAGTCTACCTGAAAAAGAATTCAGAATAATGATAGTGAAGATGATCCAAAATCTTGGAAATAGAATAGACAAAATGCAAGAAACATTTAACAAGGACGTAGAAGAACTAAAGAGGAACCAAGAAACGATGACAAGCACAATAAATGAAATTAAAAATACTCTAGATGGGATCAATAGCAGAATAACTGAGGCAGAAGAACGGATAAGTGACCTGGAAGATAAAATGGTGGAAATAACTACTGCAGACCAGAATAAAGAAAAAAGAATGAAAAGAACTGAGGACAGTCTCAGAGACCTCTGGGACAACATTAAACGCACCAACATTCGAATCATAGGGGTCCCAGAAGAAGAAGAGAAAAAGAAAGGGACTGAGAAAATATTTGAAGAGATTATAGTTGAAAACTTCCCTAATATGGGAAAGGAAATAGTTAATCAAGTCCTGGAAGCACAGAGAGTCCCATACAGGATAAATCCAAGGAGAAACACACCAAGACACATATTAATCAAACTATCAAAAATTAAATATAAAGAAAACATATTAAAAGCAGCAAGGGAAAAACAACAGATAACACACAAGGGCATCCCCATAAGGTTAACAGCTGATCTTTCAGCAGAAACGCTGCAAGCCAGAAGGGAGTGGCAGGATATACTTAAAGTGATGAAGGAGAAAAACCTACAACCAAGATTACTCTACCCAGCAAGGATCTCATTCAGATTTGATGGAGAAATTAAAACCTTTACAGACAAGCAAAAGCTGAGAGAGTTCAGCACCACAAAACCAGCTTTACAACAAATGCTAAAGGAACTTCTCTAGGCAAGAAACACAAGAGAAGGAAAACACCTACAATAACAAACCCAAAACATTTAAGAAAATGGGAATAGGAACATACATATCGATAATTACCTTAAATGTAAATGGATTAAATGCTCCCACCAAAAGACACAGACTGGCTGAATGGATACAAAAACAAGACCCATATATACGCTGTCTACAAGAGACCCACTTCAGACCTAGAGACACATACAGACTGAAAGTGAGGGGATGGAAAAAGATATTCCATGCAAATGGAAATCAAAAGAAAGCTGGAGTAGCAATTCTCATATCAGACAAAATAGACTTTAAAATAAAGACAATTACAAGAGACAAAGACGGACACTATATAATGATCAAGGGATCGATCCAAGAGGAAGGTATAACAATTGTAAATATTTATGCACCCAACATAGGAGCACCTCAATACATAAGGCAAATACTAACAGCCATAAAAGGGGAAATCGACAGTAACACAATCATAGTAGGGGACTTTAACACCCCACTTTCACCAATGGACAGATCATCCAAAATGAAAATAAATAAGGAAACACAAGCTTTAAATGATACATTAAACAAGATGGACTTAATTGACATTTATAGGACATTCCACCCAAAAACAACAGAATACACATTTTTCTCAAGTGCTCATGGAACATTCTCCAGGATAGATCATATCTTGGGTCACAAATCAAGCCTTGGTAAATTTAAAAAAATTGAAATCGTATCAAGTATCTTTTCCGACCACAACGCTATGAGACTAGATATCAATTACAGGAAAAGATCTGTAAAAAATACAAACACATGGAGGCTACACAATACACTACTTAATAACGAAGTGATCACTGAAGAAATCAAAGGGGAAATCAAAAAATACCTAGAAACAAATGACAATGGAGACACGACGATCCAAAACCTATGGGATGCAGCAAAAGCAGTTCTAAGAGGGAAGTTTATAGCAATACAAGCCTACATCAAGAAACAGGAAACATCTCGAATAAACAACCTAACCTTGCACCTAAAGCAATTAGAGAAAGAAGAACAAAAAAACCCCAAAGCTAGCAGAAGGAAAGAAATCATAAAGATCAGATCAGAAATAAATGAAAAAGAAATGAAGGAAACAATAGCAAAAATCAATGAAACTAAAAGCTGGTTCTTTGAGAAGATAAACAAAATTGATAAACCATTAGCCAGACTCATCAAGAGAAAAAAGGAGAAGACTCAAATTAATAGAATTAGAAATGAAAAAGGAGAAGTAACCACTGACACTGCAGAAATACAAACGATCATGAGAGATTACTACAAGCAACTCTATGCCAATAAAATGGACAACCTGGAAGAAATGGACAGATTCTTAGAAATGCACAACCTGCCGAGACTGAACCAGGAAGAAATAGAAAATAAGAACAGACCAATGACAAGCACTGAAATTGAAACTGTGATTAAAAATCTTCCAACAAACAAAAGCCCAGGACCAGATGGCTTCACAGGCGAATTCTATCAAACATTTAGAGAAGAGCTAACACCTATCCTTCTCAAACTCTTCCAAAATATTGCAGAGGGAGGAACACTCCCCAACTCATTCTACGAGGCCACCATCACCCTGATACCAAAACCAGGCAAAGATGTCACAAAGAAAGAAAACTACAGGCCAATATCACTGATGAACATAGATGCAAAAATCCTCAACAAAATACTAGCAAACAGAATCCAACAGCACATTAAAAGGATCATACACCATGATCAAGTGGGGTTTATTCCAGGAATGCAAGGATTCTTCAATATACGCAAATCAATCAACGTGATACATCATATTAACAAATTGAAGGAGAAAAACCATATGATCATCTCAATAGATGCAGAGAAAGCTTTCGACAAAATTCAACACCCATTTATGATAAAAGTCCTGCAGAAAGTAGGCATAGAGGGAACTTTCCTCAACATAATAAAGGCCGTATACGACAAACCCACAGCCAACATTGTCCTCAATGGTGAAAAACTGAAACCATTTCCACTAAGATCAGGAACAAGACAAGGTTGCCCACTCTCACCACTATTATTCAACATAGTTTTGGAAGTGTTAGCCACAGCAATCAGAGATGAAAAAGAAATAAAAGGAATCCAAATCGGAAAAGAAGAAGTAAAGCTGTCACTGTTTGCAGATGACATGATACTATACATAGAGAATCCAAAAGATGCTACCAGAAAACTACTAGAGCTAATCAATGAATTTGGTAAAGTAGCAGGATACAAAATTAATGCACAGAAATCTCTTGCATTCCTGTATACTAATGATGAAAAATCTGAAAGTGAAATTAAGAAAACACTCCCGTTTACCATTGCAACAAAAAGAATAAAATACCTAGGAATAAACCTACCTAAGGAGACAAAAGACCTGTATGCAGAAAATTATAGGACACTGATGAAAGAAATTAAAGATGATACAAATAGATGGAGAGATATACCATGTTCTTGGATTGGAAGAATCAACATTGTGAAAATGACTCTGCTACCCAAAGCAATCTACAGATTCAATGCAATCCCTATCAAACTACCACTGGCATTTTTCACAGAACTAGAACAAAAAATTTCACAATTTGTATGGAAACACAAAAGACCCCGAATAGCCAAAGCAATCTTGAGAACGAAAAATGGAGCTGGAGGAATCAGGCTCCCTGACTTCAGACTATATTACAAAGCTACAGTAATCAAGACAGTTTGGTACTGGCACAAAAACAGAAATATAGATCAATGGAACAGGATAGAAAGCCCAGAGATAAGCCCACACACATATGGTCACCTTATCTTTGATAAAGGAGGCAAGCATATACAGTGGAGAAAAGACAGCCTCTTCAATAAGTGGTGCTGGGAAAATTGGACAGGTACATGTAAAAGTATGAAATTAGAACACTCCCTAACACCATACACAAAAATAAACTCAAAATGGATTAAAGACCTAAGTGTAAGGCCAGACACTATCAAACTCTTAGAGGAAAACATAGGCAGAACACTGTATGACATAAGTCACAGCAAGATCCTTTTTGACCCAGGTCCTAGAGAAATGGAAATAAAAACACAAATAAACAAATGGGACCTAATGAAACTTAAAAGCTTTTGCACAGCAAAGGAAACCATAAACAAGACCAAAAGACAACCCTCAGAATGGGAGAAAATATTTGCAAATGAAGCAATGGACAAAGGATTAATCTCCAAGATTTACAAGCAGCTCATGCAGCTCAATAACAAAAACACAAACAACCCAATCCAAAAATGGGCAGAAGACCTAAATAGACATTTCTCCAAAGAAGAGATACAGATTGCCAACAGACACATGAAAGAATGCTCAACATCATTAATCATTAGAGAAATGCAAATCAAAACTACAATGAGGTATCATCTCACACCGGTCAGAATGGCCATCATCAAAAAATCTAGAAACAATAAATGCTGGAGAGGGTGTGGAGAAAAGGGAACACTCTTGCACTGTTGGTGGGAATGTAAATTGATACAGCCACTATGGAGAACAGTATGGAGGTTCCTTAAAAAACTAAAAATAGAACTACCATATGACCCAGCAATCCCACTACTGGGCATATACCCTGAGAAAACCATAATTCAGAAAGAGTCATGTACCAAAATATTCATTGCAGCTCTGTTTACAATAGCCAGGACATGGAAGCAACCTAGGTGTCCATCATCGGATGAATGGATAAAGAAGATGTGGCACATATATACAATGGAATATTACTCAGCCATAAAAAGAAATGAAATGGAGGTGTTTGTAATGAGGTGGATGGAGTTAGAGTCTGTCATACAGAGTGAAGTAAGTCAGAAAGAGAAAAACAAATACAGTATGCTAACACATATATATGGAATCTAAGGGAAAAAAAAAAAAAAAAAAAAAAAGAGGTCATGAAGAACCTAGTGGCAAGATGGGAATAAAGACACAGACCTACTAGAGAATGGACTTGAGGATATGGGGAGGGGGAGGGGTGAGATGTGACAGGGTGAGAGAGTGTCATGGACATATATACACTACCAAATGTAAAATAGATAACTAGTGGGAAGCAGCCGCATAGCACAGGGAGATCAGCTCGGTGCTTTGTGACCACCTAGAGGGGTGGGATAGGGAGGGTGGGAGGGAGGGAGATGCAAGAGGGAAGAGATATGGCAACATATGTATATGTGTAACTGATTCACTTTGTTGTAAAGCAGAAGCTAGCACACCATTGTAAAGCAATTATACTTCAATAAAGATGTTTAAAAAAAAAAAAAAAAAAAAAAAAAAAAAAGGAAGAGAGCAACCTAATCAGTAAACAAATCTACCAATGATAATATTCTCTAAATACTAAACTATGATAAACATAAAACCAGAAGCAAATTAGATGCAGAAAGCAAACCCCAAGTCTACAGTTGCTCCCAAAGTCCACAACCTAAATTTTGGGATGATTCGTTGTCTATTCAGGTATTCCACAGATGCAGGGTACATCAAGTTGATTGTGGAGATTTAATCCGCTGCTCCTGAGGCTGCTGGTAGAAATTTCCCTTTCTCTTCTTTGTTCACACAGCTCCTGGGGTTCAGCTTTGTATTGGCCCCGCCTCTGCGTGTTGATCGCCTGAGGGCGTCTGTTTCCTGCCCAGGTGGGACGGGGTTAAAGGAGCAGCTGATTAGGGGGCTCTGGCTCACTCGGGCTGGGGAGAGGGAGGGGTACAGAATGCAGGGCAAGCCTGCGGCAGCAGAGGCCAGCGTGACATTGCACCAGCCTGATGCGCGCCCTGAGTTCTCCTGGGGAAGTTGTCCCTGGATCATGGGACCCTGGCAGTGGCGGGTTGCACAGGCTGCCGGGAGGGGAGGTGTGGATAGTGACCTGTGCTTGCACACAGGCTTCTTGGTGGCTGCAGCAGGAGCCTTAGCATCTCATGCCTGTCTCTGGTGTACATGCTGATAGCCATTGCTCGTGCCTGTCTCTGGAGCTATTTTAGGCAGTGCTCTGAATCCCCTCTCCTCGCGCACACCGAAACAATGGTCTCTTGCCTCTTAGGCAGGTCCAGAGTTTTTCCCAGACTCCCTCCCGGCTAGCTATGGTGCACTAGCCCCCTTCAGGCTGTGTTCACACAGCCAACCCCAGTCCTCTCCCTGACATAATTTTTTGATCCCCGCATCTAGACCACCTTTTGATTTTACAAATAAGGGAATACTTGTCCAGAGAAGTTAAGCTATTTGTCAGTCCTACACAGTGTTTAAGAACACAAGCTCTGGAGTCAGACACCCTATTCTGTTCCAATTCTGTTAGTACCACTTACTAGTCATGTGACTTGGACAACTCATTTCTCCCTGTGCCTCAATTTGTTCTTCTGCACTGTGATAACAGCAGTAGTTTTCATCTCATGGGGCCATCTGAGGATTAAATTAATTTTTTTGTGTAAAACATGAGAACATTCCTTAAGATGGCTGGCACATTCTTTTTGTCTCTTTATCCCTTCCTCAATCCTGCCACCTAGAATGTAGATTCTACCATATTGGACCATGATGGTGAGGGTCTCAGCCTAGAAATGGTATCGCCATGAAGAGGAAGAAGCCTGGGTTGCTAAGATTCCATGGGACGAAGGTGCCTTGCCAACCCTAGACACTGGTCTCCAGACTCCATTTACAGGAGATGCAAATAAACTTCAAACTTGGTTAAGCACTATCCTTTTGGCTTATTTGTCACTCAGAACCTAATCCTATCTAATACACAGGGTGTATCTTTTCTATCCTGTTATTTTCAACCATCTGTGTGGTTGTTTTAGGTGTCTTTTTCCTGCAACATATAACTACATTTTGTTTTATTTATCCAGTCTGATAATCTCTGTCTTTTAATTGGTATGTTAATTATTATAATTTATTTTAATTATACTCCACAGAACATCTTTCTTAATAATGTTTTCCCAGAACAATTCCCTTAATTGGATATAAAGCAGTTGTTTGCTAACAACCATATTAATTGATGAGCAGGAAGCAATGTTTTAAGAATTTCATATCTTATCATTATAACTTATTGCTTATACAAATGGACATTTTAATGTCTTAGTTTCATTTTAGAAAAATTGTAAATTGGTGGAGAATTTTTAATTGAACTGCACTACTTCATGCTTTTTTGCCCCTTAAAATAAAGAAAGATAGGCTTGTGGTTAGGGTTTTATGTAGAATATCTGATTTTCCGGACTGGACATTGACTTTAAGATAAAAATATTTCTATAGGGCTTTTTTTCTACTATCTTAATTTAAATATTCTGTTTACCATTCCTTCTCTTTACTACTTTTTAATTTCCTTTATGTTTTCTGTTGGAAGCTATATAATTCTATATACTTTTTTCTTCCTTTTTTTTCTTAACATCTTTATTGGAGTATAATTGCTTTACAATGGTGTGTTAGTTTCTGCTTTATAACAAAGTGAATCAGTTATACCTATACATATGTCCCCATATCTCTTCCCTCTTGCGTCTCCCTCCCTCTCAGCCTCCCTATCCTACCCCTCTAGGTGGTCACTAAGCACCGAGCTGATCTCCCTGTGCTATGTGGCTGCTTCCCACCAGCTATCTATTTTACGTTTGGTAGTGCATATATGTCCATGCCACTCTCTCACCTTGTCCCAGCTTACCCTTCCCCCTCCCCATATCCTCAAGTCCATTCTCTAGTAGGTCTGCGTCTTTATTCCCATCTTGCCCCTAGGTTCTTCATGACCATTCTTCCTTTTTATGGTTTGTAAGTCATAAATTGTATTTCTATTCTTTTGGGGATAACTTTACATTTTGAAAATGCTTACTAAATCATAATTTCACATTTTTGTACAACTACTGAAAAGTCAATGACCTAGTACAATTTAACTGCTCATTCAACACCTGCTGCATGTTGTTTTTGTTTTCTAGAATTTTAGTTTTCCTCTTTTTAATACAAAAAGTAAGTAAATCTCCCCTTCCTAAGTCTCTTAACATTCTGTTTACTCTCCTCATTATTTACACAAAATGTGACTACATTAAACTATGCCATGACAGTAACAAAGACTTAAAAATCAGGACAGGAGTATTAAATATTGAACATTGAACTGTGGAATAAGTTCTGCACTTCACATTGCTTGGCATTCATTTCCTCTAGATACCTGGTAGATTGCTCCTTTCATTCCTTCAATTTTCTGTCCAAATGTTTTGTCTTCAATTTTCTGTCCTCTTTTATCAAAGAGGATTTCTTTTTTTCTCTTATTTTCTTTTATTGAGATATAATTCACCTACCATAGACTTCATCATTTTAAAGTGTACAATTCAGTGATTTTAATGTATTCAAAAGCTTGTGCAACCATCACTACTATCTAATTCCAGAACATTTTTATCATCCCAAAAAGAAACCCCTTACAAATAGAACAGTCATTCCCCCTTCTCCTCTCCCTCTAGCGCCTGGCAAACACTAATCTACTTTCCTCTCTTTGAATTTTCCTGTTCTGGACCTTTCATAAAATAGAGCCATACAACATGTAGCCTTTTGTATCTGGCTTCTTTCACTTTGCATAATGTTTCAAGGTTCATCCATGCTATAGCATGCTCTTCATTCTTTTTTTATGTTTGAATAATATTCCATTGTATGGTTATACTACAGTTTGTATATCTATTCATTAGTTGATGGACATCTGGATTGTTTCCCCTTTTAACTAGTATGAATAATGCACCTATGAACATTCATGTTCAAGTTTTTGTGTGAACATATGTTTTCAATTCTCTTGTATATATATCCAGGAGTGGAATGACTGGGCTATGTGGTAAGCCTATGTTTAACTTTTTGAGGAACTTCTAAACTGTTCTCCAAAGTGGGTGCACTGTTTTGCATTTGCACCAGAAATGTAGAAGGATTTCCATTTCTCCACATCCTTGCCAACATTTGTTATTGTTTGTCTTTTTAATTATACCTAACTTAGTGGGTATTAAGTGGTATCTCATTGCGGTTTTAATTTATATTTCCCTAATGACTAATGCTACTGAAAATGTTTTCATATGCTTTTTGGCCATTTGTATCTTCTTTGTAGAAATATCTATTCAAATCCTTGGCCCATTTTTCCAGAGTTGCCTTTTCATTGTTGAGTTTTAAGAGTTCTTTATAATGTTATAGACTCTAGATTCTTATCAGATACATTATTTGCAAATATATTCTATTCTGTGGGTTGTCTTATACTTTCTTGATAGTGTCCTTTGAGGAACAAAAGTTTTTAAGTTTGATAAAGTCCATTTTATCTATTTTTTTGTTGATTATTTGTGCTTTGGTGTCATGTCTAAGAAACAGTTACTTAAGCAAAGGTCACAAAGATTTATATCTATGTTTTCTTCTAAGAGTTTTCTCTCTTACATCTAGGTCTTTGATGCATTTTGAGTTAACATTTGTATGTCCTATTTCCTTGTTTATCTTCTGTCTACTTGTTTTACCCATCATTGAAAGTCAGGTACTGAAATCTCCAACTATTACTGTTGGATTGTCTATGTCTTCTTTCAGTTCAGTCTGTTTTTGCTTTATGTATTTTGGGTCTCTGTTATCAGAGCCATACAGTTTTATAATTGTTATATTTCAATGGACTGACCCTTTTATAAAATGTACTTTTTTGTCTCTAGCAACAATTTTTGTCCTTTTAAAAATATTAAAAAATTTTTTTATTGAAGTATAGCTGATTTACAATGTTGTGTTAATGTCTGCTGTACAGCCAAGTGACTCAATTATACACATATATACATTCTTTTTTATGTTCTTTTTCCTTATGGTTTATCCCAGGATATTGAATATAATTCTCTGTGCTATACAGTAGGATCTTGTTGTTTATCCATTCTATATGTAATAGTTTGCAACAATTTTTGTCTTAAGGTATATTTTGTCTCCTATTAATTAGTTGGTCAGCACAGCTCTTTTTTTATTGCTGTATACAGGGTATAACTTTTTCCATCCTTTTAGTTTCAACCTATTTGTGTCTTTTAATACAAAGTGCATCCTCTATAGATGGAATATAGTTGGATCATGGTGTCTTATCCATCCTACCAATATCTGCATTTTGAGTGAAGTGTTTAATCCCTTTACATTTAATGTAATTACTGAAAAGGTAAGATTTATATCTGCTATTTTCTTATTTGTGTACTGTCTTGTGCCTTTTTTTCTCCTTGATTATTCTATTACTGATTTCTTTTGTGTTAATTAGTATTTTCTAGCATATCATTTTAATTCCCTTTTTATTTTTTGTATCTTTAGTTATTTTCTTAGTGCTTCCCTGATGATTATGATTAAAATTGTTATTTACAGCAATCTTGTTCAGACTTAATTTTAGTAGTGCACAAAAAGGAGCTCCACTCCTTTCCCCCTTTCATCATGCTATTATTATTTTTTACATTACATCTTTATACATGTGTGCCTATTAATATAATTATTGCTCTATGAAGTTTCTTTTAAACCAGATAGGAGGGGAAAAAGAAAAAACAAAAATATACACTTAAACTTTCTTTTACATTTACTTATATAGTTAGCTTTACCAATGCTCTTTATTTTTTCATGTGGATTCATGTTACTGTTTAATGTGTTTTTAACTCAGCCTGATGGACGTCCTTTAATATTTCTTATAGGGCTGGTTCACTAGTGACAAATTATCTCAGGTTTTCTTTACCTAGGAACATCTTAATTTCCTCTTCATTTTTAAGGATAATTTTTCTGAATACAGAATTATTGATTGAAATTTTTTTCTTTCACCACTTTGAATATGTTATCTCACTGCCTTCTGCCCCCATGGTTTTTGACGAGAAATTAGCTGTTGATTTTAGTGAGGATTTTTTATAGATGATGAGTCACTTCTCTCCTGCTGCTTTCAAGATACTTTCTTTGTCTTTTGACAGTTTGATTATAATTCATCTAGGTGTGGGTCTCTTTAAGTTCATCCAGTTAGAGTTCATCAAGCTTCTTGGATACATAGATTAATATTTTTAAAAAAATCAAATTTGTGGGATGCTGACATCATCAAGATGATGACATAGGACTCAGTCTCCCTCACAAGAAGACCAACTAGGAACAATCCATTTATAAAACACCATTGTAAAAATCCAGGAACTTGAGGGTGAGGCCATAGCTTTCCTCAGACCACAGACACTGAGAAGGACCACATTAGATGGGTAAGAGAAGCAGTTCCACTTTGACTGCATTGCCCTTCCCAAAGACTGGCATAGCACTGAAGTGAGCCTACACTGCGAAAGTTTAGACTGCCCTAGACTGCCCTGAGTCTATGGTTTCTCCAGTGGGAAAAAGAACCCAGCTTCCCCAGCATTGCAGAACACTTCCTGGGAGGCTCACTTGGGTCTCATCTCATGGGAATCACTGGGGGAACCTGTGGAGCTCAACCGCTGGGGATCATATAAAGATGAAGAAGTGGGGCAGTGCTTAGACCAACCAGCGCTCAGATCTTGGCAGATCATGTTCCTGCTTCAAAGTGCCTGAAGAGAGATTCCTGACAGCAGCCTATCTGCAGAGCTGAGCTGGTGGCCCTGTCTGTCTAGAAAGCTTGGTTAGCAGTTCTGCTTGATTTGGATCCCTAGCCAATGGGCCATACCAGCTGTGGAGCACATGCTGCAGCCCTCCCAGAGAGGAGAGCAAACTTATAGTCCTGCCCAACTGCTTAGCAGAGCCTTCAGTCCTATCCCACTGGGAAGTGTGGCCACAGCTACCCAGCAGCTGCAGATCACATCCTATGGCCATCCTGGGCAGGGGAGCAAATTTGCACTCCTGCTCAACTACTGAGCATAGTTTATAGATCCACCCCTTCAGGAATGCTGGCCACAGATGCCCAGCAGCTTCAAAGCACATCCTACAGCCCAATTGGGCAGGGAGCCAAGTCAACAGCCCTGTCCAACTGCTGAACATAGTCTCTGGCCCCAGATAACCAGGGAGGCTGAACAGTGATCTTGAGCAGCCTTGGATCCCAGCCTACCACCCCACTCAGCAGCAGAACCCAGCATACAATCATGCCCTATTGCTAAACACAGCCTGTGGCCTCAACCAGGCAGGAAGCCCAGCTAGTGATGCAACCCAATTGCAGAGCATAGCTTGTAGCCCTACCAGACTTGATGGCCCCACCCAGCAGCAGAAGCACCGGAAGGGCAGGGGCTTCCTCTGTTTTGTTCATTGTTGTATCCCAGCACTAGAACAATTTATCAGCCCATGTGGATAGGTTAACGAAAATTGGGATCAATTATGTTCCACTTCCATTACTCTTCAACGTAATTCACATGCCAGCTGGACTAAGTGCTAATTATAATCATGATATTTTGATAACACTTTACCATTTCAATGAATTCATGTAGCTGCTTTCCCGCAGTATCATTAACGACATTCAATTTTTAAGTAATGTTATGGCTAGTCAGGGACCAACATTCTGTCTAGAAGGTTATTTCCAACTTGTTTTACTGAAAATGGAGGCAAAAATGAACAAACAAAAAACCCTGACAGTTTCACATAAGATTGCTAAAATGTTTTCTAAAAATAATATTTTCCTATGTGGACTCACAGCAAAGGGTATATTAGGGAAAAAAATAAATGCTTCATAAGCAGAAAGGGTACTTGACAACATTCTAGCCCAATGTGTATTAAATAAAAGTTTCATTTCTTCTGTTTTCTTATTTTTTTGTACCTATATGAGATGATGGATATCTAAACTTACTGTGGTAATAATTTCACAATATTTGTAAGTCAAGTCATTATGCTGGACACCTTAAACTTATACAGTTCTGTATGTCAATTATACCTCAATAAACCTGGGAAAAATTCCCCCCAAAATCCTGAATTCTAGGAAAGTACACTCATGGTACTTAAAGACGGATACCAGATTAAAAAATAAAAGTCCATAATTGGGTTAAGTGGACAAAGAAGAAATAGTGGAACCCAGTGCTTGTTAGTCTAATTTTTCACCCTCAGGCCTACAGTGGTATATTTAGTTATCTGGCATTTCCCCTCTGGTTATATGTGGCAGAAAAAAAATGTGGTAGTAGGGAACTCTCATGCATTACAGCATGGCAATAACTACTAGATTCCATCTTTAGTTGCTTGCTCATAGGGGACCCATAACAAAATATGGTGTCAATGCATCATTTAAAGATGGGGATTTGCACCACTGTGGCCCAACCTTTGGCTGAGGATCTCAAGGTGTTTCCCTTACCTCGCTCCTGATTAAGCACACACACCAACAAGAAGCAGAGACTTGATTCTCCTTAAATTCATGATTGTTCTTTCAGAATTGGAGGCTGACTTTCCATTGCTTATACAGGACTTCCTCTCTTTCCCTTTCTTGCAGGTTAGAATATGAATGTGCCCAGAACCCAACTTTGACCAGACAGAGAAGGACGATGCCCTAGGGGATGGCAAAGCAGGGGATATTCTTGTTCTTTAAATGACCACGTGAATTAGAACCTCCTCCCTCTAGTTGTGAGATTCTGATCCTACCTAGGACACCTCCATCAGTGCAGGTTGCTAATGCTTTATAAGTATTAAAGTTACAGTCTGTGTTTCATGATCTTGCTTTGGGAAATGTTGAGAGTATACTGTTTAGAGTTAAGCCTAAACTGCTATAAGCTCACAACACAGAGCCTAAAGAAAATTCAAGGTTGTTTCTTTCTGATGTAATAGTGCTGAGGGGAGCCATTAGGAAGGTGGCACTTTCAAATGGTAGTTCAGTGACAGTAAAACTATAAGGAAAACAAGAGATAAAAAACCCTAAATTTAGAAAACTGGTTAGCTCTGAGTGTGGAGGGGACGGGAAGGGATATATAGGTGCTATACTGGCATGGCAAAGATCAATTTCTAGTTAGTTGACTTGTTTTGCTTTATGACAAATATAAACTTTATAAATACTTTTTCCTGCTCACTATTTAATGAAAACAATTCAAAGGAAAGAAAGAAGTTAATAAAAAGAGTTCTTGCTAACAAGATGAGGAGGAAGATGAAACATTTGTCTACCAATTCTGGTAACTAAAGAGAAGGGAGAGAGTAGAAGAAACTAATATTTATTGAGCACCTACTATGTGCCAGGCATTGTCAAGGTGTGGTCACAAAAATTATTTCATTTACCTGTCACGATAATACCTTTAAAGTGAATAATAAGAATTTTTTTTGAGATGAGAAAACTGAGACTTAGAGAGACTGAATGATTTTCCAAGACTAAGTAACAAGCTAGTAACCAGAAAAACTGGGATGCAAACTCATGTATTTCTTGACATCAAAGCCCATGAAAGTGGCTGAGTGGTATATGGCACTGTTTCTCAATCCTTAGTTGTTGGTTCAACATCTTCCCAATTTTTGCTATATCTAAGCACCTCTGACTACCACTCTCATGATTTCTATCATAGTGAATGTACCTCATTGTTATTTGCTTAATAGTTTTTTTCTTTAAAACTTTCTTGATTTTATTTAAAAAGAAACTTTGCATGATAGTTGGGAAATGAAGAACCGGTATCACTTACCAGTATCACTTACTTAATGCTATCACTTAAATAGATAGCATTAGGATTAAATTGTGATTAAATTTTATCTGGATACTATTGTTTGTTGAAGGTTTGAGCCTGAGACCTGTTTTCTATTGATTGGAAGATGATGAGCAAGTGTGTGTGCTGAAGGGATGCTGGCACCAGACAGAATCACCATCAGAATGATTGAGAGAAAACTGAAAGGAGAATTACAGCCTCACCACGCAATTCTATGGTGTTTAATGCTGTACTTGTGTATCAGTAAAACCTAAAATATTTCATATCTAATGGTCTCAAAATTTGGGAAATAATAGATAGACCGACATGGGTTCAAGTTTTTGCTCCAACAGTTTCAAGTTAATGAACTTCTCTCACTTAATGTTTTCTCATGTGTAAAATGGAAATGTACTTCATAGACTGTTGTGAACATTAAATGTGATCATACATGGAAAGGCCTTAGTACACATATTAGTAAATGTTCTGGGAAAACATCATTATGCTCTCTGCACTCTATTATGTTGTTGCTGCACCAACCTGAGCTTGTAATTGTAGTTATAAAATTGTTACTCCTACCTTACTCAAGACTTCATTGAGATGCTTGTTACAAATCACAGCCTACCTGCCACATAAACAGTTGGGAAAAAAGATCAGTGAGGAGGTGTATCACAGCAAGAAATATTTGCTGAGCACCAGGACTGATGTGTAGGATGATACATTTTTCTGCTCCGCACAAAGGTACCTGGGGTGGAGAGAGCAAGTGGAAGCTGACATTCAACTATGTTACCCAAGCTAAACCACAGGCTCTGGCAGGGCTGTATCGACTTCAGCAGGTGCTTTTTCCTGATATACACAAAAGTGCCTTGTCAGTGGCAGCAATCCCCCTCCTCTCGATTGCCATATTTAGTTCCATGGGGCAATGATCTGTGCACTATGAGTGATAACAGGAAAATCAGAAATAAAGAACTCTAAGCGAAGGAACTAAAGAAGGCACTGTGCTAGGGGCTTGGCCGAGGAGGACCAAGTCAGCCCTGGTCCCAGAACCCTGCCCAGCTCTGTCTGCATGCAGGGCCAGCCTTCCCTCCTGCATCCACAGGTGCTCACAGCAGCTCTGATTGTCTTTCCAAGCAATGTCAAAGTTCAATTCTAAAGTAAAAATTTTCATGCCCTGTGGAATTTTGAAGGTGGAGCTGAAGGATGGATAGGGACTGTATAAATAAGAGAGAAAGGCAGGATAGAGAAGGAAATCCAAATTTAGCTGTGGCATAGCTGGGTTATTTTTATTTTGGCTAATAAGCAAAATTCAGAAAAAGATCTTTTTCTTTTTGTTAACTTTTAAATAAAGAGACCTCTGCCTGTGTCACTGCAATCGTATTAGGCACTATATTTCAGGGGAGGGAAAGGAGACAATACTTGGAGTCAGCTTTCTTTGCTCTGGTTTTACCTTCTTTTCCTCATCTATCTGCACAAATCCCACCTGCAAGCAGGCCAGCAAAGGTGTCGGTCTGCACCTCAGGAGACAAGAAGTTATGCCACTAGGCCCTCCACTCCCTTTGCCATCCAGGTACTCATTGTGGGGTCTTGGGCAGGTCCCTTAGTCTCTCTTCATCAGTGGCACTGACTGAGTTCTCACTATATGCTGGACACTGTGACCAGTGCTTTACATGCATCATATTACGTAATCTTCAAAGTTGTAAGACGAATTGTGGCATTTAAAAATACCCTTATTATTACTCCAATTTTGCAGAAGAAAAAAGTTAAGGTAACTTGCTCAAAGAAGTACAATGATTAAGTAGCAAAGCTTTATCTAGACAGTGGAACCCGACAAGTTCCAAGGAGGTGTGTGTTCTTAGGTCCCTTGGTTACTTAGACTTTTACTTCTATGAGGTCTAAGCTAACAAATCAAGTGACTTACAACTAACTATTGTATAAATGATTTATCCTTAGGGGATTTAAATAAAGTGTGTAAATATGGCGTTTGTTCAGGCTTATGTTCTGTGAGATATTCTATATACATGGTGTAAGGATAAAGAAGCCTGAGATGAGAGGTAGAGCTGGCAGCTCCTAGGCTACTGTCTGACGTAAGCCACTGCAGGCGATGTGAACATTGTGAAAGCCCAGTTGAGGTTCTTAGTGCCTTCATCCAGTGGAAAAGAGGACAGGCGCAGCATCTCTTGGGTTCCAGGAGAGTGGGGAAAAAAGAAGACATCATGGTCAGTAAAGGAGAGACTTTCTGCCTGTGACTGCCTTAGCAGAAGTTGGGAAAAGAAGAAATAAACAGTAAACTTATTATCAAGTCACCTCTGAATTAGGCCCTGCTGTATAATGTACTGTCTGCTGTAAATGAAGATAAATTTGCAGATGGGATCTTGGACTCCCAGCCTGGAAACTCTAATATGGTCCTGGGTAGGTGTATGTGAGCTTCTCTTGTTTGGAGTACAAAATGAACCATTATTCATTTATGATAGTCAATTTAAATAATCCTGGCTCCCCAGTTGCACAACGCAATTACAAAAATAGTTTTTCTTTCCTCAGTGAGGTCTTTGCTCCTTTGATAATTCCGTGATTTTGGGGCTTTTCAATCCAACAACCAGCCAGTGCTGTTTCTTTTCACCAGGAGTAGACAGCTCTGGAAAGCCTGCCCACTGTTGTGTTTGCAGAGATTTATTGGTGATCTTGCAGTCCGATGCCATCACAGCCTCCTGCAGAGGGAGCTTGGGGCACCATTCTAGGGATGGTTCTCAAATGTAAGAATTCTTGCTCTTGCAGTATTAGGATTACTTTATTCTATTACAATCCAGGGATATCAGTGACTCAGCTCACTCAGAGCTTCTCCTTAATGGGCTCCCTCAAACTCCATTTTTCCTTTTCTCTACCCATAGGATGTTGTCTTATGTTAACCCCAACATGCCAGGATTTCTGGGCTAGTAGGTCTCTACGTATCCTCAATGTTCAGTCCTCACCAAAGACTTTGGGTACTGTCTTAGGTTGCTGGGGCTGCCATAACAAAATACCACAGTTTTAGTAGCTTCACAGTTCTGGAGGCTGAGAAATCCAAGATCAAGGTGTGGCAGATTTGGTGTCTGATGAAAGCCCTCTTCCTATTTTGGAGACAGCCACCTTCTGGCTGTATTCTCAAGTGGCAGAGTTCTGGTCTCTTTCTTTTCTTATGAAGAGATACTAATCCCATCATGAGGGCTCCATCCTCATGACCTCATCTAAACCTAATTACTTCTCAAAGACTCCATCTCCAAATACCATCACATTGGAGATTAAGGCTTCTACATATGAATTTTGGGAGAGGACAAAAACCTTCAGTCCACAGCAGGAATGAACTCTGTTTTTCTTGGGTTACACCTGATAGAGTGGGTGTAAATATGGAATCGTTGTAAGTCAGGGTTACAGCATCCTTTATAGCTGCTCCTATGGTCTCTGTTCCCAATGGAGATGGGGGAGAAGTCGGGAGCTGGACCAGGAGTCCTTACCTCCACAAAGCCAGTATCATTTCTTTCCACCAGCGTAACTCTTAAAAGTGAACTCCATGCCTCTCATGCAGAGTTCATCTCATTAGTCAGATGGTGTTATTTTCACCTCTATTCCCAAGGCTCACCTATTTCTTATTCCTCTTGAATGGCAGTTGGACTAACCAGTGTATATCTTCAGTTGTTCGGACTGATCATTCTTCCCATTGGTCACTTGTTTACGAGTCTAATCTATCTATCTATCTATCTATCTATCTATCTATCTATCTATCTATCTATCTATCTATCTATCTATGTATTTTTGCCTGGAGATTGGTTTAAAATGAAGAAACTGAAGGGACTTGATTTTTGATAGACACTCTGATCAGGTCCCAGAACCACCTTAGAGATTGGTTTCATGGGCTCCTTGCCTTGGGCAAGGTATTTGATGACTCCGTTTCTCACAGAGTAGGTCATCCAAGGGGACTAGATAGTAGCAACCTTAGTTGAACAAGGAGGAAGGAAAAGAATATCCATGGGAATCAGGTGCCTGGTAACTCTGGGTTGTTAGAAGTTAAGAAAATAATAGGAAAGCCATTGAAAGATGATGGGGAAAAGAAATCTCAGATGACTATTGATTATACAGCTTAGTTCTAAGGAGTTTTGGCAGACAAGGGTTTGAATCCCAGCTCTGGCACTGATTATCTGACAAATAAACTACTTTATCTTTTCAGACTCCAATTTCCTCACCTATAAATTGAGTATAGAAAAGAACTTATTTCTCAGGGTTGCTCTACGGTCTAAATAAGACAATCCACATGCAATACCCAGTGCCTGACCTGGTAAGGCCTCTCGGTATTCTCAAGGCCACATTTTGAGGCTATTGGTGAGTTGCTAATGGATGCATGGATCTTCTTTGATAATGCTAAACTCTGAATAATGACATTTGACACAAGTTACTTTATATCACATAGCCTATCTCCAAAAATGTTAGAGGGATTTTTATATGCCTTTATTATAAATGAATTAGAAATCCTTAGACCGAATTCTCATTGACCATCTTTGGAAACAAAAATGAAAGGCAATACCTTAATAAAGAGGGTATATATATATATATACCCTCTCTCTCTATATATACATATATGTGTGTGTGTGTGTGTGTGTGTGTGTGTGTGTATGGCTCCTGAGCTCTGCTTAGGGTTTGAGGCAGAAAACAGCCTTGAATGTCTTTACCATCTCCCCCTGCTAGCTGCCCATGTAACATTTTGTGGGTTGAGAGAGGAAGAGGAAAGCAAGGAGAGGAAGAGAAAAGAGAAGTGGATGGAGGTGAATCAGAGGCTGTAGAAGGAATTGCAAGAGGGAAGAGGAAGGGAAACGGAGATTCAGTCACTGAAACAGTCCCAGTCCTAACTCCTTCCTCTCCTCTCTCCACAGCACACAAGAAGCACTATGCTAATGTGCCCAATCTAGCATCTATTAACGCTTTAACGTTTCTCTTTAGCCTCCATGCATTCTGGCACAGTCTTTGCCTCAGGCATGCAAATTTGCATTTTCCCTTGACACTCTTTTAATATGCACTGGTACAAGTAGTTTTCTAAATTTGTCTGAAACAGCATTTGCAAGGTATTTTGGGAGACTTATGAAGAACTGGGCTGGAGCTAAGCTTAATTATTATTTTATATACTTTCTTTTTTTTCTTCCTCTAATTTAATTTCTAAGACAACTGTTAAACTGCCCATAATTTGAGAAATTTAAAGTTATAAAAAAAAAAAAAAACTGTAACCCAGAGACCATCTTTTACTGGCAGAAAGATGGATGAGATGATTAAAGGTTGTTTCTAACTTAATTAAAAACATCTGTAACCACTGCAAGTACTGTGCTAGGATGCTAAAGTAGACAGAGATGTACATTACATAAATATATGTAATACTTCAAAGCACTCTCCACTTTTATATGGACTGAGAGGGGCTAACTCTCTGGGATGTGTAGTCCAACTATTTATTAGATTAACAGCCTCACAAATACTACTTTAGTCCTTTTATTCACTAATTATTAGGTAGTTCTATACTTTCAAAGGACCTGATTATACAGTTTATAGAATTGAATTAACAACATTTAGGAAATCATTTGGTCTTTAGTCTTAGCTCCTCAACATAATGAAGTTAGATGGGATGAAAATGAGCCCAGATGTTTTAAATAGGGAGAGGGCTAGATGAGCATTTGGGTGGCAGGTCCCTTCTGAAGTACTGTAGGTAAAGGTCTGTCCCTTAACATGGTTAACTAACAGACTGCTGAGAGGCTGGGATCAAAGCTGAAATTGGAATCCACCTCCTCCCAGGTGAAATGATTACAGTTTAGCCCATGTTCATTATGAACCTTGTTCTTCTGGTTTGTCAGCCTCTCTCTTCCAGCCTTCTAAGAGTGAGTTTGCTTCCTTCTTTCCCTATTACTATGATTCATGAAAAGAGTAATGTTGTTCAGTATGTTTATTTAACCAGATATGGTTTAACCATTCAGAGCTCAGACTTGAGATTAAAGAAAAATTCTGAGATTGAATTCCACTTTCATCATTTATCACTTCCCAGTTTTGTGATTTTAAACAAGTCACTCTAACTGAATAAATCCAGTTTCTTCATTTGTAAAATAGAATAATAATGCCTACTTGATAGTGTTATTGTATGGTATTAAGGTATCTGAAAAATATTCAAGGTGGGACTCAAAATTCAAGATGGTGTTTGTGGAACTGATGAGTTAGTGACTCATGTAAATGAGACTAGGTTTTGCCAAAAGTAGAGAAAATAAATTTTCAGGGAGGCCTGTTAAGCAGGTAGAGGGAAAGATGAATTGGGCGAGGGAGATGGAGAAGGTGTCATGTTCTTTGTCACCTTCCCAATCCCTTGGGTTGATCTTGGTCACTGTGGACAGATTGGAACCAGAAGCTGACAAAAATGACTACTTGGATTTCAGTTAGAGTGGACATGATCTGAGAGAAAGTGGTGTTCTCCTCCTGTAGGGACTGCTGTACCAGCATCTTGAGGACTGTTGGCTCTGAGAGAAGCAAGGGGTAGCACTAGGATGGGTGTTTCCATGGTGAACAACTTATGATGTGGTAGATGGAGGTAACCTCCCATGGCTTAGAGGGCAGTGGATGTTAACCAGATGGAAAGGAGGCATGAGGAAGAAGACACCAGACAAGTTTGCCTCAGGATGATTTGAGATAAGGACCAGTCTGTGAGCAAATGAGAGGCACCCTGTGGAAACACCAGATTGAGAAGGGGGAGTCAGGACTTAAGTTACTATTGTTAGTATTGCCCCATTTCTGCCCCAAACTTGTAAGCACATTCATGCTAAAAAAATACTTTAAAAAGTGCCTACTACTGAAACAGATTAACTCTTTACTGGATGACAATTATGGTTATTAATTATTCATAACTATACCAGTATTTATTGAGAGTTTACTATGTCTCAAACTTTGCTCTAGGCACAGGGGGATGCAGCAATGAACAACAACAAGAGTAAAACAAAACTCTGATCTCATGAAGCTGATATTCTAGTGGGGGATAAAAAGTAAACAAAAATACAATTTTGGATAATGATATACATTATGGGGGAAAAATAGAGAACTAGAGAGTTTGGAGAGAAGTTAGGGAGAGTTGTAGTATTTGAGAAAAGGTTGCATGTGTGTGTGTGCAACAGAAGGGTGTGTGTGTGTGGGAGTTCCCTAATCATACTGTTTGATTTGCAAAGAACAACTGGATAATCATGCAAATAGGACACCTTACATTCCACGTACAAATATTTCAACATGCGTAGTTCAGCATTTTCTCCTTGTTCCAAATTTGTATTTTTGAAAAATAAGCCATTACAACCATTTTCTCAACATTCTAGTAGTTTAGTTTCCATTCAATTCCCAATGTTTTAGAAATACATCTACCACCATGAGATAACATAGACTCTCCGGATGGCCTAGAGAAATCATAGCATGGTAGTCTCAACTGCTGAGAGTGGCTTTATTTTATCTGGCCCCCATATCTTGATATAACAACAGAGTTGGTCTTGCAGAGCAAAGACAAAAATCACCTTCAAGTGTTTGGTGCTGTCTCATCCAATAGTAGGCCTTTGTAGCCACCAGTAGCCTCTATTCTACTACAACCTTCTCTGGTACATTGTGTGTTCAATTGGTATCTCTCAAGCAGGGCGCCCACTGCTGGCACTCATTGGTAAAGCCAAATTAGTTGCTTAGACTCAGGCTACGTTGTTGAGTTGGTGCCCAAACTCTACTAGTTGGTAAATATTTTGAATTGCTCTCCTGCTTTTAAGCGCATACCATTGAAGCTAATTTAAAAAGCCCAGCACAATACATGCAAATACATCCCTACTTATTCTTTGACCATATCCTTGCCCGTATTTTTTCTACAACATGAGAAAGCAACTACTCAGCACCTCTCTCCTCACAATGCCACCTGAACTGTTTCTTTACCCCTGATTCCCCTTTCCTGTGACTCTCAACAGACGGTTAGTTTGTTGAGGTAGGGGCCAGGTCTTACTGATTTTGCTTCACAGAAGCCAGCTGAATGCTTTCCATGAAGAGACACCTAATGAATGTGCCAATTAAGAAACTGTGTCCCAACTTGTTTCTTTCCCCGTGGAAGAGATGAAGAGGAATTTTAAAGAAATTGTTGACAGGTCATTAGCACACTCATCTGATACGTGATTTGGGTTGGTGAGACTGCCTTTCATTTTTAAATTTGAAATATTTCCTAGCTGGGGAGAGGGTGCTTTTAGTAACAGCTTCCCTAGACTACTTAGCTTTCACCAAGGCCAGACTCACTCTGAGGTAGTTTTCTGATTGCACAGGTCTCCCTCAGCCATAAATTTATTAAGGGCACCACAGCTATAAAATTGGGGATGACAGGTTGATATAGTATTTCTGAAGTCACTTCCTGAGATGGGTTGTGATAACAGTGGATCAAAAATCATTCATATTTTTCCAGTAAGTAGTACATGTGTACTTGGTATTGTAACACCCAGAAGAAAACTGATTGAGCGGTATGAATGAATACAAAATTAAAATCTGCTGAAGGGATTGTCTAGATTGTACATACTGTGCAAATATGGGAAATTTTTTTTACTATTATGACAGGTGATTTTGTCTTGTGTATATTCTCAATGCAATTTAATTTTAAGCATTAATTAAAATAGGAATTCATTTTGCATTTCTGGACATCTGGAATTCTGCCCAAGTTAGCCCCTGCTGTGGATTTAGGGTCAGCTATAAATATATATGTGAACAGTCTCTAGTGGGGGCTCTGCTAATTTCTATTAGTTAAGTTCTAATGAAAATGAACACGATGGTGTATTTTAAGAGCCAGTCCTTTTATACTCTAACTTACACCAAACAGCACACTGACATATTTGAGAATTAATATATGGACCCTGCCTGAATAAACAATCTCTGATAAGGTTGTCCAGCTATTGATGAGTGTGATTTCAAGTCCAGGTGGGATCAATGAAGAATTTTTAGATTGACTTTTTCAATAATAAAAGTTCGTGAGAATTAAAAAGTACATATATATGTATGCATATGTATGTATACATATGCAAAATATGTTTATATTTTATATAATTTTTTTAAAAAAGCATAATGCTTCTTAAAGAGACACTTAAAATTTTGAAGTATGATTTTTATTAGAATTTTTTCAAGAGATCTGTGGCTAACAATTGACCAAATCTGCTTTCTCTTCTTCAGGGGCACACAGCAAGACTACATTTCCCAGTTTTCTTTGCAGTTAGGTATAGTCACATGACTGAATTCTCAGCAGTGGAATGTGAGTAGAAGTGACATATTCTATTTCCAGGTCTGATGTAAAAAATCTCCATGGGTGATCAATCTGCCATGTTCATTCTCTTTCAGGATTAAGGCAGATAAACATGGTGACTTTGGAAATCAGGACTTGAAGACTGTAGAGATACATGAGGCAAAGAGCCTGAGTCCCTGACCCACTGACTGAAGAAGAGCTACTGGCAGATTAGGAATATCTATTTGAAATTTAAATGCATGAGAATAAACTTTTATCCTATTGAGTCATTGAAAGTTTTAGTTTATTAGAATAGTTAAATGTGCTGTCTCTTGATTTCCAAACAACTTGTGAATATGAATGGCTGCTGCCAACTGCTCTCCTTGATTCTCTTCACCATAGGCATGCTTCTGCTTCATGTCTAATCTCTCTAACCTGCAAGGTGTTAGGTGATGGTGCCTTGCAAGGCACCTTTTCTCATTGTCTCCTCAGAACTTGGAGATATAGAAAGTTCAGGCTTCAGTGAAGCTTAGGACTTTTAGTACATGTATATTATGAATTAAACAAGTTATACTAAATTGGGCTAGCCTGGGTAACTGTGGAGGCTGTCCTGAGTGATAGATGTTACAAGTGAATACCAACTGAATAACAAGTGAATGTATTCTCCTTCCTTTTGCCATGTCCCAAGCCAAAAAGAAAAGTTCTGGGTTATTAGTATTATTTAAACATGATTTCAAAAATAATTCACTGTTTTCCTTCTCTGGCTATCTTTCAGCAGTTTCATCTTGCCTGTAGTCTCTGCCCAAATGCCATCTCTTTTTTATTTCTTCCTTCTCTCCCATCACTGACTTTTCCTTCATGAGGTTGAGAACTGCTGAGAGAGATTGAGTGGGGGCAACAGTTTTCAAGAGTTGGGAGAAACTCCAGCATCCTAGGGTACAAGGATTTTCTAGTACCATGGGCAGGGGTACACTCTCCCCACTACAACGCTCATGTCAATGGCCCTTATGATATGTTCTTAAGGGGCTAGAGAAGTATGGAGTTGACCCTCTTGGTTTTTCCTCGAATATTCTGAAGAAGGAGTCTTTCATTTATAGCCTTGATGCTAGAGGAAGACGTTATTATAAATTCAAAATAACTATCTCTACAAGTTTCATAAATTGAAAATGGCTTCTAAGCTAGAAACTGACTATATTTCAGAAATAATGGAAGGTAATAGAAAAATATTACTCTCTTAACAAGTCTTTATATTATTCAACTTTACATCTATTGCAAAAATAGCTAAAAACACTAGTTGTTAGCTAGAAGATAGCTTTATGTCACATAAGCTAATATTAGGACACAATCAATATCAGCAGTAGTAGTAGTCTAATAGATAAGATTTTCTGAGACCTCACTATGTGCTAGGCATCATCTCCAACAATCCTATAAAGTTAGTACTATTATAAACATAATCAGAATATAATTATCCATCTATCAAGTGAAGAAATGGAGGTACAGAAGGTTAAGTAACATGACCAATGTAAAAAAATCTACCAGGTCTTAAGGAACTAAGGTGTATTAAATATTGTATTATTTCAGATAATCCTGCAAATTGGAGAAGATACCATAAACACGCTCATTGCAATATTTGATCACAACTACTATTTAATTAACCAAGGATTCCCCCCTCCCCCCACCAAAACCAAAAACCAAAAACAAAAAAAAACTATTGAAAGCAGGCTGACCACTCAGAGAAGGAAGAGATGCACTGTGTTGCAATACAGCCTCTCTTGGCTGGCAAAGTCTCTACGAGGGCAGATAGTGCCTGTGATGCTGTATAAGCAAGGAAGGAGACTTCTGGATGTGAGAAATCTATTTCTTGCTGTGCCTAGGCCTTTTAACATCAGGACACACATCACCATTCAGAAAGAATTTAGAAAAAATCTATACCTTTAACCATCTATATTTACATGTATCCAAGACCTTTTTGGTTCTTGCTTTCTATGCAGATCAACAAAGTTGTGTCCTTACAGAAAGCCTATTTCCCTGTAGCCAATCTCCTGACTCTGATTGTTTTAAAAATTTTATTTATTTTTGTCTGCTTTGGGTCTTCATTGCTGAGCGAGGGCTCTAGTTGTGGTGAGAGCGGGCTGCTCTTCATTGCGGTTGTACGGGCTTCTCCTTGTGGTGGCTTCTCTTATTGCGGAGCACGGGCTGTAGGCATGCGGGCTCAGTAGTCGTGGCGCACGGGCTTAGTTGCTCCGCCGTATGTGGGATCTTCCCCGACCAGGGATCGAGCCCGTGTCCCCTGCATTCTTATCCGCTACGCCACCAGGGAAGTCCTTGACTCTGATTTAATTGGAGATATTTCTGATACTGGGACCATACTCACAAAACTATTTCACTGTAGTTCACACTCAGACCTTGATGGAGAGGTCATGTGGTCATCTCTGCAGCCACCAGTGAACATATATTTATGTTGCTGGTAATTTTCTACTCATAAAATAACTCATACTTGCATATGATTTTTTTCTGGCATAACTTTATATTGTTTATTCATTTTGAGCCTCATTATGAATTTATAGTTGCTCTCCAACTCAATTGGTTCCAATAATTGAACTCAACATTTTCTCACAGTACCACCCCTGTGATCTAGCTGTGACAGTACAGCAATAGAAGACCATCGGATCGAGATTCTTTAGTTTAGCCATAGACAGCTTTGGAAATATCCTTGTTATTTTGCAGTAACAAAATGTCATAGATTAACCTGGAGACTTTCTGCCCCGGATAGAGTCAGCTATTCTCCAAAGAGTCCTGATTCCTCTTGGGGGAATGACAAAAAAATACATTCACGTCATGAATTCTAATCTACTTCTATCTTACCTAAGTCAAAACAGCTTTTGACCTTGTTTTAATATGAAGGTTCATTAATCTAATAGTCCTACCTACTCTCTCTCTACTTTTTTCTTTGAGCTAGAATTTCCCTTGCTCTCTCCCTCCCCCACAAAGAAGCAACATGGCACAATAGTTAAGAAAATGTGCTCTGGTGTCAGATTGCCTACATGTATTTTCTGCATCACCATTCTGCGAGACACTCACAATCTCTTGTGCTTCAATTTCCCTCTATATAAAATACCTGATAGGGTTGTTCTCTATGTACATGTAAACCTCTTAGAACAACGTTTGGTTCAAAATGCTAAATAAACATTAGCTATCATTACTTTTGGAACTATATGTTTTACATTATCATAGGACTCTATGGATTCAAATTGAAATATTGCCTCAAACTAAAAATATTCACTTTATTTTCATGCTTATACCCTTGGCATCCTGGAATTGACTAAAAAATGTGCTGACCTAGATGATCCCCTTTGCCAGCATCACATTAAAAGAATAACTGTCTAATAAGGTAAAGGAATCCTAAACTGTTTATAAGGTGGCACCCCAACTGCACAGTAAAAAAAAAAAAAAAAACCACCCTGGATTCTTATAAAAACATTAATAAAAGGGAGAACAATAACAATGTACTCTTTTAGATTTTTATTAAAATTCTATTTTAATTACTTATTTTCTTGGCCATTTAATTATCACTTTTCTTCCACAAAAACTTTACTGTTGAACTCCAAATGTTTAACAACTTCGAGTGGAACTAGAACCATAATTCATTACTTCTGTAGTTTTTAGAAAGTTATTTATAAATGTCAGGAATACCACAAAATTAATATCAAGGCTCATCAGAAACTTTAAAAATCTTCAGTTCAAAAGTTCATGTGGACCAATTTTAGTAGATTCATAAAGTTACAACTTGCTACCTGGGTGCCACCATATTAAAAAAAACCCTGGAAATACACAAACCAAATTTTCCTTCGTATTATAAAAATTACCTCTATACAATCATTATGAAGTTGTAATGCACAAGAACCATTGAGCTCCAACTATCTTTCTTAATTTTATCACCACATCCTCTATGCAAATCATATGTCCTGGTCAAATTAGTCTTTTCATTTTTTTCCTACTATACCTATGATTTCCTACCTCTATATGTTTGTTCACATAGGTTTCCCACCCAAAAGTCCTTCTCCTTTCACTCTTTCTCCTGCAATCTCATGCCCACTTAAAGAGCTGACTCAAATAAATCATTCTCTATAAAGATGTCCCTATTCTTCCCAACTGGAAATGATCTTCCTCTACTATTTTTGGCGCCCTGTATTACTTACCGTTCCCTGTCTATTCTATTTGTTATTTTCCAATTAGATGTTAAGTTCTTTGGCATCTGTTGGCCACAACAGCTAGTTTGATAAATAATTTATGCTATACTTGACATTCTAGGTGTTGAATGGGGATGAATATGATTTTCACTTCAGTGGAGTAGTGGCATAAGTAGTGAAAGAGGTTGCATGGACTCAGGGGTCAACATCCAGTTCCAGTTCCTCTGTGTTACTTTGAAAAAAATCACCCTGTCTGACATCAGTGTTCTTAGCTCTAAAAGGAATGGGATGCACTAGGTAAACTTTTAAGGCTCTTCTTGCTCTAAGATTGCTTTACTTGGTAATTATTTCCTCTTCCTTTTTACAAATGAAAGTGCATGTTGATTGCTTATCCATAACCATTTTAAATTTGAAAAATATTTTACATTCAGCATTTTACATTTGACAGGAAATTATTGTTAGAAACTGAGAACTATACTAAAGAGATATATTTAAAAATAGAAGTATCAGAAGAATTTCATTTTACTGTCATCTGTTCCAAAGACCTCAAAGATGCTGGTTTAGAAAGGAATCACTCAAACATTTAAAATATATATTAAATACCTCTAGCTTAAGTTTGTTGACTTTGAAATTTGACTGGAGAAAGAAGTATTCATCTAGCCCACTAATTTAAAGAAATATGAAATATTCTTTTGATATTTTCTCAAAATTTGTCAGATGTGTCTTCAAAAAGAAAGATTAAATTTAATTTCTGGTAGACTATCATTCACCTTTATTCCTTTTCCAATTGGAATATATTTTAATTCATGTGTTCAAAAAATCAAGCAAGGAGATATAAAATTATGTTGATTTTTAAATAACATCTTAAGATTTTGCTATATTTGAATTGCCTACTTTCATCCAAATTTAATTCTAAATCAGGGAAGTCATCTTAATTGCAATTAAATAGAATCTTAGGTCTTAATGAATATAACATTGAAGGTATGTTACCCAAATCACCTCAATTTCACAGAAATTAACATTTCAATGCATTTTGCACTGAAATGAAAATATCTTTGAAGAAACAATTATTCAGAAATAAAACATCTGGTGGAGTTGAATCAGAGACTGTGGAAACAGACAGCTTTATAAGCAACAGTTCTGGCAAGCAGTTTTGATGAAACACTAGACTAAAACTAAGATTTTTAATATTCCAGAGAGATTTGGTCTTTCTTTTTTTTCAGTGTTCTCTCTAGGCTTGAAATAGACAGTATGAATTTTCTTCTTTAATGACATGAGACATTCTCAGGAAACAAAATATATTTTTTTCCATAAATATTAACCTCAGGAGGTTTTATTTTCTATTGAGCAAAAAGTTTGCTTCATTAATTTACATGAAAAGACCCTTCTCGGGGACTTCCCTGGTGGTCCAGCGGTAAAGAATCCACCTTCCAGTGCAGGGAATGCGGGTTTGATCCCTGGTCAGGGAACTAAGATCCCACATGCTGCAGGGCAGCTAAGCCTGAGCGCCACAACTTCTGAGCTCACGCGCCTCAATGAGAGAGCCCGCGTGCTGCAAACTACAGAGCCCACACACTCTGGAGCCCTCGCACCACAATTACAGAGCCCACGCACCCTGGAGCCCTCATGCCACAACTAGAGAGAGAAAACCTGCATGCCACTAGAGAGAAGCCCGCACTGCAATGAAAGATCCTGCACACCTCAACGAAGACCCTGTGTGCCGCAACTAAGACCTGATGCAGCCAAAAAAAAGACCCTTCTCAAAAACTGATATCAGCGTGTACAGCTCCACCCCGCCCTGCTACCAGTAATTGGAGAGACTTTACAGTTCCTTAGATTTTAGTTTGATGAGGAGAGATTGTCTTTAACTCATTTGGTCCGAGGAATTCTTGGTGATGTCAAACACTCCAATCTAGTTTGCTATTAAAACTAATTTCAGGTTTTATGTTAAGGGTTTTCTCAACCCTGGCATTCATTATTGACATTTTGGTCTGGATGGTTCTTTGTTGTAGGAATTGTTCTGTGTATTATTGTAGGCTGTTTAGCAGCATCCCTGGTCTCTACCCACTAGATGCCAGTAGCACACATACCCTCTGCCACTCAGTGTGACAGACAAAAATGTCTCCAGACATTGTTAGTCTCCTGGAGGGTAGGGGGAAAATCGACCTCCAGTTGAGAAATACCATTTTAAAGGATTATATTAATGCTAACTCTAAAGCCACCCTCCCAACCACCCCCCCCCCAAATTTGAAGCCCTGTTTCTACACTTACTAGTAATGTGGCCTAGAGCAGGTTAATTAACCTCTCTGAGCCTCAGTGTCTTCATCTGTAAAATAAGGATAATAATTAGCTACCTCATAAGGCCATTGTAAGGATTAAATGAGATGATGCACAAGAACCACTCAGAAGAGTGCCTGGAACAGTAAGCCCTTAGCCAGCATTGGAAAGTATTTTTATTATAATCCCCATAGCCTTTGAATAAAACTTTATTTTTCACAGCAGTGAAAGATTTAAAGGTTTTCTTACCAATTTTCTGAGAGTTATATAATTGATACTAATTAATGGGTATTTTTCCTTTTTAATTCCAGTTAAAATAATTAGAGACAATTTCTTCAACTAATTTTCAAGAAGGGAACATGTGCCATAAGCCTCCCTAGGATTATGTATTGCCCCATCCTAGGGATAGAATCCAGAATATGTTCAAAGGAAAGCATTTTGTAATTTTTTTCTTTTAAATCACAGGCTTACTTAACAAGGTCTAGTTGGACCAAACTTTTACTTTAATAGTAATTGATGCAAATGCTAATAGCTCAACACCTCTAGATTTCAGAACACAGCAGTAACTGAGGCTGCACTGAAAATCTCAGCAGGCCCTGCTCTTATGCTCTCTGTAAACCTGAGGGCTACACTAGAAGAGGGTATGATTAAAACCAGTTCTCAATAACACCACAGGCACCCTCGTGTTTGGAAATGGCAACTGAATCTTTTCCTTAAATTTGAGATTAAAACAGTCACTTGACACCTTATCAAAATAAACACAGGTTGGGTTTATTTAAGAAAATATGGTGCTGAGATTTTAAGGAAATAGATCTTAAATCATCTCCCTGGGTAGCATTTTAAATTGCATTAAAATACAGATACTTAGTCCCTACTCCCTGACATTTCGATCCAGTCATATCTGAAGTATAGCTCTGAAATCAGATTTTTCTAAAGCTTTCTAGGTGATTTTCAGATTTTCAAACAGATTTGGAAGATACTACCTAAAGAAACGGAGAAATACCTATGAAGCTTAAGTAAATTTCTGCAAATAAAATAAAATTTCCCTGATGACTCTGATCATAAAATGCATGATTAATTTATTCATTTACTCATTCTACATGTACTTATTGAGAGCCTACTACATGGCAGGAACTGAGTTAGCCACAGGCAAGGTGAATAACAAGTGAACAGAATAGATCTGGACCCTGCCTTTATAAAGATTATCATTGACCAAGATGGCCTTAACAGTCCCTCAGCTTGACTAAGCTCTAGACAAATTTCTTCCTGACTTTAGGCCCCTGACCTCCCTTTTCTTAGAGCCTTTACTTCAGAAAATTTGCAATTGTAAATTACTTTTCTGCCCCTTTGAGATGTAAATCTTCTAAAATCTTGGAATGTCTTTCTCAAAGAACTGGGAGCCATCCCTTTGAAATATAATCATCAGGAAAGATAGGGCCCCTCTCTCCAGTTTCTATGGGAGGATAGAAGCCTAATTTGTTGGACAAATGCCAATTAGCAAACACAGATGGCCTGATCACATTGACCAACCTCCTTCCTAATGTCCTCCAGTTCTTTTGCATGAGCTCACCACAGTACTTAAAAATCCTACCACCCTTTATTTCAGTGGAATTGAGTTCAATATCTGTCCTCCATATCATTAGTCTTGACTCCTTTTGCAATTGTCTTGAATAAAGTATTTCTTGCCTGTTTTTTCTTTGATATCTATGTCATCGATTTTGATCTTTACTGTTCATAAAAATCACCTGAGTTTGCTAATCCAGTAAATCTGGGTATGATCAATGAATCTGCACTCATAAGCACCTGCGTGATATGAGCAGGACAGAGAAAGAACAGACATTGAAATCCATTGGTGCCCATTGTCTCACCATACATAACATTAAGGACTGGATCATCACAGGCAAAGTCACAAGACCTAGAAGCCAGCTGCAAGGGTTCACAAAGGCCAAATCTTAGACATTTTGACCACTGAAATAATTAAGTATAGCAATTATTTCAGAAACATTGTACAAAATGGAAACCCATGGGTACATACTGATTATAAATAAATGAGTAAGTAATTGTGGAGAAAGGAAGGCTCTTGATTACCGAAGAAGGCTGAGTGATGATTGATTGATGTTAGAGAGGCTGGAGTTTAAAAATCAACCTTTTGCAACTATGACAGTAAAGATTAGTCCATGTAAGAATCACCAAATCAAGGGGGAAATTTTTGATGCAGAGCAGGATATATGCATGGTTGAAGAGTATCTCTCAACAGATTGTTTGTTAATTGCAAGAGAAAAAATAGTAACTACATGATCGTGTAACTGGACCATACCTTGCCCAGGTGACTAAAGTTAACATCAACAATGAAAGGCAGAGGGACATCATGTGCCACTATATGTGATACCCTGAAAAGGACATAAAATTACTTGCATAATATTTATATTAAGAATAATCTAATCATGAGGAAACATTAGAGAAACTCCAAATGATGATCTTTCTATTAAGAAGGAAAGGGGGGAAGGATGTATGTATTCTTCAAAAATGTCAACGTCATAAAAGATAAAGAAAGGCCGAGAAATTATTCCAGATTAAAGGAGACTCAAGAAGTCTGAAAATTAAATGGACTGAGTGATCCTAGACTGGATCTTGTTATGAAGAAAAAATGCTACATAGGCCTTTGTTCCATCTGTTGATAAAATTGCAATACGGTTGATAGATCCCTTAGAGTTAAAAATTATATAATGATTATGTAAGAGAATATCCCAATTCTTAGGACATACACATTGAAACACTGAGGGGTAAAGGGACATACTGTATATAACGTATACCCATGTGGTTCAGAAAAAATATAGGGAGACAGCAAATAATAAAGGTAAAGCAAATGGGGCAAAATATTAACAATGGTGAATCTGTGTAAAACAGATACAAACATTCTTCGTACTATTCTTGTAATGTTCTTGCATGTTCAAAATTCTTTCCAAATAAAAAGTTTAAAATATGCCATTAAAAATGCATGTTTATACAATGAGGAAACCAATAATTCCATAAAGCAAGCCATTGCATGGCCTTTACACAGCTGCAACTAAATATTATGCCCTTAGCCTTTACAGAGGCTTGATTAAGAGGATGGTTTTTGAATATTATTTATTCTGTTGTTTAATGTAAGAAGAAAGCAACCCATTTATGCATTTCTCTGTGACTGCAGAACAAGGGAAGAGCTTGGTTAGGGAAAAGCTTTACTAAAGAAAAAAACTAATAAAATTGTTAATTTCCTTTATCTCAACATGGAGCGCCACGTAGCCCTTTGGTTTTCTTCTTTGCCTTGACAATTTAGAGCCAGTTTTGTTATATTGCAATAACTCTCTTTCAGCCTAGGTTGGCTGGTACAAGAGACAGCACCGTTCTTCAAAGTTTCACCTCCTTCCTTATTATTTACCTGTTTAAGGTCTATGTTGTTGACCTGAAACAAATAGCCTGCCAGGTATTTCACCAGCAAAGATTGGTTTATTTGGATCATCAGAGAATTGCAATTCAGGGTCTCCAATCATGGTGAGCTGCATTCAAGTCCCCACCCAGCAAAGGAAGGAGAACACTTTAATAGAGAGGAAAAGGAAGTTAGGAGGGCTATAGTAAACAAAGAGTCCATGACCTTTTATTGGCTGAGTCCTTGTCAAGAAAGAAGAGGAGTCTTTCTTTTTCCTGTTGGGCACTACTATCATCGCAGGGCATGGAAGCTCCCCTTTTTGGTCTCCCAGCTCTATTTAACTGAGATTTCTGTTTATTCACTTTACAATATTAATGGGCTTCAATTTTGGGGGTGGTATTTTGGGAGTTAAATGATAAACTGCATCAGAGTGTTGAAAATGTTGCATTATAAATCAATATATAAATGGAAATGCTATACTGAAGCAAAAAATGGACTAGGCCTGTCCTCTAGAATTCAGAGGCAACTTTCAGATTTTGATCAAATGCCACAATCTGGGGAACCTCCTGACAAGTATATCTCAAATAGAAATGCCCTTCCCACTATATCCCCCAACTATGGTCACTCTCTATCACTTTACCCTGTTTTATCTATCTGCTTTGCATTTAGCACCAACTTATTATATGTATTTGTGTGTATTGTTTGTCTTCTTCTTCTAAAACATAAATTCTATGGGAGCAAAAGCTTTGCCTACATTTTTGTTTACTGCTAAAACAATGTTTAGCAAATGAATGAATAAAAGAGAGCATGTCCCCATAAATTCATTCCCTGGCTCTTTACTTAAGAGCCAAGGTAAAGTTTTCCATTATATCACAATCTTTACTTCTGTAACAAGATATAAATATTCGATATACATACACAAACACACACATATATATCTGTATATATATATCTGTATATGTATATATCAGTCTTTGATGATTTACAAGGCAGATACTGCCCACCTTATTACCCTCACTAGCAGCAAAGGAATGGAGACTAAGAAATTGTGTGTGTGCATGTGTGTATTATTATACCTTTTTACTTATTTTATTTAAAAGTTCCCCAGACCTTAAGAAAGGAGAAAACATCTGATTCTAGGGATTTGTTTAAAGTGCCTTTGTGTGTGTGTGTGTGTGTATGTGTGTGTGTTGTGTGTGACTAGTGAAACTGGACAGTGGAGGGGTGCTAGAAAGAATAGGATAAGAAGGAAGGAAGAAGTCTCAAAGTTACAAGTGTGAACAGAGTGTGAGGCTGTTGTCTCAGAAGTGCTGAGCAGAATCATCTAGAGAAGGAAGGATGTAGAAGCCATCAAAGGCCACGTTGGCCAGGCCTGCTCACCAGCTAAGGACCCAGTTGGCTTACTGCCCAAGGCACCTGGGAGGGGAGCGAAGAAAACTCAGAAAGGGAGAGGGACAAGAGGCCCCAAAGTCAAACAGTTTGCATTGAGATGGGATTGTCTGTCAATCAAAGGACTTTAAATTTTATCCTTCTAGGGAGTCATTGAAGAGTTTTAAGCAAAGGACTGACACAATTGCGTCTAGTAAAAAAGTCATCTGGTGGTGATGGATACGTATATTAGTTTGAAGGTATACGTTTATCAAAATATCAAGTTGTACATCTTAATCATATACAATTTTTATTTTTTAATTATACCTCAATAAAGCTAGGGGGAAAAAGCACTCTGGTGGCAAGATGGAGAATAGTTTGGAGAGAAGGAAGACCAGAGGCAGGGAAACCAGAGCTATTGATAAAAAACTGGCAGTGGCAGCCCTTTCCCTTTTCTTTACACATGATTGAATTTTCTGAATCAAAAAAAAACTATAGCAAAGATAACCAAATGTAGATTTTCCTCTAAATAACACTACATGTTTTAAAAAATTAATGTTTTTATATTTACATCTCTGTAAGTGTTGGGCCTATTTAGAAGTCTTTTTTTGTTTCTATCCATGGATCATTAAAATGGTTGACTTTTATTTTAAATTTATTAATGTATATGATATTAATCTCTTTGACCAAACTATTTATAAATTTGTTTTTAGAACCTTTGCCATTTCAATTGATGGCATGCTGCGACGATGAAATATCAGGCTGTAACTGTTATTTTCTTCTGAAGAGTTAATCCATTTCATTATTTGCTCTGAAGTAGTGGATCCAGAGCTATAATATTTCATAGTTCTGTTGCTGTTGACAGCCACATTCATTATAAGCAGCCTATTAATCCTACAATGCTTCCTTCAGCTCAAGGATCAGTAAGTTCATCAGACACCCATCTTCTGGAAATCTGCAGGGTGTAGCAAGGAGCTTGGTAAGTAAGAGCACAGATGTTATCAGTTGAAAATTTGACTATTTTTGTAATAGAATTCACTAGTAAGACCTTTGAGCAAGCAAACAGAACTGGCACACACTGCCTGGTATATTATTAGTCAGTGACAAAGTATAAACCAACTACAAAATCTAGGCACGATGTGAGGGGATGACAGCGACTTTCCAAAAGGTATCATGAGCCAATTCCAAAGGTTGTTCTGGACATCTGACTGGGCAAGGCATGACAATGATTTCAGGAGGCCTACTCTCATCTGTATTTGGAGCTTTTACTGCTTTCTCTCTAAAAGTAAAATAAAAAGTCAGTACAACTAAGCTATCAAGTTTAATTGTAGCAAATGGGGAGCAACTGGAGGGTTAAATACCATCCAAATAACCCTTTCCAGACTTTTCTTCACCAGTCATGAATATTAAGCACCTCTTGTTTTTTTCTGCCCTTTCTATGTAAGTTTAACACTCACATTTCATTTAACATATCTATGTCTTACATGTTTCTTAGGTTATTAACTTTTTTGTCCATATATATCTAACTCACCTTATGAGTTTTCCTGTCTTTATAAGTACTACCTTATTTATTAATTGTGCTCAGCATATCTTATGAGTTTCATCTAGCCCATTTGTTTTTCTTATCCTCTATGTCAGAACTGAAGTTCTTAAATAATGCAGCAAACTTGCACTGTAGTAGTTACGCAAAATGAGACTTCTATAATGTTATTATAATTATTAACTGAGTCATATAAGCAGTGATTAATAAATTTAAGCAGTTTAGATAATTAACCAAAAAAAAAAAGGAGAATTGTAGGATTCCACCCCCCCCCCATACTTTTTAAAAATTATTTGCTTCTATGTTATTTCTCTTACCTAACATGAAGGTAACCCTATTATTGTTTTTTCATCTAGTTCTCTAATTTTGCTTTAGTTGGAACTAAGTTAGCTTGAGTAACAGTAAATACTCAAAACAACAACAGCTTAAAAACAAAGTTTATTTCTCTGTCATGTGTGTGAAAGAAGTCTTCCAGCTGAGCAAGAACAAGGAAAGAAAAAAAGAAAGGCAAACCAAACTGAAAAGTTAAACACAAGATGTTTATTTATAGGCATCAGCTAGAACTTAAGTCATATGACCATACTTAAATCAAAGGATGCTGGAAATTATCTTTTTTTCCCCATTGGCCATGAGTCTAGTTAAAAATCAGCATTTAGGGAAAAAGGAGATAACACATATTGGAAGAAGAGTATCAGGCTCTGTCACAAAAGCCTGAGCAGAACCAAAATTTCCACTAAAGTGTAAAAATGTGATTGACCTGTAAATAGGACAAATGTCCTGCCACCTTGTGGGAATACCATCATTTTCTTTCCAATCTAAAACCTGATGTAAATCCAAATCCATATTATTACAACTCTCCCTAAAACGTGCATAATTATGATCAAGTTAGCATATGATTAAACATTTTTCTGTAAGACTTTAGATTCAAAATAACCAATAATTATCTTGTGCAGCATACTTAGCAAATACATCTTATTACCATAATAATGTCAAGATCATATTAAACCAAATATAAAACTTTGGAAACAATTGAAAGTGAACCTAGCTCTCCCTAAACAGGTGCATGCTTTTCTCCTCTCATCACCCTTTTCTATTTGCTTGGGTTGTTTTTCCCCTGAACTTTACATTTTCAGAAAAGTAAACTACTCATCTGCCCTTCAATATGGGTAATTTGTTAAAAGCTAGAACTTTATACATTTCTCTTCCAATCACTGGCTCTAGTCAATTTGAGGTGGTTGATCTCTAGATTTCCTTTGAGATCAAAGGAAATCTTTGGTAAGGAATGATCTACTTTGAGTAGGTCAAAGTAGGCCTTTGAGTTGGTTTCCATGTTAAATTTTCATTCATTGAAGTTCTCCAACCAATAAACCTGGCACTTTCCAACCTCTCAATAGATGATATCTGCCCTACCTGCTTTGGGAGAAAAGACTTAAGGTGGTTGGGCAAGGGGGCTGTAGTGCTGTCTCTATTGTATCCTATAACGCCTGAAGTCTTATGGGAAGGGAAGTAATATTTATTGAAACAATTACTCATTGCTGAACACCAGAAATTGAAGGTTTATTCGATATACTTTAGTGGAATTGTATTGTTTTCTTAAATAATCATACACAAAAATTTCTTGTTAATCTTATTCTTGGATATTTTATGTTTAGCTTTCACTGACGTCTTTTTTTTCCATTATATTTTCAAGTTGATTTTTCTTGGAGTATAAGACAGCTATTGACTTTTATATATTAATTTTGTAGCTAGCTACCACATATATTTTCTTACTGTTTTAAATAAGTTTTTCACTTAATTCTCTTGGGTTGTTCAAATGTACAATGGTATGATCTATGCCTTATATTTTATTCTCCTACCTATTTCTTTTTAGAGGTTTTCTGCTAACCACCATGAGGAATGACAGTCCCTGGTTTATAACTTGACTCCATCTGAGATGTTAGAAGCTTTACACCTATTCACTAAATTAAGTCCCAAAGCTACTTATAAAGTACGTATAATCCATATTTCACAGACGAAAATTACCTAAGGTCACAAAAGTAAATAAGGGAAATAAATATTTTTTGAACCCAGATCTGTTCTCACATTTCATATATTTTCTATGATTTCACAGAATAAACCCAAAAGGAGAAAATATAAGATTCAGTAAAAAAAAGTAGGATCTATTCTCCAGCTAATGCTGGAGATTCTCATCACAGGAAAATCATAAATCAGAAAAGTACCTATTCCAGTTATGTATTGCTGTGTAATACATAACCCAACCTCAAGAGTGTAAAACTATATACATTTTATTATACTCATGGATTCTATAGGGCAGATATTTGGACAAGGTACAGTGAGCATAGTTTGACTCTCTACAGGGCACCACACAGCATGCCACGTTCTGCTAACAGAACTGTTAGGTACAGGTAATGTTGTAGTTTTGGCTGTATGGGTGACAAGATGAGGCTACATAGAGAGGGAGACAATAGAATTTGGAGGCTCTTCCCTGGCAGGCCAGGAACTTTGGATGTTTTTCTGTAGACAGGCTTTAAAGGAACAATGACCAAATTTGCATTTCAGTTTATTCTAACAGCATTTTGAAAGCTATATTGGAGGTGACTGAGGCAGGAAGCAGGGGATATGTTAAGGAGAAATGATGAATGTTTATACTGGGGCAATAGTAGTGAGAACTGCCGTGATTTGCCGGTGGATTATATAAGGAAGTTTGGGATAGGGGTTGAGTCTAGGAGGATTCCAGGCAGAACTGGATATCCCAGCAGATGGTGAGGCTGTGCAGGAGGCCAGAATGACATGGAGGAATAGCAGAATGACATGGAGGGAAAGAGGGATGATGGATTTCATTTGGAAACATTAAATTTGACTTGTCTGTGGGAAATTTCCCCATATTACTTCAAGAGGAATTGTCAGGTAGGTAGCGGTCAGTCTGTGCTACAGTCTGAGGAATCAGCGTATAGATGGAAACTGAAGCCAAGGGTGTGAATGAGATTGTATGGGGAGGTTTTCAGAAATAATAATTTTAAAAGGAATAAGGACAATCACTGGAAAGTACCAATAATTCCATCCAAAGCTGAGTAGGAAGATCAGAGAGCTAGAGGAAAAACTAAGAGAAAGTGGATCTGTAAAGTAACTGAAGGAGAATGTCAAGGAGTTTTTGCTCCATAGGTTCATTTGAACTCTGTGACTGAAACAAAGATATTCTCTCTCTAATGCTAAGGATTGGGCTCCTTAAATCATCAATAGGAGAAATTTTTAGTGACAGCAAAGAAAGCTGTAGTGGTTCTTGCTTTTGTCTGCCCATATCTTTTTTTTTTTTTTCTGGCAGTCCCTCTACCTGCCTGGTTTCCTGAGTGGAGGGCCAATCATTGGAATCCATCTTGCTGGTCATAGTGATTGGTTCACAGTATATGCGTGGGAGGAGCCACACTGTTTTCCCTTTCTTTTCTTTCTTTCTTTTTTTTTTTTTGCCTCCTTCTCTCCCCTTTCTGGAGTTGTATCCTATTGCTTGCAACAAGAGCTGATATTGGCTGGTTTTAACAGCTGGCATTTTTTATATGGTGTCTGTTCCAACTGGCCAATTGTTAAATATACTGAATATGATCCCTGTTGCCAACAAAACATGTTAACTGATTCAGATGTTTAGACTAACTGAAGAACAGAGTTTGATCTGAAAGGAAGCTGTAAAGTACCTGAAACAGGCAACCTGTAAATTATGACCCAATTATTTTCAGGAAATATCAATCTAAAGTGAGGCTTTGTAAGTTGAAGTACACTTACGATTTTCAGGGCTTTTGCATCAGAAGGACAAATGAGTGAGCATGCTAAGGATGCTGGCCAGGAAGTTGTTGAAATGATGTACCAGGAAGGAAGAAGAGTCAGAAAGGGGCTCACTGATTTGGAGAGAAAGGTGGAGTCAAGAGACTTGAGGTCTCTATGGGGCCAGAGTGGAAATAAGGGGGCTGGACACACTGAAGGATGAGAACTTATGGTCTGAGAATGAGGGACTGGAGTGCTGTTATTGAATATGCATAGCCATCCTGGCTGGAGACAAGTTCTAGGGTGTGAGTAAGGAATGAGGTAGTGAAAGGGAGCGAGGTGGAAACTCAGTGTTTAGTATGTTGAGAAACAGGATAGGACTTTGGATGCATCTGCTAAATGGACGCTTGACATCTGTTAGGATTTCATGAGGACAAAATATAAATGAAGCAAATGTGTGTGAGTTAAGACATATACATCACTACTGTTGCATTCTGTCTCATGATATCTTTACAGATTAGATTTCAAGATGTTTAAGAATATTTCCTTGACTCCCAGCTTTCCTAATGATGGGTCTAACAGCCTAGTTCCTCCCTCACTTCATATCATTAAGGTTATATTTAAAGCATGTGCTATGGGAAAAATATAATATGAATCTTGATAGTCAGATATTTTATAGGTGAACATGCTTTTTCAAGACTGAAATTCAGGGTTTCTGAATTTGTAACAATATTCTCTCCAAAACAGGAGTGAGTAGAACACCTTGATGAATTATTATTTCTTGAGAATATATTTTCCCATTTTTCTAGTCTCACTTGAAATCATTTTCCATAGTTTATGGAATAACAGTCTAAGTATTTATAAGTCATGGAGATAGTAATTTTGCTTTGAGATATAATTACAAATCAACATGTAGAAGTGCTAAAACAGAAATTTTTCTAATTTAAATAATAACACCAGTATTTATTTCAGATATTCAAATATTGTCTTAAAAAGAGGAGACAATTACAGTTGTAGGTGAAAGGCTAGGAGTATTTATACCAAACAGAAATGTGGTAATTCAGAGAAAACGGGTAAATGCCCATAGTAAACCAAGCATGCTGATACAGTGTTTAAGACTGACCAAAGAAAACCTCAAAATGTTTGAGCCCTCATCTTAATGCTCCTTTTTTTGTGTGTGTCAGGGGGAAGCTCAGCTGGGTGCTCTGTGATGACCTAGATGGCTGGGATGGGGGGGTGGGAGGGAGGTCTAAGAGGGAGGGGATATATGTATACATATAGCTGATTCACTTCACTGCACAGCAGAAACTAACGCAACATTGTAAAGCAATTATACCCCAATAAAAAAAAAATAAAATAAAAAACAAAAGAAACCAAACAAAAATTAATGCTCCTTTTAATGAAGGCAGTTTGACACAAAGTCCATAGCTTCCCTTATGTATTAAAAAACTCTCAAGAGACCATATACTTTCATGCTCCTGTTTTTAGATTCAACAACACTTTACAATTTTTTCTCAAAATATTCCTAGGAAGAAATTCCCAAATATTTATCAAGTATTTTTTCATTGTCCCATAAGAAATCTTCCTCAGATTCTAATTCAAAGTTTTTTAGTGCAATTAAAGGATATGGAAGGAGTTACATGGATTTAGTGCTTACAACAGGAATAGTTTCTTTAAAATCTGAATAATTCATGATACCAATTCAATAAACCAAGTGAAAATGATCACCTTGCTTTCTGGGCCCTAAAAAGACAGCAGGTGGAATCACTTATCTGAGTCACTGATGGGCTAGGTGAAGAAGATGGAAAAGACCTGAGGCAGATATTTAAGAGGCAAGCACTATACAACCATAGGGATATGTCTGAATAATCTATTCTCCTTCTTGGAATGGCCCTTCTTTCTCTTCTCCATGATCTTTTAGCACAAACGTCTTTTCTCTGTGGAGTGTTCATTCATCCACTTCCCCAGACAGAGGTCATCCCTTTGCACACAGCTCTTCATAGATATGCATATGTAACCCATTGTACTGTAATAATTTATTTAATGCCTCTCAGGCCATAGTGAGGTTCCTCAGGAGTCCTTCATGTCTGGTTCAGTGCCAGAAATGTTAGATTCATTATAAAAGACTTATTGAGGGAGGGGCAAGATGGCGGAAGAGTAAGACGCGGAGATCACCTTCCTCCCCACAGATACATGAGAAATACATCTACACGTGGAACTGCTCCTACAGAACACCCACTGAACGCTGGCAGAAGACGTCAGACCTCCCAAAAGGCAAGAAAATCCCCACGTACTTGGGTAGGGCAAAAGAAAAAAGAAATAACAGAGACAAAAGAATAGGGACGGGACCTGCACCAGTGGGAGGGAGCTGTGAAGGAGGAAAGGTTTCCACACACTAGGAAGCCCCTTCGTGGGCAGAGACTGCGGGTAGCAGAGGGGGGAAGCTTCGGAGCCACGGAGGAGAGCGCAGCCACATTGGTGCGGAGGGCAAAGCGGAGATTCCCGCACAGAGGAGCGGTGCCGACCAGCACTCACCAGCCCGAGAGGCTTGTCTGCTCACCTGCCGGGGCGGGCGGGGGCTGGGAGCTGAGGCTCGGGCTTCGGTGCTAGCCGGGAGGGAGTCCGGGAAAAAGACTGCAGCTGCCGAAGAGGCAAGAGAATTTTTCTTGCCTCTTTGTTTCGTGGCGCAAAAGGAGAGGGGATTCAGAGCACCGCCTAAACGAGCTCCAGAGACGGGCGCGAGCCGCGGCTATCAGCGCGGATCCCACAGCAACAGGGACGCAGAGGGAAAAACGGAGAGATTCCCGCACAGAGGCTCGGCGCCGAGCAGCACTCACCAGCCCGAGAGGCTTGTCTGCTCGGCCGCCGGGGCGGGCGGGGGCTGGGAGCTGAGGCGCGGGCTTCGGTCGGATCGCAGGGAGAGGACTGGGGTTGGCTGCCTGAACACAGCCTGAAGGGGCTAGCGCACCACAACTAGCCAGGAGGGAGCCCGAGAGGAAGTCTGCGGCTGCCGAGGAGGCAAGAGACTTTTTCTTGCCTCTGTTTCGCGGCGCGCAAGGAGAGGGGATTCAGAGCGCCACTTAAACAAACTCCAGAGACGGGCGCGAGCCGCGGCTGTCAGCGCGGACCCCAGAGACGGGCGTGAGACGCTAAGGCTGCTGCTGCCGCCACCAAGGAGCCTGTGGGCGAGCACAGGTCATTCTCCACACCGCCCCTCCCGGGAGCCTGTGCAGCCCGCCACGGCCAGGCTCCCGTAATCTGGGGACAACTTCCCCGGGAGAGCGCACGGCACGCCTCAGGCTGCTGCAACGTCACGCCGTCTTCTGCCGCCGCAGGCTCGCCCCGCCTCCTCCGTACCGCTCCCTCCCCCCGGCCTGACTGAGCCAGAGCCCCCGAAGCAGCTGCTCCTTTAACCCCGTTCTGTCTGGGCGGGGAACAGACGCCCTCAGGCGACCTACATGCAGAGGCGGGTCCAAATCCAAAGCTGAACCCCGGGAGCTGTACGAACAAAGAAGAGAAAGGGCAATCTCTCCCAGCAGCCTCAGAAGCAGCGGATTAAAGCTCCACAAACAACTTGATGTGCCTGCATCTGTTGAATACCTGAATAGACAACGAATCATCCCAAATTTAGGAGGTGGACTTTGGGAGCAGGATATGTTAACTTCTCCCCTTTTCCTTTTTTTGTGAGTGTATATGTGTATGGTTCTGGGTGAGATTTTGTCTGTATAGTTTTGCTCTCACCGTTAGTCCTAGGGTTAGGTCCGTCCGTTTTTTTTTTTTTGCTTAAAAAATTTTTTTCCCTAATAAATGTTTTCTTAATAATTTTTTCCTTATTTTCTATTTCTAAAAAAATTAAAAATTTTTTTCATAAGTTTTTTCATATTTTTTATTTTAAAAAATTAAAATTTTTTTTTCTTAATAAATTTTTTCTTAATAATTTTTTTAGTATAAAAAATTAATAAATCTATTTTTAAAAATTAAAAAAATTTTTTTTCTTAATAAATTTATTCTTAATGATTTTTTTTCTTATTTTTTATTATAATTGCTTTATTTTATTTTATTTTATCCTCTTTCTTTCTTTCTTTCCACTTTTTCTCCCTTTTATTCTGAGCCGTGTGGATGAAAGGCTCTTGGTGCTCCAGCCAGGCATCAGGGCTGTGCCTCTGAGGTGGGAGAGCCAACTTCAGGACACTGGTCCACAAGAGACCTCCCAGCTCCACGTAATACCAAACGGCAAAAATCTCTCAGAGATCTCCATCTCAACATCAAGACCCAGCTTCACTCAACGACCAGCAAGCTACAGTGCTGGACACCCTATGCCAAACAACTAGCAAGACAGGAACACAGCCCCATCCATTAACAGAGAGGCTGCCTAAAATCATAATAAGGCCACAGACACCCCAAAACACACCACCAGACGTGGACGAGCCCACCAGAAAGACAAGATCCAGCCTCATCCACCAGAAAACAGGCACTAGTTCCCTCCACCAGGAAACCTACACAACCCACTGAACCAACCTTAGCCACTGGAGACAGATACCAAAAACAACGGGAACTACGAACCTGTAGCTTGTGAAAAGGAGACCCCAAACACAGTAAGATAAGCAAAATGAGAAGACAGAAAAACACACAGCAGATGAAGGAGCAGGGTCAAAACACACCAGACCTAACAAATGAAGAGGAAATAGGTAGTCTACCTGAAAAAGAATTCAGAATAATGATAGTAAGGATGATCCAAAATCTTGGAAATAGAATAGACAAAATGCAAGAAACATTTAACAAGGACGTAGAAGAACTAAAGAGGAACCAAGCAACGATGAAAAGCACAATAAATGAAATTAAAAATATTCTAGATGGGATCAATAGCAGAATAACTGAGGCAGAAGAACGGATAAGTGACCTGGAAGATAAAATGGTGGAAATAACTACTGCAGAGCAGAATAAAGAAAAAAGAATGAAAAGAACTGAGGACAGTCTCAGAGACCTCTGGGACAACATTAAACGAACCAACATTCGAATTATAGGGGTCCCAGAAGAAGAAGAGAAAAAGAAAGGGACTGAGAAAATATTTGAAGAGATTATAGTTGAAAACTTCCCTAATATGGGAAAGGAAATAGTTAATCAAGTCCTGGAAGCACAGAGAGTCCCATACAGGATAAATCCAAGGAGAAACACACCAAGACACATATTAATCAAACTATCAAAAATTAAATATAAAGAAAACATATTAAAAGCAGCAAGGGAAAAACAACAAATAACACACAAGGGCATCCCCATAAGGTTAACAGCTGATCTTTCAGCAGAAACTCTGCAAGCCAGAAGAGAGTGGCAGGATATACTTAAAATGATGAAGGAGAAAAACCTACAACCAAGATTACTCTACCCAGCAAGGATCTCATTCAGATTTGATGGTGAAATTAAAACCTTTACAGACAAGCAAAAGCTGAGAGAGTTCAGCACCACAAAACCAGCTTTACAACAAATGCTAAAGGAACTTCTCTAGGCAAGAAACACAAGAGAAGGAAAACACCTACAATAACAAACCCAAAACATTTAAGAAAATGGGAATAGGAACATACATATCGATAATTACTTTAAATGTAAATGGATTAAATGCTCCCACCAAAAGACACAGACTGGCTGAATGGATACAAAAACAAGACCCATATATATGCTGTCTACAAGAGACCCACTTCAGACCTAGAGACACATACAGACTGAAAGTGAGGGGATGGAAAAAGATATTCCATGCAAATGGAAATCAAAAGAAAGCTGGAGTAGCAATTCTCATATCAGACAAAATAGACTTTAAAATAAAGACTATTACAAGAGACAAAGAAGGACACTATATAATGATCAAGGGATCGATCCAAGAGGAAGGTATAACAATTGTAAATATTTATGCACCCAACATAGGAGCACCTCAATACATAAGGCAAATACTAACAGCCATAAAAGGGGAAATCGACAGTAACACAATCATAGTAGGGGACTTTAACACCCCACTTTCACCAATGGACAGATCATCCAAAATGAAAATAAATAAGGAAACACAAGCTTTAAATGATACATTAAACAAGATGGACTTAATTGATATTTATAGGACATTCCACCCAAAAACAACAGAATACACATTTTTCTCAAGTGCTCATGGAACATTCTCCAGGATAGATCATATCTTGGGTCACAAATCAAGCCTTGGTAAATTTAAAAAAATTGAAATCGTATCAAGTATCTTTTCCGACCACAACGCTATGAGACTAGATATCAATTACAGGAAAAGATCTGTAAAAAATACAAACACGTGGAGGCTACACAACACACTACTTAATAACGAAGTGATCACTGAAGAAATCAAAGGGGAAATCAAAAAATACCTAGAAACAAATGACAATGGAGACACGACGATCCAAAACCTATGGGATGCAGCAAAAGCAGTTCTAAGAGGGAAGTTTATAGCAATACAAGCCTACATCAAGAAACAGGAAACATCTCGAATAAACAACCTAACCTTGCACCTTAAGCAATTAGAGAAAGAAGAACAAAAAAACCCCAAAGCTAGCAGAAGGAAAGAAATCATAAAGATCAGATCAGAAATAAATGAAAAAGAAATGAAGGAAACGATAGCAAAAATCAATGAAACTAAAAGCTGGTTCTTCGAGAAGATAAACAAAATTGATAAACCATTAGCCAGACTCATCAAGAGAAAAAGGGAGAAGACTCAAATCAATAGAATTAGAAATGAAAAAGGAGAAGTAACCACTGACACTGCAGAAATACAAACGATCATGAGAGATTACTACAAGCAACTCTATGCCAATAAAATGGACAACCTGGAAGAAATGGACAGATTCTTAGAAATGCACAACCTGCTGAGACTGAACCAGGAAGAAATAGAAATTATGAATAGACCAATCACAAGCACTGAAATTGAAACTGTGATTAAAAATCTTCCAACACACAAAAGCCCAGGACCAGATGGCTTCACAGGCGAATTCTATCAAACATTTAGAGAAGAGCTAACACCTATCCTTCTCAAACTCTTCCAAAATATTGCAGAGGGAGGAACACTCCCCAACTCATTCTACGAGGCCACCATCACCCTGATACCAAAACCAGACAAAGATGTCACAAAGAAAGAAAACTACAGGCCAATATCACTGATGAACATAGATGCAAAAATCCTCAACAAAATACTAGCAAACAGAATCCAACAGCACATTAAAAGGATTATACACCATGATCAAGTGGGGTTTATTCCAGGAATGCAAGGATTCTTCAATATACGCAAATCAATCAACGTGATACATCATATTAACAAATTGAAGGAGAAAAACCATATGATCATCTCAATAGATGCAGAGAAAGCTTTCGACAAAATTCAACACCCATTTATGATAAAAGTCCTGCAGAAAGTAGGCATAGAGGGAACTTTCCTCAACATAATAAAGGCCGTATATGACAAACCCACAGCCAACATTGTCCTCAATGGTGAAAAACTGAAACCATTTCCACTAAGATCAGGAACAAGACAAGGTTGCCCACTCTCACCACTATTATTCAACATAGTTTTGGAAGTGTTAGCCACAGCAATCAGAGAAGAAAAAGAAATAAAAGGAATCCAAATCGGAAAAGAAGAAGTAAAGCTGTCACTGTTTGCAGATGACATGATACTATACATAGAGAATCCTAAAGATGCTACCAGAAAACTACTAGAGCTAATCAATGAATTTGGTAAAGTAGCAGGATACAAAATTAATGCACAGAAATCTCTTGCATTCCTGTATACTAATGATGAAAAATCTGAAAGTGAAATTAAGAAAACACTCCCGTTTACCATTGCAACAAAAAGAATAAAATATCTAGGAATAAACCTACCTAGGGAGACAAAAGACCTGTATGCAGAAAATTATAGGACACTGATGAAAGAAATTAAAGATGATACAAATAGATGGAGAGATATACCATGTTCTTGGATTGGAAGAATCAACATTGTGAAAATGACTCTGCTACCCAAAGCAATCTACAGATTCAATGCAATCCCTATCAAACTACCACTGGCATTTTTCACAGAACTAGAACAAAAAATTTCACAATTTGTATGGAAACACAAAAGACCCCGAATAGCCAAAGCAATCTTGAGAACGAAAAATGGAGCTGGAGGAATCAGGCTCCCTGACTTCAGACTATATTACAAAGCTACAGTAATCAAGACAGTTTGGTACTGGCACAAAAACAGAAATATAGATCAATGGAACAGGATAGAAAGCCCAGAGATAAGCCCACGCACATATGGTCACCTTATTTTTGATAAAGGAGGCAAGCATATACAGTGGAGAAAAGACAGCCTCTTCAATAAGTGGTGCTGGGAAAATTGGACAGGTACATGTAAAAGTATGAAATTAGAACACTCCCTGACACCATACACAAAAATAAACTCAAAATGGATTAAAGACCTAAGTGTAAGGCCAGACACTATCAAACTCTTAGAGGAAAACATAGGCAGAACACTCTATGACATAAATCACAGCAAGATCCTTTTTGACCCAGGTCCTAGAGAAATGGAAATAAAAACACAAATAAACAAATGGGACCTAATGAAACTTAAAAGCTTTTGCACAGCAAAGGAAACCATAAACAAGACCAAAAGACAACCCTCAGAATGGGAGAAAATATTTGCAAATGAAGCAACTGACAAAGGATTAATCTCCAAGATTTACAAGCAGCTCATGCAGCTCAATAACAAAAAAACAAACAACCCAATCCAAAAATGGGCAGAAGACCTAAATAGACATTTCTCCAAAGAAGATATACAGATTGCCAACAGACACATGAAAGAATGCTCAACATCATTAATCATTAGAGAAATGCAAATCAAAACTACAATGAGGTATCATCTCACACCGGTCAGAATGGCCATCATCAAAAAATCTACAAACAATAAATGCTGGAGAGGGTGTGGAGAAAAGGGAACACTCTTGCATTGTTGGTGGGAATGTAAATTGATACAGCCACTATGGAGAACAGTATGGAGGTTCCTTAAAAAACTAAAAATAGAACTACCATACGACCCAGTAATCCCACTACTGGGCATATACACTGAGAAAACCATAATTCAGAAAGAGTCATGTACCAAAATATTCATTGCAGCTCTGTTTACGATAGCCAGGACATGGAAGCAACCTAGGTGTCCATCATCGGATGAATGGATAAAGAAGATGTGGCACATATATACAATGGAATATTACTCAGCCATAAAAAGAAATGAAATGGAGGTGTTTGTAATGAGGTGGATGGAGTTAGAGTCTGTCATACAGAGTGAAGTAAGTCAGAAAGAGAAAAAGAAATACAGTATGCTAACACATATATATGGAATCTAAGGAAAAAAAAAAAAAAAAGGTCATGAAGAACCTAGTGGCAAGATGGGAATAAAGACACAGACCTACTAGAGAATGGACTTGAGGATATGGGGAGGGGGAGGGGTGAGATGTGACAGGGTGAGAGAGTGTCATGGACATATATACACTACCAAATGTAAAATAGATAGCTAGTGGGAAGCAGCCGCATAGCACAGGGAGATCAGCTCAGTGCTTTGTGACCACCTAGAGGGGTGGGATAGGGAGGGTGGGAGGGAGGGAGTTGCAAGAGGGAAGAGATATGGGAACATATGTATATGTATAACTGATTCACTTTGTTATAAAGCAGAAGCTAACACGCCATTGTAAAGCAATTATACTTCAATAAAGATGTTTAAAAAAAAAAAAAGACTTATTATCATTAGAATGGTTACTTTATTCAACACATTAAAACAGTCAAGGCACCATACTTTACTCAAGTGGCAAAAGGATGTGGTTACAATTTGATGTTAAAGAAATTAGATATCTTCCCCTTAATGTCTTTTAATCCGCCTGTCAGAATTATAAGGCAAGGGTGGGAGTGGTCAGCTAACTCAGCTACTTGAGATTCTGGGACTTCCTGAGATCACAGGGAGAGAGATATGAATAGGCTGAAGATGTATAATATCGACCAACTTTTATGAAGAAATGATAATCTGGGAAACATCTGACATTTTCCTGAGGTCAGAGATCAACCCAGCTGTATGTATTATGGTGTTTTCAATCCAAATTAGTGTTGTCAACATTAAAAAAAATGCTTTTGTGGGTGGAAGATTCTCATGAAATAATCCAAGAAACAAGAGCAGGGGAAGGGAGACAGCCTGGTGAAGTCAGGACAAGTCACGGGTGTTAGTTTTAGTTAGATTCCCTATCAGCTTGGGCACTTCCCAGATGTGTGCATTTGAGTGCATGATTTAGTCTTCTCTGATTTAATCTCAGCACCTTTAAAATAGCAAAAGTATGTGTCTCATTGTTCTGTTTTTATAATTAAATGAGACTGGGTATATAAAGCATATAAAAAAGGGTAGGTATCAATAAATTTTAGCCTTCTTATTTTATCTGAAATCTAACCAATATTTATTCCATAGTTGAATAGTTCTTGAACTTCAGTGTGCATAAGAATAGGCTTGAATTCTTATTAAATTGCATATTTTTGAGCATCACTACAAGAAATTTTGATCCAGTTGGTCTATGAGGCCCAGAAATCTTTTAAACAAGTCTTTCAGGTGATTCTGATATAAGTGCATTTAAAAGACCACACTTTAAGCAAAATACCACCAAGAACCATTTAGGTAGAATGGTAGATGTGTAGTATATGGTACAATGTATTTATAATTTTATGTAGGCTAGAGTTCAGTGATGATAATATAAGTCTATAAGAAAGGGGAAAAGTATGGGTCTAGTTGGTTTCAAAACAATAGACAATTTTTTCAAGATTCTAAAGGAAAGGACACTGTCACTTTTACTGTGAGAAATGTTACCCGCCCGTCCCCCCCCCACCCGGCCCTGCACCCTGCAGCTCTCCTGTTATCTAAACACAGCAGCACCAGCCAGCCAAGGAATGATTGTGAACCCCTTGAAATCTGTGGTCATACTGACAAAGATGGTCTCCCTGAACAACTTCATTCAGGCTTCTCTGAACTCTCTTCTGAACTAGGCCGGAACTTCCACATGCCCCACCCCTCCCTGTCCCACTGCTGGGCCTGCACAGCCCAGATGTAGCAAGAATCCCGCCAAGTCAGTTTAGAGAGAATCTCACCACCCTTGATATTTAATCACCCTGGCCTGCTTTTAGCAAGAATCCTATTAGGTCAGTTTAGCAAGAGTTTCCCCACCCTTGATATCTCCTCTTAGTAGTTTTCCATCCACCGACCCCTCATTCTGCTCCTTGGCTCTAAATCCCCATGTGTCCTTGTAGCATTTGGAATTGAGCCCAGTTCTATACTGAGGTCTCTTTTCTCCTCATCTGTTTTTACTGCTTTAACTCCTGTCTAGCTGTGATTCTCTTTAACCATATATAAATGTTAAGTCTATTTCTGTACCCACAGAGTGCTGCTCACCACAGTACCTACTGTACTTAACACATGTGCACATTTTTATGAGTAAGTAACACAGAGAACGTGCCTTCCCCAGGCATTTGAAACACCTCACAACACTTTATATTCGGAAACTGCCTCCCCCACTTTCTCAGTGCTTCTACAACTTCACTTCCTCTAAATGGCAAGAATTAAGTTTTCCTAGAAGTCTTTTTTCTTTCTGATACCTCTCCTTTCCGTATTTCCCCCACCTCTAAGCTCCTGGCAAACACTTTTCTACTCTGCGTTTCTATGAGTTTCACTTTTAAAATTTGTTTTTAGATTCCAAAAATAAATGATACCATGCAGTATTTTATCTTTCTCTGTCTGATTTATTTCACTTAGCATAATCCCCTCAAGATTGTCACAAATGGCAGGATATTTTTTCATGGCTGGATAATGTTCCACTGTGTATATGTATCTCTACATATCTCACAACTTCTTTATTTATTCATCCACACTTAGGTTGTCTCCATACCTTGGCTATTGTGAATAATGTTGCAACAAATATGGGGGTGTGTATGTCTCTTGATATACCCAGAAGTGGAATTTTTGGATCATATGGTAGTTCTATTTTTAATTTTTTGAGGAACCTCCATACTGTTTTTCATAGCTGTACCAATTTACATTCCTACTAGGCTTCCCTTTTCTCCACAGCCTTGCCAATACTTATTGTCTCTTGTGTTTTTGATGATAGCCATTCTAACAGATGTGAGGTAATATCTCATTATAGTTTTGATTTGCATTTCCCTGATGATTCGGGATGTTGAGCACCTTTTCCTGTACCTATTGACCATATGTAAGTTTTCTTTGGAAAAATGTCTAATCAGAGTCTTTGCTCATTTTTTTAATTGGATTTTTTTCTATTGAGTTGTATGAGTTCTTTATATATTTTGGATATTAACCCAAATTATCAGATATATGATTTGCAAATATTTCTCCCATTCCAAAGGTTGCCTTTTCATTTTGTTGATGGTTTCCTTTGCTGTACTGAAGCTTTTTAGTTTGATGTAGTCTCACTTGTTTATTTCTGCTCTTGTTGCCTATGCTCTTTTTGTCAAATCCAATAAATCATTGCCAAGATTAATATCAAGGATCTTACCCTCTATGTTTTCTTCTAGGATTTTTATGGTTTCAGTTCTTATGTTCAAATCTTTAATCCATTTTTAGTTGATTTCTGTGTATGGTGTAAGGTAGACATCCAGTTTCATTCTTTTGCATGCGGTTTTCCAGTTTTCCCAGAATCATTTATTGAAGAGACCATCCTTTACTCAGTATATTCTTGGCTCCTTTGTTGTAAATTAATTGATCATATAAGCATGGGTTTATTTCTGGGCTCTCTGTTCCATTCAATTGATCTATGTCTGTTTTTATGCCAATACCATAATATTGTGATTACTGTAGCTTTGTAATATAGTTTGATAGGAATCTTTGTGGAACAGTTGCCTAAGTACCATCATAATTTCTAAAATAATATCTGACAGTCCTTTCCTTGGTCTATTCTTTACATGAAGACTCTTTGATTGGCAAACGATAGAGTATCAAGTTCAATGACAAAGAGAAATATATTGATTCACAAAGCTTAAAAATACCTGGCTAAGGTTAGCTTCAGACAGGGTTTTATCTAGGAGTTCAAAAAATGAAGGTCATCCTTCTGTTTCTCATTATCTTTTGGCTCTGCTTTGTACTGTTATTTTTATACTTTGGCTCTGCATGATGGCTTCTTTAAGCTCTAGGCTCATATTACTGTGACTATTGGCAATCCCAGTGCAGAAAAGAGAGTATCTTTTTTTTGGTAACCCCTCAAACAAGTCCAAGGATTTACCATATCGGACAATTCTGAGTTACTTACTCATCAATGTAAGGGATACAATACTTCACTTGGCCAGGCCTAGGATACGTGTTTTACTCCAAATCTGAAATATATAGATGAAGAATGGGTAGAAATTGTTTTCTTAAGAAATTGCAAGGTACCATTATTAGAAGAGGAAATGGATATCAGGTGATTAAAAAAACCAACTTATTTCCCCAAATTCTTTTGGGTCTCTGGGCTTTTTCAGTCCTTATATTCTATACCTGAAAATTCCTTCCCCAACTCTCTTTCTGGTGACCGCCTAAATATCCTTTCAGAACCAAGTCAAATATCATCTCAAGGTGTCAGAGTCTGCTTAAATGTCATCTTATCAGGGGGTGTTTACTTACTACCCTGTTCTGTCTACTTTCTTATTTCCTTACTCTAATCTTTTATTCTGCACAGCACTTTTTACCATTTGTCACATTATGTATTTTCTACATCTCCTTACTAGAAGGTCAGCTCAGAAGGGCAGGAATTTTTGACTGCTTTTTACTGTTGTATCACCAGTGCCTAGAAGAGTACCTAGTACCTAAGAGGTGCTCAATAAATACCTGTTAAATGAATGGATAAATGAATGAACTCATCTCCTACCTCCTTAGTGCATGTCAATACCTACCTCCATGTCCTGTCAATACCTTGTATATATTTCTGTTCTGGTGCTAGCACATTGCAGTCTACCTACAGGGATACGTGTATCCCTGGGTGGCCTAACCAAACATTTGCTTAATTGTATCAATCACTCCCTCTACTCTTGGAGCTCTAAGTCTTCATGAATTGTGCTCCCACTAAGTATTAGGGCATCTGTTTTATATTCAGTTTTCTCTTCTTTCTTTCTTTCTTTCTTTGGTTGTGCTGGGTCTTAGTTGCAGCAGATAGGCTCCTTAGTTGCAGCTCGAGGGCTTCTTAGTTGTGGCTTGCCAGCTCCTTAGTTGTGGTATTTGGGATCCTAAATTGTGGCATGCAAAATCTTAGTTGCGGCATGCATGTGAGATTTAGTTCCCTGACCAGGGATCGAACCCAGGCCCCCTGCATTGACAGCGTGGAGTCATAACCCCTGTGCCACCAGGGAAGCCCCTATATTCAGTTTTCTTAATTGGCTTCATTAGTCTGACTGTCAGCATCTGGGAATGTAGACATTTCCCAATCACCCTTTGTTAATTTATTCATGTTTAGTTGGTAATTATTTATTTATTTTCCTAGTTTTATTGAGAAATAATTGACATACATCACTGTATAAGTTTAAAGTGTACAGCATGTCATTTGGTATTTGTTGAGGCTGTGTTAGGATGCTGGGATAGTTCAGGAGCTAAGATTATAAGAGAGAAGGAAATATTTCTACTTATGACATATAATCTTAATAGTTAAGTATATCTTGGATTTATTCTAATCTCTCATTTAAAATAAACCACCATAACAAAACAATTATTAGCTTAATTTCCTGAGATTATTGCTTTTTCATAACCAGGTTTGCTATATATTTTGCAAAAAAAATTAGTCCTAAGAAGCCAGAAGACCTGCATTCTAGTACGGATTCTACTATGATTATCTTCATGGTGTCAAATACATCATTTCATTCGTCTGAACCTTCCACCTTGATCCTCACAACCCCCTCTGCTTCATCTTTTTTACCCTATGTAACCCCTGTCCTCATCTCAGTTTCCCTCCCTCCACCTTCTAATTTTTGCATCCTGTGAAGTCAACTTACCTGTGGTATCAATCTGTTCTTCAAACACTCATCAGATCTTCCAGCCTTAACATTAGCACTCATAGGACAGCATTTCCTCAGGAAGTTAGAGTCTGGAGAGGAGAGGCCTCCTTGCTTCATAATTCTATTTCTAAACCATTAATCTTTCACCCTTTTAAAAACATCTCCTCAAGGTTTATGGAATTTGGCACTTGAAATCTCTGTCTTGCTTCTGTGCCCTAGTTAGATGCTATCAACTTATTGGTATCTTCTTTTGATTTATGGGAGATGCACACGGTTCAGAACAATTTTCACCTATGCCACCATCCTGGGTGCACTCACCATCCATGTGAAAACCTTTCTTATGTGTTGCTCTTTATTGCATTATTCATTCATGTGTTCATTCATTCAAAAAATATATATTGATAAGCCCCGGGAGTACTGCAATATACAAGACAGACAAGATCTCTAACCTCAAAGGGCTTACATTATAGTAGAGGAGAGAGGCAATTATCAAATAATCATAGAAATAAATGTAGTATTGCTACTGTGATAAGTACATGAAGTATGTTGTGATAAAGAAACTGGTAAAACACAGATTTGACCTCGTCAAGGAAATTAGGAGGCTTTTATGGGGAAGTGACACTAGAACTGAGATGTGAAGGAAGAATAGAAGTAAATGCCAGAAAGGAGAGAGGGAAGAGTATTCCAGGGAGAGGCAATGACATGAGAAAGTATTGTTGCAGCCTTGTGTGTGTGTGCGTGCACATTGGGAAGAGCGTGGTGCGTTCACAGAAATCAGAAAGCCAGCATAGCTCTTTATTTCTTGACTTCGCCTCCTCACATGGGTACCCCTTGCAGAGTTGCAAGATGGTTTCCAGTAACCCCTGGGTTATAACATTCCTCTTTTACATCTAGTTAGTAAGAATCAGTTCTTGGTGGTCTTTGGGGATAAGGAGGCTCTTCTTTCCCAGAAGTTCTGGAAAACTTTCCTCAGGTCAATTGATTTATATGGGATTATGTACTCTTAACATGGAATAGACTAACTGGCTAAATTAGGGTATGTGTCACCACCTAGAGTGCTGGAAATAAAATAAAAAATAAACAAATGGGACCTAATGAAACTTAAAAGCTTTTGCACAGCAAAGGAAACCATAAACAAGATGAAAAGGCAACCCTCAGAATGGGAGAAAAGATTTGCAAATGAAGAAACTGACAAAGGATTAATCTCCAAAATATACAAGCAGCTCATGCAGCTCAATATCAAAAAAACAAACAATCCAATTCAAAAATGGGCAGAAGACCTAAATAGACATTTCTCCAAAGTAGACATGCAGATTGCCAACAAACACATGAAAAGATGCTCAACATCACTAATCATTAGAGAAATGCAAATCAAAACCACAATGAGGTATCACCTCACACAGGTCAAAGTGACCATCATCAAAAAATCTAGAAACAATAAATGCTGGAGAGTGTGTGGAGAAAAGGGAACCCTCCTGCACTGTTGGTGGGCATGTAAATTGATACAGCCACTATGGAGAACCGTACGGAGGTTCCTTAAAAAACTAAAAATAGAACTACCATACGACCCAGCAATCCCACTACGGGCATATACCCTGAGAAAACCATAATTCAAAAAGAGTCATGTACCCCAATGTTCATTGCAGCACTATTTAAAATAGCCAGGACATGGAAGCAACCTAAATGTCCATCAACAGATGAATGGATAAAGAAGATGTGACACGTATATACAATGGAATATTAGCCATAAAAAGGAACGAAATTGAGTTACTTGTAATGAGGTGGATGGACCTAGAGTCTGTCATACAGAGTGAAGTAAGTCAGAAAGAGAAAAACAAATACCGTATGCTAACGCACATATATGGAATCTAAAAACACGGTTCTGATGAACCTAGTAGCAGGGCAGGAATAAAGACGCAGACGTAGAGAACAGACTTGAGGACATAGGGTGGGAGGGGAAGCTGGGACGAAGTGAGAGAGTAGCATTGACATATATACACAACAAAATGTAAAATGGATGGCTAGTGGGAAGATGCTGCATAGCACAGGGAGACTGGCTCAATGCTTTGTGATGACCTAGAGGGGTGGGATAGGGAGGGTGGGAGGGATGCTCAAGAGGGAGAGGATATGGGGATATATCTATACATACAGCTGATTCATTTTGTTGCACAAGCAGAAACTAACAAAACATTGTAAAGCAATTATATTCCAATAAAGATATTAAAAAAATATAAATTAGGGTATGTGGGCAGTCTCACCCCAATAAGACCTAAATGGGAGGAGAGACTTCCCCAATGGGAATTAAGGCTATTGTTAGTAGGAATAGAGGAGACAACTGCTGAGAGGCCACTAATAAATGTCCTCCATAGCCCTCCTTCTTGGTACTCTTCAGAGGAAACTTGAGCATTGATGGTCAGTTCTGTGTGGTATATTTTAAAAGAGTGGATTATTAGGTGAGTCATGTTAAGAAGAGCCCTGAACAAGGGGACTGAAAAACTGGAACTATCTGAAAACAAAGACTTGAAGAAAATTGGTCTATTAACATCCAGCATTACTAGTGGACATGGTATCAAGCTTCCAGTATTTTGAGGCATTGCCATGTACAGGAGGAAGAATGTGCTTGCATGGCTGTAAAGACATAACAAAGGCCAATAGGTAGTAATTTCATAGAAGTAAATTTTGAGTCATTGTAATAAGAATTTTCTCATAATTGAAGCTGTCAACAATGGAATGGAATCTTAGGAAATTGTGAGGACTGTAAAACTGGAAATGTTCATGTATTAATGCCAGGTATTATTATATAGGAGCTGTTGGAGAAGAGAGATTTATGGCTCACACAATGACTGTAGTAGCCAATGATTTATTCCCAACTGTGGCCTCTTCTAAATAATCACTATGGTGGCTTCTGTGTAACACACTTTTTAAAAGTTCTTTTCTTCCATCGTTCAACCATAAGTCACTTATCCTTCCTTTTGATCTCTTTATCCCCTGCAGCTTTTATTTTATCTTCTAAATTTTGACCATTTTTGCTGGTTGTATTCTTCTTCCAAACCTTGCCTTTGAGAATGTAGCCACCTGAAAACTTCATTGTCCACTTTAAGAAAGACACACATGGCACAGAACCCATGGTTTAATTATAAATGATGGATTCTTGCTAGCCTAGAATACATATTAATCATTTTCAGTAGATGGCCTACATGCTGCCATGATTTTAAGATATTCTGTGCTTTATCTTATTTACAAATACAATTAACTTAGCAAGGATACAGTCTTTCTAGATATGTTGCATTAGAAAATTTTCTAAAAAGAGCTTGCATGCAGTTGTTGTAAAAGTTTTTTGAAATGAATCAAAAAGCATATTGCCTTAGGGCTTATATTGGCTTTAAGTCAGAACCATTATTCTGTTATGTCTAAGAACTGATTAGCCCACAATTATTTGTGGAACTTCTGCTATAGGCAAGGGACTCTTTAGAGGATTCCATCATAAGCAAAAATACTTAGGAAATGTATATTCTAGTTGTTGGGAAAAGACAGACAAGTAGAAATTTGAAAAATGCATATATTTAGCCTTATTTAAAAATGTCTTTTGCTTTTCTTTGAACAGTGCTGAAAAAGCTATCTGGCTTTCATCATCAGTGTTTGGAAGTATTATGAAGACCAGGACAGACTAAGCTATTTGTATTGGTGTTTGGCATCTGCTGCTGCATGTCTGTGTTTGTCTTTATTAAAGTAATTAGAGAACAACATGTATCTAAGTTGGAGAGTAGTTTATCCAAAAACTTATTCTGGAATATCTCTGAAAACATACATGATGCTCAATCCATAAATACTAATAGCAATGAGCTTGGGATCCTAGCTACATTTAAAATGTCCATGCTTCTGACATCTCTCAATGTCAAATAGAGGTAGGTGTCGACCTTTGACAAATCTAGAAGAGAGACTGGTTCTCCTCTCTGTATTGATCTGTCACTCATCAATCAGCTACTCATACTTGATAGAGTGAGAAGATGCCCATTTGTTGGAATGAGGATTTCCTGTTTCCATTTTACAAAATGAATAATAAAAGCTGAACTTCCTAAGTGTCTGCACTATTCTTAAACCAACATCAAATTTTCTTATATGTTTGAAAGGAAAAAAGATCTCTAAGACAACATGTGTTCAACCAAACTGCTACACCTTATTCCAGAATAAAATAAATTCAAAAGCACTAGCATGGATTAATTATGCCCTTTTTTGAGGCTGGTAATTGACAAATCTTTCACATGGGGTTCATTTGGTTTTATGAATGTATACCAAACTATAAATTTCAGTTCTGACATAAACAAAATACTATTATGATTAAGTATAAATCAGACAGATCCCACCTCCACAGAACTCTAAATTCACCAATTAGAACCCAGTACTCTGGCAATATAAAGTATACTCTAGTACATTTTTTTAAGTCAATTGACGTTTTAATTGACTTTCTTTAAGTCAATTTTAGAGCAACTGAGGATATGGTTCAGGTTCAAATATGGGAGACACCAAAGACAATGCAATCTCTCAGATCAAGAGCATATATTACAAACTGAAGCCCATGGGACCACAGATCCATAAATACATATAATTGGTCATCCATGCCTTCTTTACATTCAATTAAAATTTTTACCAGTATAAAAATTGGGATTTTTAAATACAAAAATCTGGAGTTTGGGTTATCTGGGAAATCAGTAACATGTAGCTGAACATTATTGTTCGTTATAGAAACTCTCCTGTTGGTCCATCTTCAATCAACTCACACAGTGTATGCACATGCTCCTATATCTGACCTTTGATGAGCATTTGGAAACATGACCACTAGCCTTGGGATGTAGGGTCAGGAAGGATGGGTAGCGTATTGCATGTAGCAGTATAGGACAATTCATCTTGCTGATGCTTCTGTGGTGGAGATGGTTCTTTAGGGCAGTTCCAGCTGCCTTGGAATCTCCTAAAGAAGTTTGTAAAGTTATTAATTTTTAAGTTTCACTCTCAGAAATTTAAAGACAGTATATACATCAGGATGGTAGTGGCGGGAAGTGGGGAGAGTGGGCAGTATCTGAATTGCAAAAATTCTTCCCAGGTACATCTAATATTTAGGTTGGGAAGCTACTGTGTATTCAGCAATCTTACCATATCCTGATGCCTTAATTTGCACAAGGAGGTCAAAGATTATAAAGAAAGCCTGTAAATAGGAATTGGGCTCTCTGGGTTTTAGCTACTTGTTTACTAGTTATTATTTGTGGGACTTGGGCCCAGTACAGAACATAAGTCTCAGTAATTACACCTATAAAATGAAGTCAGGGATTTAAGTGTGCTATACAATGCCACCAAAATTCCTATGAAAATAAAAAAAAATTTTTAACATGCAGTTAAAATAAATTAAAAGTTATTTATGAGAGAAAAACTAATATTGAGAGCTTTTGATAAAAACTGACATTGTTTTGATTTTAAAAGTTCTCTAAAGTCATGACACATAAATATCCCATTGAAAAGTCTTTTTCCTAACTGATTTGCCTGAATGATTCTGGAACCATAAGGATTACTAATAGGTCTGATATGACTCTCTCTTACACATCTTTCTCCTTCAACTTTATATCAGAAAACATGATCAAACTGTACTTCAGCAGATCAGCATAGAAGCAAATACAACTGAAGAGAAAGACAAGCAAAGAAACTATCATCATGTCAAAATACATTTAAAAATAAACTACATTAAAAGACTTAAAAAGTCTCTAGAAAGATTTATAGGCTCTGTGAATATATTATTTGTTTGAATTAACCAAAGGCAAAGGAGAGTATTGAAGACTGAAAAATACAGTCAAGCTACAAGAACAAGAAGAAAAATAGGACTAAAGCAAGGAGGATTAAAATGTATTAATCCCTCCTTGCTAACACTGCAAGTGCGATGATATAGAAAATTATGAGTTACTCAGGGAGACACAGTCAGCTAGACAGAATAATTCAGTGTCCTTAATCCTCTCTCTTTTTTGGAATTGAGAACAGTCATAGATGGGGACACACGCATGTCACATCACATCTATTCCAGTTTTTAATTATTTAGATATTCTCCATTTTAAAATATCATGCTGCAAAACTACATTAAAAAATGAGCAAGCAACAACAGTACTTGAAAAAGAAACAACAACTTTGAACACAATACTTTAGCATCTAATTATTCAAATATAAATACGATACAGTTTAATTAATATAAACTAAAGTACACCTAATATAAATTACAATACTCTTAAATTCTGCATACTAAAGAAAACAGGAAAAAAAGTGACAGCATTCACATCTCCTCATAGTGAAAAAAAAATGTTTTCAAATTAAGAGGACATGAATTTGCAATTCCAACCTTCCTATTTATTAGGTGTGTAACTTTGAACATGATATTTAATTTCTCTGAGGCTCAGTGAAAATATTTTTGAGGTGGCCTGATAAAGGGGGACTAATGGAATTGGTGGTAACTATACTTACGAGCTTAAGAGACAGAATATGCTCTTACTCTGCTTTGACCTGTATTTTTCTCCCATGGGAGTTTTTGAACAGAACTTAAAAATTTATAAATATATCGTATTTTCCTCATGTATGAGTAGTAAAAACTTGCATTCTTTTTTGTCTTAGAATATTGTAATAAACAATTAAAATTGTTCAACCTGCGCTCCAGGTCCTTGTTTACCATTAATTATTTGTGGGACTTGGGCAAATCACGGTTAATTAAACTATCCATAATTTTGTATCTTGGACTATTGACAGAGAAATGTGGTGAGGACACTAATGGATGTGAGTGATATATTTAGCACCAACATACATCTGGGAACTTCTATGGCCCTCCCAGGTGGTTTCTGTAGCCCACAAAATACCATTAGCCAATAATAAGATATCACTACTGGATGAAACATCTGAGAACAAAGCTTGCTAAAATGGGCACAAAATTGGAAACTGCATTTGTACATATCTTCTCATTCATGATAGCGTGAGTTGCTGGGTAGACAGAGTTGTGTCTGAGGTGAAAAGGAATTGATCAATTTGAATGAGAGTATAAATTATATGAATCTTGTCAAAATTAGCCTTGAGAAACTGTATTAACAGATTTCACAATGCCTAAGGGAATCAAGAGGCTAATAATTTTTTCCAGAGATAACGTAAGTTAGAATTCTTCTGATAATTCCCTATGCTTCAGGTATAGAGACTACTATTTATCCCCATATATACACTCTTCAATGGTAATAAGACCACTGATTTTTAGCTGGACTCATGACTATAAGAGTAAACACATTTCTCTTATTGTGGAATGGAGGTGAAAGTGTTGCTTGGTAATTTCCAGTTAAGAAAAGAGCCCCATTTATAATAGCATCAAAATGAATAAAGTACTTAACAATAAATTTAAACAAGGAGGTGAAAGATCTATACACTGAAAACTATAAGACATTGATGAAAGAAATTGAAATCAACAAAAATAAATGGGAAGCTAGTCCATGCTCATGGATCAGAAGAATTAATGTTGTTAAAATGTCCATGATACTCAAGTGATCTACAAGGAGAATGCAATCCCTATAAAAATTCCCATGGCCTATTCCACAGAAACAGAAAAAACAATCCAACAATTTGAAAGGAATTACAAAAGACAGCAAATAACCAAGGCAATCTTAAGAAAATAGAGCAAAGCTGCATCATGCTCCCTGATTTCAAACTGTATTACAAAGTTATAGTTATCAAAACAGTATAGTATTGGCATAAAATCAGACACATAGATCAGTGGAACAGAATAGAGAGATACAAACCCACATATATATGGCCAATTAATTTATGACAAAGGAGCCAAAAATTCTAGAATTAATATTAGGCATTTAACACTATAAACTTCCCTTTTAGAACTGCTTTTACTGCATCCCATAAGTTTTGGCATTTTGTGTTTTTATTTTCATTTGTCTCAAGATATTTTAAAAATTTCTTCCTTTTTTTTTGACCGATTGGTTGTTCAGAAGCATGTTGTTCAATCTCTACGTATTTTGTGAATTTTCTAGTTTTTTTCCTTGTAATTAATTTCTAGTATTATACCATTGTGGTCAGAAAAGATGCTTGATATGACTTCAATATTCTCAAATTTATTAAAATCTGTTTTGTGGCTTAACATACAATCTATCTTGGAGAATGATTCATGTGCACTTGAGAAGCATGTGTATGCTGCTGCTGTTGGATGAACTGTTCTATATATGTCTGTTAAGTCCATCTGGACTAACATGTAGTTTAAGCCCAATATTCTCTAATTGATTTTCTGTCTGGGTAATTTATGCATTGTTGAAAGTGGAGTATTGAAGTCCCCTACTATTATTGTATTACTGCCTATTTCTGCCTTCAGATCTGTTAGTATTTGCTTTGTATATTTAAGTGCTCCAATGTTGGGAGCATAAATATTTTAATTGCTATATCCTTTTAGTAAATTGACCCCTTCATCTTTATATAATGAACTTCTTTGTCTCTTGCTACAGTTTTTAGCTTGAAGTCTATTTTGTTTGATGTAAGACTAGCTACCCCTATTTTCTGTTGGTTTCCATTTCCATGAAATATCTTTTTCCGTTCCTTTGTTTTCTGTCTATGTGTGTTCTAGACTTTAAAATATGTACATATTTTTTCTAACAATCCTAATAAGATGAAAGAACCATTCTTGGCTTTAATTTTCAATTTGATTTTTTTCTTTTGATTTTTTATTCATTAAATTTAACTTTCATATCTATTAATTTATCACTTCCACATATTTGGCCAATATATACATATATATATCAATGTTCTTGAGGTGAGTTCTTAGTTCATTTTCCGCCAGTTTTTATTGTTGTTTAATGATACAATATTTATTGCTATGGATTTTCTTTTGAAAATGACCTTGGCTGTATCTCACAGATTTTGATAATTAATTTTGTTATTTTCTAAATAGACAAATTTGGTTGTAGTTCCTCTTTGGTCTAAGAGTATTTGTAAGTTTTCATTCACAACCTGGATTACTATTTTCTCTGTGAGTGAGTCTATGTTTCTGTTCTACTGTTATTTCACATGGTGAGATCCTTCTTCCTTTCTCATGCAACCTCTGACCTTCCCTGACCTTTCCATCTCCCCTCCATTTCTTCACATCTAATTCTTTTCTGTTCTTTTTTCTTATGGTATATCACTATTTCTTTCACTACCTTATTCTAATTATAGTTTTTATTTTATACTGTGATTATTTATAGGTGTGTCCAAGTCCTAGTTTGCAAATTCTTTTGGTGCAGGATAAATTTTTGATTTGCCTTGAATTTTAACAGGTTATAATACTGTGTCTTGTACAGAATAAGTACTTGGTAAATGCATAGGGGCTGAACAAATGCCTGTGTTTGAGTGTCAGAAAATACAGGATACAAAAACCAGCTGAACTGACCCAGAAATTTAGTGTAAAGAAATCCCAGCCTAACAGGCGGGTAGCAAGTCCTGAAAACAAACAATGCCAAATTGGAATTGGAATACAGCAGGCTTCAAGGTTGCTCTCAGGAAGATGAATGAGGATTCCAAGCAATAAAAAGAGTGACAAATGAGTTCGATGATAGTAGTGACACAATGAAGAAAGCATATGCTTCCTCTTTCAAAAAGAATAAGTGAGACAAAGAGAAACTCTAGGAAAAAGTAACAGCTAAATGTGTCTAAGAAAGTCATTGTCCAAATGTGAGATAAACTAAATAAGGGGTGATTTTGAGTAAATAGTGAAAAATAATTATAAAGAATCCATTTGACCTGGATGCTTGGGATCATTACATATTGATTAGTACAGGGGTGGTGATACTGGACCTAAAGTGAAGAAAATGGGATCTTAGCACATTAGCTGGCTCTCCATTGAATTTATGAAGTCATTATACTGTAACTGCTGTTTATTAGTTTTCAACTCCTAGAACGCTTCTACAGACAAAGCATGCAGAGTTAATTATGGCTATAGAACAGAACTTAAATGTTAGAAAGCCTTACAATGTAAGGGTAGAGATGTTGCCGATGGAAGGCAGGAGGTGGAGGGGACATATAGGTAAGGCCTCAATAGAAGGGGGTCAAGTAATTAAATTCTTGGAATTAAATAGAGGGTTAGGCTTATTATTTAATTCAGAAAGGTTATCAAAATGAGAACTAAAAATCATAGAATTAATCTTGTCGTTTCCAAGGGGGCTTAATATATAATACTTTTCTTCCTCACCTGGGTTCCTAAGTAATTGAGAAAAATAAGGAGAGGCAGGGAGAAGGCAAAATACCACTTTGGTTACTGGTAAGGCCTCAGGGTAGGATGTATAAGGTCAAATAGGCTTGCTAAGTGAACCTCAGTGTTGGACAGAACAGCCATCCTGCAGTGTGAGGTTAGGGTGGGTCTTTCCTCACAGCAGACAGCAGCAGGGAACTTCTGGGGAAGTCCAGAAAAAGAAGGGTAGGATTAGGAGAGAACCATGCTTAGTTTATTCTCTCCAATTTTACCAATTAGCTATCTCTCTTCAGCTGGCATGGAATAAAGGCACAGAAAGTGGCCAGGAAAGTTAAAGCCAGGGTACCCCAAACACATAGAAGAAACCATGGTAAGTGGGAACTAAGCATTGTCCACTCACCACCACCACCACCACCACCATCGCCACCACCACAAGGGGTCTGAAAGGAAAGGGATGGGGGTAGTGGGGTGGGGTTGTTCTAAGTGAATTGATTCTTCATCTTTCACATTGGGATATTGGTAGATATCATCTAAAATGAATAAAACAACAAAAAGCAAGTTTCCTATTTAGCAGTAAAGAGGTGTCCCTAAGAAGAATTGGATATTTAAAAATTAGGTTCATTCTAAAATGAGGAGGAGCAGGGTGGGTGGAAGATCACAGCTTTTCATTATAAGCTCTTCCATCTGATTTTGTTTTAGTTGCATGGATATCTTATTGTGGTTACAAAAATAAGGATAAAGTGATGTATTCTTGTATTAAGTTAAAATTCAAAATAACATTCCCCATAATAGTACTATTTTAGAATTAATAATAGAATTTTAGGGGGCGGAGTCAAGATGGCAGAGTAGGAGGACGCAAAATTCATGTCTCCTCACAACTAGGGCACCCACCAGGTGCTGGTCGGGGAGCTCGGACACCTAAGGGGATGGGAGGAATCCCCACGCAACTGGGTAGGACATGGGAGGAGAAGGAAATGAGGATGAAAACTGGAGGCGGGACGGGACTGGCACACCTGAGGGGTGGCTGGGGGAGGAGAGGGTTTCCCATGCTCTGAGGGGCCCACTCACAGTGAGGGGATCAGCAGGGACAAGGAGAGACCTTCAAGGGATCAGGATATTGGAGGGGAACGCGGCCAGCGTCTCCCCTGCCTGCTTGGGCCGTGGCAAGCCTGCTGGGATCCCAGGCCTGAAGCTATGTCCTCTGGGGCCCCCTCTGGCTGCATGGGTCCTGGGGTGTTGGGGGAGAGTAAAAGTGGAGGTGGGACAGGATCGGTGCCCCTGAGGGGTGGCAGGGGAGGGGAGGGGTTCACATGTTCAAAGGAGCTGACTCACAGCGAGGGGATCAGCAGGGATGGGAAGAGACCTTCTGGGGATTGGGGGATTGCAGGGGAACGTGGCCAGTGTCTCTCCTGCTGGCTCGGCCCGGGAGAGTCTGCTGGGGTCCCGGGTCTGAATTTCTGTGCTCTAGGGGCCCCTCTGGCCATGGGGGTCCTGAGCCTCATCCCCCCCAGGGCCTTTTCTGGCTGCACGGGTCCTGAGCCTAAGCCCCTCCACCCCACCCCCTAGCCACCAAGCCCTTCTCTAGCTGCGTGGGTTCTGAGTCTAAGCTACGCTCACCCCTGCAAAGTCCTTTTCTGGCCATGCGGGTCCTGAGCCTAAGAGCCCCCCAGGTATCTTCTGGCTGCGAGGGTCCCAGGTCTGAGTCCTGCCACCCCTGGCACTGCCAAGCCCTTTTCTGGTTTTTTGTTTTGTGTGTGTGGTTCTGCTTTGTTTTGTTGTTGTTGCTTCATTTTTATTTTTATTTTTTCTAAAATATTTTTTGTTTTTTTAATTTAATTTAATTTTTTATTCTTTGTTATTATTCTGCTCCACTTTGTTTGTTGCCTTTTTTCTTTCTTTCTTTTTTTTTTTTGGCTATGCTGCACGGCTTGTGGGGTCTTGGTTCCAGCCTGAGCTCCTGTGGTGGGAGTGCCAAGTCCAAACTGCTGGACTAGCAGAGAACCTAAGACCCCAGGGAGTATTAATTGGTGAGAGCTCTCCTGGAGGTCCTCATCTCAGCACCAAGACCCAGCTCCACCTAACTGCCTACAAACTCCAGTGCTGGATGCCTCAGGCCAAACAGCCAGCAAGAGAGGAACACAGCCCCACCCATCAAAAAAAAAAAAAAAAGAGATGATAAAAAAATATGTTACAGACAAAGGAGCAAGGTAAGAACCTACAAGACCAAATAAATGAAGAGGAAATAGGCAACCTACCTGAAAAAGAATTCAGAGTAATGAGAGTAAAGATGATCCAAAATCTCAGAAACAGAATGGAGGCACAGATCGAGAAAATACAAGAAATGTTTAACAAGAACCTAGTAGAACTAAAGAACAAACAAACAGTGATGAACAACACAATAATATACAAGGGAATCCCCATAAGGTTATCAGCTGATTTTTCAGCAAAAACTCTGCAGGCCAGAAGGGAGTGGCAGGATATATTTAAAGTGATGAAAGAGAAAAACCTACAACCAAGATTACTCTACCCAGCATGGATCTCATTCAGATTTGACAGAGAAATCAAAAGCTTTACAGACAAGCAAAAGCTAAGAGAATTCAGCACCACAAAACCAGCTTTACAACAAACGCTAAAGGAACTTCTCTAGGTGGGAAACACAAGAGAAGAAAAAGACCCACAAAAAACAAACTCAACACAATTAAGAAAATGATAATAGGAACATACATATTGATAATTACCTTGAATGTAAATGGCTTAAATGCACCAACCAAAAGACACAGACTGGCTGAATGCATACAAAAACAAGACTAGTATATATGCTGTCTACAAGAGACCCACTTCAGACCTAGGGACACATACAGACTGAAAGTGAGGGGATGGAAAAAGATATTCCATGCAAACAGAAATCAAAAGAAAGCTGGAATAGCAATACTCATGTCAGATAAAATAGACTTTAAAATAAAGACTGTTACAAGAGACAAGGAAGGACACTACATAATGATCAAGGGATCAATCCAAGAAGAAGATATAACAATTATAAATATTTATGCACCCAACACAGGAGCACCTCAATACATAAGGCAAATGCTAACAGCCATAAAAGGGGAAATCGACAGTAACACAATAATAGTGGGGGACTTTAACACCCCACTTACACCAGTGGACAGATCATCCAGATAGAAAATAAATAATGAAACACAAGCTTTAAATGACATGATAGACTTAATCGATATTTATAGGACATTCCACCCGAAAGCGGCAGAGTACACTTTCTTCTCAAGTGCACACGGAACAGTCTCCAGGCTAGCCTTGGAAAATTAAAGAAAATTGGAATCTTACCAAGCATCTTTTCCAACCACAATGCTATGAGATTAGAAATCAATTACAGGAAAAAACAGTAAAAAACACAAACACATGGGGGCTAAACAGTACGCTGCTAAATAACCAAGAGGTCACTGAAGAAATCAAAGAGGAAATTAGAAAATACATAGAAACAAATGACAATGAAAACACAACGACCCAAAACCTATGGGATGCAGCAAAAGCAGTTCTAAGAGGGAAGTTTATAACAATTCAATCTCACCTCAAGTAACAATAAAAATCTCAAATAAACCATCTAAACTTACACCTAAAGCAATTAGAAAAAAACCCCAATGTTAGTAGAAGGAAAGAAATCATAAAGATCAGAGCAGAAATAAATGAAATTGAAATGAAGAAAACAATAGCAAAGATCAATAAATCTAAAAGTTGGTTCTTTGCAAAGATAAACAAAATTGATAAACTGTTAGCCAGACTCATCACAGAAAAAAGGGAGAGGGTTCAAATCAGTAAAATTAGAAATGAAAAAGGAGAAATTACAACTGACACTGCAGAAATACAAAGGGTCATAAGAGACTACTACAAGCAACTATATGCCAATAAAATGGACAACCTGGAAGAAATGGACAAATTCTTAGAAAGGTACAACCTTCCAACCTTCTTAGAAAGGTACAACCTTCCAACCTTCTTCCTTCTATTTCCATGAAGAAATAGAAAATATAAACAGACCAATCACAAGTAATGAAATTGAAACTATAATTAAAAATCTTCCAACAAACAGAAGTTCAGGAGCAGATGGTTTCATAGGCGAATTCTATAATTCTATCAAACATTTAGAGAAGAGCTCACACCTATCCTTCTCAAACTCTTCCAAAAAATTGCAGAGGGAGAAACACCCCCAAACTCGTTCTACGAGTCCACCATCACCCTGATACCAAATCCAGACAAAGATGTCACGAAAAAAGAAAACTACAGGCCAATATCACTGATGAACATAGACACAAAAATCCTCAACAAAATACTAACAAACAGAATCTAACAACACATTAAAAGGATCACACACCATGATCAGTGGGATTTATCCCAGGAATGCAAGGATTCTTCAATATACGCAAATCAATCAATGTGATACACCATATTAACAGATTAAGGAATAAAAACATATGATCATCTCAATAGATGCAGAAAAAGCTTTTGACAAAATTCAACATCCATTTATGATAAAAACTCTCCAGAAAGTGGGCATAGAGGGAAACTACCTCAACATAATAAAGACCATATATGACAAACCCACAGCAAACATTCTCAATGGTGAAAAACTGAAAGCATTACCTCTAAGACCAGGGACAAGACAAGGATGTCCACTCTCACCACTATTATTCAACATAGTTTTAGAAGTCCTAGCCATGGCAATCAGAGAATAAAAAGAAAGAAAAGGAATACAAACTGGAAAAGAAGAAGTAAAGCTGTCACTGTTTGCAGATGACATGATACTATACATAGAAAATCTTAAAGATGCCACCAGAAAACTCCTAGAGCTAATTAATGAATTTGGTAAAGTTACAGGACACAAAATTAATACACAGAAATCCCTTGCATTCCTATACACTAACAATGAAATATCAGAAAGAGAAATTAAGAAAACAATCCCATTTACCACTGCAACAAAAATAATAAAATACCTAGGAATAAACCTACCTAAGGAGGCAAAAGGCCTGTTCTCAGGAAACTATAAAACACTGATGAAAGAAATCAAAGATGACACAAACAGATGGAGAGATATATCATGTTCTTGGATTGGAAGAATCAACATTGTGAAAATGACTATACCACCCAAAGCAATCTTCAGATTCAATGCAATCCCTATAAAATTACCAATGGCATTGTTTTACAGAACTAGAACAAAAAATTTTACAATTTGTATGGAAACACAAAAGACCCCAAATAGCCAAAGCAATCTTGAGAAAGAAAAACGGAGCTGGAGGAATCAGGTTCCCTGACTTCAGACTATACTACAAAGCTACAGTAATCAAGACAGTATGGTACTGGCACAAAAACAGAACTATAGGTCAATGGTACAGGATAGAAAGCCTAGAGATAAACCCATGCACCTATGGTCACCTAATCTATGACAAAGGAGGCAAGAATATTCAATGGAGAAAAGACAGTCTCTTCAATAAGTGGTGCTGGGAAAACTGGACAGCTACATGTAAAAGAATGAAATTATAACACTACCTAACACCATACACAAAAATAAACTCAAAATGGGTTAAAGACCTAAATGTAAGACTGGACACTATAAAACTCTTAGAGGAAAACATAGGAAAAATACTCTTTGACATGAATCATAGCAAGATCTTTTTTGACCCACCTCCTAGAGAAATGGAAATAAAAACAAAAATAAACAAATGGGACCTAATTAAACTTAAAAGCTTCTGCACAGCAAAGGAAACCATAAACAAGAGAAAAGACAACTCCCAGAATGGGAGAAAATACTTGCAAACCAAGCAACTGACAAAGGATTGATCTCTAAAATATACAGACAGCTCATGTAGCTCAATATCAAAACAACAAACAACCCAATCAAAAAATGGGCAGAAGACCTAAATAGACATTTCTCCAAAGAAGACATACAGATGGCCAAGAGGCACATGAAAAGATGTTCAACATCACTAATTATTAGAGAATGCAAATCAAAACCACAATGAGGTATCACCTCACACAGGTCAAAGTGGCCATCATCAAAAAATCTAGAAACAATAAATGCTGGAGAGGGTGTGGAGAAAAGGGAACCCTCTTGCACTGTTGGTGGGACTGTAAGTTGATACAGCCACTATGGAGAACAGTATGGAGGTTCCTTAAAAAACTAAAAATAGAACTACCATATGACCCAGCAATCCCACAGCTGGGCATATACCCTGAGAACACCATAACTGAAAAAGACACGTGTACCCCAATGTTCATTGCAGCACTATTTACAATAGCCAGGACATGGAAGCAACTTAAATGTACAATGACAGATGAATGGATAAAGAAGATGTGGTACATATATACAATGGAATATTTCTCTGCCATAAAAAGGAACGAAATTGGGTCATTTGTAGAGATGTGGATGGACCTAGAGTCTGTCATACAGAGTGAAATAAGTCAGAAAGAGAAAAGCAAATATCATATATTAACACATATATGTGGAGTCTAGGAAAATGGTACAGATGAACTTATTTCCAGGGCGGGAATAGAGATGTAGATGTAGAGAATGGATATGTGGACACAGGCAGGAAGGGGAGGGTGGGATGAAATTGGAGATTAGGATTGATATATATACACTACCGTGTGTAACATAGATAGCTAGTGGGAACCTGCTGTATAGCAAGGGAGCTCAGCCTGGTGCTCTGTGATGATCTAGATGGGTAGGATGGGGGTGGGGTGGGAAGGAGGTCCACAAGGGAAGGGATATATGTATACATATAGCTGATTCACTTCGCTGTACAGCAGAAACTAACACAACATTGTAAAGCAATTATACTCCCATAAATAAAAATAACAGAATTTTAGCTGATCAGAATTCACCTTCTTATTTCTTTTCCCCCAAGATTTAATACAGATATGTAATGCTATAATAATAATAATTCTTTTGTAAACATGAAAAAAACCCCTAATATTTGTTATATGCTATGTGCCTTGCTGTGTGTGAAGAGATTCTTGTGCACGACTTCAGTTAATCTGGACAACACCTCCATGTCACAGATGAGGGACCAGGTGATTTGCCCAAGTAACAAAGAGTGCTACAGCTAGGAATTCAGCTTGGTCTGACACCCAAGACTGCAATCTGAACCACCTCACTACATGCACCATATTCCGTCCAGACAACCCCTGCAACCTTTGGAGGAACACACTCATTGTGGAGAATAGTTGAATTAAACTGAACATTTTCTTTTAAATGGCTGTGTTGGGGTATGACTTACACATGACGATGTCCATTCACCTTCTTTAAGTGTATGTGGAGATCTGCTATGTTACAGATCACCTATGAGGAGAGGTGGACTTTCCCAAAATTAATTAAATGGCCTGTGCTCGAAGAGTTTACAATCTAGTTGGGGAAACAGGCACAAGTACAATTACCAAAAATATAGTAACACAGGTACGATTATAGTTAGAATAAGAGATATAAAATACTCTGCCAGTGCTAGAGTGAGGTTTCAAATTAACACTACAGATCTTATTAAACATTTGAATGAATAACTAAGTTGTGATTTTAATTTTCAATTAGAAGTCATCTGTCTCTTTAAAAGTGAGTAAATAAATCTCAGGACTTAAGGAACCAATGTTATTTTCAAAATTACTCAGAGGAAAGCATCAGTAATGAACATTGATATCATTTCCTTAGAACAACAAATATATTAAAATGTCCTTTATGTTTTCCCACAGGCACTAAGATTCACAAAATAGAATAATATTAATATATTATCAAAATTTTCTGGTAAAGAAGGAAACTCCTTTGGCGTATATTGATTCATGAAAATGAGGAAATGAATCCTCAGATGATTTTGAAATAAAACTTCATGAGAACTGAAACAAAATCTACATAAAGAATAAGAAAGCATCAAAGCTTAATGATTCCATGCTGATTAGAACTATTTAAATGTACTGAGTATATATTTACTATTTAGTATCAAATAGTAGATTTTCTGCAATTTTTTTGGTAAGGAGATCACATGTAATATTTCTGCTTGGGGACTTGATACCAAACCATAAGAAATATCACATAGTCCACAGAAAACTAGTTTTTAAGAAAACTCATTCTAGAATTTAGCATTTTTGTAATTTTCATTTGGACTGAATGACAACTCATGCTGAAAGGATAATTGTAAGAAAGGCAATATGTTTTAGATATTTTCTGATATTCAAGTTATTTCACACCCTTACTTTTGTTACTAGCAGTGTATAACAAAGGTTGTAATTCTAAATATCAAGTGAGAACATCTAAAATGAAAAGACTTAACAAATAATAAAAAGAAAAAAAGTATCATTCCTAGTACTTACCCTGAGCAGCACCCTATGCTTTGATTCATATATATTATCTTATATGTCACAGTAATACTTGAGTAACACATTTATAATTCCATTTTATACCTGAGAAAAATAAGGCTCTATGTAGTGAATAAACATCCCCACGTTTATGTAACAAATATGTGGCAGAGCCAAGCTGTAAACAGATTTTCCAGCCTTGGAGCCTATGTTACTAATTCCTATGCTGTACTTTTTGAGTAAATCCTGATTGGAATATTTGGAATTCTATTAACATTTTCTAATTTATGGTTTATGTTCTTTCTGTGCAAGAGTTTCATAAGTTTCTGGAAGATATCTGGCAGCATTCTAATTTCCCTAGAAATTTGCATGTGGTGGCGTTGAAGAAATCTGTCCTTTAAAAATATACTTGGACTATAAGCAATTGGACACACAAAGTGAGTTCGAAGAGCTCACTTCCCTCACCAAGGACATCAGGGAATTTCCCTGAGGTCCTGAATGTACAGTCTTTGCCAAAGCACAGCTGTAGGTGCTTGGTGTGAATGGGATGTAGAGGTAGACTTTCCCACCAGGTTTTGCTATCATCCTCTCCTAGTTCAGGTGTGAAATAAGCCAGGTTATGTGGATCATCAGAGCAATTGTTAAAGCAGTTGGTGAAAGAAATTCGTGGTTTACTGAGGGCCGTTCCTCCCTCAACCAAAGCCCCAGCCCTTCTCAGTCCAGCCCCCACCAGATTCTCTCCCTTTCATGTTAAAACCTGGTTAATGCCTTTTCCTCTGGGTTGTTCTGAGGATTAAAAGAGATCATCTATGTGAAGTGATTACTTCAGTGCTTGACACATAATAAGAACTCAAGAGCTGTCAGCCATTTTTGTAATTAATTATGCTTCACAAACTGCTTTCATCCAGTCCCTTTAAATCCTGATTATAATTCAGTGAGGTAGGCAGTCTCATCCCCATTTTTCAGAGAACAAACTTGAAGCTCAGAGATGCTCCGCATCAGCTAATTCAACACAGCCAATCCTAAAACCACAATCTCTGAATAAAATCCCACATTTTTTCCTACCACATCACTCACATCTGAAAGAGGAACAAAACCTACTTTTCTGGTTAAGCTCTCATATACGTTGTGCTACACTGTGCTTTGCTCCAGCTCTCCTTGCTGGCTTTGCTGTACCTCTCACTCTAGCCAGAAGGAAGGCTTGATCCACAGAGCTACTAAGGAATCCAAGTCATTTCCTGTTTTCATTGAGCTCTGATTACACCTTTGCCCTTGCTGCTTGAGTATTTGTACTGCCTTATATTTTCCACATGTTCATTTTCCAGGGAGTCTCTCATTTCCTTATTTATATTTGGAATTTTCTCACATCAGTGACTATATCTGACAATTCTTTCATTCTCTCACAGTGCCTATTGATTGGCTGAGTCAGTCAGCCACATAGCAATTCAACAAATATGTCTACTTGTCTCCTATATGCCAAGGATGTGTTTATTGATCGACTAGACAAATTCTCTGCTCTTATCCTAATGTGAGTTGGAGGAGACTAAAAGTAAATACACACATACATACATTGGAAAAACTCAGAGAGCTATAAGGCCTATGCTGAGAATTAAAATACAATGTGGTTGAGAATGACTGGGTGGCTGCTTAGTCTGGATGAAGAACTCTCTGAGGTGTTAACTTTGAAGCTGACCTATGATTTGCAAGAAGGGACCGGTGGTAGATTCATTTTCGTAAACTGAATAATCAGTAACCACAAAGTAATAGATTCAGCCTGGAGGAGTTGAAAATCTGGTTCAAGATATAAATAATATGAGAATAATTCTTCCTTGGGCTCTTGTTAGAGGCAAGAAGCTTCAGGGAAGTTTTCAGACATTAACCATTCATTCACTCCCATTCAGTGCTCTGGCATTGAGGTTATATTATAATAGAAAAAGGTGAAAAGTTATATTTTTATATAATTTGTTAGTTTATAGGCACTGTCAAAAGGACACACAGGGAAGGAACACACTTGACTTCAAGCAAACGAAAATGATAGCTTAAACAGTGAGTCTATCATCTCACCAAGTGAGAAGTCTAGAAGTAAGCTGTCAATGATTGGAGCAGTAGCTCTGTAATGTTATCAAGGATTTAGCCTCTTTCCAATTTCTCATTCCACCATCCTAAGCATAAAGATTTCACCTTCACGGTTGTAATATGCTTGCCACATCACCAGGTATTGCACCTGCATTCCAAGCAGAAAGAAGGGGAAGAATAAAAGGTCTTTTTATTTAGAATGGATGCCTTCCTTATGGACTAGAGTTTGTATCTCATTGGTTAGAGAAGTGGGGTTTCCATCTGCACACCGTGCTGTGCCAATTTTCATTGCTGTCCCAATCAAAATCTAGGTTTTATTAATAAGTAAGATGGGGAAATAGATACTGTATAGGTTATAAGGGTGTGTGGCTATAGTGTAAGCACTGAGAGGTATTTGTTTTCTTTTTTGTAATGCAAGTGCCTGACTTAAACTTTGACTGACAAGGCACCCACTTCAAAGAGGCATCCACTTCAGTGATGACTATCTCAAATAAAGTCATTGCACGCCACATGACTAGATAAACAGCCAGGCTGCCTTCCCTCACTGAGGCTCCTTTGTTGTAGAGATCTTGGTTGATTTCAATAACTGATCATTTGGACCACTTGTTTTTTCTCTTCCATTTTAAATTCCTGCTCTTATGTTTTAAGTTCACCAATAAAGAGGGAGCCCTACTCTTGACTCCCATAAAAAGCAGAACCCCAGGCCCAAGCGCTCTTTCTCTCTCTCACCCCCCATCGCCACGTGGGCCCAGGTATGCTGTGGAATTTCCAGGTTCTGCAAGTAATACACATTTATTTTTTCAAAGTTCCCTGATGGTTATTGCTGAAGGGCATCTGGCAATCATAATAAGAACCACAAGGACTGGTCCAGCCACAACAGTGGTTATTGATAGACTAAGACAGGCACAAAACAATGGTACACTAGTGTTCAAACCTTGCTTCAATACAGGTCATAGTCACATCCTGGGATCTGATGATAACATTAACCAGCTCTCTGTGAGCTCTGAGTGCTCATTTGTGTTTTGCTCAAATATTTGCTGCATACTAAGCATGGCACTAGGCACTGGGGATGCAAAGATTAATATGATACTGCAGGATGGGCATACATTTTTGCTAATATATTAAATTTGTTATAAATTTGACACAACTGCATTATTTACTCAGTTGTATTGTATATTAACTAGTGCTGGTGGGCAACTTTCCTTCCTATAAGAATATAACTTTAAATGAATTAAAGAGCATAATATTAAACGCTAGTTAATACATTCAACTCAGTAAAACAATCCATTGTGAAATATATGTTGGAAGCAACAGCAGTATAAATAGACTCTGTGCATGGCTAAATGATCAAGAGAAACTGAAAGTCAGAAACATCTACCTCTGTTCCTTGAATTCAGTGACTAGTCGCCTAGAAACGGGAATCATGATTGACATTACCAGGCAGCTCTCCTTTGAGGTTACTTTTAATAATCCAAACAAATTTACAAATGAGTTTCTCTGGGGAGAAGATAGTTAAGATTAAGAAATCCTAAAACCATAAACTATTTCAGGCTGAGAATTGTTTAAAGCAAAGAGGTATGATTGCAAATCAGCCGAGGAAGTAAGAAAAAGGAGGCATGTGCTAACCACTCTCTATATATTCTCATTCTATCCCACACAAACCCATGAGGAATATAACCAGCTTATTGAATCAGGTCAACATGGTAAAGGAAAACAGAAGGCAATTTTATTTTTTCTCCTAATTGTTCAAATTTGCTCTCTCTTTCTCTTTTAATAGCTTTGTGGATATATAATAGACATACAAGAAACTGTAACGCTTAAAGTGTACAATTTTGTAAGTTTTGGCACATGTCACATACCTGTGAAACCACCCCCATGATGAAAATAATGCATGCATTCATCACTCCCAAAAGTTTCCAATTATTCATTGCTATTTTATAGAAATACATTTTGTATGTTTGATTTTTTACCCTGAAGCCTTGCTAAACTCACATATTAGTTCTAGTAATATTTTAATAGATTTTTTTAGAATGCTCTATATAGACAATCATGTCATCTGTGAATAAAGACCATTTTACTTGTTCTTTTTCCAATCTGGATGCCTTTTATTCATTTTTCTGGCCTTATTGTACTGACTAGACAATGTGTAATATTGAATACAGACTGGCAATGGAATCTTTGTCTCACTCCCAACTTAGGAGAAAGCATCTGATCTTTACCATTGAGCGTGATATTAGCTGTAGGTTTTTTGTAGATAAAAATATTAGGCTGAGAAAGTTCCTTTCTGTTTCCAGTTTGCTAAGAGTTTTCATTAGGAATGGAAGCTGGATTTTGCCAAACGCTTCTCTGCATCTATTGAGATGGTCATACATGTTATTTTTGGTAGTCTTTTAGTATGGTGAATTATATTGATCCTCATATGTTAAATTTGCCTTCAGTAACTGCTTGCAGTTCTGAGGGAACTGAAGGATGAATATCTGCTATTTCATTAATTCATGTACTATTTATTTCATGCCTCCTAAGAATTATGTACTATTTTGGGTGTTGGGATCCACAGTGACTACAACAGAACAAAGTGTTCAGTGTGAGGGAGCCCATATTCTAGTTGGGTAGTCAACAAGCAAATAAACAGATATACACTCTGTTAAGTACTGGTAAGTTTTATTAAGAAAAATATAGAAGAGTAAATTAATGAGTATATTATAAGTGAGGCTGGTAGTGTGTTCTTTTTATACGGGTTAGCCAAAAAGTTCGTTCGGTTTTTTCCATAAGATGGCTCTAGTAGCGCGTAGTTGTCTTTAACTTCATTCGGAACAATTTTGTTAGACTGTATTGTGACAGCTGTCATATCAGCTTGCATTAAAAAGAAACTTATCAAAATTGCTGAATTTTTGTGTAGCCATTTTAATATTGAAGATGGAAGAAAAAAAGCAACATTTTCAGCATATTATGCTTTATTATTTCAAGAAAGGTAAAAATGCAACTGAAACACAAAAAAAGATTTGTGCAGTGTATGGAGAAGGTGCTGTGACTGATCAAACGTGTCAAAAGTGGTTTGTGAAGTTTTGTGCTGGAGATTTCTCGCTGGATGATGCTCCACGGTCGGGTAGACCAGTTGAAGTTGATAGCGATCAAATCAAGACATTAATTGAGAACAGTCAACATTATACCACAAGGGAGATAGCCAACATACTCAAAATATCCAAATCAAGCGCTGAAAATCATTTGCACCAGCTTGGTTATGTGAATCGCTTTGATGTTTGGGTTCCACATAAGTTAAGCGAAAAAAACCTTTTTGACAGTATTTCTGCACGCAATTCTCTACTTAAACGTAATGAAAACATTCTGTTTTTAAAACAAATTGTGACGGGCGATGAAAAGTGGATACTGTACAATAATGTGGAATGGAAGAGATTGTGGGGCAAGCGAAATGAACCACCACCAACCACACCAAAGGCCGGTCTTCATCCAAAGAAGGTGATGTTGTGTATATGGCGGGATTGGAAGGGAGTCCTCTATTATGAGCTCCTTCTGGAAAATGAAATGATTAATTCCAACAAGTACTGCTCCCAATTTGGCCAACTGAGAGCAGCACTCGACATAAAGCATTTGGAATTAGTCAACAGAAAATGCATAATCTTCCATCAGGATAACAAAAGAAAGACCACATGTTTCTTTGATGACCAGGCAAAAACTGTTACAGCTTGGCTGGGAAGTTCTGATTCATCTGCCATATTCACTAGACACTGCACCTTGGGATTTCCATTTATTTTGGGCTTTACAAAATTCTCTTAATGGAAAAAATTTCAATTCCCTGGAAGACTGTAAAAGGCACCTGGAACAGTTCTTTGCTCAAAAAGATAAAAAGTTTGGGGAAGATGGAATTATGAAGTTGCCTGAAAAATGGCAGAAGGTAGTGGAACAAAACGGTGAATACATTGTTCAATAAAGTTCTTGGTGAAAATGAAAAATGTGTCTTTTATTTTTACTTAAAAACTGAAGGAACTTCTACCCAATAGAAGGTAGCCACGAAACAGCTATGATAATGATAATGCGATACTGGGGCAAATATCTGGATAAAGTTAGGGAGCAAGCCATTTGGACATCTGGAGGAAGGGATCTTTAGTCAGAAGGAACAGTAAGTGCTAAGGTGGCATACTTATGAAATTGCAAAGAGATCATTGTAGCTGGATTAGTGTGTGGGAACATATTCTTCCTTTATTAGTGTTATTGAAAGCAAATAAAAATTGAAGACAGAAATCAATTTAACTCTATTCAAAATTCAAAGGAACATCATTTTACTGATATTCCAGTAAAATATTCAAGTTGACAATATAAATATATTGATATGTATTTATTGCTTCTTAATATTGATCTCATTTTTCTTGGTTTAAAGTTGAGACATAAAAAGATGAATGAAATGACATTAATTAATTATTTAATTTATTAAACAATATAAATATGTCCAAGTTTATATCTGGATTAGTCGTGGTCACACATTACTATGTAATCTCTAATAATGTTTTATTATGAAATTATTCCATGTGAACATTTAGTTTTACTTGTCTGACATTATTTTGTTATTTAATAGATTTGATGCTTCAGATTTCAACTACCAAGGCTACTGGAAGTATTGTCTTGAACAAAGATTGCAAATGAATGGTTATTCTTTTCACACATTCTTTCTGCAGAAAGAATTTTTCAGAAACATGTTTGGAGAATGGAAAAAGCTGCTGAGGACAAATAAGTATAAGTGATGCTGGTTAAAAAAAAACTATTTTTCTTAGCTGCGGAACTTTTAGAAACATCTCCTGGAGGAGATGATATGTGATTAAGAAATAGGGAAGACAAATAATATCATTGGGCTAAAGAAGGGAACCAGGAAAAGGATTCTAGGCAAAGGACGTACTGTGGAGCAAGTAAGTGTTAAGTAATATTCAAACGCAGGGAATCAACAGTTCATTGTTGAAACATAGACTGTGTGTAGGAAAGAGGCAAGAGATGCAGCTAGAGTAGTCAGCAGTAGCCACAGTGACAAGAATCCCCAAGAGGAGAATATCCCACTGACATCAGAAAACCTACTACAGTAATAGCTCAAGGAAGTTGTGCTCACCAAAGTTAATCTTGAGAAAATCTGTCCTAAAAAAAGACACTTTGGCTTGCTGAATTCTTTAAGTTGATGGAAGTGGTGAACAGCTGGGGTCTGGTTGGCATACCATGGGATCACAATCAAAAGGTCGGAAATGATACCATTAAAAAATTATAAGCAGAAGCTTATAAATTTTTATCACTCCTGCCTTTAATCAACCTTTAAAAGCTATTCATGTAGGAATGCATAGGTCTTGGCTTTTGAAGAAAGCAGGGATTAATACAGCTGTGTTTTCTAATGAAGGCCAATGGATGCCTCTCATGCAGTGTGGCTATCACATTTCAAGTATCTATAGTACTGTGCCTAGTCAAAGTACCACTAAGAGAGTTTCAAGATGGGCACCAGTTAGAAAGATGATACTTTGATTTCTTAATTATATTTCATATACTCTCAGACATTTTAGATATGATTATTTTTAGGTACGATTGATATAATTATTAATCATATCTAATAATAATTATTATTTTTAGATATGATTATTTTTAGACATGATTAATATAATTGCATTATCAGTCAGATAGTCCAGTTCCAAACTATGTCAGGCTTTGTGTAAACTTATAGAACAAATGTTCAGCAATGAGAAGCATAATTTGTCTTCAAGGAACCAAACAATTAAAAAGGAATAGTATATTAGTTTTCTATTTCTGTGTAACAAATTAGCACAAGCAAAGGAGTTGAGAACAACACACACTTATTGCCTAATGGTTTCTTGGGTCAAGAGTCTAGGCACAACTTAGATCAGACCTCTGCTTAAGGTCTTACCAGGCTGTAATCAAGCTGTTGGCTGGGTTGGTGTCCCATCTGGAAGCTCATCTGGGGAAGAATACTCTTTCAAAGTCACTTTCGTTTTGGCAGAATTCATTTCCATGGGGCTGTAGGACTAAGGGCCCTGGTTTCTTGCTGGTGGTCAGCTGGAGGCTAGCCTTAGCATCAAGAGGGATCATGTGAACCTCCTCAAATCCAGAAAGAAAAAGTCTTTACAGCAGTTCTTCTAGCAAGTTGGAATCCTATATAAATGTAACCCAATCACAGAAGTAGCATCTATCACCTTTGTTATATTCTGTTGCTAAGGTACAGATCCTGCCCACATTCAAGTGTGGGGATTATAAAAAGGTATGAACTTCAGGAGGCAAGAATCATGAAGTGCCACCCTAGAGTCTGTCCACCACACAGAGCATTCATATTCATGGTTAATTTGGACCATTAGATGGACTATCAATCTAGTCCATGAAAAAAATATATGGGCTTTGGAGCCAGGTAGGACCAGGATTGAAACTTGGCTTCAGCACTAATTGCCTGTGTGCCCTTGGGTAAGGCATTTACTATCTCTGTATGTTGATTTCTTCATCTGTAAAATGCGGAGAGTTATTGAGAAAATAAAATCAAATGAGATAACGTTTGCAAAGTGCTGATCATAGTGTGTAGCATGGAATGAATGTTCAATAACAATAGTTGTTTATAATAGTCATGCTAGCAAAAGTAGTATTGTGGTGAAAATAATAATAACTCCCCTACCATTGACTGATTGGTAAAATAGAAGTCTATTTTCCTTTTGCCTTTAGCATATGTTAAAATATATTTGATATATATTTCATATTTATTATTTTGCATGTAACAAATATAATATAAATTATAATTCTAAGATTCATCTATCTGTTGTGTGTACCTGTAGTCCATTAATTTCTGCTTCTGTATACTATTCCATTGTGTGATTATATTTATCATAGTATATTTGTCTACTCACAATATGCTTATGCATTCTCTGGTCAATCGGCATTTGGTTTCCAGATTTTTTTTTTAAACTCTTATTAACAGTGCTGCTATTAACAGCAAGGGAACAACACATAAAACGGATGTGTGCTCAGACCTCAAGAACCTGTATCTCCTTCTCTAATATAAACCCTTTGAAAATGGAAATTCATTCACTGAATATGTATTAAGCCCCAAGAAAAGTATAATATGCTAGTGACCAGAGGCAAAACACTGCTTTCAAGAACTAAGAGTTTAATGGGGGAAGCAGGCAGATTTTAAAAGGTGTCTGGAAAGGGGGTCAAGTCCTACTCTGATATGGTGACCAGCTATCCTGGTTTGCCCTGTTCTGGTTTTAACACTGAAAGTCCCACCTCCAGCAACCCTTTAGTCCCAGGCAAACATGAGACTTGGGGCATGAGACATGTCTTTAAGGACATCCATGATACTGTTTAGAATAGAGCATGCATAACGGATGCTAGTCAGTAAATAATAGGTGTCTAGTAGAAGGGACATCTAACCCATCAGGATAGGGTCTAAGTCAGTCAGAGAAGGCTTCCTGGAGGAGATGATATGTGATTAAGGAATAGGGAAGACAAATAATATCGTTGGGCTAAAGAAGGGAACCAGGAAAAGGATTCTAGGCAAAGGACGTATTGTGGAGCAAGTAAGTGTTAATATTCAAACTCAGGGAATCAACAGTTCATATTGTTGAAACATAGACTGTGTGTAGGAAAGAGGCAAGAGATGCAGCTAGAGTAGTCAGCAGTAGCCACAGTGACAAGACGTGTCTGTCATACTAAGTAAGGGCATTGGACAGGGGAGCACGATTGAGTGGTAGTGCTGGGACCTAGGATCAGACTTGTCTTTAAGACACATCACTGTAGCAGGGTGGAAAGGGACTGACCTGGGTGCTGGGTGGTTGGTGTGTTACAGTTCTTTGTTTCCCCATAAATTCCCTAGAGAGCTATGTAGCATTTGAGTCCCTGCACATTGTTTAACGTTTGAATAGAAATTAGCAATAAAAGCAAAACAAAGTAAGAAAACAATGACAACAAAAAACCAAACTACCAAAAAGCCTTAGCCTCTTTTTGCTAGACGGGTGAAACAGGCATGTATGTATGTATATATATATATATATTTTTTTTTTTTTTTTTCTTTTTCCAATTATGTTTTGATAAACCTAGTTAATTAATACTCTGGGCTCAAATTTAAAAAGTTACTTTCATGTAACTTTTATGTTACTTTCACTCAGCATACTGTAGGGGATAAAATGAAAACAGCAATTTCACCCAGATATGCACACACCTATAGGCAAATACCCAAAATGGCCTTGGCCATAAAATGTGTCAGTGGCACCAGGACCCATCAAACTAGTAGTCATGGCCCTGTAAAAACCAGTGTTTCTCATAGGAGGATGAATGCTGGTGTGACTCACAGGCATGTTGGAAGTTTTACTAATCCCTGGCATCCAGAGTGCCGAGAGACTCTGGCAAGGTCCCTGACAGAGCCTGACTCAGACAGGGAACCTCTCACAAAGATTTCATAAAACCCATCACTTTATTATCTCCTAGAATCTCCTCCCAATTCCTCCTCTTTCCATCACTGTGACAATACCTATTAAAAATGAGCCCAAAGAGAGATTTCTGGAATTTATCTTGCCTGGGATCCCTATCTCATCCTGTGCTTTACAACTATACAGGACATACCCAGACTCCAAACTATGCCACATCAACATCGTACAATCTAAATGACCCTGACTTTATGTGCTGGATTGGTGAAACAACCTTCCCCTTTCCTCATCTTTATCTTGCTCACAGAAGCTGAAGCTGGCTGGAAAGAAAGATAAACACAGACCCAAACACTAGTCTAAATCACCTTCTAAAGTGATTAACTGGGAAGAATTGAAATCTTCTAGGTTGGCCTGTAGGCTCTTGGCTTAACAGAGAAAGGGAATGGAAGCAACTGTCTATCATCTCAATTTACTCTGCTTCTGTTGAATATTAGTTTTTTTTGTAATACCAGCCTTCTGCAAACTTAACCTTTTAATATTTTTTAATAATATAAAATGGTTTGAATTCTTGAGTCAAAGAACAGAAAATATCTGGTGTCTTTGCAAATGTTTTACATTCGTAGTATGTATACATTGTACATAGTATATTCAAAGTGTGACTCTAAAGCAAGGTGACTGTGACCAACCAGAGGAGCATATTTGCTTCCTGGTATCGCCTCATGTGGGACAGTCATTCCTTTCCTAAGGATACTGCCATGGGATGAAACATGGAAGTCAACCATAGAGTGTTTCAGAGCCTAGTTCTGCATGTTTTTAATGATGAAAAGCTTAATATCTCAAAGGAGGATTTGGTATTTGTAAACAACCAAAGACCATTCATTCAGAGCAATTTTAATTGAATAAGATAGGTGACCACTGGGAAAGAACTCTATGTGGGGCTTATATGGAGATGAGAGTTTGATATGAAATGATAATTCATATAATTATCAAAAATAATTACCAAAGATAATTATGAAGATAATTACCAAAAATGAACTGCATAGAAATTTTGACCAATGATGGTAGTGTAGGAATGAGCACAATATATCTCTAGTGACTCTAAGAGAAAATACTTAACATATAATACAGGTCTATATGCTAAAAGCATATTTCATTACTTTATAGACACTTTTATGCTATGTTGGACATACTGTTCTGTGATAGTTTTTCTGCTTGCTCTCTTACAAGGATCATACACATAATCGAGCAATAGTTATTTTTATCAAGGAAATTACACTCCACGTGTCCAAAGGTCAAGAAATGAATAGATTAGTGTAAACTCTTTTAAAAGAGAATAAGTAAATTACCATATAATTGGGTGATTCAGAATCTGAATTAGGGCTTGTTAAGTTAGCATTTATGAGCTTGGGAGATTTTACATAATTGCTCTATGATTGTGATTCTGGTTTTCTAAAATGAAGGAAATGTAAAAGATTTTATAATAGTCACCCTCAAGGAAAGGTAAATTTTCTTATTCCTTCTTTTTTTTTTTTTTTTTTATCATTTTCAAGGTTATCATAAAACTCAATTGCCTTTCATTTGTGTTAAGAACTCCTGGGTATTATTATTTTTAGAAAATTCAGAAGCCCATTCTTTTTCTACTTTTGTATATGATAATTACATTGGTTTTAAAGTTGTTAATAATGAAAATATTTAAAACAAGTAAATATAAATTAGTTTAAGCAATATCCTTCTGTGCACAAAGCATTTGGCACTAAATTATTAATAAAATATTCATATAGTGTGTAAAATTACTGGAAGTCTTTCAGATAACTTTTCTTATTTTATCCTAATTGTACTGCTATTATAATTGTACTTTAAAGTTGAGGAAAATAATGCTTGACAAAGTTCAATGATGCTGTAGGGTACAAGGCCAGTTAACAATGGAGTCCAGACCAGAAGCAGGTACAGGCCTGTATATCGGCTTGTGGTTTAGGGCATTCTTCACTGACCCCATCTATACCCATAGCTGCTTCCTTCTCCTTCCTGCCACACATCTGAGTTATAAACTAAAGACAAGCTGCGCTTGAAAGTTATTTTTTCTTTACTCCCTGCCTCTGTCACCAGCAAAGCCCATTAATGATTCTCAGGAAATAAAAATAGAACCTTGGTAATAAAACAAAGTCTAACTTTTTTTATTCTTTTCCTTCATGCTTAGTCTAGTTTCACTTGCTCACAGGGTGCTGCATGCAGAGGCCCTGCCCCTTGAGCTTCAGACCAGAGGTACCCGTGGGAAAGGGCTGCTGTGGACACCTCAGCTTGGAGCCGTGTTCAGAAGCTGTGCATGACACTGCAATTCAAGATGGCGATTTTTCTCTACGTCTGTGTCTCTATTTCTGCTTTGCCAATAAGATCATCTGTACCATTTTTCTAGATTCCACATATATGCGTTAATATATGATATTTGTTTTTCTCTTTCTGACTTACTTCACTCTGTATGACAGTCTTAACACAACTTTGTAAAGCAACTATACTCCAATAAAAATTAATTAAAAAAAAAAGATGGTGGCAGCGGGCTGTGTGCAGAGATGCTCTGCCCGGCACTGCGATCTGGAGCCTGAGCAGCACAGCTGCACCTGCCCTGCAAGAACTCCACACCCTCCCTATGAGGAGAACCTTGGAAAGCAGCCCTGCCAACTGCCTGCGGGGGAGAACGTGTCTCCTAGATCGCCAGCTCGCACCTCTATAAAATGATTTTTGTCCCCTTTTTTGAGTTGTCTCTGCTTCCTTACAATGACAATATAATCCTTGTTTTAATTGTCTTGCTTCTGGAAAAAAAATCATTGAGATACCCAATCACTGAATTGCCTCTGCTTCTTCATAGCATCCAACCCACTTTCCTAATCTGTCCTCAGAATTGTCCAGCACTTGCCCAAACTCTGTGAGAAGCCTCTCCCAGCTTCCCTTTACTAAGATGCCCCCTGGGCATCTTCTCTTTTGCTACAACAGGCTAAATAAAATAACTTCGTACTTTCGTGTGATTATAGGGGTTTTCCTAGTATCACTTGATTGGTGAGTTTGGCAGATGTCAAAAATACAAGACTTTAATGAAGTCAGAATATCCTCAACAATATATCCAGAGTAAATAAAATAATTTTCATATATGTCAGTTCCTTACAAAACTCCTTAATTTAGGCCAACATCATTATTGCTACATTATAGCAATGATGTAGTAGAGTGAAACAGTTTTCAGATGATCTGACCTAATCCAGAGAAGCATTTATCTATACTTAAAAAGTTCCTTAAGAAAACTCAAGGAAACCTTATGAATTTTAGATTTATTCAAAATATTTTGGGGAGAGTTTTTATAGTTTAAAATATATCAGCCTTTTAAAATTTCTCTTTATAACAGTATAACCAACTTTTCAGATAATTATAACCTGGTAACCATTATTTCACAATGGGCTTAAATCACACTCAAATTTTCAGTATGCACTGAGGCTGGAGGACTTATTCCAAGGACTTTGCTGAGATAAAAGTATTTTTAGAGTCAAAAAAACCTTACCAGTATTCCTAGATCACAAGAATGGATTTGAAATAGAAGCTATTTGAGTCCTACCATAGGGGAATCAACAAGTCTATCGCATCACTCTGGGAAAAATTCATAGAGAGCTCATTGTTTCTTCAAGGTTACATATAGGCCTGGTTTTCATTTGAAGCTTATTTTTATTTTTTTAAGTGGTAAACCATAACATCTGCCATATTGTTGGGAATGTAAAAAAAAAGAGTACAAGTTTTTAAAAAATGAGTTTCTCCAAAATCCAGAAATATTACTCCTTTCTACTACTGACTGAATTTCATTCTCATTATGTAATTAATCAATTCTGCCCCCAAATCAAAAGTTTTTCTTATATGATTTATCCATCAATGACAAAATTCTTATTTTCACAAAAATTCAACTCATATCATTGATTTAAACAATTTGCCATTCTGTTTGGGACAGTAAAGAGAGGGTGAACCACTACAAAATAAAGAAGCCTTGGGAAAATGGAGAGGCTTGTTAATTACCCAGACACTAAAATTGAAACTAAAGTGATGGGCATTTGGTTTTTAATTTTTAAAAAATGATTCACACTTCTCAGGCTCTCTGCTCTCTATAAAATACTTGCTAGGGTTTTCCATCTGCCTATCCTTTTATCTCCATGATGTTCTAAATATGAATTTTCTGGCTTTAAAGAACAAGTTTCAATGTCAAAGCTATTTTCTACAAACACATTCAAACTTTGTTCCAGTATCATGTTAGCACTTTATGGATATATGCAATCTCTTCAGAGGGAGTATAACACAAATATGATATTTTCATTCCAAAACTGAATTCTCAAAAATATTCTTAACCTACTTGGGTGAGAAATCAAGCCCTGGATAAACGCCTTTTTAGTCAAAACGGTATATATCAATATCCAAATTTGGAAGCTAGCCTTACATACAGCTTTTAGAAAACAGGGGAAATTTTTGCTTTGGTATTAAGATGGTATTATAAACAGGGACCTAGAAATACCAAAATCCTGTCTCTGACCAAACCACACTTTCTGACAAAGCTCTGGAGGGAAATGTATGCATAAGAAACAATGAGCAAAGAAAACAAGGGTAACACTTTTTAAATTTCCAGACTGGAGACACAAATTCCAATGCAGTAAATCTTAGTAACCTGGGCCATATTATACACAACATCTCTTTTTATAAGCTAGCAAGTACCTGATGGCATCTGTCAGCATCCGGGGAAGGTAAGTTTAGATATTCATACACTTGTAACCTAAAGAATGCTATTTATTATAAAATTCAGTGTGGAAGGGTCTTTCCCCACAGGGAAATCAGGGAGTAGCTATCAGGAGATGGGTAAATGGATAATAGAGAAGCAAAGCAAGAGTTGTGGAAATAATCAGCCAGTTGTACCAACTGTGAAGAGAAATGATGTCTCAGAACTCAGTGTAATGCTCACTGCAATTTGCTACCCTGTTACTTCAGAGAAAATCCTATAAACCATGAAGAAATTAGAACATCTTACGAAAATACTTGAAACAATTTCACATTTAATTTGTCATTTTGTGGAATCTAGCATTATTTTGGGCCTCCAGAAAATTCTTCAAGCATGTGATGAAAATGACACATCTACAAAATAGCTGGGTTCAATCTCTTCTGAATTTCTTTTTTTTTAGTTTATTTTTTATTGAAATATAGTTGAATTACAATGTGTTAACTACTGCTGTATAGCAAAGTGACTCAGTTATACATACACATACATTCTTTTTCATATTCTTTTCCATTATGGTTTATCACAGGATATTGAATATAGTTCCCGGTGCTATACAGTAGGACCTTGTTTATCCATTCTGTATGTAATAGTTTGCATCTGCTAATCCCCAACTCCCAATCCAACCCTCTCCCATCTTCTAAATTTCTACTACAGTTAAAATACTTTTGAGTTACTCATAGAGTATTCATTGAGATAAAATTTAATATTGTTGTTTTGTTTCCTTAAAGTGAGAGGGCTACTTAAAATGCTTTAAATCCTTAGAAAGATCTCTGGAGCATTAATAATTTCTGAGGGATATTTTCCCCTTTATTAACATTTTAAAACACAGAAAATACTACCATAGAGTATGCCACATAGGTTATTTATTAAAAGCCATTTGAAGACAATCTGTTCAGTGAAGTGTTCAATGACATTCAAAAATGTTTTCAAAACAACTTGACTACCTTGAGTAACCTGATAATTCACTCTGTTGAAATAAATGGTCTATCAAAAGTCAAAGTTTGTGCATATAAACATAGCCTGTATGAAAGGATGAGAGCAAGATGGCTGTCTATTAATTTATGCTTCTGTGCTTCATTACTTTTTCATGATGTTTAATGTGTATGTGTGCGTTACACACATACATACTTACCTATTCAACTGAGAAGGGTTTGAGGACTCTGTAGGACTATGAGTTAGATATATAATGCCTTGGACTTACATGTGTAGCAGTGCTTTGTACTGGTTTTTCCAGAGTTTTATTTACTGGTAAATTTCCCCTTTAACTCTATTTTTAGAATTCCTAATTATCAATTCACATATAACCTCTATCCCGCCACCTCTCGCAGTCTCTAATATAGACTCATTTTATACCACTTTCATTTTCACAGTGGGACATGACATTTACTGGCTTGAGAACACTAACTGAATTGGAATGTCATTCCAATGTGTATAAAGATACCTACAACAGCAGGATGACATGAATCAGAATAAATAAGAAATTACAAAGGTCAGTCAGAATGAAAGTCAGAGTTGGTAAATAAAAACACTACAATTCCCAGAGATAAAAGAAAAACAAAATAAGAAAACAATAATTTTCTAATTTAAATCTCCAGTCTAGACCTTTCACCTGAACTCCAGACTCGTATACCCAACTGCTCAACATTTCTACTTGTATCTATCCGAAGTAGACTTAATGTCCAGAACAGAACTCCTGATCTTCCTCCTATGACCTCTTTCATGTAGTTTTCCTTGTTCTAATTATGGGAAATTCCATCCTTGGAATTGCCCAGGCCAAATTCTTTGGAGTCATCCTTGGTTCCCCTTTTTATCACATACTCTTATTAAATCCACTGAGAAGTCCTTTTGTTCTAACTTCGAACAATATCCATAATTTGACCACTTTTAAGCACCTCCCCACCATTTCTACCTCCATCTGAGCCACCATCAGCTGTCACTGGGTTAACTGCAATAGTCCTATTTGGTCAGCCTTGCATTTACCCTTGTCTTCCTACAGTCTGTCCTCTATGCAGCAGCAGAGGGATCCATTCGAAACCTATGTCTGAATAGATTGTTTCTCTGCTCAGAATTCTGCAACGGCTCTTCATTTTACTCAGTGAAAGCTAAAATTCGTACAATCATCTGGCAGGCACTATATGATCTTGCCTGCTCTCCTGTTACCTACCCCTCAGATCTTATTTTCTACAACTCTTCCCTGATGCCACTACTCCAGAGAACCACATTTACTCCCTTGAGCACATCAGGCACACTCTCACCTCAAGACCTTTGCTCTGGATGTTGCCTCTGTCTGGAATGCTTTGCCCTCAGTCACATACTTGGTTACTCTCCCAACTTCTCAAATCTCACCTTAATGAAGCTTACCTTGACTACCCTTCTCAATACTGCAACTTGACAACAGCCTACATCCCTGCCATTCAAGATTTTGAATCCCCTTACTTTGCTCTGCTTTTTCTTTTGTTCCATAGCATTTATAACTTTCTAACACACTACATAATTATTTATTAGATCTATTATTTATTGGTTGTATCCTCCTGCTGGGATATAAGATCCATGAGAGTAGAGGTTTCTGACTGTTCTGTTTCCTAATGTACCCAAAGTTCACTGGATTGAGTTACTAGTTGAATTGAATGAGCTTATCCTCATATAATAACATTTCAGTGTTATGATCTATGTACACATTATTTTTTATGCCACTGGAGATGCAACACATCCCCCAAATAACATGCATATTCAATATAGGTTCAGGGCTCATCATTGTCATTATTTAAGATTTACCTGGTGCTAGGTTTTAATTAAAAGATCAACAACTTATATATACCATTAAATTTGCAATTATACATTAACTATTTAGTAGATTCAAAACTCTGTCCTGTGAGAAATACAATAACATAAAAACATGTTCTTTAAAAAATTTACTAGTCTAGTAGGGAAGAATAACATAATTTTCATATTTCTCTGACTGGTAAATTTCTTCCTAGCTATAGTCCTCCATTGTAAAAACAAATAAAATAGTATCTTTTTTCAGGAGTTTAGGTACAAAATTTATTCTCCCTATCTTTTCGAAGCCTCTGTAGAATTATAGCAAATGAAGCGTCGTTACCTGGTCAACTCTTCTCTGAATACTATGGGATCATAAATTCATTTAATTCTGACATCTTAAAGAGTTCCCTGGAGACCAAGCCAGCATGTCGAGGTACACATTTTTTTAATGCCACAGGGACCTTAAAATGGTTTAAGGTAGATAAAATATTATCATTACGATCATATGTGATGCTGTGTAGTGCTGGGATATTTTTAAATGTTTGATATTTTAAACAAAGTAATAAAATACACAATCTGTCACTGGTTGGTACAACTGAAACTATATCTATGGAAACAGAACTCAGTGACCATGAATGTTAATCCATCTGCATTTTCACAAAGAGGTACAAAATGAGAATCTCAGTTCCAACCTCATGTTTCACAAATGGAATCTCCTGTCTAAAGCTAGTGGGTGACTTGGTATTTTAAAACATGCAAGAAAAATGTTTTTTCCCTAACGTGTGAATATAAATGTCTTATCTTTTTCAATTTTCTAGAATTTGGGGGACTGGCCTTGCTCATAATGAGTAGACAGCCAAGAATGATAGAATTCTGACACTTGGTTGAGCACTTACGTAATACTCCAATGATCATGCTCGTAGTATAAGGTTTAATTTAAACAGCAAGATACCTGCCCCATTACCCAAATACTTGGCACCACTGCCTATCAATCTAAATGACTGACTTTATTTTATCATGCTGTTTCAAATTCCTTTAATCAAAATATCATTTCTTCACAGAGCTGCTTTTAAAATGAGCTTCTCAGACAGTGTTTTCTGATACTACTGGCTGAGGGCAGATACCTGTGGAAAGAGATTTTTTTTTTGGGAAAAGAGTAGAGAGGAGAAGTCCTCATGCAAAAAGATGTAGGGTAATAGTGACCTATGCCTATGGCTATTCCCATGCCGGTGTCCACACCTATACCTATCTGCCTCTGGAGCTTCGTCTGTATCTAGCCCTACTTGAATGAAAGCCAATTAAAAATTTTAAATATTTTTATGGGCCACATTTTTTCCCATTCAAAATAAAAGTAGTTATACTGAGTCCCATGGGGAAAAATACATATTTTTACAAATTAGACATTGTTTTGTAGACTATAATGACATTTTATTGAATAGAAGAATGTCAGTGAGAAACTTGATATTGTTTTCTAGCCATCAATATGTTAGCATCTTTTGGACACATTTGAAAAGTTGTCATCTCGAGTACCTATCTCATTTTTCAATCTGAAATCAGACAGAGTAGGCTAGGCAGGAAGGGCTGCTTGACACTGATGCATGAGATTGAACTTGGGAGCTGGAGAGCACCATGAACACTCTCCAGAGAGGGAGGTGGGAGGTGGGGGGAGAAGAGGCTCTAGAAGCTGGAAATGGACAGTGATGCGGGAGGTGGAGGGGGTCCAAAGACAGGTCTCATCTCTTTCATCATTTTTCCAGAGTCCAAATCTAACACATCATCCATATTTCTTTTGTTTCAATGTGTAATCTTGATCTTAAAGATTCTTCCTTGTGACATCACTTAATATGTGGTTCACAATGCATACACATGAAATGGAAAACTTTCTAAAAGGAAATATATATTTTACTCAAAATATAATTGCAAAATTTACCACTCACCTTTCATCTCAACAAACATATTTAGGAAATAATGTTACTCAGTGTTCTTAATTTTTGCATAAAACAGCTAGAAAGTTGAACATCTTACCTCATGAGGGTTTAGTGTCGCACCTTGGGAAAAGTAGGTCACAAAGGTTACTAGGGTGCAGTTTGCTGTTGCATGTGTGAATTATTGCTTTTAGTATAACAAAGTCATAATTTTGGCTAATTTGTAATCAGAGCCATTTCTATTGACGGGTAGTTTAAAACTAATTGCAAATAATCATTTTGCAAAAGAAGAACAATTGTGATTTAATAAAATATTCTATAATCAATATTGAAACAACCACAGTACTCTAGTTGCTAGTAAAGATGTATAATACATGCTGTCACTGACACTCACTAGTGTATCACAGTATTTTGTAGAATGCAAACGATTACAGAAAATGTTATGGTACATAAGATGTGTATATTTTTAATTGGCCCTTATGCCAATTATATCATATTGGTGTATCTATATATCTATATCAATATTGATATAGATAGGATGATACAGATGCAGATAGATACACATACAAGCCAGGTAAAGGTACATGTTTAGGTACAGGTCATTGTCTTAGTGCGTTCAAAGATTCATCTGCTGGGTGTGAAGTTAGCCTCTGAAGACCAGCTTTCCTACTTTTAATAATACCCTCTTTCCATGTAGTGGACTGTGTTCCCCAAATATAACCATGGCCAGGAATCTGCAGGACTGAAGGCTTCAACAGGGAAGGGAAGATTTTTTTTTTCTCTTCTGAATTTGTAGTTAGCATAGAAGGCACTCATATATCATAAACCAGAGAGACCTTTATCACAACAATGTCAGAACAACTCCAAATGATGCCACTTCCTGGAAGCCCTTGCTGTCACTTTCTCCTGCCAGACTGGGTTTTGACCCCCAGTTGTGTTAACTCGACTTAGCTATGCATCTTGGCAATGATGATACAATCTGTAAACCAGGAACTGTAATACTGACCTCCCAGGGATGTTTGTGAGGAGTGTAATGGGCCTGTCATTTAATAGGCACAGTATTAACTGCCATCCCTTCCCCAACACCACTGCAGCCTGTCAACTATGTTGCTTCTTCGTTAGCATCAGTAGTAAAGTGCAGGTAAGAAAAAAAAATAGTTGAAACATATATTAATTGATTTCCCTGTTATGGAGCTGCTCTGGTAAAAGATCAAGAAGGGGAAAATATTCAAAATTACTGTCAATAATTGCCTTTTTAGTTTATTTACAAAATGATTGATATATTTTAACACTGATAATCAAGTCAGTTCACATTTTAGTACTCATAATCAAATCAGTCCACATTACAACTATCCTGTAGCTTAAAATTCCATCATGTTAAAACATAGCTTGTGCTTTAGATACCTCTTTTTGCAAGTTTTGCAGTAAGAGTTTTCTTTTCATAGCCATGTTAACATTCTCAAGTCAATAAAAGATTCCTAGGTCAATTTCTGTAAAGGCATCAGTTTCTCAGAGGTTAAGAGAAATTACCACAGTGTAATCTATTTTTTAATAAACATGGTTGGCAATTACAGAATAGAGAATGCAGCTTTGCTCAATTTAGAATATAAATGTTAATTATATTTTTTACATGGATTTCTTTATTTAGCCTTTTTCTCCCAGCCTTGTTCTGGTCTAGGCTTCATCTTTATCCAAAACCCAAGAGATCTGTATTCTCAGTCTAGTTACTTGAATTTCTTTCCTTGGACTACCTGAGAGGTATAACCCCTTCTTATAATGTGCTTCTATTGAATTTTTTTTTCTGTCCTCTGCCTCCCACAAAAGTATTTTGGATTGTTCTTTTTTATGGTGATTGTTGAGTTTTGGAGCCATTTCTCTTCTTATTAACAACAAACCTTGATCAGTGAAGCTCTGCTTATTCAAGAGCCAATATAGTGAAATGGTTTTGAGCACAGAAATTTGTGCTAAGACTGCATGGGTTCATGCTCCAAGTGTGCCACTTTTACTGGCTATGTGATCTTGGGAAAGTTACTTAAACTTTCTGGTCCTTAGTTTTCTAGTCTGTAAAATGCCAACAGCAATCATATCTACCACATACTGTTGTTGCAATGATTAAATGAGTTAATATATTACATTTACACATGATACACAGTAGGTGCTATACAAGTATTAGCTATTTTTGTTTTTAAACCTCATTACTACTGCTGCTCTTCTAAAAAAGATCTTAGCACTTTACATCTGTGAAAGCTGAGTCTCAAATTCAGATTTTGACTCACATCCTATGTTATCCATAACACGTTCATTAACCACCCCCAGCAGGAACCAATCAATAGTTCCATTTATCAGGTTCTCTTAGAAGTACCACCCTGAGTCTTTGGATTGCCATTTCAGACATTTTATTCTCTTTTCCTCAAAATATATTTATACTTATTAGGCACTTAATCTCAAATCTTTATTTCAGGAAATAAACCTATACCTAAATATATTAACATAAGTTTGAGATAATTATCAGAAGACCTACCTCTTCACTACCTCTTAGTAGCCCATCACTAACCTCAATGATTTGATCTTTATGTTTTTAGGATATATAAACCCTTAGTGTCAGGCTTTTCAAAACTGGGAAAATTTAGGGGCTTCCCTGGTGGCGCAGTGGTTAAGCATCCGCCTGCCAATGCAGGGAACACAGGTTCGAGCCCTGGCCCAGGAAGATCCCACATGCCGCGGAGCAACTAAGCCCGTGCGCCACAACTACTGAAGCCCACGTGCCTAGAGCCCGTGCTCCGCAACAAGAGAAGCCACCGCAATGAGAAGCCTACGCACCGCAACGAAGAGTAGCCCCTGCTCACCACAACTAGAGAAAACCTGCGTGCAGCAACGAAGACCCAATGCAGCCAAAAAAATAAATAAATAAAATAAATAAATTTATATAAAAAAAAAAACTGGGAAAATTTGTTAGACAGCCCAAATTCACACAGGACAAATGCATATAAAGAAAAATGCACATCTGTTTTTTTAAATGAAAAAATTATCAAACAATTGATAATTCACACAATTTAATAGAGTATTATAAGGCTTACAATGAAAGATAGCCATCCTCTGCCATATTTTCTTTCGATGAAGCAGTCTCTTTGAACTCTTATATCTATCCCTTTGCATTTCTAAATAATAAACTTAATCTGGTGTTTCTAGATTTATCCGTTTTAGAATGTTTTTCATTTCCTACTAGGAAAATAAGGATTCAGCACCCTGTTTATTTCTTCTTTATTATTTCAAAGCAGTACGTAGATTGGATCTCTCTCTCTCTCTCACTCACACACACACACACACACACACACACATACACATCTTAGTAAATATCTCTTGCATGAGTAAACCCCCAATTATGCAGGGAGAGATAAACTGGTTTAAAGATTAATTGGGTTAAGGAGGCATATTTGATGTACAGTGAAATCACCTGGAGATCTTTCTGAAAACACTCATGCCTGATTCCCATCCTCAAACTTTCTGATTCAATCCATCTGGGGTGTGACTTGGGTACTGGAATTTATAAAAGCTGCCCAGGTGATTCTCATGTGCAGCAAAGTTGGGGAACCACCGTTACAGGCAGTTTCTTATTGACTCTGAATTGTGGCCTCCTTTAGTTTGAACAGAAAAGGAATGAAATCTCCTGCTGACTAATGACATCTCTGCTGGAGAGATGGGTCTCTCTCACACGGCTGCTATTCTCAACCTGGGGTGCATTCTCACTATTTGCCTGTGCAGACAAGTGTTTGTTGCCAGTGTGCAGAGCCATCTTCAGGGTCATGGGCCTGTGTGACAAGACAGGATTTCTCTGGCAGGGAGATCACACAGGAGCAGAGTTGGCATGTTGATGGGGGGGCATGATATTGGTCAATAGAAAGGGCAAGCAGTGTGTTACTAACCCAGGAAGTAATGCAGAAGTACCTTGAGAGTGGGCCAGGGATGTATGTGGGTGGGTCAAAGGATGGTTCTTGGTAGTCCTGAGGAGAGAGAATCAATGATGGAGCCCAGAATGAGAGTCTCTGGGGAGTTGAAAGGTAATGGAACCCATCAATCTGAAAGGATACTGTCCTTTAAGTGTGGTTCAAAGTCCCTAAGGCTCTGGGAATTAACCCTTTAGTTGCAGCACCATGGGGAGGGCCAAGGAGGTCCCTGGGAAAGCAGAACACCCAGAGTCGTGGGCACTTAAGGCGGTGGAGCTCAGGGCAACAGCTGTTTACTAACCAGTACAGGCATATTTCAATATTTCAATAACTTTAGGGCTGCTCTTACGTATGCAGGATAAATGTCAGCACCTGCCCCCTCCGCCAACACATCAGTATATTTAGCTTGGACTAGTTGCTTTTGTGGCTATATTAGCTCGTCTCATTAGAAATAAATCTTCAGGCAGAATTTAAATCTGTATTCCAAAAAGTATGTACTTTATTCACTTTTTATTAAATCCTATTTGCTGCTATGAAGAAGTAAGCAGGAAACAGTGATAAGTAATAATGGGGTATGTGAGGGCAGGCTACTTCCTGGAGAGTTGTCAGGGAAGATTTCTCTGGAAACGAGGCATTTAAGCTGAGACCTGGACGTCAGAGGCTGTGGTCTTGAGAAGAATCCAGGGAATAGTGTTACAGGCAGAGGGACTGGCAACTTCCAAGGCTCTCTGACAGCAAAGAGCTTGGTATTTCCAAAGATCTAACACAGAGACTGATTCTGAGTAATAAAATCTTCAAGGTTAGTGTTCTGTGCAGCAATAGTACACATATAAGAAGGTAAATAGAACTATTCAGAGTGGATTTTCACAATCAAGGTCAAATATGTTCATGGAGAACCTTTTATAGGGCGTTAATGTGCCATAATGGGTGCATCGGCCACACATCTTCTGTTGTCTCTATCTCTGATTTCAAAAATCCTTCTCAATGTGTAGAAAACTTATGTCACTCAAAAACCTACACATGGATATTTATAGCAGCCTTATCCATAACTGTCAGAACTTGGAAGCAACTAAGATGTCCTTCAGTAGGTGAATGGATAAATAAACTGTGGTACCTACAGATAACAGAATATTATGCAGCACCAAAAGGAAACGAGCTATCAAGCTATGAAAAGACATGGAGGAACCTTAAATACATATTACTAAGTGAAAGAAGCCAATCTGAAAAGGCTACATACTGTATGATTCCAACTATATATGGCATTCTGGAAAAGACAAAACTATGGGAAGAGTATGCCAGGGGTTATGGGAGAAGAAAGGATAAGTAGATGGAGCACAGAGGATTTTTAGTTCAGTGAAGCTATTCTATATGATACTGTAATGGTGGGTACACATCAGTATACATTTGTCCAAACCCATAGAATGTACAACACTGAGAGGGAACCCTAATTAATCTATCGACTCTGGGTGATAATGATGTGTTCATCAATTGTAACAAATGTACCACTTTGGTGGGGGATGTTGATAGTGGACAAGGCTGTGCATGCATTGGGGCAGGGGGTATATGGCAACTCTGTACTTTTCCTTAAATTTTGCGGTGAACCAAAACTACTTTAAAAAAAGTGTAGTAAAAAAATCTTTTCTTTTTCCTGGTAATTATAAAAGTTTGTTCACGTGCCATGAGTGTTGCACTAGACCAGTGATTCCTTTTTCTACAGGTCACACCTAAGTAGACTGGCTAGATGTTTGCATCCATTAATGCTCGTGTTCCCTAATGATATTCTTTAGACAGTCAGTCTATGTGTGACTTTTGGGCATTTCTCGAACCTACTCAAAGGCAATAGTTAATTAAATCCTGCTACTCGCAAATGTCATTCACAAGCAACTCGGTTTCATAAGAGAAAGAAGGCAAAACATCCTTTAAGGAAAAAACAATGTGTGCAGGAGTGTGAGCAGAATACATTCTGCTCTGGTCTATAGTTTGCCAAAACAAATGGTTATTTGTAAATTCAGGAAAAAAATCAAACTGTGTTGACACTATACATTTCAGTGGCTGCTTTGCCATTTTCAGACATAGTTACCATGAAAGAGGTAGGTTGATTTCTGACAAATGTAATAACATTTCTGAATGGGTAAAAAGATGGTGTAGTTAGTGCTTTCACTTGATGAACGCCTCATCATTGGTAACTAGCCCATGTGAGAGCTGCTTGAGAGCTGTCAGCTGCCAGAGAAATATATGTCTAACACCTTTCCCAGGGCTTCCTGCCAATATTTCCTCAGGTAGTCAATTCATCAAATAAATCCTTTAATGAAAGCAACGGTGTGTTGGTAAATGTATAACAACCAGCTCCCTGGACATAATGCCCATAATGATTTGTAGCACTTTACAATTTCCATGGTGTAAATATTCCCACCTTGCTCATTTGCAGCTACCAATCATTGAAGATGGAATTGGGAAGAGAGGCACACAATTGGCTTCCCTAGGCCAGTACATGATGGCTCCAGCACACCACTGAATCAAAGGGTCCTCTTTCTCAGCTCCAGAAAGAGGAAGGGGCCAACTCATTATTTTGCTTTATGGAAACCACCTTTTATCTCTTTCATGAACCATGAATTCCTCTTTTTCATTGGCTTAAAAAAATTGGATATTTTTCAGTACCCCTGGAGCAGCTCTTTCCAGGAAATTCACATACTGCCCTCCCTTGGTGCTCCCCTCTTCCCCTAATGCATTAACCTACATAATTTTATGTCTTCTGGTAGTGCAAATGTGTAATTCAACTGGACGGTGGCTAATTGAGGCCAGTGTATTTATAATTGTGCCATGCCTATAACACTGAGTAGAAGGGCAGACCACTAATGACTTGGAAGAAAGAGCAAAATTTTCTGGTGCACTGGCAGTGTCTACATGACCTAAGAATATCTCGCTGATTGAATTGAATGGCAGAAAAATCAACAGCTTTTACAGGGTCATGAAGACTATGTGACTAGCAGGATAATTAATATCCATATTAATATATGGTTCAAGCACCTTGTGTACTGCATAGCGCAGAAAATAACTAATTTTTATGACATTAAAAACTGAGGTTTCCATCTTCCCATAGATGTGACAGGGTGTGAACAGTAGTTAATGGATACAGTTTGGCATGAATAGAGGTTGAAATCAGACTTGTCTATTCTCTTCCAGAAGATCAGTCACATATAAACAGGGTACGGGGACCAGAATGTCCCGTAGAATTCCCTTAAGGGATGGTGAAATTCAGAGGCTATAAGACAGAGAAAGAGCAGAAAATCCTGGGACCATAATATAGATAATAAATATCTGTCCTTTAGAAAATCTTCCTATTTCTCTCTACAATCTCCAGTTGATTCTGCATATGATAGCTGTAAGTCTTGATTTTATACATTCTAAGCTTGGAAATCATAGCCCTCTTAATAATCAACTGAACATATTTACTTCTCCCAAAGGTATCTTTTTTTCTTGAAACAGGGTTAACTCTGCCTCAAAAACTTTAATATATGTTTTAGAGTCTCAAAACTGCTTGGTTATCAATATATATGTACTTAATAGGAAAAACATAGAATCATTTAAAATGGCATGATATAGTATTCACTAATGTCAGATACATATTTTGCTTCTTAGAGAAAGAAAGAGTGTGTGTGACAGAGAGAGAAAGAGAGGGTGATTTAAGCATGTAGCTAGAGATATTTAAGAAACTTTAAAACCTTTAGACTTTAAAAATAGTTTTAAAATGTTACAGCAGAAATATATAAATGATTCAAGTAGAAAAACACTTCTTTTGTAAAAAGGCCATAGTTTCAACATTGGTTTCTTAATCAGATGTTGTAACGTTACTGAAATGCTCTCAACAGGGCATTTTGGCATCACCTTTTTCCCCTCATGAAATATTACTGAAGACTATAAAAATGATTCCAGTTTGGAAAACTGGAAAATTTCCAATAAAGAAACCATTTCTCTCCTCACCATTTTTAAGAGGATGGGGATTTCCAAGTGATAAATACAGGTTTATCTAAAAGCTTAAAGGATTATAAATTATGAGAAAGTATAACATTTCGTCCGTATAAAACTGTGCGTTCCTGGTAATTATACAAATGAATCCTGTGGCTGATTGGTAGAATAAACTATAAGCAAGCAGAAGTTTGATAAAAGGAAAATATTTCTCTCCTTTATATAATAATTGCTCTCTCCATGTTAATCATTATGATTAAATGAATTCAAATGGATTCATTATTTCGTTCAGTTGAATACATTTCCAGCCTGAATTCTTACTGACCTCATCTACTCAACTTTTAGGAAGACACAAGACTGAGTTCTAATGAATATTTATGTACCGTACAACCTCATGGGGTGACTATGTCATTAGTGAGATCATGTAACTTTTTTTTTTTTTGATCATGTAACTTTCTTTGGCTTCCAGGGTAAGTGTCAATAAAAGTAACAGCCCCATGAAATTGGAAGGCACATTAGCTGCTTTCCTGGAGGAGGTATCTAAGGGGTCATCCTGAGAGAGCTGCATCTCTACAGTGTCTTGCACATAATTCAAAGAAAGTATGAAAGTTTGGACTGCCCTTCTAGCAGAGCACACCAATAATTCATTGAAACCAAAGATTGAATCTGTCATAATAAAGGAAAACCAGAGCAGGAGTCAGGACAGCGGGTATCTGTCCTGGGGAAGAAAATGGTAATGGAAACACAAGGGGTGAGGGTGAAGAAAACTGCTAGGTGTGACCCCTATTTTCTATCCATTGCCTCTGCTTTGAATCTAAACCTCCAATATTCTATTTGTGGAAGTCCAGCTTTATTGCTTTCTCTGTTCCATCTGAAGCTGGTTTGCTATAGACCATGCTTCCTTATGAAGAGAGCAATGAGAATCTTCCCTTTCTTCAAGGTCTTGATGAAATAGAACTGTTAGTTGGAATAGAGCCTTTTCGATTCCCTCTCAGCAATTTATTTACTAGACAAATGACTTAGTTTGGGTTCCTGGAAAAGCAGTCCATGAGACAAGGATGTACCTGATACAGGTTTTGGCTCTCGGACTCAGAAGGCACAAGGGAAAGTGAGGAGTGAAACAGGGAGGGAGAACAGAGACATTAATGTGCAGGGTTATCACTACGGACCCCTGGGGAGCAATTCTCAGGTGACTGTATAGAAGGATGGGGAGGCTGGGCATCTTTCTCTCTTCTTTTTCCCACTGCCTGAGCAGCACTTGTAGGGGCATTACCTTCCCGGCACTTTTAGGTTGCACCTGAGGGCAGGCTGGCAAGCTCCCGAGGTGCTGAAGAGAAGTCTCAGGTAGAGAGTAAGAGGCAGAGAGAAGAGGCCCTTGTGGTGGGAAACTGTCATGGAGCTGGAAACTGTCTGCAGCCCTGAGAGAACTCAGGTGGGCAAAGGGGCTATAAAGTCACAGCCATTTCCTCGTGAAGTTTAAGCGCCACTAGAAGTAACATTATGTAATTCCTCCACAGCTCTGATTTCTACCATCTGGCAAATAGAATCGATGTTGTAGGCTTAATGTACATTGCTTTTCCTTTAATGGCTCTGTGACACTTTTTACTTCAATTTTCTCATTGGCAACATGGAGATAATCAATATAAATAGCACTGCCAGGTAAAATGCAGGAAACCTAAAAAATGATTTTTTAGTAGTGTAAGTATGTCTCATTCAGTATTTGGGGCATACTTATACCAAAAAATATTTGTTGTTTAAATGAAATTCAGATTTAATGAGATAATCTATATTTTTATTTGCTAAATATGACCATTCTAACTATAAACAATCATACTATAAACACTAATGATATATAATAATATACAATTATACTATAAACAACGATACTATAATAGAATCTGTGTTGTACACTTAAAACACATTGCTTTTCTTTGAATAGTTCTGTGGGACATAGGGCCCATTCTTTTTCTATGCTTCAGTATTCTTATCTGTATAAAATGAAAATTAAAAATGGGTATTAGGAATTTATTTCCTAATTTGCATAAAACTTTCAGCACACTATAAGAGTACAGTGGACACTATATTATTATTGACTGTCTGGCTCATAGACATCATTGAAGCTATCCTACAAACAATAACTTCTGTGTTTCTAATTTTCAAATATTTTTGAAGGTGTGTATGAAGTCAGGGGAAAGAAAGTGTAGTTATAGCTGATAAAAAATTTAGGACAAAGTTACCCACTCCACCAAAAAAAGAGAAGGATTATGTTCAATGTTTCTTTCAGTTCTCCGTAGAAACATATCATCTCAGGTCAGTAGTTCAAGTATATCTGTGCAGATCTTCACTTGGTTGTTGAGAAAATAAGAGTTGGAGAACATAATTTTTCTGTCTTATTGGCTTTATAAAATATGGTTTCCTTCTCACAGATTAATCTAATAATCAATATATTTTCTAGCTAGATGATTAACTTTAGTAAAAAATAGATTGATTTTAGTGGCTTTGATAAAGTTAATAGGCACAGATGAGTAAAAGCAAATTTTCAGCATGGCTTTTGGTTTGAATTTTGTTAGAATATGGACTCCCAGATCAAGGCCCTGTATTATTTATGTTTACAACTGCATGCTCAATTTTTAGAGAAAAGTTTCTAACTTTCATAATAGTTAACACTATTGATCCAGTCTAAAGCACTGTATATGATTCTTTTATTATTCCGAATGGCCTCTGAACTTCCGTTCCTGAGTCATTCTTAACCATGTCACTGGTGTGCTCTCCATGCATAAGCAATGTCCAGAATTTATGCTGGAGACTTTACATAGTTCTGAGATGATGGGCAAGGACTTCAGTGGCAGAACTTTGTGACAGCAGGCATAAGTTAGATAGAAGTGTGCCCACCTGGATCAGATGCTGACCTGAAACTCATTGTGCTTAATTCTGCTCCACTATAAAATAGGAGAGCAATGCAGAAGGAAAAACAAAGTAGGATTTCAGCTCCAACATACAAAGAACCTGGAAGTCATAGCTCCCACTTTTACAAGAACAAAACGCTGTACATACTGAAAACCAATGACTTTTCTTGGACATAAAACACATTAAACACTTAAATATGACAAGTGGGAAAAATGGGTAAACTTATAGCAGAGAAACCCAACAACACTACCTCAGCCAGGTGATCAAGATTAACATCAACAATGTTAAACATGTTGCTAGCATGTACCTTTCATATGATGTGATCAGAATGTCACTCTACCTCTGTGGTGTTCCTCCCCAAAACCCATAACCTCAGTCTAATCATGGGAAAGACATCAGACAAACCCAGTATTCCTAAAAACTGTCAAGGTCATTTAAACCCAGGAGATTCTGAGAAACTATCACAGCCAAGAGGAATCTTAAGAGATGAGATAACTAAATGTAACTTGGTGGCCTGGCCAGGATCCTGGAAAAGAAAAATGACATCTGGAAATATGGAGAAAATTTGAATAAAGTATGGACTTTAGTTAATAATAATGTATTGGTTCATTAGTTGTGACAAATGTATTATACTAATATACTAAGATGTAAATAGTAGGGAACACCGGTATGGGGTATATAGGAAGTCTGTACTATCTTCATAATGTTTTTGTAAATCTTAAATTGTTCTAAAATACAAAAATTTATTTAAAAAATGTAGAAACATGAGAAAATGAAGCTTATGAGGAAAAAAATATACATGAATAAAATTCAATAGAAAAAAACAAGCAGTAGTTTTGGAATCTCAAATAAAACCAGTTATACCAGATACAAATATAAATTATGCAACAGATACTATTTTTAAAAAAAGAAAGATTAAAAATAAGCAGGAAATAAGGAAGCACCAAAAAGAAGAAAGCATTTTTTTAAAAGTACTAATAAGTACTTTTAGAAAAACAAAATATGATTACTGAAGTTAAGAATTTTATGGATGCACTTCATAGCATATTATGTAAAGCTGAAGAAAGAAATCCTGAACTGGAAGACATAACTGAAGAAGTTACTCAGAAATACTCTCAGAGAGACAAGGAGATTCAAAATATGAAAAGAAACTGAGAGATATAGATAAGAGAATGAGAAGTGCAATATACAGATACTCTGATTTTCAGAAGCACAGAAGAGACTGATTGTTCTAGAGGAAATATTTAAGGAAGTAATGGTTTTCATAAAAAATTTATCATCTTTTAAAGTGATAACTAGATCCATCAGTAATGGAAATAATCAGTATCAAGCAGTATTTTTACTACTTTTAGATCAACCTACAGGTGCCATTTATACCCTTCACAAATAAAACACTGGTTCCTATACTATTGGAACCAGCTGACCTAAAGATGTGCAAGAAAATGAATGTTTAGCACTTGGAAAAATGACACTTCTTTGTGCAAGAACCTACTGCATTCATGTTATATGAACTGTTAATTAAATTGTCTTTTCTCTTAAAAAAAAAAAAGCTAACTAATTTGGCTAAGTTTAGACCTCTCTAAATTGACTGCATTGAACAGACAACATCTTTTTTAATAACTAGTGAAAATGAGAAATTTCCCCCAATGCTAATTTAATGGTTCTTGATAGTGAACAATGTACCTGGAGGAAGGGACAGAAAGGTGTTTTTGCCTCCTTATCTTTTCAGAATATAATACTTTTAAGTAGGGGCTGCACAGATGCGGCTCAATCTGATCTCTTTTTAGGTCCAGAGAGAAAAAGAAGAAAAAACAACTGAAGAATTAGGATCAGAACCTATGAAGAACGAATAAAAAGTATGGCTAGAGCATGCCCTAGGCAAAGTAAGGAAGAAGATGTTAGGAGAATTTGGGAACACTGTAGTGTGCATTATTGTGGACTATTCACCAACCATCCACAGTGTCCAGTGTTCAGAGAAAAATCACCTGTATCTCCCTACTAAGACACACCTGTATTGGAACAATCACCTTCTACAAAATGTTGCCTTTCCCTTCCCTCCAAGGAGCAATACTGTCAGTATGGATTTCAGATAGGACAAATGAAACTGCTAACTAGACCTGTAATATCAGCTCAGCTATGCAGTTTATGTACACTTCTGAAGGGACTCTTTTGAAGGTGAAGAAAAAACTAAGGTGAACAGATACATTTTTTGTTGTATCCTCATTAACAAAAGGAGTAGGTTGCAGAATACAAGAATTTTTTTCCAAGGAAAACCTGAGTCAATTATATCACTTGAATATTTCTAAGACATAGCTTGATGATGGAATGACCAGTGAGTTAATATGTTTATAAACATTACTGAGATTATATTTCTTACCAAGCACACAATGTGAGGTAAGAAGAGTTTAATGCCCCATTGTTCTTTCTGAAGTCTAAACAAAAGCAAAACAAAAAGGGCAAAACCTGAAAAAAAAAATGGAAACTAGGATATGATCTGTTTCTTCATAGTTCATAGGTCACAAAGATTTCCCCAAATTTTCCAATAAGAAACTACTGTGGGACCAGACCCTTGGAGTTCTACAAAAGGTTTTGAAAAAAAAATGCGGTTGATGGTTTAATCATTCATGTAGCTGGCTTTTACCAGTTAATATAATAAAGCGTAAATATGATGATATCACATTCCTTCAAAATAGGCTGCATTCTAATTTTTCATCAATGGTTTGAGAGAAAATTGTAGCTGAAGTCAAAGACAGGGTTTAATTCATGCCTTTACTTAATATACGTTTATTGAGAACCTCTTTTGTGCCAAGCACTGTAATGCACCAGACTTACAAGGACAATTAAACATTGTCCTATCCTGAAGGAACTCATGGTCTAGTTGAAGAAATTGGCTCATTAAGGGTGACTATTATATGAGGTGGCAAATGCAATGTGAGGCATTAGCACAATGGGTTTAGTTGCATCTGAGGGAAGTAAAACCAAGAGCTGTGACTAAAGAATAAGTAGCAAGTATTCAGGTTAAGGAGAGTAATGGCAGCAGGAGGGAGGACCTTTTGGCTATGTGACTTCTAAAGGTCTTTTCTGGCCTGCACTTCTAAGCACATCAATATAATTAATTCATTTCATTATTCCCCAAAGTCCTGCTATTTAATAAGAAAAGTGGGAAAAATTAAAACCAATCAATTAACAGCTAGAGAACTCAAAACCTAAATTAGCAAAAGACTATTAATAGATGCATATCTCATTTAGCTAACTTCTTTGGAGAATAAGATATACTGTACAAGTAAAATTTCCAATTAAATGAACACTGCCCCTTGAAATATATACACTTTGAACATTTACACATATTTATTATGGTATATTTTAAAAATGTATAGCTTGATATCTTGCCTGCTTAAGTGGAAGGTAATTGAAGGCATTTTTAGCATTTGTGGATGTCCCAGGATCATAATTATGAACTCTTGTCAGTTTCCTACTCCACATATAGCTTTGGCCCTTCTCACAATAGCAGACTGTCATCTGTCTCTACTTCTGTTGGGTTAGCAGCCTTTAAACGCCCTTCCAACACCCTTTCCAGTTTGCCATTTCTGATCTTCTGTGGGGCTGCAACACTGGGTAAACCATTAACTTCAAGTTTTACATTTTTGGTATTATGGAAAAAGGTCTAACATTTAGAGGGATGAGCAAGGAACTTCTCTCTGTTGTTTACCATCCTCCTCTTCAATCCAATCTGTCCCCATACCAGAAATTCTACCTTCTAAATCTCAAATCAAGCCCATCTTTCCAGATCCATTACTGTCACCTTAACCAGGCCCACTCTCTTTGCTACGGATTATTACAAAACTTCACAACTGATTTCACCACCTTTTATCTTCCCTGTTTCCTACCACCCTCACACGTGCAGCCAAACTGATCTTCCTAAAATGCAAACCTGATAGAATCACTTCCACCGAAACACTTCTTAATGAGCCAATATCGTTAGGATAAAGATACGATACTTTTATGTGGCACATAAACCTCCTCCTGATCTGGCTTTCCTGCTCTATCACTTGGGGACATTTGCACACCCTGCTGCAGCTTTCTGGAATACTCTCTTCCATATTCTTCATTTGAATAGCTTCCCATCATCTTTGAAACTCATCTTCACTGTCTCTTGCTCTAAAAATCCTTTCCAAATTCTGCCTATTCCCCATCTAGATTGGACACCTCTCCTCTATATTCTTTAATTTCATTATCATAACAATTTCCATTCTGTATAGAAATTCAATGTTTAACTGCCAGACCGACCCACAAAATTCTAATGCTTTGATGCAGGAATCCTATTTTTGTAATGCTTAGGTTTAGTTTTCACTCTGTGTAGTAGAGAAACACCCCCAGTGAAAGTAGCTTTAAAAAGGTAGAAATGGATTTATTTTCATATAAAGAATATGTGGAGGTTAGGAAGTCTAAGGGTTATTTGATATCTTTTCCATTGGCAAACTCCTTCCATCTTCCCGTTTTACTTTTTCTTGGGTTGGTAAACTAGTGTCAATATGGTGGCTACCTATTTTGTAAATAAAGTTTTATTGGAACACATCCATTATTTTAGGCATTGTCTATATTTGCTTTCTCGCTATAATGGCAGAGTTGAATAGTTTTGATACAGATCTCCTGGCCCATGAAGCCTAACGCTATGGATCAGCTTCCTCCTTTAGCACCTTAGAGAAGTGTTTTAATAACCTTAATGCCACTTCCTAACTCCAGTCACTTCTTTCCTATAATTGATAGGAGGGAGAAGGAAATGGAGAAATGCATGGCTCTTCCCTTTCAGAACTTTTCTCAGAAGTTTTATACCATACCTCTCTTACATCTCATTGGCCAGAATTCAGTGACATGTCCATCCCAAGCAGCAAGGAAGTCTGGAAAATGTAGTCTTTTTATGAGTGGCAATGTGCTCAGCTAAATGTTAGGAGAGAGGGCTGGAAGGATGCTGTATTTAGCAACTACAGTCCCTGCTACAATCTCATGAAACATTTTGCCCCCAGCATCAAGCACCTAGCAGGTCTTCAAAAAAACTTGTGATAAATAGAATTGTCTGTAAAATGCTTAGTCATGAATATTATTTCCAGTACTCAAGCAAGTTACCTGTCTTATCTACAGAGAGCCAAAATTGCCAGAAGGTTGACCTCTAGATAAGTGTGCTGTGGCAGCTCCAAAAAAGAGTTTTAGCAACTCCATTTTGCCTTTCTTGGGTGTACATTATATGTGCTAATAATTTCATTTATTTAAATTTGTATATTTCAGCCAGTAGTCTATAATTCAGTACATAAAATTTAATGTAATTACTTATTTGTTTCAAAGAAAAAGTCCTATTCCTTTCTACAGTAAGTAGATAATGTGGGTTGAATTTAGCAGAGATAATGTTTCTGGGTTAGGCATGCAGGAGTGAGGGGAAGGACTAATAATTGTTTTCTTCCATCAGTAGTGGAAGCAAAATTACTGAACAAGGGTAGGAAGATGTCATACTGTTGTAGGTTCTGTGGTTTCCAAAGGCCTCAGTGCTCCTATGATGTTTTCCATAGATGTTTACTTAAGGTGGCTTTGGACTTGAACTCAAACAGTGTGGTGGTCAGCAATCAGCTGTCACAGATGGAACATAAAATTATGGACTGTGAGCAAATGCTGTGATCCCAGAAATCTCCCAGCCTCCTATTTTCATTTCCCCTTTGTGTGGGCCCACATTCTGGGGCAGTGGTGGCTGGACTGAAAAGAGATACTGGTGTGATTTTGTCTGAGGCTCCTCTAATGCCATAGGCTCCCATGGCCCATGGGTAAGGACTCAGTTATGGTTTCACTGCCTGTTTCAGCTTTTGGATACAATTCTTCATGTAATTATTGCCTAGTCCAAGGGGGCATTTGCAATGATTAGAGAGGAGAGTTATGCTCTTTTCTTCACATTACTTCATGAGTACAGTAAAGGCCATGCTAGTCAAACAAACAGTCGAACAAAAGGGTGGGTAATGCTGGGTTGGATAATATAGTTTGACTGTGGATAGAACAGTCTGCCAATTCATTCTTTCCTTGTTCTAAATATACTGCACTGAAATTTTCTTTTCCACATTTATAGCTTCTAATTAGCTTTGAAATGATTCTGTGGTTCAGTTTAAACTCTGCCTTCTCCTTTTAGTGATTCCTTTGGGACTGGTTGTTCATTTAAAAAAAATAAAAAATAACATTTTGCATTTTTATAGTTCTGTGCACTGGACCATGGAGGGCCAGCAGATGTTGCTTCAATTCTCCTACCCACACATCCAAATGTGAATAACCTTGGTGCTCCTGGCAAACTTCTACTCATATGGCATTACTCTTCTAGCATTGACAGACTTAATCCTACAAAATGTTCATAAAGAATAAATTCAAATAATAACACTTGATGATGAAATGTATTTCATGTAGTTGAAGGAGCTCTCAACTTGAAATTGGGTAATCCTTGACCTGCTAGTAAGTTGTGTGACCTTGGATAAATTTTAAATTCTTTTTTAGGCCTCAATTGTCTTACATGTAAACTCAAGATAGTGCTATGCACATCATAAGATTGTACCTGACATATACTTGGCGCTCAACAATTAACTTTTATATTTGCTTGAAACATACGAAATGTTTAGAATCATTTTCAAAATGCTAAAGTATTTGGTATTGTGATACTGTGATTCACAATAAGAAATATATATTTAGTCTTTGTCCTGTTTCTGGCACAGAGATCTATAACCCTTGGGATTTCCTGAACGATGGGGGTGATAAATGTCTTTTGTTACATTAATTAGGTGACTGTTGGACACCATCTAAGCTTGGTGGCTGGTTGCCAGTGGAGGAGCCAGTCACGTGATTAAAGGGTTAGAACTTTCAGGCCCATCCCCCTGACCTCCCAAGGAGAGGAAAGGGGCTGGAGATTGAATTCAATCACCAGTGGCCAATGATTTAATCAGTCATGTCTATTTAATGAAGCCTCCATAAAATCCCAAAAGGATGGAGTTCAGAGAGCTTCCATGTTGGTGAACACATGGAGATTTGGAGAGTGTGGCCTGCTATGAGAGGACATGGAAGTTCCAAGCCCTTTCCCCAAACCTTGCCCTATGCATCTCTTCCGTCAGGCTCTTCCTGAGTTACAGCCTTTTATAATAAATGGATAATCTAGTAAGTAAAACGTTTGAGTTCTGTGAGCCACTCTAGCAAATTAATCAAACCTGAGGGAGGGGTCACAGGAACCGCCAATCCTATAGCTGGTCAGTCAGAAGCACAGGTGATAACCTGGGTTTTCGATTCGTGTCTGAAGTGTGTGTGTAGGCAGTGGCTGGGGAGGGGAAGTCTTGTTAAGACTGAGCCCTTAACCTGTGGGATCTGATGCTCTCTCCAGGTAGATAGTGTTAGAATTGAGCTGAATTGTAGGACACTCAGCTGGTGTTGCAGAATTTCTTGGAAGTGAGGGGAAATCCCTCTCTCCCCCACACATCCTAATTAGGTCCAGAGCCCCTCAGATATTAATAGCTCTCTCTCCTCAATGCTTCCTTCAATTTTGACTTCTGAGACTGTAGTCTTTTATTCTCTTAATGATGTTCTAACTTCTTTATTTTCTTTAAATAATCCTTTAACATTGATTATTTCTTATATTTGTATCTATCTATCTTTCTATCTCTCCATCCCGAATATATTTATAATTGATTAATGTTCTCCCTTTTGAACATTTATACATCTCCTAGATTCTAATAGGTGTTGTGGGTAAAACAAAGATAAATAAAGTATGGATACTGATGCTGCTAATAATGATACTTATCATGTGCCAGGAATTTATATGTATTACTTCATTTAATCCTCCCAACATCTATTTAAAGGAGAAGTACTGAACTGGTAAGTATTTGCTCAAGGACACTGAGTGAGTAGTGAAGGTAAGCTTGAAACCTAAGTCTGAGTTTTCCAGAAAGAAAAAGCTTAGTCTTAACCACTGCACAATACTGCCCTTAATCTCTCCTGTGCTTTGTGGAGTATCTTATATTTCAATGGTTTGGATGATTTCTATATCTACTTTCTATCTTGATCTTTTCTAAGAGCTTTTTGATACTCTATATTTTCCCTTCAGACTCTTGTATAGTTTATCTTTAGCCAACTTTAATTAATAAAAATTTCAACCATTATAATTTTTTCTTGAATTCTCTTCTTTCCTAACATAATCCTCTAGCACTGGACATTTACACTATAAAAATAGAATCGAGATATTTAAAATTTTTCATTATACTTTTATGCCCCATTTAAACTTTCAAACTTTTTCTTTTTTCTCCATTTTTGTGAGATTTCTAGACCTTTAGCATTGTCTCTACCATTGCATTCTTCAATCACTGGTTATTCACTTTTATCTTAAGTCACTCTCTCGACTTTCACTGAAACAGATTGTGCTGGGACATTTAGAAATATCTTTCATCTGCTACTTTGAACATAGCACATAATATCTCTTGATTTCCAATTGTTTTCAAGGCTTCCTGCTGTATTTTCTTATTTTAATATTTAGATCTCAGGTGTGGAGTTGAGTTTATCACATCCCTCAGTTCATAGTGCATTATCATCATTGGTCTACGCTTCTTTCAGTTTTGCATGTTACTTTGTCATTTTATTTTACTTTCTCTCATTTCCTCCCCACCACAGAAATTCACTCTAATTGTATATTAAACGTCTTCGTATATCTAGGCATCCTTAAATAAATGTATGTAATGTTGTTTTGTGGATTTATGTGTTTTTAATTTACATAAATATACTATATTATAGCTCTCATTGTCTTATACCCTTAAAACTTGATATTATCTGATTTTTAAATTTTTGTCCATCTGAAGGATATACAGAGCTATTTCACTGCTGTTTTAATTTGCATTACTCTTAATATTAGCAAAGTTAGTCATCTTAATATATTTGTTAGTTCTCTGGCGTTCCATTCCATGAATTGCCTACTTGTAAACTTTGCCTATATTTTTTATAAAATATTCTGGTTTTTCATCTTATTTTTGAGAATTGCTTATATAATCGATGTAACTTTCTTTTGTCAGCTTTAGATGTAGCACTTATTTTACATTTGATTTACAGAAAAATTGAGCAGGTAATAGAGAGAATTCCCATATACCCCCTCCCTGCATACAGTTTTCCCTATTATTAACATCTTACATTACTGTGGTATATTTGTTACAATTAATGAATCAATATTGATACATTGTTATTAACTAAAATCCATGATCTTAAGACTCACTCTGTATTGTACAGTTCTACGGTTTTTGACAAATGCATATGTTTTCTAATACCATTACAATATAAAACAGAATAGTTTCACTACCCTAAAAGTCCCCTGTACTTCACCTTTTCTTCCCTCTGCCCTACCCACTGAACCCCTAGCAACCAACGATCCTTTTATATTTCTATACTTTTGCCTTTTCTAGAATGTCATATAGTTGGAATCACACAATATGTAGCTTATTTTCACTTAGCAATATACATTTACTGTTACTCTATGTCCTTTTATGGCTTGATAGCTCATTTCTTTTTATCACAGAATAATACTCCATTGTATGAATAAACAGTGTGTATATCCATTTACTGTTGAAGGACATCTTAGTTGTTTCTGGTTCTTGGAGGTTATGAATAAAGCTGCTATAAACATTTGTATGCAAGTTTTTGTGTGTATATAAGTTTTCAACTCAATTGTGAAAACACCTACGAGTGTGACTGCTGGATCAAATGGTAAGATTATGGTTAACTTTCTAAGACATTCCCAACCATCTTTCAAACTGGCTGTACAATTTTGCATTTGCGTCAGCAATGAATGAGATTTCCTGTTGCTCTACATCTTCATCAACTTTTGGTATTGTCAATTTTTTAGGTTGTAACCATTCTAATAGGTTGGTAATGTTATCTTGTTGTTTTAATTTGCAATTCCCTAATGACATATAATGTTGATTATCTTTTCATATGCTTATTTGGCATCTATATATCTTCTTTGGTGAGGTATCTGTTCAGAATTTTGACCATTTTCTTTTTGGGGTGTTTGTTTTCTTATTGTTGGGTTATAAGTGTTCTTTGTATATTTTGAATATAAGTCCTTTATAAGATATATTTTGCAAATATTTTTTCAAACCTGTGTCTTGTCTTTTCATTCACTTAAGAGCATCTTTCTCTGAGCAGATATTTTTAATTTTATAAAGTCCAACTTACTTACTTTCTTTCATGAATTATACTTTTGATGTTCTAAAAGTCATCACCAAAACCAAGGTCATCTAGATTTTCTCCTGTGTTATCTTCTAGAAAGTTTGTAGTTTTGCATTTTACATTTAGGTCTATGATCCATTGGAATTAATTTTTGTGAAACATGTAAAATCTCTGTGTAACTTCTTTGTATATGGATATGTAATTGTTCCAGCGCCATTTGTTGTAACGATGATTCTGTCTTCATTGAAATGCTTGAGCTCCTTCGTCAAGGACCATTTATGTATGTTTGTGTGGGTCTATTTCTGGGCTCTATATTCTGTTCCACTGACTGATGTGTCTATTTTTTAATCAATACCACTTACTGTAACTTTATAGTAAGTCTTGAAGTTGATTTGCATCAGTTCTCTGACTCTGTTCTTCTTCAGTATTGTGTTGTCTATTCTTGGTCTTTGACTTTTCCATATAAACTTTAGAATCACTTTGTTGATATCCACAAAATAACTTTCTGGTGTTTTGATTGGGACTGCATTAAATCTATAGGTCAAATTGGAAAGAATTGACATCTTAATAATATCAAGTCTTCCTATCCATGAACATGGATCTATTATTTAGATCTTTAAAAAATTTCTTTCATCAGAGTTTTGTCATTTTCTTCATGTATTCTGTACATATTTACTTATATTTATGCCTAAGATTTATATCTATTTCACTGTCTTAATGTAAATGGTGTTGTGTATTTAATATCAAATTTCAATTGTTCATTGATGATATGTAGGAAATTGCCTTGTATTCTGCAACCTTGCTATAATTGCTTATTAGTTCCAGTAGGGTTTTTTTTTGTTGTTGTTGTTGCTATTGTTGATTCTTTGGGTTTTTCTATGTAGACAATCATATTAACCGTGAACAAAGACAGTTTTATTTACTCCTTTCAACTTTGTATATATTTTAGTTACTTTTCTTGTCTCTTTGCATTAGCTAGGACTTCCAGTACCATGTTGAATAAGAGTAGAGAGGGGGCTTTGTTCCTGATCATAGGGAGAAAGCATCTAGCTTTTCAATATGAAATGAGATATTAGTTGTAGGTTTTTGGTAGATGTTTCTTTCTTTATTTTTTTTGGTAGATGTTTCTTATCACGTTCACAAGGTTCCCCTGTATTCCTGGTTTGCTAAGAGTTTTTTTTTTTTTAATCATGAATAGATATTGGATTTTGTCAATTCTTTTTTCTGCATCAATGATATAATCATGTGGTTTTTCTTCTTTAACCTGTTGATGTGATAGATTACAATAATTAATTTTCAAATGTTTAACCAGCCTTGCATACCTGGAATAAATCCCACGTGATCACGGTGTATAATCTTTTTATATAGCGTTGGATTAGATTTGCCAATATTTCATTCTGAATTTTTGCATCTATGTCCATGAGAGATTTCGGTCTTGAGTTTTCCTTTCTTTAATGTCTCTATCTGGTATTACAGTAATACTGGTCTCATTGAATGAGTTAGTAAGTTCTCCCTCTGCTTCCATTTTCTGGAAGAGACTGTAAGGAATTTGTATCATTTCCTCCTTAAATGTTTGGTAGAATTCAATAAAAAAACCAATGGGTCATGGTGCTTTCTTCTTTGGAAGTTTATCAATTATTGATTTAACTTCTTTAAAAGATATAGAGCTATTCAGATTATATTTTTCTCCTATATGAGTATTGTTAATTTGTCTTTCAAGGAACTAGTCCATTTAATCCAAATTATCAAATTTGTGGTAAAGAGTTAGTCATAATATTCCTTTATTTATCCTTTTAATGTCCATGGGATCAATAGTGATGATCCCTGTTCCATTTCTGGTATTAAAAAATTGTGTCTTTTCTCTTTTTTCTCAGTTAGCTTTTCTAGTAGTTTGTCAATTTTACCATTTTTTTTCCAAAGAAGAAGCTTTTGTTTTCATTAATTAAAAAAATTTTCCTGTTTTCAATTTCATTGATTTCTGCTATAATTTATATTATTTATTTTCTTTGCTTTGCTTTAAGCTTATATCACTCTTTTTTCACTAGTTTGCCAGCAAGAAAGCTTAGATTATCGATGTTAGATCACTCTTCTTTAGAAATATGTGCATTGAATGCACAATCAGCCAAAGAATGGCACATTTATATCATTTGACTAATTTGGATGAACTCAGTAGAATAATTGTTTTCTATAAGATTATACAGCATCTGATTCTAAAATTAATTTCAGACATCTATTTTTACCTTAAGACAGTCCACCTACTACATGGATGACAGTGAGATTTCAAATGGTTTGAGTCATATTTCTACCATATTCTGAAATCTGAATTTTTCTATTGCTTTAGTTTAAATGTGTTAGTGGTACTTTTGTGATGTTGTATATGATGTGGAACTTTCTTTTCTTCTTCTTCTTCTTTTTTTTTTTTTTTTCTATTTTTGCTTCATGACCTGTAGTCCACCAGCATAGTAGAATTCTATAACACCTGTTTGGTTCGTAGTCACTGAATATTCTTACCTTTATACAATTGAAGTAAATGTGGAAGTCATTTGAGATTGAAATTAAGATTGCTAATCCACAGTTTAGTATATGAAGCTAAGTAACCTAATATTTTATCAAATACTATAATTACAATTATATATTTCAAAGTAATATAAATTATTTTCAACTAGTGGCATGTACATGTGTGTGCATAACTTTTAACTTAGTACATAACATAAATGTAGGTAAACCATTTAACACAAACATTTTTTCCATTTGTTGTCAGTGATATGCATCTTTTGACTAAGATTTTTTCTAGATGATGATTTAACAATTAATTGAAATGTACTAATTTAAAAAGTTAATGAAAATTTATTAGTGACATATTTTTCCCCTTAGGCAAAACTTTTTAGAAATTAATTATTCATTCTATTTGAGCAGTGAGAGATATATTTACTTAAGGAAAGAGTCTTATGTTATAATTTCCTTGTAATTCTGTTCTAAGATCAGATTCAGTTGATCACTTTACCAGTATTGATCTAATGGGCAAGTTAAAAGAACAGAATGAGTCAAAATCTCACCTTTTTCCTTTTTGTGTGTGTGTGTCCAGTCTGTTGATTATGAAGTTAGCATGATAAGGGTAAGCTGGAAACTAGGACATAATGAAGAGGCTGATGCAAGAAGCCACAGAAGTCATCCTCTGAATCATAAGAGCATCATCTTGAGAAGGTTTAAGGGGAGTATTAATGTTGCCCCTGAGAATAAGCAGTAGCTGCTCTCTTGAATTCACATTGTTGTTTTCTGGAAGATTTTATGAGCATATATGACCAAAGTACCCTTCTTTGGGGAAACTGCTTCTAATAAGAGGCAAGGTAGTAGATGTATAAAAAGCATGTTAAATCCATTTGCTCACAGGGTCACTAGAAGATCAAAACTGATTATCCCATTAGGAAGTCTAAGCTCATCCAGGAAATGCCTAACACTTTCCTGACTAATTGATTTTGTCAAATACATGACTACATTCTGTTCAATTTACATTTACCACTGACAGATTTTGTCACTGGTCATTGTAAATAACATTATTTACCTAGTGCACAGTGTCTGGAAGTGTGGGTAGGTACAGTTAATTGTCAAAAATAAAAATAAAACTGTGTTAGAAATTAATTATAAACACATAAGAATTTTCAGTGGTTGATGCAAAATAAAGATTTGCTCTTTTGGTAGTACTATTATAGTCAATGCAGAGTCACCTTGGATGGATGCTTGGTTCTCTGGAGTTTCTTTATTACCTGGCCTCCCACAATCTCTCTTTTCTAGTACCCTTTCTAAATTTCCCTGATCCCTAGAGTCTTGGAGCCATCTGGAAGATTGTCCTCCCTGCTGGATTTGTCTTAGGATGGCAATAGTGGATCTCTTTGGACAATAATCATCAGAATCTTCTATAATAGTAGATTCTGTAGAATGGAGCATCTACAAGATAAGCTTGTATTTGAAAGTGTTTAATGCCTTTTATAGGATACCATCAATACAATTTTGTACTAAAAGACTCCACTTTCATCAGGGATAAGGAGAGAAAAAATAAAAGAGGTGAAAGACAAAAATCTCTCTTCTGTTGCAATTTTTAAAAAAGCCCTTAGAAAGAAGGTTGTCATTGTAATCTGTAGCAATTTTTTTATATTTGTATATATGGCATTTGTCAAGGTATGGGTTTTGTGGAACAATGGAAACATCCTATAATCCTTTTCTGACCCAACAATGTATGAGAGTAGCATTGACATATATACACTACCAAATGTGAAATGGATGGCTAGTGGGAAGCTGCTGCATAGCACAGGGAGATCAGCTCGATGCTTTGTGACGACCTAGAGGGGTGGGATAGGGAGGATGAGAGGGAGGCTCAAAAGGGAGGGGATATGGGGATATATGTATACTTATAGCTGATTCACTTTGTTGTACAACAGAAACTAACACAACATTGTAAAGCAATTATACTCCAATAAAGATATAAAAAAAAATGTTCCTAGGAACTAGATATCACGTAGGAGTAAAAAAAGAGAATGACTAAAGCAAGTGGGAGTGGAAGAGACCAAGCATTTTCAAAACTGTGTTACATGAATAGCATATTTTAGAAGTAAAATACCTTGTAATGCTAATTTCTATAGATATAGATATAGATATTCCTTACAATAGCAAGATTTTTTTTTGATGTTTTAGTTACTAAACACTCTCTATGCACAGCACTTTTCTATGATAGAATATGCTAGCCCTTCCCCTCCCATTTTTTTCAGAGTAATATTGATATATATACTATCAAATACATGAATGTAAGAAGGATGAAATGCACCTTTAGGTTTGTTAACAAGCCTTGGGGTTAACTGCTTTTTTGACTATAAAAATGAACATATACTGGAGAAATGTAGAAAAATGGAATGGAGGAAGGGGGTGAGAGGCAGGTGGGAAAGACTTTACAATTAATAAAAAAATAAATTTTAGAATCTCTTTTTAAACATGGAAAACCTTGCTCATAAATCAGCAGAACAGTGCACATGAGGCATATTATTATGATATATTAAAGTAAGAGGTAAAAATGGATAAAGCAATGAAGCCTCTCTTAGCTAAAAGGTTAATTCATTTAACTGCTGAAGAGGTAGTTTGCTAATGAGTAGCTGAGATTTGAGAGGTAATTGCATAAATCCCAATCTTATTGGTATGTACAACTGATAGCCTCATTAAGAAATGGTCCCACAGGGTCAAAGAGGTGAATATGTGAGATTGAAACAGATAACTCCATTAGTTCACTATGCTTTTCACACATCGTGCATGTCAAAACAGTGTGAATAAAAGGATCCATTGCTTGATTAATGCTTATGGGAAGGAGAGGAGAGTTAGGATAGCTTACATTAGAAAACCTAGGACTCTTTAGGAAGAACTTCAGAACTACAATGGCAATTATACTAAAGAACGATTCAATAATAAACAGCTTGCTGGTTAAGTGGTTAAAAACGCCAAGAGACATTTAGTAAGTTGTAACAATTAAATCTTAGAAGAGCCCCTCTTGTACTGTTAGACTAGTAAGCATCTCACTCACTCAACATTACAACTAGGTTGATCTTACTACTTAGGATAATAGCTAGTGAAAAAAAAATCCCATTGCACAGACCATAATGTAGGTAAGTAAACTCAGAGTTGGCTCTAAGTTGGTAGGTATGACTTACGTAGGTTAGGAAAGGGTTTTCCCTAATTCTGGTGTAGAAGAGACAAGCTAATTGTTAATTGAACCCCATCATTCCCCCTGCTTCCCCACCTCCTCCCCGAGTACACAGCCTACCCACTCTTCCCAGCCTCCTTTGTAGTTAAGTGGGGCCATGTGATGGATATCTGACTGATGAAATGTAGGTGGAAGTGATGTATGCCATGTCCAGGAGTGGCCCATTCAAGCCTCTCATGTTTTTTTCCATTCTCTCTCTTCCTCCTTCTGGCTAGATGTGGACTCCCAGGAAAGAAGAGTCCAGAATTTATATTGGTCTCTGAATTGCTGCATGGAACAGGACTTGCCATTGTTATGCACTGAGCTTTCTAGGAGCGAGGAATAAAGTGTACTGTCTTAGGCCATTGAGATTTTTTTCATATAGTTCATATATTTACCCTAATATAATGAGAATCCCGACTTTCTTTAGTGATTATCTTTTATTCATGTACCTATTGAAGAAGTATATATTGTGTGATCTCTATATGTCACAGGCATTCCTAGCAAGTAGGAATATAAGCTAGAAGGTGGCAAACAGGTGGAAAAATAACATTAGAGTTTAGGCATTTCTGCAGTGTCCATGGGCCCAGGATTTTGTTGTGAGGCAGTTTTCTTTTTTTTTTTCTTTTTTTGTTGCAAAAAGCTTTATTATTTCCATTTGGTCCAAGGCTTGGGAGAGGGCTCCAGGGTGTTTAAAAAACTGCCTAGTGGTTGCAGACAGGGGCTTCAGGCAGAAGCCCTGTCACCAGAGGGCTCCTCAAAGTCCGCTGGGCTCTGGAGGCACCTACTCATGTTTGATGGTGAGCCTTTCAAAGAGATACTCGCCCAGCCCAGCCTGGGGACCAGCCAGCCTGCAGAGGTGGGTCAGCTGGTCACCCATCTTCTTGATGAGTTTCACCTCCTAATCTAGGAAGTGGCGCTTCAGGAAGTCACAGAGGCGGGGGTCTGCGAGGGTAGGACCCAGGGCATGCAGATCCAAAAGGGCCTGGTTCGGGTTCTTCTCCATGAGAATGGTGGCTTCCATAGTGTCCTGGGTTTTACCCCATCATCTTGAGATGGCTTCTGCACGTCCTGGAAGAGGGCATGGCCGCTGCACTGGTTTTGCATTTTCAAGAGATGCTCGGTGCCCTCGTACCTCTCCTCGGCCAATTCTCGGAAAAGGTGGCTTATGCCCTCCAGAGCCACAATGTTGAGGTTGAAACAGAAGCCTAGAGAGAGGTAGGTGTAGGAAGCCCAAAGATGCACGTTGACCAGGAGGTTGATGGCGGCCTCCACTTTGGTGGAGTAATTCTGACGAATCTGGGAGCTTATGGTTGATTGGTAATAAGGAGTTAAGCTCAAAAAATGGTGTTGGCTGGTCCAGCTGACTGAGGATAGCTGAGTGGCTGATTCTGAAGGTTGTGACTGGAAAAAAGGTTGGAGGGTGGTTGGAGGCTGGAGTAAGGGGCGTCCCTGTGTCTGTTCTGTCCACACACTGTTGAAGCAAGAGAGATCCACGGGACCACTGAGTACATTGCTGAGGCAGTTTTCTTGAGTCAAATTCTTTGTCTCCTTGTATTCAAAGAGAATTGAGCACTTCTTTCCTATCTAGATTTATTATTTGTACTATTGATATAGGTCAAAATTTAAGTTCTGACTCTAGTTAGAGAATATTGTTTTGCAATAGTTATTTGCTTTCAGCTTATATATATTAACTAAAGATTTTGCTTTTTGTAAAATTCACATTATAAAGAACTCTTCTTCTTTGTCTAAGAGGCTGTCTTTCTTGACACAATATTATTAACCGGACATAAATAAAGCTTTTTATCACTAACCCAGATTCACAGTGTTATAAATATTTGTAGGTTCTATCCTTATTTACTTTCACTTAGCTTCATTTCTTCTCTTGTTATAACTTCTTTGTGCAAAGACTACCACACAACAATGGAGACATAATATTCCCAGTGAGATAGTGCCAGGGTAAAAATTACAGGTGATCTCAGTCACAAAAACCTCTTCTTTTTTATGCAAGCAAAATCTGTGATAGATAATAGGAAATAGAGGGTGCATTTGTGGTCAGAAGTTTAGCTATTTCCCATCCTTGACATGAATTTTGCATTCAATTGATGGAACATTCAGATCCAGACTTCTGATATTAGGTTGATGATGAATGTGTGTGGTATTTTACTTCAGAAACAGGTGATAATTTATGAAATGAAAAACTTATGATAAAAAAGCTGCAAAACATTTTAAGGACTAATTCTTCTTGTCATCAAGCAAATGACCTGCTGTCCTGACCATGGTAAATGAAGTCTCCAATAGAATAAATCTGTTGCATTTGATCCCTTTAGTCCAGTGATCCAGAAATTTGGGAGGGAGTTAGGGAGCTATTTGAAAATCTGATAAAGGATAGACATCTTCACCCCGGAAAAATACAGAAACACACCACACTTTATGTATAATTCAGGGGATTCTTGATCTGCCAAGGTCAATGACTCCAATATAATTAAGAATTCCTACTTTTGTGCAAATAGGCTTGGAGAATCTGCCTTTCAAATAAGCACAAGACCTTCCTAAGACCCAATGGGTCATTATTTGAAATCTCTAGTGGAGTATGAAAAGTAGAACATTCTGCAGCATGAGCCACTGATTCAGTGCTTTTCAAACCTTCATATGCATAAAATTCATCTAGAGATGATTACCAACAAGGGCAGATTCCTGGGCTGCAATTCCAGAGATTTTCATTAAGTCGTTCTGAAGTGGGAATCAGGAATCTGCATTTTAAGTACTTAATCTTAGTGATTCTGATGTACATTGCATGTGGGCTACAATCTGAGAAACCCTTTTAAGCCTTCACTTGGAAGTCCTTCAAACCCCTGGCCACCAAGACAACCACCTCTCTGCATACACGCTTGGAGCTCCTGTGTGTCCCGCTTTCCACAAAGAGCTTGCTTGGGCTCAGCATCTTTCCCATTTTTCACTCTCCCACAGTGAATGAGATACAGTATCCCAGTGAGCAGCGTGTTTCTGCAAAGCTAACATGTTTGGCTGACCTAATGTAGCCTGCCGTTGTCATTAACTGCAGAGGAAATCATTCTTAACCACCCTGATAAGTTTCTTAATATAGTAACGATTAATAGTTGTTTGAAAGCAATAGAGGGCACCAATTAATGGGCGGTTTGATAAAACCTCTGGAAGGAAATGGAAAGATGAATCTAGTCTTACTCTACATTACTGTTTCTTTCCTCCGTACATGTTTCTTTGGGGAAAAAAAACCAAGAAAAGGAAAAAAAATCAGTATTTAAAATTGGATTGTGGCGAGAAAATGTCCATAGCTAAAATAATAGTTTTCATTTACCTTCAGATACAAATTAGGATTTCTATTTTCCAACAAAAGTTTATTTCTAAGAATTAGATCTAAATTGATATTATGTGTCCAAGAGAGTGTCCACATGACCTAAGGCCTGTCTTTGAATAATAATTCATTAATATATTCATAATTATTACATTATTAAAATGATAATTTTGATATTATCATATATAATTTAATAGAAAATAATAATACAGTATTATATAGTATTATGGTATTAAACATTAATATAATTATAAATGTATTGATAATATTATTTACATATTAATAATGATGAATATATTATTAACTTTCTTCCCACTTGTTTCATTTATTATCTATAAATGAAGAGGCACCTCAAAATAAAAACTAAGCATATAAAGCAGATACTTCACAAGTGTCTAGAGTAGAAGCTACAGGGTTCTCTTACTTGGCATAGAGCGTCACAATTCCAGGTTCTTCTTTAGGAACTAACTTAGCCAAAGAATTTTCATCTAATAAATCCTTTATCAAACACCTAATGCTCCCTTTATTGTTTAAATGTGCAGGCTGTCAGCCTCAGCTGTGGACTGAGCAGAAACTTGGTTTGTAAATATAATTATGTTTCATATGTCCAAAATAATTAAACCTTATTAATAATCCAGGGGAAAAGAAAAAAGTTCTGCCTTTTGAAAAAAATAATTTTTGGTAAGCATAAATGATGTAAAACCTCCAGAAGGTGAAAAGATCTTTAGTAGAAATATTCAAACACATTTAAGAGGCAGAGTTTGGTAAATCAATCTGGAAAAAAGCTAATGAAGATGGTCATTTAAGGAGCATACAATCTCAAAAGTGCATTGTCCGTGGCTGTTTGCACATTCCAACAGCAAAGCAGAGTTGAGTAGTCCCAACAGGGGCTAAATGAACCTCAAAGCCTAAATAGTCACTATCAAGCCTTTTACAAAAAATATTTGCTGACCCCTCTTCTAAAATTGTATTTTCAATTTTGGGAAGTATTATAAGTAAAACAAAAACTCAGAGTTAAGTTGCTTTAAGCCTATCCTTTTTAAAAGTTTAGTTTAGTCATAACAATAACAATAACACACACATAACAATAACACACATCCACCTAGAATTTTATTCCTGAAAATTTTCAAGTAACATATCCCTAACCTACATTTTTTTCCCTAAGTATATACATTGGTTAATACTTGCACTGATGTTTTGGTGGAGTGTTAATTTTTTCCAGTGAGACTGAATAGGGAGTCACAGGGCCTTTAAATCTGCATTTCATGCACATGTAAAGACCTTGATCACTGGATACCTAAGAGCCTTATTCCATCTCATGGGCAGCAGCTATTTAAATCTGATGTGTCTGCCTTTGAAACAAATTTGATCTTTAGGTGTTTCAACATTCAATGACTCAAATAATGCAGTCCCAGTAAGTAAACAGCACCAAAGGGAGATTTGTTTTAGTGGAGAAGGGGGGAAGGATTCTAATCAAGCAGTGGTATTTGCAAAGGATTAGTGGGAGAAATGAACAAATCTCATGCAAGAGACAGCAAACAGCCTGCTTGGCAGGATCAACACCCTACTCCAGGGCTTCTTGTTAGTGGGGACACATTATTTTGTTCCTTCCATTTTGGGAGGAGTGCGACTTCCATTTCCCACCTCAGCAGAGAACATATTGAGAGAACATTCCTGGACCTCCCCTCCTTAGTGGTTCTCCCCACTGGAGGTGGAGTGATTGATCTGATGACTGAGATTAGGGAAAGGGGCTCTGTTTAATCTAACTGCCCCTTCTTGCCTCTCATTGGTTCTGTTTCCAAGCTACCTGTCTATAGGCTGAATGTGTTCTTCTCTCTACTCTAGTCCCCCATGTGTTAGCACAGGTCAGCTTCCTATGAAGGAGAGAGGGGCATGGACATCAAAAGTTAATATTGGCCTCTGCTTTACGTTACAGTCACCAATTTTTTGTGAGCAATAAAGCTTGTATTTTGATGCTTTGCTGAATCTGATATCTATTACTCAAATGATTTAGAATTCAAAGAGGAGGGTGATTAATTGGCCTCTCAAAACCTCAACAGTTCTTAGTAGAGCTATAGGTTATAGTGGGATGATGATGGCCCATCTTATACAGATTTGTAGAGATTTATCTGGGCCTGGACTGTTTGTCTGTGAGGCTGAGTCAAGGAAAGGACTGGCTCTGATTGTCTCAGAGTGGAAGAATCTGCCCCCATAATCCAACCTTCACAGTAAAACCAAGATTTCAAATGGCCTTCTGAGTCTGGAATGATGATCTACAACAAATAAGACATCACTGAACAAGAATTAATGCTCTGTATCAGGAACAAAAATTAAACCACCACCAAGAATAACAATAAAAAATACTAATTCAGAGATAGAATGGGGGAAACCTGACAAGAGAAAAGTTTATATGAACATGAAGATACAATCTCAGTATAAGACAAGAATACTATATGAATATTGCCAAGGGTGAATGAACCTTAGGCAGCCTTAATAATATAGATTGTCTGGATTACTGGAAGTAATTATCGTACTGTACATTACGCTGGTCAGACCTTATTAGATTATTTTCCCTGTTTTTAATAAGAACCCCACATACCTTGAGTGTTCTTAATAGCGATGATCAAGATGAGGGATTAGATAATACGTCATTGGGGAATAGTTGAAATAATTTGCCCAGGACAAGAAAAGACTTAAAGAAAGATTTCTTTTCTAATATTTGAAGGGGAAAAGATGAAAATGTTCTCTTTTTTTCTAGACTCAAAGATATGAGAAGCATATTTCAAATCAGAGCATTTTATAAAGTTAAAACAGTCCACAAGTGAAACAGCTGATTTTTGAAGTAATAAGATCCTGACCCCTTGGTGGGTGTAAGCAGAGGTTGAACAAACCTTTTAAAGGAGATACTGCTGAAATAATTCCTTCTTAGAAGACTAATGAACAGGGTAATCACTCCAGAGCCAACACTGATTCTTTAATTGAAGACTCCTGTGTGCTAATCCTGACTGTACCACTCTACGTGGTGACCTTATCAGTCAGCTTCTCTAGGCTTCAGTTCTTGCCTTTCTAGAATGGTAATCAATATTATCTGCCCGTGCCTTCCAAGGTTATGAAAATGAAATGATAAAATTGATATTAAAGTGCTTTGAAAAGCACCTATATAGAGGCAGTCTGTTATTATAGCTAGAGTGGAGACTAAAGGCAAAGTTCTCAATGAAGCAAACAAAATTTATGACTCTGGAATAGGCTGTCAGTGAGGAAGTTGCCAACACACCGACCAACTGTATTTATTCATTTTCAGAGTGACTCTATTATGACTACTGTATCTTAATTAGCTGTTTGCTATGATAACATATATGTGAACAACGGTTCATGACACTGCAGTGTCAAAGCTGTTTGCACAATGAATCAGATGACTCAGAAGAAAAGTGAGTTTTAAAATGCAACTCAAACATATAGGTGTAGTTATGGTAATTTGCATTCAGGCAGTAAAAATAGATTCTGGCTAGTTTAACTGAAAAGAGAATTTGTTAGATATATATGGGGAGAGGGTTCTAAGTGAGGCTGAAGATAGACTGGCAGCTGCAGGGTTTAAAAGCATGAAATACTCAGTAGTCATTGTTACTGAATAAACAGCAGCAATTTCTTCTGTCCTTCTGTCATTACAGTCAAGAGTCAAAATCACAGCTTGGGTCAAGTGCTTACTTCCTGGCACAGGGGAGCAGAGAGGGGAGGGTCTGGTGGAAGGAGCCTCTAGTGTCCAACCAAGAGGAGAAAGTGGAAAGGAAAGGGACCACTGATGCTGAGAAGCCGAACATCAAAACAAGCATAACTCTCTGAAGCATATATATATGCGTATATATATATACACACACACATACACAATGTATGTCAATTAATCTTATATCCTGTAAAAAATATTTTAAAAATTCAATATTAAAAATAATTTTTTCATGTTTATAATGTTCCTCTTTTATGAAATGCTTATTTTTTTCTATTTACCTATTAAAACTCAGTAGTTTTTCTATCAATTCCCAGTAGGTCTTTATATAATAAATCATTAAAGCTTTGAATGTAAAAAGAAAAGAAGCAATCATATGTAAATTCTCTATTTAAAGGTAGCGCTTGTTATTAATTGTTTTGTGTTTTTAGAGCGGAAGAAGGAGCCGGAGGGACTGTTGGAAACCATTGCCTTAGAAGTTACCACTGTAACCTAAATATAATGGGGGTTCATACTGCAAGATGTGTCATTCATCAAAATAGCAGTCTAACAGAAAAATATTATTAACAGACATTTAAATCTCTATTTGGTGTCTCAAGAAAACCAAAGCTGAGATGGAGTGGGGTTTGGGTAGTTATAATACATTCTAAATATTTAGCAAACATCTTAAAATTTCTCTCCGCATCAAGCATTCTCAGTTTCCAACCAAGAATTCTCGCCGAAGTATAGATACAGCTATTGTGTGTTTTTCTTTAAGCTTTCACACTTATTGTATTGCAAAAAAGAAAACTTTCCCTTTGACTATACACACAGTCCCACATCACTAGACTTGACCTCATGGGGTGTGCAGGCTTGTCTCCAGCTCAACTTTCTCTTGATCACTTTTCTGCATAAAAAAGGTTAATCTAGACCGGACCAATGGGTTAGAAAGCAGGAACTTAGAAGGAAAGGTTCTGTGTATTCATTTTCAAAAATATTGGCTGTTGCATTCGTGAGATTATTTTGAAAGCTGAGAAAGTCAGCAGCACATTCTATTGGGCAGATGTTGGTTTAAATTAGAGTTAAACTTCCGATGGCTTTGAATGACTGATTCTCCAGAATTTAGGCATATCCACTACAGGCCAGATGAATTTGCCTATTTTTAAAGGAGAATACTACTGAGAATGGGTCTCTATTTATAGATTTCTTTCATATTAGTAGTATTATTAGTGAGGATGTATATCTTCTTTATTGGTTGGGTTAACTTCAATCTTTGGAAAAGTTTTATTTTGAAAATTTTGGACAAAAAAGAAGACCCTATGAGCCATGCACCTACATTTCAGTGATGTTTCTGCATCCCTAGGGCACAGTGACCACAACATCATTCTGTTCAGAGATGCCCTTTGTTTCTCTTTGGCTGAGGAAGGAGGGTCATGGGTGTTCCCAACTAATCAAAATTTTGTCAGCTTCAAACTTCACTGAATTGTTTAGGACAAAAGAGACACATATCTTTACAGCCTCCCTGAAGGAACTTTTAAACGCAGGCAAAATAAATTCTATTTAATGCTAATACATAGGTAACTATTTTTTTTAGTTAGAAGAAAACATTTTTAAAATAAATGAAATAAAAAATATATGTAGTTTCCACATTATGCTCTAGTTTCCTTCCAGCTGAGTGAAAGGTGAATTGAATTAGAGTTGTCTGGAGTCAAAATTTACTTTTTTTTTAGCAGTACACTCTGAGGCAGAAGGTGCTAAAGTTCAATTAGCTATTTACAATTTCTTTAGAGTTATTTCCAAGGAACAGGTGACCTAGAAAGTTGTCTGAGTTGCAGAAAAAGAAAAAAAGAAAAGAAAAGAAAAGGAAAGAAATAACACAAAGGCTGGTAAACATAGGGATTGTGACTTAAAGAAAGCAATTGTAGTCGATATAAGAAATAAGAAATGTAGTCGATTTCAGATACCTGGCAAAGTCATTCTAAAGACTGAGGCTATTAGAGACAGAATAAGCAAAATGTATTTGGAGCAAGTTCCTATTTAACTGAACTTTACTTCCTCTATTGGGGATATGTTTGGTTATCTGATGGGACTTTAAGCTAAACCCACATTGTTTAGGATATGGGTTTCCCCAAAGCCATGGTCTGTGTAGAAGGAGTGGGCTCTGTGCAGCAGATCTCTGCTACAGATCTACTTCCTCAGACTATCTCTGCTGCTACTCCACCCCCATCTGTAACTGTGTACACTCCTGGGCAGCCCTAGGCTACTGAATGCCCAAGCTGGGTAGAAAAAGAAGACAAATTTCGATTTCAGGAGAAAATTTAGCTTCACGAGATTTACAGCACAATGGTTAAGAATCTGGGCTTTGGAGTTAGGTTTGAATCGAAACTCCACCACCTATTTGCTGTGTGGCAATGGGGAAGACACAGTTTTCTCAGCTGTATAAATAAGCATGCAATAAATGATAGCTGTCAATATTATTGTTGTATATTGTTATTATCAGTCCCTTCTACCTTTCTCCTACGCTTCTGTCTGCTCTTCTTCTGCTGAAACGTGATGACATCTCTCCTCATTCCCTACATCTGCAAACAAAAATCACCATGCACCCCATCTGACACAGTGTTGAACTATGTGCTGTCTGTTGTTTGTCTCAGAAACAATTCCACAGCTTTTTGGCAAGTTTCTATCCTAAAGGATTTGGCAGAACTCTACAGATTATATTTTCTTCTGTGGATACATTGTAGATGTATTGAATTAGTGACTCACCATGCCCATTTTATGAAAGTGAAATTGAGATGAAATATTTTTCTGAAAATAACTTTGTGGAGGTGGGCAGGGAGCAGATAACAGGAATGAGGGGATGACTTCAAAATATATACAAAGTGATTTCACAACTTGCAGGGATACAGATTATAGTAAAGGAACGTAAGTGGTAAGGTTTGACAGTTTCTTTTCTTCTACTATGAAGAACAGGGCTGTTCCTTCTATGGGCAAATGTCTGGTTGCAGAATCAAACATGACTGTGGAGCAGATCTGGTAACTGGTCAGGTATTGATTTTATTATTTTTAATGACTCACAAATCCACTGGGGATAGTTTAGGTTTGTAATACGAACAGTTTATCAGACTGCAGAAGACATGTCATTTTTTAGATTGACATTTTCCTCTATGGTTATTTCTCTCACACAGCCCTAATGCTGGTGTGGGTTTTGAAAAGCCATTTGGGAAATTTTATTTCGAATTGTTCACATTTTTTGTTGTAATATTTTGAAGCATTTTATTTGCTTAAGTCCAAAAGAAATGGCACTGAGCTGGCTTTTAGCAAAACCTTTGCTATTTGCTGTAGAAACTTGGGCATATTTTCAACCTCTTCCTGCCTTATATTGTTCATGATTAGAGAAGGGATATTTGTGTGTATTTGTGTGTGTGTGTGTATGTGTGTATCAACATGGCTACTGCTTTTGAAGGAGAGTTAGAGATACTGTTCTGCTCATTTTTGGCTCCTTTTCATTCCTAGCATAGTTCCTGGTATATGTCAAAACATGATACATTCATTAGTAATAATAATAAAAATAACTGTCATTTATTAAACATTTACTCTATGCAATGTCTTGAACATGGTAATATCAAATAAACCATTATTGAATGGTAGACTGAATGCACTGTGACTAAGTCATTTATTTGCATTCCATCAGTTAATCCTTATAAAAAACAAAGCAAAATAACACTGTACTAGGTTGGCAGAATCATGATGCCCATTTTACAGATGAGAGAATTGAGGCTGAGAGCGGTAAGGCCACTGTCCCAGGATAACACAACTAAAATATTTTGACATTGGAATTAGGACCCAGATTTGTCTAATTTAAGTGAAAACAGTACCATGAGATGGAGAGAAAGGATAAAAGAAAACAAACTTATATAAGAACTGGAAACCAGCAGCAATAACAGCGCAGCAGGCATAGAGCACAATGCAGGACACTTTTTTCCCCCCCAAACAGATCTCCCCTCTTAAAATTTTCCTTGGCTGGCATTACGATGACTGACATATGAGTCTACGTAATATCCATTTCACAGACCAAGGTAATGGTAGCTGCCAAAATGATTTGTGGCAGAGCTTCACTTCTTCAAACAACTATTGCAAACTAGAGCAAGCAAATTTAATTACCTTCCAAGCTGACACAACCTCAGAAGTATTGCTGCTTTGTTATCTTCCTGCTCTGAGTGATGGACTATCTATGATCCGCCAGGAGACACTTGGACATGACTCTACAAGTGGAATGAGGAAAATGAAACTGAGAGTGTAAGATACAGCAAACCCATGCAGATATAATCCTGGCTAAGAAAGAATTTTGCAAGTGGGTTGCCCTGTGTGTGTTCAGTGTGTGTGTGTGTGTGTGTGTGTGTGTGTGTGCTTGTGAGTTTCACACCAGGCAATAAATCTTAAATCTAATAGTCCAGATATCCAGTCTGGATATCTAATGCTAATGATGCCTTAGGTACCTAGAGGAAGATTAATCTCAGAACTTTGTGATCACAAGAGGATTTGAGAGAATGCAAGTACTCCCATCTGGAAACAATGACAACATGATAACTTTTGCCAAACTAGAGTGGTTATTAATAAAACATTTGTTTGCTAAGTATCAATTCATTTATCCTACTTCAAAGGGCCATGAAGTGGATAAATATTTAAAAAACATTTAGACAACTCTTTAAAGATGTATTCAAGTATTTCATCATCTAGGACTTGGGCTCTGTTTTAAAGTTGGTAAACTCACAATATATGGTGAAGCCTGGACACTTCAGTCTTCAATGTTTTGGAAGAGTTTCCTAAAACCTCTTCTGCATGTGTAGACCTTCTATCATGAATGCAGATCACAATCCCTTTGTCCTCCTCTTTGTTTGCCTCCCTGATGTGCCTCCCCAATGGCAGAGTTCATTCACTGTCTTTTTGTTTGCAGGTGTATCCCAAGTGCCTAGAATAGTGCTTGGAATACAGTGGGCTCTAAAAAAATATTTGTAGAATGCATCAGTAAATCTTAATTTTTACTTTTATGTCTCAAATGCTTGTGTTACACTACAAACGTCATTCTTCATCTCCTATTCTCCCATTTCATTATTTTTTCTTAGATAGTTCATTGTTCTCTCCTGAACATTTTCTCTTTTCTTGCACAGTATTATGTTTCAGCTACCTTGGTTTCAGCTTGTGCTACTTTGTAGTTTTATGTTCTTAGCTTGCAAAGAGCATCTAGGGCTTTGCCACCTGCACAGTGATGGATGTTGCTGCTTCTTATTAAGCTATACTCTGGTTTTCGTAATGTGTCATCTGAGTTTGTTTGTTGATGGCACCAGATCCTGGCTTCTCACTGTGGGGCTCCATTCTGATGTTCTCTTTGTATCAAGGATACCAGTTAAAGTGGTATTTCTGCATCTGTGAAATGCTATTTGAAAGTTGCTAGCAGTGTTCTCACTCTAGGGTTGAAGGCATCACTTGACCTCTAAAAAGGCAACGTTTATTTTGAAAAAATTCATCAAAACTTCCCTTAAGTTTCAAAAAAGAAAAAAAAAAAGGAAAGAAACCTACCTGTCTATGGTTTTTGAGTAAACTATGATTAAAATGAATGACGATGTTTGTCTATGAAGGCAGAACCATGATACTCTAGAGCAGTGATACCCCAATGCTTTCTCTCACACCTCAGATCAATTTCCAAGGTAAAATGAGAAAAAAAGATGAGAGTGGAAGGATAATAGAAAATGAGGTTAACTCAGAAGAGTCATCAAAACGGAAAGTGGACCTCCAGTCTTTGCCAACTCTTGCCTACTTGGATCAGACAATTGTGCCTATCTTATTACAGGGACTTACTGTACTTGCAAACGACAGACCACAAAATCCCACTGAATTTCTAGCATCATATCTTTTAAAAAACAAGGCATAGTCTGAAGATCAAAACTGACTTATTGGGAAGAACAGAAAAATTTGGTATCTACTGTATATTTACATAATTAAGAGGCAGGTTTAATTGCCATGCTTTCCACCCCCTCCCTTTTTTGGAAGTATAAGAACCTTCACGACAACAGAACTTATTTCCAGAATTGCAAAAGAAAACATATTTCCCTTATTTGATTTAATCACCATACTTACGTAATTTGTGTATTCCATGCAATATTTTATCGGATTATTTTTAACTTTTTTTTAAACATGATCTTCAAAATAAACTTTTAAAATGAAAAAAAAAAAAAGGATTCAAGATGGCGACAAAGGAAGATTCTGAACTCACCTCCTTCCAGGGACACAGGGAATGTACAGCTGTATATGGAAAATCTCCTCTGAATAAAACCTAAAAATTGGTAGAGGGACCCCTTCGCATCAGGCAAATGAAGGGGAAACCATACCAAAGAGGGTAGGAGAGGCTGAGACACAATCTCGCCAGAAACCTCACCCCAGCCCTGAGACCCACAGTCCTGAGGGAACTCAAAACCTGGAGCTTCCCTGAGGAGCGGATTCGTACCCCACATTGGGCACCCCAACTTTTAAGACCAGCACCTGAGAGCCAAGCCCCCAAAACATACGGCTGTAAAGACCAAAAGAGCTTGTGCCTGCGACCCCTGGGCTGTGGTGAACTAGAAATGCCCCTTACAGGGCCCGCAGAGGACTCACCTGTCTCAGGGCCTCCACGGAAGCAGCTCTTTGCAAAGCACCCAGATTTTCCGTGAAACTGGTTCATTTGCTAATTTTAAAGTACTGGTCTGAGGGGGAGGGGTCTGCTGGGACGCTGTCCAGGTTTGGAGGCTGGTGGGCACCATCTTCCTGCTCTCCCTCGGCCTTGCGAAAGCCAGAGGGTGCCGTCTTTTTCTCCCTTTTTGCCTTTTCTTCCTTTTCCCCCCTTCTTTTCTTTTTCCTTTTTTGGCAGGTGCCCTCGTCGCTCTCCCCCTCTGCCTCGCGGCAGCCAGAGAGCACCATCTTCGGCTCTCTGCCACCGGGAGCGCCAGCATCTCCCGCAGGGGAATTCAGCACTCCGGGGTTTGCGGCTGCCACCGAGGACGCCCCTGGCTCTCTTGGCCCGTGTTCCTGGATCCCACGGGAGGGTAACAATTGGAGAGACAGCCCCCGGCGGGCCACTACTCCCGGGCACCGTGCAGACCACGACTGCAACTCCCCCATCTTTCGCGTCAAACAGGCCCGCTTGCTGGGCCTTGAACTGAGCCCAAGGGGGCAGACTTCCGGTTCGGCGGGGGCTAGAGGCTTCCGGTCGCTCTGGCGGAAGCCAGGCTGCGGCCGCCATCTTTGAGCTCTCTCTCCGCTCCTACAGCGCGCGGGTCTCCCGGCAAAGAGCCTGTACGCTCAGCTGGAGCCCTGATTTTTAACAACTGCCGCCCAGGGAACACCTCACCTCTCCCTCCAGATCACCTGGCCGGCAGGGCTTATTACACTTGCGTCCCACAAGGCTGTGTATGTTTGCATTATTTACTAGCTGCTGCCTGAGGGTCTGACTTCCAATCCACCTGAATCTAGGTGCTGACTGAGACCCTCTCCTACCAGACACTGACTGGGTCTGACACCCTCTCCGCTACTGGGCGCTATTAAAAATAAAATAGGCTGCTTGGAGAATCACAAAGATTTGGGAGACAAGCAAGAGCTGGAGCAAGGCTGAATCTGGTTTGCCAGGTAGGCTCTCATTTTCATAAAAAAAAAAAAAAAAAAAGAGTGAGAACAGTGACCTGCTGTAATTAAAGCAGTAAAATAGTGTAAATCGGGTGACCCTTTAGCAGATTGTGTGTTTGCAGCAATAGATAAAATATTACTTATTTCTTCCAAATATTGATTCTGACTGAATTCGCCGTGAAAACCATTCTTTGTACTTTGGAGATTTATCTTTTTATGTAATGATCAGCTCATATTGTGATTGTGTGGCTGTCTCCCCAGGAAGGATGTGTATGCCTGATGTTCTTTGTGTCTCCTACTGCAGAAAAAATTGTAAAAGAAACATACAGGCCTTGCATGGGCTTCCTGACCTGCAGTGCTGGTGTCCTGTCCATGGCCTTATATTAACCATCCTTTGGTCAACACACACTTTTAATGCACTGGTTTAGGCCTGGTGGGTCAGTTCACACCTATTGCAGATGAGGCCTTCCCCTGAAGGAAATTTATATTTCCAACTGCCCATTACTGGGTTGAAAAGTGAGATGAAACTTACACTGGGAGATGGAAACCTTTATCCTCTTTCAAAGCCAAAAACATAGTTGTGGGAGCAGGATTTTTGAAGTATAGAGATACTTTGAAGGGTCCCTTTTCGTAGCCTTAAGTTGGGCCATCCTGGAGGGGCCGTAAGAGTAGCCATTTCTTTTAGTACAGGTGAGCTTACCACTGTGTCAAATTTTATATCCCCATGACTGCCATAAAGAGACATCTGGCAGACCATTACCCAGAAAGCAAAAAGTCCCCCTATGTCTGGTGTTTGCTTTCTTTAAAGCATCTCTGCTAGCAGTGACAGTCAGGGTAAGAGCAAAAATTCAACCTTCAGGTTCTAGCACCGCAACCAAGATTGGAGTGTGTGCAGTACCTGTGGTCTCATTTGCATTCTGTCTCTGTTTCTCTTTTTCTCTCTCGCAAATTTTCCCAGTTTTTCTTTCTCATTGTCCCCTTTTGCCTTTGCCTTCTGTTGTTTTCTCCCCCTTTTCCTTCCTGTCCCTTCCCTCCTGCCTGTATTACTTTCCCTCAATGTCAGTTTGGATCTTCTGAGAAGACAAAATTAGATGTGCAAGAATAATAGGAAAAACATCTGTGAAGGATAAAGTGGAAAAGGAGCAGAATTAGTAGGGAAACCTTCAGACTTAGGTGCAGCAGGGGAGAGGGAAAGAAGGAGGAGTGGGTGAGAGGAGCCTCAGACTGTAACAAGACTCTCGGAACATTTTGGCCAGGCTTATGGAGACCCCAGAGCAAAATCTTCCCATTAGAGGAGTTCCATATTGGGTAAGGTAGCCCAGCTCACATACCGCTGCCTTGTTCAGTCATTGGCGGGCAACAGCCAGGAGAGCTTGGCCTCTGTGAGAACGTTGCAAGGAGATCCGAAGGTATAGCGGTTGGAGTCTGTCAGCCAACCACCTTCTATGAGGCAGGTTCTCTTGAAAGGAGGTCTGAGCAGCATAATTTCATGACCACCACATTGTCTTTCTTCCCTCCTTTTTTCCTTTCCTTCTTCCTTCCTTCTGACCAAGAAGGCTTGAAAGTTCCCCTCATCTTGACTAAAATTTAGACATGTTTCTTCCTGACTCTTGGCCCCTGATCTTCATTTTCTTAGTGCCTTTACTTTAGAAAACTTGTAATTGTAGATGAGTTCTCTGCTTCTTTATTTTTTTAAGTTGATTTTTATTGGAGTATAGTTGCTTTACAATGTTGTGTTAGCTTCTACTGCACAGCAAAATGAATCAGCCATACATATACATATATCCCCTGCCTTTTGGATTTCCCTCCCATTTAGGACACCACAGTGCATTAAGTAGAGTTCCCTGTGCTATACAGTATGTTCCCATCAGTTGTCTATTTTACACAAAGTATCAGTAGTGTATATGTGTCAATCCCAATCTCCCAATTCCTCCCACCCCACCCCTTTCCCCTTTGGTATCCATACATTTGTTCTCTATGGCTTTGTCTCTATTTCTGCTTTGCAAATGAAGTCATCTATACCATTTTTCTAGATTCCATATATATATGCATTAATATACGATATTTGTTTTTCTCTTTCTGACTTCACTCTATATGAAGTACAGATGTAATAAGAAAATGTGGTACATATATACAATGGAATATTATTCAGCCATAAAAAGGAAGGAAATTGGGTCATTTATAGAGACATGGATGGACCTAGAGAGTGTCATACAGGGTGAAGTAAGTCTCTGTCCCTTTAAATGTAATTTCTTCTAAGGCCTTTTTTCAGTTTTATAACACAGGAATGTCTTTCTCAAGGACCTGGAAACCATTCCTTTGAAATGCATTCATCAGGAAAGGTCATGCCCCTATCTGCCAGTTTCTGTAAGAGGGTAGAGCCTAACTTCAGTGGGCACCTTGCTCCAAGATGCAAAACCACCTCCTGTCATGAAGATGAGAGAAAGTTTACTTTTCCCTTAGATAACAACAATCAGGAAACACATATGGCCTATGATTCCCCCATCCTAGGTCTTAAACCTATCCAGCCCTTTGTTTTGTTTCTGTGGAGCTGAGCTCACACTGAGTTCTGGGCTCTCTTCCTTATCACAATAGCCTTGAATTAAAGGTCTTCCTTGCCTGTTGAACTTTGTCTAGTGTGATATTTGCCTTGATAGTTCTTCCTTCCCTTCTTCCTTCCTTCCATTAAATATTATTGAGTGCCAATGATGTGACAGGAATTAGGTTAGCATCAGATATATTGGTGAAAAAGGTTGTTGTAGTCATGTTCCTTAGAGTAGACAGAAAATAAGTGAGTTAACAAATAAATGAAAATTTTGAAATGCAGATTTTCTTTATAGAAGGAAAATAGGTTGGTGGTATGAAAAATGAGAAGTAGCCTGTTTTACATAAAATATTCAGGGACCTCAGAGACATGGTCCTTCTTCAGGTTAGAACCCATAATTTTGGGTCTAGCAGTTTGGCTCCATATATAACAGTAAGTATCATCTGCAGTCATAATGCTAGCTTTCCAAATCTCAGCCTTCTCAACTATAAGATGAGGATAATAATAATACCTCTTTCATGGAATTATTTGAAGAATTATATAAGATAATGCATCTAATGCACTTAGTGCTTTTATTGCCTGGGTAAAATTGATGTTTGATAATGTTGATGATGAAATAATTTGCAAAGATAGTATTCAAGAAGTAGATATTTTATAGTTTTAAATTTTATTTAGTACCAGAACATTAAAAACAAAAAACAAAAAACAAAACTCTTAAAATATCTCCTGAAATACAGTCAGAGGAATTCTGGTCTATACTTTTCATTTGGGCACTTACTCATGTGATGCCCAGAATTATGATTCAGCAGTTTAACATTTAATGTCTTACTTCTCTCAAGAAATTATAGTTTCTTTGAAGGCACTGATGAAGGATTGTATGCTTTTTATGTTCCCACAGCACTTAGTATAATATAGGCACATAGAATATACACAATAAAAGCTTATTGGATTGAAATTCACACTAATAGTGGAAAAATATTTATTGGTGTGAGTTACCAATTCAAAGTTATTTCTGTTTTTTTTTTTTTTTTAATGATGGGTTGTTTTTTGTTTTTTATTTATTTATTTATTTATTTATTTATTTTTGGCTGTGTTGGGTCTTCGTTTCTGTGTGAGGGCTTTCTCTAGTTGCGGCAAGTGGGGGCCACTCTTCATCGCGGTGCGCGGGCCTCTCACTATCGCGGCCTCTCTTGTTGCGGAGCACAGGCTCCAGGCGCGCAGGCTCAGTAATTGTGGCTCATGGGCCTAGTTGCTCCGCAGCATGTGGGATCTTCCCAGACCAGGGCTCAAACCCATGTCCCCTGCATTGGCAGGCAGATTCTCAACCATTGCACCACCAGGGAAGCCCCGTTATTTGTGGTTTTATAAGCACTTTTTTTCTCTTTGAAAGAAAGCAATCTGGTCTTAGAATTGTTGGCTGAAATTAATTCTAAGAAAAAGAAGACTTTTCGTTTTCATGATAAAGGGTTGACATTGAGTTTAAAAACAAAGCGCTTGAGAATCACCTAAGAATATTTTTTATATTCCAAAAATTCATATTACAAAATGTTTCATACTGGTGAGGGGTTATGTGGAGCAGAGAATAGAGACATTTTTTCCATTGGATAATTCACATCTTTGTGAATTTAATTTTCTAGATTGTGGGATGTGAGATCCTGTGCTCTTTATTGTTTTACTTTTAAAAGCCGACATTGATTTAAGTAAGCTTTCCCAAACAATATTCTGCATTTTTGCCTTTTGTCTTACTGCCAGAAGTTGGTCTCTCTGAAGCAATGTTCATCTAAGGGCAATGTAGATAAAAGTTCAGCATGGGCTGTGGAGTAAGACAGACTTGGTTTAGAGTCTCAGCATTTTGTCCTTGAACAAATTACCTATCTTCCATCTTCATCTGTAAAACAGGAATAGTAATAGTTTCATCCTCACAAGGTTATTGTGAGGGTGAGAAAGTTACACATGTAAAATAGTAGATTACTCATGTAAAACACCCAGCTTACAGGAAACACTAAACAGAGTGCACTTCCATTACTTTTCCTATTGTAGATGGCATTGTTTGGAGTTGATTGACTTCCTATCCTGTCTTTCCATAAACATATTTTATTGCATACATTTTGCCCAGATATGAAACTGGCCCTGTATATTTGACCATTTTGAATCTAGGATCAGAATGGTAGTAAAATTACTAGATTGTCTGCCACCTGTCGTTTTATAATAAAAAAGTCACTGATTTAATTAATTTTTCCCCATATATTTCAGGACATTATTGTGCACCTCCCCCAGGCATGGGCCTTAAGACTTTTAATTAGCCTTCAGTCAGTGCTGTGTCCTGATGAATAACACCTTCTTTTTTACTGGCAATCATTTGACTCCTACAGCTCCTTCACTGGGAGAGTGGGATGCAGGTAAGGTCTCTTGTCAGCATTTATCATCATCAATTTCCCATTACAATTTTATTGCCTTCTCTTTAGGAGCCAACTCCCTCTAGGTCACCTGGACCTCTTAATTCCTGATTGTTTCCCTTGCAGGGATTTTTCCATGTCTTTTCTAAGAATATTAGTCCCACAAATGCTCTGAGGAAAAAGAAGAATGCAGTAAAATGTTTGGAAAATGTTATTTCTATGTTGTCCTTGTAGCAATTTATTTTAACGGAAAGTGTAATGTATATGTGTGTCAGCTGACTTTAATCCAGCCTCTAGAGGTGATTAATCAGTATGGATCTTCTCTGCTCAGGAACCCACACTCCAGTGGTGGTTTGCCAACTAGCATAAGATATAGTGGTAATAATTTCTCATTCATGAATAAAAATCTTCCAAGCTCAACTAGCCCTTTAACAGCAGAGCTCAAAATTCAAAGGTGTAGTTCTGTGTCCTCCTACTTTATGAAGCTCTCTGTTGGCAGATCTGATTTGATGGTTGCTGAAGCTCTGATAGCTTGTTGGGTCAGTTTGAAAATAAAAGTCTGTATGTTTGGTAGACTTTTGTCAAAAACTTGCATTTGTTGTAATGTTCCTCTAGTATTAAGGTGGTAAAGAAGAAATTTGTATCTCCTACTTACCTCTAATTAGTGAATTTTATCAAAAGAACCCCAAAGATTTTTTTTTTTAATTTATTTATTTATTTATGGCTGTGTTGGGTCTTCGTTTCTGTGTGAGGGCTTTCTCTAGTTGTGGCAAGTGGGGACCACTCTTCATCGCGGTGCGCGGGCCTCTCATTATCGTGGCCTCTCTTGTTGTGGAGCACAGGCTCCAGACGCGCAGGCTCAGCAATTGTGGCTCACGGGCCCAGTCGCTCCGCGGCATGTGGGATCCTCCCAGACCAGGGCTCAAACCCGTGTCCCCTGCATTGGCAGGCAGACTTTCAACCACTGCGCCACCAGGCAAGTCCCCCCAAAGATTTTTAATTAACAATAGCTACAAAATATATTTCTCCCTTGGGAATTCATAAAGTACATGAAATCTCTCAGTAAGAAAAAGTTGTTTAAATTTGTTTCTTGGTTAAACAAACTTTTTGTTTTCAAACTTATTTGAGCACAGATTTCTTTTTACCTTGGTAAATGTCTATTTACATGATATTTTACATACTATTTATAGACTATGCAGCAATGATCAAAATTTGGAAAATTGGTTATTGTGAACATATCATCTCTTCCATTTTCTTCATCAAAATTCACTTGTATTATGGTCTTTTCCTCTCTTTCAGAGATCATTTCCTCTGAGGGAATCCAAATGCCATGTCTTGAAGAAACCCAAGAAGCCCTGTGTAGAGGCTCACATGGCAAGAAGCAGAGACTTCCTGCTAACAGTCCTGTGGGTCCTCCAGCTTGGAAGGGGAACTTACAGCTTCATTGAAGCCTTCACTGACTGCGGCCCCAGCTGACATCTTGATCACAACCTCATGAGTGACCGTAAGCCAGAACCACCCATAAAAGCCTTTCTCAAATCCCTGACTCACAGAAACGGTGAGATAATAAATGTTTGCCATTTAAGTCACTAAACTTGAAGGAATTTCTCATGCAGCAACGAATAACTAATACAGATTTTAATAGTTTTAATAAAACACCAGATTAAAAAATTATATCCAAAGGTTCTAATGATGAAAAGTGACTCTATTTTGCCTCCTAGGCATCTTTACTTTTTAGCTGTGGTTTTCTGTATAGAAATGGGCATTGAAAAGAGAATTTTCAGATTGGAGAATCAGTGAGTCCTCAAAGCATGCCATAAAGTTGACTGGCTAGTCTGTCCTCACCTAAGACTCCCCTGCTGATTCCCCTGAATTCCCATTCTCTTGTTACCAACTCCTCCCCAGCTCAACTCTGTACCATTGCTTCCAACCTTCTTTGCCCCAATTCCTAATGGAAATATTATCCAATAATACTACAAATATATTTTTATATCTTTGGACAACTCAAAAGGAAAAATAAGGCATACGTGGTAGGTAAATATATTTTTACTGCCTAAAATGAAAGCACTATTATGAATCTGGGGTGGTAGAATCAAAGACAGAAGTGTGGGGGGATTGGAAGAGGAGGTGGGAATGACAAAGCTCCTCCACAATCTCCATCAGCCCCCATCAAGCCACTTCAATAAACATACTATCCTTGTAAAACCTGTATGTGCTTCTGACATAAATAAAGCCTTAAGACAAATCCTCTAGCCCCTATTCCAAAGGGATTGCAGCCACTAAACCCTCAGATGTATAATTTCCAGAGATGCTATTGCTAACCATGATCAGACTTATTATTTAATGGTATTCCTAAAATCAGCACAAGTGTTACAATACTAAGTAATAAGTTAATAGGATGCTCAGCCTCTGATAGTCATTAGTATTTTGACCAACTTCATTGCTGGGTCAATGATAAATTTAATTCTTTTTGATCAATTAAATTGACTAATGCAAAAATCATCCCCCAAGTTTGGCAGTAAAAGATGATTTAAAATAATTAACGTACAATAATGGCATACTTCCAAAGAACTTTAATGATTTGAAGCTCTTTAAAAGTTCTGCTGTTGAATTGTGAATTGAGTTATACAGAATCAAATAAAAGATATTAATTATGTAGCCATGACATTATTTGCAGCACTAAGTCATCATCACTGAATATTTCTTTAATTATAATATAGAATCTAGAATATTGGGTCAGCTCAGTAAATACTAAATTTAAAGAATAGCTGTAGTTTCCACTGGCTGTTTACCAGAATTTTCTCTCATGTACCTAAATAATTTTCACAGGACTTAAATTTTTTTTTGCTTTGATGTTAATTACTGCCTGCTGGATCTTCTCATTAATCAGTTTTCAAGCAATTAATTCGATCACAAATGGAAAGTATTGACCGAATTAAAGGCTATTTCCAGAATTAAACTATGGTAATTAATTTCCTGGTTTCTATGTTAATAAGTTGTCATATATTGTTTGGCAGACATTGATTAGAGTCTACATCAGCCATGCAAATTAATGCAGGCCTATTGGCCTCCCTGTTGGAAAAAGTAAGGCTGGGCTTTAAAAGGAAGAAGATAAGGAGGCAAAAGCAGAGCCAACTACATAGTGGGGAGGCTATATTTTCTCATTCCCAAAGATACATCATTACTAGAGACTGTTAAAACCCTTTCCAGGTCTCCACAAATTCAGTTTAGGATACTTTTTTGGCTGCCCCGAATTTAACCAAGCATAGTCACATTTCTAGTTTAATTGCAAGGTGCATAATATTAAGCATGGGGGGATTTTTATGCCTTGGGAAATGTACTCTGCTTTAGAAAAGTTATTGCTATGAGAATACAATATTATATTAAAGTATTTGAATTATTTTATAAAATATAAAATGTTAATTCATTTAAAAACTATAGCCATTAACATAGGCACTTGTATAATTTATTAATTTTTTTCATCCATTTTTGTTTTTTCTAAAACAAGGTCTGTGATGTTTCCTCAGTTTCTTAAAAGTGGTTTGTAATTCATGATTTTAATTAATATATTTTCATGTATGAAATATTTCAAACAGATGATAAAGTACAGAGAATATAACAGATACTAATGTGTATCTCATCTGGACTTAATAGATATAAACATTTTTGTGGTTTTACTTCCAATCTCTTTATTTTAAAATAATAAAAATAAAACCTTACATACACAGCTAAAAATCACCTCCATTCTTTCTGCATTTCTTCTATTTTCCTAGAGATTCAGTACCTTGAAGTTGATGCATATTATTTCTATGAAATATTTATCATCTTTCTTTTTTTAGAAATTTATTTATTTATTTATTTATGGCTGCGTTGTGTCTTTGTTGCTGTGCATAGGCTTTCTCTAGTTGCGGCGAGCAGGGGCCACTCTTCATTGTGGTGCACGGGCTTCTCATTGCAGTGGCTTCTCTTGTTGCAGAGCATGGGCTCTAGGTGTGCGGGCTTCAGTAGTTGTGGCACGCGGGCTTAGTAGTTGCAGCTCTCGGGCCCTAGAGTGCAGGCTCAGTAGTTGTGGTGCATGGACTTAGTTGTTCCACAGAATGTGGGATCTTCCCGAACCAGGGCCCAAACGCATGTCCCCTGCATTGGCAGGCGGATTCTTAACCACTGCACCACCAGGGAAGTCCCTTATCATCCTTCTCAACTGATATGTACAACTGTTATGTTCTTCACATATTTGACTTTACTTCTAAATTGTACACTAGCTTTATATATATTTAAAAATCTGTTAGAGGACATAGGATTAAATATATACGTGTCTCTCTGTGTGTATGTGTGTGTGTTTGTATATATGTATATACACATAGGATTAAATATGTATAAGTGTATGTGTATATATACATGTATATATATATTCTTATGTCATATAACAGACTTTTAAAATGTTACCAATCCAATAGGTATCACATTGTTTTAATATGTATTTTCAATAATGAATTTGAGCATTTTTTCAAGTGTTTATTGCATGCTGTATTAATTTTTGTTCATCTGGTAACCGACTGTTCATATCTCTTTGCCCATTTTTCCTATGGGACTGTTTTTCTTATTTATGTAGGAGTGCTTTACATATTCTGAATGCTAACTTTTTGTTTATTCTATACAATGAAAATCCATTTTCAAGTCTGTGGTTTGTATTTTAACTTCGGTTGCTTTTTAATTAAAATTAATTTTAATATAGTCAGATTTATAAATCTTTTGTTTTAATTTGTATTTTTTGGGGCCTTGTTGAATAACTTATTCCCTACCCCAAAGTCATATGTTCTATGTGTACTTCAGGACTGTTTAAATTTTTGCTTTTCCTCTTTAGGTCTTCCATTTTTCTGGAATTTATTTTTGTAAATAGTGTGAGGTTTGCGTCCAATTTGATCATTTCCATATGGATAGCCACTTGTTCCAGCATCCTTTATTGAACTGTGCATTCTTTTCCCATTGATAAATAATGCATCTCTGTCAACTACCCATTTCCCATGTAAGTGGTCCATTTTTAGGCTGTCTATTCTGTTCCACTGGTGTGTCTTAACTATCTCCTGTAGCAATACCATGATAATTAAATTATTATAGATTGATACTATATCTCAATACTTGAGAGGACATGTACCCTTTCTTCTTCAAAATTGACTGTTCTTACCATTTTATGTAGCATTTTAATACCACCTTTTCAAATTCTGTTAAAAATTGGAACTTTGGCTCACTGCATTAAATATATAGTTAGATGTCAAGGAGGAAAGGCTGTTCTTACAATATTGAATCTTCCTATTCATGAATATAGTGCATCTTTTCATTTATCTAGGCATTCTTTTATGTGCTAGAATATTTTCATTTTATCCATTATACCTTTTGCTAGGTTTATTCTTTAGATCTTTATAGTTTTTGTTGCTATCACTAATGATACATTTTTAAACATTACATTTTAAAATTAGTTGTTACTGGTGTGTAGGAATACTATTAACTTTTGCATATTGATGTTGATTGAGCAATCTTGTTGAACTTTCTTATTAGTTCTAAGAATTTGTGTTTAGAGATTCTTTGGTTTTCTATACAAGCAATTATCACATCTGCAAATAATGACAATTTTGTTCCTAGCTTATAGGAACCTTATATAAGGTACTAAAAAGAGAAAGGTATGAAATATACTTTGTTACTAGGAGCAGAGTTTGGGAAATTGAGAGAATGGTACCTGCTAAAATTTCAGTGCTGGAAGCCACCAAATACAAAAGTTTTTCACTAACTTCCATCCACCCTCCTATTATTTTTATTATTATTATTTTTAAAATTTATTTATTTATTTATTTTTGGCTGTTTGGGTCTTTGTTGCTGCGCGCGGGCTTTCTCTAGTTGCAGCGAGGGGGGCTACTCTTTGCTGCGGTGCGCGGGCTTCTCATTGCAGTGGCTTCTCTGGTTGTGGAGCATGGGCTCTAGGCACATGGGCTTCAGTAGTTGTGGCTCATGAGCTCTAGAGCGCAGGCTCAGTAGTGGTGGCGTACAGGGCTTAGTTGCTCCGCAGCATGTGGGATCTTCCCAGACGGGGGATCGAACCTGTGTCCCCTGCATTGGCAGGCGGATTCTTATCCAGTGCGCCACCAGGGAAGTCCCCACCCTCCTATTATTAAACCTCTTCCCTATCATCTTACAAGTTAGGCATTTTTACTTCAATTCCGTTCTGTTTTACAGAACTTTTTTTAGGTGAAAATATATTAGGCTAATCATGAGGCTAGATGCCAGTATGTCAAAGATCCACCTTGCTGCTTAGAGGAACTCCATTCATTGTAGGCTGTGGGCACACACACTGAGTGTGATCACTGGGGGATGGAAGGTGGGATTTGAGTGTCCCTCTGTAGAAACCCCAGGGTCTCCTCCAGGCCAGACTGAGATCCACTTCTTTTTTGTGTTCTGAAACAAAGTAGGAACTCTAATTTTTTTCTTGAATTGCCCAAATATCTTCCTTTGTCTCTCAGAGCTTGAAATATCACTGTTAGAAACTCATTCTGGTAGGATTTAAGGTTTATTCACGTTTAACAATCTTTCCAGTAAACATCCTTAGGTTGTACTTTATTCTTTTAATTTACTGTGTCTACAAACAAAGCTTACTTCGTACCTGCTTCCTGTTCCATTCCAGCACTGGTGTATAATATTTGACAAGTTATGCCTGTTTCCTCATCTATTCAAGTGGCATAATTTAAAGGACCTTATAGTGTTGTTATGAAAATTCAACTAAAGCATATAAAACTTTAGGACAGTGCTTGGTGTATAATAAGTAATAAATGTTACTTTTATTAATAAGTCATCATTATCATTAACCAGGAGACAGGAACAAGAGAGCAAAACAGACACTAGGAATAGACTTACAGGTATACATATACAAATTTTCATATACAGATGAACATATATAAGAAAATAAATGCCTAGATGAAGAATTTCAAGATAGAACAAAAAAGATCTATGAAAGTATCAAATGGAAGTTTTAGAACTTTAAAATATAATCAATTAATACCTCAGTAGAAGTTTTACAACAGATCAAAAGAGCTGAAAGGAGAACTAGTGACCTACAAAATATGACAGAAGAAAATAATAGACTGAAGATGAAGTAAAAAAGGAAAGAAAATTCAGACTAGTAAATATGAGACAAATGGGATATGGTGCAAATGTCTTAGATATGTGTAATTGGAGTCCAAGAAAGAGTGATAGAGAAGAAGTGACAGAGGCCATAATTTAGAAGGTGATGAGCAAAAATTAGTTTTAATTAAGAACAATCTCAGGGGGAGAAATAAATTAGGACTATGGGATTAACAGAGACACACCACTATATATAAAATAGATAAATAATAAGGATTTACTGGATAGTATAGGAAACTATATTCAATATCTTGTAATAACCTATAATGGAAAATAATCTGAAAAAAATGTATATATAACTGAATCACTTTGCTATATACCTAACTATATACTAACACAATATTGTAAATCAACTATGATTCAATTAAAAAAATAAGAAAAATCTCAGTTCACAGAATTAAGAAGTATTATAAATTTCAAGCAGGGTAAATATAAAGAAAACCATACCTAGGGCATACCATAATAAACATTTTTAAATAATTCAATATATGTTTTTGTCACTCAGCATCTGTTTTTTAAAAAATGTATTGTAAAAGGTCTTCTATTCCTAGACTAGATATACTCCACTTATAGTTTACTTAAAATAGAAATTTTTGAATTTGTAAGCAATCTTAGTAGTTATGCAATTAAATCTGCTCATTATGTCAATAATGACACTGAGGTCCAGAAAAGTTGCGTGACTTATTTAAAAGTACTCCACCATAAAAAGCAATATTTTAAAAAAATAGTAACATTTTAAAAATGTTTAAAATAATGCAGTATAAGAACATTTAAAATTTTAATTCAAATTCTGATTGTCACAGAAATCATTATTTATTTACCAAAATATCCATTCCATTCTTTATACTAATAGCAGAACTCTGATTTTGGGGTATCTGTGTATAATTGTTGGGAGACAATTCTCCATAAATATTTTTACATTTCTGCATGGTTGGAGACTTCTGAGTAATCACTGACAAGGTTCATTAAAGGATGATTGAACAGCTAACGTATCTTGAGAACTAGCAATAGTTTATTTCTTAGGAGAGATTTAGAAACGTATCTCCCCAAAGATAATTGCTTACAATCCAAGCTAAGACTCAACCTATCTCTCACTTCTCCAGAGAACATTTGTTTACATTCCAGAGTAAAAGTCTTTTTCTTTCTGGAGGAGAATATGGATAATTATGCCAGAATTCTCTCTGTAAACTCTGAGTCTCAAAATTTTGATTCCTGTGAGTCAAAATTTTGACTCAAAGTCCCATAATTTTGACTCCTGAGATATAAATGCACTGCATATGCAGGCAGTATCTTAGTTCTTAGTCCTATTGATCTGTGAGAACTTAGGGTGGGGGAACTGACTCAGTCTGTGAGTAATTAACTGTCTGAAACTATGATCCAGAAACCTTGAGGCTCCTGTCAGTACTTATATATAAAAGTTTGACAGGATAAGTTATTTGCTTGTAAATAGGGTAAAATCTTCACCATTTTTAACCTAAGTGCCAATGTTTAACTAAAATACTGTACTTCCTGGCCTCCATTGTGGTTAAAAGTAGCAAAGTGACCAAAATCTCAGCAATGATATGACAGCAGAAGTTGGTGTTTAGGAATTTTAGAACACGCCCTTCTCCCTAATTTTAATGTCTTGAACTATGGTTATGATGGCTGGGGATATAACATTCTTCTTTTACCATAAAGTGATTTTGAGAAGGGGTAATGAGTATTTTGATGTAATAATGACAAAAGGGTTATTCCTAACCAGGAAGACATGCCATGAAAGAGAAGAGGGATTCTATCATCCATTCACTCAGTCAACAAATATCATATTGGCAGAATCTGTGTTGGGTGCTCCGGATACCAAGATGAATAAAACCTGGTTTTTACCCTCAAAAAGCTCAAATGGGGGAGGAAAGACAAAAGCTGATGATTAAAATAATTTGTAGGAAGAGCTATATAGTGATATGTATATTATATAATCAACCTTTATACTTATGTACACTTTTAACTCCTTTGTCTTTCTCTTGCTTCCTAGTACATGCTTGGCTAAACCAATCTTGGTAATACCGAACTCTCAGACTACTCACGCCTGTCCCCCTGAGGTTGAAGGGGGCTGAAAAAACATATACCAGACTATTCCCGGAAATTTGTAGTCCATTCACTTTCTATTCTCTTAAATGAGATTTTATCTCTTCTCTCTTTTCTAATATTTAACATCTGCTCTACAAACCACCTCCTCCAATACATTCATGGTCAACTAATGGATGAACTTCTTATTTCATTGAGAAGAAAGAAACAATTAGAAAAGAACTTCCACAAGTTCCCATGAACACATCTACCCCCTTACCTCTACCTTCTCTTTTGTTTTTATGGATCAATTTTACTATCTCACACCTAGGACTAACCCCTCCACTTATATAAAATTTCTTATCCCCTCTTGGTATTTAAAGACATTGTTCCATAAATGTCCTCAACTCTTCCGATCAAAAATTTTTCCTATTCTTTATTGGATTATTCTCATAAGTAAATGAACCCCAGGGCATGTTATTCAAGAGATGAGCCAAAGCCTGAAGAGATTTCCAGATCATTAAGTATGAGGAAGACTTAGAATGATAGAGATTGATCAATAAATGGAGACAAAAAGATAGAGTATCTATCTCAACAAATGTCCACATGTACGACAGGTGGTCAGGGACCAAATGCCCCTTCTGATTCCCTGGCCTATACATATTTTAAGGAGTTTAGATGCAACTCTAAGACAGAAAAGTAGATAAATAAAACTTTGAAAAGATTAAGAACACTTTTGATTTGATTACAATGTTCTGGTTATCAGAGGAAAGGAAAGTTGTGATGGTTAATCTTATCTGTCAACTTGACTGGGCTAAGGGATGCCCAGATAGCTGGTAAAATATTATCTGGGTGTGTCCATGAGAGTGTTTCCAGAAGAGATTAACATTTGAAGAAGTAGACTGAGTAAAGGAGATGCCCTTACCAGTGCTGGTGGGCATTATTCAATCAATTGAGGACTTGAATAGAACAAAAAAGGTACAGAAGGGCAAATTTGCTCTTTTTCTTGTGCTAAAACATCCATCTTCTTCTGCCCTGGGACTTTGGTGCTCCTGGTTCTCAGGCATTTGGGTTTGGACTGGAACTACACCACTGCTTCCTTGGGCCTCCAAGGAGCAGATGGCAGATCATGGAACATCTCAGCCTCCGTAAACATTTGAGGCAATCCCTCATAATAAATCTCTTTCTATGTATCTATATATATCTTATTGGTTCTCTGTCTCTGGAGAACCCTGACTAATACAAGACCAAATATAAAATAGTACCATATAAATAAAATAGATACTTTTTGAGCAGGGGAACAATTGAATATGTAATCTCAGATCCTGTGTATACTACAAGGGTTATTTTAAAGTTTTATCTTATTTTTATTATAGAATTTGAGAGTCTGACAAAAAACCTTATAAACTTAAAACTCTAATGTGAAAATGATCCCTCAAATCACTAATCAAAAAATAAGATACACCGTTTAAAGTTTCAACAAAGAGCAGTTTAACAACAATAAGTGAAGAGTCATATGGTACATTAGAGGATATTCTAATCAGCAGAAGAAGTAATAGGGCTCAGCAGGTGCTTGGGAAACCAGAATTTCATTGTAAATGCATTATACTGAAGTTACAATGCAAATCAAGATGAATTTTTTCAGTCCTCATTTTAACTGAAACTATATGTGTATCTCAATGGAGAAATAGCTAACTAACAAGAAGTTTCATATTCCAATCTCCTAAATGTCTTGCTTTTATCTAATTTTAACTACTTTTTTTAAACTTTAATTTTTTGCTTGATATAACCTTGAATAGAATGTAAACACGTTTACCTGTATATCCCTGGATGTTCAAGACTACTGATTATGTCTCTCTACTCCCTAGTGTCCAGGCCATGCAGAAATAAGCCTAATTGTACGCTTTCCTTTATCACTTGACTCAGTTTCACAGCTTGATGTACCATCAATTTCAAGATTCTTCTAAGTTTAGAAAATGAGTTTGACCATAACTTGGCACATATGAGATTATTTTCCTTTGGTTTCTGGAAACATGACTACTGAAGCAAATGAACTATCCTATTTGCTTCTAAAAAGAGATAGAAAATAAATGGAAAGTATATTGACTGTTTTGTTTCCTCAAAAATATACTCTCTTAGGGTAATCACTGCGCTATCTGCTAATGAGTTTGAGAGACTAATCTGACATTGATGTTTTTTACGCATCATTTAATTGTTTCATGTTTAATTGCATTACAACAAAGCCAACATCCGTGGCAATGAAGATATAAAGGATATTTTATAAACTCAGAAAAGTAGAATGGAGTCACAGAGCAGATTTACCCATGGAAAAAAATTTACATGAAGTAGACTAACCATTTTGATTATGTTAAAGACAGAGCACACCATAAGAAAACAAAGGCCAGCAAATTAATTTAAAAAAGAGATTTTAAGAACCAACAATAGATCATAATTGATTGAAATCATAAGCTATTCATTTCCTTTGTTTTAGAATAAGAATTGAGGTTTTAAGTTTTGTCCCTCTGTCTTTTATCATATGTTAGATATACAATTAATGAAGTGTCACAAAAGTTTCAGGTAATAAAATGCACTATAATAAAACTATCAACATATTGATGTTCATTCTTGGTGGTTATAGTGGTTTAATTTCTCCTTTATGAAATGAGGAATTCATTTTTAGATGACCTGCATATGGCAATTCTAAGGTTACTATGTGCGTTTTCACCCTGTGAAAATAATTTTTATTAAAATGAACAGAAATGAAATATCTGGTATGCAGTAGAGAGGTAATGTATATTTGATAAATGAAAAAAATAAATTTATAAATTGTCTTAGAGACTGCTGTGGTGTGTGCAAGGAATGCACTAGGCCAAGATACTGAATTTGAAAAGAAGCATGAAATCCTGAAAGTCGGTTTTTAATTTAATTTAATATTTTTAAAAGGATAAAAGGCATTATGAAAATTCTTCTTAAATTACTAGTAGTGGCCCCAGGGAAAAGATTTAAGGGTAAAAGATGTGATTAAATTGATGTCTCTTAGACAAAGTTACCATATGTATGGGCCTAGAAAATATGATCTCATATAAACACACTTCTATCAGTGGCTCCTATAAGTTATAGCATATTTTTAACGTCTAAATTTCTATAATATTAAGAAGTCAATTTATTTCGAAGTATTTATGTGGTGCATAGGAACACTAAACTGTTGATTTTAGGGAAAACTAAAACGTGCAGGAATTCTTAAAATTTTACCTTCTCTTTGATTAAATAACTGAACAAATAAGTCAACAAAATTATATTATTGGCCAGCCACCTGGTAGGTAAGCAAATACAGAATCCCTCCCTTGATGAAGTTTATGAGTTAGAGCACAAGACAGATATGAAACTGAATTTAAAGTTTGCTGAGTATACAGTGCTCTTGGATATAGAACTAATCTGGCCTGGGCATTTGTGAGAATTGCCTGAAAATGACATTTAAGTTGAGACTTTATTAATGGGAAGGAGTTAGCTAGGAAAGGAGAAAGAGGGGGAGAAAACAGGGGTTCAGGCAGAAGGAAGAGCAAGGCAAAGATCTCGAGGAAAAGAAGAATGTAGTTTGTCCAAGAAATGAAGTCCAGCATGGCTGGTGCATAGATGTAGGTAGAGAGTGGAAAGAAAGCAAATACGCAGGGGGGAGGTCACTGCCTCTCACAACAGTATATTATGTGGAAATCACAAAGCTTGAAACATTGCATGATTCCCTCAAAATGATCTCAGAATGGGTTACGTCAGTAAATGTCAACCTCCAATCAACTCCTCTTTCTCTATGGCTTTCTTCTTCTGGAAAGGACTTAACCAAGGCCACCCTGCTGGTTGGTGGCAATCTCCTAAACCTCCCCACCATACTTGCAACTAAGTTGTGCCATAGCTCTGGAAGATGAGATGTCTGGAAAGTCCCATTGGAGGGCATCACATTTTTTTTTCCCCAGAATAAGTGTTAAGCATTTATTCTTTTTTTTTTTTTTAACATCTTTATTGGAGTATAATTGCTTTACAATGGTGTGTTAGTTTCTGCTTTATAACAAAGTGAATCAGCTATATATATACATATATCCCCATATCTCCTCCCTCTTGAATCTCCCTCTCACCCTCCCTACCCCACCCCTCTAGGTGGAAACAAAGCACCAAGCTGATCTCTCTGTGCTATGTGGCTGCTTCCCACTAGCTATCTATTTTACATTTGGTAGTGTATATATGTCCATGCCACTCTCTCACTTCATCCCAGCTTACCCTTCCCCCTCCCCATGTCCTCAAGTCCATAATCTAAATCTGCGTCTTTATTCCTGTCCTGCACCTAGGTTCTTCAGAACCAATTTTTTTTTTATATTCCATATATATGTGTTAGCATATGGTATTTGTTTTTCTCTTTCTGACTTACTTCACTATGTATGACAGACTCAAGGTCCATCCACCTCACTACAAATAACTCAATTTCGTTTCTTTTTATGGCTGAGTAATATTCCATTGTATATATGTGCCACATCTTCTTTATCCATTCATCTGTCAATGGACACTTAGGTTGCTTCCATGTCCTGGCTATTGTAAACAGAGCTGCAATGAACATTGTAATACATGACTCTTTTTGAATTATGGTTTTCTCACGGTATATGCCCAGTAGTGAGATTGCTGGGTCATATGGTAGTTCTATTTTTAGTTTTTTAAGGAATCTCCATACTGTTCTCCATAGTGGCTTTACCAACTTACATTCCCACCAACAGTGCAAGAGTGTTCCCTATTCTCCACACCCTCTCCAGCATTTATTGTTTGTAGACTTTTCGATGATGGCCGTTCTGGCCGGTGTGAGGTGATACCTCACTGTAATTTTGATTTGCATTTCTCTAATGATTAGTGATGTTGAGCATCCTTTCCTGTGTTTGTTGGCAATCTGCATATCTTCTTTGGAGAAATGTCTATTTAGGTCTTCTGCCCATTTTTGGATTGGGATTTTTGTTTCTTTGATATTGAGCAGCATGAGCTGCTTGTATATTTTGGAGATTAATCCTTTGTCAGTTGCTTCATTGGCAAATATTTTCTCCCATTCTGAGGGTTGTCTTTTCGTCTTGTTTATGGTTTCCTTTGCTGTGCAAAAGCTTTTAAGTTTCATTAGGTCCCATTTGTTCATTTTTGTTTTTATTTCCATTTCTCTAGGAAGTGGGTCTAAAAGGATCTTGCTGTGGTTTTTGTCATGGAGTGTTCTGCCTGTGTTTTCCTCTAAGAGTTTTATAGTGTCTAGCCTTACATTTAGGTCTTTAATCCATTTTGAGTTTATTTTTGTGTATGGTGTTAGGGAGTGTTCTAATTTCATTCTTTTACACATAGCTGTCCAGTTTTACCAGCACCACTTATTGAAGAGGCTGTCTTTTCTCCATTGTATATTCTTGCCTCCTTTATCAAAAAGAAGGTGACCATATGTGCGTGGGTTTATCTCTGGGCTTTCTATCCTGTTCCATTGAGCTATATTTCTGTTTTTGTGCCAGTACCATACTGTCTTGATTACTGTAGCATTGTAGTATAGTCTGAAGTCCGGGAGCCTGATTCCTCCAGCTCTGTTTTTTCTTTCTCAAGAGTGCTTTGGCTATTCGGGGTCTTTTGTGTTTCCATACAAATTGTTAAATTTTCTGTTCTAGTTCTGTGAAAAATGCCCTTGGTAGTTTGATAGGGATTGTGTTGAATCTGTAGATTGCTTTAGGTAGTATAGTCATTTTCACAATGTTGATTCTTCCAATCCAAGAACATGGAATATCTCTCCATCTGTTTGTATCATCTTTAATTTCTTTCATCAGTGTCTTATAGTTTTCTGCATATAGATCTTTTTTCTCCTCAGGTATGTTTATTCTTAGGTATTTTATTCTTTTTGTTGCAATGCTAAATGCGAGTGTTTCCTTAATTTCACTTTCAGATTTTTCATCATTAGTGTGTAGGAATACAAGAGATTTCTGTGCATTAATTTTGTATCCTGCTACTTTACCAGATTCATTGATTAGGTCTAGAAGTTTTCTGGTAGCATCTTCAGGATTCTGTATGTATAGTATCATGTCATCTGCAAACAGGGACACCTCTACTTCTTCTTTTCCAATTTGGATTCCTTTTATTTCTTTTTCTTCTCTGATTGCTGTGGCTAAAACGTCCAAAACTGTGTTGAATAATAGTGGTGAGAGTGGGCAACCTTGTCTTGTTCCTAGTCTTAGTGGAAATGGTTTCAATTTTTCACCATTGAGAACGATGTTGGCTGTGGGTTTGTCATATATGGCCTTTATTATGTTGAGGTAAGTTCCCTCCATGCCTACTTTCTGGAGAGTTTTTATCATAAATGGATGTTGAATTTTGTCAAAAGCTTTTTCTGCATCTATTGAGATGATCGTATGGTTTTTCTCCTTCAGTTTGTTAATATGGTTTATCACATTGATTGATTTGTGTATATTGAAGAATCCTTGCATTCCTGGAATAAACCCCACTTGATCATGGTGTATGATCCTTTTAATGTGCTGTTGGATTCTGTTTGCTAGTATTTTGTTGAGGATTTTTGCATCTATGTTCATCAGTGATATTGGCCTGTAGTTTTCTTTCTTTGTGACATCTTTGTCTGGTTTTGGTATCAGGGTGATGGTGGCCTTGTAGAATGAGTTTGGAAATGTTCCTCCCTCATCTGTATTTTGGAAGAGTTTGAGAAGGACAGGTGTTAGTTCTTCTCTAAATGTTTGATAGAATTTGCCTGTGAAGCCGTCTGGTCCTGGGCTTTTGTTTGTTGGAAGATTTTTAATCACAGTTTCAGTTTCAGTGCTTGTGATTGGTCTGTTTATATTTTCTATTTCTTCCTGGTTCAGCCTTGGAAGGTTGTGCTTTTCTAAGAATTTGTCCATTTCTTCCAGGTTGACCATTTTATTTGCATATTGTTGCTTGTAGTAATCTCTCATGATCCTCTCTATTTCTGCAGTGTCAGTTGTTACTTCTCCTTTTTCAATTCTAATTCTGTTGATTTTAGTCTTTTCCCTTTTTTTCTTGATGAGTCTGGCTAATGGTTTATCAATTTTGTTTATCTTCTCAAAGAACCAGCTTTTAGTTTTATTGATCTTTGCTATTGTTTCCTTCATTTCTTTTTCATTTATTTGTTATCTGATCTTTATGATTTGTTTCCTTCTGCTAACTTTGGGGTGTTTTTATTCTTTCTCTGATTGCTTTAGGTGTAAGGTTAGGTTGTTTATTTGAGATGTTTCTTGTTTCTTGAGGTAGGATTGTATCACTATAAACTTGCCTCTTAAAATTGCTTTTGCTGCATCACATAAGTTTTGCGTCGTCATGTTTTCATTGTCATTTGTTTCTATTTTTTGATTTCCTCTTTTTTGAGCTATTTTTTGATTTCCTCTTTGATTTCTTCAGTGGTCCCTTGGTTATTTAGTAGTGTATTGTTTAGCCTCCCTGTGTTTGTATTTTTTACAGATTTTTTTCCTGTAAGGAATATCTAATCTCATAGTGTTGTGGTCGGAAAAGATACTTGATATGATTTCAGTTTTCTTAAATTTACAAAGGCTTGATTTGTGACCCAAGATATGATCTATCCTGGAGAATGTTCCATGAGCACTTGAGAAGAAAGTGTATTCTGTTGTTTTTGGATGGAATGTCCTGTAAATATCAGTTAAGTCCATCTTGTTTAATGTGTCATTTAAAGCTTGTGTTTCCTTATTTATTTTCATTTTGGATGATCTGTCCATTGGTGAAAGTGGGGTGTTAAAGTCCCCTACTCTGATTGTGTTGCTGTCGATTTCCCCTTTTATGGCTGTTAGCATTTGCCTTATGTATTGAGGTGCTCCTATGCTGGGTGCATAAATATTTACCATTTTTATACCTTTTTCTTGGATTGATCCCTTGATCATTATGTAGTGTCCTTCTTTTTCTCTTGTAACAGTCTTATTTTAAAGTCTATTTTGTCTGATATGAGAATTGCTACTCCAGCTTTCTTTTGATTTCCATTTGCGTGGAATATCTTTTTCCATCCTCCCCTCCCTTTCAGTTTGTATGTGTCCCTAGGTTTGAAGTGGGTCTCTTGTAGACAGCTTATATGTGGGTCCTGTATTTTATCCATTCAGCCAATCTATGTCTTTTGGTTGGAACATTTAATCCATTTATATTTAAGGTAGTTATTGATATGTATGTTCCTATTACCATTTTCTTAATTGTTTTGGGTTTGTTATTGTAATTCCTTTCCTTCTCTTGTGTTTCCTGCCTAGAGAAGTTCCTTTAGCATTTGTTGTAAAGCTGGTGTGGTGGTGCTGAAGTCTCTTAGCTTTTGCTTGTCTGTAAAGATTTTAATTTCTGCGTCAAACCTGAATGAGATCCTTGCTGGGTAGAGTAATCTTGGTTGTAGGTTTTTCCCTTTCATCACTTTAAATATGTCCTGCCACTCCCTTCTGGCTTGCACAGTTTCTCCTGAAAGATCATTTGTTAACCTTATGGGGATTCCCTTGTATGTTATTTGTTGTTTTTCCCTTGGTGCTTTTAATATTTTTTCTTTGTATTTAATTTTTGATAGTTTGATTAGTATTTGTCTTGGCATGTTTCTCCTTGGATTTATCCTCTATGGGACTCTCTGTGCTTCCTGGACCTGATTGACTATTTCTTTTTCCATGTTAGGGAAGTTTTCAACTATAATCTCTTCAAATATTTTCTCAGTCCCTTTTTTTTTCTCTTTTTCTTCTGGGATCCCTATAATTCGAATGTTGGTGCATTTAATATTGTCCCAGAGGTCTCTGAGAATGTTCTCAATTCTTTTCATTCTATTTTGTTTATTCTGCTCTGCAGTAGTTATTTCCACTATTTTATCTTCCAGGTCACTTATCCGTTCTTCTGCCTCAGTTATTCTGCTCTTGATTCCTTCTAGAGAATTTTTAATTTCATTTATTATGTTGTTCATCATTGTTTGTTTGCTCTTTAGTTCTTCTGGGTCCTTGTTAAATGTTTCTTATATTTTCTCCATTGTATTTCCAAGATTTTGGATCATCTTTACTATCATTACTCTGAATTCTTATTTCTATTTTTCTTATTCTTTTTCTTATTCTTTTCTATTTTGCTTAACTTACTGTGTTTGGGGTCTTCTTTTCACAGGCTGTGGGTTCGTAGTTCCTGTTGTTTTTGTTGTCTGCCCCCTGTTCGTAAGGTTTTTCCAGTGGGTTGTGTAGGCTTTCTGGTGGAGGGGAATGGTGCCTGTGTTCTGGTGGATGAGGCTGGATCTTGTCTTTCTGGTGGGCAGAACCACGTCTGCTTGTGTGTTTTGGGCTGTGTTACCTTATTATGATTTTAGGCAGCCTCTCTGCTAATGGGTGGCTCGTGTTCCTGTTTGCTAGTTGTTTGGCATAGGGTGTCGAGCACTGTAGCTTGCTGGTTGTTGCGTGGAGCTGGGTCTTAGCGTTGAGATGGAGATCTCTGGGAGAGCTTTCACCATTTGATATTACGTGCGTCCGGGAGGCCTCTGGTGGACCAGTGTCCTGAACTAGGCTCTCCCACCTCAGAGGCTCATGCCTGACACCCAGCCGGAGCACCAAGACTCTGTCAGCCACATGGCTCAGAAGAAATGGGAGAAAAAAAAGAAAGAAAGAAAGAAAAATAAAATAAATAAATTTATTAAAATAAAAAGCAAAAACATTATTAGAAATAAAAAAATTAAAAAGTAATTTAAAAAAAAAAGAAAGAGAACAACGAAACCAAAAAATAAATCCACTAGTGATAAGAAGCACTAAAAACTATACTAAAAAGAAAACAAACAAACAAACAAATGGACATATAGAACCCTAGGACAAATGGTAAAAGCAAAGCTATACAGACAAAATCATACAAAAAGCATACACATACACACTCACAAAAAGAGGAAAAGGAAAAAAATATATATATATATTTAAAAAAAAGAAAGGGAGAGCAACCAACTCAATAAACAAATCTGCCAATGATAGTAAGCTCTAAATACTAAATTAAGATAAACATAAAACCAGAAACAAATTAGATGCAGAAAGTAAACCCCAAGTCTACAGTTGCTCCCAAAGTTCACTGCCTCAATTTTGGGATGATTCGTTGTGTATTCAGTTATTCCACAGATGTAGGGTACATCAAGTTGATTGTGGAGATCTAATCCGCTGTTTCTGAGGCTTTTGGGAAGTCTGAGGTCTTCTGCCAGTGTTCAGTAGGTGTTCTGTAGGAGTTGTTCCACATGTAGATGTATTTCTGATGTATTTGTAGGGAGGAAGGTGATCTCCATGTCTTACTCCTCAGCCATCTTGAAGGTCCCCTGGAGGGCATCACTTTTGAATAAAAGCCAAAGCCTTGCTAAGAGAAATCATTTTGACCCCATTTACCTTTCCCCACTTTTGCTGTCTGGAAGGTAGATATGAGTCCTGGAGATGCAGCAAACATCTTACAACATGAGGATCAATCCTTGCATTTTAAGGATGGTGATGGGAAAGATAAAAAGAGCCTGAGACTAGGCGGGGAGGATGGGACTTATTTTGCAATTGCTGTCACTGGCAGCCCCTAGTATTGTGCACTGCACAGATTATGTGGCCATATGCAGATGCCTTACCTGTGATCCCATTAGTATGTCTCATTGAGCCCCCTTATCAGAACTGAGCTGTCTGTTCCCATTGTTATTTAAGCTGCCAAAATGAATATTCTGATAACTAGTACCAATCACATTTCCAACTTTCAACAATGTTATATTTCACCTATTTATAGGTCAAATATGTATGTTGAAAGCCTATGTATTGCCTGAAGAAAAAATATTTTTGACAGTCTGCTCTTTTTATGTGAATATATAATTAGTGTCTTGGAGTACTACTTTCTCCCCCAGGCAGTGTTCTTCTAAACAATTCAAATGTCATCTCCTCAAAGAGTCTTGCCCTGTTTCCTTCAGGCAAAATTAGTTATTTCCAGGGCTCCTAAGGAACCCTAGGCATTGACCACTTATCACATTCTCTTACAATTCTGTTTGTATCTCCATCTTTCCTATCAACCTGTGAGCTCTATGGGTACTATTTTTATCATATTTATTTTGCCCAGAATGTTATACTATTAGCTTAGAATATTAGTGCTAGTAGTAATGTTCATTATTCTCTGTTGCATTGAAATTTTATTTTAATAAGCACTTATATAGTGCTTACCATATTCCTGACACTCTTTTAAATACTTTCCAGGCCTTGTATGATTTAGTGAATTTTATACTCATAACTCCCCATTGAGGTAGACACTGTTATCATCTGTGTTTTATGGATGAGGAAATTGTGACCTAGAGGACTGAGGTAACCTTCTCATGGTCACAGATCTATTTAGTTATGGAGTTTGGATTAAAACCCAGATAACAATGTTTGTGTTTGAAATAGTATCTCAGAATCAAATTTCAGATCAAGGGAACCTTAGAGATAATCTAATTTCCTTTGATATACAAAGAAATATTGTATATGACATACAGAGGCGTAGAGATATTAGGTGACTTACTAAGTGTCAGAATGTTGACTTAGTAAGTGTCAGAATGTTAACTAGTAAGAGCTGAGACTCTGGTCCAGATCCCCTGATTTACAGGTTAATGCTGCTTCATTTGGCTCCCCAAACTGATTTTGTATCAAAATCACCTGGGAAATTGTTGTGATAATCCAGATTCTAGAGTCCACTTTCCAAAGATTCTGATTTAGAATATAGACTTTTAAAAATATTCCCAAGATAAATGTAATTGTAAGACAGGTTTGAAAATTGTGAGTCAGTAGTATATGTGTATCTGTCTAGGTTTGGTCAGAAAAATAGAACCACCACAACTATTATGGGAAAAAAGTATTTAACATAGGGATTAAGATTTACATGAATTAGGGAGAAGCTGGGGTAATAAAGGTCTGGAAGAGGTAGAAAGAGGATCAGAGAAACAGCCAGTGATGACATTGGCCAGAAGCACTGGAGTATGTGGAGCAGACAGAACTTAGCAGGGAATCTGAGAAGCTGCCATAACCGTAACATGAGGGCATCTGAGAGGTCTGTAAAGTCTCTACGTCTGGGTGCCACAGCCTCTATGGATAGTGGCTTTTACTTCACTTCTATTTTCCAAATCATATAGAAGTTCCTCTCACTGGCAAGCTCTAACCCACAGTCACATACACAAGTTGGAAGATTCTGAGAATGTAGGTGCCCCTTTAGAAGGGAGATTGGTGGTGCCGAGTGAACAACAGATTCAGTGCCTCCCTGATCCTCAGCTCCTGTGTTCACATCCTTGTATGATCCCCTCCCCTTAAGAGTGAGCAGGACCTGTGGGTTGTTTCTACAAAATATGACAAAGGTAATGGGATATATGTGATTATACGGGTTGGCCAAAAATTTCGTTCGGGTTTTCCCATTACATCTTATGGAAAAACCCAAACGAACTTTTTGGCCAACCCAATATTCACGTGATTACCTAAGATTGTAGTACTTCTCTTGCGGGAGTCTCTTCATCATTGGCTCTGAAGAAGCAAGTTGTTATGAACTCTACAGCTGCAGGGATATGAATGTTGCCAACAACTATACAAGTGGGCAAAGGGCCTTTTCCTAGTCGAGCCTCAGGTGAGACCCTACCCCAGCATTTTGATTGTAACTTCATGTGAGAATATGAAGCAGAGAGTACAGCTAAGCTATACTCAGAACCTTGACTCCCCAAAACTGTGAGATAATAAATGTGTATTATTTTAAGCCTGTAAGTTTGTTGTAATTTATTACATAGAATTGGATAACTAATATGACAGACAGTCTGGTACAAAAACACCTAATAGATTGCTGACATTACTAAAACCTGAAATGTGGACCATTAGCTTTGGGAACAAGTAGTGAGCAGGAAGGGATTTTCATTGGACATGGAAAAATGGTGAGCTGTTTTAGTGAGTGACAACATTTTTGGTAAAACTCAGCGTGCTCTGACTTAGAAGAAAGTATACAGAGTGAATAATCTTGTAACTGTTTTAGGTGCTATTGAGACAAAATAATGAAATGGGAGCTGGTTGCAACTAACTGCATTTGACAAGGCACTCAATAAAGAAATAAGCTTGGGGGAAAACAAAGTGTTTGCAAGCAGAATTTAGAGTGAATGTAAATAATTCAGAAATTGCAGTGCTGTAAATGATACTACTTCTCAACAAATCCAAAGTGTGGCCATTATGGCATAGCTTCAGTTTAAAGACCAAATCAAAGCTGTGGCTGTATGCAGCCTTTGTTAGGACCTGGGAAGAGTTTAAGAGGATATTTAGTAGATTCTTTCATTTGGAAAAAAGGCTTCCAGCAAGCCTAAGGATATGGTCCTACAAAAGCCCAATGGATCCAAAGTATCCATAATTAAATCTATAGAAAGAAGCATGTCTTAAAAAAACAACTCTGGGGTGGATTTGGGCACATATAATTGACTAGAATCAAATATGTGGGGAGTTGTGTTTGAGACAGAGTGCTTGAGAGAGCTATGTTGCCAGCCTAAACACAAAGGATCAGAGATGTATTTGAGATGCAAAAGGACCTCTTGTTCTCACAAAAACACATATGTTCTCCCTTGACCTTTTCAGAGGTAGATGTCCAAAATGGTGAAAGAGGAAGGACCTCACAGAGAGCAGAGCCAAGCACTATGCAGAACAATGGACCAGAGAGCTATTCCTGGTAGAATAACTGGAACCTAATGAAGGAAAATGACCCTCCCCAGAGTAGAGCAAACTTGCAACATTTTCCAGCAGTATTTCAGAAAATTTGGGGAGTGGTAATTGCTATGGGCTGGGAAGTCTTCTGCTGTGTCAATGGAAATGTTATCTTAGTTATTCTGTCCCTCTTTCACATTGGGTGTTGGGCATATAACTTGCCTCTTTAGTTCCTATGTCTCTGGATTCAGTTGGAGACCGCTCTCTCTCTCTCTCTCCCTCTCTGTCTCTGTTTCTGTATCTCTCTCTCTCTCTATATATATATATATGTGTGTGTGTGTGTGTGTGTGTAAATATATATATATATATATATATATATATGTATCACAGCATTCTGGACTTAATGTCTGACTATATCTGATGTCATGATTGGATGCAACATTTGGAATGTCTTCTTTTGGGAGTCGTATTTTGCATGAGGTAGGCACATACATAATTTTGAACAAGAAAGTGGAGTGTGATAGATTATATTATTTAGCAAATATTCACTTGTTTTTACCCCCACTTTCTTCAGAAAAGTGTATTTCCCTGCCCCATTGCTTTTGGACTTGGCATTATTACTTAATTGGTCAAAGGAGTGTGAGTAGAGGTGGCAGTGTGACAGTTATAGGCCTATACTTTAGAAGGCACCAGATATTTCTTCTTGTTCCTCAGGAAGCTACAGAATATTTTAATGAGAAGAACATGGCCCTGAGTGGCTGTTGTCCCTTCAGCCTTGGTCTAGAATGAATATACATGGAGTAGAGCCACAGACCTGTGAGTGTGAGAATAAATGTTTGTTGTTGTATGTCACCAAGTTTGGGTGTGGTTTGTCACCAAAAAAAGCTACCTGACACCAAGCTTAGTTAAATTCTTTGATTATGCTCGGGTTTATTCATATTCTGGCCTGCGACCTAATTGGAATACCCAGTCACTCTAATTCTTAGCAAATGCTTAATGCTTTATATGTAGATTCAAAACTATAATAGAAACCATTATTAATTCATTCAAAAGTGTTCTAAACATATTAAGTACATAAGAGTAAAGGCCCATGATGGATGAGACCAACTCTCAAAGGTTAAAAAAAACATATATATATATGTATGCATGAATATGGAGAGGGAGGGAGGAAGGGGGGGGAGAGAGAGAGAGAGAGAGAGAGATTGAATTTTGACCACTTAAATCTTCATTGTCATTACTGCATCATCAGTGTGTACAACCCTAGGGGTGGGTAGGGAAGACAACAGAAAGATACAAGGAACTATGAAGTAGAAAGTTAGAATGTTATAAACCAGGGAACCCATCTGTAGTTACACTTGGAGCAACTTAAAAGGGTCCTCATCTTTGTATACCTTGGGATGGGTAGAAGTACATGGATTCAAGTTGCTCTGACTTCTGTTGTTAATGTTATTAGTGTACTTCCTGAAGAGGAAAAAAATTCTCTTTTTGTCATGTTGACAGCTTTTGCTACATAAATAGATAGCTATGTAGGCAGATACCAAGGTGTGAACTTCCCCCATGCATTTTAATTGGATGCTAGACTTGAAGTGTGGGATTGAGCATTTAAATGGTAAGGGTGTCCATCAAATAAGCCCAGATACCTGCTTTAACTCAGTGAAGTGGGCACTGCATAGTTAACAGTGGGACTAGTTTGTTATATATTAGCTTGTAGATCCCAGAAGCAGCCCTAAAGAGGGTGTTTTTGTGATCTATAGAGAAAATACATCTCTCCACATTTTTTTTTTTTTCTTCTTAAATCATTCCCAGAACAGACTGCTTTGGGAAACAAACTTTGAACTTTAAGTTTTCTTCAGACCAGAGATAAACCCTTTGATTACTTTTCCCCTAGAAGGTTTTAGGTTTTTTTGGGGTTTTTTTTTTGGCGATAGTGAAATATGAGTTGACGAATATTAATTGATTCATGATTAATCCATTGATTGATTAAATAAATGTTTACTTAGCGTTTACAAGGTTACAGGCCCTAGAATCATCAGGTTGAAAGCACAGAAATGGCCACTGCTATCCTGAGGCTTATATTTGAAAAACGAGTAAACTAGTACAAAGTGATATATATGAGATGATTATAAATTGCAGTGTGTTGCAGAAACAAGGGACTAAGACAGGCCAAAGAAGTAGTCCCTGAAAAGGAGAAATATAAGCCAAAGCCTAAAGTGGGAGAAAGGGGCTGGCACGTGCATATGGAGAGGAGAGCATTTTAGTAGAAAGAAAAGTGTGTGCAAAGGGCCTAAAGTGAGAAAAGCATGGTGTCTCCAAGGAAGAGCAAGGAGGATGATGAGCAAGGCCCAGGAGAAGGGTGGTATAAGATAGGGTTGAGGTGATGGCTGGGAGCCAGGTCAAACAGAACATCATAGATCATAGGAAGGAGTTTTATTCAATGTGCAATAGACAGCCTTTAAAGGGTCAGACAGTGATATGATTGGTTTATTTTAAGATATATTTGGTCAGTGTATGGAAAGTGTATTGGAGGGCCAAGAATGGAAGTAGGGAGACCAGTTGGAAGGGATGCAGTAGGTCAGATGAAGGGGGATGGTGACCAGATTAAAGTGGATAAAATGGACTAGGAGAGACTCGGTGGATTCTAGGTATGTTTTAGAAGTAGATCTGATGGGATCCCATTGATGAATTATTTATTAAGGGTGAATAAGAGAAAAAGAGGATATGCCTCATGAATTTCTGATTTGAGCCATTTAGTGAAATGAAATTATGATGGGCAGAAGTCGAAAGTTCCATTTTAAGATGTCCCTGAAGCATCTAAGTATTAAAGTCAAATAATTGTGTGTATCTGTTGGGAACTCCAAGGAGAAGACTGAACTGGAGATTTAAATGTGGTAAATATCAGCATAAATGTGTATTTAAAGCTCTGAGATTCTGGAGATAGTCAATTGACAGAGTAGAGAGATAAGAGAAGAATGCCTAAGATGGAACCCTGAAGAACCAGAGCATTAAAAGATTGGTTTTGGGATGATAAACCAGCAATGGAGATGGTACAGCCAGTTTAGAAAAAAAGGATGCAGTGTGGTATGATTAAACACACATACTCCTTTAAGTGAGAGCAAAATCATGAGCGGGAGGGACGTTCCTTGTATTTACAGAGCAGACACAGAGAAAAACAAATTTCCCTCTGAACCACAGACTCTGGTCCTAAAGACTAACTTCCCAGTGCCCTGGTTTGGCGTTTAATGTCTTCAGCAATCTCACTCAGACATTTCCTTTCATATCCACATGTAAAAATTTTCCCCTCCCAAACCTTTCTCTCCTATTGTGAAGAGATACCTAGAAGGGATGGCCTTTGATTGGGTGACCAAAAAATTTATGGACCAAATTTGGACCCTTTTGAGAGTAAAAGGGAGATGATGATGATAATAATAGTAATAATAATAATAGTAATATTAAGAAATTGGTGTAAACCTAGAATGTCCTGGGCAAACCTGGACATGTACCCATATAAGCTTTTGGAAATACTGAAATTGGATATTTGCTGTTTTCAGTGCTCTCCTCACTTTTATACACTGCAGTTGTTCTTCAGGTGCTGCCCCAAACTCTGAGAGTTTAGTTTTCCTCTTCTGGATTACGGCAAGCTACTTTTAGCAGTCCAGTTGTGCCAATTGTCTCTGGGTATCTCCCATGTTTCTTAAGTTTCCAGATTTCCTCCCAATGAAGAAACCTAACATACCTATTATAAACCAAATAGCTTATACCCAAATCCATGCTAACCATTGATTACTAATTGGTTAATGTATTTCCTTTTATAAAAAGCAATAGAATCTGCATTGTAAAGAGGACATTCAGAGACAATGCATTTAACCCAGGAGACGGTTCATTGTGAAACATTCAGGCATTGAAAAAAGTAGAAGAGGGTAATTTTGAGCATCCAGGACTTCTCATGCTCCATTTTTTTCTACTGTAGAATTTGCTGCCTATTGAATATCCTTATAGTTCCAGTCCTGAACTACATAAAAGTTAGATGGGATATTAAAGATGTCAAATTTATCCTGCAGAAAGGATGACTTTTAAGCATACTGAAATCATGTTATATTCCTTAAGAAGCTGGATCTTTTACTTGTTGCAGGAAGTATTTCTATACTTCTTGTTCTGTAAGGAAAGGAAGCCATTTGAGACAAGAGCATCCATGCCCACAGTAAAGGTTTAACCTTCCGCAACAGGACATAGAGATAATTGCTTGGCCTTTTCACTGTTTCAGTCCATCCTGTGTTTCTCATTTGTGGCTACTGTCTGCCATTCGCTTATGTGATGCTGACTAATCCAAAGACTAAGGCTAAAGCCATTTGTCTGCAAGCAACTTAAACAATTTAATTCCTTTCCTTTGTATCCTTGGAATTCTCCCAGGCCCTTCTCCTGGTAGGCAATTTTTTTCTTTTTCTTATTTTTTCCCTTTGAAACAGCTGACTCTTTTTGTCTTTCATTGTCAATTTATTTTATAATCATTCTGTTTTCCTCCCACTCAAGGGAGAAACATCCTAAAAGTTTAGGAAAGGAAGAGGACCTCATGAAGTGTCTATAGTTAAAAATTTTCAGCCTCCAATGATGATGGCTTAGATTTGGGATAAGTATATAGCTGTAAAGTTTTGGATTTGGGCTTGTGTATTATGTGTATGAAATAAAAGAATGTTACCTGTTTTGTCTAACAATTCTTTAAACCACATGCTAAGTGATTAGAAAAAACTTTTGAATTTCACTGTCACTAACCTTCCAGAATAGAATGAGGTTAAAAATAATTAATGTGTAGGCAAACCAGTAGGAATGATGAGAGAGGCTATAAAGTAGGTTAGAAGAAAATCTCTAATGACTCGCTTTGTCATTTGAGCACATTCTGAACTTCGTTGATTTTGAAAAAACTGTCGCTTTTTGGATTGAGAGGAGAAAAATATTTTATTGAAGTATAATTGACTTAAAATATTATATTAAGACTAAATTAAGATTAAGTTTCAGGTGTACAACATAGTGATTTGATATTTTTATATATTTTGAAAGAAAATATATTAAACTTGTGTCAACTGTCCACTAGTTTCTTCCTCTCTGTCTGTCTTTGGTCTAGTTGCAGTAAAACTGGGACCATGCCAAATACGGATATATTCTTAGAAAGTTTGAGTCAAAAGAGCTGACTCTAGAATTTTTTTTATTTTTAAACATCTTTATTGGAGTATAATTGCTTTACAATGGTGTGTTAGTTTCTGCTTTATAACAAAGTGAATCAGTTATACATATACATATGTTCCCATATCTCTTCCCTCTTGCGTCTCCCTCCCTCCCACCCTCCCTATCCCACCCCTCTAGGTGGTCACAAAGCACCGAGCTGATCTCCCTGTGCTATGCGGCTGCTTCCCACTAGCTATCTGTTTTACATTTGGTAGTATATATATGACCATGCCACTCTCTCACCCTGTCACATCTTACCCCTCCCCCTCCCCATATCCTCAAGTCCATTCTCTAGTAGGTCTGTGTCTTTATTCCCATCTTGCCACTAGGTTCTTCATGACCTTTTTTTTTTCCTTAGATTCCATATATATGTGTTAGCATACTGTATTTGTTTTTCTCTTTCTGACTTACTTCCCTCTGTATGACAGACTCTAACTCCATCCACCTCACTACAAATAACTCAATTTCATTTCATTTTATGGCTGAGTAATATTCCATTGTATATATGTGCCACATCTTCTTTATCCATTCATCCAATGATGGACACTTAGGTTGCTTCCATGTCCTGGCTATTGTAAATAGAGCTGGAGTGAACATTTTGGTACATGACTCTTTTTGAATTATGGTTTTCTCAGGGTATATGCCCAGTAGTGGGATTGCTGGGTCGTATGGTAGTTCTAATTTTAGTTTTTTAAGGAACCTCCATACTGTTCTCCATAGTGGCTGGATCAATTTACATACCCACCAACAGTGCAAGAGTGTTCCCTTTTCTCCACACCCTCTCCAGCATTTATTGTTTCTAGATTTTTTGATGATGGCCATTCTGACTGGTGTGAGATGATCTCATTGTAGTTTTGATTTGCATTTCTCTAATGATTAATGATGTTGAGCATTCTTTCATGTGTCTGTTGGCAATCTGTATATCTTCTTTGGAGAAATGTCTATTTAGGTCTTCTGCCCATTTTTGGATTGGGTTGTTTGTTTTTTTGTTATTGAGCTGCATGAGCTGCTTGTAAATCTTGGAGATTAATCCTTTGTCAGTTGCTTCATTTGCAAATATTTTCTCCCATTCTGAGGGTTGTCTTTTGGTCTTGTTTATGGTTTCCTTTGCTGTGCAAAAGCTTTTAAGTTCCCATTTGTTTATTTGTGTTTTTATTTCCATTTCTCTAGGAGCTGGGTCAAAAAGGATCTTGCTGTGATTTATGTCATAGAGTGTTCTGCCTATGTTTTCCTCTAAGAGTTTGATAGTGTCTGGCCTTACACTTAGGTCTTTAATCCATTTTGAGTTTATTTTTGTGTATGGTGTCAGGGAGTGTTCTAATTTCATACTTTTACATGTACCTGTCCAGTTTTCCCAGCACCACTTATTGAAGAGGCTATCTTTTCTCCACTGTTTATGCTTGCCTCCTTTATCAAAGATAAGGTGACCATATGTGCATGGGTTTATCTCTGGGCTTTCTATCCTGTTCCATTGATCTATGTTTCTGTTTTTGTGCCAGTACCAAACTCTCTTGATTACTGTAGCTTTGTAGTATAGTCTGAAGTCAGGGAGCCTGATTCCTCCAGCTCCATTTTTCGTTCTCAAGAGTGCTTTGGCTATTCGGGGTCTTTTGTGTTTCCATACAAATTGTGAAATTTTTTGTTCTAGTTCTGTGAAAAATGCCAGTGGTAGTTTGATAGGGATTGCATTGAATCTGTAGATTGCTTTGGGTAGTAGAGTCATTTTCACAATGTTGATTCTTCCAATCCAAGAACATGGAATATCTCTCCATCTATTTGTATCATCTTTAATTTTTTTCATCAGTGTCTTATAATTTTCTGCATACAGGTCTTTTGTCTTCTTAGGTAGGTTTATTCCTAGATATTTTATTCTTTTTGTTGCAATGGTAAACGGGAGTGTTTTCTTAATTTCACTTTCAGATTTTTCATCATTAGTGTATAGGAATGCAAGAGATTTCTGTGCATTAATTTTGTATCCTGCTACTTTACCACATTCATTGATGAGCTCTAGTAGTTTTCTGGTAGCATCTTTAGGATTCTCTATGTATAGTATCATGTCATCTGCAAACAGTGACAGCTTTACTTCTTCTTTTCCGATTTGGATTCCTTTTATTTCTTTTTCTTCTCTGATTGCTGTGGCTAACACTTCCAAAACTATGTTGAATAATAGTGGTGAGAGTGGGCAACCTTGTCTTGTTCCTAGTCTTAGTGGAAATGGTTTCAGTTTTTCACCATTGAGGACAATGTTGGCTGTGGGTTTGTCATACATGGCCTTTATTATGTTGAGGAAAGTTCCCTCTATGCCTACTTTCTGCAGGGCTTTTATCATAAATGGGTGTTGAATTTTGTCAAAGCTTTCTCTGCATCTATTGAGATGATCATATGGTTTTTCTCCTTCAATTTGTTAATATGATGTATCACGTTGATTGATTTGCGTATATTGAAGAATCCTTGCATTCCTGGAATAAACCCCACTTGATCATGGTGTATGATCCTTTTAATGTGCTGTTGGATTCTGTTTGCTAGTATTTTGTTGAGGATTTTTGCATCTATGTTCATCAGTGATATTGGCCTGTAGTTTTCTTTCTTTGTGACATCTTTGTCTGGTTTTGGTATCAGGGTGATGGTGGCCTCATAGAATGAGTTGGGGAGTGTTCCTCCCTCTGCAATATTTTGGAAGAGTTTGAGAAGGATAGGTGATAGCTCTTCTCTAAATGTTTGATAGAATTCGCCTGTGAAGCCATCTGGTCCTGGGCTTTTGTTTGTTGGAAGATTTTTAATCACAGTTTCAATTTCAGTGCTTGTCATTGGTCTGTTCTTATTTTCTATTTCTTCCTGGTTCAGTCTCGGCAGGTTGTGCATTTCTAAGAATCTGTCCGTTTCTTCCAGGTTGTCCATTTTATTGGCATAGAGTTGCTTGTAGTAATCTCTCATGATCGTTTGTATTTCTGCAGTGTCAGTGGTTACTTCTCCTGTTTCATTTCTAATTCTATTGATTTGAGTCTTCTCCCTTTTTCTCTTGATGAGTCTGGCTAATGGTTTATTAATTTTGTTTATCTTCTCAAAGAACCAGCTTTTAGTTTTATTGATCTTTGCTATTGTTTCCTTCATTACTTTTTCATTTATTTCTGATCTGATCTTTATGATTTCTTTCCTTCTGCTAGCTTTGGGGTTTTTTGTTCTTCTTTCTCTAATTGCTTTAGGTGCAAGGTTAGGTTGTTTATTCGAGATGTTTCCTGTTTCTCGATATAGGCTTGTATTGCTATAAACTTCCCTCTTAGAACTGCTTTTGCTGCATCACATAAGTTTTGCATCGCCATGTCTGCATTGTCATTTGTTTCTAGTTATTTTTTGATTTCCCCTTTGATTTCTTCAGTGATCACTTCGTTATTAAGTAGTGTATTGTGTAGCCTCCATGTGTTTGTATTTTTTACAGATCTTTTCCTGTAATTGATATCTAGTCTCATAGCGTTGTGGTCGGAAAAGATACTTGATACGATTTCAATTTTCTTAAATTTACCAAGGCTTGATTTGTGACCCAAGATATGATCTATCCTGGGGAATGTTCCATGAGCACTTGAGAAAAATGTGTATTCTGTTGTTTTTGGGTGGAATGTCCTATAAATGTCAATTAAGTCCATCTTGTTTAATGTATCATTTAAAGCTTGTGTTTCCTTATTTATTTTCATTTTGGATGATCTGTCCATTGGTGAAAGTGGGGTGTTAAAGTCCCCTACTATGATTGTGTTACTGTCGATTTCCCCTTTTATGGTTGTTAGTATTTGCCTTATGTATTGAGGTGCTCCTATGTTGGGTGCATAAATATTTATAATTGTTATACCTTCCTCTTGGATTGATCCCTTGATCATTATATAGTGTCCTTCTTTGTCTCTTGTAATAGTCTTTATTTTAAAGTCTATTTTGTCTGATATGAGAATTGCTACTCCAGCTTTCTTTTGATTTCCATTTGCATGGAATATCTTTTTCCATCCCCTCACTTTCAATCTGTATGTGTCTCTAGGTCTGAAGTGGGTGTCTTGTAGACAGCATATATACGGGTCTTGTTTTTGTATCCATTCAGCCAGTCTGTGTCTTTTGGTGGGAGCATTTAATCCATTTACATTTAAGGTAATTATCGATATGTATGTTCCTATTGCCATTTTCTTAAATGTTTTGGGTTTGTTATTGTAGGTGTTTTCCTTCTCTTGTGTTTCTTGCCTAGAGAAGTTCCTTTAGCATTTGTTGTAAAGCTGGTTTGGTGGTGCTGAACTCTCTCAGCTTTTGCTTGTCTGTAAAGGTTTTAATTTCTCCATCAAATCTGAATGAGATCCTTGCTGGGTAGAGTAATCTTGGTTGTAGGTTTTTCTCCTTCATCACTTTAAGTATATCCTACCACTCCCTTCTGGCTTGCAGAGTTTCTGCTGAAAGATCAGCTGTTAACCTTATGGGGATTCCCTTGTGTGTTATTTGTTGTTTTTCCCTTGCTGCTTTTAATATGTTTTCTTTATACTTAATTTTTGAGAGTTTGATTAATATGTGTCTTGGCGTGTTTCTCCTTGGATTTATCCTGTATGGGACTCTCTGTGCTTCCAGGACTTGATTAACTATTTCCTTTCCCATATTAGGGAAGTTTTCAACTATAATCTCTTCAAATATTTTCTCAGTCCCTTTCTTTTTCTCTTCTTCTTCTGGGACCCCTATGATTTGAATGTTGGTGCGTTTAATGTTGTCCCAGAGGTCTCTGAGACTGTCCTCAGTTCTTTTCATTCTTTTTTCTTTATTCTGATCTGCAGTAGTTATTTCCACTATTTTATCTTCCAGGTCACTTACCCGTTCTTCTGCCTCAGTTATTCTGCTATTGATCCCGTCCATAGTATTTTTAATTTCATTTATTGTGTGTTTCATCGTTGCTTGGTTCCTCTTTAGTTCTTCTACGTCCTTGTTAAATGTTTCTTGCATTTTGTTTATTCTATTTCCAAGATTTTGGATCATCTTCACTATCATTATTCTGAATTATTTTTCAGGTAGACTGCTTATTTCCTCTTCATTTGTTAGGTCTGGTGTGTTTTGACCCTGCTCCTTCATCTGCTGTGTATTTTTCTGTCTTCTCATTTTGCTTATCTTACTGTGTTTGGGGTCTCCTTTTCACAGGCTGCAGGTTCGTAGTTCCCGTTGTTTTTGGTATCTGTTCCCAGTGGCTAAGGTTGGTTCAGTGGGTTGTGTAGGCTTCGTGGTGGAGGGGACCAGTGCCTGTGTTCTGGTGGATGAGGCTGGATCTTGTCTTTCTGGTGGGCAGGTCCACGTCTGGTGGTGTGTTTTGTGGTGTCTGTGGCCTTATTATGATTTTAGGCAGCCTCTCTGCTAATGGATTGGGCTGTGTTCCTGTCTTGCTAGTTGTTTGGCATAGGGTGTCCAGCACTGTAGCTTGCTGGTCGTTGAGTGAAGCTGGGTCTTGATGTTGAGATGGCGATCTCTGAGAGATTTTCGCCATTTGGTATTACGTGGAGCTGGGAGGTCTCTTGTGGACCAGTGTCCTGAAGTTGGCTCTCCCACCTCAGAGGCACAGCCCTGATGCCTGGCTGGAGCACCAAGAGCCTTTCATCCACACGGCTCAGAATAAAAGGGAGCAAAAATAGAAAGAAAGAAAGAAAGAGGATAAAATAAAATAAAATAAAACTATTATAATAAAATATAAGAAAAATTATTAAGAAAAAATTTATTAAGAAAAATAAATTTTTTTAAATTTTTTAAAATAAATTTATTAATTTTTTATAATAAAAAATAAGAAAAAAATTATTAAGAAAAAAGTTATTAAGAAAAAAATTTTTTAATTTTTTAAAATAAAAAATCTGAAAATTATTTAGAAAAAAGTTTTTTTAATTTTTAAAAATAGAAAATAAGGGAAAAATTATTAAGAATACATTAAGAAAAAAAAAATTTTTAAGTAAAAAAAAAAAACAAAAAACGGACGGACCAAGCCCTAGGACAAATGGTGAAAGCAAAGCTATACAGACAAAATCTCACCCAAAAACATACACATATACACTCACAAAAAAAGGAAAAGGGGAAAAATTAATATATCCTGCTCCCAAAATCCACCTCCTGAATTTGTGATGATTCGTTGTCTATTCAGGTATTCAACAGATGCAGGTACGTCAAGTTGTTTGTGGAGCTTTAATCTGCTGCTTCTGAGGCTGCTGGGAGAAACTTCCCTTTCTATTCTTTGTTCCTACAGCTCCCAGGGTTCAGCTTTGGATTTGGACCTGCCTCTGCGTGTAGGTCGCCTGAGGGCGTCTGTTCTTCACTCACACAGGATGGGGTTAAAGGAGCAGCTGCTTCGGGGGCTCTGGCTCACTCAGGCCGGGGGAGGGAGGGGTAGGGATGCAGGGCGAGCCTGCGGCGGCAGAGGCCGGCGTGAAGTTGCAGCAGCTTGAGGCGTGCCGTGCGTTCTCCCGGGGAAGTTGTCCCTGGATCACGGGACCTTGGTAGTGGCGGGGTGCACAGGCTCCTGGGAGGGGCGGTGTGGAGAGTGACCTGTGCTCGCACACAGGCTTCTTGGTGGCGGCAGCAGCAGCCTTAGCGTCTCATGCCCGTCTCTGGGGTCCGCGCTGATCGCTGCGGCTCACGCCCGTCTCTGGAGCTCGTTTAGGCGGCGCTCCGAATCCCCTCTCCTTGCGCACCGCGAAACAAAGAGGCAAGAAAAAGTCTCTTGCCTCTTCGGCAGCTGCAGACTTTTTCCCGGCCTCCCTCCCGGCTAGCTGTGGTGCGCTAACCCCTTCAGGCTGTGTTCACGCCGCCAACCCCAGTCCTCTCCCTGCGATCCGACCGAAGCCCTAGCCTCAGCTCCCAGCCCCCTCCCACCCAGGCGGGTGAGCAGACAAGCCTCTCGGGCTGGTGAGTGCTGAGTGCTGCTCGGCGCCGAGCCTGTGTGCGGGAATCTCTCCGCTTTGCCCTCCGCACCCCTGTGGCTGCGCTCTCCTCCGTGGCTCCGAAGCTTCCCCCCTCTGCCACCCGCAGTCTCCGCCCGCGAAGGGGCTTCCTAGTGTGTGGAAACCTTTCCTCCTTCACAGCTCCCTCCCTCCCTCCCACTGGTGCAGGTCCCTTCCCTATTCTTTTGTCTCTGTTATTTCTTTTTTCTTTTGCCCTACCCAAGTACGTGGGGAGTTTCTTGCCTTTTGGGAGGTCTGATGTCTTCTGCCAGCGTTCAGTGGGTGTTCTCTAGAAGCAGTTCCACGTGTAGATGTATTTCTAATGTATCTGTGGGAAGGAAGGTGATCTCTGCGTCTTACTCTTCCGCCATGTTGCCCAGACCCCCCCTAGAATTTTTTTAATAAGCATGGTGAAAACCCAGATCAAGCAGTGTGCTAGTATTGTCACATTAAGGAAATGGAACTGCATAATTATGAAAAGTAGAGAAGATAAAAACTTTTGGAAATATACATCTCCACTTGAGAGAGTCTCAGGAAGGCTGTGGTTACACTATTAAAGAGGGAATTAGAAAGTAGATGACAAGTTCTATGTTAATTTGGTTATGGAGCACATTGCAGAGTCAGCAAGTCTGTCTTAGAGAATGAATGCATGGTCATAAAAATGGAATTAAGGTAAGAATATCTAATGGTAGCTATAGTAGTGGTCCAAGAGTGGAAGGAATGAGTAAAAATTTAAGATTTGGAAAGGCAAATCCTCCCTCTAAACCATAAATTTCTGATACACAGTTGAGTTCAGAAGTCAAAAAAAGAACTAGAAATTGTGTCACTATTGTGACATTTTATTTTCTAGAGGGAAGCTGTTATCAGATTCTCAAAGAATCTTTTTTTTTTTTTTTTTTGGCTACACTGCGTGGCTTGTGGAATATTAGCAGAGTCCTAACCACTGGACCACCAGGGAATTCCCTCAAAGAATCTTTATGACGTAAAAAAGTCTTGAAGTCTATTTGAGCCCTATAGATGCACATATTCGTAATAGTCTATGGCAACTAGAATAACGGGATTTAGGAAATCTTTTGTTTCAATACAACTTCCCTATTGCTTAAAAACAAATTGCTTCACAAAAATGTATGGAGATTCCTCAAAAAATTAAAGATAGAACTACCATAAGATCCAGCAATTCCACTCCTGGGTATTTATCCAAAAAACTAAAGCCAAAACAAAAAACACTAACTCGAAAAGATATATGCACCCCCATGTTCACTGCAGCATTATTTACAATAGCCAAGACATGGAAACAACCTAAGTGTCCACCAAAGGATGAATGGATAAAGAAATTGTGGTATATAAATACAGTGGAATATTCAGCCATTAAAAAGAAAGAAAATCTTGCCATTTGCAGCAATATGGATGGACCTTGAGAGCCTTATGCTAAGTGACTTAAGTTAGAGAAATACAAATACCATACGATCTCATTTATATGTAAAAATGAACAAACAAGCTCATAGATACAGAAAGCAGATTGGTTGTTGCTAGAGGTGGGGGGGTGGGAGGGTGAGCAAAATGGGTGAAGGGTGTCAAAAGTTACAAATTGCCAATAACAAGATACATAGGTTATAGGGGTGTAATGCACAGCCTAATGACTATAGTTAATAATATTATATTGCATATTTGAAAGTTGCTAAAAGAGTTGATCTTACAAGTTCTCATCATAAGAAAAAAAAATTTCTAACTATGTATGGTGACAGATGTTAACTAGACTTATTGTGGCGATCATTTTGCAGTATATACAAATATCAAATCATTATGTTGCACACCTGAGGATAATATAATGTTATATGTCAACTATATCCCAATTTAAAAAAATGAGGACCAACCTAAGAATACACTGTTAGCATTTCTTGGAAAAAAAATTGCTTCAGGGATAGAGCTCCTATTACTCTGGTGTTGAATGGGCATGTCAACTAAGACATACCAGTGGTGGAACAATTATGTCAGATACATAACTTTGGGTAAGAAATGAAATTAATATCTGTATGCAACTGATTTTGAAGATTCTGCCAACCAGAGCTTTATTCATAGACTGCCTACTGTCTGTCCACATATCCCCTGGGCCATTTTCCTGCTCTGGTCTTCAATGGTAATTATAGAAGGCAAAGACCACTTCATATTTGTTCATACTGCTCTATATTGTATTACCAAATGACCATTAATGGGTCTATGTAAATGAACCCTAATGGTCATTGAAACCAGATTTTTACCTGTAAGCAAATGCTTCCTCTGGAAAACATAACTGACTTAGAATAACTTGGCTCTGGTGCCTTTTCCTTCCCACTTGCGAGGCCTTAGGGATGACCCTCCTTTATCAGTCATTAAGTTCTTATATTCAGGAACTTTTAGTGAAGGGAGAACGCTACATTGCATTTTCATCCTGCTACATGTTATGATACATACAGTCTTGTTTTATAAATGTTTATCAAAACTGTCAGTTACTAGAGATTGAAACTGGCATTTCTAGTCTTTACTCTTCAGTGACTCACAGAAACTTATCCTTTGACTCATCCATACACTTAAATCTTTTCACACTTGAAAAAAAATGTTCTGGAAATAAAATGTAGGCTATTTGTGTTCTTTCCAAAATTAGTCCAAGAAGTAGGTACAATAAAGCTATTTGCACTGTATCAACACTCTCCAGATGGTAAAAGGAAAAAAAAAGTGCCCAGTCCACAGACCCTGCTTCCTCTCCCCTTTCTGAATGTTCAGTATAATAATAATTGTTGGTCTTAAAGTTGAAGATATTTCATTGGCCTTTAAGCTGTATTGAAAACAAGGATTAATAAAAAATGATATTATTTGAATCACCTTTTATTTGGGAAATTTCTGGGTTTTTCTCCCTCTATAGCAAACTCATCCATATCCATTTACTTCAGTTATTTACAATAGGGTATCAAATTCCAAATTTTGTTGCCAAATTGCCCTCTTTGAGCTTCAGACCAGTACACACAACTCCTTTCCTAATAGCCACATTTATTATTAGAGTGAACTTGTAAAAGTGTAAATTAAATTATATCACTCTGTTGTTTAGTCATCCACTGACTTCCTATTTTTTAGTTACAATTCAGTATCTTAGTGGAGTATAAGAGTCTGTATCATGTTGGCTTCCACTTAGCTTTCTGGCCTCAACTTTTATCTCTCGTCTCCCTTTGGGGCAAAGCATGGATATGCACCCTTTCTGAGCATAAAAGGAAGATTCTATTTCTCATTCACTCTTGCTCCTAAGTTGGGAACAAATGAGCACTTTTCATCAATGGAATGTGAATGAGAGGGATGGACCCCATTTGTAATACCAGCGTTTCCCATGTGATCCACTCTCTTCCTTGGAGGAGAAGAGTTCTGAAATGGCAAACCCACCTAATGGAAAGAGTCTGTATGCCTGAATCATCGCTTGGAGGAGAAACACCCAGAAGAGGAATCTGACCGGCTTTAGACAGCAGTTAGACATACATTTTCATCCTGTTACGTTGTTGAGACGTTGTACTATTTACTAGAGTATTTGTGTTTTTTCATCCTAACTAATAAGCTTCCATCTCAAGGTGTTTTTTACATTCAGTTTCTTGATCACATCTAACTCTCTCCTGTTTCAGGGTCTTAGTACATGTTAATCTTACCACCAGGAATGCTCCTTCATGTACTCTTTGATTAATTCCTGCTCATTTTCCAGCTATCAGCTTAAATCTACAATCTATATTGTTTCCTTATTACACTAAAAAAATCTGTATTTTTCTTTCGTAAAACGCATTAAAATTTGTATTGTATATATATATATATATATATATTTTTTTTTTTTTTTAATTTTGCATTGAAACAGGAAACTATAAGCGCCATTTTCTTTGGTTTAGCCCTATCTCATAAAAATTCTGCTAATGCCAGAGGTTGCAACCTTGAACTAATAGTTGTTCAAAAAGTATATGGGGCAAATAAATAGTTGTTGACTCAGCTACAGTGAGGAAACATGACTCTGAGATAAAGAAGCATTCATAGATAGCTGGTAAAAATAAAGGCTGACGTCTCAAAGCCCTTTGATTAGAGGTTAAGACTGTACATCTTTACCCATATTGTATGAAAGACCTCTTCATATCAAACCTACACCTGTTCTATATCTCGTAATCATAAAAATGTGCTAGTTTATAAGAAGTCCACTTGAGACATCTAGATTTTATTAATGTTACGTTCTGTGAAATATTAATACACACTAAATGGTTATCTTGGAAAAAATCAGCATTTAACCATCAGGATAGAAGGTAAAATCTTTAGGCTCTAACACATGATCCATGATCTAAGTGTGGTTATCTACCCACTAAAGGGAATCCTGCCCTTAGAGATAAAATCCTCAAATGAGATTATGATATATAGGGAACACCTAGGAATTGATAGTCTGAGCATATAGGTCTTTTCCTGAAATTCAGTTAAAGAAGGTATACAGAAAAGAACATTTTTGGCTAGACTGAAATATTCTAAATATGAGCAGAACTTCACTTGGTTAGAGATATATTTAGATAGATACAAATTTGAGCCAGTTCACAAAATATCAAAAGCTAGGATACGCTTATAAAGGAATGATCACTTCTTAAAAGGCTAACTCTCTGAATTATGTCCTAGCAAATATCACAGTTTCTTGGGCTAAGCTGATAGCACAATCTTCTAATTACTCATTCATTCATTCAATAAATATTGATATATATGGAGTTACTCAGGTTCTGTTTTATGTATTATGAATAAAAAAGTATACAAAGCTGACAAAATCTTCCGCATTCTTAGATCTAATATACTAGTAGGGGATGACCAAAGATAAATAAATTAAAATGAGTATGTTACCCAGTAAGTTAGAAGGTAATAAGTGCTATGGATAAAAATTAAAAAGGAACATTGACAGCAATTTTTTGGGTGGGGAAGTTATGCATGAAATTTAAAATAGCATGACCAGGGAAGGCCACACTAAAAAATAAAATATGAGCAAGGCTTGAGGGAGGTGAGGCAGTCACCTGTGCACCTACCTGGGGAAAGAGAAATCCAGGTAGCAAAAATAGGAAGTGTAAAATCCTGATAGGATCCAAATTTCAGAAAAGAATTCTTGAGTGTCATTTTTTCCTCAACATCTTTGGTGCACAGGTTTACACAGAGAGTCAAAAATATTGTGAATGCTGCAATTCTTAAGTTGGGTATGGAATCATGGTTGCTCATTTTAAAATTATCCTTTATAGCTCATACCTACATTGTATACATTCTGTTGCACTATGTACCATGTATTTGTATCATACACACACACACATACACACACACATCACACGTGCACACATATTTGGGTAATGCTAGCTGCTGAACCAATAATCCTCCAAAGTATAAGACTGAAGTTTATTTCTTACTCATGTAAAAATCAGGGTATTCCTAGTTGGAGGACAGCATTTCTTTACGTGATCATTTTAAAGACTGAGATTCCTTCCATCTCATTGCTCTGTATTGGCAGAAAAGGAAAGAACTGAGTCCAATTGGTAACTATTTTTAAAGAAGCCAAAGTTTTTTTAAATTGTTAAATATATAATATATACGAAAAAGTGTACATATAATTTTAAGACAGATAAAATGAATACCCATATATCCTCTATGCAGTTAAAGAATCAATTATTATTGGGCCTTCAGAGTCCCACCCCAATCATTTGTTCCTTCACCCGGAGGAAATCACTATCCTAAATTTTCTGTTAATCATTCTTTTGGAATTTGCCATTTATATGGGCACCTCTATCTAATGTGTTATATCATTTTTTCCTGCTTTTAAACTATATAGTTGGAATACTATTGCATATATTCATCTCTGACTTGGTTCTTTCATTTAATATTGTTTTATGATTCATCCATGTTGATACTTGTGGTTATAAGTCATTAATTTCACAAGTGCTTATTATTCCACTGTATGAATGTACCACAATATAGTTTTAATTTATCCTTAAATGAACATTATATCACTTTTTCCTCCAGTTTTGAACTATCTCTTGCTACTACACATATACCAGTAATTCTCTAGGGTATTGTTTTGGACATTTTTTATACACCTCTTCAAGTTCTTTTACTTTCATATATATCTTTAGCATTTTATGAACCTCAGCTACGGCCAAGATTGATATGTTATACTGATCAGCCATATACCTGAATCCCCTGACTCTTCCTGCCACTTTTGGGCTTGAGAAGTGACTGTCACAGAGCAAGGTATCTGTTGTAGGGCAAACTTTGACCAATGAAATGAAACTAGGAAGGAATAGATGGATAAATTCTCTGTCCCTTCCTTCATTCCCTGGCCTGTTCTAAAGCATGTTTTCGTCTGTAGAGCCTTTTCAGAATCATTCCATATGACCAAGTGGGATGCAGCTGTCAAACAACAGCTGTTGTCCATTCTCAACTCCTCTTGAAGCAGTTACCAGTACAGTAACTCATCACCTTGTATTACTTTCCATCTGTCCCTGTCTTGCTTTCATTTCCCCCTCACACTATTTGTCCTGGGATTGCAACTCCCAAATTAACCACCGGCATTAAGGCTCTGTTTTTTAATCCAGGTGAAAACAGTTACATCTATACAGTCATTTCTGGATTGTGGCTTATTAATCTGTTTTCCAAAATGTCCCAGCAGCAATGGATGAGGGTTCCCATTGTTTTACATTAGATCAACACTTGGAATTGCCCAAATATTATATTTTGGCGGTTTGAAATGATATCTCCCTGAGTCCTGATTGTTACAGTTGTCTTCCATGACTGTTGTGACAAACAGTAAGACCAATTAGACAAAGCTCCAGGCCCGTGTCTTGGAAGACACTCAGTGGAAGTTAGTTGTTCCTGCTTTCCGGTCAGTTCCTATCACCATAAAGCTTTTGCTAAGGTGATGACTGAATTTATACTTCACTACTGAGACATCTTTACTTGAATATTTAAGAGGGTCCTGCAACTCAGTAGCGCCCAGATGAGCTGGTCATTTACCATGTGCTCAATTCCCTCAATTGTGCTTCTTTTCATACGTCCTAACTTGGTTATCTTCCAGTCATCTAGATAGAGAACTGATACTTTCCTTTATTTTCCTTTTCTACACTTTCTTATCTCATATATCAGTAAATCTCATCAATCAAATTTATAATATGTCGCAAAATCTACCTTTGTTCTATTCTTTAAGGATCATAAGTGGTTGTTTTTTTTTTCACAGATGATCTGTGTCCTTGAAACTTGTTAAAAACAGGAAGATAGCATTTACATTGACGTTTCAACCTGGGGGCTGTGGTAGGAAGAGGAGGGCTTACTGGTAAGTTAAGAAACAAATCCCTAAAAAGGTACCACCCTTTCACTAGCTTCCTTACCTTTTTACTTTTCACATTTGTTCCACTGATGACTTTTCACTATGATCATAACCATATCCAAATTTTTGCATAATAAGCACAATATCAGTTTTATCTGTGAATCCTCCATAGAATTTAAGACAAGGACTAGAACTAGTAGACACTTAAACTTTTTTTTTAATAGATAAATTCTCATTTATTATTTAAAATTTTGATTTGAATGAAAAGGATCTAGAAATTGAATTATACTGAATATAGGACATTAGCATTATCCTTTTTGTTCATATTTATAAAGACCCAATTCATAAGTTCTTTTGTATGAAAAAACGTCATTTTCCCTTCTTATGCATTTGCGATCCATTTTATTCCCTCATTTCTGCTTTTTAAATTGCACTTCCATTTCTTCTAAATTTTCTCTTTATCAAATTTATTGAATATTTTCAGCTTTTCAATGATAATAAAAAACTTCTACATCATCATGGAGATGTTTTCATCTTGGAAAATGATCGTAACATTTTGACTTGTGATTTTCTGCCACTCAATTCAATCTTAATATTTATTTTAATCATTACTGTGAGTGAAAAATGTTTAGATTGCAAAGGTTTGAAAAGAAATAGGAGCAGTTTCTTTTCACTTTGGGTGGTTGACAGAAGCTGCAACACAAGCTGCCTTTGTTGCAGGTAATTTAAATCACAAACACCTACCCGTGTTTAAATTTTGTTCTGTAGAGCAGTTTGTATTTTGAAACTGTTTATGGCATGCAATTTTATTCCTGGGATTACCACCATAAATTGATGGACAAAATGCCTGGAGAGGGAATTTGTTTAGGAGGATAAAAGGTGAGGGAATGATGAAGCTGGGTGAACTCAAATGACGAAATTATTTAGTCTCAAATTAGGTGAACACCTAAATCACACAGGTAGATGTTTACCTTCACCATTATGTCCTCAGGTCTCCCCAGGATGAGGTGAAATGTTAATTTTGCTGCTAGTGAAACCATTCATGTTTGATCAAAGATCAACTCGTTCTTACTCTCTTTTTGTGCACTAGAAACTACACTATTTCTCTCTCATTCATTTATTTGAAGAGCTAGAGAAAAATATGCCTTCACTCTCAGGTTCATTTCAAATTTTCACATGCAATTTTCCAGGTTTTTAAATCACTGTTCTTTTAAAATATTGGTTTCTGTTTCCTCAACAATCTCCAGGTCTTTTGTATGTTTATTTTAACATAGACACGAAACTTTATGAAATCTTTTAATGGGAGGAATAATGTACAGTGTAAAGAATTTTTTGTGCCTTGGTATTTCCTAGAATTGTCACATTCTATCACTTTTCTATTTCCTTATGTTTTCAAAAGAAATGTCAAATTATTCACTTGATAAAGTTATGCACTTGAAAGTATTGCAGTCTCTTCTCAAGGCAACTGAAAACATCCTTAAATATTTGTAAAACATCTAGGTCTAGTAGTCAGTAATTTAGGTCACTGACTGGAAAATTATTTATTTTTACTAAAATGAGATGAAAGGTTCAGCCAGCCTATCTGGAAGAATAATTACCATGGCAACGAGCCTACTTGGAATTAAAATGTGGACATAGATCTTTTTAAACTGAAATATTTATTTTGTATATACATACAATATATATTTATATATACATACACAGACACACACATATGTATGTACACAATACATACATACATACATATATATATAAATATTTTAAACAATGTAGCATTGGCAATCGAATTTTTGGATCCTGCCCATTTCTGGGATCTATTCTTGATGGGGCTAGCAATTAATTTCATAACTTAGCTATCAAATGCATTGACATTTGAATATAGATAATGCCAAAAATTACTCTGAAAAACAATTGATCATCTTTACCCCAAATGATGATGAATTGTATTGCTTATTGACTTAAAGAGAAGTATGGTATTTTGGAGTTGAGGATTCTAAGTTTTAATTTTTAGTTTTGAACTGTGCTAATAATGTGTGAAATTATGCCAAGGCCCACAGTTGAGAATCATCCTACGTATCCACCTGTATGTCCTCAGCTGTCATTGAACATATCTGTGTTTTAGCATCTTCATTCCCCAAATAAGGAAATTAGATGATGTAAATTATTTTTCTCAACTTGTACCTCATGACACTCATTAAATTCAGTAGCGTATGAAACATTGGTCCTTTTACTGTGAAATGAAAACCTGTAATATGTTTGAAATGAATATGCAAATGAAAATATCTTCAAGATACATTATTAATTAAAAAATCAACTGATATATACATATAAGCCCCATCATAATTTTCATACACTTTCTCAAATTTCACCTCTGCAAACTGTCCCTGACCACTCTGTATTAAATACTCCAACCTCTCCACCCAAGTCACTCTCTGCCACCAAACGTTGTCTTCTTTTTATTCAGAATAAGTACCACACCACTTGATATTATATTGAATATTTATTTTATTTGCTTATTTCTTTATTCCTTCTTTTCCATGAAAAGTGTTTTCCCATGAAAATTGTAGGTCAAAGTATTTGCCTTGTTCAGTGGTTAATCCTAGGATTTAAAAATAGTGCCTTGCATAAAATAGATGCTTATGGTGTGTATATACACATCTTGGAGACATGACAATTTTTAGGAACAATACATAAAAGTTGTTTACCATTTAGAGTATCGTAGGAAGGAAAGGGGGTTTAATGACATTTCCTTTTCATTTTGTACCCTTTGTACCATTTGAATTTATCGTGGGCTTCCATTATATTCATAATAAAACATTTATGAACGTAGGACATTAAACATACCACCAAAACCCTGAAGCCTAGCAAAAATCTCTGGTGATGATATTTTTAACTCATGGGCCTTGTTAAGAACCTCAAGGGTAGAAATTAGATCCTTGATTTCTAAAGGCAAGAATATGATCTGCTAAGCTAAAAATAAATATTAAAGATAAAATTATAAATATAAAATGCTTGTTTCCTCATACTAGAGATGTTTTAGATTCATTCATTTGTAACCCACTGATAATCTGGATAAATTTTGCCACTGAAACAAAAATATGAGATGGTTTTGCTTTTTTTGTATTTTTTAATGTACTCCCCCAAATTTTCTGTAAGGATCATTACATAATTTGCAATTATTTAGGGCTGTAAAGAATAAAACATAACCCCTCCAAAAACAAACAAACAAAAAAACGTAGTGGCTTAAACACATTAGGGATGATTTTTTTATTTACACTTGAGACATTTTATTGCTACTTTACCAAAATGTAATCTCACTTTTCAAATTATTCTCAGATATTTTCTTTTTTAATTTATAGTGTATCAGGTTAATAGCTATAGAGCTACCTCTTTTTTTGTAATAGTTTTGTAATATTATGCAATATCTTTACATGACACTAATGATTTCTATCATGGTATATACTGATAGACATTCAATTTTTTCTTGTTTTTTTGGTTTTGTTTTTTTATGGTCTCATATAACAGAAATTTGGAAATTGAGAGTATAAGACTGGTATGATACTTACATTTCAGAAAGTCATTAGGAACCCAGGCTACTTCTAACCTGGTCCACAGTCCTTCCCAAGGGCTACAAAAGCACCAGTCATCACATCCACATTAGCAGTAATGAATTAGAGGGAAGAGATAAAAAGAGCACATTTCCATGCAGAATCAGCTCTCTCATGGAATCTTCTCCAGTTCCCTCCCCAATGCATCTGCTTAAGTCATTATCATTTTTGGTAGACCTTAGCCTCATGGCAATGTGTAGCTCCAAGAAAAGCCAAGTAATGTATTCTTGTGACTGGTTATCTTAATGGTCTGAATAAGTTTGATATCATTGCAATACAAGAAGGGAAAGATAGATGTTGGATAGGCATGGAGTTTCTACCATAATCAGTTATTGTTTTGCAATCATAAATATATGACATATATATGGATGCAAATAAAACCAAAACAAAGCAAAACAAACACCTGGTAAAATCCTGGATATTCATTTATTTTTTCCTCAAGTATCCATTCCTAGCCATGCAAATGGGCTTTCCTAAGAGGAAAATACTAGTTAATATTTGGGATGGAAGAATCTTGTAATTTCTCTGTTCTTGAGAGCAGGAGTTTTTGTTCATACCTCTTTGTAGTTCATGAAAGAAAAAGATGAAGAAAGAAATTATGTTGCTAAGATGAGCAGGAAATGTGTTATCTCTATGGAGACTGGGTGTTTGAAGGACAAACTATCAATTTTCTCAGTGCTTTGTCATAAAGCCACTAAACAGAAGAAGCAGTGAGTTTAAGGCAGAATATGGTAGAGGTCTTAGGATGGGAAGAGGTCATGGATGGATTCCTCCAGTGACTATAGTGATGAAAAGAGTGGTTCACACCTGTTGTTTTCAATTTTCGTATACAACTCATATTTTCTTGTTGACAATATTATTTCTGTTTAATTATACCTCTTCATGTAAATCCTTTGAGCTAGGGTCTTCTTCTGGGAGACAATTCTCCTATATTTCTACATGCCTTGCAAGCAGGAGCACTGGCTGCCTTTTTATCCTTCAAGGATGTTTGTCTAGTGGACAACCTTGGGAGATAGAGATACTACCTCTCTGCAGCAAAGTTCAGGTTTGTTTACTGTTCAGAATTACCTTAGTCCATTTGGCCCGCCATAACAAAATATCACAGGCTAGGTGGCTTATAAACAACAGACATTTACTTTTCACAGTTCTGGAGGCTGGAAGTCTGAGATCAGGATGCCAGCATGGTCGGGTGAGGGCCCTCTTCCCCAGTTGCAGACTTCTCATTGTATCCTCATGATGGAAGGGATCTCTGTGGGGTCTCTTATAAGAACATTACTCCCATTCATGAAGGCTCCACCCTTATGACCTAAGCACCTCCCAAAGCCCTCATCTCCTAATACCATCACATTTGGCATTAGAATTTCAACATATAACTTTTTTGGGGACAAAACATTAAGATTAAAGCAAGTATAATAAAGATAATGTCTCCCTTGGGGGAAAAGTTCAGACAGGCTTACTGTCCATGTAAAAGATTAGGTTACCTAAGCTTGGGATTCCTCTTGTGCACATATCCCCTTGCCCTCTTTCTGTTGCCCTGCAAGAATTGCGGCTTGGCAAAAATGTAGAAAATGACAATACTCTGGGTATTGCTATCGCTGTGAATAATAAACTTTCCATGGTATCTGACTCAGGAATCTTGTGTCTTCTGCTGACATCCATGAAACTGTGGCAGGCAAATGTGTTAGTTAAAGGTAGGCTAAGATCTCATATCATTTGCAGTGCTTGAAAGGGTCTTCACACTAAGACAGCCATATGTAAACAGCCATGGACTTGCAGAGATGATGATGTCACTCGATATGAGTGACCTGTGCAATTGTCAGAGTCCATCTAATCTAATCTAACACTTTTTTTGGGGGGGATCATGACTGAGGTAGAGAGAGAGAGAGCACTAATGATTGGGAGTGGTGCATAAGCCAACAGATGCACTGGTTAAGCCTTAGAATGGAGAGACCTACTCATGCATCTTTAAGAGTCAAATTCTTCAACATGGGCACCACAGCAGTTCTTGGACACCTGGGAAAACTGCTAATTCCTGAGCAGTAATATGCATTTCCAGGGTTTGTGATTTTCCTTGCTTTTCCATGTTTACTTATAATATGCCTCCCTGACTTAAAGTAACCAGAATGTGCCTCTGCCTTTTTTTAACTGGAAAGAGATGAGCTAACAATGGGTAGAAAGATGATAACCTCCCCAAGGGAAACCTGGGCCCTTAGGATAAGGATTTATCAGACACAAGGTTTAACTAAACTATGGTCCTAGTATTTCTTGGATGAAAAGATTTAGAAATCCTGAGCTGACAATCAGGTATTAAATCTGCTAGCAACAGATGCTGATAAAAAATGAATTTAAACAGCTTATCTGTGTCGGTACAACATTAGGATCATTTCAGAATAACTGATTATCATGTGCTATGGATTTTCTACCTGTTGTGTTGCAACACCTGTTTTGAGAGTTAGAAGTGATGTCCCTGAAGACTGATTAATCAGGTAAAATGGAACAGTCTCAAAAGAGGGATTTAAGAAAGCAAAATGTTCATTATTTTATACAACTGACAGTTTTTCAGGTGCAACTTAGGCAGATTAAAAAAGAAAGAATCAAAATATGTGGATTTTATCAATAGCTCCTGTTTTGGTCATCTAGATTTTACTGGAAAATACTTACTCAGACAAAACTCTAGTACAAATTAAGAAATAATAGTCTACACTGGGAAAAAAGAATCCCACAGCCTCTGATTCTCTGTACTGAAGTAAACAGTGTGTTTGAGCACCTAGGGAGGAAAGCTTGCTTAGCTTTTCTTGACTAATGTTAACTCAAAATTTAGACCATATTACTATAGCTAATCACACTCAGATGGCCTTGTGTGAGACAACTTATCTGAAGGGAAAAAAACCGCATCGTCTCACCGTCTAGCACAAAATGAATATATGATGCAGATTATTAGAATAAGATTGCCAGATCTGGTAATATTTTACTAAAATATTAGTAAGTTATTGTTGAATGTTTACAGAAAGGTATAGATCTCTTTCTCTTTCTCTCTCTCTTTCTCACTATCTGTCTCCTTCTGTATATGTGTATGTGAGTGTGTGTGAATGACCGTATATATCCTGGATCTGAGTCTCCTAACTTTGTGTTTGATAATCACATAGATCCCTTATCCTGAGCCAAACCATCATTTTCTAAAGAGTGTTCTGTGGAATACTAATTATGTTAAATGGAATATTTGACACAAAAATTTACTTAAATCCTCTACCTTAGTTTCCGTATTTCCATATCTGTAGAATGAAGATAATGTCAGAAAGTTGTTATAAAGATTGTATGAGACAATATGTATTAAGTACCTGAAAAGTACCTGGCACATGAAGGTACTAATCACAGTTGTCTATTGGCGTTATTTTTCTCCCACTTTCTGCCCAAACCTTTGATTTCTGTTTGCTCTTGGATGCAACTTCACAATATTTGGAATTCTTTCTAACCACTTTTTATAGTAAACCTCTATAACAAGTTTTCCCAGCCTTTAACACTCAGTGCTATTGTCTTGCTTTGGAAAAACAACAACAACAATCTAAATTGAGAGTCAAAAAATGACCAATGGCTTTATTCTTCTACCTAATATCTACCCTTCTCCTAAAATCTTGAAAACCGTTGATTTAAGATATCAAAAACTAATGACATCACAATTTAAGAGAAATGGAAAAATCCATGGATTTTCAAAAACGTATCTATTATATTGGAACACAATGGAAAATATTGAGTTAAACTAACATTTGAATATTAGGTAGAAAACTTACCTCTTCTTTGTCCTTTTTCTGTCTCAGTCTTTTGAGATGGGAACTCCTTCTCTCAACTTACCAAAAAAGTCCCTACCCCTCTGTTCACCTACCTTTCTAACTCTTCCCCTAAAGAAGAAAGCATTGTTAGTCTAGTCACCAGACCTCATTATATCAGTGGGCTGCACTACCATGCCTTAAATATAGTCATCAGTTCCATTTATAAGCACAACCTGGGTGTGATGACCTTCTAGAAGCTGTCTCCATCATGCCTGAGTGCTCTGTTTCAGCTTCTCTAACTGTGGTTAGTGAGTAAGCAGTCCTGCCATACACAGTCATGTTAACTGCTCAGGATGTGGATTCACAGTCTGCTCTACCCACATAACTCTCCACATTTGAGTAAATAGAAAAAAGGTTGTAAGCCAGGTTGCTGCTAGTACAAAGAGGGCTATCAATCAGCATGTTGCCAGAGCCCTAGAGCAGGGGAGCAAAGAGAAAGAGAAGAAAAGGAAGGATTCCATATGTGCTTCTTTCCCTTCATTCTTAACCAAAGGAGGGTCTTAATACAAAGTCCTTTGATTGGAAAGGACATAGATTCATTACTCATAGAATTTCCAAATTCTGAAAAGCTAAAAGTGACCTGATCTTTACCAGTGATGAATCTGCCCCTGAGGAGATTGCCTGGAAAGGGAGAATTTCTCATAGCAGGTAGATATGTTCATTTTCAATATAAATGTAAGGGATTTTTTTCTCCCATTTTTAGCTCCAAGAGTAACTTCCTGTGTTAATTTTTTTTTCTAAAGCTTTCTTAACCAACCTCAAGGTGAATGATAATGTTGTATTTGACCTAATTATGAGTTTCAGAGACATGAATGTTATTGAAGGCCGAACCTTAATAGCAAGTCTATTTGCATGTCACTTAAGCCAGCAATTTCTGCATTTTTAGAATTACAAAACATGCTCTCATGTTTGGCATAATTTTGAAAACTTTGCAAATGTGGCCACCCATCTTTTAAAATGTTTATCTAATTTAAAATATTATGTACTGGATTCTTTGTTTAAAATCCTTTCTTCCCCTTGCTCAAATAAAAAAATCAATTTTTGAAAGGAATACATTTTTAATAAGCATATTATTTTATTACTGTAAATGCTTTGAAAAAGGCTGAATGTCAGACAGAGATTCTCAAAAAGGCCAAAAATCATATCCGAAGATATGTCTATTTTTTTATATCTACTTTGCCAGCTTCAGCGTTTATGCCAGAAAAAAAATGATCGACACTAACATACCTTGGCAACACCCTTTCTCTTAAAAGCTTCTATAAATAACTTTAAAAAAAGAGAATTTCTGCATTTAACATGGAATGACAGAACAATTTGGGGGTGAAAAATGGTCAGTTGTATCCCTAAGCCATGTTGCCCTTTCCCTGCTTGAGGAAACAACAAAGGCAGTTTAACACTGATCTCTGTTAAACTTTATTTAAGAAATTAGCATCATGGACTCAATTCTGTCAGTATCCACAAAATCCACATGTTGTGATGACGACAAGAAAGGAAAGAAGATGAAGAACTCAGTCAAATACCTACTGGGATAAGTCTGTATAAAGACATAGATTAAATGTGTCTTCACAGTAGTTTTTTTTGAAGGTGGTATACCATCTTTTAAAAATTCCTAATCTGAAATTTCCTTTTTCACTTAACACATTTGTTATTGAGAATAGTCTCTGTGCACAGCTCTATGCTGGGCACTGGGTGAGAGTGATGGAGAAATAGAGAATTGGCAATATGTTTTGCAAAAGAACATGCAACAATTTTATAACACTGGGAAGCTACAACTGTTTGTGTCAGTTTGAGGGAAACAGAACAGAAATCCAGAGGGGGAGAGCTCTAAATCGAGCATAGATTGGAGCACACTAAAAATCGCCTCCCCCCTCCTATCCCTTTCCTTCCACTTTGATCCCAGCCTGCTGCTGCTCATCTTACTCTAGTTCATGATTATACGTCACTGCTGTCATTTCCTCAGGGCTGCTTCCCTGGCCCTGTTCTCTCCAGTGCAGAATTAGATGCCCTTTCCAATTTCCATGTTCTTATGCTCCACAAGATATGAGACCCAAGTTTCATAAGTTTTCTGGAAACAGGTAATTTATATCACTGTTCATTTATCCTGAAAGTAAAGACTCATGTCCACTATACAGTAGGAGCTCATCAATTGGCTGGAAAAAATAGGAATGACTTTTGGATGGAGTGGGACTTGAGATACACCTCAAGAGAGTGAAGTATAGAGAACTTTATTGCATACTATGATGAATCTCCCTCACTTGCTCTTAGGACTATAAGATTGAATCAAATCAAAATGCTGCATAAGATAATTCAAGTAGAACTATTGAAAGATAAAAATTCTGTTTTTCTGTGGAGAAAAATTAATTACTGTCATTACACATACTCATGAAAACTCTAAACTGTATGTGGAATATTTCATAATTTTTTTGTTACTTGTCCTTATTAGGGTTGGTACTTATGGGTCCTTGATATTAATTATTTTGTTCAAATAAGTTATTGTAAATAGTGTGCTCAAAGAATTTGATCTAACTCATAATATTGTGGCATTCCTAACATTTCAGTTGTTTTCCAGTATTGGTAAATGTGCTGTTAGACAGGTCCACTGTTGTGTTAATGTTAAGAATGCACGGGCGCTTGGTTTAAAAATGGCTTGGTCCCAGATAGGCCAGATAATTCATCACCACCAGTTATTTATGTTAACTTGTATTAGTTATGTCCATTAACTGGTTAATCCAGGAAAAGAATCAGTCAAACACATAGACTCTGACTAGCTGAATCATCTGACATCAATGAACAATTTTTTTCTTTCTTTCCATCTCTTTGCCATTTCATTATTTAGATTTGGGTTTAGGGATGTGAATATTAGTAAAAAAACAATCAAAAGAATTCATGTGTGAAATAGTGTGACTCTTTTATAATGAGTATAAAATTGTGTTTAGAAATGAACAAGATTTAAACACCTTGCAAGATTATTACTAAGGTAACAGAAGAGCCCAAAATAAATTGCTGCAAACTAACATACACATTTCTTCTTCTTTTTTTTTCATACTACTTTATCATCTACTCAGAACTACCCAATATTCAAAGTGTGAGTTGGAACCGAGAGTCATAGCTCCCCTTCAAACATACCAAAGTGTCTATTCCTCTTCAAATGATTATCATTGGCTGAACCTGTACAAGTCATAACTTAATCTGAAGTTTGCCTTTTAATTAAAACATCTTTTAAATAGTGGTGATAAATTATGTATTTTTGGAAGTTCACCTCCTTGTTCATGTCTTCAAAGTAACCCATCACTAATTAATTTGTCTTTTAATTCTTTCCCTTTTGAAAAAAAGTAGATCTTGTGCCCTTCAATAGTTTGCTTGAATGAATACTCATGGTTTTGAGTTGATTCATTCTCATACTTCTAATTTTCCGTTGTCATCTCTAAGATAGATAGGGGTCACTTGAAAAAAATGGGGAGGGTGATACAGAAGGAAAACAGACGTCTAATGAAGGAAACTATTCGATTTCTTTCCTCTTTTCTTTTCTATATACTTGTTGGAATTGTTAATAAGTTGTCTTGTTCTCGAATTGAATCAGGCAAAAAGGTTTGTCAGAGAATGATCATGGAAAGATCAACACTTCTTTCTGAATTCAAATTATAGCCACATGGCAATTTTTATAGTTTCTAGGTCACATTTACATTTACCTAAATTGAGTAAATTAGTGTCACACAAAACCCTTGTGAATTAAGTGTCACTATCACCATTTTGCAGGTGACAAATATGACGGTCAGAAAGAGAGCAAATCAGTGTAGGTTGGCCAGCTAGTTATTTCTGATTGAACTTGAATTCGACTCTTCTGACCCTGCAGTTTTTTTGATTTTGTATTTCATTTTATTTCCTTGGTGTACCAAAGATCTGATTAGAATGTAATTGCTTTGTGTATGAAATGATTTATTGGATTAACTGGATTCAGCAGGATGCAAGCAGAAAACAACTATTTTTTCCTTTACACCCCTGTTCTGTTGATTCTCCTTCATCCATTCCTGACAATACCTTGGTAAATGCGTAGTCTTCCTGCCACATTCAGGTAAATTAGATCTCAATTCCAGATATAAAACATCCTTTACCTTCAAAGATTCTGCCTTTCATTCAGTTCAAAGGTTTTTCCTTCTCCATTTTGGGCTTGCCTCCAATAGGAAGGCTGCAGCTATAGCACAGAAGAGGGAATTTAACATTCAAAAAAAAATAGTTCCATGGCAAGTACATACTAAGTGTTAGAGATATTTCAGTGATCCAAATAGAGATTCTGCCCATAAGGAGCTTAAATTCAGTTTACATGTTATAGAAAATGGAAAAAGCTGAGCAGAGAGAACATAAGTACTCAGTATCGTGGTGGGAGAGTGTCAGGTTGCAGAAATAAATATGTTGGTGGGTAGGCCTTGTGGAGAAATGGATATTTGATAAAGCCTTGAATAATGTTAAAGAGTCGTCCATGCTAATATGTGGGTTGAGAGCCCTCTAGGCAGAGGAAATGGAGAGTGGGCCTAACACATTCAAAGCACAGTGAGGAGACCAGTGAAGGTAAAAGCAGAGTGAGTGAGGCGGAGAGTAGGAGACGTAAGGTCATAGAAACACAAAGAACCAGATCATGGTAAGTTCAAGTCTTCCCACAAGCAGAAGCTGAGATAGAGTTAGGAGTGCAAGAGTTTAACAGGGGCAACATCCTATGAATCAAAGAGGAAGAGGGAGCCCCATTTATTTGTTTTTGCTTTTATTCCTTTTGCCTTAGGAAACAGATCAAAAAATATTACTACGATTTTTGTCAAAGAATGTTCTGCCTATGTTGTTTTCTAGGAGTTTTATGATTTCAGGTTTTATATTTAGGTCTTTAATCCCTTTCGAGTTTATTCTTGTATATGGTATGAGGAAATGTTCTAATTTCATTCTTTTACATGTAGCTGTCCAGTTTTCCCAGCATAACTTATTGAAGGGACTGTTTTTCTCCATTGTGTATTCTTGTCTCTTTTGTTATAGATTAATTGGTCATAGGTACATGGGTTTATTTTCGGGCTGTCTATTCTGTTCCACTGATGTATGTGTCTGTTTTTGTGCCATTATGAGACTGTTTTGATTACCATAGCTTTGTAGTATAGCCTGAAGTCTGGGAGGGTGATACCTTCAACTTTGTTCTTTTATCTCAGTATTGCTTTGGCAATTCAGAGTCTCTTGTGGTTCCATAGGAATTTTAGGATTATTTGTTCTAGTTCAATGAAAAATGCCATGGTATTTCGATAGGGATTGCATTAAATCTGTAGACTGCTTTGGGCAGTATGGCCATTTTAACAATATTAATTCTTCCAATGCAAGAGCATGGGATATCTTTCCATTTCTTTATGCCATCTTCAATTTACTTCATCAGTATTTTATAAGCTTCCAGAGTATTTAACCTCCTTGGTTAAGTTTATTCCTAGGTATTTCACTCTTTTTGATGTTATTTTAAATGGAATTGTTTTTTACTTTCCCTTTCTGACACTTCATTATTAGTGTAGAAAAGCAACAAATTTTTGTATCTTAACCTTGTATTCTGGAATTTGCTAATTTCATTTATCAGAAGTAAGAGCAAAAATAAACAAGTGAGACCTAATTAAACTTAAAAGCTTTTACACAGCAAAAGAAACCATCAACAAAACAAAAAGACAACCTACAGAATAGAAGAAAATATTTGCAAATGATATGACCAACAAGGGGTTAATATCCAAAATATATAAACAGCTCATACACTTAATATAAAAAAAACTCAAACCAGCCCATCAAAAATTGGGTAGAAAACCTGACTAGACATTTTTCTAAAGAAAACATATAGATGGCTAACAGGCACATGAAAAGATGCATAACACTGCTGATTATTAGAGAAATGCAAATCAAAACAACAATGAGATATCACTTCACACCTGTCAGAATGGCTATCATCAGAAAGTCTACAATAACAAACATTGGTGAGGATGTGGAGAAAGGGAACCCTTGTACACTGTTGGTGGGAATGCAAGTTGGTGCAGCCACTATGGAAAACAGTGTGGAGGTTCCTCAAAAAACTAAAAATAGAACTACCATATGACCCAGCAATTCCACTCCTGGGTATATATCTGGAAAAAACAAAAACACTAATTTGAAAAGATACATGCACTCCAATGTTCATAGCAGCACTATTTACAAGAGCCAAAATATGGGAGCAACCCAAGTGTCCACCAACAGACAAATGGATAAAGAAGAGTGTGTGTGTATATACACACACACACACACAATGGACTATTACTCAGCCATAAAAAGGAATGAAATTCTGCTGTTTACAGCAATGTGGATGGTCCTAGAGAATATTATGCTTAGTAAAATAAGACAGAGAAGGACACTGTATCATTTATATGTGGAATCTAAACATTAATACAAACAAATACATGTAGCAAAACAGACTCACAGATGTAGAAAACAAACTAGTGGTTACCAGTGGGGAGAGGGAAGCGGGTAGGGGCACATTAGGAGTACAGGATTAAAAGATACAAACTACTATGTATAAAACAGATAAGCAACAAGAATATATGGTATAGCACAGGAAATTATAGCTGTTATCTTGTAATAACTTTTAGTGAAGTATAAACTGTAAAAATATTGAATCTATGCTGTACACCTGGAACTAATGTAATATTGTAAATCAATTATACTTCAATTTTAAAAAAAGGAAGAAGGGGGCAGAATTGGTTAGGGAAAGCCTTCAGACTGCAATGCAAATCTAATATCTGAAAGTCTGAGGAAAGGAGATAGAGTTGGGCAGGGACTACCTCACTGTGATTCATATTTAACATATTCTCAGCTAAACCCGTGTTTCAGAGCAAAGATGGCCTGTAAGAGGAGTCTTGCATTTGGCTGGCCTAGTTTCACACTATATGTACATCATTGGCTGGGGACTACCTGGGAAGGGTGTGGCCTCAAATGCTGCAGCAGATACTGAGGTCCTGCAGTTAGAAACTCTCAGCTAACTATACTTCAAGCAGCTGGATGTCAGGTTATTTTTTGAAAGGACATCTGAGCAGCGCACCTTCATGTCTGCTCCAAGCCTTTAGGCCATTTTATGGTTTTGATTTTTAGTCTAAGAGAAGTGGGTGTCTACGTAGAGGAATGCATGGTTTTGACTTAATTTTGAACAGAATCACTACGGCTGTGTCAAGAATAGACTGTAATGGGCAAGGGTAGAAGCAGGGAGGAGGTTAATGCAGTAATTCATGAGTTAATGCCCTGGACCAGGGCAGTGGTGGTAGAGGTGGTATGAAACGGTGATATTCTGGTTGCACAGTGTCACATAGCTGCTCACTGATGTGCTGGCTTCTTCAATACTTACCCTTGCTCTTCTATTCTGCTCCTCATCCCCAATCATTTTGTTGCCTCACATATTCTAGTGTTGAAGCTAAGGACAGAAGATACGTAGGGTCAGAAAATTTTTACTTGGCTATTGGCGTAGTAATAGTAGTAGTAATCTAGTATGTAATAGTAGTAATTAGTAAGTAATAAGTAGTAATCTAGTAGTAGTAGTAGTAATCTAGTATGGTAGGCTCTGTGGTGACAGTTATCAATGCTTATATTCTATATTTAGGGATTAAAAATTCTTGTTGTTCTTCTTCTTCTAAGATACAACTATTAGGTTCCTCTGACTATACTTTTCTAGTGGGGTCAAAAATCTCTGCTGTCTGGCTACTTATATTTTCCCCTCTGCTCTTATTTTCCTACAATCCACTCCATAACAGACTCACCCGAAGGAGGTTTTCTTGGATGGAGACCTTTCGGTATAACTCTGAGGGGTTTACGTATGTCCCACAGAAAACATGACTACTTGTCACCACAAACAAGACAGTACAGCTTTCTCCCTCTGGAGTTATCTCTCTTCCTCTTCCTTTTTTTATTCTTTTCATCAGTGAGTCATGTGCCAGGCTCTGAATTTTCAGCATTTCAAAAGATGCAGGCCAAAATCTTCAGATGGTTCTTTCGGAGAATTCTTCACTTAAGGGGATAAGGTGCTAAAATGGCCCCAGTTCTCTACTGTTCCTGTATTCACAGTTCTTGCAACATGATTTTGCAGCTCCTTTCATCAGAGGGTTGAGTCTACTTCTCCACCCTTAAATATGGATTTAATCTGGGCTGGTAAAAGCACTGTTGGGTCAGTCCCAGTGCTAGTACTCAAAAGACCTTGCATATTTCTACTCTCCCACTTGGGACCCCTATCACCTCTGCCATGTGAATAAGTATGGGCTAAACTGCTGGAAGATGAGAGGCCACATGGAATCCAGATGAACTATCTCAACTAGGTCAACTAGGTCTTCCACTAGGTCAGCCCTCTCTCATCCGATCAGACAGCTAAATGAAGAAGCATAAGTCCAGCCAAGATCAGGAGACTGCCCAGTGGAATGCCACCCCAGTAGTTGAGCCACATAATTACAAGCTAAATCAATGGTTGTTATTTTAAGCCACTAAATTTTGTGGTGACTAGTTATGTGGCAAAAAAATAATTGGTATGCTTGGATTCAGTTAAGGAAAGTAACCCCACCATACTATGAAGTTAAAAAAAACCAGACACTTCACTCTAAAATTACTCTTCTTTCTAAAGAAATATTCACTTTTCTAATCAATATTCAAGTCTTTCTTTATCTACCTTCAAGGTCAGTGATAACCTAAATGTCACTAACCTGATTTTTAGTGGTTATCACTTAAATTCTCTAAGGGTGGTGTGATGTTTCCTTCTAGAATGTTCGGGCATTAAATAAGCATTCTCGGTATTGGAGATTCAGCCAAAAGTGAAAATAAAAAGGAAAGTCTTATTTCAGCAACTTTTTAAAAGTGCAAGGATCATGTACACTTCAGCCATCAAGAGGTGGGATAGATTACTGGTGACATGTATGGACTTCAAAGTCCTAGTTAGAAACTGAAACCCCACTTATTTGATGACCTGGACAAGTTAGTTAACTTCTTTGATGCGCAGTTTCCACATGGTAAACTTGGAATAAAATAGTATCTATGTCATACGTTGTATGGATCAAATGAGAATACCTAAAACACTTAAAATCATATTTGGATTAGCGTATGCACTCAATGAAAAGTAGATATCATTAGTATCGTGTTTCACTTAGCACAGTGAAGGGTATGACAAGGGTACAATGAAAATATATTGAAAGATCCAGATGTCTGGAATTATGCAAATCCATGTAGCTATGTAATTCTATGTGTCTGTATACCTACTATGCTATTTTCATTTGCAGTCATGAGTAATTTGGGGCATCTATGACTGGTATATGGCTTTAGAATCATTTAATATAAAAGATAAAATAACAAATGCAGCCAAGTTTATAAGAAATTATTTATGTCACTTGAAATATGATTCCATCAGCTGTACCAATCTTGAGGCTCTGAGTCCTAGTTTTAAATTCTGCAAATGACTGACTGAAAGCCTCCACCAGTAATTAAAATTTTTCCATTATATCTTCTTTTCATTTACCAAAGTGATTATATATAAAAAATCAACTTTGTGGTCATAAACTTTAATATATTAAAATATGGTAAATGAAGATTGTTAGCATCCTTATCCCTATTTATACTTGTTAGCTTGTGTTTTTGTTATGAATTATATTAATTGAATATATTAGGCTTCCTACAGGTTGATGTAATATTGATGCTGTTCTACATCACAATTTTCAGTTAATGATGCCTGCCCTCCAAAGTGATAGAAGTAATTATTTTGATGGTTACTCAAGCCAGTGTCCATAATGATAGAGGGTACGTTAATGACTAGAGACACAGTTATGAATAATTGAATATTACTGGTGAATATCTCAGTGGTTTTAAAACATTTCTATCAGCTATCTCATAAAATGATCCCTGCAACTACTGAATTAACAACTCAAATTTAAAAATCATATAAAAGCTCTCTCATTAAAATAACTTGTGATTAGCCAAGTGTTTACTCATCCATTGTCAAGAGCTGATAAGATGCAAAAGAAATCATTTTTCAGTTACAACTCTGTCACCTACATGTCTTTATCACAGTTAGAAAAGCATGACAAGAATGGCAGACGTTCTTTTTTCACAAAGCTTTTTTCCAGTGTGAACACTGAATGCCTCTGGTCATTATTTTCCCCACAAGAATGCATTAACATAATTTCGAGTCTTAATACTGTAGATGTGTGACAGAACCAGTGTTATCCTTGGCAGCATCTTATCATCGATTAGTCTCAGAGCTGGGTAAATGCTTCAGCAAAACATAAAAGGCACAACTGTTCAAACAAAACTTGCAAAGCTGTTAAGTGTTTCTACGTATTTCTGCAAGACCTTTTTTGGTTTAAATTTTGTTGAGATACAGGTTAAAACTCTTGTTATTTTGGCACTCGTTTAGATTCCTGTTCAGAGGAACTGTCTCTGTGTGCTGAGGCTTTGATATACTGTGAAAATTTATGCCATCACGGTAGCACATTAGAAAACATGTGGACTGTTGTCTCACCAAACTGACGAACTGCTTCTATAGCACTTCATATTGGTTCTCTTCCAGGCCCCAGTGGCAGAGCTTAATCCATCAATACAGAGTTCATTCCATTGTCAAAAGACTCTCACCAATAGGATTGGGTTTTTTGTTTGTTTATTTAACTTACCAAGAATATGTCACTCTCTAATATCCACTTACTGAAAATATCATCTGCCTCCTGAAACTACACCCAGAAGAAATTACATTTTGATGTCCTTCAGATATTTGAAGGCAACCATCACATTTCTTTGAATCTTTTCTTTTTCAGGATCTATTTTACTTTTTTTTTTTTTCATTCCTTAGTGTAGTGTGTATAACCTTAGTGGGCAAAAATGTAATATCCTTTATTCTTCTTTAACTGCACTAAGTTTCTATCAGATACTCCCCTTCTACCAAGAAGCAGAGACTTTATCTCAACCAATTCAGCATTCCCACCAGTTTCTCTACGTTCTAAGGGTCATAAGTATTGTGAAGACCCCACACTGATGCCCAATAATACATTTTATTTCTGTAGAGCATTTGGTTCATGAATGTCAATGCTATATCCTCTTCATCTCAACTGCACATGGCCTTCAAGTCCCTTGGATTTTCTGAGGCACATTCACTCTGGTAGAAGAAAGTATAATATTTCATCTTCCATGAATCCTTCTCATAAAACATGTACTCTATAATTCTATCCCAAACCCATTTGCTTAAACTCTCAAGTATATATCTTTTATCCTTGAACTATATAAGCAATAGGAAAATTTTGGATTCTTGCTACTTTCCTGGACTCAACCTGCAAAGGAGGGATAGAGGTCCCTATGTCTGGATTCCCCAAACTTCTTCAGTAGGTGCAACACGTCTTCTCTTTATGTCCGTCTCCTCCTCTCAGCCATAGTTTTTTAACGTAGGGTAAGTGCAATATCTTGATATTTTATTGCTGCTTACAAATCTATATTCTCTTGTATCTAAAGAATTATGTTTTCAGATTATCTGCTATATTAACACTCTCTTGCTTTAATAGAAATATCTAAGTGTAGTCTACTTTGATGAATGACTAGAACCTCCAGAGCAAATACCAGGAATTAATTTCAAGCTTAATCAACTTATTACATCTACTTCTGAGCCTATAACTACATAAAGTAACATTATACCTGTTATTTTCTCCAGGTATTTATTTTATAGCATTTCCGGCAATGGAACTAGTCTGTTAGTTTTCCCTGTTCCCTCAATTTTCCCTGAGTCAGTTTCCTTTAAATTTTAGTTTGAACTTCTCTTTATGAGTACATGTCAAGTAGTACTTTCAATTCTCCAGAGGACCTCTTAGATTCTTGCCAAGAGTCTGTCCATCATTGCTCTATAATATATCTTGGTTTAGAAACCAAAATCCTGTCTTTTCATGTCATCAATATAACCATCTGTTTCCCTCTCATGTTTTCTTCACTTTTAATGCCATGACTTTCAATTTTATTCCCCCAGTTTTTAGTGTGATACACAGAATATCTACATTCATTCAAATGAATCAGTTCAAATCAAAGCATTCATTCATTCATACATTTTTATATTCTTGTGTCTATTACATTGGAGAGGCTTGATAACCACCAAGATAACACCTCTGAAACAAATAATTGAACATATAATTCTATTGACTGAGTGCTATGATTAAATTTATAAAGACTGAGGTGGTGAGTGGTATCAAGGGAAAGAATCTTGAAGGAGTTTGTAGCTTAGCAAAATTTGGGAACAGATAAAAATCTTTAGGCAACCATCAGGTAAGAATTACTGCAGTGAAACGTTCAAGATAGGGGGAGCAAGATGAGTAAACGCACAATTGCTTCTAGAAAAAAATAAGTTCGTCTTTGTTAACAAAGAGAAGATTTTAAAGTGAAAGTTATAAAAACTGGGGACTAGATCATAAACGTCTTTGTAGGCTGTTCTATGGTATTTGTATTTATTGTGAAGATTAGAGAGTCCTTTGAGGGATTATTAATAATGGGATATTGAGTGTCCATTATGTGTTATCTTACATACTTTTCACAGGTGTGATACGAAGGAAACGATGTTCAGCAAGGTTAGGAAACTTGTTTCAAAACCAGATGGTTCTTCCGTTATGTCTCTTTGACAATGTCTAAATAAAATAGCAAGAAGAGGAATGGAAAGGTGGGCACTGTTTCAAGAAATATAAAGTCAGTAAAATGACAGGGTGCTGTGGCTGAGTAACTGAAGTTAAGGGAGTTAGAATAATAAATAATGGTGACAAGTGACTGATTCTAGTGATGGAGTAGGTGGGCATAGTCTTGATTAGGCAGGGAATTCAGGAGTATTCCTGATGGAGAAGGTAAATTATGTTTCAGACATTTGAGTTTGAAATCCCTGAGAGCTATCTGAACAGAGATGTAAATTAAGAAGCTGGCTATATGGTTTGTTGTCCAGGAATTTAAATCTAGGGTAAAAATACAGATTTAGAAGAATAGGCCCTAACTGATGATATGAGAGTTAAAAGAACTCATAAAAGTTTTTAATGTGAGAACAGGAGATAGAGAGAGAATTACAGACCCCAAGAAAAACTAGAATGTAAAGGATGGGTCCAAAAATGTAAGCCTGGAAAGAGACCAAGAAGAAGCAACACGAGAGAGAGAGGACTAAAAACAAGTGATATTCTTGTTAGGGAAACACAGAGGTGAACAGATACTGCTGAATGATTAGGGCAAAAAAGGACTAAAATGTGTCAGTGCATTGTGCAATAAAGAGGCAAGTTGTTATTGTTATGACAGCAGGTTCTGTGGAGTGGTTGGGGACAGAAGGAAAATTTCAATACCTTGAGAAATGACCACCAGGAAAACCTCTTCTATTATAGTCTCTGGGGATGAAGACCCTGGACTTGTGCAATGTCCCAGCTCAGGTTTGAGAGGTGAGTGATGTCTGAGAAAATGAGAAGAATGAGCGTATATCACTCAGAGGAAACCTGGTTGTATCGAAGAGAAGGGAATTGAATGTTTGCTTTGCATTTAAGTATGGGAGAGACTTGAGGACTTTTCTAGCCCAAGAAAGAGGAGTCAGCAGGGGGCGAATGGTTGTATACATATGTGAATGAGGAAATATTTGATTGAGTGAGGTTGCTGAGGAAAAGTGATGTGGGATCAAGAAACAGAATTAGAAAGCCTGACAGGCCTTTCTTGGCTTACTTCCACATTTTAGATACATTCAAACTCTAGGAATGAACTGTCCAATATGGTAGCCATTGGTCCCATGTGGCTCTTGAGCATCTGAAAAGTGACTAGTCCCAATTGAGATGTACTGTGATTATAAAAATACACACTAGACTTCAAAGATTTAGTATATAAAAAAGAATTTAAAATATCTGTTTAATAATTTTTATATTGAATAAATATTGAAGTGAGATTATTTTAGATAGTGTTAAATAAAATGTATTATTGACATAAATTTTACCTGTTTCTTTTTAATGTGCTGTTAGAAAATTTTAAATTGCATATGTGGCTCGCAATAAATTTCTTTTGGACAGTGCTGCTCTAGGAAGACCCTGCACCTCCAGTTAGCACCTGTGACTATCCTTTTACACAAAGCATGGACCCAGCAAGCAAGCAAAACATATATTACTCCAAAGACTAGGCCCAGAATTCCTCTTGTCAGTCCTTGTTTTTGTCTTGTGAGTACTTCCTCAGAAGGTCAGTCTTAACATACAAAGGTCAGGATAGAGGCCTCTTGTATAATTTAAATCTTCTATAGCATGTAGTTCCTTCTCTTTGTCACATGTCATATTCTCTTACTGGTTCTAGTTTTCTTTTGCTCCTGAGCAATTATTTTTGTTGCTGTCGGTATGACCTCCTTCATTTTTGTCCTTCCTTGGGGTCCTCATCTTTACTAATAATTTGCTCAAGCTCTTTCCTTTCCTCTCTAGTAAAGAGATGGGTCTTTTTTAGAGCAAAGATAATTTGTCCCAGGCTCAAGTAGGAAGACAAATGCATTCGACTTTATAAGTGATTAGATTAGAATTTTTAAAGGTCTTAGGTCCCAGGTTGGTCCACCTTCCTTGGCCCGTCACCATGAAAATGTCCCCTGTAAACTGCTAGGATAAGTGTCCCTTTTGCTATACCTGTTAGTCCTTGAGCCTGTGATCAAGATACTCCTGGCAATTCTTATTTGTCGTCTGTTGACATAGTGTTCTCTTCCACCCTGCTGCCCCCACGCATAGGCCCTAACACCCCTTGCAGACTTGCTGAGTGTTAGGAATTACCAATCATTTTTACCAGCTGGGCATCATTCTCCTCCAGAAAACATAAATACAAACTGTTGACCCAAATATTCTAAATTTCTCCCTTATCACTCCTTGTCCCTTGCTGGGCCTGTTAACTGAGGTCTGGTATTGAAAAATGCTGGATTTTATCTTGTCTACTGAAAAGCCAATGAAAGTTACGAAGATTACAAGGATATCTATATCTTTACTTCCATCACCACAGCACTCTATGTTGTATCAGTCCTGAGACTCAGTCTCAGTGCTAATTCAAAGATTTTACACATATACTCAACATCCTTTCCAGGCTCTATAAAGAGGTTAAAAATTAGGTGTAAGTTTTGGCAAAAGTAGTTTTAAACTTGTGTGAAATAATTCACTTATTATAATGAAATTTTAATTAGAAACCCTCCCTAGTTCCTCTATCACTCAATGCACGTGTTAACAATTCTCAGCCATCAAAGACGAATGATGTGTTTATTTTATTATCACTAACTGGAAGACAATATGTAGCTTTAGTTAAATTTCCTCACAAAAAATTATTCTGTTGCTCCCTCTGTTTTCCTCCAGAGTTCTCCTTTATTAAATGATATTTCATTGCCAATATCCAGCTTCTATAGTTTTCTGACATGTTCTGAAATAGAGGGGCATTTGTCTAAATGATTCTTTGCTTGTCTTATAGAATAGAAAGAAAACTTGAGGAAAACAACATTTTCCTTTCAGCTAGTTTTTAATTAGAAAGCCTTTTAGGATAGCAATTTTTCTCCTAACTAAAATTTACTGTTGTGCAATTACACAGATTTCAGTTCCAGATTGTTTATGCTCTTCACTCATTTAAAAATTGATAAAAATCTATAGTGGAAATATAAAAGTTAATAATTTTCAAGACAGTCTGATTTTTACTGGTAAATGCAATAATACATATAAATTTGAAAATCCCAGAGTTTAGCAATAATTTTTCTTTTTTAATTCATATATAATTGACACATAAAATTGTGTTACTTTAAGGTGTAGATCTGACCCGTTTATATGTTGCAATCTGAGTACCACTGTAGCTGTAGCTAACACCTCTATCATGTCACGTATTATTATTTCTTTGTTGTGGTGAGAACATTTAAGATCTAGTCTCTTAGCAACTTCAAATTATATAATACAGTATTGGTGACTGTAATCACTATGCTGTGCATTAGATCTCCAGAAATTATTCATCTTCTAATTGCAAGTTTGTTTTTGTTTATCCACATGTTCAACAAATTACACTCCACCTTTCTGGAGAGATCTGGTTATTCAGCTGTGAATGATTTCAGTTTTCAGACACTCTTTCTGCCTGTCATATTTTCATAGAAAACCAATATACATGTTCCACAAACTGGGAATGCTCTATAATGCATTACCTATTGGCTGCCAACTGCAAAGAATGAAAAAAGTGAAAATAGATTCTTTTAAACTTTTTATTTTATATTAGAGTATAGTTGATTAACAATGTTGTGATAGTTTCAGGTGTAGAGAGCAAAGTGATTCATTTATACATATACATATATCTATTCTTTTTCAAATTCTTTTCCCATTTAGGTTGTTACAGAATATTCAGCAGAGTTCCCTGTGCTATATAGTAGTCCTTGTTGGTTATCCATTTTAAATATAGTAGTGTGTACATGTCAATCCCAAACTCCCTAACTCTCCCTTCCCCCCACTCTGCCTCCCCCCAATCCCCGTAACCATAAGTTCGTTCTCCAAGTCTGTGAGTCTGTTTGTTTTGTAAATAAAATATATTAATGCTATTAAGAATGAATCAACAAATTATTCTTCAGTAGCTGCCTTTCAAGTGGAAATTGCCTCAAATGACTTTCTTACAAAAAGGCCATTGCCCCTCTCTTCTGTAGCAAGCTGTGGTCAGAGTTATCACTAATTCCATTCTACTGCTAACACTGGCACATAGATTCCTGAGGGCTGCTGTGCTGCACTGTGCATAAAACATCCTTTGTCATTCCTGATCAACAACTATAAAGAAAAATGTAAGCAAGATTTTTATACTGTTATGGTCAGAGAAGACATGGGTAGGACAAGGAGAAATTCTGTAGTGCCCATTGTTATTAAGTGATGATTATGCCTGCGCCTGTTCTGGGAATCATAATATTGTGGTCACCTTCCACTGAGAAAAGAGGGGATTCAGCTCAGTTGCCACAGAAAGTACAAAGGGATGATAAGGCTTTCAGAAGAAAATTCTTAATTGTTACAGAATGATTTATTTCCAGCCAAAATTAACTGCTGCACATGACTCAGAAATACCAAAAAAAAAAAAAAAAAAAATTCAGACATCAACAAGGCTATCTGGTTTATGTAACAAAGGAAATCTACTGGAAACATCCATAATTTCTTGGCCCATAGACAATTCTCTAAGCCTCCCTTTGCCACCTAATGCCAAGAGTAGCATATTTTCCCATTCCTTGTTTCTGAGACGTTGGATATTAAGAGGAGGATAAATGTAAGTTTATTTATTTTTCAGAATTTCAGCCAAAGCCAAGAAGAATAAAATAGGTTCCAATTATTCCAGACCTCATGGCAAGGTGCTTCAATAGCAAAGTGCACCAAGCTAGGAGCGTGTGAAATGAGTTCTATCAGTATTGACTCATCAACCACCTCAAGGCTAAGCCAGCAGAAGACTAGAGATTTATTAGAACATTCAAGAGTGTAAGAAGAATTTCTTTGGAGAGAAGTGTGCTATATATTCTAAGCCCTTCCACATGGGGTGAGAGGAAGAGAGTGCTTCCCCAGCACTGCACATCTAGTGAGAGAAACTTAGCAAAAGCTTAACAGGTGTAGCAGATGCAGTGAGCATCCTGCTCATAGCCCCTTAACTGGGCTTATATGCTCAGCCCCTGACTGAGGATGCTTGCAGCCAACGGTAACTGGTGCAAAATGTGTGCACCCTTGCTTTACATTGGGACCAATTCTGTTCTTTCTCCAGAAACCCTCATGGGATCAGCTGTAGGGAGACTTCAGCTAAAACCATGTCTTTTCATACACTATCCTGCTTCTCTCACTCCCTTTCTTCTGAAAGACTGCCTCAATAAATTAAATGTTCTCATATCCCCACCTCAAGCTTTGCTTTAAGGAAACTGACCTAAGAAAACAGATATCTGCAGCTTGTGGGATATAGGGTCTGGTACTGCTTCAGACCTAGAAGAGTCTAAATATGTGGGACTGTGGCCCATAGCCAGCTGCACCACCTTGGACAGCAGGGAAGTGAGTCATAAGCAGACCCTATAAAAGCGAACCAGCTACAAGCTGTCTTGAATAGAACCTTGCCTGACCAGGCCTTTTTTCAAGGAGTGAAGCAACATCTCAGGTGTCCAGAAGCATTAAAGGACTAGATACACATAGTCTCACATTGTCACTGAAGATAGTTATCCCTAAGGGACCCATAACAAGATCCTTTATGAGAAACAAATGGGATTTAAAATCTGTTACACCCAGAGGGCAGTACTGTGAGGTTATGATTCAGGCACTAATGTTTATTTTATGACTATTGTTTCTCCATTTTCTGCCTGCTCCAATACTGGTGGGCCTACATCAGCAGCTACTGAGGGGAAGGAGGTAGAGTGAAGAAATAGGGGAGAAATGCTCCGTGATCCTCCTCCTTCACTGCAGGCTTCTAGACCCAAGGCAGTCTAAGCTGAGTAAATAAAAACATTTTATATTGGACGAGAGTGTGAAGATTTGGTATTAGATTAGACTAGATATTTTACTACTTGAGAGTTAGTGGGAAAGCCATGGAAACCTTGAAATTCATACAAAAGTCAAAGGGAAACAGACCCACTCAGAATAAAGTTACCTTCTGCTTGTACCTGACAGATTCCAGCTTGTTCATGAAACCCATGGCTTACCTCTCTATATATATTCCAAATATCAATAAAGCCCCTCTGCTCCTTGCTATCTAGTGAATTACCTTGAACCCATTTATCCTGCTACCTGGGTATATCAAAGTCTTTCCCACGATTTCCTTAGATTCCCAGGAAGATGTCTGTTCTCATGGTCACATTTGTCTCTGGCAAACTCTGTTTAGCTTACATCAGCATTTCCTTTCCAAGTATCTTCAACAAAGTAACTCAATGTCCAAAAGGTCTAATGGAAATTTCTGTATATTGCCCAGGATATGATCTCTTTCCTTTGATGAAGAGCTTAATTCCCATCTACTAACTTTCCTAGCGTTTCTGGAAGCTAAAGTATGGGCAGTCATGAAGTATAGGTTTTCCCAGTCAATTGTGTATGAGCCAGTGGCACGAAGAAGCAGAGGCAGAGGAGAACTCATTTTACGAGTGGTGGTAGTAACAGCCAACTATAGGCCCAGCAGTGTCCAGTGTCCTCAACCAGAGGTGACAGCCACATGCATGAAGCATCCTTTGGTGGTCTGCGGAAGCAGCAATCGACAGGCCAGATTCTGTGCTGTGGTTTGGCTGTGATTCTGTGTTCGATTTCCATTCCTTTCTGCCTGTTTTCTGAGCCAGTTTCTTCAGACTTCCCAGAGATTCTGTAAACTACCACCAAATGTTTCAAGAATATCTTTTTCTACCTAACTTACCCATAGTCAATTTTGCTTGCTTTAATACAAATCTTAATTAAAAACACAAGAATTGAAATATAAGTTAATAATGTGTTAGGGTCATGGAGAGGATCACACTGCAGAATGAAAGGCTTTTTACAACCTCATTTTGTTCTCTCTGGGTTATTTATTTTTCCCTCCTCCTATCCATTTACTCTCCCCCTTCCCCTCTTCTTCAAGAGACTCAAATACCATATCTTCCTTTTATTAGGAAGAATTCAACTCATTTCAGATCCTTGCTCAATCCTAAAAGGTGCTCACCTTTATAAAGGGAGTTCCAGTCAACTGGACCCATACACTTTCAAGGCAGTCGAGGTTATAAAAATTGTAAATAACTGAACAAATAAGGGTTTGTTTATTTGAGAATTATGATATATATACATATATATCTCACATTTGTCTACATTTCAGATAATTATTTCAAATCTAAGTTGTATTTATTACCATTATTTACAGTCTATATTAGAAGACTAGGTCTAATGTGATTCAAAATTATAAAGCATATAGTGATTATCATGGTATATTTAGATTTATTTCAGCCAGTGTTCAGATAAACCAATTTAATTACTTAAATTTGGGAGAGTAATTTGAAAATCTACAAACAAGTGTACTTTACATGATCTTTACATGATACACTGAGGCACTTATAGCCTAAGGATTACTATGAGAATTAAATGAACTATCTGGTAAAAATACCTAACATTTATTGGAAGCTTACTGTGTACAACATGCTTTTCTAACTGCTCAACATGTATTAATTCAGAGGATTTTTTTTTCTAACAGGTTGTATTTACTTGGTACATTTTAAAACAATGGTTATACTGGTCATACGTATTAGAAACTATAAAAAAAGTTAAGAAAAATGTACATCATACATTTATATATGTATTTTTTACACAGAAGTAAAAAAGCTTATTATAAAAAAATCAATACAAAGGGGTTTTTAATATACAGATTAAGAAAGAATTATGCTTCAGGCAGTTTAATTTGTTAATGTGAGCAAATAGCTTGGGGATTCAGAAAATAGCTTGGGGATCCTGTAAAGTAAGCAGTATTATTACTCCCATTTTATAGATGAGAAAACTAAGGCACTACATCAAGCTCCTATGTCTGGAAAGTTGCAGAGCCAGATTTCAAACCCAGGGAGTCTGGCTCAGGATTTCAGGCTTAGCCCTGGGGCAGTGGTGCCTTAAAGTGAATGATACTAGTACCATACAGGAAATAGAGTAAGTACATGAAAACGGTCAGTTTTCCTTATTCTTTTTTCTCCTTTAGGACAAAATTTTACAATATCAAATATACCATTTGGCATAAATTATGCAACCTTAAAGTACCACTAACTTTCCCAAGCCTAGAATATAATGATAAAAGCAATGTGACACCAGTACAAATGTTAGATGTGTTTCAAATGTTTGTAACCTCCAAGATTCTAAGCTTTAACTATTGGCCTGACCTCCTTAAATCAATACTATAGACAGTAGGTTCCATTTCTCTATCATTCACTACATTTTAGCTTAGAATTATATAGCCTCTTCTTCCACAGTTACATTGGAACGCTTATGATATTTTAGCCATTTTGAGTGGGTTCTTTTCTTCCTCAACCTCAAAATATCATTTTTACCCTTGTAGCTTCCTTCTAGATTCACTCCCTTCCCTTTGCTTTCATATAACCATATGCTCCCAAATCATCTAGCTCATTCAGTACTCCTCTCCTTTGTCTTATGTGCTTGCTTTTTGTACTCTTTTCATTCCCTGAACATCCTTAAAAGCTTGGCCATTGGACCCGTACAGTTCTTGTTCTACACTAGCCCCTTCTGCCAGCTCAAGTCCATGGTCTCCTCTATCATTCTCACACTATTTCCTCACCATAAACATCTTCAGCCATTATTGTAATCCAGTTATGTTTACAGTAAAAATTGCCCAAGGACACACAGCTAGAAAGGCACAGACTGGAGAATTGAACTCATTCCTATCTTCCTTCTCAGTCTATGGTCTTAACCTGTATATCTTATTAATTTACGATTTGACTTACAGGACATCTCCACTGGGATAATCTGCAGTCACTTTAAATTTAACAAATTTGTCCTTCCTTGATATTTTTCTTATCTATTTTAATAAAATTCCCTTCTCTTCTTTGCCTTTTCCCTTAATGTGCAAAATATATTTTTATACTCTCCATATTTTCTCCTGTGACAATCCTTTTAATTTGTCACTGTCCCCACTTGCTAGCTCAAGCCTAAGGTAAAAAACGTGGTTATTTACTTATCCTTGCACCTGTATTTATTCACAGTACTATTAAGTGCTCTTTTTTAAAGAAATTAAATTTTAATTATTTTTTATTGAGATATAATTGACAGCTGACATTGTGTCGGTTTAAGGTACACAATGTATTGATGTGATACATCTATATATTGCAGTGTTAGCCAACACCTCTACCAGTTCACATAATTATCATTTCTTTTTTGTGGTGAGACCAATTAAGATCCAGTCTCTTAGCAACTTTGAAGTTTATAATACAGTACTGTTGACTATAACCACTATTGCCTGGTATACAGTTGAACCTGGAACAATACAGGTTTGAATTGTGAGGGTCCACTTATACACAGATTTTTTTCAGTAAATATGTTTACAATCAACGGTTGGTTAAATCTGTGGATGTGGAATCTGCTGAAAAGGAGGGCTGACCCTGGGACTAGAGAACAGTAGATTTTGGTATCTGCAGCTGGTTCTGGAACCAATCCCCCTTGGATACTGAGGGATGATGACTGTATATATACAATGGAATATTATCCAGCTATGAGAAAGGAGGAAATCCTGCCATTTTTGAAAACATAGATGACCTTGAGGGCATTATGCTAACTAAGTGAGGTAAGTCAAAGAAAGACAAATACTGTATGATATCACTTATATGTAGAATCTAAAAAAGCTGAACTCATAAAAACAGAGAGTAGAATGGTGGTTACCTGGAGCTGGGGAGTGCGGAGATGTTGTTTAAGGGTACAAACTTGCAACTACGTTCGCAAAGTTCTGGAGTGCTTGGTTCTTCAAACACAACTTTCTTGATGTCACACTTTTTTCTCAAGAATTTATTATCTATTAGTTTTATGCCCAATTTCATAGCTGTATATTTAAAGTCTTTCCTTAATTAAGTCTGTTTTACAGGTATCCCCTGCTTTTTGAAAGTTTGCTTTACACTACTTCACTTTTACAAAAGACCTACATTAATACCTGTTTTTGCTAATTGAAAGAAATCTGAAGAGGATTTTCGCTTTTATGAAAAAAGGCAGAAAGTGAAAATAGTGTTCAGCATTTGTTTAGCAGCTATCAGTTATAGAAGCAGCACACACCCCAAGCAGTGAGAGTGGTACTGCCAAGCTTCTTCCCCAGGAATGACTCTCAGCATCTCAGCATCAAGCTGCCATAGCTTTGAACTGTATCTGTGAGCATCTGTGATTTATTTCAGTTTATTTTGTGCATCTGTTAGCAAGATGTGTCCTAAGGTAATTACTTCTTCACTTTATGCCATTTCAGCTTACGAATGGTTTCATAGGATCTCTCTGCTTTTGGAGAGTGTGGGAAATCTGTATTTAACCAAAGTTCTTGGGATAACTCCAACATGGATCCTCCACAAAATTAAGCCAATTTTTTTCATCCTTTTCACATCCAAGCTCACTTCTGTTTCTTTGACTTGTCTGAAGTCTAAACTTTATCCATGTTTATCTTTAATAAAATCATCTTTTCCTCTTCTGATATCCTACATACCTGATTAAAAATTGATTTGTGTTATTCTCTTTTTTCTTCCACAGAAATATAAATACAGATTGAAAGTGAGGCAAGAGTTAGAAGAAACTTAGAAACTGCATGACCTTAGGGATCATGTAGTTATTCTGCTTAATTTTATAGATAAGGAAATGTGGTTAAGAGAGGTTCTTTTAAATCCTGGATCCTCAGCGGTACATGATGCCCTCTCTTTGGCATTTATTACAGAGGATTTGGTCTCAGAAGATGCTTAGTAAGATGTGTTGCATTTATTTTTATTTAGAAATGGGAAGAATGTCCTGGTAAAATTTAATTTTCACTGGGACTACTTAGGCAAACTCATTTCAAACCAGCCTCTGGGAACTTTAAAACAACAGAGTAATGACTCATTAATCTACCTTCCAGATCTTGCTAATATAAAATTTATGACTTTGGCAAATAGCTTTCAATACCAGTGATACCATCTGTTACTCTTTCTGGTTGAATCTTTCAACATTGTACGTCCCCAGAAGGGAATATGAACCCAAGTAATACACCAATCAGAACATAAGCTAGGGTCTGAATGAAAAAAGGGAAAAGAGTTTATTAAATGAAAATCATTATGAATATCTATAATAAATATTATAGTTTCATTTTAGCAAATTAATTTACAAAGCCTTGGTAGTATATAACGTATCTTCACTGTTCACATACTCCAGTGTTTGATTTCCAAATCACTTTTTCTGAAATGCACACTCCTTAAATAAATACTATTCAGGACCAACACTAGGTAAAGGCAGACCTAATTTCTATTTGCTTGTGCTCATATAAAAGATAAGCTTCTCTGTTGATAAAGTTTTATTCATAATTTCAGAATTATTATATCTCTTACATCTTCCAGGATGCTCATTAGGTAAACCTGGTATATTTTCTACATGCCTTGTTATATTACTCATTTGTGTCGTAGATAGTTTCAAATATGTCTGAAATATACATTTCTTGAGATCAGGAACTATGACTTATTCAACTTCCTTATACATTAGCAGGTAGTCAATAATTATGACTTTTTTCTTCATTGAATTTGTGGCAAATCAGTGGCCACACATACAATATAATACATATAATCTTTACTGTACCACAGAACGTAAGACTTTCCTGTATTCTTTATGTTCTCTTCTCTCTTCTGCATTCTCTGTTTGTTTTTATACCAATATTATCCTTTGTTAATTACTGATGTTTTAAAGTCCATCTTGAAGTCTAGTAATATATGTCCTCTGACTTGTTCTTCAGGACTGTCTTGCCTAATTTAGGTTTTTGCACTTCCGTATACATTTTGGAATCAAGATATGAATTTTTATAGAACGGGCTGCTGTGATTTTGTTTTGATTGTATTGTCTTGACAGTGAGAATGTAGTGATCAATGTTAGAACAATAGACATCTTAAGAATATTGAGTCTTCCAATCCATAAACAAGGTGCAACTCTTCCTTAATTGTCTCCTTTTATGTCACTCCACAGTGTCTTATACTTATGTGTAGGGAAGTCTTTCACATTTTTTTTTTAAAGATTTATATCTTGACCCTTGATTTTTTTGATGCTCTTATAAATAGTATTTTTTAATTTTAGTTTTCTGATCCTCTCTTTTTAGAATATAGTAATACCATTGAGTTTTGCATCTATTGACCATCCTAACATCTTATTAATTCAAATATTTTGTAGAATTTTGAGTTTTCTATGTATGTAATCATGTCATCGGAGAATAAAGACTGTTTTACTTTTTCCTTTCCAATATTTATACCTTTTTTAAATTACATTATTGCACGAACTAAGACTTCCAGTACAATGTTATAGAAATGACAACAGTGACATCCTTCTTTTGTGCCTGATCTCAAAGAAGTCTTTGAAATTTTATCATTAAATTTGGTGTTAGCTGTAGGTTTTGTATTTCTAGTTCTTCATGAACATTTATCAAATACTTGTTCTATATCTATTGAGATAATCAAATAGGTTTTTCTTCTTCCTTTCATCAATGTGGTAAGTTACTTGGTTGATTTTCAAGTGTTAATTTAGCCTTATGTTCCTGAGATAAACTTGAGATTCAATATGATAGTATTTGCTTATAATTTTTGCACCTATGCTTATGAGACACATTGGTCTGTAATCATTTCTCATATCTGTCTTAGGGTTTGGTATCACCTTCAGAGGTTGCCGCTTTCTCTGTTCTCTGAAAGACTGCAAAATATTGTTTTATATCTTGCTTAAATGTTTGTAAGCATTCATTAGTAATAAAATCTCAATTGATGTGTTCTGTTTGTAAAAAGGTTTTTTTTTTATTATCACGGATTCAGTTTCTTTAAAAGGTACATGATTATCCAGATTACCTACTTTTTCTTGTGTTAGTTTTAATAAATTTTTAAAGGATCTAAAACATTTTATCCCAGGTATCAAAATTATTGGTATAACTTTAAAAATAATATTCTATTATTAACTTTTTAATATTTATGACATCTGAATTGATATCCCAATTTTTCCTTCCTGATTTAATGACGTGCTTTTTCTATTTATCTTGATCAGTCTTTCTATAAGTTCATCACTTTCAAAAATTAAGCTTTTACCTTTTTGTTTGCTTTTTTTATACATTTATAAACTGTTTGATTGATTTCTGGTCAAAGCTTTATTGTTTCTTTCATCTGCTTTCATTGAGCTTAAATTGCTTTTGTTTTTTTAGCTTCCTGTGATGGAAACTTTCATCACTCTTTTAACAACATTTTCATTTCCTAACGTATGCTGAAATGTGTGCTTATTTCCTTCTGACACAGACACTCTATATCCACTAACAGAGTTCCATTATTCTTTCTCTGGACATCTTAAATCCATTCTTTTAGTCATAGCTCTGAATGATATTGGACAAGACACTTCACCCTTCCTAGGATGAGAAAGAGTGAAGTGAAGTAAGTGAAGGAGGAAGGGAAAAAATGAAAAAGATAGGAAAGATAGTTGGACTAGAACATTTCTAAAATTCATTCTGGTACTAAAATTTTGACTCTTTAAATAGCCTGAATGACTTTACTCCATGCTTTCCAATCATCTCTATATAAAAAATAAGCAGTCACTGTATGCTCAATGTAAACAAATGGCTTTTTACATCTGGAAAGGCCAGGTGAACTGCTCAAGGGCTGGACGAGAATGGCCAGGATGCCCTGGGAAGTATAATCACTGGTCCCTTTGGATGGGTCTTATCCCATAGGGGGTAAAATGTACGTATGCCTAAGGTATTAACCTGAAACTTTCTTATGTTAAATCTTATGTAGTCTGGGCAGAACATGTCTGACTCATATATTTTTCTTTTCACATAAATTCAAGGTTAAAGATTTATATGTCTATAGGGATTGTATATGTAAATGAATGAAATAGCCAGGTATAATAATTCTGATATTTCAATATTATTATTTTTAGTTTTTAATATTGCAGCTGAAACTTAACATTGATGTAGATGAGACAATGAGAAGTAGGACCTTAGGGAAAGTGGAGAGCATGTAACTTTCTGTTGAAAAAGGATGGCAGCTGCTCTGCTTGCGCGGATGGTTGCCATGCAGGAAGATGGGCTTAGGGTAGCAAGACGTTCCAATTTCTCAAGAAACTAAGATCTTGATATGATATTAACATTATTTTATTTCTGGAACATTTCAATAACTGTCCATTAAAATCTATGTTCTTTGATATGCACACTTGTCAGGCTAATAATTTCTTTTGGGGATCATAGATGAGAAAGAATTATATAGTCTTTTTTTATTAGTTCATTAATTAATTCAGCAAATAGGTACTGAATATTGATTAAATGTCAGACAACCATGCTGGGTACTGGGAATAAAACGGCAAACGAAACCAGACTCTGTTCCTGCTCTCCTGGCACTTTTAGTTGAGTAAGGGGTATGGGCAGTAATAAAATAATCATGTAAGAAATGTAACAATACCATTGTAAGAAGTACTGTGACAGGGCACTTAAGACAGGGAAGAGCTTCAACTCAATTCCTTAGACCTTAATATAGAGAAGAAATGATATATAGCACATCTTTTATGCCACCCAGCTTCGAGGAAAAAAGAGAATAAATAATTTACCTCCTTTTTAAGAGGTTTTAATGAAGAATACTCTTTATATGGAGTTTTACGTAACTCCCTTCAGGGATCATGAGAACCAATGGATATGTAGATTAAATTTGGGTTATCCAGAGGAAGGTTTTTCAGACAGCAACTATTGTTCTTTTCTTTTCTTCTCCATAATAGGGCCCTTAACATTCTCTACTTGCTTAGAAAACTTTACTCCCTGACTCTTTTATGCTCCAATTCTTCATAAGAATTTTCTGGGTCTGCCTCAGGAGAAAATGGAAGACTTTATAAAACATTCAGAGATCATGTGAGTAAATCAAATACACACAGGATCTAGATTTTAGCACTGAATGACTAACCTATCAGGAGAACCTCCCAATGACTCTCCCCTTGGGTGAAACCCAGGTACCTACTGTGTAGGGATTCCTTTTCATTTATGATTCTGATCCAATTAACCAGAAATATTTATGTTGGAATACCTAATATCTTGTATTGGCTCTTAATATGTATCAGATATTATTCTAAATATCTCATAAGCATTAGTTGATTTAATCCTCAAAAGACTTTTGAAAATAGATGCTACTATTATTTCCATTGTACAGATTAACAGACTAAGTGTGAGACAAATTTAGCAATTTAGCAAGATCAGATAGCTATTAAGTGCTCAGCCTGGCTTTGAATTCAGGCTTTTGACTCCTAATACTATCACTATTACTTTACTGCTCAGTATTACTTATCCTATCTTTTTATGTTTGTCCTGAAATCAAGTTTGATCCCTACCTATTTTTGATCCTATTCTCTGCTACCTAGAATACCACAGTAACTGGCTGATGTTTTACCAAGTAGTTTGAGGCCTCAGAGACCTAATTTTTATTTGGCAATGATCTAGGCAAAGAAGAAGGATTAGAGTTACATTAAAAAATTAGTGTTGCTCAGGGAGCTCTAAGATGTGTTCAGAATTTTAAAAGGACATGGGAAAAATAGGCTCCTTACCTTGAATAATAGAACTGCCTAGAATTGCAGTAACAGGATCACACAAAATACTTAGGTCCCATAGATCGGAGCTCTGGAGAGATTATAACAGCAGTAATAACCATTTTAGTTGTGTTGGGGCAAAAAGAAAGAAAGAAAAGGAAGTCAATGGAATAATATCAATAGATAGTAGAAAAGAAATTGAATAACTTTAAACTTTTTGGTTTTTTCTCTTTAGTCAAAAAGAATGAACTTCAGACTCTTAGAGGGAAAAGTAACCGGAGGTAGGAAAGAGATCTGAAAAGTCGTTGGTTGCTCTAAGGGAATTTATGTCTCCTCGTCACCCACATAAATTATACAGGAGAAATGAGATTTAAAATGGGACGTTTAAACATGCTAAAAGAGGAGAGATTAGTTGTTTTGTCCCCCATGGCTCCTGAGAATTGCTTCTTGTATTGTATTGATTCATCCTCCAGTCCTTGCTCTCCTAGGTTTTTTTGATCCAATTGAGGTAGGTGTATAAATTCTTTAGATGTCTTAACAGGCATTTGTGAGTGCAACCTCCAGGTGAATTTTTATACCTCTTTCTCAGTTTCAGTGGATAACATCAACCAGCTTAGCCCCTATGGCAGAATAAGATAAGCTTGAGTTTAGAAGTCAGAGGATCCAGCTCTCTCACTTATTCCCCAATAGAATGCACTACAAAAGTACCTTATTTACAGGTCTTTGGTGATAATTAAATGAGCTAATATATGTAAAAAGTGTTTTGACCTTATTTGCCTTCATCATTAAGAGAGTCTTTTACCATTTATTCACTTTAACCAAAATATTCCGGGAACCCAAATGAAATGCATAGGGAAACTCATATTTCATTTTTTTAAAAAATATATTTATTTATTTTATTTATTTATTTTTGGCTGCGTTGGGTCTTAGTCTCTGCGTGTGGGCTTTCTCTAGTTGCGGTGAGTGGGGGCTACTCTTCGTTGCGGTGCGCAGGTTTCTCATTGCAGTGGCTTCTCTTGTTGCAGAGCATGGGCTCTAGGCACGCAGGCTTCAGTAGTTGTGACACGTGGGCTCAGTATTTGTGGCTCGCGGGCTTAGTTGCTCTGCGGCATGTGGGATCTTCCCGGACCAGGGCTCGAACCCATGTTCCCTGCACTGGCAGGCGGATTCTTAACCACTGCGCCACCAGGGAAGCCCCCATATTTCATTTTAAATGAAGATTTCTAATGCCAATTTTTAGATTACATATACCAAATATACCAAAAAGCACTTTGCTTTGGACAAAAACACCCAGGGCATTGGACTTAAATTAAAATATACTTTAAACTGCAGCTCTGCCATTTAGTGTGTAACCTTAGGCAACTGAGGAACAAAGATAACAACAATACCAACACCATAGGAATAGTCGAAGAATCAAATATAATAATCCTATAAAATACTTGGCACAGTGGCTGGCCATAAATGTGGTTGGTTCAGTAAATGTAAGATATTATTATTGTTTATTATTATTATTTGTAAAAGCTGTGCTCCCTTGGCTTGGGTAATATAATCCTTTGTAGCAAAAGTCTCACTTTTGCTGAGATATGTTTGATAAGCCTCTTGCATGGTAGACATAAGCCTCAGGGCATGTAAGGAATTGTGCTCAGGCTCCAGAGGATAAGAGCTCTTTAGCAAAATACAGTAATTTGTAATGTAAAAGAAGGAAAAGGGAAAAAGAGACAGAGATGGAGGAGGGGGCAAGCAAGTTGGTAGAATGTTAAATATTGCACAATGTGACTTACCCCTTTTTATCTCCAAATCATCAGTCAACTCTCCATTGTTTATTGATGCTTTGTTTTTGTGTTTGTATGTGTGTGAGTGCATGTGTGTGTGTGCCCCAGAGAATATGAGGCTAAAAATAGTTGAGAAGTGTACAGCTGCCTTCTATGTGTTACATCCTCAGTGTTGATTCATGTTTCTTTTGATAGGAATGGTAGAATTCTAGCATTGGGTGAGGAAATCGGTGGTGAGAGGCTTGGCTACAAATTCTAGCTCATAATTGTTAAATAACCTTGGCCTTCCAGTTTAATTATCTTCAGGATCTTCATGTGTAAAACACCAGTAATTACAGTTAGCAGATGCTCGCAAAACCTATTGGGATTGCCCATCAAAATATCAATGGTTATATAACAATGTAACAGACATGCCACAGCTAACAACAACCAAGGCGTGAGAGGAATTGGATAAACTCCCTGGCATTTCGTGTAGGATCTTTAAAAGTGATAACCAAAGATTTTTAAGTCTTTCTCTCATGAAGAAGGCTATCATGGCTTTTCTGTACTCTCTGTTCAAATATATAAAACAAAGCAAAGACAAGTTTCACCTTATTTGTATATTTTTTCTTTCTTTTCACATCCACTCTCTTACCTGCCTATCTTCTCTGCCTCCACTTTACCTCTTTCTTCCTAGCAAATTACTTTGGCTTCTGTCCATATTAAATAAATTCATCAGTAATAAATTTGCTTTGCTCCTCTGGCATACATTGATTGAAAATCTGGTAGGTCAAAGGCCTGTGGGGGACACAAAGATGACTCAGACTTTGACTCTGTTTTTGAAGTAGACCTGTTGTTTTTGTCTGACAGCCCTTTCTCCTTGAGGGAGTCACCTTTCAGAATACAGAGTTGGCATATGACCATGGCTAGAGCCAAGGATATGCATATGAGCCAAGCAAGGTCAGACAGAGAGTCTTTTTCAGTGATTCACATGGAAAGAAAAATAAAGCATTTTCTACTGTGGTTGTTAAACTAAGATAATATGAACCTAGAGCTACCAACAGCCATCTTTCTGCCAAGTCGACTTCATGCAAAATGAATTCAAATGGAGAATTGCATTGTTAAAGTGCCCTCTCCTAGGATTCCCAAGAATATTGGGCAATAAATTCCCTTTTAGCTTAAGCTAGTTTGAATTGGCTTTTTGTCACTGGCAATCCAAACTGTCCTAATGAATATAGCCTTCAAGAGTTTATAGTCTAATAAGAGAATACAGATGGAGTGGCAAATTGTCCTGAGGTGACCACATTGAACAGTGCAAGTATTTCCACTTGTGACTGAAAACAACAGTAGTTTTTTAATGATATATTACCTATTACCCTAGCCCTGTTTCACCTTGATTCCTAGGTCCCAAAGTTTCAAAGGAACCTCCAGTTTTAGTAGTGGTGCTCTGGATATGTGTGTGGGGTAAGAAGAATGAAGTTGAAGCCCTCTTTTCAACATCTCACCCATAATGTCTGTTAGGCTCCCTAAACCACTGTAAATAAGCATGTGATCTAGGTGAAAAAAATCATAAAATTAACTAAAACCATATGATAAGTATACAAATGGAATTCCAACCCCACAACCTTTCTTTCTAACTGGATTGCCACCCCAAAACTCTGCCTATTTATTTTTGGAGGTACCACTAGTTGCATTAACTAGGAACTAGGTTTGTACTAAAATCCTAACACCTGTTAAGACCTGTCTTTGGACGTGTGATAGCAAATTGTGAAAAAGCTACTTTTTATATCTACCATTGTTGGTGAAAAGTTAATCAGTTGATCTAAGAAAGAAATGGAAAATTTTATTCAAGCCATATTGAAGATTGTAACCTGGGAACAGCATCTCAGAAAGCTCCAAGAACTGTTCCGCCCATTAGAAGTCAAAGCACAGTTATATAATTTTTTGAGACAGAGGTCTTTACATTAAATGATGTATTATTAATAGTTTACATAATCTAGATCTGCAAGTACAAAGTGGTGGGTCATCCTGACCCCTTACAAGGTCAAGAAGGAATGTTACCTTTTAAGGAATTGTCTCATTGGTGCTAGGAGAATGTTGCTCTTTATGGTTGAGCAGGTACTTCTGCTGATGGAGGAGGTTTGGTCAATGCATAATGCAGATGCACAATGCACAATAGAGGGGAGAGAGGAAGCCAAGGAGCAGAGAAGTTTTTTCGTGTTTAAATTTACCTCGTTTTGCCATAAAATATTAATTTCATTTCACACCATCTTTAGCTTCCTTCTTTCAAAAATGCCTTTTTAAACTATAAGTGGAAAATAGTACCCTTTCAAATTCTATTTTAGAGTGTTGGTAATAATAAAGGTCAAATAATAAAGGTTTTTTTTTTTGTCAAACCCAAGTTCCTGTGCCCGATGCACAGTTTAGGCAAACAAACTGAAATATTAGAGTTTGGAGCAGAGAAAGGTTTATTGCAAGGCCACACAAGGAGAATGGGTGGCTCAGGCTCGAAAACCTGAACTCCCAGACAGTTTTCAGGGAAAGATTTTTATAGGCAAAATTTAGGGTGAGGGCTACACCCTAAATTTTCTTTCTTCTCATTGGTTGGTGGTGAGGGAAAAGGGTGGTGTTCTAGGAATCTTGTGTTCAGACTGAAGTTACCATCCTCCACCAGGGTGGCGGCCCTAGTTCCTGCACAAGAACTCAAAGATATATTGTTATGTATATTCCTTGAGGAGAAACCAGGACCCTGCCCCATCTGTGCAGTATTGTTTCTTGACTGCTTTTCCTTTGTTTCTGCATTTTCTCACTTCCCTAATTAGTAACTGTTTGAATCTGCCCTTTGGAACTCAGAGAAAGTCTAGGAGGCTGAAGCCTTTTACAAACTAGAAAACAGGGACTTGGAAAGGATTTGTATGGGGGGTGCACAGTGTCCTGCTCAATTTCAGTTTGATGAGTACAAAGTACTAAAAACACCTTATTGATAAAAACTGACAAATTATAATATTCTTCTTTCTTAAGAGTTGAGCTTTCAACCTGTTATATATCATCTCACACAGCATTGTAATGGTTAGGGATGAACTCTTCAGATAGTAAAACAAACTACAAAGTCTCTGTAATTAAAACAGTGTGTTTCCGACCACAACACTATGAGACTAGATATCAATTACAGGAAAAGATCTGTAAAAAATACAAACACATGGAGGCTACACAATACACTACTTAATAACGAAGTGATCACTGAAGAAATCAAAGGGGAAATCAAAAAATACCTAGAAACAAATGACAATGGAGACACGACGACCCAAAAACTATGGGATGCAGCAAAAGCAGCTCTAAGAGGGAAGTTTATAGCAATACAAGCTTACCTCAAGAAACAGGAAACATCTCGAATAAACAACCTAACCTTGCACCTAAAGCAATTAGAGAAAGAAGAACAAAAAAACCCCAAAGTTAGCAGAAGGAAAGAAATCATAAAGATCAGACCAGAAATAAATGAAAAAGAAATGAAGGAAACAATAGCAAAGATCAATAAAACTAAAAGTTGGTTCTTTGAGAAGATAAACAAAATTGATAAACCATTAGCCAGACTCATCAAGAAAAAAAAGGAGAAGACTCAAATCAATAGAATCAGAAATGAAAAAGGAGAAGTAACAACTGACACTGCAGAAATACAAATGATCATGAGAGATTACTACAAGCAACTCTATGCCAATAAAATGGACAACCTGGAAGAAACGGACAAATTCTTAGAAATGCACAACCTGCCGAGACTGAACCAGGAAGAAATAGAAAATATGAACAGACCAATGACAAGCACTGAAATTGAAACTGTGATTAAAAATCTTCCAACACACAAAAGCCCAGGACCAGATGGCTTCACAGGCGAATTCTATCAAACGTTTAGAGAAGAGCTAACACCTATCCTTCTCAAACTCTGCCAAAATATTGTAGAGGGAGGAACACTCCCCAACTCATTCTACGAGGCCACCATCACCCTGATACCAAAACCAGACAAAGATGTCACAAAGAAAGAAAACTACAGGCCAATATCACTGATGAACATAGATGCAAAAATCCTCAACAAAATACTAGCAAACAGAATCCAACAGCACATTAAAAGGATCATACACCATGATCAAGTGGGGTTTATTCCAGGAATTCAAGGATTCTTCAATATCCACAAATCAATCAACATGATACACCATATTAACAAATTGAAGGAGAAAAACCATATGATCATCTCAATAGATGCAGAGAAAGCTTTCGACAAAATTCAACACCCATTTATGATAAAAGCCCTGCAGAAAGTAGGCAGAGAGGGAACTTTTCTCAACATAATAAAGGCCATATATGACAAACCCACAGCCAACATCATCCTCAATGGTGAAAAACTGAAACCATTTCCACTAAGATCAGGAACAAGACAAGGTTGCCCACTCTCACCACTATTATTCAACATAGTTTTGGAAGTGTTAGCCACAGCAATCAGAGAAGAAAAAGAATCCAAAAGGAATCCGAATCGGAAAAGAAGAAGTAAAGCTGTCACTGTTTGCAGGTGACATGATACTATACATAGAGAATCCTAAAGATGCTACCAGGAAACTACTAGAGCTAATCAATGAATTTGGTAAAGTAGCAGAATACAAAATTAATGCACAGAAATCTCTTGCATTCCTATACACTAATGATGAGAAATCTGAAAGTGAAATTAAGAAAACACTCCCATTTACCATTGCAACAAAAAGAATAAAATATCTAGGAATAAACCTACCTAAGGAGACAAAAGACCTGTATGCAGAAAATTATAAGACACTGATGAAAGAAATTAAAGATGATACAAATAGATGGAGAGATATACCATGTTCTTGGATTGGAAGAATCAACATTGTGAAAATGACTCTACTACCCAAAGCAATCTACAGATTCAGTGCAATCCCTATCAAACTACCACTGGCATTTTTCACAGAACTAGAACAAAAATTTCACAATTTGTATGGAAACACAAAAGACCCCGAATAGCCAAAGCAATCTTGAGAAAGAAAAATGGAGCTGGAGGAACCAGGCTCCCTGACTTCAGACTATACTACAAAGCTACAGTAATCAAGACAGTGTGATACCGGCACAGAAACAGGAATATAGATCAATGGAACAGGATAGAAAGCCCAGAGATAAACCCACACACATATGGTCACCTTATCTTTGATAAAGGAGGCAAGCATATACAGTGGAGAAAAGACAGCCTCTTCAATAAGTGGTGCTGGGAAAACTGGACAGGTACATGTAGAAGTATGAAATTAGAACACTCCCTAACACCATAAACAAAAATAAACTCAAAATGGATTAAAGACCTAAATGTAAGGCCAGACACTATCAAACTCTTAGAGGAAAACATAGGCAGAACACTGTATGACATAAATCACAGCAAGATCCTTTTTGACCCAGCTCCTAGAGAAATGGAAATAAAAACACAAATAAACAAATGGGACCTAATGAAACTTAAAAGCTTTTGCACAGCAAAGGAAACCATAAACAAGACCAATAGAAAACCCTCAGAATGGGAGAAAATATTTGCAAATGAAGCAGCTGACAAAGGATTAATCTCCAAGATTTACAAGCAGCTCATGCAGCTCAGTAACCAAAAAACAAACAACCCAATCCAAAAATGGGCAGAAGACCTAAATAGACATTTGTCCAAAGAAGATATACAGATTGCCAACAGACACATGAAAGAATGCTCAACATCATTAATCATTAGAGAAATGCAAATCAAAACTACAATGAGATATCATCTCACACCGGTCAGAATGGCCATCATCAAAAAATCTAGAAACAATAAATGCTGGAGAGGGTGTGGAGAAAAGGGAACACTCTTGCACTGTTGGTGGGAATGTAAATTGATACAGCCACTATGGAGAACAGTATGGAGGTTCCTTAAAAAACTAAAAATAGAACTACCATACGACCCAGCAATCCCACCACTGGGCATATACCCTGAGAAAACCATAATTCAAAAAGAGTCATGTACCAAAATGTTCATTGTAGCTGTATTTACAATAGCCAGGACATGGAAGCAACCTAAATGTCCATCATGGGATGAATGGATAAAGAAGATGTGGCACATATATGTAGTGAGGTGGATGGAGTTAGAGTCTGTCATACAGAGTGAAGTAAGTCAGAAAGAGAAAAACAAATACAGTATGCTAACACATATATATGGAATCTAAGGGAAAAATAAAAAAAAGGTCATGAAGAACCTAGTGGCAAGACGGGAATAAAGACACAGTCCTACTAGAGAATGGACTTGAGGATATGGGGAGGGGGAAGGGTAAGATGTGATAAAGTGAGAGAGTGGCATGGACATATATACTCTACCAAACGTAAAATAGATAGCTAGTGGGAAGCAACCGCATAGCACAGGGAGATCAGCTCGGTGCTTTGTGACCACCTAGAGGGGTGGGATAGGGAGGTTGGGAGGGAGGGAGATGCAAGAGGGAAGAGATATGGGAACATATGTATATGTATAACTGATTCACTTTGTTATAAAGCAGAAACTAACACACCATTGTAAAGCAATTATAGTCCAATAAAGATGTTAAAAAAAAAAACAAAAAAACCCAGTATGTACTTATATAGGAATAGACAGACTGATGGATGAAATAGGACAGAAAGAACACAAATTAACCCAACTGCATTCAGAAAACTAGAATATCAGAAAGATGGAGTATCAAATCACTAGGGAAAAGGTGGGTTTTGGGGATTGATATACACACACTACTATATATAAAATAGATAACTAATAAAGACCTACTATATAGCACAGGGAACTCTATTCAATACTCTCTAATGACCTATATGGGAAAAGAATCTAAAAAAGAGTGGATACATGTGCATGTATAATTGATTCACTTTGCTCTACACTTGAAACTAACACAACATTGTAAATCAACTGTACTATAATAAAAATTACTAAAAAAAAAAAAGGTGTGTTTTTTAATAAATTATGTTGGGAAAAGTGTCGTGCCATTTGGAAAAGATTAAATTAAATCAGCTATACCTCAATTAAACAAAAAAGAGCAGAGTTCAAAGATATCTAAATGTAAAAAAAAATATATAGAAGAGAATGTAAACACTGTTAAAAAAAAAAAGTGATCTATGTAAAAATCTGAAGTTGGTTACCTACAGGGAATGAGGGGGCAAAGTGGAAAGAAAGGCAAGAAAATGACACCATCCAGTGCTCATTTACCATTCCCAAAACTCTAGGGCCCTTACGAATCATGCTCAATTTACTTTGCCTGTGCTCTCTAAATGAAACAAATGGAACAACAAAGCCTGAATGACAGCACATCTGTTTACAACATGGTTTACTAAATAGTTTAAGACCAATATTGAGACCTACTGCTCAGAAAAAAAGATTCCTTTCAAAATGTTACTGCTCATTGACAATGCACATTGTCACCCAAATGCTCTGATGGAGATGTACAATGAGATTAATGTTGTTTTCATGCCAGCTAACACAACATCATTCTGCAGCCCATGGATCAAGGAGTCATTTTGACTTTCAAGTCTTACTATTTAAGAAATACATTTCATAAGGCTATAGTTGCCACTGTAGATAGTGATTCCTCTGATGGACCTGGGAAAATTCAACTGAAAAGCTTCTGGAAAGGATTCACCATTCTAGATGCTATTAAGACCATTCACAATTCACAGGAAGAGGTCAAAATATCAACATTAATAAGAGTTTGGGAGAAGCTGATCCCTACCCTCATGGATGGCTTTGAGGGATTCAGGACTTAAGTGGAGGAAGTAACTGCAGATGTGGTGGAAATAGCAAGAGAATTAGAATTAGAAGTGGAGCCTGAGATGTGACTGAGTTACTGTAATCTGATGATCAACTTTAATGGATGAGGAGTTGCTTCTTATGGAAGAGCAAATAATGTGGTTTCTTGAGATGGAAAGATGAAGATGAAGATTGGTGGAGATGCTATGAAGATTGTTAAAATGACAACACAGGATTTAGAATATTACATAAACTTAGTTGAGAAAGCGGTAGCAGGGTGTGAGAGAATTGACTCCAATTTTGAAAGAAGTTCTACTATGGGTAAAATGCTACCAAATAGCATTGCGTGCTATAGAGGAATCTTTTATGAAAGGAAGAGTCAGTCAATGCAGCAAACTTCACAATTGTCTATTTTAGAAATCACCACAGCCACCCCAACCTTCAGCAACCATCACCCTGATCAGTCAGCAGCCATCAACATCAAGGCAATACCTGCCAGCAGCAAACGATTACGACTTGCTGAAGGCTCAGATGATGGTTAGCATCTTTTAGCAATAAAGTATTTCTCAATTATGGTATTTTTTAAAGACATAACGCTGTTGCACACTTAATAGGCTACAGTGTAGTGTAAACATAACTTTTATAGACACTGGAAAACCAAAAGTTCATGTGACTCACTTCAATGCTACATTCACTTTATTGCGATGGTCTTGGAACAGAACCTGCAATAACTCTGATATATGTCTGTATATACTCCCAGTCTTGTAGTCCGGAAATAAGAGCAAACAAAACTTGGACTCTTTTGAGTGGACTTGTTTTGTTGTAGTGGTACGGTGAAGCAATTCTGAAATTATTTTAGTTGTATTAAAGGATTAAACAAATGTGCAAATGTTGAAATTATTGGGAGCCACTATTCTTGGTATAGAAGAAAGGAGATAAAAAGGTGGAAAGAAAAAAAGCAAGGAGAAAACCTGTATAGATAGATTGGAGCAGAAGATATCAGTATGAACTAATAATAGCACGCCTTCAATGACTGGTGTTATTTATCATTATCATCATCAATTTTAATTGCCCTGATGACCTTTCTCTTTCTGGATTGGGCTGCCACTCTAGATAAGGGACTGCACTGGGATTCCATCAGGCTCTCTGGAAGCTGTGGTGGCCAATGGGGCTCAGTCTAACATTGACATGCATCTACATCAATTATTGCTTTTGTGAGTATTAATGCTCATCACTGTGCTGGATTCAGTCATTAAATTACTTTCAGTAGATATTGGTAAGTATATTGAGGTGAGAAGAAACCAGATTTGGAGTTACCAAACTTTCAGATCTTGTGCAACAACTTTAGTCCTCTGAGTATCAGTTTCTTCATGTGTAAAATTTGCTACTACTAATAATAGCTAACATGGATATAGAAATTGCTTTGGAATGCTATAGCATAGCATGTGATAATACATTTTGATAATAACTTTCTCAGAATTGTTGAGAGGACAGGAAGGAAAGAAATGTACACTGAGTGCTTACTAGGAGCTAGGCATTTTCTAGGTTATTTAGCTATACGTTCACAATTAATCTTTACAACACAGTTAAAAAATGCATTGTATGTCCCCACTTTACAGATAAGAAAACTGAGAATAAAATAGACTAAATACATATCCTAAAATTCCAAAGCTCTTATTTCAAGTGTTAGGATACTAAAGCCTTCTGTTGTCTACCACTCTCTACTGAGAATTAAATGAAGGAAGGGATGTAAAAGTATAATCTGTAAAGATTTACATTAACATATTACTGTAATTAAGGGAGAGAAAACAAACACGCATAAATCAATTAGAAAACAATGTATTCTTAAACCAAATGATACTGATATGGTAGCAAGTGCAGTTGGAGTTGGGGGGGGTGGGGAGAATCAAAGTATTGATTGGTGGGGGATGGACTGTAGAAGGCTCCATGGGAAGGATGGGACTTGAGTAGGCCTTGAACAGAGAGCATTTTGATAAATGGTAATAAGTAGAGAGGACATTCCAGGCAGGGAGAATGGCATAATTTAAAGGCACACAGGAAGGGGCATGTGCTGCAATGTACAGGGCATCTGCAAAAAACACAAGTAGACAGGACAAATAGGCCTGGTTCCAGATAGAATAAAATTATTTTTTATACTATTCCATAAAACCAGATTTTTGATAATCTTTCTTTGTAACTTAGAATCATGATGCACCTGAGTGACCACTAAGATTTTGCTGACCTCTCTGTACTGGAAGTACTTTCCCTAATGGATACTGGTGTACTTGGTCCTGCAAACTTTATAGAGATAAATGTATGCAGCCACAGTGAAGGTCAGTGGGAATTCTGCTTACTAAAAAGCTGTAGAATCTAGCCTTTGACAAAGCATTCTTTGTCAGTGAGATGAAGAAAAGGATAGAAAAAGCTGTCTGATGATGGATTTTGCTCTGCTCTGCTATGATGATGGATATCATTTTTAAAGTTATTTAAACAATGTAAAAAATAAAGCTCCCAACTTTTTAAGAAATGTCCAAAGAATTGTGTTTACTATTCATATATTATGCCCCACCCTTATCATATTCTGCCCTTATCTAATGTGTTTCTCTCTTTAGGTAAAACTTTCAGTGATCGGAAGGCTTTTTCAGCTCTCTGAACATATATGGATTTCTCCAGTTTGGGATTTTAGTTTGCTGTACTTCTTAATTCTTGTATGTAGTAGCTCAGCTGACAACAAAGGATAATGTAATATATATTCCATAGATTCCCCCACCCCCACCGCCACTTTAGGCAAGAAATTTCCAACACAGTAGTAAAACTATGTTCCCCAAAATCTGGAAAACAAATAGTACATTGACCAGGTATAAATACCACATTACATTAAAAAAAAATACCATTTTAATGAGGAATTGAGAAGAACATAAATATAATTATAAGAATTGAGAATTTCCTAACACTGATGAAAGACACTAAGCCATAGATTTTCAAAAGTACTTAGAACTCCAAATAAAGAGTGAGAGAATTTATGGCTAGTAGACCTGCCTTATAGGAAATTCTAAAGGAAATCCTCAGACTTCAAGGAAACAATTCCAGATGGTAACTCAATTCCAGAGGAAGAAATTAAAAACAGCAGAAGTGGTAAATATTTGTGCTAACATAAAAAATTCTATAAAATATTTTGCATTATTTTTCTCTTAACTTTTAAAAAAACAAGATTGTATAAAGCAATAATTATAAAATTCTATTGTTGGATTTATAATATACATATAAATGTAATATACATAACTAATAGCACAAGGGAAGGGGAGAAAATTTCTAAATTTTACTAAATATAATTAGTATTAATTTGAAGTAGATTGTGATCAGTTAAGATTCATATTGCAATCCCTATTATGAACACTTAGAAAATAAATCACAAAATATAGTTTTTTAAAAAGTGAATTTAAATATTACACTAAAGAATATCTATTTAACACAAAAGAATGGAGTAAAGGAGGAAAGAGGAAGAAAAAAGACTGCAGTCATATGGAAAACATATAGTAAAATATAAAGTCAACTATATCAATAATTATATTAAATATGAATGCTCTCAATATCCCAGCAAAACAACAGAGATTGTCAAGATGGATATTAAAAAAAAAAAAAAATCCAACCCTATGGTATATACCAGACACACATCCTAGATTCAAAGAGATAAATAGATTGAAAGTAAAAGAATGCAAAAAAAAAAAAAAAAAAAAGTCATGTAAACAGTAACCAAAAGAGAGCTGGAGTGGCTCTTTGAATATCTGACAAGATAGGCTTTAAGATGAAATATTTCTAGATGGTTAAAGAAGAAACCACAAGGGAGATTGGAACATAATTTGAACTCAATGAAAATGAAAACATATATCAAAATTTATGAGATGTATCTAGAACATCGACTAGAGAGAAATTTATAGATTTAAACACATATAAGGAAAGAAGAAAAGACTCAAATCAAACGTAAGCTTCCACTTTAAGAAATTAGAAAAAGAGAAAAAATCCAAAGCAAGCAGGAGGAAGGAAAGAGTAACGATTAGAGAAGAAATAAATGAAAGGGAAAACAGAAACTAAGAAACTAAGAGTTCTTTGGAAAGATTAATAAAACTGACAAACCTTTAATCATACTGACAAAGAAGAAAAGAAAGAAGCCACAAATTACCAAATTAAAAATGAAAGAGAGAACATTACTACCATCCCTATTGAAATGGTCACACAATTTTAAGTCAACATACTAGACATCTCAGATAAAGTGGAAAAATTCCTAGAAAGATGCAAATTGTCAAAATTAATTCAAGAAAAATGGAAAATATGAATAGACTTAAACAAGTAAGAGAATTGAAATTCCAATTTTTCCCATAAAGAAAGCCTAGGCCCAGTTGACATCAAATGGTCAATTCTAGGAAATATTTGAAGAAATAACACCATTTCTTTACAAACTCTTTCAGAAAATATAGGAGGAAGAAACATTTCTTCCTCCAGCAATGCACTAGTATCAAATTCAAAGATAGTATGAGAAAAAAACAAAGCAAAACTATAAACCAATACCAATATGCCTTATGAACATAGATGTAAATACCCTTAACAAAATATTAGTAAATCAAATCTAGTAACATATTAGAAGAATGAAACCCTGGTATTTATCCCAGGAGTGCAAGATTACTTTAATATGTAAAAATTAGTGAAATAGACCATGTTAATAGATTAAAGAGCAAAAGTCACATGATTCTTTTAAAAAAATACAAAATGGGTGTTGACACATTCTAACACCCATTCGTAATAAAAACTCTGATCAAACTAGGAATACTGAAGAACTTCTTCAACCTCACAAAACATCTAAGAAAAACCAAAACCAAACTGAACCAAACCAAACAAAAAAGCCACAGCTGCATCACACTTAATAGTGAAAAGATAACTTCATTCCCTATAGGGAGCAAGGCAAGAATATCTTATCTAGCTACATGTATAATTTACTGTACAATGCAATAGGCAAAAAATATGTATCTAGGTGTGGGTTTTTCACTCAGAGGAGATATCTCCCTGTTAGATTTCATATCTTATGAGGGACTTGGGTTTGTGTAAATTAAAAACACAATGAGATAATATTTCACATACGCTGAATTGGCAACAATGAAAAAGTTGCCGTGGCAATTACAAGTGCTGTTGTGAAACTGTGTGCTAATGGTATTGTACATTGGGACAATCAATTTAGGAACCAGTTTTTCATTGTCTAGTAAAATTGAAGACATAGATTTTCTATGATACCAGCAATTACAACTCCTACATATATACCCTAAATAAACTCTTGCATATGTGTACCAAGATATATAAGCAGAATGTTTATAGAATCGTTACTTGTAGCAGCTAAATACTGAAAAAAATCCAAATATCCATTAACACTAAAATGAATAAATAAACTGTGGTATGGTTACACTTCAATGAAAATAAGATAAAAACAAAACTAGAGCACAAGTATAAATGTCACAAATATTAGTATGAGTCAAAAAATTAAAACTCAAAAGAATATGCACAGTATATAGTCCATTTACAGGTTTAAAAATGAGTCATATTACTTTGGGATGAATATATAGATGGTAAATTATTTAACAGTTAAGGACTCAATTATCACAAAATTGTGGATAGTAGTTGCCTAATGATGTCAGCATTTGGGTAATTTCTTTGCAGAGATCATAGAATGGAGGTTGAACACCTCAATTTTTTTTTTCTTGGAGTTAAAACGAAAAAGTCACAGTGATTTAGGCATCATAATATAAATTATATATTGGCCCTAAAAAGCACATGCTTATTTAGGAAGGTCTGTGGAAACACTCTGGTTTGGAATGTGTAAGCAACAAAATGAGGGAGAATCCGAGAAGATATAAATCTCCTTCCAGATTAAAAAGAGAGTCTGTTTGGTAATGTTAATGGAGAAGAGAAGAAAGAGCAAATGATGAAGGGTAGTAACTTGTATCTGTGTTTCACTTCAGAATTTACAGTTAGTTTTAATTATATCATACATAGTAACTCTGGATGGAGACATGGTTTATATCATGCCCATTTTACAGATGAGAATGTGGAAGTTCATGGAGTGTTAACATCTAGAACAAGATGGCTCAGTTACTCATCTGAGTTTGTTTATAAAAGAAGATCAAGGCAGTGAATAACCAAGAGGCATAAGACAGTCTCTGGTGTGAGGAACTTCTTTTCATTCACTTGCACAGAGCAATATACATAATCCAGTGCTAAATGTTATATTCAGATTAAATACTGAAAGAATGTTCAGAGATGAGAACAATTCTTCATCACCTTCCCTGCTTTTGTCCTTGGTATAGATCTGTGTGATGAAATTGCTCAACATGGGGCTGATATTGCACTAATAACTTTCATCTTGGAATATAATTAAACAAGGGATAGTCATATTAAAGAAGTCAATCTTAATTCTTCAAGGCTGTCTGTTTTTTACCATTTTCGCTACCAAAAATTACCATGGATTTGCGTATGATTAAATTTCAGAATGTGTTAGTCTTCTGACATCTTTTTCATAATAAAGTCCAGTAATAAAACTGAGCTCTATTTCATTTGCTGAAAATTAATAACATCTTCACAGAACCCAATTATGTTTTGTTTCTTTTTTAATTGTTTTAATTAATTATAATGATTATTTTTTTAAATACAAGAAAATCAATTCAAGTCATTTTATTATTAATTAAGGTATTGATTACTCTCTGTAGAGTGAATATTTTCTAAGGTATAAAGAGTATGCTTAAGCATGCATCAAACTTTACACCTCCTGGGAATGTACAGTACACTAATTTCCCTTGTTTAAAAAAAAGGTAATTTATTTCACCCATTGTGTTTAGACAAATTATTTCTATTAACTGTGGCAAGATCATTAAGCATAGTTAATTTTAATGTAAATCAGGTTATTTATAAAATAATCCTAGGAGAACCATTATATATATATATACATATATACCTGTTCTTTTAGATGGAGTTTTGTTAAGAGTAGTAATTTTTAAAATTGCTATGCTTCAGATTTCAGCTCAATAAATATTTCTCAAGAACATTCCATGTGCCAAGTTAGTATCTAGGAGCAGAGCCTGAGACAGGGATTCTTGTTCAAGTGTTCTTAGGGGAAGGAAATGAAGTATGAAAATAGAGCAGAGGAGGAAAGTTAAGCCTGGAAGTAGTTTCAGTTTGACCCAGCTTTGGTCTGATCCCAGGGAAGCTCTAGAGCACAACTTGTTCTGTAGACTCTGTCCTACCTTAAAACAAGCAAGGGGGTACACCCTTTGTACCCCTGTGTCAGTCAGTCCTGGACTGAGGACAACCCTATGTGGGTGTGGAGAACTCCTTTTGTCTGAGGTTCTTTGTTGGAAAAGAAATGGCAGGAGCTGTGAGTCAGCTTTCAATCGGCTGGGGGCTAGATAACACTGGCTTGTGAAGGGTATTCTGGTGTGGCACCAACAACATCCACTATGTATTATAAGAAAGAGATTCTGCCCTCTAGATATTTACAATCTTAACAAACACTGCCACACTCTTATATTGTAAAGATATCACTCCAAGAATATCTGCCAATATATTCAAGGAAGTCTCGGCAGAATTGGAGACTTAATGGAGATCATGGTTAGACTTATCTGTTTGAACTGAAAGCATCATGCAGAAAGCAGAGAAAACGAATTCAAAACTGAGTCAACAGTCTTATTTAAAGAGTGATCACAATTTTTGATTCGGGGTCAGAAAGCATATCTCCCAAATCTTCTTGCTGATGTTTTAACACAGTAGAAGTATTCCCCAGTCTCTACCCTTAGACTGATAACTCCACATAATGGCAGTTTGTGCTTAAAGAAGTCTCCTTGCCATGTCATAATTGGTTTGTAGGTTATTGGAACCACCGCTAAAGTGTTTTAGGCATAGCATTGATTTAATTTTATAAGCACTGAACCTTATTAGGATTCTTTAAATCAGCCTCCTAGAGACTGACTTAATTTGGTTTTCTTTGATATTATTTTTAATGATCCTACATACGTTTGATCTTTTATTTTTTAGCAGCAAAACCACATTTAATTTTTTTAGATGATATGCAATTAGTTGATGAATTTTCTATCAGTTTAAACTTCAGTACACTTACAAAGTAATCCTGATCACAGCAGGTTATCATAATACAGTCTGGATCTGTTAATAATGAAAACTGGCACAGCTGGAATCCCAGAGCAACAGGAGATTGAGGCACACACCCAAAGACCAAACTTAATTACAAAAGAGAATGAGCCCCTCAAGTAGAGGTCATCATTGTTCAGGTTGTCTTAGGTGCAAAGCATTTTGGCTCTCGGGTAACAGGTGATATATAAGCTTGACATTCTTAGGATGGGGTGGCCACCGGGGGAAACTGACTCTGTTAGTGCGGCTCCAGAGAGAAAATCCAGGCAGACTTGAGTGAACACCACAGCCAAGAAGGTGCCGTCATTGCCATTGTGATTTGTGAAAGTGTTAGGTGCCAAAATATCTAACCTGACAGACTCCTACTTATTGATTTGTCAGGTGGTAGGATATTGGTCTCTTCTGGAGACCTGGGATGACTGGGATGGCTGGATGAGAATAATATAAGGGGCAACTCTAGATTTAAGTTCTGTTCTAAATTTATTTGGTAACATTTGATTGAAAACATTTGTTTAAATTGTAATCCCATCAGATAAGTGTCACACCTCAGTTTTTTAAGTGGTGTTCTCTTCTTTCAAGTGAAAAATATTTCCTTCTTTCAAGCATATTATGATTAGACTGCAAATTTTATCATCAGCTTCCAACATGATACCTGGTGGTCACAGATTATTTGTTGAATGGGTGAATAAATAAATGAGTGACTAGTAGAATGATGACTTTTGTTTGGGGAGGTATGGAAGAAGGAGAAACTTCCAAGCTTATTCCAGAAGATAAAATAATATTCTTGGCTTAGGAGAAATTCTGTTACTTATTTCTGGGCTAAAGTGCTCTGATTGTCTTCTGAACAACCATACCCTCCTGTGGCTCAGCTTCCAAATATAAAGTAATTCTTGCCTTCTTATGTCTTTTGTTAAAGCATTTCCCTATCATTTTATTGAGAAATACAGAAAAGTGGCCTAAGCGGCTAAAGGGTTGGATTATCAATTTGTTTTGGATAAAAATTGTTTTTAAGACATTTGAGTTCAATCTAAGTTAAAAACAACCCTCAGAAGGGTTACCTCTCTGGACTATTTTATTTATTTTTTCCTATTAATGTACTCAATCTTAACATAATTGCTTCCGCTGAGTTACAAGTAAATGTAAGATGATCTGCCTTTGAATATCTATGAGAAAACCATTTTGTTTCTATATTTCATAAAACCATGGCTAAAGGGCTACTCTTTGCTCTCATTCAATGTCCTCCAAACAGCAGTTCTTATGATCAATTTCCATAACATTTTATTCCAGAAGAAATGATGTTGGCATACATGAATATCTAAAATCTTTGCTGTTGGCTGTCTTGCTTCATTTAAAAATCATTTAGTTTTATCTATAAATACATTTTATTTTTTAAATGCGTTTTAATCTATATGTACCTCAAATTATTTTATGAATAGGCAAGAGATCCATAATAATGCCTTTCGTGAAAACTTGCATTATTATGAATAAAGAGGTAGTTGAGTTATGGTATGAAAAGAGCATATTGTATGGAATAGCATGACCTGAGCTGTCATCCTAGCTGTGTGATTTTGAAAAAGTTACTATTTGTCTTGGCTGCTGTTTTTCTTTGAAAAAATGGGGATATGAGTCCTAACATCCAGTAATGCACTGGAGCTGATTGGCTGGCAAGGGCTGATTGTTAAATATTCATGAACTTTACAAACCACTTTTTAAAAAAAAATTATTTATTTATTTTGGCTGCGGTGGGTGTTTGGTGCTGCTCGCAGGCTTTCTCTAGTTGCGGAGAGCGGGGGCTACTCTTCATTGAGGTGCGCAGGCTTCTCATTGCGGTGGCTTCTCTTGTCGCGGAGCACGGGCTCTAGGCGCCTGGGCTTCAGTGGTTGTAGCGGACCAAGGCTCGAACCCGTGTCTCCTGCATTGGCAGGCGGATTCTTAACCACTGCGCCACCAGGGAAGCCCTACAAACCACTTTTAAATCATTGGTAGGTTGAAATTGGCCATAGTGGGAGTATTTATGCCACAGAAACTGTCATGCATTATGAATCAGGGCTTTTTTTTTTTTTTAAGAGCCAGCTTATTAGCACAACACTGATTGTTATTATAAAGAACAAATGAGATAATGTATGGAAAAGTGTTTTGTAATCCTCAAAAATCTGTGCTTAGAAATCAGTGTAGTAGAGCCAAAGTGATTTATCATTGAATTGTATTACATATATATCTTAATTATTTTTCAATCCATAATTTAAAATATTCATTTTTATAAAAGATTATGAAATCTTATGAAAAACAATTTAAAATTAAAAAAAACATGTTTATCTCTGAAGGAATATTAGTGGCAAGGTAAGTAATAGATTTTTCTTTCTTGGCAATATGAAACAACTCAAACAAATCCACATGGGCTATAAAAGGAAAATGAATTCAGGTGAGCAGAGAAGAAAGCAAAACGTAGTAACTTCTAAGCAGAAAGGGAGTTGATCAGGAAACCAATTATGGGAAAAACAATTCCATTTACAAAAACTTTAAAGTTTTGTAAGGATGTTTTTCCAGTTTTATTGAGGTATAGTTAACAAATATTGTATATACTTAAGATGTACAAGGTAATGTTTGATATACATTGTGAAATAATCTCAATCAAGCTAATTAACATATTTGTTTCCTCACATAGTTACCATTTTCTTGTGTGTATGTATGTGTGTGTATGGTGAGAACACTTAAGGTCTACCCTTTTAGCAAATTTCAAGTACACAGTACAGTATTGTTAACTATAGTCACATTGTTGTGCATTAGATATACAGAACTTATTTATCTTGAGTAATTGAAACTTTGTGCCCTTCAACTAATATCTCCCCATTTTTCCCCTTGCCCCAGCCCCTGGCTGCCACCATTTTTCTTTTGCTTTTATGAGTTTGACTATTTTAAATACCACATATAAGTGAGATCACTCAGTATTTGTCTGTGTTTGGCTTATTTTCCTTAGCATAATATCCTCCAGGTTCATCTATGCTATCAAATGGCAGGATGTCTTTCTTTTTAGGTAGGGAGTTTCATCAAATGGTAGAATTTTTTTAAGGCTGAATAATATATATAAAATATTATATATATTCCAATATGTATATTATATACAAACATATAATATTTAACACATTTTCTTTGTCCATTCATCCATCGACAGACGTTTATATTTCTATACACAAACAATGAAGTATTTGAAAAGGAAGATAACATTCCCATTCACAATAGCAACAAAAATAATAAAATACTTAGAATAAAGTTAACCAAAGAGGTGAAAGACTTGAACACTGAAAAGTATAAAACATTGATGAAGAAAATTAAAGACACAGAAAAATGGAAAGACATCCTGGATTGGAAGAATTAATCCATCCTGGATTGGTTCATGGATTGGAAGAATTAATCTTGTTCAAATCCCCATGCTACCCCAAGTGAGCTATAGATTCAGTGCAATCTCCATCAAAAAGCCAATGGCATTCTTTACAGAAATAGAATAAACAATTCTAAAATTCATTTAGAGTCACAAAAGACTCTGAATAACCAAAGCAATCTTTAGCAAGAAGAACGAGGCTGGAGGCGTCACATTTCTTGATTTCAAAATTGTGTAAAACCTTTAAATAAGAAAAATATATTTCTCATATTATTAGATTTCCTATGCATGTAAATATAATGTCTAGCTCTTCTCTCTCAAAGATATTCTCCCTGAAATGTCTGCACTTCAGAGAGACAACAGTAACCAGAAGTCTCCTTCTCTAGGTCTCATGCTCCTCAGCATCTCTACCAGAGACATATTTTTCATCACTCTGTTCCATCTTGTTCTTCAGTGGTTTCCATGCTGGCTTTCAACCTTTTTGTTCCTTCTCACACTTACTTCTCTTTCTCTCCCTACCCCACAACCCCCATTCTCTGGAGGTAGGTGGGCTCTAATCCAATGACTGGTGTCCTTATAAGAGAAAAGAGAGAGAGATTTGAGACATGAGACACAGGGGAGAAGGCCATGTGAAGATGAAGGCAGAGATTAGAATTATGCCACCACAAGCCATGGAAGCCTGGAGGCCCAGAAGCTGGAAGAGGCAAGCAAGAATTCTCCCCTACTGCCTTCAAAGAGAAGGAGAACCCCTGTTTTCTTGTGGTCTTTTTTACTTCGCCCATCATTCATTTATCATTCTAGGATACTGAAAAACTTACTTCCACTTCCCTTGAAGCATTCCCAACTTCAAGTCTTTATTCAACTATTCTTTCTGCAAGGAATGCCATTCATCCTCCTACAAGAAAGGGTTTGAATGTCCGAACACAATTCACCCTTCATGATTCAACCCAAATATTATGTCTGTAATGATGTTATATTAGTTTCCTAGGGCTCTAACATATTACTACAAGGTTTGGAAGCTTAAAATAACAGAAATTGGCATCCTCAGAATTTTGGAGGCAAGAATCCAAAATTAAGGCATTGGCAGGACCATACTCTCTCTGAAGGCTCTGGAGAGAATCCTTGCTTGTTTCTTCTTGCTTCTGGGGGCTCTGGGCTTCCTTGGTTTGTAGCAGCATAATTCTGATCTCTGCCTTCATCTTCACATTGCCTTCTCCTCTGTGGTTCTTTGTCTCAAATTTCTCTTTCTTTTCTCTTGTAAGTTAACCAGTCATTGAATTAGGGCCAACCCTTACTCCCAAATTATCATAAGTTCACAATCACAGGTACTGGGGGTTAGGACTTGGACATATATTTTTCAGGGACACAATTCAATCCACAATAGGAGTTTCCCTTCATGCCTTAGCCAAAATTTTTCTATCAACTGAGTTCTCCTATGGCTTCATCTTTATGTCACTTAATGGTGGTTGTCATGTTCTGTCCTATATTGACAGGACATGTTTTGTTCTGTACTGTTATTTGCATACCAGTCTGATCTTCCAAATAGACTATGCATTCCTTAAAGATTGTATTTGGTTCATCTGTATCCAGAAGAAATCTTAAACCAAGCCTTGTATGAAGGGAGGTTTGATAAATATTCGTTGAAAGAATGCTTGTGACCAAGCACATTGAATTATTATTTGTATTTATTCCTTTAGTCCCACAGTAGCTACAGTTCCAAATCTTTTTGTTCATAACAATCCTGTGACCAGGATAATGCAAAGTAAATATATTGTAGATGAATCAACTGTATTATTGAGCATTATTTGCAACCAAGCAGTATTCGCCTCAAGGAAGAACATTCTAACTTAATTTCCCAGTGTTTATTTTTTATTATGTCAAAGTAAACTTCTCTAATAAACACAAGCCTGTTTAAAAAATCCACAGTAACAAAGATCTAAATTTCATGTAAATTTTTACGTCACATGTCAAAGGCTTGCAGAAAGACTCACTTCTGTAGAACACAACTGTCATCAAAAGTAACAAGTCTGTCATATAAATTTGTGGAGGCGGAATTTAGTACATTGTAACTTTGAGCTGGAATTTAGTTTGACATGAACAAGAAGTCAGAGTAACCAAGTATTCAAGTAAGAAATACCTTCCCATCTCTAATAACTAAACATGCTGTGCAATTTCCATAATCTTTAAAAAAACTTCCCCCCTTAGGATTTGCTGATAGGTAATCAAATGTAATTTTCTCCCTTCTTAATGTGTTCAGAGTTTATTGTTTGATATTGCTTAGTCAAATTCAATAAATGACATTTATCATTTTGCAAATGTTCAATTTATTCACATATTGTAGGATTTACATTTATTTTGGATCAGATTGTTTGATTGGAATTTCAAATCTCTAAAACTTCAATTTCATCTAGCTGCAATTATGTAAAAATCATGAGTCAATTTCCAAATCAGTCTATATTTATGCTTTTACTACATCTAGTAAGGGTTGGCTTTTTGGAACAGCTTCTGGCAAACGTTCTTGCCAGAACTGGATATAAAGATTGCATGAGAAAGACATTCTGCACTCTTGCTTTATGGTTAGAAAGCTTTCAGACCATTGTTTCATATTTTAGGAAAAGAAAGTCAAACGTTATAAGCTTCTGTAAGTCATAGCCAGACCAAAGTAAAGTTGTGACAGCATGTATCAACTTGGAAAAAGACAAATTAATGGTGAAGGAAAATATGTCATTAGTCACTCTGTATGTGAATGTAGAAATTTACCACTTGGGAGATTGTCATGTAATTGTCAATGTGACAAAATACCTCTGGCATATTTGCACAAACTTCCCTTAGGGACACCGTGCATTTAAAGGTATAAAGATAATGCTGCTGATAATCCCCTCCACATGAGACCTGGCATCCTATGCTCACGTCTCTCTCTGTGGAAAGAAAAAGTCAGGGAGACTTACCCATGATGGAAGATTCTGGGGTCAGTGAAGGACTGTGATTTGCAGTATATGTCCTCCTGAACCTCACCTGACAGCTGTTTCTCAGTTTACTTTCTATATGCCTCAACCTCACAAGCAATTGTCAGTTCTTTAGGATTTAGAAACATCTTTTATGCTTTTTGTGTTTCCTACACTGTTGAAGATAGGAGGCAGTGTGGCTTAACAGATACTTGGAGTAATCTGATCATTCAACAGTTATTTCCAGAACACTTAGAGGGGCCATGTTCTAAAGAAGCAATGGTGAGTAAGGCTATAGGATAGTAGGTTTCATTGCCCTCAGTGAAACTTATCTGAGATGATAGCAAATAAAGCAACAATAATAAAGCTAGTTAAATGTTCTGATAGGGAAGTAGAGTGTACCAGGAAAGCTCACGGCATAGGCACACAACATAGAGGGGGAAAGGCTGGTCAAAAATCTCCCAGATGAAGCATGTATTAATCTTTGAGTCGTAGGGGGAGAAGAAGGAAGAGATTAAAATCACATGTGCAAAGACTCAGATACAAGTGAGAGCCTATCTTTCTTCAAATATGTGAGGGAAATGTCCATTCCATTAAAACACAGCCAAATTAATTCCATTTTACTGTTGATAGATCAACAAGAGAAGGTCAACAGTCTAATAAACGGCATCACTAAATCAACACTTATTTTTTCACTTCAAACTTAACTGTGCATAAATGCAATTAGGACTTTTCTTTGTCAGGTAATATATTTCAGCTGCAAAGCTCTTTGCCTCCACTGGTGTGAATTACAGCACTCTGTCCCAGTTGCTTCACTGCTCCTTCTTTTAACTGCCTATGAATTAAAATACACATATATCGGGAAAGGTCTAGACAGGAATAAAGAAACCACTCTAAGAATTCCAACCATAGGGAACCGAATACAAGGAATTGGCTGCAAAGATATTTGAAGGGCTGGAATTGTAAAAGAGAAAAGCAAGGTGGCTGCAGGAGAAAAATAGTGACAATGTGAAATCCAAAGCTGATTCTAATTGTGAGCTGGAGTCCAGGAGCCTGAAGCTTCCCTGTTGGATACACCATCCTGGACAGTTCTGCATCTGCTGGGTAGGTGCTGCTTCTACCAGGGCTCAAATTACTGAAAAAGTACTACTTCTGTCCAGGTTGCTGAACCTAAAATCATCTTACCTATGCTGCAAACATCATAATTCCCATCAACTGCCATCAAGTGCCATACTATTGGAACCAGAAGCAGAAATCCTTACTTTCAATCTTTTCATCTCTCACAGGTGTTCCTATTGTCAGACCATAGCTCTACTCGGAAATCAGCTAACGATGGATCATGGGAAGTGTAGTTTGCAGATTCCCCCTCCAGCGGTGCAGAGAAGAGTAGGGAAGAGTGGGCATGGGGGCTAAGAGACAGCTAAATGACCTCTCCAACTTAGGTTCAGGATTGGAGCTGGACTCGACATGAAATCAACTAAAAGCCAAGATAGAAATATTGCCCTGTCAATTTTTTATGAGGATTTAGCTGGGTGAAAGTTATACTAGAATCTCACTGAGGTTTACATTCAATAAAACAATGAACAAATGTGGCTTTTAATAAAGTGTGGGGAAAGGCCATAAGGTATTATTTTGGTGTATCTAGTTGGTATTCAAAGCAGAGAAGGAGAGCATCTGTCTCTACCTAGATTTTCAGTTAGTTGATACTGTGTCTGCAACCTCAACATTTTTCAAGGAAAGTTGTGAATTTGCAGGTTATCCAGTTTTTTCTTGCTGTAGGTTTGGAGTAATGCTCTTTCACACTGTCTATCTATATCCTAAGCAGAGGCCAGAAACCCACTACATTCTTGATTCTCTCATTTCTGTGGTTGAAGGTATTTGCAGCTTTTTCCTTCCTTATTTTATCTGTTTCTTCACAGATAGTCTTCCTAGTTCAGTGATCCACACATTCTATTTCAATTTAGTTTTACTGGTATTTCCCCTTCTTGTAATATAATAGATGCCTCCTTTGATCAGTTCTGCTCATTCAACTTAAAGTCTTTCATAAACAAATTCTTAAAGAGATTTTTCTTGTAGGAATTTATTGTAATGAGGAACTACTTGTTTTATGCAGCAAATAAGGAAGCATTCACCCTGCCTATTATAATTGGCACAAAATAGTGCCAATTATAGGAAAACATACTAAAAATGGTGATTAAGAAGCTAACTTTTCCATGCTGAGTTTTGGTATGATGGTTATTTAAGACTTTATATCTAAAAACTGAGGCAGGATACATTTTAAAGTTGATGTCATTTCTTTGTGATGGTATGATTTTGAATATCTTTTTAATTCTAAAATTTCTATTTATTTTCTTACACAGAAAGAAAACAGGATAAGTCTCAGCAATGTACATGTTCAACACTTTCTTAAAATGGAAACTTCATGAGTTCAATTCCATAACTGTTCTTAGTAACCTGTTCTGTGATCTTTTCTTTAATTATTTCATATATATAATTATATGCATGTATAATTATATAATTCAGACATTATTATTATCTTACTTATGTTATACTTAAAAGGGTGTCTATTATCTTATAATCTCAAAAATAAATGCATTCTTTGCCTGCCCTTCTTAAAAATTGTGCATACCTTTATGCTACATCTTCGTGTACTAGTATGATATACTTAATACACCTTCATTTTTAGGTGCTTTATTTTTACTTACTATATACTTTATTTTTAAGTATTGTATACTATAGACTTTTCGTGACATTCTGAGTGGTCTAAAATATTACCATTCCAATTTCATAGGATACAATATCTTCCACTTTAAAATTGTTGTTTTGCTAAAAGCTTAGTTTCCAATTTCATAGGTGACCCTACACAATAGTTGAGATCCAAAAGGGGAGGACATTTGGGAGTACTGGGGGGTCATGTATTTTCCCTGGCTTCAGAGTATCTAAGGACCAAATATGATTTAGCTTTGTAGTGATGGGAAGTCGTACAGCAGAGTAAAGCCCACAGACTTTGGAGTCAGGCAGACATAAATTTGAATTCTGGCTCTACCACTTGTTAATGCTAACTATATGACTTCAGACATTTCAATTAACAATTTAAGCCTTAATTTCCTTACCTGAAAAAAAGGAACTAATAATGGCAACTAACTGCTAAGGATTATTGTAATGATTAAATAAAAAAATTTTTTTAATTTAATTTCACACACACACTCTCTCTCTCTCTCTCAAAGGTCTTAGCCAAGACCCTATACATAGTAAGACCCACTGTATAGGAAGTATAAGTGTGGTGTTGATAGCTTGGAGGCAAGAGAAAGTCATGGAGGGAAATGAAGTATCATTTACTGAGGATTTAGTATCAGACAGGCACAATGCTAAGAACTTCCTATGCATGACTTTATCTTATCCCCACAATAACACTAGAATGTAGGTATTATTATTTTCACTTTGTAGAATGAAGGGAAGGATGAATTAACGAGAACGCGAGGCGTACGATATTCACATCTCTTTCCCAAGTTTAGACAGCCCAAATGACATACCAGAATTTAAACTAAGGACTTGAAATATGTGATTTCTTCTACATTATTCTCTATCTTTTCTGCATCAGTCCCAGCGAGGAAAAAACAAACCTATATGTCTTTAAAACAGATGGAATTTAATATAGGGCATTGGATACAGGTCATGGAAAAGCTGGAGAGCCAAGCAGGGCATTGAGGCAACACAGAGACAAGTCAGGAAGAGGTTATCATTTCTAGAATAGAGATCTAAGCAAAGAAGCAGTGTTACTACTAAATTCTGGGGACCGAGGTCACCTGGTGAGAACTGGAACTATGATGGAGCTGTTTAGGGGGAGCAGGAGCCAGGGAAGCATCCCAGCAGCTGAGAAGACACCACCATAAGCAAAGAGAGGACAGGAGAGACATACCCTGGCTTCTCCTTTCCTCCCACTAACTCTCTGATCTTCTGTTTTTTCCTGCCATTGTCTAAAACTAGTCAAGCCACCTAATAGAAAAATAAGGAAGATACAGCCTGCAGGGATCAATAATGCTGTGATACAGAGCAGAGCAAAAGCATGTAAAATGGACCTGGAAACAAACTGCCAAGGATAGGCACTCCAGATTCCTCTATACTCCCTTCCAAAGTGTCCCCACTCTCTCTAGCCTATTTTGAGAGTGCATGTGTCAAAGACTCTCATCTTTTTTTCCACTTGGTCAATTTTCAGTTATATATTTTTACACAACTGTTAATTTTCTCTGTTTTTCATGTCATTTATGTAAATCTCTTGAGGACTGGGATCCTATTAGTTCAGTCTGACAGATACCCAACCTGTCCCCCTATTGAGAGAGGTGCCTATAGACGCTGAATGATAATGAGTGTGGGTTTTGAATTGTGCCAGATGAATGCATCTTTCATGTACCATCTGCTTCTTGAAGTGAGTTGCAGACAAATTGTTTACATTGGCTCCATGTTTAGCTGCTACCAAATTAGCAGCCATGAAGTTTTTTGTTCCTAAAATGCCTGAGTAGGACTGATTTGATTTCTTTACTAGGCAAGTTTGTGTTGATTTTTGTGTTTATGAACTTACAACTTTTATTTATCTTGGTCATCTTTTGACATGTTGTTGTTTGTTTGATTTATGTTTGGCTGGCTCTCCTGGCTAGAAAGTAAGTTCTATAAGGACAGAAACTTATGCATTTTGCAAAGCCACCTGGCTCAGAGTAAGCACTCAGTTAATGTTTGTGATTCAATAAATGCACAATCTGTCTAACCAATGCTTCATCTATTGTTGTATTTTTAGGATTAGAAGTTGTCTTCTTTTATGTTTTGAAATGCATCACAATATCTTGACAGTTAACTTTACTAGACTTGTCTTAGATGTCACAGTACCTTTTGTTACTATAGCAACCATTTTCCCTATTATGATTGTGTAGATCTTAGAAGAAAATTAGGTAAAATTTATCTTTGTTTGCATTCTTCCTAACATTTATTTAATATATTGAATACAGTATTTAACCATTTTCAGGATTTTCATCTGGTTGTAAGTTTATACAGCACAGTATTCAAGAGAAATCTAAGACTGCTTTCCCAAATTCAAATAATTCAAACCATCTCTTATTAAAAAGATCTCATGGAATTGTGGTTATTTTACATAGCCCCAAATTGATTTTCATAAGAACGTTGAAATATATTCTGGTATTCATTGCTTAAATTATTTATGTCTGCCCCACCAAATTCCCACTAGTTTTTACAATGGCTGTGTAATAGTGGTGCAACTTGGGATGAGCTGATTATCTTCTTAGAGTCTCATTATAAACATCACATAAAAATTTTTGGTGTCTCCTTAAATAGTAAAATTCTGTGATTTTAGTAGCTATACTACAGTATGTTGAGATAGAGGAAGAGCTGGAATGCTGTTCCCACCGGGCCAGGGCAGATGTTTGCTCAACATCCCTGATTTTGAGTTTGGACAAGACCCACAAACTAATGCAGCACAGTAAGATGTAGAACCCAGGTTCTGGAGCTAGGCTGCCTGGGTTTGAATCTCTGTTACTTATTAGCTTAGAATCTTGGGCAAGATACTTAATCTCACAATAACTCAATTTTCTCTTCTTTAAAATGTAATGATAATAGCACCTACTTCAAAGGGTTGTTATGAGGATTAAATGAGTTTATAACATATGTAAAAGTGTTTGGAACAATCCTTGGTACTTGGTAAGTGCATATAAATGTTAGCTGTTATTTACACGATTATAAAAGTAATTACATGTCTTCAAGGCTTAGAACAGCTCAGTATATATACCATCCAAACTCCTTACCATGAACCGTGTGGTCTTACATCACCTGTCCCTTGCCTGCCTCTCAACTCATCTCATGCTTGTCTTCCTTACCTTATTCTAACCAGTAACTCTGATCATCTGCAAGTTGCCAGGCATGCCAAGCTATCTCCCATCTCAAAGTCTCTGTGTCTGTCAATTTACCCACCTGGAAGTTTCTTCACATGAATGGCTCCTTCTCATCTCTGGGTCTCAGCTGAAAAATGCCTTCTTCCCAGAAAGGCTTTCCCTATATATCCTATGTAATTATTACCCCCATCCTGCTATGTTTTATTTTCTATCACAGAAGTCTGTGTTTTTTTCTTCCAAGTCCATATAGTAATTTGTCATTTTTAAAAATTGTGTTTTTCTCAGTTTAATGTAAGTTCCTGAAGGTCAGGGAACCTCTGTGTATTGTAAATTATTTTCAGTGTCTAGCATAGTGCCTGGCATACAAGATATACTCAATAACCATTGGTACAACACATAAATGAGAAATTAATAAATGAGTGAATATAATGGATTGCATGTTTTCTGTTTCAAGCTTCGAAGAGATAAAACCTTAGAATAGTGACAAATAATGATTATGGCAAAAGCAATGTGGCTAGACTCTCTGCATTATTAGATATATGTAGATGAACATTGGAGCTTTCTGGGTATCTATTAATTGTTTTAGCACTGTTTGAGGTCATATGAAGACCTCAAAAAATAGGTGAGCCCATGAAGACTTTGGGATCTAGTATGAAAGTGTATAGTTAAGAGCTGAGCTGTGAAGTATAGACTCCCTAAGGAAAAAGAAGATTCCGAAGTTAAGAAACTAACTAAAGAAACTTAGTCATGGCTCACAAATGCATCTTCCATTATACTGGGACATGGTTCTGCCTGTAAGTTCCACGTCTAGACTGAAAACTCCACGAGGGCAGGGAGCAGGTTTGCCTCAGCCCTTTCTCCCCAGCAGCTGTCTCAGGCACATTTGTACATAGTCCCTGGTTTTTGAATGAAGGGGAAAAATGTTTTACATCTACCATATTTATCTTTGAGAAAAGAACCCAAATTCTAAGTTTACTAAGTAGGAACAAAATATGTGGTTATTTAAAAATATATGGTTAAAGAAGTTCTTGTTAGAAATTATTGCCATGGCAAAATGCATTATTTCATTTAAAGCTGCAACATTCTGTGAAATGGATATTCTTAATATTCCATTTTACAAATGAGACACTGGGGCTTAGATACCCACTGAGCTATTAAATGATAGAGCTGCTGCTGAAATACAGATTGGCCTCATTCTAGAACCACAAATCTCAAGCCCTCACTGTAGTAGTCTATCTTCTCCTATATGTTGTAAGGTGGTGGATACAGACTTTGTGTGGAACACAGAGCCATAGTGCAAACTTTATTCAAGTAATGGTGACTGACTACTAGCTGCAGTTTGGAATTGTCAATATATTTATTAGGGCAATGGTACAGGTGTCAGAGAAAATTACAGCTAAATAGCACATGATTCTGTGAAAACAAGACATTTTGAGTTTTAGCCTTATACATACGAATTGTTTCCTGAAACAAAGTGAATAAATACATAATTGAAAATTATTTCCTGAGAGGGAGCAAAATAGGTAGGTAATTATAGAGTCTACAATACCCATGTTAAGGTTGAAGGTGCGTTTCTGTATTTTGAAGCCCTAGTTTTACTCACTCTAGTTGCCTCTGAAATGTATGTTTCTCTTTCAGTTGAAAATTGGCAATGTTGCTCTTTCTCCCAAATCCCAGTAGAAAAGTTAAAATGGTTTATTTATTTATTTATTTTTGGCTGTGTTCGGTCTTCGTAGCTGCGTGCGGGCTTTCTCTAGTTGCAGTGAGCGGGGGCTACTACTCCCGTGGTGCACTGGCTTCTCATTGCGGTGGCTTCTCTTGTTGCAGAGCATGGGCTCTAGGTGCATGGGCTTCAGTAGTTGTGGCATGCGGGCTCAGTAGTTGTGGCACACGGGCTTAGTTGCTCTGCGGCATGTGGGATCTTCCCGGACCAGGGCTTGAACCCGTGTCTCCTGCATTGGCAGGTGGATTCTTAACCACTGAGCCACCAGGGAAGTCCCAAAAGTGGTTTATTTAAATAAAATGAAGCACATATGGATTTTACCGCTGCATACCAGATTTTAAGAATTGGAATTTGTCCTTAAGGCTTTTGAAATAGGGCAAACAAACTTTAATGATTAAATATAGTCATTAAATATTATGATTAAAATAACTGATGTTTCTCTTAAAAAATTAACGGAATGACAATACAATATATCAACCAAGGAATATTTAGAGAGGTAACTCCTGTACAAGCCAGGCGAAGGGCTGAAATTCAGCATCTTTCAATACCCTAATTAAGGCATTCCTGTCCTACAAAGATTTTGTTTGTTCCATGTGTCACTTAGAATTACCATAGTGCCCTCCCTTGAGCTACTGTCATTTAAGCATGTTTTTTGATAGACAGATACAGACTGATGCTAATAAAATTCCTCTAATATGAAGCCTCCCTCCATAACTACCCAGACACTACAGGACATAGAGTAAATCACTCAGGATGGATTTCCAATCCTTCGAGATCAGGCTACAGCCTTTCCTATATATATGTCCCATTACTCCCTTTCACAATGTTCTAGTCCAAATAAGATTGCCTTCCATCCCTCTACTTTTAAGAAGGATGTTACAGTAACTGGTAAAGCTCTGGTCTCTTTATCTCTTTTTCTCTTTATCCCTTTCAATTTTTGTCTCTTTATCACTTCTTGCCTGTAGGAGTAACATCAACAGTCATGCAATGCTTAGAATTATTAGTTAAGAGCAGGGACCCTGCATTGATATTCTAATGTGGGCTTTCCCACGTATTAGGGCACAGCTTTGGGCATATTATTTAACGTTGTGGTAGACTATAAATCTCTCTACTTGTGAAAGTGTGACTTTGTCATGTTTTTCTTGTAGGTGGAGTATATTTCTCTGCCTTATTGTCAAAATTGACCGTAAGGTTTGCTTTGCCAGTAGCATGAGAGTTCAAGCAGAAGCTTTAAGAGTAATTGAGTGGTTCAAGTCCCTCTTTCTCTCTCTTTTTTTCTCTCTCTGAGCTTCAGCCTTTTATTAGAAGGAAAAAACACATGGAGTAGAGCTTCAGAAGCAATTGTTAACAAAAAATGCTTTGTTTTTTTGTTATTGAAAGCCATCCAATCCAAGAATTATTTGTTACTACAGCAAAGCTAACCAATTCGAATTTTATTTGTAAAATGTCAAGACAACAAAAGTGCCTACCTCTTAAGTTTTGTGAAGGTTAAATATGTAAGATTTCACATATCATATTCAGGTTAGTGCTTGGCATATAGCAATCTCCTAAATAAAGATATCAATCAATGTTAATATCATTTTAAGGAAAAAACCCTTTTTTCTCCACAATCAGATACTAAGTATTTTGAGAACAAAAGTGATGACTTTACCTTAATGTAGATGAGGAAATGGAGGAAAAAAGAGACTACACATTTTTGATATACTTACTTTATTCTTGGGCAGGCTTTCTACATGTTTTAAATCATTTCAACCCACAAAAACACTGAGTGGTAAATACTATTATAACCCTTAGCAAATGATAAAATTGAGCCTCAGAAACTTAAGAAAGTTTCCCTAAGTCATATAGCTATATAAATGTGGGACCCAAGGTTTGAACCTGGTTCCTAAATTCATATTTTCCCATCATACAAAACCTTCCATGTAGTAGCTTATACACGGTGAATTCTTATAAGATTATTCCTCAAGCTAATAAAAGGGCTCCACTAACACAACTTCCAGAGCATCTCATACCTCATCTGTGTTATAATGCTACAGCTTTAGTTCAGGTAAGTCCTTGTAGGAGGCTTTGATAGCCTGGGGAGGCTGAAGGTGATAAATGAGAACTGGGTTCATATCAAAATAAATATACTCTGCTCTGTAATCATATTGTATATTGTGTAATCCCAAAGATGGATAAGGAGGACTGGCCCAAGTGAGCTGGTCATCAACATATTCAGATTAACCTGTGCACGTAAATACTCCCACCTTATATATGTAGATATGGACACAGAAGGACCTCTGAGCAACCAGCAGTTCTGAGATCACCCTTAACTCACAAATATGTGTGTCCACTGGTATGTGGCCCTTTTGGGGGTACCTGAATGCTTATACTCAATTTGACAGTGGAAAATATCTACCACGTATCATGATTGTGCTGACTTCCTTCTATAACATTTAAATAACTAAGCCTTGATACATTTATCCAGCTGGAATCTATGTCTGGTATCATTGTGAGTCTGAACTTAACACTCACATTGGTCAATATGGTGGTTGTGAAATGCTCAATGAATAAGTACTGACTGATTAATACTAAAGTTTGAAATAATCCTGCCAAAGAATAAGAAATCTTTAATTATCAGTATTCCTGTGTATTTTATTTTAAAATGAAGATTTGTTTGCAGCTTTAGTCATCGTATTTCCTACAACATGAAGGATGTATATAAAATCACATATCTATTCTCTTATATAACTATTGAAATAGTCATAGAAGAACCTCTTTGCATATTCCTAATTCCAAATACATTTAAATACTTCATAATTATACTTTAAAGAAGAAACTTGCCTTGTTTAAAATGGATTTTTTTGTATTTCAAATCTCAAACCTAGCATGCCTGAAAGAGCTAATTTTCCAGGAGAAAATAATATAGGATAGGAGGTCAAATAGGATATGATATAGAAGTGATGAATAAGAAGATTTCTATCAATACGTTTGAAGGAGTAAATGAAGCAATTTATTGATGGAATAAAATGATATAGAAGAAAATTTCTCCTATGGGCATTACTTAGGATATGTCAGGTATCACCAAATTAATTTGTGCTTTATAGTAACAATTTCCAAAAACAGGCTCTAGATCTTGAGAATAATGACCCTTGTTCAGATGACATTCTATTGAATTTCCTTGGCAAATCACCCTAAAGCAGTGAAGCTTCTTCACCCTTTGCCCAATTTCATTTTGGCTGAAAATATAACATGAACAATAAAAGAAGAATGCTATATTCTCTTTCACAACTGTTCTTTGCAACACTGAAAGGGAATTTTAAAAGCATTCTTAAAGATTTTTAAGGCATTCCTGTGCTCAGTTTTTGGAGTGAGAAGCTATCCCCTCTTCACAGAGAATACAGTGTGACTTAGTTGTAGATGACCTATTTCCCAGATGTGAAATAGAGATTCTCTTTTCCAGCTGTGATTATCTGCTAGCCTGGGGACGTCAACTTTGGGCTGACTGCTTTCTCCATGTTGCTTGCTTCTCTTCTCTCATCATCTCATTTCTCTTGCCCTTAACTGGAGAGTAATAGCAGACAAAAGACTTGACCATTAACCCACATGCCTGACTCATTAAATTCCTTGCCTGGTGGGCCACAATTAACTCGGCTACAATATGCTGAATTATAATACTTTTGAGAGCTATAAAAGTACTTTTTTCCGCAAAGGTCTTTATTCTTCCGTTAATGATACTTCAAAAGGTTTTGCATTCAGCCTGAAGTTCCTGATACTACTGACCTCACTTCAGGGGATAGTGTGGTGTGTGTGTGTGGCGGGGGGGGGTGGGGCATGCGAGCATGTGCATTTGCATGTGTATGCAGGTGCATACATTTATGGGTAAAATTTTTGGAGCACGAAATATTTCACTATCTTTGTATTATAAGAGACTATCTTAAGGAAAAACTGTTACTTTAAGAAAATTTATTTAGACATAGTTTAACATTTAAAAATGTTTTGAGCTATTTCTCTAGTAAAAGATTAAAAAGAGGATGCACTGATTTTTAAAAACTTTTTGGGTAAACTATGTACTCCCTGTAATTAGAGTGTTGGACATTAAGTAACATTTCAGAATGCTTGCAGCTCCTAAAATGTGCATCCTTTATTCAAGTTAAGTGGTAAATTAATATGAGTGTCTGCTCTAAAAGACGATATGCATTTTATCTGCAAATAGTGTAGATATATTGTCTATTTGTGTATAAATGTAAGATAAATACATCTGTCTATTTATCTATCATCTATGGTCTTTTATTTTGTCTGCATGAGAGAGCTTTCCACCCTTCCTGTGAATTACACAGTTATTTTTAGGCACAGAACCATGAACTCTTACATTGAAGGCCAACGTATAAATCACAGATCTACTTGTAGCTGTTCTAGTTGAAGCAGGGAATGGAAAATTTATTGGAAATCTTCACCCTGATGTCACAGAGGCAGCTTCATCTTAACATATTCATAACATGAGTCATTGTCTCACCCTCCTCCCTCATAAACATCTCCTACTTGATCAATGGCATTACCCTCATCCCCACTCCCTAAGCTGAGAACCTCAGGGTCATTTTCCATTCCCCCATCTCCTCCTGACAGAACACATCAGTCACCCAGTCTTGGTATTTTGATTTCCTCAAAAACTCTAAAATCATTCTTCTCTTCTCCATGCTAAATAAAGGTGTCTTAGTTTAGTCTCTGTGTTAGTATACTAGATAAGCTTTGGTAAAACGAGACCCCCAAATGCAAGGAAGCCTGGTGGTCTAGGGTGGGTAGGTGACTCTGCTTCCTGAGGTCATTCAAGGACCTGATTCCTTTTCTATTGTTGCATTTTCACCATCCATGTGGTCAGAGATGGCTTATCCATGATTTCCAATTTCCAGCCTGTAGAATGAGAGAAGAGGTGGAGAGACTTGTATGTTTGCACATCACTTCTGTTTACATATTTTGGGCAGAACTTGGTCACCTACCTCCAACTACATACAAGGGTATGATGGTACATGCAAACCCTAGATGCGAGGCCATGTGCCACAGGCACTTACTCATTCAAAATAGTTGTATTGAGCACTATCTTGTGTCAGACCCTGTTCTAGATGTTGGGGATTCAACAGTAAACAAAATAGAGTCTTGTCTCTCATATTACTTACACTCTGGTGGGAGGAGGTCAATAATACACAAACAAGCAAATAAATTTATTTACTATGTTGAGTATTTTAAGTGCTACAAAGAAGCATAAAGTAAGGTAAGGAAACAGAGAATAACAAGTTGCCTCATTAGATAAGATGGCCAGAAAAGACCTATCTGATGAGGTATCATTTGATGAGAGACCTGAAGAAATTGAGAGGAGTTAATGTGGATGCCAGTCCGAAAGAGGAGCCATGAGTGCAGGGGACTTGAGATGGGGTGACCTTGGCACATTCAAGGAAGAAAAGGGAGAAATTTGGTGTGGCTGGAGAGGAGGAGGGGGAGAGTGCTAGGAAATAAACTTGAAGAGTTGGTTGGGGTTAGATTGTATAAAGCCCTACAGGCCATGATGAAGACATTGGGTTTAGTCTGAGTAGAAACAGAAAGACATTAAAGGGTTTTGAGCAGAGGCATGACAAGTTATAACTTTGGCCTATGAAACTGTGCCTATGCCAGGATGACAATCCTGAAACTGGAAACTGTTGAAGGCAGAATGTCCATGTGGAAACTGCCATTAAGGACTTACTGTGTGCTGTGCCTCATGCTAATGAGATATACTACACGGATTTTCCCCATTTGATCTTTACAACATTTGATCTATATATTTTTTTAATATATAAGTTTTTAAAAATCAGTGCATCAAATTATTTTTAATATATAAGTTTTTAAAAATCAGTACATCAAATTATTTCCCCATTTGATCTATATATTTTTGGGCATCAATTCCAGGTCACTTTGGGATACTACTTTGCTTCCATGAGCTACAATTTCTTCATCTAAAAAATGAGAATCATCCCTTGGTAGGGTCAGTGCAAGGACTGAATGATGCTTCACATAAGAAGCATAAAGAACAATGCTTAGCCCATAATAGACAATAAGGACCAGATCCCTTCTTTCTGAGAACTCACTATTAGGTCATTTTCAGCCAGCAAGAAAATTTTAAGGGAGAAGTCTATAGAACAACTGAATGCAAGTGAGGAACAAGAAAAGGGAAGAGAAATGAGAAAGGAAAAAGAGTTACTTATGCTACTAGCCACTCAAAAATATTTTATGATAATGAGTAGGATTAATTAATACAAATAAAGAATGAATAGAAACACACATGTAAAATTGGAGCTATACTTTCCCTTTCATAGTTTTAACTGCATATTCTTTGATTTTTATTTTCTATTAGGAGCCTCAATCCAGTGGTCAAAGTGTAATATCTCACTAAGCAAAGTGTCAATGGCATTTATCTAAGATTTTCCCTTTATAAAGCTAAAGCCAATAACTATATCCATATTCGACTTATAAAAGTTAATGAATTTGAAAATATCTTTTTAAAGCAGATTTCAATTGAATCTTTTGGAAAAGGTGAAGATGCTGTTATAATAAAAAATAATTTCATTCAGTAGGTCCTTTTTCTGCATATATTGTTCATTGACATAGATTTGTTATAATCATTTTAGGATTTCTTTTGTGTGTATGCAGACGCTAAGATCCATTCCTTTTCTTCAGTTGACAGTTGAAGGCTTGGGCCTCTCCTATGTTTTCAATGATTAATTCTAGTATAGAGGGCTAGAGCATTTTCACACTTAAGCGCTACACTGGACTCAACTCACAGCTCTGCCAATTCACTGCTTGCATGACATTAAACAAGTTACTTAAGCCCCTAACTTGTTCATCTACAAATTGAGGATAATAATTGTACCTACCTCTAAGGATTTATATGAGTATTTAATGAATTCAAACAATGTCTGACACATGATAAGCTCTCAGTAAATGTTAGTTATCACTGTAAGTAAGAAATACATTTGTATTTTCTCAAACCACCTGATAGGAAAACAAGATTCATTTTGAATTGAGTGTCAAGTTATTTTTTTAACTGTTAATATACATATTCTTTTATTCTTCTACCTTTTCTGTATATGGTGATTCAGGAGAGGCTCAAATATTCCACTAACTCCTCACATGTGATCATTTCTGGATGCCTTCCCACTCCTTCCCCTCACCCCCATGGGAGGAACTTTGATAGAGTAGGATAGGAGGAGGCTATTCCTAGGGAAACTCACTCAAGATGATCTTCAGTTAATGATCAAACTCCAGGCTCCCTGGCAGTTGGGAATCTTTGAGTGCCCCTCTTTGATCTCTGGAGATAGTAGGTGATGTGTATTCAGGTCTTGGTTGCAAGTGACAGAGCCCACCTAAATATTGCTTAAGCAAAAAGGGATTTATTGTATAATGTAAGTGAAAACTCCAGTGGTCTGTTTTACTTCTGGCATGGCTCTTCCAGATAATCAAATGATGTCAGAAATATGTACCCTTTTAATTTTAGCTCTGATTTTCTTTCCTGTGCCTTTTCTTCTAAGGTAGATTCTCCCTCAGGTAGTGGTGAGTGCTCTTGGCCTATGCATTGACAGGGAAGGTCTATTTCCCAAAGGATCTGGCAAAAGTGCCAGGTTGTGAATGCGTCTTCTTTGCTTGGTTTAATTTAAGTCAGCTATCTATCCATGAACCATTTAGTGGGGCCAGCAGGATAGAATATTCTGATTAGTCAGCCCGGGTTGGTGGCAAGCACACACAGCAGATGTAGAGGATACCAATAATGTTCTGCTTCCCTTCTTCAGGACTGACATATATACACTACTACGTATAAAATACATAACTAATGAGAAGCCACTGTACAGCACAGGGAACCCTACCCAATGCTCTGTGGTGACCTAAATGGGAAGGAAATACATAAAAGAGGGGATATATGTATACGTATAGCTGATTCACTTTGCTGTACAGCAGAAACTAACACAACATTGTAAGGCAACTCTACTCCAATAAAAATTAATTTTAAAAAAGATGCCTATCATCTTAAAAAAATGCCCACCCTTAAAAACTCTCTCCCAAGAGAAGTCCTAGGGGCAAGGGCTGGCAGAAAGTTCTACCATGTAACATATTGAAATCATTGCTAGTCAGCTGATAACTGATAAGCCAAGTTTGGTATAATAAAGCTCATTCATATGGGTCAGTAATGTGGTAGCCAACCGTACAGGAATCTGTGATCCTTTTCTTTTTGGTGCTCATGAAAGAATTCAGGGCTAGAGACATAAAAGCATAAGCAGTAGAATCAGAAGTATCCTGACCAGAGTGTTGAAATTGACCACAAATATATAAGGACATTCTGCATATATAAAATTATATTTCAGACACAGTAATTTTCATAATACCTTGAGCATATGGATTCACACCTGGGTTCTGTGGACAAGGTGCAAAGAGGAAAACTACCTCTCACCCTGATGAAGTATAGGCAAAAGTCCGTAGATCTGGTAAATATCCCATGTGTTGCCAAGCTCAGGACTCCCTCAAGGGAAGGCTGATTGAGAAAATGACATGTTTACTCACTTGCTATTCTTATATGTCACCACAGCCTATCTTGAGACAGTAGGGGACGAGACAGATTCCAGTGTAAACACTGTTATTAAATACAATAATCCTCAATGGGAGGAGATGTATTTTCTGAAGCAGTAGGCACAGAGCTGTGATATGAAAGTTTAGGGTTTGACTTCCCAGTGATTTCCTGTGTGAAATAAATAACCTGATAAATGGATTCAGTAGGATGAAATATAGAAAGTCAATGCTGTGTGACAAGTTTCTTAACTTTATCTTTACATTGCTTGGCTCCTATTTTCCATCCTACAGTCTCCAGGTTAGGGTCAGAGCAGTATCTCCTAGGGCAGTGCACCTGCATCATGTGTCTTTCACGTCACCACCACCCTCCCCTGCCTGAATACTTCACTGCTCAGTTACTTCAGGGGTTAAACAGGAATTAGATTAGCTATGAGAAAGTACTAACTAAATGGTGGCAAAGTAAATAAATAGATGGTGGAAAGAAAAAAAGATAAAAATGCACATTTTTCTTCATTATCTACAATGGTTCTAAACAAGAATCAAATTTTGTTAAACATAATTGGAAAGCTCATTTAGTTTTATATATACTACATTGTCAAGATGATACATTTTTCTTCTTTTTCATCAGATTACAATTTTCCCTCAATATCCAGGAGGGCGGGGATTGGTTCCAGGACCCCTGTGAATACTCAATTGCCTTACAGCCAGCCGCCTGTATCCATGGGTTCTGCATCCGAGGCTATGGAGGGCCCACTGTACCTATAATTGAAATCAGTTTATTCAGAAGTATACTTCCTTTTTACAGATACCTAGGGATAAAAGGTCACATGTAGAAAAGTTTCATTAAATGCATTTGCAATATCTTCAAGAAAGTACTGACTAAAACCAAAAGAAACTGATCAAAGAGGATAAAACCCACAAATTTTCCAAAAATCCATATTATAATCTGTTGAAAATATATAAACCCATCCCTGGTTTCTTCTCCTGATATATAAAGATTTGGTCTTAGCAGCCTACATGGTTGTCTTTTAGTTCCATTCACTCTTTCTTCTCAGGGACGATTGAGTTCATGGCTACTTATTTACTCCATCCACATTGAAAAAAACTCGCATGTCAGTCTTGGCGCTGAGCATTGAGAAAATTAAGTGCACTTTTCTTGCTATATTTATTGTAGGAATGACTATCCTGAAACCCTACATCAGAGAACATGTTTTTGTTCATATAGCTTTGACTTTGGCATAGTGTTGGGCATGTATATGTCACCAGTGAAGTACCTGAAGGGTCCTAGAATAGCTAAGAGTCATCTGTAGTCTGAAAAGTTCCTGCTGGATTCAGGAATTCAGGGTTTGGAAAGTTATGAAGAATCAGCTTATCTGACCTGAACCCAAGATTTCAGTTCGTTGGAGTATGTTTGCCCGGGAGCCAGACACATTTCACGAGTAAAAATACTGCTACTTTTCCTGTTATTCCTACCTTCAACTTAAAGAAATCCAAAGGTAATCTAGAAGCATATATGAGATGACCAAAGGATAAGACTCATGCATTTAAAAAATTCACCCATGCATATTTTTAAAATATTCCCTATAAACATAAAATTTAAAGTTCATTCATTCTTTCAAGAAAGTTTTAAGGAGCACTCACCTAGTCCCTATGTGCTGTGAGTTCAGTGCTAAGCAGAACTGCATGGCCTGTATGCTGAGGGAACTACACCGAAGTAAGACTGCTTACGGGAGCTTCCAAAGAATGCACAAACTTTGACTTCAAAATACCACCAAAAAGTGAAAATCAACACAAGGTAATATGGATTAGAGTCACAACTTAAACACCATGACCAGAATTCTTATAGGAAGGGGGTGGGGCGGGTCAAGGAAGTCAGCCCATGGATGGTGAAGGCTTAGTAGCATTCAGATATACTAGGTGAGGTGAACTCTTTGGCACAAGAGAACACTTGGTTGTGGCATATGTTATATGTCAGGGATTAGTGCAAAGCCGGGCAAACTAGTGGCTAAAAACACCAGCTTTGGTGTATAGCAGTAAGTGCTAACTATCAGTAGCAATAGAAGTCAGATGCGAAAAGGGACACAGTTGAACAACCTCCATAACCAGATTAGAAAGCATAACGGACCAAAATAAATTTATAATTTATTCTATAGTTCTGCAGTTCTGTTGTCTCTAAAGTACAGTGAGAGATGATTCATCTCATGTTTAGGATGAGATTACTTGAACTTTCTCTATATAAAGATAAGAAAAGTTCAGATTTTTCTAATATTTAATACAAGTTGATAATAGTACATTGTATATAACTTATAAATAAATGAACAAACAAACTGGGTGCAGTGGACTGAATGTTTATTATCTCCCCTCTCCTCCCCACAAATTCATATGTTGAAATCCTAACCACAAAGGTGACAGTATTAGGAGGTAAGTCCTTTGGGAAGTGATTAGTGCCCTGATAAAAGAGTCCCCAGAGAGACTCTCACCCCTTCTACCATGTGAAGACACAGTGAAAAGAATGCCATCTATGATTTATGTCAGAATGTTCCACCTATGTTCTCTTCTAGTTTTATAGTTTCATGTCTTACATTTAGGTCTTTAAATCATGAATTTTTTTTGGATCTGTCTCCTAAGGCAAAAGAAATAAAAGCAAAAATAAACAAATGGGACCTAATTAAACTTAAAAGCTTTTGCATAGCAAAGGAAACCTTTCACAAAATGAAGACAACCTACAGAATAGGAGAAAATATTTCCTTGGTATGACCAACAATGTGCTAATGTCCAAAATATATAAATAGCTCACACAACTCAATATCAAAAACCAAGCAACCTAAACAAAAATTGGACAGAAGACCTGAATAGACATTTTCCCAAAGAAGACATACAGTTGTCTAACAGACACATGAAAAGATGATCAACATTGATAATTATTAGAGAAATACAAGTCAAAACAACAGTGATATATCACCTCACAGCTGCCAGAATGGCCGTCATCAAAAAGCCTACAAATAACAAATGTTGGGGAGGATGTGGAGAAAAGGGAACCCTTGTACACTGTTGGTGGGAATGTAAGCTGATGCAGCCACTATGGAGAACAGTATGGAGGTTCCTTAAAAAACTAAAAATAGAACTACCACATGATCCCACAATCCCACTCCTGGGTATATATTAAAAAAAACAACAAAAACACTAATTTGAAAAGATACGTGCACCCCAATGTTCATAGCAGCATTATTTACAATAGCCAAGATATGGAAGCAACCCAAGTGTCCATCAACAGATGAATGGATAAAGAAAATGTGGTATATATACATATATATATATGTATAATGAGGTTTTACTCAGCCATAAAAGATAATGAAGTTCTTCCATTTGCAGCAATGTGGGTGGACCTAGAGAATATTATGCTTAGTGAAATAGGTCAGAGAATGACAAATACGGTATCATATCACTTATACGTGGAATCTAAAAAATAATATATATGAATGTATATGCGAACAGAAACAGACTTACAGTTATAGAAAACAAACTAGTGGTTACCAAAGCAGAGAGGGAAGGGAGAAGGGGCAAATGAGGGGTATAAGATTAAGAGATACAAACTACTATGTATAAGATAAATAAGCAAAAAAATATATTGCCCAGGGAATTATAGCAGTCATCTTGTAGTAACTTTTAATGGAATGCAGTCTGTAAAAATACTGAATGACTATGCTGTATACCTGAAACCAATATAATATTGTAAACCAACTAACTATACTTCAATTAAATAAATGTCACCTATGAACCAGAAAGCAGGCTCTCACCAGATACTGAAGCTGCTGGTACCTTAGTCTTGGACTTCCTGGCCTCCAGAACTGTGAGAAATAAATGAATTTCTCTTCTTTATAAACTACCCTATCTATGGTATTTTATTATAGCAGCCCAAATAGACTAAGACCCTGCAGGTCTTAACTGATTAGGTGTGCAATTTAAAATATGGAAACTATTGCCATAATTAATAGCATATAAAAGTAGGGATAGGATTAAAATCTTATTCTGTATTTCCATAAATTGAACCTAGGTAGTAATTTTGGTGTTATATATTCTATTAGATTAGTCTTTTTTAAAAATTATATGCTGCACATTGCTAGAAACAATTTTAACCAGTATACAAAGATGAATTACACCTGTAGTATGATATTAGCATTGTTTCACATTTTCAGTAATGTAAATTCACAAACTTACACGATATCCCCACTTCTTCCAAGGAAGTGAATGAGAATTATCCAGAGCACTGATACAGAAATTCACATTTTGAGACATAAATTCAATTTTGAGACACTATTCCAATAATCAAGGAAAGTAGAAGACAGATCCATAGATGAGTTCATGTCTTCATTCATCTACCATCAATGGTGCTTATATTTCCCCAAATACAACTTATTTCTATTTTTTAAGACATTTAAAAAGAGAATACAATATATAAAATAAAGCCCATATACACTCTCCAGAATTAACTCTTGCTAATATTCAGTTATATTTTATTTGTCTTTCTTAAAAGAATTAAAACATTAAACATAAAGTCCCTCTGTCTCTCATCCCAGTCATCCACTATCATGGATTTTCTCTCCACCTTATTTTTATAGGAAAATATATAAACACAAGCAATATTGTTTTGTATAGTTTTTTAAAATCTACATATAATTGTTTTATAGTATACATATTCTGCAACTTGCTTTGTTCATTCAACATTGTTTTGACATCTATTAACATAGACAGTTAAATAGATCTGGATCAGAAGTGTAGTGTATGAAAATACATTTATTTTGTCTCTCTGTTGATGGAATTTAGATTGTTTACAACTTTCACTATTAAAAATAATTCTGCAGTAAACCACCTTCTATATAACTACAGGTAAGGCTTCTCCAGGGTGTTTATAAGTACAATTTCTGTGTTGAGGGTATAGATACTAGTTCTTTCCAAACTGCCTTCTACAGTGGTTGAGCCCATTTATACTCCCAGCAGCATTTATGGGAATTTTAATTTCCCTGCAGTTTTACCAAAACTTGCTGTCACAATTTTTTTACACCAATATTATCTATAAAATGATTCTCAGTTTTACTTGCATTTTAATTGCTAATGAAGTTGAATGTCTTCTCAAATATTTATTAGCCATTCAGTTTTCTATTTTTCATTTTTGTGAACTATCTGCTCCTTTAGCCATCTTTTATTGAGACTTTTTTTTTTTTTTTGGAATTTAGATCTTCTCTCTGCCTTAGTAAAACAATTTAATATATACATTGTATGATTATATATATTTAATAATATATGGTATATAATATATACACCAAATAATGCATGTGTATACATATATATAAACACAGAAGTATGTATACACATGTGTATATACATGAGTATATAAACACACAAACTCTTTCAGTATACCTCAACTTTTCTCTTGGCTTAACTTAATATACCCATACACTGTTCTCCTTTGTCCTTTTGCCAGGGCTTAGTAAAGATAGTAAAGTTAGTTTTCACATATCGTTCACTCTGCATCTCGTGAATTAGTCTGTTGGGGTGAGCTGTCAAATGAATACTTCCCATGGCTGATTTTATATTAGAACAAGTGTCCTGAGCCTTCCTTATGACATGTTCACCTTGAGAGTACATCTCTTTTATGTGAACATTCCCTCAGGCATGACAGATATGCTCCGGAGCTCCCTAAAGACATCTTGGTTGAATGTCATATACTTTTGCCCTAAACCTTCTCTGTTCCTATATATATCAGGAGCACACATTGCTAAGTTACCTTTGACCTAGGCAGAACTTAACCTAAAATTAGGCCTAAATATAAATTTACCATTTGTCATGATACATGAAACTTCATAATGGAGCCTCGTTTACGTAGAAGGGTAAATTTTCCCCTCAGTGGTATGTGTTGGCACTTGGAAAATGGACAGACAACAATTAATTCAAATCAGAAAATTTCAAATTCATGTAACTCTTGTGGAAGGGATTCATTCTCCAGAATTAGCTGTATGTATCTTAAAAATCACGTTTTACTTTGCAAATTTTGAAAGACAACTCCAATAGCCAAAGTATCGTCTTTCAATATAAGAATATGCTTGTAGCAAATTGAATCCTAACACAAATAAGGAATCCCAGAAACTAAAATAATTTAAATTTATGGTGGATTGTTAAAAGATTGTTAGGTGCTTAAGAGATATTCTCCCATGAGGTGACTAATGCAGTTGGCATAAATAGAATAAGGTGATCCTATTGAGATTTTAATGAATATGGAATTAAAAATTCAATTCCCACAGGTGTGGATTCTTTTTTCCTAAGTAGCACAGCTGAAATTTTAGATATGGTCTCCAAATAGGAGGCAGTGTCTATTAATTAATTAATTCATCCAAATATTTTTCTGTGCGTGTCATAGCCAGGCTGAGGTAGGGGTTTAGAAAATTAGCTTACCTTTTAGGGGTAGAGCCAAAAGTTAGGTAGGAATGGCCTGTGAACTTGTGAATTACACTCTTTTTTTCTCTTTTAAAAAGGAATGATTTAGAGACTGACTTGCGTTCTTGGCTTATATTTTGAAAAGGTTGGCATAAAATTTCTTTTGTGACTCCATCCCAAAACATAGGTAGGTGGTTCTCAATGTTTGGTGTATCTGAGAATCATCTTAATTAATGTTTTAAAATGAGGATCATATTTTATAAAAAAATTTAATTGTTTTTTCCTTTTAAATAGAATGTATTTTTTAGAGCAGTTTTAGGTTCAAAGCAAAATTGATCAGAAAGTACAGTGTTCCATATACCCTCTGCCCCCACAAAAACAAAGCACAGCCTCTCTCACTGTGAACATCCTGCAAAAGAACTGCAACATTTGTTACTATTGATGGACCTACTATCATCATTAGAGCAGTAATGATACTATATTGATATATCATTATCTCCCCAAATCCATAGTTTACATTAGGGTACATTCGTTGTACATCCTATGGGTTTTTACGAATGTATACTGACATGCATCCTCCATTGTAGTATCACTCAAAATACTTTCACTGCACCCCCATCCCCAATCCTCTGTGCTTCACCTATTCATCCCTTCCTCCCTCGAAACCCCTGGTAACCACTGATCTGTTTACTCTCTCCATTGTTTTGCCTTTTCCCGAATATGTCATATATTTGAAATCATACAGTGTGAAACATTTTCTGACTGGCTTCTTTCACTTAGTAATATACATCTGAGTCATCCATGTCTTTTCATGGCTTAATAACTCATTTCTTTTAGTCCTGAATAATATTCATTGTCTGGATACACTACAGTTTATCCATTCACCTGCTGAAGGACAACTTGCTTGCTTCCAAGTTTTGGCAATTATGAACAAAGCTGCTATAAACATCTGTGTGCAGGTTTTTCTGTAGACACAAGTTTTCAACTCATTTGGGTAAATACCAAGGAGTACAATTGCTGGATTGAATAGTAAGAGAACGTTTGTTTTGTAAGAAACTGCCAAACTGTCTTCCAAGGGGGCTGTACCATTTTGCATTTCTACCAACAATTAATGAGAGTTCCTATTGCTCCACATCCTCACCAGCATTTGGTGTTGTCAGTGTTCTGGATTTTTTGCCACTCTAGTGGATGTGTAGTGGTATGTGGATGTGTATGGCATGCAGTGTGAAACATCTTTTCATATGCTTATTTGCTATCTGTATATCTTCTTTGACGGGTTGTCTTTGGCCCATCTTTAAATCAAGTTGTTTGTTTTCTCATTCTTGAGTTTTAAGAGTTCTTTATCAAATGTATCTCTTGGAAATATTTTCTCCCAGTTTATGGCTTATCTTCTTAATCTCTTGACAGTGTCTTTCAAAGAGTAGAAGTTTTCAATTTTAATGAAGTTCAGCTTATCTATTATTTCTTTCATGCATCCCACCTTTGGTGCTGTATCTAAAAAGTCATTGCCATACCCAATATCATATAGGTTTTCTCCTATGTTATTTTATCTTCCAGGAGTTTTATAGTTTTGTGTTTACATTTAGTTCTGTGTTCCACTTTTGAGTTAATTTTTGTAAATTGTGTAAGGTCTGGGTCTAGATTCACATTTTTTGCCTGTGAATTTTCAGTTGTTCCAGTACTATTTGTTAAAAGGGTCCATGGTATTGCCTTTGCTCCTCTGTCAAAGATCAGTTACCCATATTTATGTTGGTCTATTTCTGGGCTCTCTATTCTGTTCCATTGATCTATTTGTCTATTCTTTTGCCAATACCACATTGTCTTGATAACTATAGCTTTATAAAGGCTTGAAATCATGTAGGATCAGTCTTCCTTTTCCTTTTTAACTTTAATATTACATTGGCTATTCTGGGATTTTTGCCTCTCCATATAAATTATATAAACTTTAGAGTAACTGTGTTGATATCCACGAAATAACTTGATAAGATTTTGATTGGTATTGTGTTGAATCTACAGATCAATTTAGGAAGAACTGACATCTTGACTATATTGAATCTTACTATCTGTGAACACAGAGTAGCTCTCAATTTATTTAGGTATTCTTTGATTTCTTTGATCAGAGTTTTGTAGTTTTCTTCATATAAATCTTGAAAATGTTTTGTTAGATTTATACAAAAACATTTCATTCTTTGGGGGTGCTAATGTAATTGGTATCTTGTTTTTCATTTCCAATTCCATATATTCATTGCTGGTATATAGGAAAGTGATCAACTTTTATATGTTAACCTTGTATCCTAAAACCTTGCTATAATCACTTATTAGTTCCAGGAGTTTTTGTGTCTAATCTTTCAAATTTCTACATACACAATCATATCATCTTCGAACAAAGGCAGTTTTATTTCTTCCTTCCCAAGCGCTATACCTTTTATTTCCTTTTCTTGCCTTACTGCATTAGCTAGGAGTTTCAGAAACAATGTTGAAAAGGAGTGGTGAAAGGGGACATTCTTGCTTTATTCCTGATCTTAGCGAGGGAGCTTTGAGTTTCTCACAATTAAGTGTGACATTAGCTGTAGGTTTTTCGTAGATATTCTTTATCCAGTTGAGGAAGTTCCCCTCTATTCCTAGTTTACTGAGAGTTTTTATTATGAATGAGTGTTGGAATTTGTTAGATGCTTTTTCTACATTTATTGATATGATTATATGATTTTTCTTATTTAGCCTGTTGATGTGATAGAGTAGATTAACTGATTGATTTTTGAATGTTGAACTGCCTTGCATATCTGGGATAAATCCCACTTGTTCATAGTGTATAATTCCTTTTACACATTGTTGGATTCAATTTGCTAAAATTCTGTTGAGGATTTTACATCTATATTCATGATAGATACTGGTTTGTAGTTTTCATTGTAATATCTTTTTCTGGTTTGGGAATTAGGGTAATGCTGGCCTCATAAAATGAGTTAAGAAGTATTCCCTCTGCTTCTATATTCTGAAAAGTGTTCTAGAAAATTGATATAATTTCTTCTTTAAATGTTTGGTAGAATTCACCAGTGAAAGCATCTGGGCCTGACAATATTTATTTTAAAAGATTATTAATTTAATTTCTTTAATAGATATATGCCTGTTTAAATCATCTGTTTCTCCTTGTGTTTTGACAGATTATCTTTCAAGAAACTGGTCCATTTCATCTAAGTTATCAAATTTGTGGGGATAGATTGGTTTATAGTATTCTTTTATTATCCTTTTAATTTCCAGGGAATCTGTAGTGATTCCCCCTCTTTCATTTCTGATACTCATAATCTGTGTCCTCTCTTGTTTTATTCCTTAGCCTGGCTAGAGTCTTACTGATTTTATTCATCTGTCCAAAGAACCAAGTTTTGGTTTCATGGATTTTCTGTTTTCAGTTTCAATAATTTCTGTTCTCATGTTTATTATTTCTTTTCTTCTGCTTACTTTGGATTTCATTTGCTCTTCTTTTTCTACTTTCCTAAGATTGGAGTTTAGATTATTGATTTTAGATTTTTATTCTTTTCTAATATATGCATACAATTCTACAAATTCCCTTTTAAGCACTGCTATCACTGCATACCACAAATTTTGGTAAGTTGTATTTTCATTTTCATTTAGTTCAAATATTTTTTCATTCCTCTTAAGATTTATTACTTGACCCATGTGTTATTTATAAGTGTGCTCTTTAATCTACAAGTATTTTGGAATTTTTCCAGCTAAATTTCTGTTATTTATTTCTAGAGTAATTTCAATATTGTCTAAAAGCATACATTAGTTTAATTCTTTTGTGGTCTGAAAGCATATATTTTATGGTTTCTATTCTTTTAAATTTGTTAATGTGTTTTTTGGCCCAGAATGTGGTCTATCTATGTTCAGGATCATATTTTGAAAAGTGCTACTAGATAGTTTTCTTCATAACAATTTATGTACTGTAATAGCATAACAACTCTGAAACAACATCTTCATTTCCCAATGAGATAATATTTTTTTCACATTTATTATTTCTCTTTCCACCACTGTGTGATAAAGTATACCTATTGCCGAGATATCCCCCCAAGATACAAATAGATATTTTAATATTAAATTTTCTTTTGTACCTCCACCTGCATTAAATTACCAACAGAACTATGAATGGCATTGGAAAATCATATATGCACCTGAGGCAAATCTTATGTACTACCCTTTATTAGGGAGTTAATCTCAGAGAGCGTGAGTGGGGGGGCGGGTTAAGTAGAATGAGGAAGGGGAGAGGGAAAAGCCAATCTAAGGATACATCATCAAGTTGATTGCTCCTTTGTTTCAAGTAGGAGAGTTGGTGCAATCAGATTAATCTGGGTAAAATTGGTGGTAGTACAGCTATTTGCCAGAGTGGGGGCTGTGGGAGCTGGATCCCTTGAGCTCAGGGGTTTGGGGGTGCAGTGTGTTACACCAAGTGGAAATCCACATCAACTTCAGCATCAGTGTGATAAAGCTCCAGGATCAGAGCATTATCAAGTTGGCATTATCTAGCATGACAGCTGAGTCCTGGATTAGATATTCAACATTTATAGCAAATATTTACTACCTTTTACTCCATTTATTATTTTCCATTTTATATAACCAGGGCACAACTATTATAAATTTTAAATGTTTTTTCTTTACTTATTATAGGAAAACTTTAAAAATACAAAACATACAACAGAATAATAAGCTCTTATGTAACTATCGCCAAGTTTCAACATCGACCAACACATGACCAATATTGTTTACAGAATTATTATATTCTTTTCTTATGTGTAAAGAGTTAGAATTAGAATGTGACCAGAGGCATAATGATCTTGATCAAGTTGGGGTAGGACTGGAGGTCTAGCAAACCCATCAATTTAGGTGAATTCCACGGTTTGGGATATCACCAACATGCTTACTATAATAGCTACCATATACTTATTGTTTTATTTTGTTTATTTAATCAATCATCACATTCAACCTGAGCAGAAGAATCTGTCTCTAAAAGTTGCCTTTGAATATATGCCTCATTTTAACTTTTTAGTATATTCACTGAGTTAAGTATATAAAGGTGACTAGATAGCTTTTGAAAAGGATCCAGTTTATAAGTCTAACTTACTTGTGACTCACAAGTAAATAACACTCAGTGTCTTGATGAATTAGTGTTATGCAACCCTAGCACTATTTTATTGAAGAGAATAAAAACCTAATTCTAGATCAGGCAATTTATTGTCCAGGATGCTCTGAATTTAATATCTGTGTTTTAGACCTGACCTGTGCAGGCTAGTTGCTGAATAATTAAGAAGAATGATATTCACCAATCCAGACTCCAGGATGACTGCTTTCAGTAACCATCTGCTAATGAAACCCCTGAGAATTCCCACAGAGCTGAGAAAACAAATGTTATACAATTACGCCAGGCATTTCTCACTTCCTTTATAGTAATACACCATCCAATTAACAACCTGGTGGGCCTAGGGGTTCATAAAATTTTGAGTAGAACCTTTAGGCTTTCTCAAATCATATGCTGGAATTAAATGTAGAAGGAAACAAGATCTTTAGATGAAAACCTTATCTATAAATATTTAATTTCTTGTCTTGGAATTGGACACCGAGTTTTAGTTCATGGCACTGGATCACAGAGTCAGGAAGGACCTTGAAAGGTCATCTAGTCCAGACCTCTGCCTCTGAGAAGGACTGTGTCCAGAACATGCTGGCAAATAGCTGGGTCCCATTTCCCTAAAATCAATAAGAAGGAACAGGTGTACCCGTTTTTTTGTCAAAAGACACAGAATATTACAGCATCCAACAGTCTCACTATTCACAGCAGACTTCAAATCTCAGAGAAAGTCTTTGGTCCTCCCTCTTTCCCACTGGAGGTCTCCAATACTTCTTCCTTAGGGTCTCCTATCATGTGCTTCGGGAAAAAAGAAACTTCAAAATAAAAGTTTAGCCAAAAACAGCACATGCTGTACTCTAGGGCATTGCTAGGTAGTACAACTTGACAGATAACATATTCCTGGCATTTTTTTCTCTTGAGACCCTTTTATATTATATGGCATCTCACCAGAGAGTACAGATAATTAACTATCTACAACTTTAACAAGGGTCTATTTCCTTGATTAAAACATATTTTGCCTCATAGATAGACTCTCAGAGTACGTAAGGGCAGTATTCCCCACCAGGTCACTACCACATTCATTCTCAATTTTGCAATGAAGAAATTGATACAAAAAGAAATGTCCTCTCCTATTAATATTTCTGAATTTCCTAGGACATGGGCTTGTACACAGTACACTCTCAGCTAATGTTCAGGTGAATAAAGGATGGAGGAAGAAATGAATGTACAAAAGATGAACAAACCAATCTCTAATAACTTGCAAGTTTGAGAACTGAACTGACTGCTTGATAATGCATCTTTTTCCATTTTGTTGCTGCTTTATCCTCCATCTGATTTTTTAATCCTACTATAGGTGATTTGTCATTTTATCTTCTGAATTTTTCTAAAAGTATCTCATATAACTCTTTGCTAATCTTATGTCTGCACAACTACAAAAATATGAGTCTGGGTGAGTCTCTGTTCTGATCTCCCTGACTGGCAATGCCTTGTTTCCTTACTTTCTGGCCTTGTAATCTGGGAAATATTAACAAGAAGGACATTTCTTTCAGTATCAGTCTCTTCATTGTGAAACTGAGGATGATGAATTTGGTGAATTGATGGAAAGTGCTTGAAATACTCTCAGAGAAATTTATTTAGAAGTCATTCAGCACTTTCCTCATCATTGAAAAGCAATCAGCAAAAATACAAGCCAAGGAATTAATGAGCTAGAAGTGAGTATAATCAGTGATCTTATTAAACAATGTGTAGAAGAAAGAAATGCAAAAATCAGCATATAATGCACAAGAATTTTAGGATCTATTATATTCAACACTGGGAAAAGGAGGAAATTTCTAAAGTTATTAGGATTTGTCTGAGTATTACAATATTTCAACTCAAAGTACTATATAAGCATGGCAAAAACCAATAAGAGACAGTTTTTAATAAAGTTATATCTTCCTGAACAAACTCAGCATCATTTTGGAATTAAATTCTGTCAGCTCACACAGTATCATGTTATTTTTCAACTTCTACAGAACAATTTCAGAGTTGAGTAAAGGTGTTAATTATCTTTGTTGGAACATCATGTCCTAACTTGTTAATATTCCTAAAAGGCTATTCCTGAAATAAAGTATTGGTTCTCTGCAAGAATGCTTCCTGCTAAAGACATGAGTGGCTAGAGCAGAAAACCTGTTTAGTACACGTCTTCCTTGTTTTATAAATAGATGTCTTCATAGAACAAAACTATAAATCAAATTTTATAAATCAAGTATGTTTAGGTAATAGAGGAGCTCCACTCTATTTATCTAGATAGATGTCTGTCTGTCTATCAGTTTATCTATCTATCTACCTACCTACTTAGGACTCTTACCATGAATAACTCAAGAAAATATAAGCAATTGCTGTTAAATGTATATTTTGAATTTCCTTAAGCAATGAACATCTACGATGTTTCTGTGAGTATTCTGAAAAGAATTATCTATCCCTTCTCTATAACAGCAGAAGGTAGAGGCCTTTGGCAGCAAGTGTCAGCAAGCTGCTGATATAAACTAAGAAAACCTAACTTACGGATAGATTTCCTCTCCAAAAATTTCTGGAAGGCAACAGAAAAAAATGACAGGATGCCTGGAGCCATCTTATTGAAGCAGTTACTACAAATCAACTAATTCAACCCCAAAGTGAAAAATAAATGGAATGTGATTGGATTTTGTTATAGCACAAAATCTGTATTTGTTGCTAGAAAATAAGAGTGTGAACGTGTTAATTTCATTTCTTAAAATGAGGGGAAATCAATATAGCATTTAAGAAATACATTCTGGAGGTGGAAATGCATAGAATATGCTTGGCTCACCACTTAATATTATTTTTCCTTAGACAACCATTCTGTTCCTTGTTTATGTCCAATTCACGGCAATCTGTGGAGCTGGGTACCATCCAAAGAAAACTCCTTAGAGGAGAGATCAGGGTCATACTTAGCAGATGGATGCTTTATTTTCCCCTCAGCATTCAGGAATGTAGCTCACATCTGATCATGTGGTGAGGCTGTCATCAAAGGGACCTGAAACTGACCTCTTCTATTTGAAGAGATTGAGGACATGAGAGCAGGGAGCAGATGATTTCCCTTATGCTGTCACCTCTGTGAACTGGTTCCCTAATGATGGGTGTATTTAAAACAATTCTGCAAATGATACCCAAGGGCATGACCTCTGAGCAGATTTAGGAAGCTGCTAGGAGCAGGCGAGTTTTGAGAACGCACAATTTTCTTTTTCACTGGGAAGCCATTTTTCCACTCTGAATGATTTCTTTTCCAACATTCAGATCTTTGCCTCTGTCTCAATAGCATTCTCCTGATATCATAGTGATTTCTCGGGGCTTAGCCATACCCATATGCCCAGCTTTTCTTCTTTCAAGTGTGTACTGCCTTTAAAAATTTATCTTGAGAAATTGAAAATACAGAGAACAATGCCAAAAAACAAAACATCTTATATTCTCTTCTATGCTAAATTAGCAACTGTTAATATTTTGTCATATTTGCTCTAAGTCTTTTTTGTTTATTTCTCTAAGAAATATATCAAATAAGAGAATTAATGTGGCAAGATAAAATTTTTGTTTTATTATTTGCCTTTCCTTTGGCACTGTCACAACCATCATAAGCAGATCCTATTAATCTGAATAAATACGTTTGTGTGCACAGAGATTTTCCATTCAAGTTCCCTTTCCAAACATATTTAACAAGAGGAGAAAACATTTCTCCAGCACAGTTCAGCTGACTGTCTTACAATGTGTTCGTAATCTCTGATCCCAGACAGATGCCCTAAAAGTTCATCACTGGAAAATGACACTTCGGTTAACATTTCTTTCTCAGGATTAAAATGGGAAATGACAAACATGCTTGGCCATTTAGCCTAAAACTGAGAAAAATCTTAAAAAAATTATGATCTCATGAAAGAAAAAATCAAAACCAGTCATTTTCTAGATCTTAAAGTACATAAATATTGTGCATTTCTTATATTTTCTTTTGTCACCTACAACATCCAAAAAGTCATGGCAAGACTTGGGGAATAGAACTTTAAGTATTCAGGCCAACTTTATGGCCAGAGACATATTTTGAATGTTTGGTAATGCATAAAACTTTGGTTATATGGACCCCAACTCATCCTAATGTCTGACTTTTCCAGACCATTTTGGGTAAGAATTAAATGTCAACGCTTCATAAAGGCCGAATGCAGAGAACATGAAATGTATTTGATTTCCTTCAAGACCATAAGAATAAATACCAAAATCTGTAGCTGAAGACCGCAGTGTATCTCATTTAATGTTACGTGGAATTTTATTTCAGCTGAAGAAATAACTTGTACTTTTTTTATTAGAAAAATATTGTGAAAGATTTCAAGTGTTTTAAAATGTGCTTTGGCTACTTTACAAGTTAGGTATGAAAACTTTACTGAGCTCCTCATAAAAAGTACAGAGATCCAGTGTATGGGGTATAGGAGGAAGATTCTAATGAGGCAGGGTGGAGTGGGTGCCAGGATTAAATTACACATGAATTATATAAAGGACTAGTGTATCGCTGAAGGATGAGAATCTGAATTCCCGCTCATGGAAATCACTGAGTGTTCACCCTCACCTCCTCTGGGTCTTTTCACAAAGCTTACCTTCACAGAGGTCCTGTATGTTAATTCCAATTTAGAATTGTGATTTCTGTCCCTCCCCAGTATGACCTATTTCCCTTCCTTCTTTGCTTTATAATTATTCATATTATTTATCAGCATCTGCCAGATTATATATTTTACTTATTTGTTTATTTTATGTCCCATCTTACTAGAATATAAGCTCCCTGAAGACAAAGAGTTTTGTCTATTATGCTCACCACTATGTAGCCTGTATCTAGGAAAATACCTGACACATAATAGGTTCTCAATAAATATTTGTTGAATGAATGTCTGAAAGAGTATATAAAAATGGACACATTCAGCCATTTATTTTATGAAGATATTAATTTTGTTATACATGATTTCTTTTGCTTAAAGACACTAAAATACAACTCATTTTATGAGGCTAGCACAACCTTGACAATAAACCTGACATGATCAGTATTAAAAAGGAAAATGGAAAAAATATAGGCTACATATTCCATGAAAAGGGTGCAAAATGTCAAATGAAATATTAACGCACCAACCTCAGTAATGAAATTTTTTTTTTTTTTTAATTTATTTATGGCTGTGTTGGGTCTTCGTTTCTGTGCGAGGGCTTTCTCTAGTTGTGGCAAGTGGGGGCCACTCTTCATCGCTGTGCGCGGGCCTCTCACTATCGCGGCCTCTCTTGTTGCGGGGCACAGGCTCCAGACGCGCAGGCTCAGTAATTGTGGCTCACGGGCCTAGTTGCTCCGCGGCATGTGGGATCTTCCCAGACCAGGGCTCGAACCTGTGTCCCCTGCATTGGCAGGCAGATTCTCAACCACTGCGCCACCAGGGAAGCCCAGTAATGAATTTTAAAAAAAAATTTCCGCCATTATCAAGGTGAATTTATCCAAAGAATGCTGGACGCTTAGTAGATGAAGATAGAAAAATCATATGTCCAGCTGGATAGATTCAGAAGTTTGATACAAATCAACACACATTCATGATTAAAAACACATAGCAGTGTGGGAAGAGAAAGAAATTCTTTTAACCAGATAAAGAGTGTCTACAAAACATACAGCAAACATCATATTTAACAGTGAAATGTGGAAGCATCATATTTGAGATCAGAAACAAGGAAATCTGGTAATATAAATTCCTCCCAGCATTGACTAGGGTTCCTATCAACTACAATAAGAGGGGAAAAGAAAAGAAAATTTAAAAACCAAGATTAAAAATAAATTACTATTCATAGATTTTGTTCATAGAAAATGCCAAAGGGAATCTACAGGAATGTTAGAATTAATAAGAGAGTTCAGCAGGGCAACTGGATAAAAAATACCAAATATATTGTATTCTCTATAACAACAGTAGAAAGTTAGAAAATGAAATCTTAAAATATACCAACTATAGTATTATAAAAATATGAAGTATCTTGGAAAAATCATGTTCACGCTTTCAGACATTGAACATGAAGTTAATTTTTCACAAATTCATCTGTAGATTCAATGCAATTCCAAACATGTCCCTATGTTTCTTTCACTATTTATTTATTTATTTGAAGTATCGTTTACTTGCAATAATATGTTAGTTTCAGGTTACTGCATAGTGCTCAATATATTTATACATTATGAAATGATCACCACAAGTCTAGTCACCATCCGTCACCTACAAAGTTTTTACAATATTATTGACTATATTCCCTATGATATATGTTATCTCCCTGTGACTTCTTTTTTTTTGAGCAGATAAAAAATTATTTTGAAATTGACATCTAGGAAAATTTATTCATTTTTGTGTACAGTTACATGAGTTTTGGCAAATGCCTAGAGTCAAGTGACGACCATCATAATCAAGATTCAGAACAGTTCTTATTTATTTTATAACTGGAAATTTCTACCTCTTAATCCTCTTCACCTATCTCACCCATCCCCTCACTCTCCTCCAGTGAACCACCAGTTTGTTCTCTATCCATGTCTGCTTCTGTTTTATTGTGTTTGTTCATTTGTTTTGTATTTTAGATTCCACATATAAGTGAAATTGTATGGTATTTGTCTTTCTCTGTCTGACTTATTTCACTTAGCCTAATACCCTCTAGGTCCACCCATGTTGTCTCAAATGGTATGATTTCATTCTCTTTTATGACTAATATTCCATTGTGTATATATATATATATATATATATATATATATATATATATATATATCACATTTATACGGATTCATCTATCGATGGATACTTAGGCTACTTCAATATCCTGGCTATTGTAGACAATGCTACAATGAACATTGGGGTGCATACATATTTTTGAATTAGTGTTTTTGTTTTCTTCTGATAAATACACAGAAGTGGAATTATTGAATCATAAGGTAGTTCTATTTTTATTTAAGAAACTTCCATGCTGTTTTCCACAGTGGCTTTATCAACTTATATTCCCACCAGTAGTGCATCAAGGTTCCCCTTTCTCCACATCCTTGCCAACACTTGTTATTTCTTGTCTTTTTCATATTGCCAGGTGTGAGGTGGCATCTTACTGTGGTTTTGATTTGTATTTCCCTGATGATTAGTGATTTTGGGCATCTTTTCATGTGCCCGTAGGCCATCCGTATGACTTGTTTTGAAAAGTGTTTATTCAGGTTTTCTGCCCATTCTTTAATCAGATTGTTTTTTGATATTGAGTTGTAGGAGTTCCTTGTATATTTTGGTTATTAACCCCTTCTCAGTCATATAATTTGCAAATATCTTCTCCCATTCAGCAGATGGCCTTTTTGTTTTGTTGATGGTTTCCTTTGCTGTGCAGAAGTGTTTTAGTTTGATGTAGTCCCATTTGTTTATTTTTGCTTTTGTTTCCCTTGCCTAAGGTAATAGGTCCAAAAAGAAAATATTGCTAAGACCAATGTCCAAGAATGTACTGCCTATGTTTTTTTCTAGGAGTTTTGTGGTTTCAGGTCTTACATTTAAGTCTTTAATCCATTTTGAGTTTATTTTTGTATATGGTGTAAGAAAGTGGTCTAGTTTCATTCTTTTCCATGTAGCTGTCCACTTTTTCCAACACCATTTATTGAAGAGACTGTCTTTTCACCATTGTTTATTCTTGCCTCCTTTGTCAGAGATTAATTGAACATACAAGCATGGGTTTATTATTCCTACATTTTTTGTTGGACTGACAAAGGACTATTATTTAGAATGTGTATATATGCATATGTGTATTTAGTTTATATTTATATCTATGTTTGTGTTTGCTGTTACTGAATATTTGTGTCTCTCCCAAATTCATGTATTGAATCCTAATCCACAATGAGATGGGATTTGGAGGTGGGGTCTTTAGAAGGTGATTAGGTCCTGAGGGTGGAGCCCCCATGAATGAGATTAGTACCCTTATAAAAGAGTCTCCAGACATTTCCTTGCACCTTCCACCATATGAAGACACAGGGAGAAGATGGTTTATGAACCAGGAAGCAAGTGTTCAACAGACACCAATACTGCCAGCACCTTGATCTTAGACCTTTTTAGTCTCTAGAATTTTGAGAAATAAATTTCTCTATGGTATTTTATTACAGCAGTCCAAATGGGCTAAGCCAATGTTTAAATCTAGTTTTATATTTATATTTATTTTCAAAAAATAATAAGATCAAGTTAAGCAACCTAAGAGGAAAAAGGCAGAAGATAGAACAGAACCTTATAAAAGAGAATATACAATTGGCCGATACATATATTGAAAAATTTATTTAACAGCAATTACAGAAATAAAAATTAAAACACAATGAAAAATAAAAATACGAAGTTCATATTGGCAAAAAATTTCTGACAATACTGAGTGTTGGTGTGCATGCTGAATGAAGGAAACTCTTACACTCTGCATTGGGAGAGTAAATTAGTACAAACACTTTTAAAATCAATTTGACATTGTTTAGCAATATTGATCCAGAAATTCAATTCCATGATGTTTTCTGTAGGATGTATGTTGCAAAAATGGTCACAGGAAAAAATTCTGAAAACAACCCAAATGTTCACCAAATATGTATTTTACAGATATAATATATTCCTACCGTGTAATATTATACACTAGTGAAAATAAAAAGCTACAGTTACATTAACATACATGAATTTCACAAACATGATATGAAGTAAAAACAGTAAATCACAGAAGAATGTGTATTATATTAATGAATATTTATTGAACAAATGGGTAGAGAAAGAGGAAACATTTACTGTTTAGGGATTTATACATAGATGGTAAAATTAAAGTATAATGAAAACAAAGGTATGATTGTCACAAAATTCAGAATAGAGGTCTTTCTGAGGGAGTGAGATTAAAAGCTAGGTATAGGGAGGTGATTAGGTTAGGTGACTGAGGAGGGATCAAGAACAGGGCTTTCAAGGTACTACTGCATCTTAATATTGGAATGTTTAAATGAATGTTCCTTTGTGTTTCATACAGTCCTCTGTATAGATGACACATACAGTCAAAAGTTATAGAAGGAAAACAATGTCACATCTAAATTCAGAGATTTGTCTAAGGTCTTAAGGACAGAAAGTGCTAGAACCTTGATTGGACCACTTCTGTCTGAATCTATAGCAAGGCCTCAGCTGCTAAACCTCCACCCTAGCCTCGGAAAATAGTGAAGTGCGTTACATCTTGCCTACCCCGTCTCAGCTCCTCAGCTGGCACCCTTGGCTGTTCCTGTGTGTGTCTAAGAATGACATTAGACTTTATGTTAAAATGGGAATAAGGAGGACAACTTGAGCTTCTTATGCTCCCTTTCTTATTTCTTCAAATCTATTAAACATACTTACTTGAATATCTGTATTTCTGATCATTCTAACATCTGCAGAATTTGAGATCTGATCTTGTGATTTCTGTTTGTGATTATTCTTATTCATCGTTTCCTCATGAATTATCTTTTGGAAGGGAGGTGACATTTTGCTCTTTGGTACTAACATTTTTGGTAATAACACATTTTTGTGACCTGAATTGAAAGCCCATTTTTCTGAAAAGATTTCTGATTTCTTCTTTCAGATTCCTAAAAATATGCTTAAGTGTAAAGAAACAATGATCTTTCCCTATGACACCAAGTTGAATAATAAATAACTATCTCAATGCTACTTAGTAAATATTACATTTAAATATATATTGATTTAACAAATAGAAAATGGCTTGTTATACACCAGTAAATAAATAAATGTAACTGAAAGCTTTAGCTCACTTTTATTTTTTTTGAATTTTATTTTATTATTTTTTTAATACAGCAGGTTCTTATTAGTTATCTATTTTATACATATTAGAGTATATATGTCAATCCCAATCTCCCAGTTCATCCCACCCCCCCACACACTTTCCCTCCTTACGTGTCTATACGTTTGTTCTCTACATCTGTGTCTCTATTTCTGCCTTGCAAACCAGTTCATCTGTACCATTTTTCTAGATTCCACATATATGCGTTAATGCGTTCTGGCTTACTTCACTCTGTATGACAGTCTCTACAAATGACCCAATTTTGTTCCTTTTTATGGCTGAGTAATATTCCATTGTATATATGTACCACATCTTCTTTATCCATTCATCTGTCAATGGGCATTTAGGTTGCTTCCATGACGTGGCTATTGTAAATAGTGCTGCAATGAACATTGAGGTGCATGTGTCTTTTTGAATTATGGTTTTCTCTGGGTATATGCCCAGTAGTGGGATTGCTGGGTCATATGGTAATTCTATTTTTAGTTTTTTTAAGGAACCTCCATACTGTTCTCCATAGTGGCTGTATCAGTTTATCTCACTTTTAAAAAGCCCATTCACTAAAAAAATGTTTAGAGCATTCTGTATAAATGGTGTTAATAAAATATATGCAGGCTTATCCTACTCTCATTCCCTGAGAAGCCATTATTCAATTTTATTGCAATATGTCATAACAAAATCAGAAACTGAAATTTAAGCATTTCTATGCATTTGTGAAATATTCTGATGCTACCTAACATTTTTTACAGTCTTGTAAATATTACTTTTTGAAAGATTTGTGATAAGACTGCTTTAATTAAAGACTGCCCTAACATTTCATTTAGAAATCTTTTGTATGTGATATATATATATATATATATATATATATATATATATATATATATATATGTATGTATGTTTGTGTATATATTCCAAATGATATATAGGTAGATTTTATTTATTGTGAAAAGCATAATTCTGAACTTAATTCAATTAGATGTACATATTTCAGAGAATATAAGGCCTTTAAAAGCATAGAGCAGTATTACTGCAACAGAACCTATGTTTAAAATCACCTGGCCTAGAACATGAACCCTGTATTATTATCTTAGGTCTGATTTTTTTTTTCATTTTTCTGGGTTAAAAGACTATGGCAGAGGAGAATTATAAAATCAGAGAATGTTAAACTTAGATGGAACCTCAAAATAATCTAATTCAACTCCTTAGCTTTAAAATTAAAAAAAACAGATGAAGCAAAATTATCTTTCTTAGGCCACTAAGTAGCTAGTGACAGAGCATGATAAAGCCTGGGTCTTTCTAATTTGTCACCAAAGCTTTTTCCATTACAAGATTCAGATTTGGCATTTATTGAATAAATACCTTCTACTCTCAAAGCACTGTGCTTTGAAATATAATCCCCATTTGTCTTTTTTTGCCTTAAGAGAATGCTGTGACTAGTTATCTAAGGTATTATTGCAGTGTATGTGTATGTGTATGCACTTGAGGTAGAAGAGAAGCACTGAGTGGAAGAACCAAATAGCCTTGCATTTCTTAACCTCAGTAGCATTCAATAGCGTTAGCCAATTAGTCCTTCTTACATACTTTCTTCTCATTCTCATGAGATGGCATTCACCTGGTTTTCTTCCCATCTCCTTGGTCACTCCATCTCAAGTTCATTTTGTTGAGTCCTTTCCTTTGTTTGATCTCTAAATGTTGGTGTGATCTAGGGCTGAATAATAGGTTTTCTCTTGGTTGTTCTCTATCCAATCTTCTTAGACAGTTCTATCCAGTTCCATGACTTCAAATACAATCTAATACTAAGAATGCTCAAGTTAATTTCTCCAGCCTTGACCTTTTCCCTAAATTTATGACTATAAGGTACAATCACATACTAGATATGTCTGTTTGGATGTAACAGGCATTCAGAAATAATGCATCTAAGTTATAATTATTGATTTTCTCCACAAATCTTTTCTCTGAGATTTCCCCATCTTATAAATGATCAGGAGCATTCACCTACCTATTCAAGAAAAGTTTAGGAGCCAGCCTTGATTTCTGTTTCCTTCTTCCACCACATTTAATCCAACAGAAACTCCTGTAGATCCTCTGTCCAAAACTTACTGAAGTAGCTCCAAAGCCTGGAATAGTACCTAGCGCACAGTAGGTGCTTGACAAATATTTGTTAAATTTGTTTAACTTGAATATTTTCTGGTTTTACATTTATATTATGAAATTTAAAAACTTAATTTTATGAAAGCCAACTCTTTCCCTGGGAAACAATATCCAAATTACAGAATTTTATTTCTTTAAAATTTATGCAAGAGGAAATAAAGAAATAAATTGATGTCTTTTTAAACTAAGGATATTTTTTACACTAAGGAAAAGGTCAATTTAGAGTGTAATTATAGCGGAAGACTAACATTTTGACAGCATTGTAAGAGGTCAGGCAAATTTGTGTCATTGTTTATAATGAAATATATGACAAAACTGTTATGTCAAATTTTCATTTGAAGTATTCTGGACAGATACAACCAATATATTCTACAGAGTAACAGAAATGTTCCCTAGATTGGAAGTGAATAAAATTTAAGGTACATTTTAATTTAACTTTTATATAGACAATAAATAACAAGAGCTAAAACGTTATCCAAGATAATTGATAACCTGTTTTAAAAAGACAGAAATAAATGTAGAGGTGAGTACCATTATTGCCTCATATTGCTTTCATTTTTATGCCTTTTTTATAAAATAATTTTTACTATAGACTTTATATCATATATGCCTTACAAACAGTTTTCTGTTCCTACTCTCTTTTATAAGACAACTGTATTCTAGTTATTGGAAGATGCCCCTCTAGGACTTAATATGTCTCACGATTTTTCTCTTTTGCCATTTATATTTTCAGAAAGTTAAAGAATAAGCTACCTACTTTATATCTAGTTATTTTCTTAGTTTTCATGCATCTTATCTTTAATGGTAAAATCGTTGTTTGCATTAAATGGTATGTTAAATATGTAAAGCTTCAAAATTTGGAGGGAGTTTTCATTCCTAAAAATGAAAAAAGAAGTTACTTTAAGGATGAAAACTTAGAGTACAATAAAATGTATACTGTTTTTTTGATCAAATTCCTCTTTGTACTAAATTAGTTAATCTCTCTGCTCTCCTCTTTTACTCCCTATCTCTTTTTCTTATTTTCTCTCTGTCTCTATCATCATGTGGTGTACATACACATCTAAGCTTGAAAATTATTTGGCCTCTAAAAGTCTGTTTTCTCACCTATAAAATGGATGACATGTAATGTACATAGTATAGTGTCATTTAGACGATTAAATGAGATAATCTATGGAAGGTACTTAAAAATTTTGCTCTGCCCACCATAGGTACATAATATACTTGGATTTGTTGCCAACCTCTGCTATTATTACTACTATTGTTCCTTTTACTACAGCGACTGCCACTTATAACACATTATTATTGTGATTATATTTATTATATATTTATTATTATATTTATTGTATATTTATTATTATTATTGTTATTATTTTGTAAACTAGTATATGCAGGCATTGTATTAAATTCATGTTTTAACGAAAGACTAGATGGCTAATAAATGTTCATAATATATTTAGTGAAAAAGTATTTGCAGTGTTCTGTAATTCCCCAAGCTGTAAAAAAAAAATGTCAAATTATACAAGTGCATAGAAAAAGACTAAGAATTGCACTGAAAATTTAGCTAAGATTACCTCTACATGGAAAGATAAGTGTTAGTTTCTTTTTCTTCTTTGGATATTTCTGTATTTCCAAAATTTTCTATCCTTACCAAACTAGATTTAAGATTCAATCTCACACAACTAATATAATGCTATAGATCACCTATACTTCAATAAAAAAGATTCAATCCCACACAAATTTGATACTCATTTTATGTGAGACACTTTGTGTCATGCAGTGATGAAGACCCAGTCCCTGACTTCAAAAAGGCCTCTGTGAGCAGGAGAAGGTCTAGTTAATACAAGGTGGCTTTAATAATGACCTTCCTGGAATTCCCTCATCCTCATATAGAGAAAATTGTACATTCACATTTCAGGTCTGTGTCTCCTTCTTTTAGAAAATAGTCTGCCCTGGGTTTGGAGCCATGCTTACTTTCCTTGTGGTTCCATCACAAGCTCTGCTTAGTTGAGCCTCTTCATGAGACTCTTTCTCCCTGGCTCCCCCATAACATCATCAGTTGACTTTTCCTCCCTTGTCTGGCAGTACTTCCTAGTAGCAAGCTGCTGCCTTTCCCTTGCTCAGTAGCTGACTCTCTGCAAACATTCCTCAATTGTCTCAGGACCCTGATTATAGTCTCTCCTTATTCTCTATTTCAGACTATAAACCTTTCCTACCCAGCTTGTCAGCACTGTGGATAATCAAGCATCCTCTGTTGCGTGCATCCGTAAAATCATTTCTTTGCTCTCTTCCTTTCTAATCAAGACAGTGTCAAATAAGAAGCTGTGGTGGGGCCTTGGGATCACAGTTTATCTCTGTTGCATGGAATGGAGTGGATGAAACATATTTTGATGCATAATATCCCAATTTCAGTTTATACACAGGAACCAAAGCTGTAACAAACATAAATTTGATTCAGTCTACTGAAGGATCCTTATATATTAAAACCCAAATGTGATGTTTCACTTCTGCAGTATTTATTTAAGAGAAGGTGTATGTGGATTATACTGGCTCATAAAACTAATCTATATGAAGCCTAAAGTGGATTGACTAGGTAATTACCATTTACAATAAAAGATGGAATAGCAAATGCTATCTCAGAAACACACACAAAAACCCCCACTAATGTCATAAGTCAAGCAATATCCTTAAATTGATAAATTACCTACTCACAAATAGAAACAAAAATATGTGCAGCTAAGCACTGAAATGTAGCTATAAAACATAGAGAGTTTTGCTTTGGATAATAAGACAACCAGCATTAAATTATTAAGAGAAATATTTTAAATATGAGTTACCACATGAAGTGATCAAATACATTTCCGAAGACTTTTTAGCCAGCTTTAGGAATACTAGGAGGTCCTGCTACCAACTACTTATTTTCAGAAACTGTTCTCTTATTCCAAAGTTCGTTCTAAACTTTTTGGTCTGAAAATCACCTATGTAAGTACAAATAGAGAAGATGATAAAAACAAAATTTGAGAAGCTTCGCATTTTGTCATCCATCGTGTTATATCATCTGTGCTAAGCAATGGCTATATCCCTTCTTTTTTTATTTCTCCATACATAAGGAAAAAAATACAATTCTTTTGCCTTTACCTTTTTTCACAAGCCTCGGGTTATTCTAGGATTTCTATTTCTAGAAACTATTCTGAGACATCTGTGCCTCTCCTATATTCATCCTACATCATGTGCCTTTTTCTCCATCTACTTTTTCTGCTTACTCCTATTAAATGTGGGCCTGCTAGAGCTGTCTTATTGATGATTTTTAAGATGTCACAGCCACCCTTTTCCCTTCATTGGCATTATTTGCTACCATCTAATTATGTTTTAGAAATCTTTTGATCTTCCCTTTTCAAATTCTAGGCTGTGGATACATGCTTACTTTTGATTGGAACATTTTGGAAAGCATTCTTCTTAAAGTTTAGTGGACACATGTAATTTGCCTTTTCCTCTACCAGCTTCCATGTGCCCTGGAATAATATGGCCAACATTTTTTATCACTCTTTTTGGTTAATGTTTTTCATGGTGCTTTAATCTTCTACTAATATGGTCTAAGGAAGATAAGGTCATGTCTGGGTTTTAAAAAGCAAAAATAGAGAACAAAACAAAAAGCAAGTAAGCAACTCCCACTCCCCCACCCCACCAAAAAAATTACATTTCTTTATAGAACATTGCTGTTGCCTCTCTACAGAAGTGTTGTTGTATACTGAGCATATGAAAGAAAAAGTTTCTTTTTCTTCCTTTCTACAGGTTTTTTTGTTTATTAAATTTCTTTTTAATTTTTTTATTTTTATTTTTATTTTTTTATGGCTGTGTTGTGTCTTCGTTTCTGTGCGAGGGCTTTCTCTAGTTGTGGCGAGCGGGGGCCGCTCTTCATCGCAGTGCGCGGGCCTCTCACTGTCGCGGCCTCTCTTGTTGCGGAGCACGGGCTCCAGACGCGCAGGCTCAGCAATTGTGGCTTACGGGCTCAGTCGCTCCGCAGCATGTGGGATCCTCCCAGACCAGGGCTCGAACCCGTGTTCCCTGCATCGGCAGGCAGATTCTCAACCACTGCGCCACCTGGGAAGCCCTATTAAATTTCTTAACCATCTAGTTCTTTTTCAAATAAGAAAGAAAAGTAAAAGGAGGTATTTATCAGATGTAAGCTTATTCCCATTACAGTTTAAGAGATTTAACATTTAAAAGAGTAGACAAATTTAATAAAAAAAAATATTTATAATGGCTAATGAGCTTAGAATGATTGAGTTATAGATTCAATTCCCCTCTGTTACAAAGACAAATGGCAAGAATCACCTATTTACATTCTGATTGATCAACAGTATATTTTCTTAAAAAGTCTAATACAATTTAATGGAATTGAAAATTACTAAATAAGAGGTGTCATTAAACAATGGCATTGTTATGCTTTCCTTTAATTATCTATATGCCTAACTATAGTGAAGTCAATTTATATTCAGTCCAACATTAATAAAAACAGCCTGCCTAACACCAACATAAGTATTCAATATTTTGTTACTCCAACTTTTATTCCTTTACATATGACTGACCTAAAGCTCAGCGACATCTAATTATAGATATGACATTTAGTTGAATAACACTTAGTTTTTTATGAAAGTTTTATATCCAACAATATCTTAGAAATACAAAGGAGGTAACATACCTCTGCTAGTACTAAATTTTCTATCAGGGATGGGCTTAAAGCCTGGGAAATTAAGCTCCAAAGTAACTATTAACTGCACAGTCAGAGGCTGTCACATAGGCAGGGTGCTTTTGGAGAAAATAGGCCAAACTTTCAGTGGCAGAACAACATTGTGTTGACTTCCTAGGGAAGTAAATTTCGGTTCTTGCCAGTCAGCCCTATGCTCAGTATTATGTATGTATGTTTGCTTGAAGGGGGGGTTGAAGGGGTAAGATCCCAAAAAGGAATGAGGCTAATCCCTTCCCTTTGGATCTAGTATTGGCTTAATGGCTGTTCAGAACCATATGACCCCTAATCAAAGATTTCACTATGCAATTTAAAGCAAATAAAATAGAACTGCCATCTTTATTTTGCTTTCATAAATCAAGTTTTGAAAAAAGTAATGAAACAAAGACTATTATATAATAGCAAACAAATCCTTCCCAAATGGTACAAAATGATTAATTTATATCATTTTTAAGATGAATAATAGAACAACCAATGCCCTATAGCCAGAGGCCACCAGGATCACCTATAGTCAAAGAAAGTTAATTTATTGATTTGCTGACATGAGAGTGAAAGCACACCATGGAAAACTATGGAGTGTCTCAATAAGAATATATTAGAGGGCTTCCCTGGTGGCGCAGTGGTTGAGAATCTGCCTGCCAGTGCAGGGGACACGGGTTCGAGCCCTGGTCTGGGAAGATCCCACATGCCGCGGAGCAACTAGGCCCGTGAGCCACAATTACTGAGCCTGCGCGTCTGGAGCCCGTGCCCCGCAACAAGAGAGGCCGCGATAATGAGAGGCCCGCGCACCGCGAGGAAGAGTGGCCCCCACTTGCCACAACTAGAGAAAGCCCTCGCACAGAAACGAAGACCCAACACAGCCATAAATAAATAAATAAATAAAACCCAAAAAAGTTAAAAAAAAAAAAAAAGAATATATTAGAAAGGACTTATAAGACTTGGGCTTGGGTTAGGTGATTTTGAGGTGGGTTTAAGGAAGGGAGGATTTGCACTGCATTGGATGCTGTCAGGAAATTGAGGTAATTCTGTGGTTGGCTATCATAATAATTCTTATTTAGAACGTGAGAAGTTGAAGCAAGGGTAAAGCTGTAATTAGTAAAAGAACAGCAGTTACTCATAATCAACCAGCATAGGGGGATAGTTGGTCATTTTTGTAGTTTGGACAATGGTCTTTTTAGTCTTGTTCTGTTAGAGTCATTGGATGGCCTCGTCTGATGATGTCCTGTGAAATTTTTACGTTCACTAGAAGAACATTATGCTAGTTCTGAGCCCTGGGTCATCTCCTAGCAATACCAGGGCCTATCTGGTAATGCCAGGCCAGCTCCCAGATGACAGGGGCTGCTTTCCCCTTTCTTTGAACGTGTTAGAGGACTTAAACATCTTTCCAATAAATAATAAAATAATGAAACTGCAATCTGTTTACCAATAAGCATGGCGTTCCCATTTTGCAAAGCTTGATGATGTATGTTGGATCAGAGGAAGAAGGAAAAGGAGGAAGAGGAGGAGGAGGAGGAGGAGGAAGGGGGGTGGGAGGCGACGGAGGAGGAGGATGGGAAGTACAAGAGAAAGGACAAGAATGGCGTTCTAAGGAGCATAAGAGAGAGTTGGTAAGGTGACTTCTGAGATGACCCCAATGATCCCTGATATTCACATTTTTTGCAGTCCCTTCCTTTTGTGGGTACTGGACCTCCTGCCTTGCTTCTAATAGATAAAACATAACAAAAGTGATATGATGTCACTGTCAATATTAGGCTATTTAAGGCTGTGATTTCTGTCTTGTTTGCTTTTTCTCTCTCTGTCTGTCTCTCTCTCTGGTTCTACTTGTTTGCTTGCTCTGATGAAGCAAGCTACCATTTGTAAGCTTCTATATGGAGAGTACCATATGGCAAGCAACTGAGGGAGGCCTCCTGCTAACAGCAAGGAACTGAAGCCCTCAGTTCATCACCCCATGAGGAACTGAATGAACAACCACGTGAGTGAGCCTGGGAGCCCATGTCTCCTAGTCAAGCTGTAAGATAATTACAGCTCCTGGCTGACACCTTGATTCCAACCTGATATAGGTCCTTAAGATGTAGGAGCCAGCTAAGCTGCACCTGGGTTCCTGATCCACAGAAACTGTGCAATAAGAAATGTTGGTTATTTTAAACCATGAAGATTTGGGGTAATTTGTGACACAGCAACAGATAACTAATGCAGGACATCAGGGTGGGATAAGGGGGAGATGAGTGAGGAATCTAAAACACAGATTTTAAGGAGGACTTGCTCTCCAGGCTGTGCAAATTCCTCACTCATCCTGGTCCAGCACTGCAGGAGATATAACATTTAAAAATGAGGCATGAAAGTGAGACTGCAGGAAAAAGGACAGGAACTTTAACTATGAATCTGTTAAACCACTAGATATTACACCTATTTTGTGATAGTTCAATTCCACTGATATTCAATGCCAAAATTACAATAAGTACTCTAGGAACTCAGCTAAGAGTGATAACTAGTCAGATAAAACAGGAAATATGAGATTTTGCACAACACTCTACACACCTATTTTTAGGGAAATTTAGAAAATCATGTTCTTAGTTATGGTAGGGGGCAGAAGGCAGAAGAAAGAGAACTCTATTGCTTAAATGTTATGAAATATTTGCTATAGGAGAGTTTCTTGGTAATATCTTATATATACTAATTTTATGAACTAATCTCCCTAAACACCCCAGCAGGAAGTAGACAGAGAAAGGATAAAAGCGCCAACATAAAATATAAATGCACTCTAAGGCACAGCAGGAACAACGTGAATGAATGAGTCATTTAAGCGGAACCTGTGTGTGCCAAAAGCCAAGTTGTGGAAGCAACAGTTTTTAAGGACTTCAAGATAAAATTAAATTATGTTGAAATGTCAGATCAGGAAATAATGGTGAGGTAAAAGAAAAGTGAAAAGATTAAAATATTTTATGATATTTTAATGGAAGTTAATTTGATTTTAAGGACTTTAAAACACAAAACCTAATTATGGCTTTTGTAGTATATTGATAAAATATATGCTGGTATTGAGCAGGCTTAATAGCTCATTATCAGAATACAAATCACAGACATTTCAAGAAACCTTAGGCCAGCTCTTCTTCAGTCTCAGTGTGCATCTGAATCACTTGGAAATCTTATTAAAAAGTAGGTGCTGATTTAGTAGGTCTGGGGCAGGTCTGTGACTCTGCATTTCAACAATCTCCCAGAAAATATCTTTCTAAGAGGCTGCCAGGGTACCACTTTTTAAGATGAGTTACAAGGTCTTAAACCTTGAATTTTAAGGTCCTAGAACAATGGTCTTTGGAGTGTGGTCCCTGGACAAGCAGTATGAACATCACCTGGGAAATTATTAAGAATGCAGATTCTTGAGCCCCACTCCAGATTATGGAATCAGAAACTCAGGATGGTGCCCAGAAATTTCCTATCTATCAAAGCTTCCAGGTGAATCTGAGACCTGGGAAAGTTTTGAGTACCACTGTCTTAGAATACAGTGTTTCTGAACCAAGGGTACAAATCAGAAACTCCTGTGGAATTTCTTTAATTCCAAAGAGAATGTACTTGCCCAGTCCCCAGTTCTGTAGGGTCTGATTAAGTTGGTTAGAGAAGGAACCTAGAAAAAAAATTTTAAATGCTCCTTGGTTGGGTGGGGATAATAATGAAAAAAATGAGGAACGTTGTATTAGAGCAATTGCAGAGAAGTTCAATGATTTATTCAAAGTTTGAGAACCAGGTATAAAAGGCTACCCCAATTTTCATACAAGTTCTTTTCCTGGCACTTCAAGATGATATCAGGAGGACTTAAAATAATCCAAGATGGTCTTTTTCTCATGGAATGGATGTGATCCTAGAGTGCTGTTGTCCTTTCCTCTTGGGATAAAGAAACAGTCACCCATTCTGAATTGCTGTCTGGGACACAGCCTGCTCGGAGGCCTGCATTAGTCACTTAATTACATTCTCTTTCAGGAGTTTCACATTGCTATTACAGCATAGAACTTAAAGAATTGCTTGAAGCAGAGCTATGATAGCCACCCAAGCAAAGCTTTGAAAGCATAGTGAATATAATATATATATACTAAGACCACAAGTGCATACTTTTTAAAATGTTGTTTCCTTACTTTCTAAAAGGGGTTTTAAAAATAGGTTATTTTTAGAATTGGTGGTTTATTTCCTTCTAATTTCTGTTTTATAACTTTTCCAGTTTAAAACATATTTTGTTCAGCCTGCATCAGCCTACATATTTTTATTACTATATAATAAAGATTTGTACCTAAAACAAAATCCTTTTAGAAAGTTCTTATTGTTAGAAGAGAAAGCATATTGACAAATGTTTATCCTTGCACATATCTTATACATATGTTCTTAGAGAATTCACATATCAAAAGTATTTAATAGTACCCAGCACTCTTCTGGAATCCAATTCCACTGAGTGTCTCTGTGCTCTTTAGGGAGATGTTAAGCGGATCTTAGGGGACGGCCAAGTCCCTTAGATTCGTGTACAGTGGTTCTGAATTTGAGTGCTGCTGCTCTGCTAACTGGCTTTAGTAATAGGTGGAGATATTTTGGATTTTACACTGAGTAGTGGCATTTAGTGGATGGGAGCAGGGGCGCTAACCGTGCTGCAGTGAGAGAGAGGGTGTGGCAAATCTGACTCAAAATGGCACTCCTTTGACAAACACTTAAGGAAGGAAGCATGGTTTCTATCTTGCAATCTCAGGGAATGGGGTGGAGAAAAAGTGCACTCTGGGCATATGGACCTCGTTGTGAAGTGACAGGGGTCGTTCTCTCCAGGGAACAGCAGCAGATGGAGGCAGCTAAGAGCACGCCAGGCCCAGGCTTTGAAAATACTCTCTGCAAGGTCTGTTTGTTAAAAAATACACTCCTTTTAGAATGCTCAGCAGGAAAGAGCAACATGTACTCTTGAAATGATGTTGAAAATCGTCTCTAACTGGAGACAGAGGACAGAAGCCTGATGTTAAGCAAAGAAGCAAGGGACAGGAAAGCGTTTACCGAAACGAAGCGAAACCCTGACACAGGCAGCTCAGTGACATGATCTGTGGTCAGGGGGTACGGAGAAGAAAGATAGCTGCAATAAATGTAGTATGCTGTGCTTCCCTCGGGGGTAAATTTCATGCTTTCTAGAAAAATAGTTCCCAATCAGAGGTAAACATGATAACTACACTGGGTAGCTTTTTCCAAATTAAACATAACTTTGTCCCAACCCCAGATTTATATACAGGAGTCCCAGGTATTGAGCCTACCCATGTGTGTTGTGTGTCTTGTTCTTTCATAAAAGTTTCTCAATAAATCTGAAAACCATCCTTGGCTAAAAAGCACCATCCTAGAGGAATTGATGAACAGCATATCTTTTTTTTTTTCACTTAGAACTCTTAACATGAGAAGCATGTTAACAAATTTTTAAGTGTACAATATGGTATTTTAAACTATAGGCACAGTGTTGTACAGCAGATCTCCAGAAGTTATTCAGGCCTGCACAAAATATTAGTTTTTCTGCTCAGATTGTGATGCTATAGGGTGGTGAATTCCTGACCATACTTCTCAGAAAGAGCCTGGAATACAGCTATGCTGTCACATGGCGGGGGAGTGTTCAATAAAAATTTTGAATGAAATGATAAATGAATATAATCTTTCCGCTGTTTTGTTCATTGAGGAGCAAGAAAAAAAAGGCTTTTCCCCTGCAATTTTATGAAAGGTTTCTGGGAGTCCAGGAAAAAAGTCTTTAATGTTATATGATTCAACAGAGAAACTTGGCCCTTAAATTCCTAACTGGAGGAAGTTCTGAGAGGGAGAGAAATAAAAAGAGAATTGCCACAAAAGGAGAATTTGATAAATCCTAAGCAGCAACAACAACAAAATAAGTCTAAGCATTTTTTCCCTTCATTCATACATGCCCAGTTTAAGGAGAATTGTGAGGTGTTATTTATGAGTTAAGCAGACTCTCAGCCTTGGTCTTTAAAATGAAACGTCAAATGTTTACAGCATCTTTTCGGTTTCACAAACAAATGTGCTCAGTGCTCAGTGACACATGTCAGAGCATCTATCCTATCTAACTGGTACTTCACATATTTTTAAATTTGTGAAGCTGTGCTTATTTTTTAGTGTGATATTAAAAATATTCATTTGAAATGAGTCGGGGACCCTAGAGAGGTTAATTACATAATAATTACCTTGTCATGTGCTTCATTCTTTCCAGGGTAGACTATTTCCACTTCTAAATGAAATTTGCAAATTACTAAACATTTGAAAGACGTAGTACCTGAAATAATTTACATCTGCTTTGAATGACTACAGCATAGATTTTATATTCAACAAATGGAGCCTTGAAGTCTGTGACATACAGCCCTAAATGTTCACTTATTATATTTCTCTCCACACACATATTTCTAGTTAGTATTTATAATATTTGGTCATAATAATTTTACATCTGAAGAATAGGTTTGATACGTAAAAAATATACATGCACTATTTTAGGCCTAGAGAGTTTGCATGATAGATAAAGAGAAAGAGAGAGAAGAAAGAGAGAGAGATTCGTACATAGATTCAAAGATACATAGATTCACGGGTAGATGAATGGATTGGTGGACAAATAGACAGGAAAATTACTGAATCACCTCTGTATGGGACATAAAATACTAACTCCTCTTCACTTAGAACCAGTGACAGGAAGTATTCCAACCATCTTACTCCCTCAATGTGTGTCTCCTGGGGGAAGTAGCTTTTGCTAATATTATCAATGAGGAATGTGAAGTGTCATTGTCATGGGTGATCCTCTGCTTTGTTCTTTCTTGTAAGCCTTATGTATAGACTTTCCTTGTGTCTTTTTCTTGGCGGGGGGCAGGGGTGATTGGGGGCATGCCCATGTCCAGCAACTGCTCAAAATGGGATGAATAATTTCAAGTAAAGTGGCAGGAGTAGAGAGGCCATTTTCCACCTCAGGATGAATCTGCTATGTAATTCAGTTTTACTGGCAATACAGCTGGTAGTTTGAACCTTATCTTTTTCTATTGTCTATTTTTAATTGCTTTAATACTTGGAGAAAGAGGAAGGTGATTAATTTCCCCACACTATCTGTCATTAAAACAAGTTTCTTGCAAACAGATATGCTCCTCTTTCAAATTAGGAATCAATAAATTTTTGATACAGCCAAGTTCAGCGGTGTTGGTCTGTCATTTCAATATCTCAAGTAGAAATACAATTTAATGAGCAATATGTGTTACATGGTCTGTTGAGCTCTTCCCATTACCCATTTGTTTCAATGCCTTTTCATAATATCTTCCTTGATTCAGTCCTTAACTTCCTTATTAGCTGGCTATAGAGTTATTGATGGGACTTTAGACAAGCAATGTGAGCTTGAAAATTATATAATTTTCTGTTTGAAGAGTCTTTTGAAATTTTTAGACAAATATGAAGGCAGCCCTTGAATTTCTTGTATACTTCCTGTGTATTGTCATTATGGGCCACATAGGAGGATTTATTAAAATTTTCATATAAATACTCCATCTATACACTCCTTTTCTATTTCTTGTGAGCCAAATTTTAGCCAATGAAAAAGGAAGGATTATAGTGTAATAAAGAAAGCATGGACTTGTGCCAGTAGATGTGTATAAAAGCCCAACTGTGCTATTTACTAGCTCTTTAGATTTGGGTGTGAATTAATCTATCTGCCCTCAGTTTTCTCATATGTAAAATTAGTATAATAATATATAACAGTCAAGGTTGTCACACAAATTAAACAGAATTTCTCTCCTCTGTTTATTAATGTTTCTCTATGTCTAAATCTATTTATCACATCCTTAATATTTCACACCTTATATATTAAATAATTCTTAGAGTGGCTCTTTGGTTTACAGTAATTATCTTTTCTCTCAGGAAGGCTTCATACCACAACAGTTGATCCTGAAATATCATGTCTATATTTCATGTCTCTGGACCATTGGCTATCACTTATGCAGGGCAGACATCTAAGCCAATTATTTCTTTTTCCTGGGAATTTGAAACTGACAGTCACCGGAGTGAGTCATTTTCATGTCAGGACCCTAGAAATAGCATGAGCTCCCTGGAGCCACGTAAGTCCATGCCCTCCCTGCAGCCTGGACATGCACTATTCATGAGCATCTGGGATGCAGTATGGCAGAGTGGATAAGAGCAAGGGGCCAGAAGTCAGGCTGTCTGGGTTTGAATTCTAGATCTGTCACTTACTAAGTTGTGACCTTGGGAAGGTTATATAACTTTTCAGTACAGCTGTTTATTGATCTATGAAAGGCATATAATAGCTGTAAATACCTTACAGAGCCCATGGGAGAGTGAAATAAGGTAATTATATAAAGAGCTTAGAATGGTGCCTGGAACATAGTGGATGCCCTACAAGTGGTAGCTATTATTAGGATTCTGGGAGATATTCCAGTTCCTTCCAATGAACAGCCTACATTCTTTTATCTTTATTCTTAAGTAAACCATCATAGTTTTCAATGTTGCTTATAACCAAATGAACCTCAACTAAAAGCCTGGGAGAAACTGTCTTTGGTATTTTGTTTGAACAAGTTCAATTTATGCCCCTTAGACATGTTTATAGCTAAAATGAAAATACCTTGCAGGTAAGGGAGGAAATTCAGTTCATAATGAGATTCAGCTGGCTAAAAATTGATAGCTTTGTTCTCATTCCTCATCAAATGATGAGTTCAGTTTTTAAGCTGAATGACATTTTTCGATGAATGAACAAGTATTTTGCAATATTTAAAATATAAGCATATATTTTACAAATAAATCCATTTGTCTTTAATAACAACTAATATGAACATCAGTTATTGAGTGTTTACCATGTGCCAGGCCATTTTTTACGTGCTGAGGATATGGTAGAGAGGAAAAATATCTCTTCCCTCATTTGGCTTGCATTTGAGAGAGAGAAGGCATAAAGAAACAGACATTACTTATTTAATATAATATCAGGTAGTGATAAGTGTCAGGTGATTCAGAAGAGTAAGGCAGGGTAGAAAGGAATGCCCAAGTGCGTCAAGGAGAATCAGAAAGGCTTCTTTGAAGATGTGTCAATTTGAATACCTAAACCCTATGGAGGTAGGTATCCATAAGCCTCATTTTATAGATGACGAATTTGACTTTTTTTTTGTCACAGGTCATACAGCTAGAAAGTGGAGGGATCAGGCACTGAGCCCAGACAGTCTGGCCTGAGTTAACCCTATTAAAAACTACTCTAGAGATATCGGATGTATGTATATGTATAGCTGATTCACTTTGTTATAAAGCAGAAACTAACACACCATTGTAAAGCAATTATACTCCAATAAAGATGTTTAAAAAAAAAACAAACTACTCTGTATTTTCCGGTGAGAAAAGAAAAAGATCACATTAAATTTTTTTTTTTTTCTTTGCTGTATAGTTTTTGCATCACCTACTTTTCCTGTTCTTCTCCCCTCACCTCTCATTTGACATCTGGTACACGTTTTGTATGTACACTTATCCTAGAACAAAATACCATTATTCAGTTGAGCTTGCTAGCTTGGCTGGCAATTAATTTTACCAGGAAGTCTACTTTCTGTTCTTTTTTCTTTTAATACATTATAAATAACTGAACAGCATGTCTAAAGGGTAGCTAAAAAAACCACCAAAGAATTTTGCACACTTACTGAGTCCACATGATGAATCTTTTAACTTCAGAAGTTTTTAATGTATAATATATTAAACAAGTCAACGTTCAAAATAGTCACCAATTGTATAGTCCTCTGTTTAACCCAACAGGGAATAGCTCTGGCTTTTCCAAACTTACACTTCAGAACAAAAAGGGAAATATATTAATTCCTCAAAGAGTTAGTTGGTTATTTTTAATAAGTATCAATTCACGGGAAATGTGTATTAAATTACTTTTTATGAAATACATCCTTCTGTAAAATACAGCATTGTAAATTGTTATAATTGGGGGTTAAGAAGAGGGGGAATTGAGCTGAAGGAATATATTGTTTGCTGAAATGCTTTTGGGTTATAAAGGGCAGTTGGTTCTTCCTGTTAGTACATTGCTTTTGCTTTCATATGTTACTATAGGTAGAAATGGACAATTACCAAGAGCTCCCCATGGAAGCACTCCATCTGGCTGGAATTTCATCCCTCATCACATTAGACGTCTTATATCTTTTTATTCTAGGGTCCTTCACTTTGATTTTAAGGTATAGCTATTTAATATGATATTAATAATAAGAAATAATAAGAATAACCTTCCCTAATTCAGCTTCTATCACAAGTTAAGTGATTAATCTTTACAATGCTCTACAGGTAGGTATGTATTATTAGCCGTAGGTGAAGAAATTGAGACAGACAGTTTAAATAATTTGCCCAAGCCCACACTCCTGGTACATATGTGTTCGGATTGGAAGGAGGGCTTCTTGCATGTCAAAGTTCATGCTCTTTCTTCTGGATGCGTGTGTAGTTACAAATGCTTAGTGTTTTCTCAGCTAACATTTGCATGTTGCAGTAGTTAAGAATTGAATCTGTGAAATCAGTCAAAGCTGAGTTCAGCTAGTGGCTCTTAAATAAGTCACTTAGCTTCTATAAATCTGTTTCTCTATTTGTAAAACAAGGACAAAAATAGAATGCCTGTAAAACATAGTAAGTTCCCAATGCATTTCTGTAAGCATTATGATTATAATTATTATTTTAAAAATTATTATGATCACATGTCATTCTGGTGGAGGAACATGCCAGACTATTATGAATATCCTTGGACTGGTGGGGTGTTCTGTAGTACATAGATCAATCATAAAATGTTAGAGCTTACCTATCCTCTATGATAGGGTCAAGCACAAAGCAGAATTTGAAAATTTGTGACCCTTAAGTTATAGCTGTGTTTTTTTATTTGCCCTTCACTGAGTTCTTAGAAAATTGTATTTGAATTTGTTTGTGCTGTCCCATTATCACTCGTATTTTGACTACCTGGTTCCTATCTTAGAGCTTGCCATTTATTTTAAACACATTTAGTTATTTATAGAAATTTAAATTATATTAGTAAATTCATTCCACATCATTCAAGAATTGTCCTGAAGGGGCATACTCTATGTCAAACTCTAAGGTGAGGATATTAAAATGAGTAAGTCACTTTCCTTTTCTCTTTAAGTAGTGCTTTTCATGTTCTAATGGGCATTTTAATCACATGAGGAATTTTATTAAAATTCAAATTTTAACTCAGTTGGCAAGGGCGGGATGTGAGAGTCTGCATTTCTGACAGGCTTCCAGCTACTGCTGCTGGTCTGTGTCCATACTTGGAGTAGCAAGATCTTAGGAGCTCACAGCTGTGCCTGCAATCAGAGATGAGTACTGAGAATATCTATGAGCAGTGTACAGTATTACACAAAGGAGAGAATGATTGATACTGGGTGGAATGGAGATAATTAGGAAGATGTTGTTGAAAAAGTTTAAGCAGAATTTGGTCTTGAATATCAAGTCACATTTTACCAATATAACCATATAGCTTCCAAATGATAATGCCCAATTAGATTTTTGATACATTTGTGACAATGTCTCTATTACTTCTGAGTAATGCTTAGTTTGGGATGAGTTAACACTCTGAATCTTTGTCCTTATAGGTGTCCCTGGCCTACCTGTGTCTGCCATCCTCCAGTATACCATTCCCAAGTAGGGAAATACTTTCTAAAATTTTACCTTAAAAATCTCACCTCACTGATCAGCCTCAGTAATTTTGAGTAACTTTGAGAGCTTTCAAATAATTTTGATGTATTTTCGATCTTCCATAACATTTCATCTGACTCTTGACCTTAAAGTCCAAAGATAAATGTAGAACCAGAATTCTTAGAGAAATCTGGGTGTGACATATGGCATGACAGGGGCAATACGTAATGCCCAGAGCTGGTCAAAGATGAAATGGGCTGGAGGTATCAAGGACGTAATCATAATTGTCTAATTTCTGAGGATGTTGCTGAGAGATTAAAACATCAGAGGGAAGATACAAAGGGACCAGCAGCATCACGTGGGGGATTGTCAGGAAGCAGGAACTCAGATCTTACCCCAAAACTACTGACTCAGAATCAGCCTATTGACAAGATCCACAGGTGGTACACATGCATTTTAAAGTCTAAGAAGCACAAAGCTACTATACTCCTAACACTGAGAGATTCTGTAATTCTGCATCAAGTTTTGAAGACCTTTAAACTACTATTTTCCAAAGGGATGAGTAGGTTTATATCTGCACTGTCAAGATGGTAATGAGCCATATGGATCAGAAATTGACTCTGATTCTAAACTGGGCCCAAATCCTCACTAAACCAAAATATCCTAAGGAGATGAGGTTATCTGGATAGGTTAAAGTTTCTTAGACTTTAGCACACATAAGAATACCTTGGAAGATTTGTTAACATGCTCTACCTCCAAATGGTAAGCTCTACTTTCAAAGTTTCAAATGCAGTAAGTCTGGTTGGGGCCTGAGAATTTGCATTTCTAACAAGTTTCCAGATAATGCTGATGCTATTGGTCCAAGGTCCATCCTTAGAGAACCCCTGCCGTAGATTAAACGTTGGCTATTCTGTTCATTCCAACCTATGCCAAACAAATCTTGTTCTAAATAAAAGCAATGTATTTTTAGCTTATAAGATGAAGAGAATCTTCTAGTGTTAATCTGTGACTGACTCAGGTTCCTTAAGAACATTGAAGAGGAGAGCAGCTACTTCACATCTACAGTGGATAATTGTAGACAAAGACCATTAGGATTGTATTAGTGTGGGCCAAATGAGATAGTGAGTTTTGTATAGGTTCATTAATTATCAGCCCTTGAAGCATTGGTTTTCTTCCTAGAACTGAACGAGGAAACGAAGAAAGATTCATATGTGAAAAAGAAAGCTTTTAAACAATGTCTTGACTTGGTACGATTAGGCTAAAAGCAAACTGTACATAAACACTGTACCCTAGTTGGGAAATTTGGTTCTCACGGGGACATGGGTTTTTGAAGCTACTTTATATGTTTACTAGGGTGATCAAATAAATAAATAAACTGTAGAAAATTAAAGTATGATTTCTGTCAGAGAAAGAAGTCACAAATAATAAAGGAAGGAAGACTAGAATGATGCTAGATTGGAGTGGGAGATGCCAGTATAAACTCTTATATATATGAGTTTGTGTACATACTTATTATACCTCTTAGCTCTGTTTACCTGAGAGAGTCTAGAAGTAGTGACAATCCAGAAGCAATGAGCACCCCTAGTGATCAGATCTTGGTTTCTAGAAACCATTATCTGATAAACAGAATCTGGTCTCCTTGGGGAAATGGTTGCTTCCAGGGCTGGGGCAGAAAAAATACAAGATAAACCTGCAACATATTGTAGTGCCAGAATATAAAGATGCACTAAAAAAAAAGCAGTGTATCAAAGGGGCACAGGAGCCAACTGAAACAGATGACACAATTTGACCAAATAATAAGAATAGATATTAACCCAAATAAAATAATTATCTTTGAGCCTATATGATTAAATACATGCCTCTCATTCTAAATAAAAGCATACGTACATGCAAACATACATACATACATAGTCGGGTAGAAGGGACAATTCTTTCTTACAGAGGAATAATTCTAATTACTAAATATAGGAAGACTGAGAAAAATAGAAAATCATTAGAACACCACAGTATTAATTGCTGCAAACAAGAGCCACCAATGAAAGCTAAAGTTAGTAGGTAAAGTTAAGTTGAATGGTCTCAAAGCACTGTCCAAAAATAAATATTTATTAATTTCAAAGGGAAATATAGTAACTTTATTTATAGTGGGGAAATTTGGCAGACTCCACCTTGACCAAGAAAACAAGGTTAAAATACTGGTAATAAGAGATACTGAGATCATGTGCTCTTTGAAATGATGCACTGAGAAGGAAACATTACACCTGTGGCATTCTTCCCAATTATGCATGACCTCTGCCTAATCATGAGAAACATATCAGACAAATTCATATTGAGGGACAGGATGCAAAATAACTGACCTGTACTTTTCAAATTCAAGGTCACTATATAATGAAAAACTGAGGAACCATCATAATTTAGGGGAGGTTAAGGAGACATGACAAATAAATGCAATGTGGGTTACTAGATTAGATTCTGGGACAGAAGACATTAGCAAAAAAATTTGGTGAAATCTTAATAAAGTCTTCAGCTTATCTAATAATATTGTACTAATATTATCTTAGTTTTGATAATTGAAATTTGTCACGTAAGATGTTAACATCAGAAGAAGCTGAGGGAAAGGCGTATAGGAACTGTTAATACCCTACTGTAAGTCTAAAATTAACTCAAAATAAAACGTTAAAAACAACAAAAAAATACAGAGAAGTGGAAGTAGCCCCCGCATTCTAATTCCATTGCTAGAGGTAACCACAATTTTCAGTTAGGCTGTGTCCTTATAGGCATTGTAATGACTCTTATGATAATAAAGGGCGAATAAAAGTGACAAATTGTTTCCGATTTCAAGCATCTTACAATTAGTTTAAAAAACATACCTATAAGAAGTTACTAGAGAATAATTACCAGGCAAAATTTCAAACTTGTACACTGCCAGGAACAGGTTTAATATAAACTAAATGTTTTACAAGCCCTGGTCATCTTGTTTTCAGTCTGTTACCTGGTGACTGGTAATGATCAAAGGGAGTCACCACTAGACTCCCACTCCTTGTAGCAATTTTCTGCTTAGCTCTCATTTCAGTATCATCCTTAGCTTCTAGCTCCTGCTCCCTCCTTCTCCAAGTAGAATTGAATTACTTGAACTAATTTACATGAAATCCTTCCGGGATGAATGATGAAATGCTTATTGGGAATATTATATGTACAGAAATTTCATTATATAAATTACTTTAATTAAAATAGAGAAACCTCATGACTAATGTTCAAAACCCATTAACTAATTGAGAGAGACAAATGAATTCCCATGGCTTTCTACATACCTTCCTTAATGCTTCTAGCAGTTGGTAATTTTGTTTATAAGAGTTTGATTTATTTTGAAAAAAATGACCTTTCTTTTTCAGTCTTAGACAGAGTCCAATTTTGACTACCTTTTTCAGTGTCTCCTACTTTAAACAATTCAGATTTTGAAAACCTACCATCTGTTAACAAATAACGTTCTCACCATGAAGGCAGTGATTATGTTTATTGCAATTTCACAGGACGAGAAACCAAGAAAAATACAAGAATAGAAACTGGAGAAGAATAAATTCCAAAGGAGAAGAAGCTATATGAAATGAACAAGCATAAAGCTATATTTGCTGCCATGGGATTAAAGGTAAAACAATGTGAAGCAAAAATATGGTTAGTTAAGGCTGTAAGAGTGAAGAAAAGAAAGAGAATGTTAAAAAAGTGATCTCACTGCCTTATTTTAAATGGGAATTACTGATGCACTGCATTCAATATGATGTTAAATATAAAACTTTTGAAATTCTCGAAAAATTCTGGGCAAGATTCGACTGATCCTGTGGTATTATAGACATAAAGATGATCACTGTAAAACATAAGCAAAGAATCACAAAACAATATAGATGAAAAGAAATTCTATAGATGAATTCTGGATTATATAGGTGAGCTCTTCAACTATATACAGTCTATTAAGCAAAGCTTAGATATTATAGTAATAATGATAATGCTAACTTGTACTGGTATCAGGGTTTGTATTGAGTGTTTTAAATGCATTGTCCTCTCTTATTCCTGACAGCATCTCTATTATATTGATGAGAAAACCAAAACTTCAGTGTTGCATTTATCACCCTAAAGGCTCCTCAGCTGTATCTACTTCAAAAATAGGCCTACCTTGGCCTTCCCAGCATCCAGTGTGTTTCTTTGTCTAAATGTGTCCAAATTCAACTGGGTCCTTGAAAACTGGCAAAATTTTACATTGATCATTCAGCAACAATAAATGTTTCTGTGTCTATTATGTGCAAAGAACTGTTCTAGGCCCTAGGTATAGAGTAGTAAATAAGCAAATAAAAGAATTCTGCTATTGTGGGGCTTACATTTTAGTGTAGGGAACATAAAATATATAAGTATGTTTACAAGCTAAAGTTCAAAAGTAGTCATTAACATGAAGAATATAAAATAAGGTGAAATAAAATAAGGTGAAAGCAAGTGTTTGAGAAAGAGTGCCTTTAGAAACAGTGCTCAGGGTAGATCTCTTTGAAGAGATGACTTCAGAATTGGTTCATGAAGATGGGAAGGAGTCAGTAAGACAAAGATCATAGCATGAGTGTTCCAATTAGATGGAGTGGGACATGCAAAGATGTTGCATTGTGAATGAGCCTGGTGTGTCTGAAAAATACAGAAGGCCAGTGGGGCTGGAGGGTAGTCACAGGTAGGGAAAATATTATAATATTAGTTGGAAAAGTAGGCAGGGGCCTTGAGGATATAGTAGAAATTTGGATTTTATTGTAAGAACAATGAAAAGTCATTAGAAAATCTTAATGGAGGAATGATGTAATTTGATTTTCATTTCAAAAAGGTCACTTTGTCTAAGGATTAGGAATGGATTAAAGGACCAGAGCGTAAGCAGGAGGAGTGGGGACTATTGAGATAATCTGAGAGATGACACAGTTTGGAAAAAAGATAGTTTTAGTAGCGATGGAAAGACATGGATGGATTTGCTATATATTTTGGAGGCCAATAACACTTATTAATGGATTGAATGTGGGAGTGAGGAAAAAGAAGAAATAAAAGTTGATTCTCAGAGGTTTGTCTTAAGCACCAGAGCAGAATGTAAACATTTGCTGAGATGAGGAAAACTGAGAATTAAAGGAGAGTTTGCGAATCAAGTACTAAGAAAAATGACCCAGTGCTATTCTACTTCCTCTCCCTCACCACCCATCCTTTGATCCCAACTCTTTAGTCAGTGCTAACATACGTGTCTCACGTAAGAGACCTAGACCAACCAGCATAAACTCCCTCCTTTCCATTTGCCTCCACAGTATGGTCCATCTTTAGTCTCACAATAAGGAATAACCATCCTCCCCCTGAAGCTAACTGTTCCATGTTTGCCATTGACCTCAGCATTACCAAATGTCTTTATGAATTTTTTTCCTTAAATATATTATTTCCCAAGATTTTTACTCTTCTTCTTTAATAGATTATTCCCTGTTACATTTAAAAGTTTACAACTACACTAGAAAAAAAAATCTCTGAATTCTCCTCTTTGGCTCTCATCCTCTTTATTAACTTTTTAAAATATGGGCTTACGATCCTCTATCTTGCCTCCACTTGAGAGTTTGTTGTTATTGTTCTGAGTTGCAGAGGACTGGCTGTTAGTTCTCAGCAGTCATCATTGGTCCATGCAAGGCCCAGGAGCCTCTCTGATGTATTGGTTTGTTTGTTCAGTATTCCCGTTTTTCCCATTCCCCACTCCCATCCCTTCTTCTCATAGGCAATCATTCCAATGTGCTTGACAAATGCAATTTTTAACGTTTTCAGTAAGTGTTCTTATAAAATATGTAATAATGTTTTATGTGCAATGAATATATTAAAATTTGCATAATTATATTATGCTTTAGTTCTCACTTTATTTGTTTTTTAACATGCACTGTGTTTTAACATATCCATCTTGCTATATGTACATATCATTCAATTTTTTCTAATTGCATCGCATTAGGTAGACACACAGATTGGCTTCTACTCCACCTCACCACAAACATGTGAGGATAGTGTATATCCTCACATGTGTCCCTTTACGAGCCCATATGAGAACTGTTTTGAGCTATATACCCAAGGGGGGAAATGCTGGGTCATATATACATGCATACTTAATTTGAATGAGCGACCCCAGTTTCCTCTCCAGAATAACCTCTAGTCTACACACCTAGAAGCAGTGTGTGGGATCCTATGTAGCCACATCTCCACTAATACCTTGTCATTATCCCTCTTTCTAATTTTTTGCCATAGTGGTGGATGATATTTTTGTTTAATTTTCATTATCTGATTACTTACGTATTTGAGCTTCTCTTTCTATGCTTCCTAACTTTTTGGAGATTCCATTCCCATAATCTGTCAGTTTGTAGCATCTACCTAAATTTCTGTTGGTTTCCTTTCTTTTTCTTATTGATATGCAGAAATCCTTGTATGTTCCAATATTATTTCCTTGTATTTGGGGGGATAAATTCTGCTTAATCATGATGTTTTTCATACCATTGGATTTTGTTACTTAATACTATTTTTACTATTATTTTAATTTTACTAATTTTAATATTTGCATCTAGGTTCAAAAACAAATGAGACTATATTTCTCCTGTCTTTGAATAACTTATGAAGTTTTAGAATTAAGATTAATTGCCCTTAAACATGCATGGGTTTCTATAGATTTAATGCAATCCCTACAAAATCCCAATAGCATTTTCTTTGTGGAAATAGAAAAATTCATCTTAACATTTACATAAAATCTTAAGGAACCCTAAATAGCCAAAATCTTCACAATCTTGAAATAGAAGAAAAAAGTTAGAGGTCTCACATTTTATGATTTCAAAAATTATTACAAAGCTACAGTTAATCTTTCCCTTTTAAGGTCAAATAATATTCCATTGTTTGTATATACCACATTTCCTTTATCCATTTGTCTGTTGATGGACATTTGGGTTCCTTCCATTTTTTTTGTCTATTGTGAATAATACTTTTATAAACATAGGTGCATCAATATCTATTCAAGACCCTGTTTTCAGTTCTTTTGGACATATGCCCAGAAGTGGAATTGCTGGGTCACATTGTAATTTTACTTTTAATTTTTGAGGAACTGTCATATTGTTTTCCATAGTGGCTGCATTATTTTACTCCAATTAACTTTTTAAAATATATTTTTCAGATCAAATATTTCCTCCTACTTCTTTTATTTTCTCTTATATCTATTTTATATTTTTGCCTCTATTGATAGGGCTTACTCTAAACCATTGATTCGAGAATTCTAGTGGTTATGACTCATGGGGCACATGTTGTTGTTTTTTCTTTTATAGTAGTTGTACTCTTCAAGTATATAGATATTTGGACCTGTAAGCTTGTTTTCTCTTAGGTGTTTCAGGCTCTCTGTCTGATAATATGTGTTCGATAAAGGCTGAAAGCCAGGTCTATTACCTCTTGGTAATTCTAAGGAAGAGGGAGAGGAAGAGGTGAGCCCTGGGTGAAAAGCCAGACCCCACAGAAACTCTGCTGACTACTGTTGCCATTCCACTGGATGAAATCTTTGGTCAGGATTTCATCGTGAGATTCTCAGGAATAATATTTGCAGGCTGCTTGTCTTTGAAGGTTTGGAGGAGCTACTCATCTGTCTACTCACACTTGTCTCCTCAACACCTCACCTCTGACACCTGTGCCTGGGGCCATTACAAGTCAGAGTGCCGTGGAGGCAGGAGTGGAACTTTAAAACTTTCCTGCAATCTCTGCTATCAGTTTTGCCTCCATCCTTCTTCACCTGTGACAACAGGGAAGTAGCCCTATGATTGTCTAGACCTAGGTCTGTTCCCAGAAGAGGAGGGTGGGTGAGAGAAATATTCTGAGTGCTCTGATAGTATTTTCTCTTACACCAGTGAATTTTATCCTATACCACCCTGCTTCACTTAAGCCTCTTAGTCAGTTTCCTGAATGTATCTTTATTCTTCATTTATCTCAAAGCCAATAACTAAATGATAGATTGAGTCCACTTGGGTGTTCTAATTACCTCTCTATTCGATTAACCAAGAAGGGCTGTGGGTGGCTGAAGTAAGTGAAGGAGAGTGATGCAGTTGTGGAGACATCAAGCAGTACACTGTAACATGGTAGAAGGACTCAGAAGAGCTGTGGTGAGATTGCCAACTGGTAAATTTGACATTGGAGGACACATAGGTAATTAGTGGGGTTTCTCTGTCTGGTGAGTAACCACATGGGTTGGGATAGAAACAAATCATGTACACAACTGCAGTCAAAAATCAAATTGGGCTTCTTATACTAGAAGCAAGTAGTCTAAATGTTAATGATTTTTATCCCTGGGTGGTGGAACTATGTGTATTTCCTTCCCTCACTTCCTTCTAACATTATGAATTTTCAAAATGCTTACAGTGAGCTTCTGTCAAATGTATAATATAATAAAACACATTTTAAGTTGAATACTTGTAGCTTCCCCACAGTCCTCTTTATTAAGTAAACCAAGAAAAAATTCTTCTTTTTCTGCCAAAACAATTACAAGAAATGATTGAATATGTAAAGAAGAGGATAAAATTAGCATTTAGGAAAGTATGAGAAAGTGTGTTACTTTTTGCCAAACAGGAATAATTGAAAGTTAAAGAAACTAGCCTTGAAGAAAGTGTACAGAAGTGGTTTCAGCCCTCATCAGTTTGAAATGGTACATAGTTGATTTAACTGACAGATTCACTGGATAAATTAACTCAGTACTTTTAGACATATCTAAATAGGAAAACTTGCATAATCTTTATATATAGAAAATAAGCCATTTTTAGTGGATTTTCAAATTATCTGGTGCTTGATAAATTCATCTAAAAATATAAGCCTTTTTTTAATATTTAAAATAAAGTACTTATTTCCAGTGTTGATGAAGGACCTATCTGACTATAAAAAGAATTCATAAAATATAAATTGTTTTGGTACAATTACAAGGGACTAAGAGAATTACTCATAATTTTAATATAATAATAACTCCTCTACCTTTTCTAAATGGTAGAGATTGCTTATTTAAAAGAAATCATATTTAGAAATAACTATTTTTAAAAGTAATTTAATAATCCAATGGCATTTTAATTCTTTTTATAGGTGTTAGTATTATTTCATCATTCTTTCTTGTATCTGCAGTTCTCAGTATGTTATTGTGTATGTGATAGAAACAGTGAGTATCAGCTATTTTAGTTGATGATTGTTAAGATTAATCAGAAGAAAAGAACATGTAAAATCTTGTCTTTATCATTTTTTCATTTGGATGTTCTGTGCCGCTGTCCTTACCATTCTCAATCCCTGAACTGCCACAGTGCTGCTAGGGAATTTTAACATCATATCTTTCCTTCACTGGCCTTTTACATTTTCCAGCCAACAAATAGAAAACCAGGTAAGTTTTTAGCCCAGTTCCTCCACAGTACTCATGGTAGGAAAATTCTTCATAGATCTGGTGTTAAGAGTAACCATCATTTTTCACACTCCTGGGCTCCTGATTAATAAAGCAATTCTCCATGCACTCATTCAAACAGCTCTTTGAATGTAAGCTCTTCAAAGTTGAATTAAATATATCAGTATCAAATGAGACTCTCCAGTGAAGATGGAGTAATAGGTACCAGATATATACTCTTACCTGAAACAACTAAAAGAACAGACAAAATTGATAGAGGTAAAAGGGTACTCTAGACTGTAGGCATCAGGGAATAGACAATGATCCCTAAGTGATGAGAAAGAAATGAAGTAAGCCCTGCAATTGTCCTGGCTTACTGCATGGAGAATGTTTTCAGACTCCAGGACAGGCAGCAGGAACCCAAGCATAGTCTGGCAGTTTCCCTCACTTGATGAGATGACCCTGGGGTCTTAAGAAACCAAGGAAGCTACATTAAGAAGGGCAAAATACTAAAGTGGAGATAGCTTTGGGGAAAGAGAATTCTGAAGACCTGGATTAAGCATTTGTAAGTACTGATAAGTGAATATGTGTGAATAAACTACTGAAGTTCCAGGCAAGAGCCAACTAAAAAGATTATAGGAAATAGTTTCTGAAGTTCACACAAGGCTGGGAATATTGTCTCTTCTTAACAGAAAGAGTAAAAAAAAAAAACCCTCATTATTCAGGGGACATCACTGTGAATAATAAGGATCTTGCCTCTGCAGTGGGAAAAGTTAACTCTAGACTAACAAAGCTTGAAAGCAAGACTCAAAAGGACCACTGGTTTCAGGTAACAAGTCTGTCACAAATAAAGTTCAAGAATATTTATGGGCATATGAAAATATTTAGCACCCCGAAGATAAAATTACTCATATCAACAACCAGTCTAAAATCGCCAGACATACAAAGAGGCAGGAAAATGCAACCCATATTGAGGGAAAAAAAAAAATCAATCTAGTGAAATTGAACCAGAAGTTACACAGATGATAAAATTAGTAGGCAAAAACATTAGGATAGTTATTGTGGCTATATATCATATGTTTAAGAAGCTAGAGGAAAACTGATCATGTAAAATAGAGAAATGAAAATTTTTGAAACACCAAATCAAACATCTAGATATAGAAACTAAAATGTCTGAGATGAAAAAAGCACTGTGTGATTAATGGAAAATTGGACATCATGGGGTGGGGGGAAGTTAAAGACTATCCAAAATGAAACAAAATGATTAAGGAGATTGGAAAAGAAAATTCAGAGTATCAGTGAAATGTGGAAGAACTTCAAGCAGCCAAATCCATGTATAAGCAGAGCCCCCAAAGAACAAAGAGAAAAGGTGAAAGACCAAAACAATATTTGGAGAGATGATGGACACACTTTTTCCAAATTTGGTGAGAAGTATAAACTCACAGATCCCAAAAGCACAACAAATTCCAAGCGAAAGAAATAAGAAGAACACTACACCAAGTCATATCATAATCCAAGTACTTAAAACTAGTGAGAAACCAAAGAGAAGGTCTTTAAAGTAGCCTGAGAGAAAAGATACATTTCCTAGAGAGGAACAAAAGTAAGGATGATGGCAGATTTCACATAGAAAGCAATATAAGCTAGAAGATAGTGGAACAACATTTTTTAAATACTGAACGTTCAAAAAATATCATACTAGAATTCTTTACGTAGTGAAATATCTTTCAAAAATTAGGGCAAAGTAAAGAATTTTCTGATATACCAAGACCAAAACAATTAATGGCTATGAGACATACACACTACGAAATGTTACAGGAAGTGTTTTAGCCAGAAGGAAAATAACATCAGGTGGAAACAAAAATCTACACAAATGAATAAAGTGTACCAGAAATGCTAAATAAATAGGTAAATATAAATAATTTTTATTATTTAAATCTGTTTAAAAATAGTAAACTGTATATAGTAAAAACAAAGTGTGTTTTGGAGTTTATAACATACATAGAAGTATAACAACAATATCACAAATACTAGGAGGGAGGAAATGGAAGTAAACTATTTTAAGGTTCTTACACTATTTAAAGTATATCACTTGAGGATAGATTGTGGTAAGTTAAAGATGTATACTATAAACCCTAAACACAGCAAATAGTAATTGCTGATAAGCAAATTAAAGTGATAAAATGGGAAATATTAAATACTCAAATATTTTTTTAAAAGCAGATAAATAGAAAAAAAAACCAAAAAACAAAGGAGAGATGGGCAAATAGAAAACAAAGATCATGATGGTAGATTTAAACCTAACCATATTATTATATTCAGTATGTATAGTCTAAACACTTCAATCAAGAGGAAGAGATTTTCACATTAAATACAAAATCAAAACCCAAGTGTGTCCTGCCTAAAAAAACCTAATTTAAATTAAAAAATAAATAGATTTAAATTAAAGAAATGGGAAAAGTTTTACCCTCTTAATACTAGTCAAAAGAAAGCTGGAATTGCTATATTATTATCAAAGCAGGTTTCAGAGCCAAGAATATTACCATACAAAAGAGCATTTAGTAATAAAGTTTTCAAGTCTTTCAAGAAAACAACACAAAAAATATCAATAAAATAAAAAGTTTATTAGTTAGATTTCTTCAAAATTATGAATGTCTGTGTTCTGAAAGTCATTGCTAGGTGAGTAAAAAGATAAGCCATAGACTGTGAGAAAATATTGGAGAATCACACTGTAAAAGATCTGAGATTTTAATCAATCTGAGAGCTAATAAATTAACCTGCCACAATATGAACTTCTTATTCTTATTGGTTCCTCTTCCTTCCCTAAGTCCCATGAGTTGATGCAGAGAAGTCCAGTGATTCTGCACAGGTAGTGAGTTTGCATGACAACTGAACTCTGAACTTAGAAAATTCCAGTCTTCCACAGTGACTGCTACCAATGTGCTCAACCTTTTCCCAAAGGAAATATTACTTTTACAGTATGATCCTGGAGAACAAACACTATGTCCTCTGCCCCAGAAAAGAACACTCTCTTTACCTTACATGGATATTTGCTCTATAAACAAATTTGTTAATGCCATTGCTCAGAAGATGTGCAAAAATGTGAGAGAACCATGGAGAATTGTTTCCCAATATCAGATTCTAGTATCCACAGTATATAAGAATTCTTAAAACTCAACAGTAAGAAAACAACCCAATTTAAAAATTGGCAAAAGGTTGGAACAGACATTTTATCAAAAGAGGTATATGAATGACAAATAAGCACATGAAAAGATTCTCAGCACTACTAGACATTAGGGAAATGTAAAGTCACAATGAGATACCACTAACACCTATAAGAATGGCAAAAATTAAATAGTCTGGCCATATTAAGTGACAGTGAGGATGTAGGAAGAATGGATCTTTCATACACTGATACTAAGTGTGTAAAATGGTACAACTACTTTGGAAAACAGTTTGGCACTCTTAAAAAGTTAAAAATAACACTTGTCATATGATCTAGCCATTCTACTCCAAGGTATACCCAAAGTAATCAATGCATATGTCTGTACAAAGACTGTACACAAATGTTCATGGAAGCTTTATTTGTAGTAGCCCGAAACTGCAAACAACCCAAATGTCTTTCAACAGTTTATTCAATAAACCAACAAACTGTATGGTGGCATGCTACTCAGCAATAAAAATAAATGAATTATTGATACATGCAAAAACTCAGAAGAATTTCAAAATAATTGTGCCTGCTGAAACAAGCCAGACAAAAAGTATACACGCTGTATGATGACATTTATAGAAAACTGACGCTAATCCAGAGTGACAGAAAGCAGATCAGTGGTTGCCAGGGAGGGATGGGAAGAAGGATGGACTAGAATTGGCTTTTTCCAGTGCCTCTCCTTTGTTTCCCTGGACTCATTCTTCCTCTGTGCAGACTTGCTACTTTGTTGATACTGAGTTAGATGTTGCAGGTGTAAACCTGACATCCTCACAAGAAAATATCTGGAAGAAAAGGAGCTATCTCTTCCTAAGTAACAGGCTTAAAAGAAAAGGAATTTATTCCCCAAATCCCAGCAAACTCCCTGTGGTAGAATGTTTGGAAACATTGACACGATTTCTCTACTGTCTGTATCCATGGCCCTTACAATGTGACTTTGAGTTGCTTCCATCAAAAGATGGATTCTGCTTTCCCACCCATTAAATCCAGGCTTGCGTTGTGTCTTGCTTTGGCCAGCAGAACTCAGTGGAAGTAACAGCTTAGACCTCAAGAGGCCTTTTATGTCTCTACTTTCTCTCTTGGAAACCTATCCAGATTCAACATGAACAACCTGAGCTTTTCTGCTAGATGATGAGAGACACACGGAGCAGAAATGAATCTTTGCAGCTGAGTCCATTCTAGGCCAATCAGTGCCCAGCAACCAGGCAGCTCTTCAAAAAAACACATAACTAAGTCCAGGTGAAACTAGAAGAACCACCAAGTATAAACCAGCCCAAGTCACCAACTCACTGAATCATGAGCTAAATAAATGGTAACTGAAGCTACTAAGTTTTTGGAATGGTTTGTTATATAACAAAAGATAACTGATTCACATCCTTTCTCATCTCGTAGGCCTGAGTTGGAGTGGCTGTGAAAACAGAAAGGGCTAGGTAAGGAAGAGGAGCAGGGATGGAAAAACAATGGTTTTGTTAGGAGAAAAAGGCGAAGGGATATTGGCAGGCAAACAACTGGGTGCATTATAGCAAGTCATGCTTTGCAAATTAAAATTGTACTCACTTCCAGGTCAAAGTAGCATTGCACACAGTGATGGATTTTAACTAAAGAGCAGTTACTTACAGCTGTTTATGAAAGGAGAGAAAATTGAATTTTGGTGGTGGTATTTGTTAGATTTAATTCTGACTCACTCATTGGGGAAAAAATCTGCTTTGGGCTATTTTGCAAAACCTAGCACTGGGGATTACAATTTTCTTTACTTTGCTTATGAAGATTTTACTTTACATAATTACATGAAAAAATTAGCCAGCAGATGTGTGTTTTCAATAGCATTCCATAGGGCTTCCTAACATAGGGCATTTTTCAATTTCATTTTAAATTAAAAGTCATTTAAAAGAGGGATGAAACTTGTATGCATATTCTTCCTGCCAGAATTATCAACAATTAGAGTGTGGGGGAGCCATAAAGAATAAAAGGATGAATGGATAGAGAAGATGTGGCACATGTATACAATGGAATATTACTCAGCCATAAAAAGAAACGAAACTGAGTTATTTGTAGTGAGGTGGATGGACCTAGAGTCTGTCATACAGAGTGCAGTAAATCAGAAAGAGAAAAATACCATATGCTAACACATATATATGGCATCTAAAAAAAAAAAAAGGTTCTGAAAAACCTAAGGGCAGGACAGGAATAAAGATGCAGACCTACTAGAGAATGGACTTGAGGACACGGGGAGGGGGAAGGGTAAGCTGGGACAAAGTGAGAGTGACATAGACACATATACACTACCAAATGTAAAACAGATAGCTAGTGGGAAGCAGCCGCATAGCACAGGGAGATCAGCTTGGTGCTTTGTGACCACCTAGAGGGGTGGGATAGGGAGGGTGGGAGGGAGGGAGACGCAAGAGGGAAGAGATATGGGGATATATGTATATGTATAACTGATTTCACTTTGTTATAAAGCAGAAACTAACACACCATTGTAAAGCAATTATACTCCAATAAAGATGTTAAAAAAAAAAGAATAAAAGAAAAGTAAAAGATTACTCTTCAGTCTGTAGGAAACCTATAATTTAAGGTATCATGTCATTTATTTGCTTTCAGAATATGTGATTATGATGAATTTTGCTTCAAAGCAATTATAAAGCTTCCATTAGCAGCATTTTCATGTCTGATTATATGAATCTTGTCAACCTTCTGCCCTGGTACGTTGTTGCTGGAAAAATCTGGTGAGTGCTTATACACTGAACATTTTTTACATGGCTATGTATCTAAAGATTCTCATACTTTCAACTTATGCCTGCAAGTAACTTGACAGCACAGTCTAAAGCAAGATTGATGCCTCTTTATAGCACAGAATAAAAGAAAGTTAAAGGTCCATATACTTTGTTATAGTATAAATCCAAACCATGGGTAAGGATTATACATTCCTTGTGCCTGTTCTTCCCTCTGAGAGTTGTCTTTTCAGATACGGGAAAAACATCAGAAAAGTTTATTCTTTAAATTCTTACAGAAAAAATTATATTAAAAAATGGTTCAGGTACAATTTTCTACTGATAACCATCTATGTTTCTTGAAAATCACACACAGCTTTTATCACTTTAAAACATCCAGGGTTACAATAAGCTTCAGTAATTTAGTAGATATGGTGATTTGTGTCTATCCAATGTCTAGGATGGAACACCGTGGTGTTCCCATCAGGACAGGGGCATTTGTGTCAGAAGATCAAGCAAGGAACTAGGGCTGCTCTACCAATGGCATGGTGAAAGTCATACAATAATGTAGGAATAGATGAGATAAACCCAAAGGAGCATACACAAGAGCAGCCAAAGTGTTAACACAGGGTTAATTCCAGACAGAAGGGTAAGAGCCAGAACATTACAAATACTTTGCAGAAAAACTGTTTGTTGTTTTGTGTGTTTTGGAAAGTGGAGTTGGGGGAAGACCAGAAGTTAAAAAAAGCAGGAATTATTCAACCTTTCAAAGCTGGTTGGGTATGCCTGGTCAGCTTGAAAAGAAATATGGGACATCAACAGCAAAAACGATCTCAGGAACAAGTTCTTCCCTACTTCATCTTAAAGGGGTTCATATTCCTTCTGTGAGGATAAGAATGAACACCCAAACAGGGAGGAATGGATACCTCTCGATAAAAGTAAATGAGAATGTGAACAAAACAGGTACTGAGTAAAAAATCATAAGCGGTTTCCTGTTTTGGAAAAATTAAAGGCCACATTTGTTTCTAATATTTTCTACTTCTCCCTCATTTCTCTTCTTTTTTTGAACCTCCCTGACCAGTGGTATCTTTGAACTTTACCTTTGTGGGTGCCCAATTTAATGATGGACTTCCCACTATTCCTATATCCTCAGAATCACCAGAAGGTGCTTTAGAGACAGAGGTGATAAATTCTACTGGAAAATGTATATTTGGTACTGGTATAACGTACTAGTACAGCATAGACTACTGCACCTGTATAAAACCTCTGTGGCTTGTAATGGCCTTTTAATATTGCCATTTAGTCATTGGCAAATCAAAAGGAAAAGGAAAAGAATGGTATATGATGTCTTCACATCACACTGTATAGTCAGCCACCTATTCCACCTATGCATAAAGTTTAATCGAATTCATCAAATGAAATTCATTTAGGCAAATTGCTTTTTATCATGTAGATCAGGGCTTATAAATAAATTCAAATGCCTTTGGGAGTCAGGCAAATAACATAAATGTGTGAGCTGACCGGGTATGATAATACATTAACTTCTTATAAGTAGATGAATCTAATATAGGTATTATAGTTAGATATTATATCTATATTTATCTTTATCTGTATCTTTCTATCTATCCACCTATATACAGTAGGCCCTCCGTATCTGCAGGTTCCCCATCCATGGATTCAACCAATTGCAAATCCAAAATATTCGAAAAAAATTCCAGAAAGTTCCAAAAAACAAAACTCGAATTTGCCACATGCCAGCAACTATTTACATAGCATTTACATTTTATTAGATAGTATATGTAACCTAGAGATTATTTGAAGTATAAAGGAGGATTGAATAGGTTATATGCAAATACTACACCATATTATATAAAGGACTTGAGTATTCTCATATTTTGATATCTGAGAGGGTTCCTGAAATCAACCCCCTTTGAATATCAAGGGACGATTGTATGTATGTGTATAGATATACATCACCTAATATAGAATATAGATACAGGTAGTAGTTTACCAGGCATGAGTGTGAACTAGAGAGTGAAGCCCCTCTGAAACCCACTCAGATTTAATTTTTATCAAAACTACGTTGGTCAGATTTTGTCAATGAGCCTCCAGTCTGATAAATCAAACTTTCTGATGATTTCTGGAATTTCTAGCACATTTTAATGACACACAGATGTAGTCTGTTTCTCTTTTTTAATGGAAAAACCAGGGGAAAATGAAATATAAAAATACAGATTAACTAAGCATCTGCCAAACTCTATCCCTTGGAATTCTGATTAACATGACGTTTATGGGGATTACAAGTCAAAGGGAGCTTATATTTGAGAATGCCAGAGGCATACAACACACATGTACAAACAAATATATGATACAATGTGGGGTAGTGAAGTGTTCTGAAGAAAAACAAAGCACTGAAGGGGAATGCTGTATGCAAAGGTGGTGCTGAGGTAATATTTCTGATAGGAAGGCCAGGGCTTTCATGAAGTGAGCTTCGAAGCAAAGACCTAAATGAGCAATGATTTAGGAGAAAGAGTATTCCAGAAAAGAAGAAATGGCTAAGGTGCTGAGCCTGAAATGAGCTTGGTTTATTAGAAGAATAGCAAGAAGGCTAGTATGAGTAGAGTTGAGTGAGTGGAGGGACAGGTTGTAATACCAGGTCAGGGCTCGTGCAGGGTCAGATCACACAGGCCCTTGTAGGCCGGGTGAATATTTAAACTTTATTCCAAGACTCTGTGAAGCCATTTTTGATCAGGGGATGATCTTATACTCAGGTTATAGAAATACTGCTTTATGTACTTGAGACTCAAAACAGCCAAGTATTAAAGCAGTGAAACCAGTCACCCTGGATGACTGGCCTCTGAAACCTCCAAGCTCAGAGCCTATTGTGCGCATGTTGCTTCACCCTTGTCTTGGCAAATATTAGGGGCTTTTACCATAGATACGATAAACATATAGGTATATCAATGACGAGTGAGATGTTACACATTTCTCATCTAGGAAAGGATTAAAAATAATCGAAATCAAAGAATGAATCTGTAAATGCAGAGATAAATATAGAAAGCATTTTGGTATAGGAAGATCTCAGTATTGCAGAGAATCATACCATTCAGGCTGCTAGTTTCTTTCTTTTTTTTTTACCAGTTTTACTGAAATATAATTGATATACAACACTGTATGAGATTAAGGTATATGACATAATGATATGACTTACATATATTGTGAAATGGTGACCACAATAAGTTTAGTTAACATTCATCATCTCACAGAGATACAAAAAAAAAAAGGAAAAAAAATTGTTTTCTTTTTAATGAGAACTGTTAGGATTTACTCTTAACAACTTCCAGGTGTACCATATAGCAGTGTTGAGTCTAGTCATCATGTTGTGCATTACATCCCTGGCACTTGTTTATTTTGTAGCTGGAAATTTGTACCTTTTGACTGCCTTTATCCAATTCCCCCTCCTCCACCTCACTCCTCTGGTAACCACAAATCTGATCTCTTTTTCTATGAGTTTGATTTTTTTTGTTTTTGTTCTTTTAGATTTCACATATAACCAGTCATACAGTATTTGTCTTTCTCTGACTTATTTCATTTCGCATTATGCCCCCAAGGTTTATCCATGTTGTCATAAATGGCAGGATTTCCTTCTTTTTTAAGGCTGAGTAATATTCCACCGTCTATATATACACCACATTTTCTTTATCTATTCAACCATCGATGGGCACTTAGGTTGTTTCCATGTCTTGCCTATTGTGAATAATCCTGCTAAGAACATGGGGGTGCACAAATTCCTTTGACGTAGAGTTTTTGTTTCTTTTGGATATATTTCCAGAAGTGGAATTGATGGATCACATGATAGTTCTATTTTATTTTTTGAGGTTGACAGTTTCTAAGACCAGTTTTGGAATTGTCTGTCTACTTTAAACTTCTCAACTCAGTAAAGTCTAAGGAAGTGCAGAAGTCATTGTACTGGATCAACTTTCTCAACTTCTTTACTATTGACATTTTGGCCAAACTATTTGACATTCTTTGCTGTAGTGTGCTGCCCTGTACATTTGTAGAATGTGTAAGCGCATCCCTGGCCTCTAGCTACTAAATGCCAGCAGAACACCTTCTCCTTGCCACCACCCCCACCCAGTCAAGACAATAAGAAATGTCCCTAGACATTACCAATATCTCCTTGGAGGAAGGTTGGTACCAGGGAGAACCACTGTGTTAGATGATAGGAGTAGTCTATGCAGAGTCTCTCCTAACAACTTAAAAATGTGTGCAAATGTGAACAAGAGCAAGTGTAAATCAAACCTGTACTGGAGAGCTTACAAGAACTATAGCAGTACTGGAAACCCAAGCCTTCATAGCAAGGACATACTCATCTCACGGAATCTTCACAGAAATTGTTTGAATTGCTTTTATCCTAAATCAGGTGGGTATTATGGCTCAGAGATGACACACTCAAGCTCAGAGATGGCAAACCTGACATCACCCAACTAGTGACTAGAGGAGTGGGGACCAGACTCCAAAGCCGATGTCCTGCCAAGAAAACTAGGGCAATTTCATGTATAGGATGATTCTTTTTTTTTTATGATGTATCTTTTCATTTATTTAGATATTAAAAATCTGCACAGTGATTTGGAGCTTTTAATATAGCAATCTTGCACATTTTTATTACATTTATTATTGTATTTATTATTAGGATATTGATAGTTTTCTTGCTATTGTAAATGACAAAAAGTTGTCTTTTTTTTTTTTAAACACCTTTATTGAAGTATTGCTTTACAATGGTGTGTTAGTTTCTGCTTTACAACAAAGTGAATCAGCTATACATAGACATATATCCCCATATCTCCTCCCTCTTGCGTCTCCCTCCCACCCTCCCTATCCCACCCCTCTAGGTGGTCACAAAGCACCGAGCTGATCTCCCTGTGCTATGCGGCTGCTTCCTACTAGCTATCTATTTTATATTTGGTAGTATATATAAGTCCATGCCACTCTCTTTTTGTCCCAGCTTACCCTTCCCCCTCCCAGTGCCCTAAAGTCCATTCTCTATGTCTGCATCTTTATTCCTGTCTTGCCCCTAGGTTCTTCAGAACCACTTTTTTTTTTTTTTTTTTTTAGATTCCATATATTTGTGTTAGCATATGGTATTTGTTTTTCTCTTTCTGACTTACTTCACTCTGTATGACAGACTCTAGGTCCATCCACCTCACTACAAATAACTCAATTTCGTTTCTTTTTATGGCTGAGTAATATTCCATTGTATATATGTGCCACATCTTCTTTATCCATTCATCTGTCGATGGACACTTAGGTTGCTTCCATGTCCTGGCTATTGTAAATAGAGCTGCAATGAACATTGAGATACATGACTCTTTTTGAATTATGGTTTTTTCAGGGTACATGCCCAGTAGTGGGATTGCTGGGTCGTATGGTAGTTGTACTTTTAGTTTTTTAAGGAACCTCCATACTGTCCTCCATAGTAACTGAATCAATTTACATTCCCACCAACAGTGCAGGAGGGTTCCATTTTCTCCATACCCTCTCCAGCATTTATTGTCTGTAGGTTTTTTGATGATGGCCATTCTGACCAGTGTGAGGTGATACCTCCATTGTAGTTTTGATTTGCATTTCTCTAATACTTAGTGATGCTGAACTCCTTTCATGTGTTCATTGGCTATCTGTATATCTTTTTGGAGAAATGTCTATTTAGGTCTTCTGCCCATTTTTGGATTGGGTTGTTTTTTTGTTATTGAGCTGCATGAGCTGCTTGTAAATTTTGGAGATTAATCCTTTGTCAGTTGCTTCATTTGCAAATATTGTCTCCCATTCTGAGGGTTGTCGTTTCATCTTGTTTATGGTTTCCTTTGCTGTGCAAAAGCTTTTAAGTTTCATTAGGTCCCATTTGTTTATTTTTGTCTTTAGTTCCATTTCTCTAGGAGGTGGGTCAAAAAGGACCTTGCTGTGATTTATGTCATATGTCTTGTGATCACAAGGTGATCACAAATCACCTTGCTGTGATTTATGTCATATGTCTTGTTTATGTCTTACGTCTTGTTCTGCCTGTGTTTTCCTCTAAGAGTTTATAGTGTCTGGCCTTACATTTAGGTCTTTAATCCATTTTGAGTTTATTTTTGTGTATGGTGTTAGGGAGTGTTCTAATTTCATTCTTTTACATGTAGCTGTCCAGTTTAGGCAGCACCACTTATTGAAGAGACTGTCTTTTCTCCGTTGTATATTCTTGCCTCCTTTATCAAAGGTGACCATATGTGCATGAAAGCCATCTGGGCTTTCTATCCTGTTCCATTGATCTATATTTCTGTTTTGTGCCAGTACCATACTGTCTTGATTACTGTAGCTTTGTAGTATAGTCTGAAGTCCGGGAGCCTGATTCCTCCAGCTCCGTTTTTCTTTCTCAGAATTGCTTTAGCTATTCGGGGTCTTGTGTTTCTGTACAAATTGTGAAATTCTTTGTTCTAGTCCTGTGAAAAATGCCATTGGTAGTTTGATAGGGATTGCATTGCATCTGTAGATTGCTTTGGGTATGTAGTCATTTTCACAATATTGATTCTTCCAATCCAAGAACATGGTATATCTCTCCATCTGTTTGTATCATCTTTAGTTTCTTTCATCAGTGTCTTATAGTTTTCTGCATACAGATCTTTTGTCTCCTTAGGTAGGTTTATTCCTAGGTATTTTATTCTTTTTGTTGCAGTGGTAAATGGGAGTGTTTCCTTAATTTCTCTTTCAGATTTTTCATCATTAGTGTATAGGAATGCAAGAGATTTCTGTGCATTAATTTTGTATCCTGCTACTTTACCAAATTCGTTGATTAGATCTAGTAGTTTTCTGGTAGCATCTTTAGGATTCTCTATGTATAGTATCATGTCATCTGCAAACAGTGACAGCTTTACTTCTTCTTTTCTGATTTGGATTCCTTTTATTTCTTTTTCTTCTCTGATTGCTGTGGCTAAAACATCCAAAACTATGTAGAATAATAGTGTTGAGAGAGGAAAACCTTGTCTTGTTCCTGATCTTAGAGGAAATGGTTTCAGTTTTTCACCATTGAGAACGATGTTGTCTGTGGGTTTGTCATATATGGCCTTTATTATGTTGAGGTAAGTTCCCTCTACGCCTACTTTCTGGAGGGTTTTTATCATAAATGGGTGTTGAATTTTGTCAAAAGCTTTTTCTTCATCTATTGAGATGGTCATATGGATTTTTTTCTCCTTCAGTTTGTTAATATGGAGTATCACATTGATTGATTTGTGTATATTGAAGAATCCTTGCATTCCTGGGATAAACCCCACTTGATCATGGTGTATGATCCTTTTAATGTGCTGTTGGATTCTGTTTGCTAGTATTTTGTTGAGGATTTTTGCATCTATGTTCATCAGTGATATTGGCCTGTAGTTTTCTTTCTTTGTGACATCTTTGCCTGGTTTTGGTATCAGGGTGATGGTGGCCTCGTAGAATGAGTTGGGGAGTGTTCCTCCCTCTGCAATATTTTGGAAGAGTTTGAGAAGGATAGGTGATAGAATTCACCTGTGAAGCCATCTGGTCCTGGGCTTTTGTTTGTTTGAAGATTTTTTATCACAGTCTCAATTTCAGTGTTGTGATTGGCCTGTTTATATTTTCTATTTCTTCCTGGTTCAGTCGCGGAAGGTTGTGCTTTTCTAAAAATTTGTCCATTTCTTCCAGGTTGTCCATTTTATTGGCATACACTTGCTTGTAGTAATCTCTCATGATCCTTTGTATTTCTGCAGTGTCAGTTGTTACTTCTCCTTTTTCATTTCTAATTCTGTTGATTTGAGTCTTCTCCCTTTTTTTCTTGATGACTCTGGCTAATGGTTTATCAATTTTGTTTATCTTCTCAGAGAACCACCTTTAAGTCTTATTGATTTTTGCTATTGCTTCCTTCATTTCTTTTTCATCTATTTCTGATCTGATCTTTATGATTTCTTTTGCTCTGCTAACTTTGGGTTTTTTTGTTCTTCTTTTTCTAATTGCTTTAGGTGTAAGGTTAGGTTGTTTATTTGAGATGTTTCTTGTTTCTTGAGGTAGGATTGTATTGCTATAAACTTCCCTCTTACAACTGCTTTTGTTGCATCCCATAGGTTTTGGGTCGTCATGATTTCATTGTCATTTGTTTCTAGGCATTTTTTGATTTCCTCTTTGATTTCTTCAGTGATCTCTTGGTTATTTAGTAGTGTATTGTTTAGCCTCCATGTGTTTGTATTTTTTACAGATTTTTTCCTTTAATTGATATCTAGTCTCATAGCGTTGTTGTCGAAAAGATACTTGATACGATTTTAATTTTCTTAAATTCACGAAGCCTTGATTTGTGACCCAAGATATGATCTATCCTGGAGAATGTTCCATGAGCACTTGAGAAGAAAGTGTATTCTGTTGTTTTTGGATGGAATGTCCTATAAATATCAATTAAGTCCATCTTGTTTAATGTATCATTTAAAGTTTGTGTTTCCTTATTTATTTTCATTTTGGATGATCTGTCCATTGGTGAAAGTGGGGTGTTAATATCCCCTACTATGATTGTGTTACTGTCGATTTCCCCTTTTATGGCTGTTAGCATTTGCCTTATGTATTGAGGTGCTCCTATGTTGGGTGCATAAATATTTAAATTGTTATATCTTCTTCTTGGATTGATCTGTTGATCATTATGTAGTGTCCTTCTTTGTCTCTTGTAATAGTCTTTATTTTAAAGTCTATTTAGTCTGATATGAGAATTGCTACTCCAGCTTTCTTTTGATTTCCATTTGCATGGAATATCTTTTTCCATCCTCCCCTCATTTTCAGTCTGTATGTGTCCCTAGGTGTGAAGTGGGTCCTTTGTAGACAGCATATATATGGGTCTCGTTTTTGTATCCATTCAGCCAGTCTATGTCATTTGGTGGAGCATTTAATCCATTTACATTTCAGGTAATTATCGATATGTATGTTCCTATTACCATTTTCTTAATTGTTTTGGGTTTGTTTTGTAGGTCTTCACCTTCTCTTGTGTTTCCTGCCTAGAGAAGTTCCTTTAGCATTTGTTGTAAAGCTGGTTTGGTGGTGCTGAATTCTCTTAGCTTTTGCTTGTCTGTAAAGGTTTTAATTTCTCTTTCGAATCTGAATGAGATCCTTGCTGGGTATAGTAATCTTGGTTGTAGATTTTTCCCTTTCATCACTTTAAATATGTCCTGCCACTCCCTTCTGGCTTGCAGAGTTTCTGCTGAAAGATCAGCTGTTAACCTTATGGGGATACCCTTGTATGTTATTTGTTGTTTTTCCCTTGCTGCTTTTAATATTTTTTCTTTGTGTTTAATTTTTGATAGTTTGATTAATATGTGTCTTGGCATGTTTCTCCTTGGATTTATCCTGCATGCACTCTCTGCACTTCCTGGACTTGATTGACTATTTCCTTTCCCATATTAGAGAAGTTTACAACTATAATGTCTTCAAATATTTTCTCAGTCCCTTTCTTTTTCTCTTCTTCTTCTGAGACCCCTGTAATTTGAATGTTGTGGCATTGAATGTTGTCCCAGAGGTTTCTAAGACTGTCCACAATTCTTTTCATTCTTTTTTCTTTATTCTGCATTGCGGTAGTTATTTCCACTATTTTATCTTCCAGGTCACTTATCCATTCTTCTGCCTCAGTTATTCTGCTATTGATTCCTTCCAGAGAATTTTTAATTTCATTTATTGTGTTGTTCATCATTGTTTGTTTGCCCTTTAGTTCTTCTAGTTCCTTGTTAAACGTTTCTTGTATTTTCTCTACTCTATTTCCAAGATTTTGGATCATCTTTACTATCATTACTCTGAATTCTTTTTCAGGTAGACTACCTATTTCCTCTTGATTGTTAGGTCTGGTGGGTTTTTACCTTGCTCCTTTATCTGCTGTGTGTTTCTCTGTCTTCTCATTTTGCTTAACTTACTGTGTTTGGAGTCTCCTTTTCACAGGCTGCAGGCTCGTAGTTCCCGTTGTTTTTGGTATCTGCCCCCAGTGGGTGAGGTTGGTTCAGTGGGTTGTGTAGGCTTCCTGGTGGAGGGGACTAGTGCCTGTGTTCTGGTGGATGAGGCTGGATCTTGTCTTTCTGATGGGCAGGACCGCATCTGGTGGTGTGTTTTGGGGTGTCTGTGACCTTATTATGATTTTAGGCAGTCCCTCTGCTAATGGGTGGGATTGTGTTCTTGTCTTGCTAGTTGTTTCACATAGGGTGTCCAGCACTGTACTGTAGCCTGCTGGTAATTGAGTGGAACTGGTTCTTAGCATTGAGGTGGTGATCTCTGGGAGAGCTTTTGCCGTTTGATATTACATGGAGCCGGGAGGTCTCTGGTGGACCAATGTCTGAACTTGGCTCTCCCATCTCAGAGGCACAGGCCTGATACCCGGCTAGAGCACCAAGACCCTAACAGCCACATGGCTCGGAAGAAAAGAGAGAAAAAAAGAAAGAAGAAAGAAAAAATAAAATAAAATAAAGTTATTAAAATAAAAAAAATTATTAAAAATGAAAAAAATTTAAAAGTATTAAAAAAAAGAAAGAAAGAAGAGAGCAACCAATCCAAAAAACAAATCCACCAATTTTAACAAGTGCTAAACACTATACTAAAAAAAAAAAAAAACAGACCGAACCCTAGGACAAATGGTAAAAGCAAAGCTATACAGACAAAATCACACAAAGAAGCATACACATACACACTCAGAAAAAGAGAAAAAGGAAAAAATATATATATACCTATATATATAAAAAAAGGAAGAGAGCAACCAAATCAATAAATCTATCAAGGATAATAAACTTTAAGTGCTAAAGTAAGATAAAGATAAACCAGAAAAAAATTAGATGCAGAACGTAAACCCAAAGTCTACAGTTGCTCCCGAAGTCCACTGCCTCAATTTTGGGATGATTCATTGTCTATTCCGATATTCCACAGATGCAGGGTACATCAAATTGATTTTAGAGATTTATTCCGCTGCTCCTGAGGCTGCTGGGAGAGATTTCCCTTTCTCTTCTTTGTTCGCACAGGTCCTGGGGTTCAGCTTTGGGTTCAGCCCCGCCTCTGCGTGTAGGTCACCTGAGAGAGTCTGTTCTTCGCTCAGACAGGACAGGGTTAAAGGAGCAGCTGATTCGGGGGCTCTGGCTCACTCAGGCTTTGGGGAGGGAGGGATACGGATGTGGGGCGAGCCTGCGGCGGCAGAAGCAGGCATGACATTGCACCAGCCTGAGGCGCGCTGTGTGTTCTCCCGGGGAAGTTGTCCCTGGATCACGGGACCCTGGCAGTGGTGGACTACACAGGCTCCCAGGTGGGGAGGTGTAGATAGTGATCTGTGCTTGCACACAGGCTTCTTGGTGGAGGCAGCAGCGGCTTTAGCGTCTCATGCCCGGCTCTGGTGTCCGCGCTAATAACCACGGCTCGCGCCCGTCTCTGGAGCTCGTTTAGGCGGTGCTCTGAATCCCCTGTCCTCGCGTACCCCAAAACAATGGTCTCTTGCCTCTTCGGTAGGTCCAGACTTTTTCCCGGACTCCCTCCCGGCTAGCTGTGGCGCACTAGCCCCTTCAGGCTGTGTTCACGCCGCCAACCCCAGTCCTCTCCCTGGGATCTGACCTCCGAAGCCGGAGCCTCAGCTCCCAGCCCCCGCCCGCCCCGGCGGGTGAGCAGACAAGCCTCTTGGGCTGGTGAGTGCTGGTCGGCACTGATCCTCTGTGTGGGAATCTCTCCGCTTTGCCTTCCGCACGTCTGTTGCTGCGCTCTCCTCAGCGGCTCCGAAGCTTCCCCCCTCCGCCACCCGCCATCTCCACCAGTGAAGGGGTTTCCTAGTGTGGGAAACTTTTTCTCCTTCACAGCTCCCTCCCACTGGTGCAGGTCCCATCCCTATTCTTTTGTCTCTGTTATTTCTTTGTTCTTTTGCCCTACCCAGGTACATGGGGAGTTTCTTGCCTTTTGGGAAGTCTGAGGTCTTCTGCCAGCGTTCAGTAGGTGTTCTGTAGGAGTTGTTCCACATGTAGATGTATTTCGGATGTATTTGTGGGGAGGAAGGTGATCTCCATGTCTTACTCCTCTGCCATCTTGATGGCTCCCCCTAGGATGATTCTTATACGGCATAATTTGGATTGTGGTTTGAAAAGTTAGATAACCATTAGCAATCTCTTCCAAACTGAATTTCTTTTTTCCAAATTATTCTGACTCTTATTATGAACAATAATTGTTATAGTAATAATTTTTTAATAACAAGTGGCATATATCAAGGACTCTCCATGTGTAAGGTGCTGGAATAAATGTTCCATGGATATGGTCTGATTAAATCCCCATAATAACCTGATGAGCTAGATTTCATTATTATCCACATTTTACATATAAAAATAATAATTAGGGAGAGATATCATTTGTTTACTAAATGCCTGGCCCATTATTAAGTCCTTCACATGGATTTAATCCTCATAATACTTTTATGAGGTGGAAAGTATTCTTCTTTCCATTTTGCAGATGAGGAAATTAATACTTAGAAAAATGAAGTAGCTGCTTACAGTTTGGAAGTTATGTAGCTGGCACTCACATCTATATTTTTCTGACACGAAATCTAGTATCTGACATCATAATCATTTGTTATGCTTTCCTGGTATTAGTGGTACATTTAAAAATTAGGATGATTGTGAGTGAACGTAAGTGCCTTTCCTCATAACAAAAAGATAACAATAAACCCTTTCCAAGCAATTTTTTTCCTTTTTAACATTAAATCTCTGGTAGAAACACCTTCCTTAGAAATGTACTCTATCTTTACATGATCTCTCCTCTTTCCTCTCTACCTTCCTACCCACTCCCACCAGGGGCTTTGGAGTAGATAGTGGAGAAAGTAAGAGAGCACAGAATAAAAGGAAATGTTAACCAGTAAGAGTTAGATATTAAGGTCCTGTCAGCAAGTACAAAAGGTGAAAAGCAGCATTTGCTCTGGCAAGTCAGAAGTTCTTATTTTTCTCGTCACACTGTCTTCATCCCCTCTTCCAGGCTTCATCTCAAAGTGTCCCCATTAGAAACACCTGGGAGCAGCCGGTGTTTCAATATGTGGTGCTGGAACAGACTTTATTAAACCAAGATTGCTGCTTGATCCTTTTTGTCTCATTGACACATTTCAACTGTTGATAAAAATCATGCATTTGACTTGCCATTTATTGTTCAGTGTCCCCTCTGTCATTCTTCACAGAGAGAGCAGAGTTATAGGTAACACAACAGTAAATATAAAAATGGATTTATCTTTTGCATTCTAGAGGTGTTCTGTTGAAATGAGCAGCTTAAAAATTTGCATATGTATAGCTAACAGCATATGCCCTCATGTTCTGGTATAAAAGATGGATAAATTAGTCAATGATAATCCATCATTAATAAATACTGAGACTGCATTTATTAAATCAGTTGTAAAATGAAATGACCACAGAAGGCAGACCTATGACTGAAATGGATAAAGTGAGACAATATAAGAGATGGTAGGGAGTGGTGGGGAGTGTGGTCTAAATCTGAGCATATGTGCTTTTCTCTGAATCTAGTGCTCATGACTCCACTCCAGCAGACTTTTGCTACATGAGAATTTGGGCTCAGTGTAGCCAGATGCTATGATTTATAAGAGGAGCCGGAAATCCATATTTTCGAGTGAAATCTTCCTGACTTTAAAATGTTGGCAAATTTCTTCCTTCTTTTCTTAAATACTATTCAGGCTGCTCATATGTTACCTCACTTATAGTAGATGTGTATTGATTTCAGAATGTGGAAAGCTTTGTGGTAATTTATATTCCACTCTATTTAGGGACGCTTTTATGGAAGTTTGCTACACCTCAGCTTTTGACCTCACACTTGAGTGGATACCAGTCAGGGAACCTGTTGCAAATTCATAACCACAGAAATTCCAATTCAGTAGGACTGAGGTAGGACCCAGGAATTCTGCTATGGATGACACAGTGAACATACTTTGAACACTATCTTAGAAAGTGAGAGGAAGGAACCCATTCGATCAGGGGTTGGCAATCTATGGTCCATCTGCCAAATCCAGCCTGCTGCCTGTTTTTATAAATAAAGATTTATTGGGATACAGCCACATCCATTTGTTCACGTATTGTCTGTGGCTGTATCATGTGACAAGGCCGAAGTGAATAGCTGAGATAGAGACTGTATGGGCCTCAAAGCCTAAAATGATTATCATCTGGTCCTTTACATAAAAGTTTGCTGATTTCTGTGTTAGACAAAATAGGTCCTATGTCTCTAAACCTCAATGAAAGCTTGACTCCTCAGTATTACTTGGGTTCATAAAAACAATGTAAAAAGAGACACATTACTGATGGTGTTGATTTATAATTCAGTTTAGTCCAAACTATTTCTCCTAAGCAAAGACTATCTTGTTGCTATGACAACAGATACACAAAGCTATGTAGAGGAGAAGAAAAGAAAAAGGCAACAAAAACATATTAAATGTTAGACCAGAGAAAAGGACAGTGAAAGCCTTGTGATTTGGCTTTGACTTGCAGGGGTGTAAATACAAGCAAGTGCATGTTCTCCGCCATAGGTGAGACAGTCACATGTGACTCTGAGGATCCCTGCCTCTCCAATAGGCCATCCCCTATTCCAGTCTCTGCAAACACCATCTGTGTGTACGGAGGAAACGAATTCACAAATAAATGAGTCATATGCCAGAGCGTTTCGCTTGTCAGTAGTGTAGATAATAGGTTTATGGAGGATTAAAAAATAGATCAATGTTGAATTTCAGTTGCCTTATCCTAAATATACACCAATCTTATTATGACTGCATAGTCCCACAGAATCTGAGTAGCTTTTCTATTTGTTACTTCATTAACAGTCCTGTAGGCCAGCTACTCTATTGTTCCCATCTTTGTAAATGGCACAAACATTCACCCTTTTCCAAAGGCCAAAACTCCCAGAGTCAATGAACTCCCAGAGGGAGTTCATTGACTCTGGGAGTTTTGGCCTTTGGAAAAGTTTTGGCCTTCATTTCCCCCTTTCTGTCTCAGATCACATCCATATAACCCCTTCACACTAGCACTCTGGCCCAAGCCATTTTCATCTCTTGTCTGGCCTCCTGTGGTCTCCTGCCTACATGCTTGCCTGCACACAATAGTTTCCACCTGCAGCCAGAGTTCCCTTTTAAATACATAGATCAGGTTAAGTCATGGCCAAGCTCAAAACCCCTTCATCAATATCATCCTATCACACTCAGTTAAAAATCCAAAATCCTTCCCATGGCCTACAAAGCCCCATAGATTTGGTCTCTGAGGATATCTCTGTCTTCATTTCCTACTGCTCAGCCCTTCTTTACTCCTCTCCATCCATCCTGCCCATCTTCTTGCTTTTCAGATGCCCAGACATGCCGAATACTTTCCTGCCTCAGGGACTTTGGACTTGCTATTTCCCTTAAGCAGGAAATTTCTTCCTACAGTCCTTTTCTTGCCTCTTTCTCCCTTCTTATTCATGTTCTCTCCAGGGGGACCTTCCCTGATCATCCTTCAATCTATACCCACTTTTCCTGCATTGTTTTTCTTTATGGCATTTATCATCACATGAAACCCCATTATACAGTCACTTGTTTACAAATTGTCACTGTATCCCACTCAGCTGTAACCTTTGTGAGGGCAGAGAACTTGTCTGTTTTTTTTCCTGTTTTGTCCACAGCACCCAGAAAAGGCAGGATAGAGTAGGTGCTATATTTTTACTAAATGAAAGGGTTAACGGGTATAATGTCCAAGATTGAATTTTGACTGACTTTACTTTTTTTGTTTGTTTTTTTTGCAAGATTTTAAGATACCAAGACCTTATACCCTGGGCCTGAGAGAACCAATAACTTCATTTCATGCAGAGAAAGCTATTCTGAGTTAGGCATCTAAAGTCTACAAGAAGATTAAATAGAATAGAAAATTCTCAACATTAAAAAAATAAAAAAAAGAATTCCAGGCCAGATTATATAGGCTAATCCTAAAAAGAAAAAAGTAAAGACGTGAAGTCTGAATGGTCTGATCAGCAGAAAAGCCAGGTGGGACCGCAGTCCTTGGGGCACTATAGGTCAATGGCTACGCTGGGCCATGCACTTCAGTCTGCTCCTTCCTCAACAATTGCCTGCTCCACCCTTTGCTAACCCTTGATAACTTTAGTTTCAGAGTTTATCCAAATGTGGCTGGTCATTTTCACAAACAGGTGAGAAGCATGAGGTAGAATGAGGTGAAGGAAGGTGACTGGATTACTGTAAAAAGTCTCTTGCTACTCATCGAAACACACACACACACACACACACACACAGGCCACAGGAGTCAGCTCAGACAATGACAGCACATATCAAACAAGGGTGATTTGGCTTAAACATGGTCCAGAATGATCCAGAGGGCTTAAGAATCTCATGCAATGTCCCAAACTTTACTTTTCCCCTCACATTCTAAAAGGTGTAGTAGTTGTAGATGACTGGGTACAAATTTCTTGAAACAATCAAACTATCAAAAATGATCCTTAGAGACTGATTATTTGATAGTATTGATCATATTGGTGTATCATGAAATTGAGATATACTATGGCAACTTCACATGCCTTTAAGCAAGGTTTTTTAGGGAGTTCTTTTCCTCAATTTTTTGCTTTATAAAATTTATAATTAATTTCTTAAAAATATATACACACACATATATTTATATATCTATATTACATATTATATATACTTTTCATCTCAAAGTGACAGATAGTCTATCATATTATGCCTTTTCTGTAGTACTAAGTGATTATAAAAGTCATGAAATGATTTCAAAAACAAATGGAGTAGTCATAATAGTCTAATAATAAATTTGAAATTATAAACCAATGAGGTAAGAAAATATCTTTAAAACTGCAAATAGTTAAATAATTTTTATTTATTTTTATATTTTCTTTTTTATTATTTATCTTATAATAAAATGATTACTGAAAAATCAGGAGAAAAATATGTACACACATGATCCTATCTACCCAACCAGTCATTATGAAAAGTTTGGGGTATATGCTTCTATATAATTTTCTATTTATATATGACATTTGTCAGGTCTTAGCATAAACAGGATGCATGAATCTACATGTGATTTTTTTTTAGAGAGGTAAAGCTGAACATTATAAACTTACCTGCTTTTCTCATTTAGCTATATATTATGAACATCATTAAAAGTCAAAAATATGCTATTTAATTTTAGACATTTACAAAGGTTTTACAGGAATTTCTTATAGCATTTATACAAGTAATCTTATCCTATTTTAATATTTAATATTTCCAGCATTTTTAAATAATTAATGGAACAGACAAAAGCTGTTGAAAACAAATTAGAAATTTAAAGATAGAAATCCCCCGAGTCCAAATTCTAAAAAGCAGGTAACCTTACTTTAAAAAAAGATTTCTAAAATGCCTATGGTGCATCATTCTCAACATGTTAGAAACAAACAACTCAAAATTTATAGACCTACACATTTAATTTTGACCCCTATATGAGTCTTAACGCAGTGTTATTTCAACGATAAGTATTAGCTGACTGTGTGGGACAGGGCTACGCAGGACCACAGCCTAAGGAAGGAAAGAGGCAGTCCTGCTCGGCCCTGGAGTACCATTTCACCAGGATTAGCCTTGACACTGCATTTCTGATACTTTTTTTTTTTTTGGCTCCTTGTGTCTGCCCTCAGTTACTTTAACTAGCTGGGAAAGGAGAGTTGTAAAGAACATTCCCAAATTGCTCTTACCCAAATTATTCAAAGCCTAAGAGTCCCTGCCAGTCACAGGTCCCAGATAACTCCCAGAGAATGAGTTTTACTGCAGACATGGAGCTGTAAATACCTATTGGGTCTCGGCACATAGCAATCATCGTCTCTAAACCAAAAAGTACAACACATGTTCTAACCATGAGATGGGTGACTTGAAATTTGTGCTTTCTGGGAAAATCCAAGAAATTCAGTCAAAATCTAGGCATTTAATTTTTGGACTTAACTTCAGCTTGAGCATTTGATCACAGTGTGGGATTTGTATTTAAATTTGGGGTTTCTCTGTGCTGTTGGAATTTTATAGTTGGAGAATCTTCATGCAATTTATTATTCATCAATGTAATTCTTCATCTAATTTATTATTCATTAATGTTTTTATTTAATCTCCTTGCACATGGAAAATATAGTTTTGACAAGATTTGGGATGTGAGCAGATTTGAGTAATGCTATGTTCTGATCCATTCCATTCTGGTATCTCCCCATAGTGTCTGGGGGCAAAATCTATATGCTCACAAGCAGTCCTAGGAGAATATCCATAGAATGGTGGTTGGAATTGAGGGAGTGACCTCAAGAAGGTAGGAATCTCCCCAGGGGACTAGGCATACTCCTACAAAAGCATAATCTGGAAGGTTAGTCCCAATGTGCTAAGAAAATAAAAAGTAGAGAATGCTAGTGGGAAACTTCCATGAGGAGTGATTTTTATTAAATATTTCTACCTCTTGACTCCCTTATTCTTTCCCATGAAAGTAGAGTTCATTACCTGGTCATTAGGCTACAGCCACTAATCCATGTACTCAAATTTGTGGAGCTTGTCTTTCAAATTCCTTAATGGGGGATTTGATTTCTGCTGTTTTGCTGTTTTAATCTGTAGGAGGAAACAATTTCTGTAAGTGAGACTGTTCTGCAGGCTTAATTTTCTCTCTGATGCCCTGTTCCAAGATCTAGCCTGAGTTGATAGGCAGGAACAATTCCATTTTAGGCTCTTAACCTTAACCGATTCTTCTTACTGAGACTATGATATTTGGGTTTTTTCTGAATTTTTCATCTCATTTCTCAATTTATATAGAACCTAGGTAGGTAAAGGAAGTGCTATTTATTAGATTTTTCTTCTCAAAGACACTAAAATGAGTGCTACTATTAATCTCAATTTTATAGTTGAGGTAACTGAGGCATAGAAGACTATGCAGTATGCCTAGGTATGGACATGTGAAACTGTCTTTCATTTCTTAACAAGTATAATACAATATGTTACATCTCAGTTATTATAGAGCATAATTAATTAGCCATATAATAATTTATTTAATTCCATTTTACAAAGCAATTAGCTAAAAATATGAATTATTATTACTTGGATTTTTGCTATTTAGTTTTGTAAATCTTCATCTTGACATATTTAAGAAACTCTTTTAAATAAAACTCCAGATAGTTACTCCTATCAGAATCTAAATGAAATTCATAAGGCCAGTCTTATTAACTATATTTAGAAAATAAAAGTGTTAGAAAAACAATATATATTTGTATAGATTCAGTCTCACCCATAGAAATTGAGGTGTTAGTAGATGTTATTTGCTACAAATTCATATAGCAGCTGCAAAAAGCTTAATTATCTAGACACAATTTTTCATTCTTCAGTTTGCTATTTAGGGTTCTGATTTATATTTGTACAAGTGACTGCAAAAGCAATATATTTACATTAGAGCTCTAATGTTCTCAAGTACCTTCTCTTTCAGCCCAATTTCTTTTAGTGGCCCTGGACACCAGGGAATGGGTCACTGCTGAGCGACAAGCCAGATAACCAGGGAGCATATATAGTTTATAAAAAAATCATAGGATGCTTTGCTATACTCTTTTGCAACCCACCTCTCAGTTGTCCAATATAACAACTCTCTTTTTCCCACCAATCACCCACCATTACCAAGAAATAACTTCTCTCTTTTCTCCTTTAGTAGCAAACACAAATTCCATATAGACATCTCTAATCCAAGATCCATAACTACAGAAAAGATCCTGATACAGTCTTGGTCATTTTGACAGTGTTCTTCTGAAGAGAAGAATGATCTCTGATCATCAACAGAATTGTTGGACCAGAGAAAAACATCACAAAAAACAATCTGTGAAGATCATTACCATAAAAACCAAAATGCATACTTCCTACTTCAAATGTCTGGTTTCTTTGCAAAATAATCCATTTCATTTTTGGGGGAATTACATTGTATGTGTTCATGCTGTTGAAAATCAGAATGGTGAGCTATTAGATGTTCTTGTTCCATGGATCATTTTTCCCTTGACCTGAAAATATTGATTCTTAATTCCTCTGCCTGTGTTGTTTTCACTATGAATCTATCAAAATAAACATATTGACTATGTTAGCTAAAAATTTTAATGAAAGCCTATTAGAATTGGCATATTTTCCTGCTGAATCTGCAGTATTAAGCTATTACAGAGAATAGGCAGAGTGAGGTGGATTTACAGGCCAGCTCATACCCTTTCACACAGCAGTGCTTCCCGTTCCTCCTGCACATTTTCATACCAACAAATGCGTTCATTAATGTCTATGTTTATTGGGACTGAACAGTGAGTCACATGTTTAATAGAGACTTTCATAAGATTCATCTGGTTTTATTCTTCTAGGACATTGAATCAGCATTTCTAATATTTGCTTCACAAACAAGAAGGTGAAAAAAGGGAGCAAGAAAAAAGAAAGAGACTAGTATAAAGAGATTGAATGGATTGGGGTAATTAGGAGGATACAAAATTATAATAAGTAATACTTGCAAAATGAATATCAAGCAATATTAATAGAGGGATGGATGTCAAAATTCCCCAAAGGGTGCACTGATGTTCTGGCTACTGATAAAACACTATGTTTCTGCTTTGTTTCTTCATTCTGTCATCATTTGACATACTTTATTGAATTTTTACTTGGTCCCGGGCACTGAACTTGGCTCTGAGAATAGAAGAGGAAATAAGACCTTATGGGTCTTATGTATAACTTAATTAATCATTTCACAATTACTACTACTAGAAAATTATTTTCTTGAATAGGATCTCCAGCTACCCCAAGAAAGGCCTCTACAAAGCCTAGAATTATATAACAGTGTTATGGAAATGAACCACCTACACATATTCAGAATTGACTCCAAAAAAGTTATCTATCTCACACTGGACACCGAGAGAGCTCTGAACTCCTGATCTATAACTATCTAAAATGGTCCATTATCCTCTTTAGAGAAAGACAAGAAGTTTATTAACATTTTCCAAAAAATTGTTTTAATGATTACAACTCTTCCTTGGGTAGCAAGGCGAAGTAACATTTTAACTGTGGCAACTAGCACCCAAGCATTTTTTTTTTTTTAAAGTCAGGTCCTGTTTGATAAACATCAGGATAATCCACTAGGATACAATGTGAGACCCTAAAGGCTTGTGGATCAACTAGACCCAAAGCAATAAAAATAAAATTAAGCTTCTCTATATGAGAGATAGGAATTTTATATTTGTTTTTTGATATTGTTATTGTCTCCTGAGAGAAAAGTACAGATAGAAGAGGAGGGACAGCAGCAAGATGATTAGATGCTTGCATATAGGTCAGTAAGCTCCAGTGGCAGTAGGGCTAAAGTGACAAGAATTGAATGCCTGTTACACTATTTAAACTGTGAGACTCCAAAATAGCCTGTAAAATCTACTAAAATGTTTTTTTGTGCATTTTTCTTTCTTTTTGTCATTTTGTTTTAGGAAAACACTGAAGAATGATTAATTTTACATCATAATTCTCGGTGAGGAACAGGGAAAGCTTAAGCAAAAATAGGAGTAGGAAGAGACAACCTTGAGAAGGTAAGTTCACTACACATCCACAGAAATCTTAGATAGGACTTCCAATTCCCTCTAGGTTTGAATTAGGGTTGAAGTTAATCTCATGTAGGCAGACCCTAGATTTCACCTACGATAGTTTCACAGAAAAATCAAGATGAGATATACCTAGAATTCAAGTGAGTTTCACATGGAACACAATAATTAATGACCACAGTAAAATGTGTTTGGTACTTTTTTTTTTTTTTCCTTAAAATACATGTTATTTATTTTACTACTTGGTTTCTGGAAGGAGTTAGACAAAAGAAAATAATCATGAGGGAAAGAAGAGAGCAAACTTTGACTACTCATGAAGATGACCTCACCTTCTATTTTACAAATAGAAATGAATCACCTTAAATTCCTATTACAGACACAAACAACCTACTCTCATGCACTCCATTCTTGCCTCCCATATATATGAATCAGACTTCTTCCACTTGTTGAAAATTAATCCTTTTATGTTCTGGTTCCAAATAATTTTCATCTCAAAGGAATTCTTTAATTATTTCCCTATTTATTTTATCTCTGTCTTCTCCTTCTGGTGACTTTTCCCCCATTGTATACAAAAATTCTCAAGTCTAATTGCCCAAGGGGGAAAAAATCCTCTTCATTTACTATGTCCCTTTTTTTTTTTTTTAACATCTTTATTGGAGTATAATTGCTTTACAATGGCGTGTTAGTTTCTGCTTTATAACAAAGTGAATTAGTTATACATATACATATATCCCCATATCTCTTCCCTCTTGCATCTGTGTTTGGTACTTTGAAATTTAAAAAATCATTTTAAAATGTAACACCGCCTGCATCAATTTTTCTCACCACAGGTGAGAACCTGAGGTCCAGAAAGATTAAGACCTTTGCAAAGGTCACGTGAGATGAAGTTGTTTATGAACACAGACTGTCTCACTCTCAATACTAAATGTTGTCTATTGTGCTGTTGTTTAGTATATTTTAAAACAATTATGAATATAATTATAGGAAAAACTCATTTATATCTTAAGCATGAAAGAAATAATTAACATTTTTCCAAAATCAAAAGTGGAATTTTAATAAAAGTTTCCAGTGTGAAAACTAAGTGATTTGCATATATTCCTTTGACTTAAATACCTAATTGTCAGTGTATTTGCATTTTTCCATCTAATTTTGCCAGCACATTCAATTCATCTACATATTCCTGTTAGTCTAGTTGCTGAGAATGGGTGGCTTTTTCTACCTATAATCAGAATTAACTTCAGCTTCAACACAATTCAAGAAAGGAAATTTTATAGAGCATAAAGGAGAAATATTTTCAGACTCAAATCTTGTCAACCCTTTTAAACAAATGAGTAGTTATTTTGATCTTCTTCTCAGGGTACCTGAGGATATCTAAAGCAGGGTTAATATTGAAGGTATCCTAATAACGCATTCATATGTTAACTCAGAGGTGAATAAAGAGGATTTTTCTATGAATGTACAAATATTTTAACCAGGTATCAGACACTAAGGGGTTATACATTCTCTCTCAGTTCCCGTAATACATATCCCATGTGGGTGACTTTGGTATTAAATCTCTAAATTTAGAAATTAAAACGAATAGAAATCTGATTTCTTGAGGAGGCTTTCAACCTATGTAATTAACACTCCACAAATGCTCACAACAAGTAGTTAGGGATTCTGTATCATTGTACTTGAATTAAGCTGTTTATCTGAAAGAAAATGAATATGAAATATACACCATTTTACCGTTAATTCATTGTCCCCATAATCCATGTGCATTTGCAGTTACTTTTACCTTCATCCTGAATATTACAACCAAGATGGCCTTACTGTTCCCCTCAATTAACTAAACTTTAGACAGGCTTCTTCCTGACTTGAGACCCCTAACCTCCCTTTTCCTAGAATACTTACTGAAGTAAACTTTTCATTGTAAATTCTTTCTCTGCCCCTTTAAGACATAATTCTTTGCTCAGCCTCTTGCCAGTTTTACAAACCAGGAAGGACTTTCTCAGATCTCTGGGAGACATCCCTTTCAAATGGAATTATCAAAGGAGATACAGCCCTATCTCCCAGTCTCTGTGGGAAGGTAGGAGCTTGATTTAGGCCAATTAGCAAACATCCATGGCCTAATCATATTGACCACCTACTCCCCCAACATTCTCCAGTACTAATCTACTAGCTCACCCCAGTGCTTAAAAATCACTCCTACTTTTTGTTCAGTGGAGTTCAGTCTACCTCCCCTATTGCAGTGGTCCTGAATAAAGTCTTTCTTGTATCTTTAACTCTCTCTGGTATACTTTTTCTTTGATAATTGTCATCATTATTATTATTACTACCTTTTTTGGATCACTTACCATGCACCAAATACTTTGCTAAGTCCATTACTATAGAATGTTTTATTTAATTTTCACAATAACCTAGGGTTATTCCTGGTCCTATTTTATAGATGAGAGAATAAAAGCACAGAAGAGTTAAATAGCAATGCCCTCTCTATAAAGGGGCACTTAGTTTTCAGAGAGGAGGGGAATGGAAAAGAAGGAGGGAAGGAAGAAGAGAGAGCGAGAGCGAGAGGGGGAGAGAGAGAGAGAGAGAGAAAGAGAGAAGCATGAACAGGCAAACACTACAATCCCTAGGAAAGTCTGGGGCCTGGGTCACATCACATTGCCTCAACCCACTGGTCGTCTCCACGTAAAGTTTCTACAGAAATGTAAAAAATAATCATGAAGTAGAGAGGAGATCCCAAGTGTTGTACTGCAAACAGAAATAGCTTTATCATTATGCAAAGGAAAAATATTGTTATTTTAAAAGAAAAATGTCTTTATCTAGATATCAGTGATGGTGGAGCAGAGGGTAGAGCTTATCACTTGCTAATAATTTTTTTTTTACTCTTAGAGTTTTACTCCTTAGTACCAGGTAGCAAAACCATCACCTTCTCTCTGCATTGTGCATTTTGAGTTACCATGTCCACCACCCACTGCGCATCATGTTCAGAGTCAAAGATATTAATGTAGAGCAGGGATAAATCTCTTGAGCATGAAATGGTGTGTTTCCAATATTTGCTGCTCCATAAATGTGTAGCTTTGGAAGCTGATTATAGGAACAGTTTCTACTTTGTTTGCCCTTTGTTTAGGAATTAAAACTTCCTTTAAATTTAGTTCTTTCTATAAACAACATTAGACAGAGGGATGTAGTTAAGTTTTTTTACCTTCATTCAGAGCCATCCCAGAAAATAATTTGTTGAAGATTCTAAATACATCTTGCCCTTCCATTCTTCTGTCAGTAGTTTATCATCTTAATTTTGCTCCAAATTTTCAAAAGGAGAGTCCAGGTTAGTTTAATTCCTTACCCATTTCCCAGAACAAATGAGGAAAGCTGATGGGGTCTTCTCTACCACTACATCCCACCAAGGGGAAACTGGGCTGCTTGTATGAACTGGAAGATGGAGCCACAATCTCAGACATATTTGGGTTCCCCATTCCCATCACCATAATTACCAGAGCCAATTTACCAGGGCTTACTTGTCAGGACCATGTTCTCTCTTTATTTCATGGTACTGGTAGCTAGTTAGTTCTGTCCTGCTGCTCTTATTTTTAGATGTAATTCTTAGTATGACCTGGCTGTGTGATTATTAATTTCTTTTTCTGTGGTTCACATTTTTCAAACTCTTTCTTCATTCTTTCTCCACTTTTCCATTAGTTCTATACCCTGAAACTGGATTAAATTATTAATTAAATTTAATTAAATTATTCATACTTTCCTGAGTAACGTCTAAGTACTGGTTTCTTCCCTGGAACTTAAACTTCTACCCTGTTTTGCCTTAAGTTACTATTGGCTGCTATAGGGAGTCTCCTGGAGACTTCTTATTCCCATGTAGTAGTAGTAGCAATAGCAGCAAAAGTAATAATAATGATAATAATAATAATAGCAAATTCTTATATAGCTCTTGCTGTGTTCCAAGTACTGTTCTAAGTGCTTTACGTATTTAACTCATTTAATCCTCACAACAAACTTACGATCCCTACTTTATCTGATGAGATAACTGAGGCACAGAGATTGAGTAACCGTCTGAGTTCATATGCCTGGTAATGGAAGAGCCAAGTTTAAATTCAAGTCCATTGCTGTGGCAACTGAGTGCCTAACCAGCAAGAATCACTGCCTGTCTATACTGGGACCCAAAGCTGGTACCTTCATTTCCACCTACACTGTTTAAATTAGGCACACACCCTTTATGGAGTTAATCTGAGTTATAATGAAATTATAACATTACCTAACACCATACACAAAAATAAACTCAAAATGGATCAAAGACCTCAATGTAAGACTGGACACTCTAAAACTCTTAGAGGAAAACATAGCAGAACACTCTTTGACATAAACCACAGCAAGATCTTTTTTGACCCACCTCCTAGAGTAATGAAAATAAAAGCAAAAATAAACAAATGGGACCTAATGAAATTTAAAAGCTTTTGCACAGCAAAGGAAACCATAAACAAGATGAAAAGACAACCCTCAGAATGGGAGAAAACATTTGCAAATGAAGCAACAGACAAAGGATTAATCTCCAAAATATACAAACATCTCATGTAACTCAATATCAAAAAAACAAACAACCCAATCAAAAATAGTCAGAAGACCTAAATAGACATCTCTCCAAGGAGGACATACAGATGGCCAAGGGGCACATGAAAGGATGCTCACCATCACTAATTATTAGAGAAATGCAAATCAAAACTACAATGAGGTATCACCTCACACCGGTCAGAATGGCCATCATCAAAAAATCTACAAACAGGGACTTCCCTGGTGGTGCAGTGGATAAGAATCTGCCTGCCGTTGCAGGGGACATGGGTTTGGTCCCTGGTCCAGGAAGATCCCGCGTGCTGTGGAGCAGTTAAGCACGTGTGCCACAACTACTGAGTCTGCGCTCTAGGGCCCACGTGCCACAGCTTCTGAGCCCACGTGCTGCAACTACTGAAGCCCATGCGCCTAGAGCCTGTGCTCCACAACAAGAGAAGTCACTGCAAGGAGAAGCCCATGCACCACAACAAAGAGTGGCCCCCGCTTGACACAACTAGAGAAAGCCCTCGCGCAGCAACGAAGACCCAACACAGCCGAATAAATAAATAAGTAAAATTAAATCTTAAAAAAAAGTAATCCTTATTCCTCTCTCCCATCCCTGGTAGCATTGCTGTCATTCATCTCACTTATATATATAAGCATAGCTATACATATGATATATACAGAAGCTTACATAATAGAATAAGCTTTTAAAAAAAGTCTACGAACAATAAATGCTGGAGAGGGTGTGGAGAAAAGGGAACCCTCTTGCACTTTTGGTGGGAAGGTAAATTGATATAGCCACTGTGGAGAGCAGTATGGAAGTTCCTTAAAAAACTAAAAATAGAACTACCATATGACCCAGCAAGCCCACTACTGGGCATATACCCTGAGAAAACCATAACTCAAAAGGACACATGTACCCCAATGTTCATTGCAGCACCATTTACAATAGCCAGGACATGGAAACAACCTAAATGTCCAACGACAGATGAATGGATAAAGAAGATGTGGTACATATATACAGTGGAATGTTACTCAGCCATAAAAAGGAACGAAATTGGGTCATGTGTAGAGATGTGGATGGACGTAGAGTCTGTCATACAGAGTGAAGTAAGCCAGAAAGAGAAAAACAAATATCGTATATTAATGCATATATGTGGAATCTAGAAAAATGCTAAATGATGAACGTATTTGCAGGGCAGGAATAGAGATGTAGACGTAGAGAACGGACATGTGGATATGGGGGCAAAGGGGAGGGTGGGATGAATTGGGAGAATAGGATTGACATATGTACACTGCCATGCGTAAAATAGATTAGATAGCTAGTGGGAACATGCTATAAAGCACAGGAAGCTCTGCTCGGTGCTCTGTGATGACCTAGATGGGTGGGATGAGGGCAGTGGGAGGGAGGTCCAAGAGGGAGGGGGTATAGTTATACATATAGCTGATTCACTTCATTGCACAGCAGAAACTAACACAACGTTGTAAAGCAATTATACTCCAATTAAAAAAAAAAATTGTTACACACCCTTTATGGAGTTAATCTTCTAATTAAAACAAATTTAATTAATTTTTATGCTAAGAGCCCCTTAAACTTATTTTAAAATAATGGACCCACACACAAACATATACACACGTATCGCACCATCTTGAGGATATGAATGTATGCTATTTTGTATGTAACTCATGAAATATCATAGGAAAAAAGTATCTTCTAGTTTTCTTCACCTTTTGTCTTCCATCAAATAAGGTCTAGCTCAGATATTTTCTTGAGAGAGAGAGAAAGAGAGACAGAGACAGAGAGATAGAGAGGAGTCTTTTAGGCTTTATTGGAAGATTGGCATAGGAGTTTTTCCAGGACACATGAACTATATAAGTAGCACTGTTTTAATGATTGTCAGATGTTATGGACTGAATGTTTGCATCCTCTGAAAATTCATATGTTGAAGCCCTAGTCCCCAGTGTGATGGTATCTGGAAGTAGAACCTTGGGAAGTAATTAGAGTTTGGTGAATTCCTGATGATGGAGGACCCATGATAAAATTAATGCCCTTATAAAAAGAGGAAGAGACACAAGATCACTCTGCATGCATGCACCCACCAAGGAAGGCCATGTGAGCACATAACCGGGAAGAGGGCCCTCACCAAGAACCCAACTCTGCTAGGACTCTGATCTCAGACTTCTAGCCTCCAAAAATGTGAAAAATAAAATTTTGTTTAAGCCACCCAGTCTGATGTACTCTACTATAGCAGCCCAAACTAAAACATCACTTGAAGCCACTTCTCCTACCTTTCATAAGAGTAACTAATTATAAATGTTTAATTTGACCCCCAAAGTTATTTTCACATAATACCAGGATTAGAGAGCTATCTTCATTTTGATTGTTTCTCAGTGTCTTTTCAAAGCAATCTACATCATTTTGCTCCATGTATTAAAGTCCAGGTTGATTGGAAATTCTTGGCAATGGATTTGATATGTACATGTAAGTCTTTCACATTGTGTATCTGTAAAGGAAGATACTGGAACTGGTACTTTCCTAAATAGGGCACTGTTTCTATATCAAGCTGTTAAAAAAGTTCAATTGAAAAAGACTATTAAAGATATTATTCTCTAGGTCTGAAAATAAGTACAATTTTCTTCCACTAACTTTTTTCAATATTTTATGTATTAAATATATCTTGTTTTTCTTTAGGCTCCAAGCATTTCTCCACAGTATTTTCAGCACTGATGAGTCCTTACTTCTAAACTCACCCAGGTTGTAGTAGTAGGAGAATGCAGGTGGTGAAAAGCTGTGTCTGCATCCTGTACTAATCAGAAAGTTTTACTCTTAGAAGACTCAGTCAATGTGGCTGAGAGATGAAGAGGAGGGATTGCCCTTTCCTCATCCCCACAAACCCCTATGCATTGCAAATTGAATGTAACTTCATGGCCACATAGCCTATAGGTATGAATTTGTCTGATATTTGTTTTTCAGATTTAGATTTAAAACTAAACTATGATAATGAAAGAAAGACCATCAGAAGATGAGCTCATTTTTCTGACTTTGACCCCTTTTCTTTTCCTCTCTCACTGCACTGATAATCCAGATATTTAATTGGAACCCTGATTGACTAGGGAAGAAGAAAAGATTGGGAGTGTCCTTCCTTATTTTTAATTCAATAACTATTCTTACCTGTAGTTTGCAGAGTAAAGTGCTACATGCTGTGTTTATTTCTAACAGGAAAACTCAAAGCACATGATTCTACCAAGACTTATTTAAGCAAATAGTGAATTAAAGAAAATAGCTAAAGGTGGCACTAGGGATCAGAATGATATAGTGGATTTAGCCATAGATTTCAGACACCAAGGAGGAAATTTCTCAGACAAAAAATATCCCCATGAGTTGCTTGGTGAGTTGCCAAAGGTGGGTGTGGTAGTTGGCTGGCTGTTGAAACCAGAGCTTTGTGTTTCCCCTACCATAGTGTAAAATTGTCACTGGGAGGTGGCTGCCCAGGCAGGGACAGTGTATTCTGGTCACACGTCCATCCAGATGTGGCTAAGTTTTAATCAATGGAAGGTGGAAACTGACATGCAGTCACTTCAAGGCCAAAGTGTTTAAGGAGTAAGCATGCCTTCTCCACTCTCTTTTTCTTCTGCCAGCTGGAAGCAGATGACCCCATGGCTAGGAGATGAGCCACAAGATGGGAGGAACTTGGGTCTTTGATTTTCCATGTGGGTGTTATGTGAGGAAGAAATAAAATCCCACCTTTAAAACACTGAAATTTGGGGGGAGTATTTATTATAGCCACTAGGGCTCTCCTACCTAATACACTTTGAGTATTGTCCACTGCCAGGACAACTCACACCCAAGCATTCCACATTTGCTACCATGAGTTATGAAAGAAAGCTTCTCTGCTCCTTTTTACTGCCCATTTTCTTCTGTGCTTCTTCACAAGGGTGGGAAATATTAACATAGTTAAGTGGCCAGATAAAATTTAGACTCTATTTTATAAGTGCATGGAACTATTTTGCTAAAATGTCCTGTGCTCATATCTCCCTTCTTTTCCTTATCCTTTCTTCCATGTACTGGAATCTAAGCTGAACTAGAGCCAGGGCCTCTTTAGAGCCTGATCACACTCTGTTTTAGACTAAGCTTCGTTGCTCTGTGTTTGTATACCATGTGGCTGATCAAAGAATGGTAAGATTCTGTGATTTAACACTTGGCTGAGGCCTCCAAATTGAATTGAGATTTCAGATCAAGCTTTACCGGAGTTCTACTATGGGAAATACTATAGGAGGCTCAGCTAGTAATAAGGGAGGGGTGGATTTGCTTCTCACTCTTTATGTATCTTAGATGTATTGTTCTTCTGGGAATTTTGAGATTTGGAGGGGAGATGGGCAACACAACATTCAATTAAACTCTCCCTTAGTCTCTAGATATGAGTAGCTAATGATTAAAAAAAGAACTAAATAACAACACAACCCTCATTTTAAACCCTTGTATTAGGCTTCTTGCATTCACATCTTGGCTGCCTCTTTTTCTCTATTCAAAACATTGAATGCTATATAAATAAAATTTTATTAGTCCAGTGCATAAACCTAGATCTTGTACACAAACTTGGTGACCCAAAGGTCTTTTATAGCCCAAATCCCTGGTTTTACCATTTCTCATAGTTACACCCATGGTTGGTGTGAACATAATCCATGACAGTGTTACATGTAATGTCATTCTATATTCTTTTCCTCAAGATACCTCTTTGTGTGTGTGTGTGTGTTTGGGTGTGTGTGTGTGTTTGAACATGTTCTGTTTTATCCTTGGACTTGCAAACACCCAGATATTCAACTTCAGGCACTTGTTTGTATTCTAATTTTAGATGGTTGTAACCTACATCTTTTATATTCAGGTCCCCCCTTTCTCCAGGACCAAGTCTACATGTCCCCCTGACCATAGCCTAATGAAATTACATTATTTTCATGATAGAAAAGTACTACTATTACACCTCTTACCACAGCATACCTGATCCACTATTATCTTCATACGCAGGACTTGCCTATAACAATGCATGATGTTCCTCCAAATGAAATGTGTTCTTCAACTTTAGTTTCCACATCCATTTTTTAACCAATGGCCAGTATCTGGAAGAACCATAGAGCACCTAGAAGAACCTCCAGAAACAATGAATCTTAAGGGAGAAATTCTGCGTGAGATGTGTAGTCTGGCTTTGCCCTAGCACACAGGGACAGTTTGTCAAAGCTGGAAGACAGGGAACCCTACCTGGGGATATTTGAGATTATGGAGTTTGTCAATAATGTGGCCTACTGACTCTGGCCTCCACTTTTCTTTCAGATCCATTTCATGGTTCACAATTTCAGGCTATGCTCCTTGAGAGCCTCATTTTCCATTTTGTACCATAGCAACCTGCCTCAGTTTTCAGGATAAGAATATCAGCAGTTCCCCAGCCAGTGGCAGTGCCTGATATATAGAAAGGGGATGGCTGGGAGGTGTGGGTCATGAGAAATGTCTTTTGGCCTCAGACACTCACATATATGTTCTAGCCTTCCATCTAGATGCCTCAGGAAGATACTTGGGGAGAAGATTGTGAAGAGGAGGTGGTTTGATTCTATAAAAATCCCTATGTCAGGGAGTACTCCTGTCCCATATTTTTGTGTTGGCCCAATCCACTGTATATATTGGATCCCCCAGGTCTAAAAACTACTGGGCTTCTTCGTATAGTTCCGTTTTCCCACCTCTTCTGCACATGTATAGTGACCCATCTTTTACTGCTTATTTTAATTCTGAGGATCCCCTGAGGCTCCAAGCCCTGTAACAGTGAAGAAAAGACAGACAATGCTTGTTGTATTATTTCCCTATTGTGGCTGTAACAAATTACCACAAACTTCGTGGCTCGAAACAACATGAATTTATTACCTTACACTGCTGGAGGTCAGAAACCCAAACTGGGTCTCGCTGGGCTAAAATTAAGGTGCTGGCAAGGCTGCATTGCTTTCTGGAGATTCTACGGCAGAACTCATTTCCTTACTTCTTTCGAAGAGGCCACCAGCCTTCCTTAGCTCTTGGATCCCTTCCCCCATCTTCAAAGCCAGCAATGTTGCATTTCTCTCTGTCTGTCTGTCTGTAGTCACAGCTCTATCTGACTTTACACCTCCTTTTTCCACTTTTAAGGGTCCTTGTGATTACCCTGGGCCAACCTAGGTAATCCAGGATAATCTTATTTTAAAATCAGCTAATTAGCAACCTTAATTCCCCTTGTTCATGTCACCTAACATATTCATAGATTCTGGGAGTTAGGATGTGGCCATGTTTGGGGGGTTAGGGAAGTTACTCTGCCTGCATATCAGTCAAGGCAGTCAACCCCGCAGCCTACTTCTGGCTCTGCCTATTACATACAGGCTGGTATATCAGCAGTCAATTTTCACTACTTGCCTCTTGCAATAGCATTAGGTGACAGCATCTATGTAAGGCCTGTCATTTTTCTAGTTTCCACTTTCACTGTTCATTTGATCAACATCTTAATTTCCATCTGTTTTTCATAGACTATGTTTAGTCCCCCTAAAATTCTGTTGCCTGGGAGACACCCACAGGATTGGAAACATGCCAGCAAACCTTGAGAGATGTTATACTTTACTTGGAAATGTGAAACCTATGTTTGGTGTCAGATAAAATAAGTTGGAGAAAAAAACACAAGTACCTAAGGAGGCTGCCCTTCAAAGAAGTAGTTAAGAGAAGTAAGATGGTTTTTTACATGTGGTAGTTAAGAGATTTATCTCAGTAACTAAATAGCACAACCCAAAACAGATACTTTGCAAGCTATCATTTTTATTCTTTTTAACTAAGCAGAGTTATGACGGTTTTAAAGAAGGTACAGAATTGTGAATTAAACAACTTAATTATTATATTCAAAAGCAGCAGGTGTATGGTACAAATGAAACTATGAACTAACAAGAAATCACTGGTTGTCACTCCTGTAAAAACACAAAGGGAGAGCACTAAGCAATTACATAGTTTGGCGCTGCCCATCCAAGCACAGCAATTCTCGTTGATTGTCTCTAGCAATTAGCATTTTCCATCTCACAAAATGATTATTTATATTCTTTCTTTCTAATGGATTTTATTAATCACATCTGTCCACCACACAAGTAGCATTTATTAACTCTGGAAGTAAAACATTTAAAAGGTTGCATTTATTTCTCAATCAGAGAGTCAAATACTAATTGAAGAAATCTCTAAAAACCAGGTCTTAACATGTGGATCAGGTGATATTGGCAGCCCAGTAAGAGAGTAATGAAACAATCTATGCAGAAAGCAGTTGGGTTTTCTCCTGAACTCCCCATCTGGATGTCTCTGTTAACAGCCTTCAAAATCATGCATTAAGAGTCTCTGTGTGATAGATGGCTAATTTTTTTTTTTAAATTACCATCTGCTGCTTGTAAGTCAATATCCTAGATGCTAGAAGGATACACAGAGATAGATATGCTATATGTCCTCATAAATATTGAGGATGAGAAAAATCCTTGCAGCTAACACAGAATAAAGGTAAACTGAAGTATGACAAAGTGGTGCAAAAATGTTCCAAGTATAAATGGGTCAATCGAGAGTAAGAGGAATTAATTCCTGGAGGATAATATGATCTTTCAGAACCATCTTGAGTTTAATTGATGGTTAGGTTTATGAAGGAGAAGAATTTTGGTTGGGCAGTGCAGGACATATGGAATTTTGATATGTTGAGATAGGAAAAGGAGGCAACATATTTCAAAAGGAAGAAAGAGTGAGCAGTGATGTAGCGATGAGAAGTCTTAAGGCACATTCAGGGAATTGTGAATGAGAGCAACAGTCTCTACCTGCTCTTTCTTTGTCCATGCATGTCTTTGGCCACCATTCTTCACCTTATAGACATGCTGGCTGATCTTTTTAAAAATGCAAGTATGCCAGAGGGGAGGAATGTGAGGGGACAGATGGAATAGGTGAAAGGGATTAAGAGGTACAAACTTCCAGTTATAAAATAAATAAGTTGAGGGATATAATGTACAGCATAGGGAATATAGTCAATAATAGTGTAAAAACTTTGTACGGTGACAGATGGTAACTAGACTCATCGTGGTGATCGTTTTGTAATGTTTGAAAATAGCAAATCACTATGTTGCACACCTGAAACTAATATAATATTTTAAGTCAACTATACTTCAATAAAAATAAAATAAAATAAATTAAAATGCAAGTATGATCCTCTCTTTCCCCACCTTAGAAAACGTCAGTGGTTTCCAGTTGCTCTCAGTGAAGACCATAAGTCTTATGATATCCTCACACCTACATGATCAGTCCCCTGTGGAAACGTCCAGCCTCATTTCTTATTTCCACTTACATTAGGAGCAGTAGCAACCTGCTCTCAGCCACTTCACATATTGACTTCCTCTGGTACAGAACCCTCATGATCTCATAACTAATCTCTACTTTTCAGCCACCTTGACATAGCTGTAATGACCCAACTTCTTCTTGGTCACTTTAGTCCTGACTTGCTAATCCTTGAGGATTCTCTTGAGCTCTAACTGTACAACATTAAGCACATTTTATATCCGCAATTGGACTATGTCTGCTGCCGACTACCTTATGATCTTCTTACATGCTTTTCCCTTTTGCTTGGAAAGACCTCTCTCCCTCTACCTCCAATGCTTCCATCTCTCTACCTTCCAGCTAATACCTACTCAAATTTAGAGCTAGGCCTAACCACCATTTCCTTAGGGCATGAGACAGGCCTGAGACCTGGGACCTTTGCCGCAGTGCTGCAAAATTTGCACCTGGACATACCTCTCCTCAAGCTACAAAATACAAAGAAACTATATGGGACTAAAAATAACTGTGTGCATGCACAGTGTGGGCAAATTCGGACCAAGAGATACAAAAAGACAAAAAAAAAAAAACCCAACTGCCTTTTCTGACGAGCCGGGAGCAAAAATTGGGTGTCAGGAGAAAAAGCAGGGTACTGCGCATGCCCCCTGCACTCAACACCACAAAGGGGTGGACAAAACACCTAAGCCACCCCTCCAGCCTGACCCCTGGACCCGCCCCTACCCTCACTTCATATAAGGAACCAGCTCGCCCCCCTCGGGGAGTGAGCAAGGGAACCTGTTACTCGTTCTCGCTCCCTCCTGCAGCCAGCGCAGGAGCCCCAATAAAGCCTTGCCTGAGTTTCTTGTCTGGCCTCGAGTCAATTTCTATTGATTAGGGAAGGCCAAGAACCCTCGTTGGTATCAGGTACACTTATTTGACAGAGAACACTTAGTTAAGTACCTTTGTTATATGACCTTGGAATAGTTGTATGTCTCCTTTACTCTTACTGAAATTCCAACCGAAAACCAACTTTGGAAATTATCTACAGTATTTGTCTCTCCATCAAGATAATAAATCTATGTCGCAGGAGACCACATATGTCCTGTTAACACTGTCTTCCATGCACTAGCAAAGTGCCTGGCAACTGGTAAGTTCCAAGTAAATGCTATTAAAAAACGAATGTCTGAACAAATGAGATATGATTAGGAGGACAGGCTAGATCCAGATTGGAGAGGCTTTGAATTTGATGCCATGGATTTTGTATAGAAAATAGGAGGGTGTCTACCTTTGTAATAATAACTTTAGGCTGAAGTAAAGGCTTAGATGTGAGAGGGTAGGGTTATGCAATAAATTATATTACCCTTTTCATCCAGGCAGTCCTAAATCAATTCAAAATAGACACAGAAATCTGGCAACTTCTTTTTTGTTTTCTGTGTATATATATATTCAAGTTCTCATTTTCCACTTCATCTCACTCTTGTCTGTTCTCTATAAAGTTAACATTTTTCCTAAAGAAACCTCTCTTCTTCCAGCTTAGTCAGTCTGTCTTCCTTTATTGTACTCGCATTCTTTTATTGCTCCTGTTTTAATGGTAATGATGAAACATATTTTCCCAAACACTCCAGCTTTTCCTTGATTCTCTGTGCAGAACTGATTCCTACAGACACATGCCTTTTAAATTGTCATCTTAACTTTTGCATTTGCAACATTTTAACTTTTATTTGGCTTTTAAAAGAAATATATTGTGGTAAGAACAGTTAACATGAGACCTACCCACTTAACATATTTTTAATTATATAATACAGTATTGTTATCTTTAGGCACAATGTTGTACATCAGATCTCTAGAACTTATTGAACTTGCATAACTGAAATTTTGTACCCGTTGATTAGCAAACTCCTCATTTTCCCCTCCCACCAGCCCCAAGTAAACACAATCCTGTTTTTTACTTTTGTGAATTTGACTATATGACTTACGTAAGTGGAATCATGCAATATTTGTCCATATGTGGCTGGCTTATTTCACTTAGCGTTATGTCCTCCAGGTTCATACAGGCTGTTTCTTATTGCAGGATATCCTTCATTTTTAAGGCTGAATAATATTCCATTGTATGTATATACCACGTTTTTTCTTTCTTTTTTTTTTTGTAAAGAATCTTTCAACTTTATAATTCTAAGATTCTATAAGCTTAGCATTTAAGCACTGAGAGACTTAGGGGTCCCAGATGTGTTAGAAACTTGAAATTACACATTATCCAATGTATACCATGTTTTAAAAGTCCATTTTCCATCAGTGGATATTTAGGTTGTTTCCACATTTTCGCTGTTGTGAGTAGTGCTGCAATGAACATAGAGGTGCTAATATATCTTTGAAATTCTGATTTCATTGTTTTAAGGTAAATCACCTGAAGTGGGATTGCTCATATGGTAGTTCTGTTTTTAACTTTTTGAGGAACTCATACTGTTTTCAGTAGCAGCTGTGCCATTTTGCATTCTTACCAACAGTGTACAAGTGATCCAATCTCTCCACATCCTCACCAACATTTGTTGTCTTTTGTTTTTAGTGATATTAGCCACACCAACAAATGTGAGGTGTTATCTCTTTGTGATTTTGATTTGCATTTCCCTAATGATTAGTGACCTTGAGCATCTTTTTATGTACCTGTTGCCTATTTGCATATCTTCTCTGGAGAAATGTCTAAGTCCTTTGCCCATTTTTTAATTGGGTTATTTTGGGGATTTTTTGATATTGAGTTATAGGAGTTCTTTATATACTTCGGATATTAACCCAATGAGTTTGCAAGTTTTTATTTCAATTCCATAGGTTGCCTTTTCACTTTATTGATTATATCCTTTGTCATGTAGAAGTGTTTTAATTTAATGTAGCTCAGCTTATCTATTTTTCCTTTTATTTCTTGTGCTCTGCGTGCCGTAACCACGAAATCATGGCCAAGACCAATATCATGAAAAACTTTCTCCTACGTTTTCTTCTAAGAGTTTTACAGTTTCAGGGCTATGTTAATGTCTTTAATCCATTTTGAATTGACTTTTGTGTATGATGTCCAATTACATTCTTTTGCATGCAGATATCCAATTTTTCCATTGTTGAAGAGACTATCCTTTCCCCACTTTATTCTTGGCACCTTTGTTAAAGATCAGTTGACCTTATATTCATGGATTTATTTCAGGGCTTTCTATTTTGTTTGAATAGCCTATGTTTGTCTTTATAAAAGTGCAATACTGTTTACATTATTTTTTAAATGATTTTTAATGAAATACATAGTTGATTTACAATGTGTTAATTTCTGCTGTACAACAAAGTGATTCAGTTATACATATATATATATACATTCTTTTTTTATTATATTCTTTTCCATTATGGTCTATCACAGAATATTTATTGAATTTAGTTCCCTGTGCTGTACAGTAGGACCTTGTTGTTCATCCATTCTACATATAATAGTTTGCATCTACTAACCCCAAACTCCCACTCCATCCCTCTTCCACCCCTCTCCTGCTTGGTGACCACAAGTCTGTTCTCTATGTCTCTGAGTCTATTTCTGTTTCATAAAGGTTCATTTATGTCATATTTTAGATTCTACATATAAGTGATATCATATGGTGTTTGTCTTTCTCTTTCTTACTTCACTTAGTATGATAATCTCTAGTTCCCTCCATGTTGCTGCAAATGGCATTATTTAGTCCTTTTTTATGTCTGAGTAGTATTCCATTGTATATATGTACCACATCTTCTTTATGCATTCATCTGTCAATGGACATTTAAGTTGTTTCCATGTCTTGGCTATTGTGAATAGTGCTGCTGTGAATACAGGGTTGCATGTATCTTTTTGAATTATAGTTTCGTCCAGGAGTGGGATTGCTGGATCATATGGCAACTCTATTTTTAGTTTTTTGAGGAACCTCCATACTGTTTTCCATAGTGGCTGCACCAACTTACATTCCCACCAATAATGTAGGAGGGTTCCCTTTTCTCCACACCCTCTCTAGCATTTACTATTTGTAGACTTCTTGATGATGGCTACTCTGAGCAGTGTGAGGTGATACCTCATTGTAGTTTTGATTTGCATTTTTCTAATAATTAGTGATGTTGAGCATCTTTTCACGTGCCTGTTGGCCAGCTGGATGTCTTCTTTGGAGAAATGTTGATTTAGGTCTTCTGCCCATTTTTTAATTGGATTGTTTGCTTTTTTGTTGTTGAGTTATATGAACTGTTTGTATATTTTGGAAATTAAGCCCTGTTGGTTGCATCATTTACAAGTATTTTCTCCCATTCCATAGGTTGTCTTTTCATTTTGTTTATGGTTTCCTTTGCTATGCAAAAGCTTGTGAGTTTGATTAGGTCCCATCTGTTTATTTTTGCTTTTATTTCTATTGCCTAGGGAGACTGACCTAAGAAAACATTCATGGGATTTATGTCAGAGAATGTTTTGCCTATGTTTTCTTCTAGGAGTTTTATGGTGTCATGTCTTATGTTTAAGTCTTTAAGCCATTTTGAGTTTATTTTTGTGTATGGTGTGAGGGTGTGTTCTAACTTCATTGATTTACATGCAGCCGTCCAACTTTCCCAAAATCCCTTGCTGAAGAGACCGTCTTTTCCCCATTGTATATTCTTGCCTCTTTTGTCAAAGATTAATTGAGCATAGGTGTGTGGGTTTATTTCTGGGCTCTCTATTCTGTTCCATTGATCCACATGCCTGTTTTTGTGCCAATACCACACTGTTTTGATTACTGTAGCTTTGTACTATTGTCTGAAGTATTGGAGGGTTATGCCTCATGCTTTATTCTTTTTCCTCAGGATTGCTTTGGCAATTCTGGGTCTTTTATGGTTCCATATAAATTTTAAGATTATTTGTTCTACTTCTGTGAGAAATGTCATGGGTAATTTGATTAGAATTACATTAAATCTGCAGATTGCTTTGAGTAGTATGGCCATTTTTTTTTTTTAAACATCTTTATTGAAGTATAATTGCTTTACAATGGTGTGTTAGTTTCTGCTTTATAACAAAGTGAATCAGTTATACATATACATATGTTCCCATATCTCTTCCCTCTTGCATCTCCCTCCCTCCCACCCTCCATATCACACCCCTCTAGGTGGTCACAAAGCACAGAGCTGATCTCCCTGTGCTATGCGGTTGCTTCCCACTAGCTATCTATTTTACGTTTGGTAGTGTATATATGTCCATGCCACTCTCCCACTTTGTCACATCTTACCCTTCCCCCTCCCCATATCCTCAGGTCCATTCTCTAGTAGGTCTGTGTCTTTATTCCCGGCTTGCCACTAGGTTCTTCATGACCGTTTTTTTTTTTTTTCCCCTTAGATTCCATATATATGTGTTAGCATACTGTATTTGCTTTTCTCTTTCTGACTTACTTCACTCTGTAAGACAGACTCTAACTCCATCCACCTCACTACAAATAACTCCATTTCATTTATTTTTATGGCTGAGTAATATTCCATTGTATATATGTGCCACATCTTCTTTATCCATTCATCCGATGATGGACATTTAGGTTGCTTCCATGTCCTGGCTATTGTAAATAGAGCTGCAATGAACATTTTGGTACATGACTCTTTTTGAATTATGGTTTTCTCAGGGTATATGCCCAGTAGTAGGATTGCTGGCTCGTATGGTAGTTCTATTTTTAGTTTTTTAGGGAACCTCCATACTGTTCTCCATAGTGGCTGTATCAATTTACATTCCCACCAACAGTGCAAGAGGGTTCCCTTTTCTCCACACCCTCTCCAGCATTTACTGTTTGCAGATTTTCTGATGATGGCCATTCTGACCGGTGTGAGGTGATACCTCAATGTAGTTTTGATTTGCATTTCTCTAATGATTAGTGATGTTGAGCATTCTTTCATGTGTCTGTTGGCAATCTGTATATATTCTTTGGAGAAATGTCTATTTAGGTCTTCTGCCCATTTTTGGATTGGGTTGTTTGTTTTTTTGTTATTGAGCTGCATGAGCTGCTTGTATATTTTGGAGATTAATCCTTTGTCCGTTGATTTGTTTGCAAATATTTTCTCCCATTCTGAGGGTTGTCTTTTCGTCTTGATTATGGTTTCCTTTGCTGTGCAAAAGCTTTTAAGTTTCATTAGGTCCCATTTGTTTATTTGTGTTTTTATTTCCATTTCTCTAGGAGCTGGGTCAAAAAGGATCTTGCTGTGATTTATGTCATAGAGTGTTCTGCCTATGTTTTCCTCTAAGAGTTTGATAGTGTCTGGCCTTACACTTAGGTCTTTAATCCATTTGGAGTTTATTTTTGTGTATGGTGTTAGGGAGTGGTCTAATTTCATACTTTTACATGTACCTATCCAGTTTTCCCAGCACCACTTATTGAAGAGGCTGTCTTTTCTCCACTGTATATGCTTGCCTCCTTTATCAAAAATAAGGTGACCATATGTGCGTGGGTTTACCTCTGGGCTTTCTATCCTGTTCCATTGATCTATGTTTCTGTTTTTGTACCAGTACCATACTGTCTTGATTACTGTAGCTTTGTAATATAGTCTGAAGTCAGGGAGCCTGATTCCTCCAGCTCCATTTTTCGTTCTCAAGATTGCTTTGGCTATTCGGGGTTTTTTGTGTTTCCATACAAATTGTGAAATTTTTTGTTCTAGTTCTGTGAAAATTGCCAGTGGTAGTTTGATAGGGATTGCATTGAATCTGTAGATTGCTTTGGGTAGCAGAGTCATTTTCACAATGTTGATTCTTCCAATCCAAGAACATGGTATATCTCTCCATCTATTTGTATCATCTTTAATTTCTTTCATCAGTGTCTTGTAATTTTCTGCATACAGGTCTTTTGTCTCCTTAGGTAGGTTTATTCCTAGATATTTTATTCTTTTTGTTGCAATGGTAAACGGGAGTGTTTTCTTAATTTCACTTTCAGATTTTTCATCATTAGTGTATAGGAATGCAAGAGATTTCTGTGCATTAATTTTGTATCCTGCTACTTTACCACATTCATTGATGAGCTCTAGTAGTTTTCTGGTAGCATCTTTTGGATTCTCTATGTATAGTATCATGTCATCTGCAAACAGTGACAGCTTTACTTCTTCTTTTCCGATTTGGATTCCTTTTATTTCTTTTTCTTCTCTGATTGCTGTGGCTAAAACTTCGAAAACTATGTTGAATAATAGTGGTGAGAGTGGACAACCTTGTCTTGTTCCTGATCTTAGTGGAAATGGTTTCAGTTTTTCACCATTGAGGACGATGTTGGCTGTGGGTTTGTCATATATAGCCTTTATTATGTTGAGGAAAGTTCCCTCTATGCCTACTTTTTGAGGGTTTTTATCATAAATGGGTGTTGAATTTTGTCGAAAGCTTTCTCTGCATCTATTGAGATGATCATATGGTTTTTCTCCTTCAATTTGTTAATATGGTGTATCACGTTGATTGATTTGTGTATATTGAAGAATCCTTGCATTCCTGGAATAAACCCCACTTGATCATGGTGTATGATCCTTTTAATGTGCTGTTGGATTCTGTTTGCTAGTATTTTGTTGAGGATTTTTGCATCTATGTTCATCAGTGATATTGGCCTGTAGTTTTCTTTCTTTGTGACATCTTTGTCTGGTTTTAGTATCAGGGTGATGGTGGCCTTGTAGAATGAGTTGGGGAGTGTTCCTCCTTCTGCAATATTTTGGAAGAGTTTGAGAAGGATAGGTGTTAGCTCTTCTCTAAATGTTTGATAGAATTCGCCTGTGAAGCCATCTGGTCCTGGGCTTTTGTTTGTTGGAAGATTTTTAATCACATTTTCAATTTCAGTGCTTGTGATTGGTCTGTTCATATTTTCTGTTTCTTCCTGGTTCAGTCTCGGCAGGTTGTGCTTTTCTAAGAATTTGTCCATTTCTTCCAGGTTGTCCATTTTATTGGCATAGAGTTGCTTGTAGTAATCGCTCATGATCCTTTGTATTTCTGCAGTGTCAGTGGTTACTTTTCCTTTTTCATTTCTAATTCCATTGGTTTGAGTCTTCTCCCTTTTTCTCTTGATGAGTCTGGCTAATGGTTTATCAATTTTGTTTATCTTCTCAAAGAACCAGCTTTTAGTTTTGTTGATATTTGCTATTGTTTCCTTCATTTCTTTTTCATTTATTTCTGATCTGATCTTTATGATTTCTTTCCTTCTGCTAACTTTGGGGTTTTTTTGTTCTTCTTTCTCTAATTGCTTTAGGTGTAAGGTTGGTTTGTTTGTTTGAGATGTTTCTTGTTTCTTAAGGTAGGATTGTATTGCTATAAACTTCCCTCTTAGAACTGCTTTTGCTGCATCCCATAGATTTTGGGTCATCGTGTCTCCATTGTCATTTGTTTCTAGGTATTTTTTGATTTCCCCTTTGATTTCTTCAGTGATCACTTCGTTATTAAGTAGTGTATTGTTTAGCCTCCATGTGTTTGTATTTTTTACAGATCTTTTCCTGTAATTGATATCTAGTCTCATAGCGTTGTGGTCGGAAAAGATACTTGATACGATTTCAATTTTCTTAAATTTACCAAGGCTTGATTTGTGACCCAAGATATGATCTATCCTGGAGAATGTTCCATGAGCACTTGAGAAAAATGTGTATTCTGTTGTTTTTGGGTGGAATGTCCTATAAATATCAATTAAGTCCATCTTGTTTAATGTATCAATTAAAGCTTGTGTTTCCTTATTTATTTTCATTTTGGATGATCTGTCCATTGGTGAAAGTGGGGTGTTAAAGTCCCCTACTATGATTGTGTTACTGTCGATTTCCCCTTTTATGGCTGTTAGTATTTGCCTTATGTATTGAGTTGCTCCTATGTTGGTTGCTTAAATATTTACAATTGTTATATCTTCTTCTTGAATCGATCCCTTGATCATTATATAGTGTCCTTCTTTGTCTCTTTTAATAGTCTTTATTTTAAAGTCTATTATGTCTGATATGAGAATTGCTACTTCAGCTTTCTTTTGATTTCCATTTGCATGGAATATCTTTTTCCATCCCCTCACTTTCAGTCTGTATGTATCCCTAGGTCTGAAGTGGGTCTCTTGTAGACAGCATATATATGGGTCTTGTTTTTGTATCCATTCAGCCAGTCTGTGTCTTTTGGTGGGAGCATTTAATCCATTTACATTTAAGGTAATTATCAATATGTATGTTCCTATTGCCATTTTCTTAAATGTTTTGGGTTTGTTATTGTAGGTCTTTTCCTTCTCTTGTGTTTCTTGCCTAGAGAAGTTCCTTTAGCATTTGTTGTAAAGCTGGTTTGGTGGTGAACTCTCTCAGCTTTTGCTTGTCTGTAAAGGTTTTAATTTCTCCATCAAATCTGAATGAGATCCTTGCTGGGTAGAGTAATCTTGGTTGTAGGTTTTTCTCCTTTATCACTTTAAATACGTTCTGCCACTCCCTTCTGGCTTGCAGAGTTTCTGCTGAAAGATCAGCTGTTAACCTTATGGGGATTCCCTTGTGTGTTATTTGTTGTTTTTCCTTGCTGCTTTTAATATGTTTTCTTTATATTTAATTTTTGATAGTTTGATTAATATGTGTCTTGGCATATTCCTCCTTGGATTTATCCTGTATGGGACTCTCTGTGCTTCCAGGATTTGATTAACTCTTTCCTTTCCCATATTAGGGAAGTTTTCAACTATAATTTCTTCTAATATTTTCTCAGTCCCTTTCTTTTTCTCTTCTTTTTCTGGGACCCCTATAATTCAAATGTTGGTGCATTTAATGTTGTCCCAGAGGTCTCTGAGACTGTCCTCAGTTCTTTTCATTCTTCTTTCTTTATTCTGCTCTGCAGTAGTTATTTCCACTATTTTATCTTCCAGGTCAGTTATCCGTTCTTCTGCCTCAGTTATTCTGCTATTGATCCCTTCTAGAGTATTTTTAATTTCATTTATTGTGTTTTTCATAGTTGCTTGGTTCCTCTTTAGTTCTTCTAGGTCCTTGTTAAATGTTTCTTGCATTTTGTCTATTCTATTTCCAAAGTTTTGGATCATCCTTACTATCAGTATTCTGAATCCTTTTTCAGGTAGACTGCCTATTTCCTCTTCATCTGTTATGTCTGGTGTGTTTTTACCTTGCTCCTTCATCTGCTGTGTGTTTTTCTGTCTTCTCATTTTGCTTATCTTACTGTGTTTGGGGTCTCCTTTTTGCAGGCTGCAGGTTCGTAGTTCCTGTTGTTTTTGGTATCTGTCCCCAGTGGCTATGGTTGGTTCAGTGGGTTGTGTAGGCTTCCTGGTGGAGGGGACTAGTGCCTGTGTTCTAGTGGATGAGGCTGGATCTTGTCTTTTTGGTGGGTAGGTCCACGTCTGGTGGTGTGTTTTGGGGTTTCTGTGGCCTTAATATGATTTTAGGCAGCCTCTCTGCTAATGGATGGGGCTGTGTTCCTGTCTTGCTAGTTGTTTGGCATACGGTGTCCAGCACTATAGCTTGCTGGTCGTTGAGTGAAGCTGGGTCTTGGCATTGAGATGGAGATCTCTGGGAGATTTTCATCGTTTGGTATTACATGGAGCTGGGAGATCTCTTGTGGACCAGTGTCCTGAAGTTGGCTCTCCCACCTCAGAGGCACAGCCCTGACGCCTGGCTGGAGCACCAAGAGCCTTTCATCCACATGGCTGAGAATAAAAGGGAGAAAAAATAGAAAGAAAAGAAAGAAAGAGTATAAAATAAAATAAAGTTATTAAATTAAAAAAAGTAAAAATAATTAAGAAAAAGAGAAAAAAAAATTTTTTAAAGTAAACAAAAAACAAAACAAAAAACAAAAAAAAACGGACGGACAGAACCCTAGGACAAAGGGTGAAAGCAAAGCTATACAGACAAAATCTCACACAGAAGCATAAACATACACAGTCACAAAAAGAGGAAAAGGGGATAAAATAATGTATCTTACTCCCAAAGTCCACCTCCTCAATTTGGGATGATTCGTTGTCTATTCAGGTATTCCACAGATGCAGGTACATCAAGTTGTTTGTGGAGCTTTAATCCGCTGCTCCTGAGGCTGCTGGGAGAAATTTCCCTTTTTCTTCTTTGTTCGCACAGCTCCTGGGTTTCAGCTTTGGATTTGGACCCGCCTCTGTGGGTAGGCCACCTGAGGGCGTCTGTTCTTTGCTCAGACAGGACAGGGTTAAAGGAGCAGCTGCTTTAGGGGCTTTGGCTCACTCAGGCTGGGGTTGGGGAGGAAGGGTACGGAGTGCGGGGCGAGCCTGCAGCAGCAGAGGCTGGCGTGACGTTGCAGCAGCCTGAGGCGCGCCGTGTGTTCTCCTGGGGTAGTTGTCCCTGGATCACGGGACCCTGGTAGTGGCGGGCTGCACAGGCTCCCCGGAGGGGCGGTGAGGAGAGTGAGCTGTGCTTGCACACAGGCTTCTTGGTGGCAGCAGCAGCAGCCTTAGCGTCTCATGCCCATCTCTGGGGTCTGCGCTCATAGCCGCAGCTCACGCCCGTCTCTGGAGCTCGTTTAGGCGGCGCTCTGAATCCCCTCTCCTCGCGCACCAGGAAACAAAGAGGCAAGAAAAAGTCTCTTGCCTCTTCGTCAGCTCCAGACTTTTTCCCGGACTCCCTCCAGGCTAGCTGTGGTGTGCTAACCCCTTCAGGCTGTGTTCATGCCGCCAACCCCAGTCCTCTCCTTGGGATCCGACCGAAGCCCGAGCCTCAGCTCCCAGCCCCCACCCACCCCCGCGGGTGAGCAGACAAGCCTCTCGGGCTGGTGAGTGCTGGTCGGCACCGATCCTCCGTGCGGGAATCTCTCTGCTTTGCCCTCCGCACCCCTCTTGCTGCGCTCTCCTCCGTGGCTCCGAAGCTACCCCCGTCCGCCACCCGCAGTCTCCGCCCGCGAAGGGGCTTCCTAGTGTGTGGAAACCTTTCCTCCTTCACAGCTCCCTCCCACTTGTGCTGGTCCCGTCCCTATTCTTTTGTCTCTGTTATTTCTTTTTTCTTTTGCCCTACCCAGGTATGTGGGGAGTTTCTTGCCTTTTGGGAGGTCTGACGTCTTCTGCCAGCATTCAGTGGGCGTTCTGTAGGAGCAGTTCCACGTGTAGATGTATTTCTGATGTATCTGTGGGGAGGAAGGTGATCTCCGCGTCTTACTCTTCCGCCATCTTCTCCTTTCTCCTATAATACTGTTTTAATTATGGTATCTTTGTAAATATATTGAAATCAAGAAGGGTGATGAGCCAGCTTTTTTGTTCTTTTTCAAGATTGTTTTGGATATTTGGAGTCTTTAATGATTTTATATAAATTTGAGGATTTTTCTATTTCTATAAAAAAGGACTTTTGAATTTTTATAGGAATGGCATGGAATCTGTAGGTTACTTTGGGTAGTATGGATATTTAAAAATATTGAGTCTTCTAATCCATGAACTCAGGTTATCTATTCATTAATTTGTATCTTCTTTACTGCATTGAAAGTGAAGTTCCTTTGTTAAGTTTACTCTTAGGTATTTTATTCTTTTTGATGCTATTATAAGAGGAATTATTTCCCCAATTTCTTTTTCAGATTGTTCATAAGTAAGATACAGAAACACAGCTAATTTTTGCATGTTGACTTTGTATCCAGCCACTTTACTGAATTCCTTTATCAATTCTAACAGTTTTTTGTTGGAATAAGGTTTTCTATATTTAACATCATGTCATCTATAAACAGGGACAATTTTATTTCTTCCTCTCTGATTTGGATGACTTTCATTTCATTTTCTTGCCAAATTGTTATGGCTAAGATTCCATTAATATGTTGAATAGAAGTGGTGAGAGTGAACATTCTTGTCTTGTTCCTGGTCTTCATGGAAAAGATTTTAGTTTTTTCCTGTTGAGTTTGATTTTAGTTGTGGACTTTTCACAGATGGATTTTATTATTTCCCTCTCTTCCTAGTTTGTTGAGAGTTTTTATCCTAAAAGGATATTGAATTTTATCAAATGCTTTTTCTGTATCGATTGAAATGATCATGTGCTTCTTATCCTTCATTCTGTTAATACAGTGTATCACACTAATTTATTTGCATATGTTGCATCATCCTTGCATCCCAATGATAAATTTCACTTGGCCATGGTGTATGACCCTTTTAATGTGCTGTTGAATTCCATTTGCTAGTATTTTGTTGAGGACTTTTGCTTGTATATTCTTCAGGGATATTGGCCTGTAGTTTTCTTTTCTTGGCATGTCTTTGTCTGGCTTTTGTATCAAAGTAATGCTGGCCTCATAAAATGTTATCTCCTTTGAATTTTTAAGGAGTTTGAGAAAGATTGGCCTTAATTCTTCTTTAAATGTTTGGTAGAATTTACCAGTGAAGCCATCTGGTCCTGGGCTTTTCTTTGTTTGGGGATGTTTTTGATTACTAATTCAATCACCATATTAGTTATAGGTCTATTATTCTATTTCTTTCTATTTATTCATGATTCAGTATTGGTAGGTTCAGTGTGTCTAGGAATTTATTCACTTTTTCTAGGTTATTCCATTTTTGGCATGCAATTATTCATAGTTTCTTATGATCCTTTTTATTTCTGTGGCATCAGTGTAACATCTCTTTTATTTTTGATTTTATTAATTTGAATCTTCTCTTTTTTCTTAATTATTATAGCTAAAAGATGTTAATTTTGTTTATCTTTTCAAAAACTCAGTTTCATTGACTTTTTTCTATTGCTTTTTTCTATTTTCTACTTTATTTATCTTTGCTCCTTCCTTATTACTTCCTTCCTTCTTGTAACCGGGTTTGGTTTACCTTGCTTTTCTAGTTCTTTGAGACATAAAGTTAAGTTGTTTATTTGAGATCTTTCTTGTTTCTTAATGTAGGCACTTGTTGCTATTAACTTCCCTCTTAGTACTGCTTTTCCTGAAACTCATAAATTCTTGTATGTTATGTTTTCATTTGTCTCAAGATATTTTTTAACTTCTCATTTGACCACTTCATTGATCCACTGATTGTTCAATGTGTTGTTTAATTTCCACCTATTGGTGAATTTTCTAGTTTTCCTTCTGCTATTGATTTCCAGTTTCATTCCATTGTGATTAGAGAAGATCCTTGGTATGATTTCAATGTTATTAAATTTGTTAAAACCTGTTTTAGAACTAACATGTGATTTATCCCAGGGAATGTTTTTGTGTGTGTGTGCTTGAGAAGAATGCATTTTTTACTACTCTTTGGTTGAACGTTCTATATATGTCTGATAGATCCATCTATAATGTTGTTCAAGTCCACTGTTTCTTTATTGATTTTCTGTTCAGTTGTTCTATCTATTATTGAGATTGGGCTATTAAAGTCTCCTACTATTATTGTATTATTATTTCTCCCTTTGGTTCTGTTAATATTTGCTGTATATATTTAGGTGCACTGATGGTGGGTTTGTCTATATTAATAATTAATGTTTCTTCCTGGTGAGTTGACCCTTTTATCATTATCTAATGTCCTTCTTTGTGTCTTGTGAAAGTTTTTGACTTAAAGTCTATTCTGTCTGCTGTATATATAGCCATCCCTACTCTCTTTTGGTTACCATTTGCATGGGATATATTTTTCCGTCTTCTTACTTTCAGCCTATGTGTGTCCTTAAATCTAAACTGAGTCTCTTATAGACAGCATGTAGTTGGATCTTGTTTTTGTTTTTGTTTTTATCTATTCAGCTATTCTCTGTCTTTTGATTAGGGAGTTTAATCCATTTTTTATTTTAAGTTATTATTATAGGAAAGGACTTACTATAGACATTTCGTTAATTGTTTTCTCTTTGGTTGTTCTTTTGTTCCTTTTTCCTCTCTTGCTGTCTTCCTTTATATTTTGTTTGTTTGTATTGATATGCTTTGATTCCTTTTAATTTTTCTTTTGTATAACAGCAATACTATTTTCTTTGTAGTTACCATGGGGCTTATGTAAAATACCATAATTATAACAGTCTGTTTTAAGCTGATAGCAACTTAACTTCTATTGCATAGAAGATCTCTACACTTTTACTCCCTTCCAACACTTTATGTTATTGATATCACACTTTATATCTCTATATAATGTATTTTATAGTTATTTTAATACCTTTAAAAACTTTTATACTAGAATTAAAAGTGATTTACCCAGCACTATTACACTAATACGTTATTCTATATTTATCAATATACTTATCCTTAGCAATGAATTCTATACCTTCTATGTTATTGTGTTGCTGTTTAGTGTCTTTCATTTCAAGTTGAAGAACTCCCTTTGGCATTTCTTGTAATGCAAGTCTGGTAGAGGTCATTCAGCTTTTGTTTGTCTGAGAAAGTCTTTATCTCTCTTTCGTTTTTGAAGGACAGTTTTGTAAGACATAGTATTTTTGGTTGGCAGTTTGTTTGTTTTCTTTTCCAGAATGTTGAATATATCATTCCACTCCCTTCTGTGCTGGAAAGTTTCTGCAGAAAAAGCCACTGATAGTCTTATAGGGTTGCCTTGTACATGGCAAGACACTTTTTTCTTGCTGCTTTCAAAATTCTCTGTCTTTGACATTTGACAATTTGATTATAATGTGCCTTGGTGTGAATTTCTTTGGATTCAACTTATTTGGAATCCTTTAAGCTTCCTGGATCTGATTTTCTTTTCTAGATTTGGAAAGTTTTCAGCCATTATTTCTTTGAATAATATTTATAGTCTCTTTCTCTCTCCTCTTTATCTCAGATTCTCATAATGCATATCATCTACTTGATTTTGTCCCATAAATCTCTTAAGCTATCATTGGTCTTTTTTCTTTATGTTCCTTAGACTGGATAATTTTAAATGATCTATCTTCAAGTTTGATGATTCTCTCTTCTGTGTCTTCTAGTCTGCTATCAAACCCCTCTATTGAATTTTTAAGTTCACTTGTTGTATTATTCAGCTCTAGTATTTCTGTTTGGTTCTTTTCAAAATTTTCTATCATTTTGTTGAAATTGTTCACTGAGCATTTTTATCATGTTTGAATTCTCTGTCAGGTCAATTATATAACTCTATTTCACTAGAGTAGATTTCTGGAGTTATATGTATTTTCTTCCTTGAGATCATGTTTCCTTGTTTCTTCATTTTCTTTGACCTGGGTTAGTATCTATAAATTAAAAAAAACAAAACAAAACAAACAAAACAAAACAAAACCCTGTCACCTCTCCCAATCTTCCCAGATTGACCTTGTGCAGGAAAAATCTTTCATCTTCAACCTGACCTGAACTTTTGTGGGCCTCTCAAAACTTGGTACAAGTCCATACTGCCATCTTTATTCTTTGCTGCACCCAGGTGTCTGGGTATGCCAGGCCCCAACAGCACTCTGAGACAGACAAGAGAGAAGCCAGTCTTTTAAGTGGCTCCTGGAGAAGCTGAAACTCTGGCTGTGCAGTTCAATTTTTTCCCTCCTCAAGGAGAATTTGGGAGCTGAGATTTATTACCCACTCATTCTGTGTTAAGCCAAGGAAAGGAACTGAGGCAAGTGCCCACCTGCTAGTTCAAACCATGGCTTTACTCTCTGTAGCCTCCAGGGGGCTAGTATAAGTTGGGCCCTGTCAGATCTCTGAGACAAATGAGATAGAAGCCAGTTTCTCTGGTAGCACCTGGAAATGTTGGAAAATTACATGTGCAGCCCAATGCATTTGCTCCTCAAAGGGAAGCAGGGAGCTGGGGTGTATCACCACCTACTCTCCCTTGAGCCAGAGAGAAGAGCAGTCATGACTGAGTGCCTGCATGCTATTTCTGACTTCTGTTTTGCTCTCATAGCCTCTGAGGGACTAGCATAATATCAAGTCCCATCAGCTTTCCAAGAAGGAGAGAGAGAAGTCAGTCCCTCAGGTAGCACCCAGAGAAGGAGGGGTGTTAGATATGCAGTCCACCTCACTCGCTTCTCAGGAAGAATCTGGGAGCTGGAGGCCCCCTTCCAATTATAGGGCACTGTTCTCAGGGTGGGGATCTTGGTGAGAGGTTGTTTCTGCTTTTCCTACTGGTTTTGATGTTGCTAGTTTTTCACTCACCTGTGGTGCAGGAGCCTCTTAACTAGTTTCTTGATTTCTCAGAAAAAGAGCTGATATATGTGTTGCTGTTGAATCCATGTCATGAGGGGAAGGAAAGTCCAGGACTTCCTATTCACCATCTTGGTGTGTCACTCCCTTGTAACATTTTTACTATATTATTTCTCTGCTTCATTTCAAGCAGATGCTATATATTTTTTATTAATAAGGACACCCATGTTTTCTAATTTATATATTAATACAAATTACCACCCTTATGTGGATACAAGCCTTAATTTTCAGTCCCTTAAATCTAAAAGCATAATAAGTTCTGAGTGTAATTAACAAATTTGAGGCTGTCTGGTTCAGTATTGCCCTTAGGACCCTATGGAGAAACTGCAGTTCTTTTGCTTGCCCCTGGAGGTAATTAAAAACAACATGAAAGAAGGGCAGAATTTAGAGCAGCTCATCCAGCATTGCTTATCTCTATCTGATAATAACAATTTAAGCCTCAGCCTCTAATGCACTTATAGATTTCAGGCACCTTTGCTGTTCCAGGCTCCAGTCTCCTGACCTGCATACCTGGCTGAAAAGACCAATAGAAGCAATAACTGTGACTCTGCCTTTTGCAAAGTGAGCTTTCCCTGGGACTAAAAGATTTTCTTTGCTAATAATCCTTGCAGCTACTATGCCTGTGGCACAGATGCCTAAAGAAGTCAAGGTCAAGGTACAGGGACTGCACATCAAGAGCCCTGCTTCTCAGGCTTGTGGAGTCTTATGTCCATGGCCTGTACCTGCTGAGCCCCATATTGGATACAAACAACCAGTAGCTTGTGATTAACACTGTCAAAACTGCAGGGCTCTGCCAAGTTCAAAATTCCACAGAAATCATACTTAACAGAGTCTAATTCTTACATATATGTCCAGGTTATACAAAAAGAAATCATCTCCACCAACATAAAATTCAGCCACCTGGGAAAACAGAGCCCCTGAAAATTGCTAAGTTTAAACCACTCAGTGCTAATCTTACTGAAGCTAATGCATAAAGCTACACCCACTGGTGATACCAGTTATTTAGCCCTCAAATTCTCTTTTGTATCATTTTTCTCAAAGTTTCCAGCCAATGTCCCAAACCTTGATCTTAGAGAACCTACTAAATAAAACCCGTTTGTTCTGTGTCTGAGTTCTGAAGACACAAAAGTTTATCACATAAAGATAAAAATGTTAAATTATTGCTGATATGAGCTATATTGGGAAATGTGGCTTACATATTCCACCCTCCACTCCACCAAAAAAGATCCAAGATTTTCCCACATAGGAAGAGCCTGTTCCAATAAGGTTAACCCAGTTTGGAGAGAACAGACTAGACCACACCCTGACACAGGCAACTGTAGTGTCTCTCTCACACACACACACACACACACACACACACACACGCAGGGAGGAGGGAGTGGAGCCATACAAGTAAAATGTTTTGCCTATTAGAAAAAGCACTGTTCCTCCTCTAGGGAGCAGTTAACAAAACAAGGCTTGTTACGTGAGGGATGGGAAAGCAGTGTTTTCGTCTAATGATGGGGACACTGAGAATCACATCACACTATGACCCTTAAATAAAAAGTGTTAGCTATCTGATACACCAACTCTGATAGCACTGTTTAGGTTGAAGTAAAGATATTGGGTTATTGACTGTACGGTAGAGTGGAAGCAAATATCAAGGGAAGCTGAAACTAACCTTCAAACAATGTGGGGAACATGTCCCCATTTGACATGACAACTGTCTGGTTGATCTGCTACAGTTCTTTGGGGAAAGCCAAGCCCTATCAAGCAACTGATCCTAGAAAGATGGGAATGTAATGTAATGAGAATTCTTCAATAGCTAGAGGGTAGTGTCACTGGGCAACAGTTCCCTTGACTATGATTAGCAAAGCAGAGAGAGGGTTTTAGGTTAAAATCAGGAGTTTAAAGCCAGATATATCTTACTGTGAGGACTCTTAACCTCAAGTCATTGCTGCCTTTCTGAATCTGTCAACTAACATAGAGTTATCCTAATGCTTTTAAATAGAAAAATTGCAACTCTATTACTTATAATTGAGATCTCACCCCTATTTTAATGTTCCCTTTCCCTTAGCCAACTACAGCGGTCCTTTCAGGAACCACTGGATAGTGAATAATTATACATTTAGTGTAAGCTTTTCAGATCTTTGGATAAAGCCTTTATATGCTCTCCTTTTACAAATCTTTTTTGTCTAATTCTAGTTCGTTCTTCCTACAATTATTCTATTTATAAGTGGTATTACTAGAGGAAAGTTGTCTTTTACCATTGGAAATATCATTTCCCTGGTGCTTGGGTATACATATAACAACATAATTGTTGGCTATGAGGTCATTTCTTGTATTAAAATAAGTATTTCTCACTTTAAATTCCAAAGAGAAGTGTCAACCATGTTGATGCCTTAATCACCTTTAAAGGCTTTAATAGGTAAGATCTTACATAAAATAAAGGAAATATAAAGAGAAGTTTGTCAAAAGACAGAAACACTAGTGATGTGTGACAGACTCCCTTTTCCCTCCAAAAAGATGATTTGCAAAATTCCACAGTATTGAAAGGAATGTGGGTTCATGACTTTCCCCTCAACTCTGTATGTGAGAAGGCACCTGTTAAATGCAATATCATCTTTGAGGATTCCCTTTCTTCAGTAACAAATACTTTTCCTGTTTTGTTTAGGTTAATCAGATGGAGGCTTCCAAAGAAAAAAATGTTACTGATAATCATTACCTCTTTCAACCTAACCTGTTGCAGAGGGAAGTTGAATGACTTTCTAAGGACGTGAATTTTATTTAAGGAAAGATTGAAGAGTGAGGGTGGATGGTTAGCATAACTTAAGTTGTGCTTTAGGACTATTACTCTGACTCTTTTAATCTAAATTAGGCTGATTTAGAAAGTAAGAGTTTGGAGAAAATTATGACTCTTGTTTTTGTTGACCTGGGACTCTCCCAACCCAATCCACTTTCTGGTGACAGAGCCCAGTGCCCTTGCCCCAGAGTAGTCACGTGGTAGGGTGGTAGGTAACCCAGGAGGGCCAGAGTTTCTCTACCTGGAATTGGCCCAGAAGACATCATAAATCTTGGGACACATCAGGGAATGATGTGTGTCAGCAACAATCAATCCTAGTACTCAATCTTCCTGGCCACAGTGACAGGTCCAGAGGTGAGCACACACCACAGGAAGCCAATATGAGTCTTCTTCAATTTTTTTTCTAATAGACCTAGATCCTTGCTTTTTGGATCTTGGGTACTGATAGTATTTCAATCTAGTATAGTGAGACCATGTTCCCATGTTCCTCACCATGTGCAGGAGCTTGTTATTCAGTAGAGAAAATAAATATTCTGATGTGAAATAGAAGAAAGAAAGATGAGAGAGAGAGAAAGAGAGAGAGCACGGACATGCACACAGGAGGCTTAATGGCGTTGAAATTTCTGCCCTTTGCAGGTTCAGTTTTGTGCAATAAAAAATTTCTGCCACTACTTATTTGTTTTTAGGAAAAGCACAGAGCTGGAGATAATTAAAAAGCAATACAGTCTCAAGATCTATAAAATAAATCTTCTCAAGACCTAAAAGACAAATGCATATAATTCTGCTTGCCCGATAGGAATGAGTAGTGTTGAAATGATTCCTGTGCCCTAAAGATTTGGAGTTTTCCAAGAGTGAGGGATGTGGTTAACTAGATAATGGAACACTGTGTGAATCCAGGGCTGTGATCACACAATGAATGCAGGAAATAGAAACTTTGTATTTGTGGCAAGATGTTTATGGGGGCCAGAGGGACAACACCACAAAAGAAATTGCTTGTCGTATTTTACTTTGTTCTGAAAACAATGATGGATCACTGAAGACTTTCCCAAGCAGGAGAGGAATATGTTCTGATCTGCATTTAAGGTAAATGATTCTACCTCATAATATGGAGGATAAGCAGAAGGGGCTGATATGAAGGAAAGGAGGCCACTCAGGGAGTGATTAAAATAATTGAGGTAATAAATAATACAGGCATATACAAAGATTGTCAGTGAGGCTGGAGAAGAAAATACAGATTCAAAGACTATTAAGGCTCAAAAATTTTGCCTCTCATTCAGAGCATGGTCATATATAGGTAAGATGGGAGTAGAGGCAGGTTTGGGGACAAGAGAGAATAGGGGGACAGGGCGATATCTTTGGTTTTAGCATTTTTGAAACTCGTTCTTATGGTATTTCTACATAGTTCTAGAAAAAGGGTGAAAATGTAGAACTTGTGTTTAGGGTGGATGTCAACACTAAATATACACAGCTGAGAAACATCAGCAAAAAATATTTTTCAGCTATGTCTGATATTAAATACAAATTTCAAAACATTACTGAGTAGAAAGTAAAGTAAAAAAATATTGTAATCTAACTCTCTAAAATTATCTAGATGATATTAGTGCTATAAAGAGAGTTACTGAGAGGAGGTTTTACAGAATCTGGAAGTCTAGAGCACTGATTGAATATTTTTCTTTTCTATCCAAGGTGTGGACTGTGGACTTGAATTGTTTCAAAGAAAGAAGAGCACTATAGTTACTAAATTTCTTTAAGTGGCAGTGAATGGATGGGTAGTCTAAGTTCTGGCATTATGGTAGCCTTAGTAATACAGTCAGTCCCAGCATGATCTGAGCTTCTCCAGTTTGACACAATCACCTAGAGCTGTACGTTTCCCTGGGTTGGGCCTTGGGCTCCAAAGCAATCTGTGTTGAGATTTTGTGCATCTGCTCCAGCTTTTTGTGTGGGCATACGTGGCATGTGTATGTATGCTTGTGTGTGTGTACATGTGTGGATTGTGTGTTTATAGCATATGTATGCCTGTATGTACACATGTGGGTATGACTGTGATTGCTATCTTCCAAACTAAAATAACCTGAAATGATGCAAAAATCAACTGATCTAGTTCAAGTTATTTGATGAATTAACTTGGCTAAGAACTAAAATTCTAAAATGCTGTTGTAAGGTAACTATAAAGACGTAATTCCAACATAAAATATCTTTCGAAACTATGTTCAAGACTCAAAATAGTATGCTATTTTGCAATGCAACTGAGTATAGCATGTCCAACTTAAGCTAAAATTATATGTTTCAAGTAGATATTTGATAAACCAAATAAACCAGCTCAGTTCCCTAGAGAGACTCATGTAATTAGAATAAATGTTTGTCCCACTTGTTAATAATTTTCATGAAAATTGATTAAGGGTACTATTTTATTTTTACCACTTTTAACTGATTAACCAAAGCATACTTTTTTTTTTTAATTTTGAAGACTTAATTTATTAGCATCTTTTTTTTTTTAACATCTTTATCGGAGTATAATTGCTTTACAATGGTGTGTTAGTTTCTGCTTTATAACAAAGTGAATCAGTTATACATATACATATGTTCCCATATCTCTCCCCTCTTGCGTCTCCCTCCCTCCCACCCTCCCTATCCCACCCCTCTAGGTGGTCACAAAGCACCGAGCTGATCTCCCTGTGCTATGTGGCTGCTTCCCACTAGCTATCTATTTTACATTTGGTAGTGTATATATGTCCATGACACTCGCTCACCCTGTCACATCTTACCCTTCCCCCTCCCCATATCCTCAAGTCCATTCTCTAGTAGGTCTGTGTCTTTATTCCCGTCTTGCCACTAGGTTCTTCATGACATTTTTTTTTTCTTCCTTAGATTCCATATATATGTGTTAGCATAGTGTATGTGTTTTTCTCTTTCTGACTTACTTCACTCTGTATGACAGACTCTAACTCCATCCACCTCACTACAAATACCTCCATTTCATTTCTTTTTATGGCTGAGTAATATTCCATTGTATATATGTGCCACATCTTCTTTATCCATTCATCCGATGATGGACACTTAGGTTGCTTCCATGTCCTGGCTATTGTAAATAGAGCTTCAAAGAACATTTTGGTACATGACTCTTTTTGAATTATGGTTTTCACAGGGTATATGCCCAGTAGTGGGATTGCTGGGTCGTATGGTAGCTCTATTTTTAGTTTTGTAAGGAACCTCCATACTGTTCTCCATAGTGGCTGTATCAATTTACATTCCCACCAACAGTGCAAGAGTGTTCCCTTTTCTCCACACCCTCTCCACCATTTATTGTTTCTAGATTTTTTTGATGATGGCCATTCTGACCGGTGTGAGATGATACCTCATTGTAGTTTTGATTTGCATTTCTCTAATGATTAATGATGTTGAGCATTCTTTCATGTGTCTGTTGGCAATCTGTATATCTTCTTTGGAGAAATGTCTATTTAGGTCTTCTGCCCATTTTTGGATTGGGTTGTTTGTTTTTTTGTTATTGAGCTGCATGAGCTGCTGGTAATTCTTGGAGATTAATCTTTTGTCAGTTGCTTCATTTGCAAATATTTTCTCCCATTCTGAGGGTTGTCTTTTCGTCTTGTTTATGGTTTCCTTTGCTGTGCAAAAGCTTTTAAGTTTCATTAGGTCCCATTTGTTTATTTGTGTTTTTATTTCCATTTCTCTAGGACCTGGGTCAAAAAGGATCTTGCTGTGATTTATGTCATACAGTGTTCTGCCTATGTTTTCCTCTAAGAGTTGGATAGTGTCTGGCCTTACATTTAGGTCTTTAATCCATTTTGAGTTTATTTTTGTGTTTGGTGTTAGGGAGTGTTCTAATTTCATACTTTTACATGTACCTGTCCAGTTTTCCCAGCACCACTTATTGAAGAGGCTGTCTTTTCTCCACTGTATATGCTTGCCTCCTTTATCAAAGATAAGCCAAAGCATACTTTAAATATGAGTTTATATCTTCTTGTTCTAGCTGGCTGCTCAAAATGCTGAGATTTTAATTTTCAGAAATTGCTGCCCCTTTTTTGGCCATTATTATATAGAAAATAAACTGCTGCTGTTCAGAGTTCTAGTAGCTCACACAATTAGTAGTTTAATTTTAAACATACATTTTTCATATTTGCCAATATAAATGAGTATTTCCCTGTATTATTTTGTAGTAGAAGAGAAATTACAGTTCTTGAATACAAAACAGTGTGTTTGTGTGCATGTGTGTGTGCTATGATAATATATCCTATGAAGTCTGTGTTCATTATTTCGTAAATCAAGTGTCAAGGATAATTTCCAAAGATTTATGAGCACATGCCATGCATAAGTAAGAGCATTATGGTAATATAAAAAGCTACAGGATAAATATTTAAAATTCTGTAAAGTGTGCTCATTCCTCAAGCCAATCTAATCAGTATTTCTAATGTAATGAATGAGGATCTACTAATATTCAGGCAGGGTTCAGAGAATCACATTACCTAAATCAGGTAAGTGATAGATTGAAGAGCCATACCTATAAATCTGTCATATCATTCCTGAATTTTCTTTCACAATTAACTTTATTTAATATTAATTAAATAATCAATAATTTATAATTCTTAATTATAATTAATTATAATTTAATTAATAATTTCCAGGATAATTATTAATTTTATTGGCCATAACATATAGAACATATGGTCTATTCCTCTGTTATTGTTATAAACATCACGGCATATACAAAACAAGTTTTGAGCTAAATTAATTAACTGGTTAGCTAAAATATAAAGTGCGAAATATTCCTATGTTAGATACTTAGGATTTTGAGATCGTCTGGATATTAAGAATTTTAAATCTACATATTTTAAAGATGTTATTTATATAATTGCAGTCATTACCAAGTGCTACATTGTTTTAGTATTCCTGTCGTAGATAAAGGATTAAAGATTTAGAACATATCAAAGATAGGTTATTTCCTTTATCCTCTGCTTTTATTTCTGACAGTTTGTTTTCAGTGGTACCTGAATATGAGAGTGCAGTAGGCACATCAAGCCAAAATTGCTACACCCAAGGAAAAAAATCAAGATAATGATATACCACATGCCTCATAAATAAGAAATTCAATTATGGATTTAATGAAAGATAGAAAATAGTTCCAATCGACCTTGTAAATGTTTAAAAAATTAATGAAATAGAATTATAATTCCAAAAAATTATTCCACATTGTTAAGGCTCAATTTCTAGCCACTTTTCTTTGTTTGCCTAATTCTGTCTTTATATGCTCCTTTACATATCTCCTGCTGTGTAACAGCAACATCTATTATCTCACAGTTTCTATGGGTAAGAAATCCAGGTGTGGTTTAGGTGGGTGACTCTGGCCCAAGATCTGTCATGTGGTCGTAGTCAAGCTGTTGACCAGAGCTGCAGCATCTCAAGACTCACTTCCATGACCACAAAGACATTGTTGCTGGGAGTCAAAAGATCCACTTCTAAGCTCACTCATGTGGCTGCTGGCAGGACTCAGAGGACCATTTCCAATCTCCCTCATGTGGCCTCTCTACAGGGGTTCTTCGGCAGCTGGTTTCCTCTAGTGTAAACAATCCAAAAGAGAGAAAGGTCCAAGTTGAAAGCTTTCCATAACAGTCTTTTTATAACATATTCTTAGAAGTGATATCCCATTACTCCTGCCATACTGTATTCATGAGAAGTGAATCAATAAGTACAGCTCACAAACAAGGGGAAAACAATTACACAAGGGAGTGATTAACAGGAGGCTAAGGTCATTGGAGGTTATATTAGAGGCTGCCTACCATAGCTGTTAGCCTTCTTTAGGAAATTTCCCACCTAGTTAGGTTATTTGGAGCCGTCACAGCCACTATATAAACATGGATTTATCATAATATCCACAACGTATTCCTATGTCAGAAGAGTACTCAATTATCCCTTTGAACTCTCCTCCATGATACTTACCTATCCCCTCTCCCATTCTCCTTACATATGTCCAACTTTCAGCATGCTCCTCAATCCCCTGATGGCTTTCCTGCCTTTTCCCTCAGCAGATGGCTGCACATTCTTATCTCTCAGAGAAACTAAAGTTCATTAAGCATTAACATTCTCAACTTCCTACCACATCCCCAACACACACAAATTGATCAGAGCCTGTACTCCTTCTCACTTCTTTCTTTCCGCATCTCAGAAGAAGATTTTTATTCCTCTTCTTGTAACTTTGACTAGACCTTTTGGGGTTGATGGAAGCAGTTCAGCTCTGAGTTTCCCAAACCTCCCTAATGGGAAGAAACATTTAGGGTGCTTTCTTCCCTGAAAATTTAAATCCATCAGGTTGGGTTGGGGACTGGGAATTTGCATTTTGGCCTGGACAACAGATGATCTTATCTTCAGATAAGTTTGGAAAGCACTGTGTCATTTAAGTAAGACTATTTATTAAATACAGTACTCATCTTAGGGAGTACATTCACTAATTGCTATGGGGAATACAAAATTACATATTAGAAAGGACCTGACCCAAAATTAGTTTCTAAGGGATGAAATAGGACATTCCTTAAATGAAAATAGCTAAGAAGATGACAAACAGAAAATGTACACGTTTTAGTTACAAACAAGGTGTTAGAGTTGCTAAGTGAGTTTAAGTGACTGCAATCTGCTAGGCTTTCTTTGGCAAGATTTTCACAGGAAGTTGGCTAATACTGAGCAATACTTTAGTAACTTGAACATTCTTGTTTTTATTTTTTTTTTCAGGGAGAAAATGGAAAACCATTGTGGTAGTAGGTTTTGTTAAATTTTAGAAATGGTAGAGGTCAAGGCATTAAGTGGGTTTACTTGGACTGGATGGAGAACATGAGTCTTAAGACGTCACTTAGGAAATATGCAATTGTGGGGGACCTCTGAAAACTTGAGCTGTTACTATAACCCATAGATTATTTGTAGAAAAATGTAGATTTTTGACCTAATGGTGCTTGAAGAAAACTAAAGTGTTATTCAGTGTCCATGTGTCTGCTTCCAGGCTGAGAATTGTATAACCATTATAATTTAAACCTCCCAAGCACACTGTCAGGGAAGTATTATTACACTCCTCAATAAATGGATAAATGAAGGCTCAGACATGACCAAATCACAGTGTAAGAAAGTGGTAGTAGATTTGGGATACCAATCCAGCTCTAAGCCAAATTCATTTCATTTCCTATTACTATAGTATTATATAACCACAGTTTTGAATAGTGTTTCCAAGATGGTTGCCATCCAAGGTCATTCTTAAATTTACATTTGTGAGAGAGAGAGAGAAAGAGAGAGAGAGAGAGAAACCAAATCTGCAAGCACTCCAAATATTGCATTGGAAAAAAATCCTGTATTCTGTTTGAGTAATGATGGGCAGTCAAAATGCTAGTATTCTTCCTGTATAATTTGAAGAAACCCTTACATTTTAAAATTCATGAAAAATAATTTTTAAATTATAGAATAGCTTTACAGACTTCATTTAGCCACTATTATTTCTGCCCACATCCTTTCTTTAGAAAAAAATTAAATTGAATAAAAATGGAATCTATGAATGCTTTTAATTAATATTCAAAAAAATTTGCTTTAAATTTCCTAAATGCAAATTGATAAAACATACCGTAGAATTATCTCCAAATGTCAGGAGGGATATTTTAGAAGGGGGCAAAGTGGTGTTTGACGTTAGTTACAGCTCAGTAGTAACATGGTAAACTCTTAGCTTAGCATCTTTGAGCATCCTTTTGAGACAAAGCAATTACCTCTTATCATGGCTATCAGAAGCAACTTCAAAGACCAGTCCTAGGACTCTTCTACTTATAAAACTCGAGGTGGAGAATCAGAATCTGAGCCTCTTTTTTCATGACCCACACCTCCTTGGGTCCAGCACTGGTTTTCCCTTTCCAGAAACCCCTCTGACTATGGCATCTCATATCAACAGTCCACCCCAACTTCTTCTGGTACAGCTGCTGCTTTAGCAAGCCACAGTGACTATCCCACAACCTATGTCTTCAGCACTACCTCCCGAGGCATAATCCCCAGCAGGCACTCTTAGTAAATCTTTGACTCCTGCTCTAACAGCTGCTCTCAGACCCTCTCTGTCTGGCTCCGGAGACCCAGGAGAGTTATGAGGATCCAATCAACTGAGAGGACATTATTTAGAAACACTTTAAAGGCTATAAAGTGCTCTAGACCTGTAAGAGATTCTTTGTAGTGTATTTTTTTTCTCTTGAAAGGTTTTTATAGGTCCCATTAGAACTGGACCAGAAGGACTTAGGTGATGTTGAGACATCGAAAGGAAAACCACATTTTTCCAGATGTGAAAATAGCCATAGAAGAAAATATTTAGGCACAAATAATTACCTTGGCAAACATTACCATTTTAAGGAGCAATGATGTCACTCTTTTTCATTTTAATATAATCATTCAGATAAGAATAAAATGAAGAAAAAAATCTGCATCTGATACAGGGATAATAGTGGGGCTAGAGTTTGATGAAATTAGGCAATAAAGGAGTAATTCCATTTCTAGGATGCATTTTTACTTTATCCTTTCATATGCATGTTCCATGTGAACACTGAACCCAGATGAATACTAATTAGTAATTAATATTCATCAACTTGTATAACGGTTCTCAACATAATGGTGATTAGCTTTGGATATTTATAGTATCATGAATTAGTTAGAGAAATGCATCATTTTCATTAGAATTACATTGTGTTCCATAGGGGAATTTGTGTTCTGATACTGAGAAAATACAATAATGTTTTTAAACTCCACATTTCAAGGAAACTGAACATATTTGTTCATATACCTGACAAGTAGTCACATCAATAAAATTGAATGGATAATGAAATATTTTCCAAAGAGTTATTTTTTTAGTCTCACCATCTTCCGTATTTTTTTTCAATCCATGGGAGAAATTAATCTGTCACCAATTAACCTTGTACTAGGCCATGGAAATAGGCACCAACTCTCAAGATCCCATCTCCTCTTGGCTAATCAAAGATCCCATCTCTTCTTGACTAATCAAGGATGTAGCCCTAGCAGTTGTCCTTTGCCTCTCCTGTAGCCTATTTTTTTCTTTCTAGTAATATTCCCATCCACTTACAAACAAGCTGTTATCTTACCGTAAAAGCATTGTACCCTTCAGAATTTCCTGTTCCTATGTGCAGCTTAATTTTTCTCCATAAAACCTATCTTCTCCCTTGATGCCATTGTCCTATTTCACTTTGGCCTATCAGCAGCATTTGACCCAATTGATTGTTTCCTAATTCTTAGCTTTCAGGACAGCATACTCTACTAGTTTTTTCTTTTACTTCACAGACAGCTCCTTATTAGTCTTCTTTGTTGGTTAAATCTAATATTCCTGACATCTAAAGTGTAGAATTCCCAGGGCTCGCTCCTAAGACAATTTCTCTTTTCTACTTCAGTTACATATTTGGTGATCTCATCCAGTCTCATGGTCCTAAATTCTACTAATATGGCAACAACTCCCAAATTTATGTCTGCAGCACAAATCTCTTCCCTGAATTCTAGGCTAATAAATTTGACTGATGACTCTACATCCCCATTTAGTGATAAATATCTCAAACATAATATGTCTAAAATTAAATTCCTGATATTCTCCATGAAAGCAGCTTATCCCACAGTCTTCTCTACTTCAGTTATTGGCAACTTTATATTTTCAGTTACTAGGGCCAGACACATTAAATTGATCCTTCACTCTTATCTTCTCACACCATACTTTCAATCACTGATCAATCCTGTTGACTCTACCTTCAGAACGCACTCAACACTGACCATTTCTCACACCGTTTATTGCTGCTACCCTGGCCTAAGATACCCTCATTTGTCACTTGAGTTATAGCCTCCAAACTGTGCTTGTGCCTCTTTGGTCTGTTATCAACATAGAAGCCTGTTAAAATGTAAGTCAGATCATGAACTTCCCTGCTCAGAAACCTCCAATAGTTCCTCTTCTGACTCAGAGTAAGGACCCAAGAACTCAGCGCCCATACAATCAAGCTCCTGTTCACTCTGACATAATGTCTTATTTCCCTCTCACTCTGCACCAACCGGACTATGACATCATGACTATGTCTTGATCAATTAAGTATGATTCCACCTCTCCTTTGCACTTGCTGTTCTCTCTGCCTGGCATGCTTTCCTCTGAGATATCCTTATGACCTGCTCCCTTACTATCTTCAGAAAACGCCAAGATTTTAATGAGGGTTTTTGTGACTTTTCTATTTAAAATTATACCCTCTCAGAATTTCCTCGTCCTAAGTGCTGCTTTAGTTTTCTTTATTATGACTATCACCATCTAACATATTATGTAATTTACTCATTGACTTTTTTTCTTTACTGTCTTACTGCACTTAAATGTAAGGTCTTTGAGAGCAGGGCTTTTGTCTGTCTGCTTCATTGCTATATCACCAGTTCTTGGCACAGAGTAAGTGCCTATATATTTATGTGTTCTATATATATATAGATATTCTATATATATAGAACACATGAATGAATGAAACAAGCTTAAAACCTAGTTGTGGAAACAAGGTTAACACTTAAGGAAGAAAACACAAATGGCAGAAGACTGGATGGAATGATGACAGTGAATTTCAGAAAAAGGAGATTTAGCGATCTAGAAGACTTGGTGAGCATTTGGGGGGAAAATTGGGCATTTGGTTAATAAGCTCTGAGAACCTGAATCTTCTACTCTACAGTCAAGCAAAGACACCCATCCCTTCCTCTCTCAGATCACTCCATCCACTTTTGTGCTCCTGCACACAAGCTATCTATTCTGCTTAAGTAGTCATTCCTCTATCTTTGCCAATGGGGGGAAAAAGTTCATCCACCTTGTCCAGGATCAAATGTTACCTCCTATTCACATTTACTAGATGATAAACTCTATGAAGATAGATAATGAATCTGTTTTGCAAACCATTGTTTCCCCAGTACCTAGCACATAATAAGAACAGGATTATATAAATATTTGTTGAATGAATGAATGTATCTTATTTAACCTTCACATTCTCATTACTTTGCCATCTTTGATTTCATAGTATATTTCTTTTGCTTTTCTGGCATTGTATTACAGTAGTGACTGTATTTGTCTGTATCCACACTAACTTTTAAACTTCTTGAGAGTCAGGCTATATCTATGTCATGTTTGTACTTTTCACCTTCTTTCCCTAGGAGTATGTCACTACACAGTACAGTCAGTAAGTATTTACATTGCAAAGTATATTCATTAGCTATTGCTGCCTTAAGAAATAACTACAAAAATCTCTGAGGCACACAACAATAGCATTTATTTTGCTCATGCTCTTACAGTTTAGCAGGGGTTCGGCTAATCCAGTCTGGGCTTGCCTGGGAGGTTCTCAATAGCAGGTTCAGCTTGGAAATGTTCCACATGTCCCTCGTCTTCCTTGGATCAATGGGTTGGCTGGGCCATGTTCTCCTGGTAATGGCAGAGGGCAATAGAGCAAGATGAAACATGCAATGCCTCTTTTTATCTAGGACTAATTAGAACATTGCCATTTCACCCATTTTCCGTCTGTCAGCATAAGTTCCATATCTAAGCCAGGAGTCAAGAGCTGTCAGTAGTAGGAAGAACTGCAGAGTCACATGACAAATGGTGATGAAATGGCAGAGTGAGGAACTTGGGCCAATAATGCAATCAATCACATACATTGGCTTCAAATATACAGTAATAATACCAAAGCATGAAGCTTCACAGGACTTCACAGCACTTTAATTCATTCCTCAAAAATTTTAAGTGCCTACCATGTGCCAGGCACTGGTCTAGCTCCTGAGGATACCAAAATGAATAACAGACACAACAATATTGTGAAATAAAAAGGAAGTAGTGACTCATTTTAAAAAAGAGTTAAGTGACGGCTTAATTCACAGGTGTAGTAAATAGGAGGGTCTGGAATTGAACGAAGGTTGGTCTTTCTTACAAATAAATTCTATACCACTTCCAAATTTACCTATAATCCAGACAGGATTAGAATGTCACTCAGGGTCCATAATTTAAATGCAGAGACAAGGACAGAGATGATGTAACTCTGTTGTATATTAATATCATTGGATAAAGAAGGGTACTTGCTCAGTTTACAAACTATTCCAGGCCAGATGCCTCGCCTTATATGTATAAGACATACTGCTTTTAGCTAAGACAATCTTCCGAAACCCATCTTCTCACTTTCAAAGAGCTCTTATACACATCCTTGGGGGTCAAGAAAACTTTAGACTCCAGAGGAAGAGTCTTTGAAAAGAGACATTACAAGGATATGAAAACACACCTTGAAACTTTATTAGTAAAATGAAACCCTGCATTTTTTCTTCTGTTGTTACCCTGTTCATTTTCACATTGCCTTCCCCCAATAAGCTGTTCCTCACAGGAACATATTGATTTAATCGAATCTTACAGCTGTAGCTGGGAAGCACCCTGAATAACAATCAGGCTTTTATATGGAATATGACTTAATTCAGAGAATAACTGCTGATGCAAGATGGCAGGTTCATTAAACTGCCTGGCTGATCAATGTACTACCATTTGGAAAAGCTAGACTAGGAAGTAAATAGTTTTTCACATTGGTTGTCAGACATCTTTTAAATATCTTGTTATATGTCATGACAGATGGATGAGAAACAGCTTTAGGTAATCAGAAGATCAAGCCAGCAATTTGAATCTACCAGGAGGGGAAAAATCACCTACATTCAACAGGTGCTGCTCTGAGCCTCAGGCTTTTCAAGGAGGGCTCCGTATCAAATCAGAAATAAATGTGGTTCATGCCCTTTGTGGTAACATTGACAGTGGAATACAAATCCTTAATTATAAAGCAGCCACTTCCCCTGTTTTCTCAATTTTCAGTGAATAGGAAGCTCCATAAGTTCAAGTGGGAACATTGTTCTTCCTATAATCTGTGCCAGCAAAGGTATTTATAAGGAATTCACAAAAGCAGAGTCTTTATCTAAGAATTTGCAGGCCTCCTGCTGCTTATTCTAGAAACAACCATGTTCCTAAGATATCCTGGCCATAAGCACCAGACCTCAGTTGCTTGCTTCTAAATTCTCAGGGAGTTGTCTTAATCAGCAGCAGTCTGCCCTGCTCTAACTAGCCCAATTAGGATTAAGAAACAAGGGAAAATTTTTCTAGCCTCAAAGAACAGTCATGCAAACGGCAGTCAGTTGGCAAGGCATCTGGAGTGCAGCCCAGCAACAGGGAACCACAGTTATGGACCTGAGAATATTTAATTTTAGCTCATTTTCAGTGGGAGTTCTATAGCTATAGCTATGATTTTTTTAAATGCTCTAAGTTGATAAAACAGTGATTATCCTCTAATAGCTCCCCTGCTTGATGAAGTCCTATCTTTCTGTGGAAAGATGTGTGTTTTGGAGTCTTATACAGAATTCTGCTCTTATTACTCTTTAAAGAAAATAATAAAGGTCAGAACACGCCAAAAAATTTTAAAAGAATTTCTCTGTATTTTTCCCTTCATAAATACCACTTCAAAACAAGGAAATTAAAAACACCATGAATGGGAAAGACATTCAAGATGGCAGAGGACTAAGACGTGGAGATCACCTTCGCCCACACAAATATATCAGAAATACAACTACATGTAGAACAACTCCTACAGAACATCTACTGAACACTGGCAGAAGACCTCAGACTTCCCAAAGCTGTGTGACTGACAGGGTCCTGGTGCTCCAGCCGGGTGTCAGGCCTGTGCCTCTGAGGTGGGAGAGCCAGGTTCAGGACATTGGTCCACCAGAGACCTCCCAGCTCCATGTAATATCAAACGGTGAAAGCTCTCCCAGAGATCTCCTTCTCAACGCTAAGACCGAGCTCCAGTCAACGATCAGCAAACTACAGTGCTGGACACCCTATGCCAAACAACTAGCAAGACAGGAACACAACCCCACCCATTAGCAGAGAGGCTGCCTAAAATCATAATAAGGCCACAGACACCCCAAAACACACCACCAGATGTGGTCCTGCCCACCAGAAAGACGAGATCCAGCCTTATCCTCCAGAACACAGGCACTAGTCCCCTCCACCAGGAAGACAACACAATCCACTGAACCAACCTTAGCCACTGGGAGCAGACACCAAAAACAACAGTAACTACTAACCTGCAGCCTGCGAAGAGGAGACTCCAAACACAGTAAGTTAAGCAAAATGAGAAGACAGAGAAACACACAGCAGATGAAGGAGCAAGGTAAAAACCCAGCAGACCAAACAAATGAAGAGGAAATAGGCAGTCTACCTGAAAAAGAATTCAGAGTAATGATAGTAAAGATGATACAAAATATTGTAAATAGAATGGAGAAAATATAACAAATGTTTAAGAAGGACCTAGAAGAACTAAGGAGCAAACAAACAGTGATGAACAACACAATAAATGAAATTTAAAATTCTCTAGAAGGAATCAAGAGCAGAATAACTGAGACAGAAGAACGAATAAATGACCTGGAAGATAAAATAGTGGAAATAACTACTGCAGAGCAGAATAAAGAAAAAAGAATGAAAAGAATTGAGGACAGTCTCAGAGACCTCTGGGACGACATTTAACACACCAACATTCGAATTATAGGGGTCCCAGAAGAAGAAGAGAAAAAGAAAGGGACTAAGAAAATATTTGAAGAGATTATAGTTGAAAACTTCCCTAATATGGGAAAGGAAATAGTCAATCAAGTCCAGGAAGCACAGAGAGTCCCATACAGGATAAATCCAAGGAGAAACACAACAAGACACATATTAATCAAACTATCAAAAATTAAATACAAAGAAAAAATATTAAAAGCAGCAAGGGAAAAACAACAAATAACATACAAGGGAATCCCCATATGGTTAACAGCTGATCTTTCAACAGAAACTCTGCAAGCCAGAAGGGAGTGGCAGGACATATTTAAAGTGATGAAAGGGAAAAATCTACAACCAAGATTACTCTACCCAGCAAGTATCTCATTCAGATTCGATGGAGAAATTAAAACCTTTACAGGCAAGCAAAAACTAAGAGAATTCAGCACCACCAAACCAGCTTTACAACAAATGCCAAAGGAACTTCTCTAGGCAGGAAACACAAGAGAAGGAAAAGACCTACAATAACAAACCCAAAACAATTAAGAAAATGGTAACTGGAACATACATATCGATAATTACCTTAAATGTAAATGGATTAAATGCTCCAACCCAAAGACATAGACTGGCTGAATGGATACAGAAACAAGACCCGTATATATGCTGTCTACAAGAGGCCCACTTCAGACCTAGGGACACATACAGACTGAAAGTGAGGAGAGGATAGAAAAAGATATTCCCTGCAAATGGAAATCAAAAGAAAGCTGAAGTAGCCGTTCCTATATCAGACAAAATAGACTTTAAAATAAAGACTATTACAAGAGACAAAGAAGGATACAACATAATGATCAAGGGATCAATCCAAGAAGAAGATATAACAATTGTAAATATTTATGCACCAAATATAGGAGCACCTCAATACATAAGGCAAACACTAACAGCCATAAAATGGGAAATCAACCATAACACAATCATAGTAGGGGACTTTAACACCCCACTTTCACCAATGGACAGATCATTCAAAATGAAAATAAATAAGGAAACACAAGCTTTAAATGACACATTAAACAAGATGGACTTAATGGATATTTATAGGACATTCCTTCCAAAAACAACAGAATACACATTCTTCTCAAGTGCTTATGGAACATTCTCAAGGATAGATCATATCTTGGGTCACAAATCAAGCCTTGGTAAATTTAAGAAAATTGAAATCATATCAAGTATCTTTTCCAACCACAAGTCTATGAGACTAGATATCAATTACAGGAAAAAAAATCTGTAAAAATTACAAACACATGGAGGCTAAACAATACACTACTTAATAACCAAGAGATCACTGAAGAAATCAAAGAGGAAATCAAAAAATACCTAGAAACAAATGACAATGAAAACACAATGACCCAAAACCTATGGGATGCAGCAAAAGCAGTTCTAAGAAGGAAGTGTATAACAATACAATCCTACCTCAAGAAACAAGAAACATCTCAAATAAACAACCTAACCTTACACCTAAAGCAATTAGAGAAAGAAGAACAAAACCCAAAGTTAGCAGAAGGAAAGAAATCATAAAGATCAGATCAGAAATAAATGAAAAAGAAATGAAGGAAACAATAACAAAGATCAATAAAACTAAAAGCTGGTTCTTTGAGAGGATAAACAAAATTGATAAATCATTAGCCAGAGTCATCAAGAAAAAGAGGGAGAAGACTCAAATCAATACAATTAGAAATGAAAAAGAAGTAACAACTGACACTGCAGAAATACAGAGGATCATGAGAGATTACTACAAGCAACTCTATGCCAATAAAATGGACAACCTGGAAGAAATGGACAAATTCTTAGAAAAGCACAAACTTCTGAAACTGAACCAAGAAGAAATAGAAAATATAAACAGACCAATCACAAGTACTGACATGGAGACTGTGATTAAAAATCTTCCAACAAACAAAAGCCCAGGACCAGATGGCTTCACAGGTGAATTCTATCAAACATTTAGAGAAGAGCTAACACCTATCCTTCTCAAACTCTTCCAAAATATAGCAGAGGGAGGAACATGCCCAAACTTATTCTATGAGGCCACCATCACCCTGATACCAAAACCAGACAAAGATGTCACAAAGGAAGAAAATTACAGGCCAATATCACTGATGAACATAGATGCAAAAATCCTCAACAAAATACTAGCAAACAGAATCCAACAGCACATTAAAAGGATCATACACCATGATCAAGTGGGGTTTATTCCAGGAATGCAAGGATTCTTCAATATACACAAATCAATCAACGTGATACACCATATTAACAAATTGAAGGAGAAAAACCCTATGATCATCTCAATAGATGCAGAGAAAGCTTTCGACAAAATTCAACACCCATTTATGATAAAAACCCTCCAGAAAGTAGGCATAGAGGGAACTTTCCTCAACATAATAAAGGCTATATATGACAAACCCACAGCCAACATCGTCCTCAATGGTGAAAAACTGAAACCATTTCCACTAAGATCAGGAACAAGACAAGGTTGCCCACTCTCACCACTATTATTCAACATAGTTTTGGAAGTGTTAGCCACAGCAATCAGAGACGAAAAAGAAATAAAAGGAATCCAAATCGGAAAAGAAGAAGTAAAGCTATCACTGTTTGCAGATGACATGATACTATACATAGAGAATCCTAAGGATGCTACTAGAAAACTACTAGAGCTAATCAATGAATTTGGTAAAGTAGCAGGATACAAAATTAATGCACAGAAATCTCTTGCATTCCTATAGACTAATGATGAAAAATCTGAAAGTGAAATTAAGAAAACACTCCCGTTTACCATTGCAAGAAAAAGAATAAAATATCTAGGAATAAACCTACCTAAGGAGACAAAAGACCTGTATGCAGAAAATTATAGGACACTGATGAAAGAAATTAAAAATGATACAAATAGATGGAGAGATATACCATGTTCTTGGATTGGAAGAATCAACATTGTGAAAATGACTCTGCTACCCAAAGCAATCTACAGATTCAATGCAATCCCTATCAAACTACCACTGGCATTTTTCACAGAAGTAGAACAAAAAATTTCACAATTTGTATGGAAACACAAAAGACCCGGAATAGCCAAAGCAATCTTGAGAACGAAAAACCGAGCTGGAGGAATCAGGCTCCCTGACTTCAGACTATATTACAAAGCTACAGTAATCAAGACAGTTTGGTACTGGCACAAAAACAGAAATATAGATCAATGGAACAGGATAGAAAGCCCAGAGATAAGCCCACGCACATATGGTCACCTTATCTTTGATAAAGGAGGCAAGCATATACAGTGGAGAAAAGACAGCCTCTTCAATAAGTGGTGCTGGGAAAATTGGACAGGTACATGTAAAAGTATGAAATTAGAACACTCCCTGACACCATACACAAAAATAAACTCAAAATGGATTAAAGACCTACGTGTAAGGCCAGACACTATCAAACTCTTAGAGGAAAACATAGGCAGAACACTGTATGACATAAATCACAGCAAGATCCTTTTTGACCCAGGTCCTAGAGAAATGGAAATAAAAACACAAATAAACAAATGGGACCTAATGAAACTTAAAAGCTTTTGCACAGCAAAGGAAACCATAAACAAGACGAAAAGACAACCCTCAGAATGGGAGAAAATATTTGCAAATGAAGCAACTGACAAAAGATTAATCTCCAAGATTTACAAGCAGCTCATGCAGCTCAATAACAAAAAAACAAACAACCCAATCCAAAAATGGGCAGAAGACCTAAATAGACATTTCTCCAAAGAAGATATACAGATTGCCAACAGACACATGAAAGAATGCTCAACATCATTAATCATTAGAGAAATGCAAATCAAAACTACAATGAGGTATCATCTCACACCGGTCAGAATGGCCATCATCAAAAAAATCTAGAAACAATAAATGGTGGAGAGGGTGTGGAGAAAAGGGAACACTCTTGCACTATTGGTGGGAATGTAAATTGATACAGCCACTATGGAGAACAGTATGGAGGTTCCTTACAAAACTAAAAATAGAGCTACCATACGACCCAGCAATCCCACTACTGGGCATATACCCTGTGAAAACCATAATTCAAAAAGAGTCATGTACCAAAATGTTCTTTGAAGCTCTATTTACAATAGCCAGGACATGGAAGCAACCTAAGTGTCCATCAACAGGTGAATGGATAAAGAAGATGTGGCACATATATACAGTGGAATATTACTGAGCCATAAAAAGAAACGAAATTGAGTTATTTGTAGTGAGGTGGATGGACCTTGAGTCTGTCATACAGAGTGAAGGAAGTCAGAAAGAGAAAAACAAGTACCATATGCTAACACATATATATGGAATCTAAAAAAAAAAAAATTGGTTCTGAAGAACCTAGGGGCAGGACAAGAATAAAGGCGCAGACATAGAGAATGGACTTGAGGACACGGGGATGGGGAAGGGTAAGCTGGGACGAAGTGAAAGAATGGCATGGACTTATATATACTACCAAATGTAAAAGAGATAGTGGGAAGCAGCTGCATAGCACAAGGAGATCAGCTCGGTGCTTTGTGACCACCTACAGGGGTGGGATAGGGAGGATGAGAGGGCGACACAAGATGGAGGAGATAAGGGGATATATGTATATGTACAGCTGATTCACTTTGTTATAAAGCAGAAACTAACACACCATTGTAAAGCAATTATACTCCAATAAAGATGTTAAAAAAAAAAAACCATGAATATAATGCATGTTAGAAATAAGAAATAATAATAAACAAAGAATTAATGACCTCACTTCCCTAAGTCACCCCACCTGTGACGTCATTGTCCCATCTCTAGGATGCCAGCTCATTTCCTCTCACCTTCCTGTTGTGCTTAGAACAAATGGACTACCAAAGGGTAAGACAAAGTTGCTTTATTGAAACATGTCATATATAAGGATTTGCAAATGCGCAGATGCATTGACCATGACAATGAGTATAGACAGATCAAGGAGACAGTTAGGGAGGTTTAATCATAATTTCTGAGGTGGAGGGGCAGCAAAAGGCTTCTCAACTACAAGCAAAAATAGTATGAGTGGACATAGTGAATGGAAAACCAGATCAGAGGGAATTTAACAGGTTTGGGGTCAACAGTCTAACTGACCAAGGGTTAGCAAAATTTTTATGTTGAGGCCCAGATAATAAATAATTTACAGTTTGTGGTCCATAGCCTGTCTTTTGCAACTACTCAACTCTGTCATTATAGCATGTAAATGAGTGGCATGTCCATGTACCAATACAACTTTATTTACAAAAACAGGTGGTGAGCGAGATTTGCCCTGATGGTCTTGGTTTTCTGACCCAGGTCAAGTCCCTGAAGGTATAAAGCAGAGTGGGGAGAAGCACAGATCTTGTCAAAGAGAAACCAGAATGTCTAGCAAGGACTTAGACTGGGAGTCACAGGATACTGGGTCAGTTACTGCAAACATTATATAATTTCAGAACAGAATCAGTAGTTAGAGGTAAACTGAGTTTATCTGACAGATGAGCAGCTTCTTAGAAACCCTCTTGCTATGATAAAACAAAAACAAAAAACTGATACTCAAATCTAGGTGACACTAGATATACAAATAGGGGCCATTTCATGTAGTTCCAAAGTAATTATAATTATTGCAACCCTGGAAGATTAGAAGATTCATGGAACTAGAACATGACAGAAAGTTTCATAAGTAATAGAATAAGAAAATTATAAATTTAGCCTGAGCAAAATAAAACAAAGCACATATTCAAATACTGTTTATATTACTTGAGAAATTACTTACTCTCTCTGGGCTGAGACTCATCTGCAGTTCCCTCTTCTGTGTAAAGGGGATAAGAAGAGTACTTAAGTCGTAAAGTGCCGTAAAAGCAAAAATGAGATCCAACATATGTAACACATTTAATCTAGTATTTGGACTCATCAAGTCCCCCAATAAAAAGCAAAAGCCATTGCTGTTATTATTATTATTGTGTATGTGAAATCAATTTTTATTGCACTTAAAAAGATACCCTCTCACGATCTATTTAATATTTTAAAACTGCTATGTTCTATGTAATGGTATTCTAAAAGTGCTCTCTCAAAAAAGGAGAAATAAAAGAATGCCGCTGGATATAGATTCAGTGCAAATCCAATTGGGTTTAAATTGAGAGCAAATACCAAATTTTCTTCTAGTTAGAATATGACCGTTATGACATTTTATGACTATGTGATTGTTTCTTTCACCTCCTCCTCTTCTTGTTCCTTTTCCTCATTTTCTCTTTGCCTGATCATAAGGAAAAAAAGAGTGGGACTTTATAGGGGAAATGAATTGTTTAGTTTTATACATTAAATACAAAACAATCTGTAATGATATAGTGAAGTTAGGGAAAAGGAAACTTAAAACAGAAAAAACAAGCTGTTCTGGCACTGTGCAAAATTAATAGAACTAAAATCTGGATGTTAGTGAAGGCTGAGGGTATTTTAGGACATATGTTCTACTCAAGCCTTGTGGGCAGTCCAGTGCTGAAATTTCCTTTAAAATGCATACCATCAATTTAGCCATAGGAACTAGAAGCTCAGTAATAACAATAGCAATAGTAGCTAAATTTGAGTCCTTACTATGTTCAAGGCATTATATTCAGGGCTACACATATTCACTAACAATGTGCAAATCATACCAAACAAGAAGATATCATTATGATCCCTATTTTACATGGAGAAATCGGACATATAAACAGGTTAGATAATTTGTCTGCATTAAATAGCAGAGCCAGGATTTTCACCCAGAGGATTTTACTCAACTATACAGTGATGCCTCACATTTTCAGGAGGCCACTTCTAAAACCAGTATAACCAACCTGGGGCTTTTTAAATTTTAGCACTGAAAGTTCTGCATCCTGGGAACCCCTTTGGTCCCAGGCAAACCAGGATAATTGATTGCCCTAACAAACCTCACATACATGATGTTTGCCCGGTAGAAGAAAACAAAAAGACCTCTAGCTATTGAAACAGCTGTCACAAGATGCACTCAGTAATGCTCAGGCATTCTAATTAAAAGAGAACTGTCCACATCCTCACAAAGTACATCTAAACTTAATTTAGATGCAATTAGAAATCTTAGTTTAGATGCAATTAGAAACCTTGGCTTAGATACCATTATAAGGGAATTGGTTAATTGGCTTCCCAACTAAATAGGAAGGAGCTGAAAGAGGTGAAACTAGCAGAGAAAAACTAAAGAGCTTTAAGGACAAAGTCTGAGTACTTTCAATGACAGTGACATTTAATTGTGCATTAGTTAGTGCATTTTGTAAGTAAGTGACAGAAAACCAGCTTGAACCATCTTCAATAATAAGAGAAATTTATCAGAAGTACTTGTAGCAGGAGCATGGGTGCTATTAGAACTTGCTTCCTTTCATCGTTGTTTCTCTTTGTGGGATCTTTATTCTCTCAGACTGTTTCTCTCTTCATGGTTGAAAACATAAACCCAAAACAGCTTCTAAATTTCATACCTTCACCATAGGAGAAGAATTGATTATTTTGGTCCACAATTTAAAAATGCCAGAAATACTAGGAATTTTACCTATTTGCCTAGTTTGGATCATGCAACAATTTCTGAACCACTAATCTGTGGCCAAAATTGGGGCCACATAAGAACATGGCCACCTTGTAGGAACCTCACTGATGGGGGGAAGGCTTTTTCCAGAGGGAGGTGATCTTACTGAGGTCCACTGGAGTCCTCTGCTTGGCTGCAGAGCTTACTCCCACTGCCTGTTTTAACCAATTCTCAACATGTGTTCTCTCTTGTTCTTCTTCCTGCGTAGATTATCAAAGTGTCACCATTAATGTATTTTTAAAAATCCACATATAAGCACAAAAGCTCCTCCTCCTCTGCTATCAGAAAAATATTAAATGTTAGTCCCGCCAACTACGATTTTTACGGAATTGTTATTTACAAAAATATACTAAGGTCGACAAATAGGAGGGTGGGAGTGGGATATCATGGGGTTTCTCTTCTCTAAGTTCTGACTTTCTTCTCTGTGATGATAGCATAGCTGAGGTCATGGCCTCTTCAAGTTAGCCTGCATCATGCCCTGATCACACCTCCAATAGTGCTTGAGTCAGTACTAACTAATAAACAAGCAGAGATGCCGAATATGCAATGGTAGAGAAGAAATTAGAACAAACACCCACTGTGAAAGTGAGAAGGAAAGTTAATGGTAAGATCAATATATCTTGGTCCATTAGAATATAAACTCTATAAGGGAAGGGACTTTTGTTTGTTTTATTGACTTATTTATTCCAGTACTCAACACATGGTAGACATCAGTATGTAATGTTGAATAGATGGGCATCCTTTTCTTGCTTTATTCCCTGCAAGTATTCTTTGGACAACTGGTATGGCTGCCTGAGATACTATTGTTCTGGGTATTGCCTGGACAGGAAAAAGGGATATACTGAATTCATTATGAAACTGAATGGTGGAATGATCTTCAGGTTGACTGTAAAATGAACAACCATTATTTAAAACTTGAATAACCACACACAGTTAGTCTTCCACTACATGTGTCTTCATTTTCTAGTTGAAGTCTTCAGTTCCTGAAAGTATTGCCATGACCAAAATTATCAGGCAACCAACTCTCTCAGTTACAAAGTTCATGTGACTAAAGTTTCCTTCTATATTCCTCTTAGATCTAGGTAGATTATAGAAAATGTTAGCTCTGAAATTCAGGTATTTTGACAGGATTTAGAGAATCTGGTAAGAAGTGCAGATTTCCAGTAATGCTGATTAAGTGTCATAATATGTTCCTTGTTAGGTATGTCAATGGGTGTGAATGTCTTGCAGATATCACATCATCTTTTTTATATCTCCAAAAGAAGAGATAAAAAAGCTATGGCTGTTATTTGTGGCTATATAAGGCTATATAAGGCTGTGTATGTTCTGTGCCACCTTTTTTTGAGAAGTCATGACTTTACCCCTCTTAGTCAGTATGGCTTCAGTGAGGCTGACCCCTCCTTCTGGCTTCAGTGCAGGGCATGTGGCCCAAGTCCAGTCCTTCAGAGCAGCTCATAACCTGGCCACAGTTATTGATTCAAGAATGGACCTGTGACTCCAGTTGAGCCAATGAGAGTCATACCTGGATTATTTTTTTAGACTTACGAGAAAAATAGGACTCTTTTCTCTGAAAATATTAGTAACACCAGTTCTTCCAGGGGTCATATTTGTCAAAAAAAGGAAAAGCATTCCTGAGAATGAAGACCACCCAGGGATAAAGACAGACTTGATGATATACTTTGTGCTCTTGAATACTGGCATATCTTAAGTCAAATCTACCCTAGAACTTTCAGTTGTATAAGCCTCCAAATTTCCTTTTGACACAAACTAGACATAGTTGGGTAGAATTCATATTTTTTCAACCAAAATGGTCCAAGAGAGTTTCTTGTTATAGCAATTTGAGATAAAAATAGGTAATGAAATATTTATAAAGCTCTTTGAACGCTTCATGAAAGGGAGTTATATTGAAATAATGTTGATATGAGAACTTCGAAATATAAACATCTGTAAAATACAAATATTATACAATCAGAAATGCTAAAGACAAGTTATATAAGAATGAGGTACACCAAGAATTACAGTTCTCAGAAACAGATTCGATTTAGAATAATGGCTTTAAAATCTCTCTAGAAATTTTAGCAATACTGTCAAATCAATGTATAGAATAGTGAGTTTCCTAAAATCATATATCATATTTATACTTATTTATGTAAATATTCTTAAAATTAAGTTTGTTATGATTTTCAGAAATAATAGATAAAATTTCTTGATGACTTTCAAATGATATCATATAAGATGCAGTTTCCTTAATAATAAGTGAAATTTCTTGTTTCCTAGCAATAGTTTCAACCTAGCAATAAAGTAACTCTTTTTCCTTGAAAGATTTAGAGAATTGTGACTACCTCTCCAGCTTATGTTAAATGTGTAGCCATTTGATTAGTGAAGGACAATTAAGGTTATGTATCTTTTGTCAATATTAACAATTTGCTTGTGAAACTTTGTATGTAGGATCATAGCTATTTACTAACGCTAAGAAATTAGTTGACTGGCTTAAACAAAGAGACCTAATAGAATTCAGATTAAGGATACAGTTTACAGTATAATAGCTTTCACTAGGCAAACCTAATAAATTTAAAAGCTTTTTATTTATGAAAAAGACATTTATAAACAACAGAAACTTTGGGGGGATTCACTGACTGTCAATTTCTTCTCCTATCTTTTTAGAGCTACACCTAATGGGCATCTTGGGATGGTTACCAAAATCTATAGTAATAGAACTGCCAATATAATGACAAAAGAGAGACTAAATTAATGGAAAACAAGATAAATTTATTCTATGGCCTCTGTAGATCTAACAGCCATAGGGAAATATTAAACAAATCTTTCTTGTTAGTAATGAGCATAAGCACACAAGTAGATAATAAAAATGGCAAGGATATATTTAGTATAGGAAAAATACATTTACTAATATTGTTTTGTGAATAGCACCAATTCCAGTATTCCTCAAGCATGGCTTGTGCAATGAGATTTACACAAGGTTTGGCGGTGCATAAATCACTCTGAAGGCATAAGGTATGCATTTTCGGAGTTGTATGAACTATTTGAGAACAACTACACATTTTTTTTTTTAACATCTTTATTGGAGTATAGTTGCTTTACAATGGTGTGTTAGTTCCTGCTTTCTAACAAAGTGAATCAGTTATACATATACATATGTTCCCATATCTCTTCCCTCTTGCGTCTTCCTCCCTCCCACCCTCCCTATCCCATCCCTCTAGGTGGTCACAGAGCACGGAGCTGATCTCCCTGTGCTATGCGGCTGCTTCCCACTAGCTATCTATTTTACGTTTGGTAGTGTATATATGTCCATGCCACGCTCTCACTTTGTCACAGCTTACCCTTCCCCCTCCCCATATCCTCAAGTCCATTCTCTAGTAGGTCTGTGTCTTTATTGCCGTCTTGCCCCTAGGTTCTTCATGACCTTTTTTATTTTTCTTAGATTCCATATATATGTGTTAGCATAGGGTATTTGTTTTTCTCTTTTTGACTTCACTCTGTATGACAGACTCTAACTCCATCCACCTCACTACAAATACCTCCATTTCATTTCTTTTTAAGGCTGAGTAATATTCCATTGTATATATGTGCCACATCTTCTTTATCCATTCATCCAATGATGGACACTTAGGTTGCTTTCATGTGCTGGCTATTGTAAATAGAGCTGCAATGAACATTTTGGTACATGACTCTTTTTGAATTATGGTTTTCGCAGGGTATATGCCCAGTAGTGGGATTGCTGGGTCGTATGGTAGTTCTATTTTTAGTTTTGTAAGGAACCTCCATACTGTTCTCCATAGTGGCTGTATCAATTTACATTCCCACCAACAGTGCAAGAGGGTTCCCATTTCTCCACACCCTCTCCAGCATTTATTGTTTGTAGATTTTTTGATGATGGCCATTCTGACTGGTGTGAGATGATATCACACTGTAGTTTTGATTTGCATTTCTCGAATGATTAATGATATTGAGCATCCTTTCATGTGTTTGTTGGCAATCTGTATATCTTCTTTAGAGAAATGTCTATTTAGGTCTTCTGCCCATTTTTGGATTGGGTTGTTTGTTTTTTTGATATTGAGCTTCATGAGCTGCTTGTAAATTTTGGACGTTAATCCTTTGTCAGTTGCTTCATTTGCAAATATTTTCTCCCATTCTGAGGGCTGTCTTTTCGTCTTGTTTATGGTTTCCTTTGCTGTGCAAAAGCTTTTAAGTTTCATTAGGTCCCATTTGTTTATTTGTGTTTTTATTTCCATTTCTCTAGGACCTGGGTCAAAAAGGATCTTGCTGTGATTTATGTCATACAGTGTTCTGCCTATGTTTTCCTCTAAGAGTTTGATAGTGTCTGGCCTTACATTTAGGTCTTCAATCCATTTTGAGTTTATTTTTCTGTATGGTGTTAGAAAGTGTTCTAATTTCATTTTTTTACATGTAGCTGTCCAGTTTTCCCAGCACCACTTATTGAAGAGGCTGTCTTTTCTCCACTGTATATTTTTGCCTCCTTGATCAAAGATAAGGTGACCATATGTGTGTTGGTTTATCTCTGGGCTTTCTATCCTGTTCCATTGATCTATATTCCTGTTTTTGTGCCAGTATCATACTGTCTTGATTACTGTAGCTTTGTGATATAGTCTGAAGTCAGGGAGCCTGATTCCTCCAGCTCGGTTTTTCTTTCTCAAGGTTGCTTTGGCTATTCGGGGTCCTTTGTGTTTCCATACAAACAGTGAAAATTTTTGTTCTAGTTCTGTGAAAAATGCCAGTTGTGGTTTGATAGGAATTGCACTGAATCTGTAGATTAGTTTGGGTAGTAGAGTCATTTTCACAATGTTGATTCTTCCAATCCAAGAACATGGTATATCTCTCCATCTATTTGTATCATTTTTAATTTCTTTCATCAGTGTCTTATAATTTTCTGCATACAGGTCTTTTGTCTCCTTAGGTAGGTTCATTCCTAGATATTTTATTCTTTTTGTCGCAATGGTAAATGGGAGTGTTTCCTTAATTTCACTTTCAGATTTTTCATCATTAGTGTATAGGAATGCAAGAGATTTCTGTGCATTAATTTTGTATCCTGCTACTTTACCAAATTCGTTGATTAGCTCTTAGTAGTTTTCTGGTAGCATCTTTAGAATTCTCTATGTATAGTATCATGTCATCTGCAAACAGTGACAGCTTTACTACTTCTTTTCCGATATGGATTCCTTTTATTTCTTATTCTTCTCTGATTGCTGGGGCTAAAACTTCCAAAACTATGTTGAATAATAGTGCTTAGAGTGGACAACCTTGTCTTGTACCTGATCTTAGAGGAAATGGTTTCAGTTTTTCACCATTGAGGACAATGTTGGCTGTGGGTTTGTCATATATGGCCTTTATTATGTTGAGGAAAGTTCCCTCTCTGCCTACTTTCTGGAGGGTTTTTATCATAAATGGCTGTTGAATTTTGTCAAAAGCGTTTTCTGCATCTATTGAGAAGATCATATGGTTTTTCTCCTTCAATTTGTTAATATGATGTATCACATTGATTGATTTGCATATACTGAAGAATCCTTGCATTCCTGGGATAAACCCCACTTGATCATGGTGTATGATCCTTTTAATGTGCTGTTGGATTCTGTTTGCTAGTATTTTGTTGAGGATTTTTGCATCTATGTTCATCAGCGAATTGGCCTGTAGTTTTCTTTCTTTGTGACATCTTTGTCTGGTTTTGGTATCAGGGTGATGGTGGCCTCATAGAATGAGTTTGGGAGTATTCCTCCCTCTGCTATATTTTGGAAGAGTTTGAGAAGGATAGGTGTTAGCTCTTCTTTAAATGTTTGATAGAATTCACCTGCGAATCCATCTGTCCTGGGCTTTTGTTTCTTGTTTCTTGGAAGAATTTTTTTTTTTTTAATCAGTCATCAATTTTATACACATCACTTTATACATGTCAATCCCAATCGCCCAATTCAGCACACCACATTCCCCACCCCACCGCAGTTTTCCCCCCTTGGTGTCCATACATTTGTTCTCTATATCTGTGTCTCAACTTCTGCCCTGCAACCTGGTTCATCTGTACCATTTTTCTAGGTTCCACATACATGCGTTAATATATGATATTTGTTTTTCTCCTTCTGACTTACTACACTCTGTATGACAGTCTCTAGATCCATCCACGTCTCAACAAATGACTCAATTTCGTTCCTTTTTCTGGCTGAGTAATATTCCATTGTATATATGTACCACAACTTCTTTATCCATTCGTCTGTTGATGGGCATTTAGGTTGCTTCCATGACCTGGCTATTGTAAGTAGTGCTGCAATGAACATTCGGGTGCATGTGTCTTTTTGAATTACTGTTTTCTCTGGGTATATGCCCAGTAGTGGGATTGCTGGGTCATATGGTAATTCTACTTTTAGTTTTTTAGGGAAACTCCATACTGTTCTCCATAGTGGCTGTATCAATTTACATTCCCACCAACAGTGCAAGAGGGTTCCCTTTTCTCCACACCCTCTCCAGCATTTGTTGTTTGTAGATTTTCTGAAGATGCCCATTCTAACTGGTGTGAGGTGATACCTCATTGTAGTTTTGATTTGCATTTCTCTAATAATTGGTGATGTTGAGCATCTTTTCACGTGCTTTGTGGCCGTCTGTATGTCTTCTTTGGAGAAATGTCTATTTAGGTCTTCTGCCCATTTTTGGATTGGGGTATTTGTTTCTTTAATATTGAGCTGAATGAACTGTTTATATATTTTGGAGATTAATCCTTTGTCCGTTGATTCATTTGCAAATATTTTCTCCCATTCTGAGGGTTGTCTTTTCGTCTTGTTTATGGTTTCCTTTGCTGTGCAAAAGCTTTTAAGTTTCATTAGGTCCCATCTGTTTATTTTTGTTTTTATTTCCATTACTCTAGGAGGTGGATCAAAAAAGATCTTGCTGTGATTTATGTCAAAGAGTGTTCTGCCTATGTTTTCCTCTAAGAGTTTTGTAGTGTCCAGTCTTACATTTAGGTCTCGAATCCATTTTGAGTTTATTTTTGTGTATGGTGTTAGGGAGTGTTCTAATTTCATTCTTTTACATGTAGCTGTCCAGTTTTCCCAGCACCACTTATTGAAGAGACTGTCTTTTCTCCATTGTATATCTTTGCCTCCTTTTTCATAGATTAGTTGACCATAGGTGCGTGGGTTTCTCTCTGGGCTTTCTATCTTGTTCCGTTGATCTATATTTCTGTTTTTTTGCCAGTACCATATTGTCTTGATTACTGTAGCTTTGTAGTATAGTCTGAAGTCAGGGAGTCTGATTCCTCCAGCTCCGTTTTTTTCCCTCAAGACTGCTTTGGCTATTCGGGGTCTTTTGTGTCTCCATACAAATTTTAAGATGATTTGTTCTAGTTCCGTAAAAAATGCCATTGGTAATTTGATAGGGATTGCATTGAATCTGTAGATTGCTTTGGGTAGTATAGTCATTTTCACAATGTTGATTCTTCCAATCCAAGAACATGGTATATCTCTCCATCTATTGGTATCATCTCTAATTTCTTTCATCAGTGTCTTATAGTTTTCTGCATACAGGTCTTTTGTCTCCCTAGGTAGGTTTATTCCTAGGTATTTTATTCTTTTTGTTGCAATGGTAAATGGGAGTGTTTCCATAATTTCTCTTTCAGATTTTTCATCATTAGCGTATAGGAATGCAAGAGATTTCTGTGCATTAATTTTGTATCCTGCAACTTTACCAAATTCATTAATTAGCTCTAGCAGTTTTCTGGTGGCAGTTTTAGGATGCCACCAGGATGTATAGTATCATGTCATCTGCAAACAGTGACAGTTTTACTTCTTCTTTTCCAATTTCTATTCCTTTTATTTCTTTTTCTTCTCTGATTGCCGTGGCTAGGACTTCCAGAACTATGTTGAATAATAGTGGTGAGAGTGGACATCCTTGTCTCGTTCCTGATCTTAGAGGAAATGGTTTCAGTTTTCACCATTGAGAATGATGTTTGCTGTGGGTTTGTCATATATGGCCTTTATTATGTTGAGGTAGGTTCCCTCTATGCCCACTTTCAGGAGAGTTTTTATCATAAATGGGTGTTGAATTTTGTTAAAAGCTTTTTCTGCATCTATTGAGATGATCATATGGTTTTTATTCTTCAATTTGTTAATATGGTGTATCACATTGATTGATTTGCGTATATTGAAGAATCCTTGCATCCCTGGGATAAATCCCACTTGATCGTGGTGTATGATCCTTTTAATGTGTTGTTGGATTCTGTTTGCTAGTATTTTGTTGAGGATTTTTGCATCTATATTCATCAGTGATATTGGTCTGTAATTTTCTTTTTTTGTAGTATCTTTGTCTGGTTTTGGTATCAGGGTGATGGTGGCCTCATAGAATGAGTTTGGGAGTGTTCCTTCCTCTGCAATTTTTTTGGAAGAGTTTGAGAAGGATGGGTGTTAGCTCTTCTCTAAGTGTTTGATAGAATTCACCTGTGAAGCCATCTGGTCCTGGACCTTTGTTTTTTGGAAGATTTTTAATCACAGTTTCAATTTCATTACTTATGATTGGTCTGTTCATATTTTCTGTTTCTTCCTGGTTCAGTCTTGGAAGGTTATACCTTTCTAAGAATTTGTCCATTTCTTCCAGGTTGTCCATTTTATTGGCATAGAGTTGCTTGTAGTAGTCTCTTAGGATGCTTTGTATTTCTGAGGTGTCTGTTGTAACTTCTCCTTTTTCATTTCTGATTTTATTGATTTGAGTCCTCTCCCTCTTTTTCTTGATGAGTCTGGCTAATGGCTTATCAATTTTGTTTATCTTCTCAAAGAACCAGCTTTTAGTTTTATTGATCTTTGCTATTGTTTTCCTTGTTTCTATTTCATTTATTTCCGCTCTGATCTTTAAGATTTCTTTCCTTCTGCTAACTTTGGGTTTTGTTTGTTCTTCTTTCTCTAGTTTCTTTAGGTGTAAGGTTAGATTGTTTACTTGAGATTTTTCTTGTTTCTTGAGGTAGGCTTGTATAGCTATAAACTTCCCTCTTAGAACTGCTTTTGCTGCATCCCATAGGTTTTGGGTCATCGTGTTTTCATTCTCATTTGTCTCTAGGTATTTTTTGATTTCCTCTTTGATTTCTTCAGTGATCTCTTGGTTATTTAGTAACATATTGTTTAGCCTCCATGTGTTTGTGTTTTTTACGTTCTTTCCCCTGTAATTCATTTCTAATCTCATAGTGTTGTGGTCAGAAAAGATGCTTGATATGATTTCAATTTTCTTAAATTTACTGAGGCTTGATTTGTGACCCAGGATGTGATCTATCCTGGAGAATGTTCCATGCGCACTTGAGAAGAACGTGTAATCTGCTGTTTTTGGGTGGAATGTCCTATAAATAGCAATTAAATCTATCTGGTCTATTGTGTCACTTAAAGCTTCTGTTTCCTTATTTATTTTATTTTGGATGATCTGTCCATTGGTGTAAGTGAGGTGTTAAAGTCCCCCACTATTATTGCGTTACTGTCAATTTCCTCTTTTATAGCTGTTAGCAGTTGCCTTATGTAATGAGGTGCTCCTATGTTGGGTGCATATATATTTATAATTGTTATATCTTCTTCTTGGATTGATCCCTTGATCATTATGTAGTGTCCTTCCTTGTCTCTTGTAACATTCTTTATTTTAAAGTCTATTTTATCTGATATGAGTATAGCTACTCCAGCTTTCTTTTGATTTCCATTTGCATGGAATATCTTTTTCCATCCCCTCACTTTCAGTCTGTATGTGTCCCTAGGTCTAAAGTGGGTCTCTTGTAGACAGCATATAGATGGGTCTTGTTTTTGTATCCATTCAGCAAGCCTGTGTCTTTTGGCTGGAGCATTTAATCCATTCACGTTTAAGGTAATTATTGATATGTATGTTCCTATGACCATTTTCTTAATTGTTTTGGGTTTGTTTTTGTAGGTCCTTTTCTTTTCTTGTGTTTCTCACTTAGAGAAGTTCCTTTAGCATTTGTTGTAGAGCTGGTTTGGTGGTGCTGAATTCTCTTAGCTTTTGCTTGTCTGTAAAGCTTTTGATTTCTGCATCAAATCTAAATGAGATCCTTGCTGGGTAGAGTAATCTTGGTTGTAGGTTCTTCCCTTTCATCACTTTAAGTATATCTTGCCACTCCCTTCTGGCTTGTAGAGTTTTTGCTGAGAAATCAGCTGTTAACCTTATGGGAGTTCCCTTGTATGTTATTTGTCATTTTTCCCTTGCTGCTTTCAATAATTTTTCTTTGTCTTTAATTTTTGCCACTTTGATTACTATGTGTCTCGGCGTGTTTCTCCTTGGGTTTATCCTGTATGGGACTCTCTGCGCTTCCTGGACTTGGGTGGCTATCTCCTTTCCCATGTTAGGGAAGTTTTCGACTATAATCTCTTCAAATATTTTCTCTGGTCCTTTCTCTCTCTCTTCTCCTTCTGGGACCCCTATAATGCGAATGTTGTTGCGTTAAATGTTGTCCCAGAGGTCTCTTAGGCTGTCTTCATTTCTTTTCATTCTTTTTTCTTTAGTCTGTTCCGCAGCAGTGAATTCCACCATTTTGTCTTCCAGGTTACTTATCCGTTCTTCTGCCTCAGATATTCTGCTATTGATTCCTTCTAGTGTAGTTTTCATTTCAGTTATTGTATTGATCATCTCTGTTTGTTTGTTCTTTAATTCTTCTAGGTCTTTGTTAATCATTTCTTGCATCTTCTCAATCTTTGCCTCCATTCTTATTCTGAGGTCCTGGATCATCTTCACTATCATTATTCTGAATTCTTTTTCTGGAAGGTTGCCTATCTCCACTTCATTTAGTTGTTTTTCTGAGGTTTTTTCTTGTTCCTTCATCTGGTGTATAGCCCTCTGTCTTTTCATCTTGTCTATCTTTCTGTAAATGTGGGTTTTGTTCCACAGGCTGCAGGATTGTAGTGTTTCTTGCTTCCGCTGTCTGCCCTCTGATGGTTGAGGCTATCTAAGATGCTTGATGGAAGGCTCTGGTGGTGGATAGAGCTGACTGTTGCTGTGGTGGTCAGAGCTCTGTAAAACTTTAATCCACTTGACTGTTGATGTGTGGGGCTGGGTTCCCTCCCTGTTGGTTGTTTTGCCTGAGGCAACCCAACACTGGAGCCTACCCGGGCTCTTTGGTTGGGCTAATGGCAGACTCTGGGAGGGCTCACGCCAAGGAGTACTTCCCAGAACCTCCGCTGCCAGTGTCCTTGTCCCCATGGTGAAACAGAGCCAGCCCCTGCCTCTGCGGGAGACCCTCCAACACTAGCAGGTAGGTCTGGTTCTGTCTCCCCCAGGGTCACTGCTCCTTCCCCCGGGTCCCGATGCACACACTATTCCGTGTGTGCCCTCCAAGGGTGGGGTCTCTGTTTCCCCCAGTCCTTTCAAAGTCCTGCAATCAATTCCCACTAGGCTTCAAAGTCTCATTCTCTATGAATTCCTCCTCCCATTGCCGGACCCCCAGGTTGGGAAGCCTGACGTGGGGCTCCAAACCTTCATTTCAGTGGGTGGACTTCTGTGGTATAAGTGTTCACCAGCCTGTGAGTCACCCACCCAGCAGTTATGGGATTTGATTTTAATCTGATTGCACCCCTCCTACCGTCTCACTGTGGCTTCTCCTCTCTCCTTGGACGTGGGGTATCCTCCTTGGTGAAGTCCAGTGTCTTTCTGTCGATGATTGTCCAGCAGCCAGTTGTGATTCTGGTGTTCTCGCAAGAGGGAGTGAGTCAAGAAAAAAAAAATTTTTTTTTAATTTTTTTAAAATAAAAAAACAAGGAAAAAATTATTAAAAAATTTATTAAGAAAAAAAATTTTTTAAGTAAAAAAAAAAGACAAAACGGACAGACCGAACCCTAGGACAAATGGTGAAAGCAAAGCTATATAGACAAAATCTCACCCAGAAGCATACACATATACACTCAACAAAAAAAGGAAATGGGGAAAAATTAATATATCCTGCTCCCAAAGTCCGCCTCCTGAATTTGTGATGATTCGTTGTCAACAGATGCAGGTACATCACGTTGTTTGTGGAGCTTTAATCCGCTGCTTCTGAGGCTGCTGGGAGAAATTTCCCTTTCTCTTCTTTGTTCCTACAGCTCCTGGGGTTCAGCTTTGGATTTGGACCCACCTCTGCGTGTAGGTCGCCTGAGGGCGTCTGTTCTTTGCTCACACAGGACGGGGTTAAAGGAGCAGCTGATTCGGGGGCTCTGGCTCACTCAGGCCGGGGGTAGGGAAGGGTACGGATGCGGGGCGAGCCTACAGCGGCAGAGGCCATCGTGACGTTGCAGCAGCCTGAGGCACGCCGCGCGTTCTCCCGGGGAAGTTGTCCCTGGCTCACGGGATGCTGGCAGTGGCGGGCTGCACAGGATCCTAGGAGGGGCGGTGTGGATAGTGACCTGTGCTCCCACACAGGCTTCTTGGTGGTGGCAGCAGCAGCCTTAGCGTCTCATGCCCGTCTCTGGGGTCCGCGCTGATAGCCGCGGCTCGCGCCCATCTATGGAGCTCGTTTAGGTGGCGCTCTGAATCTCCTCTCCTTGCGCACCGCGAAACAAAGAGGCAAGAAAAAGTCTCTTGCCTCTTCGGCAGCTGCAGACTTTTTCCCAGACTCCCTCCTGGCTAGCTGTGGTGCGCTAACCCCTGCAGGCTGTGTTCACGCCGCCAACCCCAGTCCTCTCCCTGCGATCCGACCGAATCTTGGAAGATTTTTAATCACAGTTTCAATTTCAGTGCTTGTGATTGGACTGTTCACATTTTCTATTTCTTCTTGGTTCAGTCTCGGAAGGTTGTGCATTTCTAAGAATGTGTCCATTTCTTCCAGGTTTTCCATTTTATTGGCATACAGTTGCTTGTAGTAATCTCTCATGATCCTTTGTATTTCTGCAGTGTCAGTTGTTACTTCTCCTTTTTTATTTCTAATTCTAGATTTGAGTCTTCTCCCTTTTTTTCTTGATGAGTCTGGCTAATGGTTTATCAATTTTGTTTATCTCCTCAAAGAACCAACTTTTAGTTTTGTTGATCTTTGCTATCGTTTCCTTCATTTCTTTTTCATTTACTTCTGATCTGACCTTTATGATTTCTTTCCTTCTGCTAACTTTGGGGTTTTTCTGTTGTTCTTTCTCTAATTGCTTTAGGTGTAAGGTTGGGTTGTTTGTTTGAGATGTTTCTTGTTTCTTAAGGTAGGATTGTATTGCTATAAACTTCCCTCTTAGAACTGCTTTTGCTGCATCCCAAAGGTTTTGGGTTGTCGTGTTTTCATTGTCATTTGTTTCTAGGTATTTTTTGATTTCCTCTTTGATTTCTTCAGTGATCTCTTGGTTATTAAGTAGTGTATTGTTTAGCCTCCATGTGTTTGTATTTTTTACAGATTTTTTCCTGTAATTGATGTCTAGTCTCATAGCGTTGTGGTCAGAAAAGATACTTGATATGATTTCAATTTTCTTAAATTTACCGAGGCTTGATTTGTGACCCAAGATGCGATCTATCCTGGAGAATGTTCCATGAGCACTTGAGAAGAATGTGTATTCTGTTGTTTTTAGATGGATTGTCCTATAAATATCAATTAAGTCCATCTTGTTTAATGTATCATTTAAAGCTTGTGTTTCGTTATTTATTTTCATTTTGGATGATCTGTCCATTGGTGAAAGTGGGGTGTTAAAGTCCCCTACTATGATTGTGTTACTGTCGATTTCCCCTTTTATGGCTGTTAGTATTTGCCTTATGTATTGAGGTGCTCCTATGTTGGGTGCATAAATATTAACAATTGTTATATCTTTTTCTTGTATTGATCCCTTTATCATTAGGTAGTGTCCTTCTTTGTCTCTTGTAAGAGTCTTTATTTTAAAATCTATTTTGTCTGATATGAGAATCGCTACTCCAGCTTTCTTTTGATTTCCATTTGCATGGAATATCTTTTTCCATCCCCTCACTTTCAGTCTGTATGTGTCCTTAGGTCTGAAGTAGGTCTCTTGTAGACAGCATATATACAGGTCTTCTTTTTGTATCCATTCAGCCAGTCTATATCTTTTGGTTGGAGCATTTAATCCATTTACATTTAAGGAAATTATCGATATGTATGTTCCTATTACCATTAATTGTTTTGGGCTTGTTATTGTAGGTTTTTTCCTTCTCTTGTGTTTCCTGCCTAGAGATGTTCCTTTAGCATTTGTTGTAAAGCTGGTTTGGTGGTGCTGAATTCTCTTAGCTTTCATTTGTCTGTAAAGGTTTTAATTTCTCCATCAAATCTGAATGAGATCCTTGCTGGGTAATCTTGGTTGTAGCTTTTTCTCCTTCAACACTTTAAATATGTCCTGCCCCTCCCTTCTGGCTTGCAGAGTTCCTGCTGAAAGATCAGCTGTTAACCTTATGGGGATTCCCTTGTGTGTTATTTGATGTTTTTCCCTTGCTGCTTTTAATATTTTTTCTTTGTATTTAATTTTTGATAGTTTGATTAATATGTGTCTTGTTGTGTTTCTCCTTGGATTTATCCTGTATGGGACTCTCTGTGTTTCCTGGACTTGATTAACTATTTCCTTTCCCATATTAGGGAAATTTTCAACTATAATGTCTTTAAGTGTTTTCTCAGTCCCTTTCTTTTTCTCTTCTTCTGGGACCCCTATCGTTTGAATGCTGGTGCGTTTAATGTTGTCCCAGATGTCTCTGAGACTGTCCTCAATTCTTTTCATTCTTTTTTCTTTATTCTGCTCTGCAGTAGTTATTTCCACTATTTTATCTTCCAGGTCACTTATCCGTTCTTCTGCCTCAGTTATTCTGCTATTGATCCCTTCTAGAGAATTTTTAATTTCATTTATTGTGTTGTTCATCACTGTTTGTTTGCTCTTTAGTTCTTCTAGTTCCTTGTTAAACGTTTCTTGTATTTTCTCTATTCTATATACAAGATTTTGGATCATCTTTACTATCATTATTCTGAATTTTTCAGGTAGACTGCCTATTTCCTCTTCATTTGATAGGTCTGGTGGGGTTTTGTCTTGCTCCTTCATCTGCTGTGTGTTTCTCTGTCTTCTCGTTTTGCTTAACTTACTGTGTTTAGGGTCTCCTTTTCACAGGCTGCAGGGTCGTAATTCCCGTTGTTTTTGGTGTCTGTCCCCAGTGGCTAAGGTTGTTTTAGTGGGTTGTGTAGGCTTCCTGGTGGAGGGGACTAGTGCCTGTGTTCTGGTGGATGAGGCTGGATCTTGTCTTTCTGGTGGGCAGGTCCACATCTGGTGGTGTGTTTTGGGGTGTCTGTGGCCTTATTATGATTTAAGGCAGCCTGTCTGCTAATGGGTGGGGTTGTGTTCCTGTTTTGCTAGTTGTTTGGCATCGGATGTCCAGCACTGTAGCTTGCTGGTCATTGAGTGAAGCTGGGTCTTGGCATTGAGATGGAGATCTCTGGGAGATTTTTGCCATTTGATATTACATGGAGCTGGGAGGTCTCTTGTGGACCAGTGTCCTGAACTTGGCTCTCCCACCTCAAAGGCACAGCCCTGATGCCTGGCTGGAGCACCAAGAGCCTTTCATCCACATAGCTCAGAGTAAAAGGGAGAAAAAATAGAAAGAAAGAAGATAAAATAAAATAAAATAGTTATTAAAATACAAAATAAGTAATTATTAAGAAAAATTTTTTTTTAAGTTTAAAAAATAAAAAAAAAGAAAAATGGAAAGAACCCTAGGACAAGTGGTAAATGTAAAACTATAAAGACAAAATCATACACAGAGGCATACACATACACACTCACAAAAAGAGAAAAATGGAAAAATATATATTTATCTTTGCTTCGAAAGTCCACCTCCTCAATTTGGGATGATTTGTTGTCTCTTCAGGTATTCCACAGATGCAGGGTACATAAAGTTGATTGTGGGGATTTAGTCCTCTGCTCCTGAGGCTGCTGGGAGAAATTTCCTTTTCTCTTCTTTGTTTGTACTGCTCCTGGGATTCAGCTTTGGATTTTGACCCACCTCTGCGTGTAGGTCTCCTGAGGGTGTCTGTTATTTGCTCAGACAGGAGGGGGTTGAAGGAGCAGCTGATTTGGGGGCTCTGGCTCACTCAGGCTGGGGGGGAGGGAGGGATACGGATGTGGGGTGAGCCTGCGGCGGCAGAGGCCAGCGTGACGCTGTACCAGCCTGAGGCGCGCCGTGCGTTCTCCCGGGGAAGTTGTCCCTGGCTCACGGGATGCTGGCAGTGGCGGGCTGCACAGGCTCCCAGGAGGGGAGGTGTGGAGAGTGACCTGTGCTCGCACACAGGCTTCTTGGTGGCGGCAGCAGCAGCCTTAGCGTCTCATGCCAGTCTCTGGGGTCCGCCCTGATAGCCGTGGCTCGCGCCTGCCTCTGGAGCTCCTTTACGCGGCGCTCTTAATCCCCTCTCCTCGCGCACCAGGAAACAAAGAGGCAAGAAAAAGTCTCTTGCCTCTTCGGCAGGTCCAGACCTTTTCCCGGACTCCCTCCTGGCTAGCTGTGGCACACTAGCCCCTTCAGGCTGTGTTCACGCTGCCAACCCCAGTCCTCTCCCTGGGATCCGACCTCCGAAACCGTAGCCTCAGCTCCCAGCCCCCGCCCACCCCAGCGTGTGAGCAGACAAGCCTCTTGGGCTGGTGAGTGCTGGTCAGCACTGATCCTCTGTGCAGGCATCTCTCCGCTTTGCCCTCCGCACCCCTGTTGCTGCGCTCTCCTCCGTGGCTCTGAAACTCCCCCATCCGCCCCCCGCCGTCTGCGCCCGCGAAGGAGCTTCCTAGTGTGTGGAAACCTTTCCTCCTTCACAGCTACCTCCCGCTGGTGCAGGTCCCATCCGTATTCTTTTGTTTTTGTTTTTTCTTTTTTCTTTTGCCCTACCCAGGTATGTGGGGCGTTTCTTGCCTTTTGGAAGGTCTGAGGTCTTTTGCCAGCGTTCAGTAGGTGTTCTGTAGGAGTTGTTCCACATGTAGATGTATTTCTGATGTATTTGTGGGGAGGAAGGTGATCTCTGCGTCTTACTCTTCCGCTATCTTGAAGCTCCTCCCCCAACTACACATTTTTAATAAAGTGCTGTGGTGCTGCACTGAATTCTCTTCTAGTGGCCGAAAGAAATCTATTTATTGTTTTACAAGCACCTCTTGTAAGCATCCTCTGAAAGTTGGCATTTTACCAGGCACTTAGCAAAATGCAGGCATAAGAGTAAAAAGAATAGCTACGCTACAGACCAAATCCTGGCTTTGAAGTTGAGATAGGAGACATGGGTCATATCCTTGCTTCTCCTAGTAACCAAATATGTGTCCCCAAATTGGGCATATTCTAAACTATCTGGGAATAGGTTTTTTTAATCAACAGTAATGCTAGGTTAAAGCTCTTTTTAAAAAGGTCATTCCTGACTCTCAAAATCTAAATTTATTATGTTTCATCTTTCTTGGTAGACAAAAAATCTATTTGACAAAAAATAGACTCATGCATTTAACAGCTACGAATATTTAGAAAGGCATCCATTTAATTACCGGTATCGAATCCATTATTTTAGAGACACTGCAAGGAATCCTGAAAATTCTTTGACTTCTCTTCCCAACCCTTCTTCACAATAAATCACTCTCTTTGCTCTTTTTGTTAATAGCACCTCAAGCACACATTTATTAGGGCAATAATCTCTTTGCTTTAGGGCCAGGTGTACAGTTCTTTGTCCTATCTCTCTCCCCAAATTTGGGTTCCTTGAGGGCAGGATCTACCTTGCTTTCTTTTTTTTTTTATACACTTTTTTTTTTAATAGCTACTTATTTATTTATTTATTTATTTATTTATTTATTTATGGCTGTGTTGGGTCTTCGTTTCGTGCAAGGACTTTCTACAGTTGTGGCAAGTGGGGGTCACTCTTCATTGCGGTGCGGGGGGGGGTCACTCTTCATCGCGGTGCACGGGCCTTTCACTATCACGGCCCCTCCCGTTGCGGGGCACAGGCTCCAGACGCGCAGGCTCAGTAGTTGTGGCTCACGGGCCCAGTTGCTCTGCGGCATGTGGGATCTTCCCAGACCAGGGCTCGAACCCGCGTTCCCTGCATTAGCAGGCAGATTCTCAACCACTGCGCCACCAGAGAAGCCCCTACCTTGCTTTCTTATCTCTAGGGCTTGCTCAACATAGATTTGACACTCATGAAAGGTCTGAATAAATAAATGAGTGTGTGAACAAACACTTTTAGAGAAGAGTAGTTAGAAAAAGAAACTGTTACTTCAGAGGGTAACGTATAACAATCTTACTTTCTAGGTAATACAAAACACAAAATATATAGGATGTTTTCAAGGTGGCATTATCTGCTAAGACATTTTGTGCATTAATCCTTGACAATGTACAATTTAATTCTGTTTTTTTCTTAGGTAGATTTTATTTTTTTTAATTGAACATGATTTTGGAGTAGTGGCTTGGTGATTGCTATCTTTTTTTGTCATAAGATGGCCAGGGTGAATGCAAAAATTATGGGTGAAATAAAGTATATCAGAAGATAAGTTATGGGTGCTCTGAATACAGCCATACACTGACCACATACCTTACTAAGGGACTGTCTCCTTTATACAAAGAGTTTAAGGCAATGGTGATAGTTGTGGTGATGGCAGTTGTGATGCCAAAGTTGATGTTAATGACAGCTACAGCTGCTAACTACATGTATTGAACATTTACTGTGTATGAGGCATTTTGAATATTACAACTCATTTAATTCTTGTAACATCCTATTGAGTTAGTTATTATTCTTTTGCTCCATTTTTGAATAAGGAATTAGGTTTAGGGAAGTAAGTAAATTGACTATTATCCCACAACTGATAGTTGGAAGAGCTGGTCTTGAACCCAGACCTCTCTGAATTATATATAACAATCTACTGGCAATCAAATCAAAAAGCAAAGTACAAAATTGAATCATAAACAGATACTGTTCAATGTTAGCATGTTTGCATTGTATTAATTTACTTTAAAAATTTATTTTACCTACACACACAATTTTATACAAATGCATTTTGAATGTGATCCTATCTGCCACAAGCTTATAGACAATTAAGAAGCAGGTAGTGCTACTTTTCTAGTGAGATGAGTGATGTCACATTTTCTTTTCAGGTGAACTTATTTCAGCATGTGAGAATACAACCTCAAAATGTCTATGGGCCAGTGTGTAACAGGAGTTAGGTTGTAAGAAGTTATATTTATAAAGGATTGCCTGAAGGATAAGCAGTTCATTCATCTCTTTAGGTAATCTCACATTTGCTTCTGGATCAGTCTAACAATCAGAAAGCTGCACAATTTGACTACATTTTTCACCACTCATATTAATGCTTTCACTTTGATATTCATGTAGGAATTTAAAAAAAAACTGTCTTACTGTAATTTCTGTTTACTACACGGATATATAGTTGAGGTCTTCACCCAAATAAAGGTACGTGGAAGATTTTTTGTCTCAGACCATTTTCAGGAAGTTTACTGATCCTAAGTAAAGAATATATTTTTGTTTCATGGACCAAGCTACTTTTATAAATAATAATATTTTTCCCTTGCTTTGACAACTAGTATAATTTGTCAAATTTCTGCCCTCTTTGAATTATTATGCATTGCTTTAAAGCTTGTCTTTCTGTGCATAGCACACTTTGACATCGTTTCATCCTTTTTCTACTATTATCTTTCCACTATGATTTTTTTTACCATTATGTTATTGGAATTTCATGTTTTTGGTAGACATTTTCATTTTTTAATGAAGCAATTTTAATATAGAATGCTTCAGAATACTTGAAGTCTTATTTATGTAAAGTTGCCTATACATAGGCAAACTTTAAAAGTTCAAGAACAGGCTTGAAGATGCAAGACTGGTAATTTTGGTGGTCAAGAAAAAAGTAAGAATACAGAATACACGAGTCTTCTTTGTCAGGATACTATTAAATTGTATTCTTTTGTGTTCCTTGCTGATCAAAGAAGCATGATGCAAAGAGAAGTGAGATGGAAGAAGGCTGAAAACAAGCTATACCCAATCAGTTTGCCGAGACTTTATTCTGTCTCTTCAAAACTCACATATCTTGGGTTTTCCTCACACTGAAGGTTTCTTATTACCTCCATTTTAGAAATAATTATGGTAAATATATTGTTGCCTAAAAGGATGTAGAAAGTCAAAACACTTCTTAAAAACTAATTGCAAATAGACCTGCTCTTCTCAAGCATCAGAACTTTGGAAAGATCTTGTGACCATGACTAGGGCCTTGGTCATGATAGAATTGTTTTGAAATATAAGAAGGAAATATTTCACCTACTAAATAACTTCTACCTTTTCTTATAGCTTTTGGTTCAAAGCACATTGTAGGATCAACTCAGATCTGATTTCTTTGTGTACTAAAGTCAGTTTAAGGCATTATAAATGAAACTTAGATATCTTTTTTGTTCATGTATCATCATCAATTCACCATCATGTAATATTCATTGGTCACTGTACTGGTTATCGAATGCCACATGAATGCTACATCACACAGAACTCGGTGGCATATAAGAAGAGACATTAATTAGCTTATGTGGTTGCAAGGTTTAGCTAAAGTGGCCCTGGCTCACCCATGTATCTGCATCAGCTGCAGGTCATCCAGGCAGCGCTGCTGTTACTGTCTGGGTTCATAGACTTACGTGGGAGTTGTCTAGCTGTTAGCTGATCTAGGATAGCCTTGACTGGGATGACTTCAGTGAGTCACGTACCTTTTATCCTCTAGCAGTCTCGCCCTGGCATGTTCTTATAACAATAGCTGAGGTGCAAAAGTAGGCAAGCCCAATTCAAAGAGTATTTTTCAAACCTCACCTCAGTCACGTTTGCTGACTTCCTACTAACCGAAGCAAGCCAATGGCCGAGGCTAGAATCAGAGCAGAAAGTCACCACAAAGTTATGTGGCAAAGAGTATTGATATAGAGAAAGGTAAAGAATTAGGACCATTTTGCAAAGACTACAGCACAGAGTTCTCTTCTAGATACTTTATAGGACTGGAGGATGATACAGTTCATGCTCTTATAGGATTCATGGATCCAGTAACACATAATTAATATTCCCCAAGGGAAAAGAGTTTCTTGACCTTATTAGTGCTGTCAGAAATGAATATTGCCTATGCTCTTCCCCCTCTCCATCCATGCAGGAATTTGGAGGGGGGTGAGTTTCATTTGGCTGTTTTTTTATGACTTGAAGTATTAGCTGACAATATTTAATGACAAGTATAGAGTAATGTTCTCTTGCACTCAGGAATGTTGTAAGGAGATAAAAGTGAAAATGAAATGACAAAGGAAATGAGCCAGAAAATAAGACCTCTGGGCAATTAAAATTCAGCCCAAGCCAAACAAGTGAAATTCTTTTAGGTAGATTGTATAAATTCAGTTTATTATAGATTTAAAAGAAAACAATTTCGAGGTTTCTTATCACCATGAACAGCTGCTAGACCTCCAAATGGAATTTCCTAATGAGTATGGAAACAAAATCTGTTTCTTTCTTTCCCAGCTACTCTGCATTTGCCTGGCTGCTGACCAACACTGACCAGCTGCTGCTCTCAATTCTGCAGCCACCTGGTCTCGTTGCTGACATTTGAGTTTGAAAGGAGTACATACTTCTTTCTAAATAATCCAGATACTATCCCATATTTTATACGGTACCTGGCTTCTGGATTGACCCTAATAGAAAATCTCAAAATCTCCCTGGTCTTTCTATTAGACAAAATGAGGTGCTTGGAGGGTCTCATGGAGGAGACTATGGTGGCCATCCCTTCCTTCTGTGTTTGTCAGTAATGTGGAGATTGAGAAACTGAAATCTACATTTCCAAGACTCTTTTGCAGTGAGGGTTCTTGATGTGATACAGTTTATCCAATTAGGCTGGAACATAGAAGGAAACAGAGCCATACTTTGGAACTGCTGCAGTGACTGCTTTAAAGTTTGCTCAGGAAGGCTCTGGGATTGTCTGCCGCTACTTTAGCTGGAGAGCAATTATAGAAGCCACTGTGAACAGTCATCAGGTGTTGGGAGTTTCAAGTGAATAGTCATCAGGTGTTAGAAATATAGATTTAACTTCTCAATCTTCATACCACTGACAAACACGGAAGAAGGAAGGGAGAATGGCTGCCAGTAGTCTCCACGGTAAGACGCTTCAAACACTTCACTGTGTCTCGTCAGGTGTGTGACTTGAGACGCAGGGTGTGGTAAATATTGACTTCCTGATTTCTGGATGGATGCTAAGGCTGTGCATGTGTGGAACGCGTTCCACAGTTCCTGGTGGTGAGTTCCCACTTTCTCACTTCTTTGTTATAGTAAGGATAGTAGCTCTCTTGCTGGGATAGGTTTGTAGTGTTGTTGTGGGGCTCATTCCTCATAGAGAGCTGGCTTCTTAGTCTTCCAGTGATTTTGTAAGCATTTAATTCCCTTTATTTTTGGAAGCAATTAATTCCCTTTCTGTTACCTGCAACCGAATCATGACTGATATAATGATGCTGAAACCAGAGACGTGAGTTATCTCCTTCCTTGGCCACCAAAAGTAAAATGTAAAATACAGACTCACAAAAAATTTTAAAAAATAAATGAAATAACTATAAAAATTTAAAAAATAAAATATAGACTCATGCTGTTACTTCATTAATTTTTATTGCTTTTCCTTTTGTTTACTGCTCTTCAAAATTATGATATATTTCAAGATCATAGAAATAGTATGAAAAATAATGTAATAGATCTCTAAGTATCCATTGCAAGACTGAGCAAACATTGATATTTGAATATATTTGCTTTAAATCTTGTTTTTTGACTAAAATATTATAGATGTATCTAATCCCTCCCTAATCCCACTTCTTTTTATATATCTTCAGAGGTAATCAGTGTCTTATAAAATACATATATATTCCATGCATGTTTTTATGCTTTTACTATACATATATATGAGCTCATACCACTATCTATTATCCTTTTATATTTTTATCCTTCATATAAATCATTTTATACTGTAGGAATCATATTTCCCAATTTGCTCTTTCAATCAGTATTATGTTCCTGATAATTTTCTATTTTTGACATATAGATCCAGTTAATTCATTTTAATTTATATATGATTTTCCATTGGCTGATTATATTATTTCCCTCCTGGGGTTGTTCCCAAGGATTGATTTTCTAATAACATCTCAAAATCAATATGCTAATGATTGAATTTGTAATTTCCCCTGACCTTTTACAGGGGCTCCTATAATTGATCTCCTTGTTTTTGCCAATGGCATTTACACCCCCAAATCCTTCCAGCTTCAAAACTTTGGAATCATCTTGACATGTTATGTTCATTATTGATTAATTCATGGAACACTGGGTCCTTTTCAGTCTTTATATCTGTGCTAAAATGTCATCTTCGAAGAGACCTTCCGAAAGTAACCTCCCCACCCCTCACTCACGTTACTCTACCAACAGCCTCTTCCTTCCTTTCAGACCATTTATCACAATGCATAATCAATATTTACTTATGTTCTTGTTTATTTGTTGTCTGTCTTCTCCAATTGACTGTAAGCTCTCTAAAATTCGGGACTAGGTCTTTATATCCAGTACTATCATGAGATCATGGTAGGAGTTCAGTAGATATTTGATAAATGAGTGAATGAATGAATGCATTGTGCATCCCATTGCATTCTAAATTCAACCAATCATGTTCTGAAGAATTTTTTTCCCAAAATATCAATAATATAAATCTAAGCAGAGGATATTTAGAAATAAATGCTTTACAGTAGCACATTGCCTGGTTATATGTTTATAATTGTAACCATTAGAAATGGTAAATATTTTATTCATATAAAGTGTCCCTTTTGTTTTTACCTTAAGATAAATAACACAAAATAAAATCACCTTGTCAAACATGTGACCTATTAATTATATAGAAAAGTACAAAAATAATACAGGCACCTATGTACTCACCATTAAGATTAAACAGAAGTTAACATTTTGCCGTATGTGCATCTAATCGGTCTTTTAAAATGGGAAACAAAATGGTAGAGATTCAGCTAAATTCTCCCTCTTCTGTCTCCTTTCCTTGCCACCGATAGCCAGTATCTCAAACTTGTGTGTCTTCCCTGTGCATGTCATCTTGTATATAAAAACAGTATAGCTATTATTTTATATGTGCACCCTGGATCCCTTATTTAAGAAAAAAAAAACACACAATTACAAAACAAAGTTAGAAATAAAAGTAAATATTTGTTTTGAATAAGAAATCACAGCACACTTAAAATTCAAAAAGCAGATAAATGTCACAAGCATTGCACAATCTGAAAAAATAACATATTTTGAAATGAATTGCTTGACCTAACTCTATAATATTTACATTTTTCTCTACATTTGTGACCATAGTCCTTGATTACCTCTTCCCATGACAATATTTTAAAATGTTAATTTCTACAGAGCAAAGAGAAAGAAAATTATTTTCCCTCTAGCATGAATGAACTAAATTAATTTTTTATTATAGATAGCTGGAGTGTAATAACTTAATACTTCACACATGTGCTTCCTTGTTATTGTGTTGATACAGGTTTATGTTCAACACATCCAGGGATTTAAGAGAAAGATACTCTTGCTAGTGGAGGTCGCTTAGCAGCTGCTGAAAGAGGGACTGACTCATCTCAAAAAGGTAATGCATGCCTGTCATCCCATTATCTTACTTCCTACTTAGCTTCTTAAAAGAAATAAATGTAAATAATGCACTAACCGAGTGTATATATCATCAGTAATTTCTCTCATATTGGATACCTTTCAACATCCTGAAACCAAGGCTTTTATGTTTAACCATAAATTAATATTCAGAATAAAACAGCCTCCCTAAAAAGAGGCCTATGCAAGTGAAAGTTGCCAAAACTTAAGGTTCATTTGTTAAATCTACCTTCATTTGTGTGCGTTTATACTTTACATGTGTGACACTGTCTCTAGGGTAGCAAATTAGAATGAAATTCTGGGTTATAGGATGTGTCCACCTTAAGTAAATTGCTAACCAAAATGGTTCTAACATTTTATACTCTACTAGTGAGTCCCTGTTACATTTTCATCAATACCTGGTGTTCCCATGCTTATTAATTTCGACAGCTGGATGTGAGAGGAATTCTTACTGTTGTTTTCATTTGCATTTAACTTCTTATCAGTGATGTTGGACATTTAATGTATTGATACTTATTGTCTATCTTGATTTCTTCAAATGTGAATTGTCTATTTGTATCCTTGGATTATTTTTATTGGATTTGCTTCATTTTTATTTATTGATTTGAAGACATTCTTTGTATCTTCCGATTGCTAATTCTTTACCTGTTAAATGGATTATAAGTATCTTCTTGCAGTCTATGATATATAATATTAGTTTATTTCTGATCTCTTTTGTCATGCAGAGGTTTTCAGTTTAATGTAGCAAAATTTATTTATCTTTTATTTTATGAATTTTGCTTTTTGTTTCATGAGTATGAAAATCTTCTCTCTCCTTTCACAAAGATATATTCTCTTGTTTCTTCTCTAAAAGTTTTAGAGTTTTATTTGTTATATTGTGTTCTTCGATTCTTCTGGAATTCATTTGGGGGTATATATTTGGGGTATATGAAGTAAGAAATATTTTTACTTGCTATAATTAGAGCTCCATTTGGTTGAAATGCCTTCCTTTTGCCACTGGATTGTAAAGTCAATTAATTCATTTCATCAGAATTGAAATCCTGACTCCATCCTCACTAGCTGTATGATCTTAAGCAAGTTTCTTAAACTGGATCATTCCTCAGTTTACAAATATTGCACCATATAGGGACAATGTGAAAATTAAATGAGTTAATAATTACAAAATTTGTAGGTGACATCTTGACATATATTAAACACCCAGTGACAGTACCGCAATAAATTGTACCCTTCTTCCTTTTCCTGCTGAAGTTCAATATAATTTGATAAATAAAGGAGTAAATAAGGAGGCGAAAATATTTATTATTAAAGATAAAGAGCACAGTTTAGAAGCAGACTTGGAGGCTTATTCATAACCTTAGAGTTAGGCAGACTTTTACACTTAGTTATAAGCAAGGCTGGACTAGGTTAGGCTTCACATGTGGAAGGCCTGCATAGATATCATATTTTGCTAATATATTCTTTGGAAATTTTGCATATATGTTCATTTCCTGACCTATCCTTCTCAAATATTGGTATTAAGATTATACTGTTTCTTTTTATTTTTGTATTTTTTTTCTTTTTTGAGAATAATTTGCATGAAACTGGAATCATCTGTTTATTAGAAGTTGGGTAACTTTCTTTTATAAAACTGCCTAGACTTAAATCCACACACCTACCGGCTATGAGTTTATTTGTATGTGTGGATTCTATTCTACTCTTCTTTCTCTTCAGTAATTATAAGACTGTTCAGTTGTTCTACTTCTTCTTGAGTGAGTTTTGGTAAATTATAATTTTCCAGAAAATATTCATTTTATTGCAGTAAAATCATGCATAGTAGTCTCTTATGATATTTTCAGATCTTTAGTATATCAGCGACTATGTTTACTTTCTTTATTCCTAGTAGCATAGGAACATGTGTGTGTGCATTTGTGTATTTCTATGTGTGTTTGTGTGGGTGCCTCTTTTTATTTTTTGTGGACAATCTCACTAGAATTTTGCCTAATTTATTAATCTTCTAAAAGCATCAATTTTGAATTTTGTTGATATTTCCCTTTTGCCTTTTTTATATTTTTACTGATATTTATGTCCTGCTTTTATTTTCTTATATTCTATTTTTCTGATTTCTTTTGTTGAATGCTTATTTCTTATTTATCAGTATGTCTTCTTTGCTACAATACAAATTTAAAGATAAATATTTCTTTCCTATATGGTTTTAGCTGCATCTCATCAATTTAATATAATTTAATTTATGTTACATTTTCTATTTATCCCAGTATTTAGTTAAAAGAATGTTAAATTATCCAATTAAGGGATTTTTAGTTATCTTTTTATAATTCATTTTATTTTGTATGGTTATAAAATATTTGGTACTTTTTTTGTAATTTTCAAGATTTTTTTCTGTATTATAGTACACACTCATTTTGGAGAAAATTCTATGAGTAGTTGAAATGAAAATGCATTTTTTGTCAGAGTTTTATATATCCAAATATATATTATTTCAAACCTTTCAATTTTATTATTAAAATTCCTTCATTTCTTCATTAAACAAATATTGAGTCAATCCTATGGGCCAGTCATTTTTTTCTAAGCATTGAGAATGTAGCAGTTATAAAATAAGCAAACTCTCTCTTTATGGAGCTTATTTTCTATCAGGGGAAGAGAAACAGTATACAAATGAATAAGTAAATATATATGATATGTAAGTTGATAATAAAGGATATGGAGAAAAATAAAACAGAGTATTGGAATGGGGAGTGTTGGTTATTTTTTATGGGATGGTTTTCTCTTCAGGTAGGAGGAGGACGAGTATATGGCCTTGGGGAGGGGGTTCTTTGGCCAGAGAGGAGTGAGCACAGATGAGAGTGGTCAAAGATGAGGTTAGAGAGTTAGTGGGTAGCCAGATAAAATTTAGACATCAAATTGGTGAGGAAGAACTAATAATAAGACTCAGAAGGAGTAGGTAAATAGGTATATAGGAAGGAAAAGATTATTAACCTGCCAGCCAAGCAGAGTTGGAGCAAGAGTGAGGATATCCCATGTTCTTTATCTGGTTCTTTTACTAATAATCTGGGTAAACTTGGAACATTTAAGTTTTTCGATTCTGAAACTTCTTAGCCTAGGGTCCTCCCAACTCTAAATTTCTATAGCAAATAGGGATGTATTATTGTATGTGTGGGATGGATCATTGATCCACTACAGAGGGATTGATTTATGGACAACTTTTAGGTCTCTCTACTGTGCTAAGAACTGGAGGAAGACAGTGGCCTGTCAGGTGGCACTACCAAGCAGGTAGGTGCTTTCAATTTGCCAACACCTACATTTGGATACAACGAGTATTATATGGTTGTTTGTGGTGTCGTTTGTTTAAAGATCATTCAAAATAGTAAATTCTTGGAGTTTTCTCGGGGAGTTTTGAGACTGGCAGTCTATTTTCACTACTGAATTCACAATGGTACAAGTCTGTAGTACAATTGGAAAATCTCAGTCCAATAGATGATATTAACTGCCTAATGTTAAGAGGTTTTAGGTCCAATCTTGGGGATCAAACAGTTAATTTGGTTACCTAAACTAATTTGCCTGTGTAGAAAATGACTATGAAGGAAAGTTGCACTTTATTGTCATTTCAATTCAGAGTTAACAGAATGTAGTTTCAACTTAGATTTGTGATTAAACCTATACTTTTACACTTGTTATGCTAACAAGAATGAAAGAAAAACAGCAGTAACTTGCCCCACACTACTCTACCTCTCTCCTGATTTCTAATTTTAGTTTAAGCTTGATCTGATCTTTACCTCTGAATAACGTATATATATAACGTATATATACTGCTATTATTCATTTTTCAATTTTTGATACTATCCATTTTCCTCCTCTACTGCACTATTCCTGTCAGTCTACAAACATGCAGTAACACTCCAACCTTAAAGAAAAACAGTAGCTTCTTTTGATCTTAATTTCTCCACCAGTAACAGCCAGATATCTTTACTTCCCTTTGTAGCAAACTCTATTTGGTGTTTCCAAACCTCGCCCCTCCCATTCTTTCTAAAATCAAGCATTTGTTTTCAGCATTCCACCAATACTAGTCAAAGTTATCAATAGGTTTCATTGATAATTCCAATGCTCAACTTTCAGTCCTTATATTTCTTAATTTATAAGCAATTAACACATCACTTCCGCTTCTAAGTCACTTTTATTTGACTTAGACTCCAACTTTTTATAGTCTCTTGTTTTCTCTCCTACTTTTCTGATCACTATTTCTTGGTCTTCTTTTTGATTCCTTCTTTTTTCATTGACCTTTCAACTTTCAATTACCTCAGGTCTCAGTCTTCAGTGTATGTGTGTCTATATATACATATATATATAGAGAGAGAGAGAGAGAGAGTGAGTATATTTCTCTTTTTGGATAAATAGGTAGATAGCCTGAAATATCCAACTGCTTACTTTACATCTCCACTTAGATGGCAAATGGACATCTCAAATTAAACATATCTAAAACTAAACAACTGATCTTTTTCTCCAAACCTGCTCTATTCTTGGCTTCAAATTAGTTGATGGCAATTCCATCTTCCTTTTTAACTCAGCAACAGAAAGGAGTGAAGTATTGATACATGCAACAATCTAGATGGATCTCAAAGGCATTCTACTGAGTGAAAGAAGCCAGCCATACAAGGTTACAAACTGCATGATTCCATTATTTGACATTTTCAGAAAGATAAAATTATAGTTAGGGAAAACAGTTCAGTAGTTGCCAGAGGCTGGGAGTCGGGAGATAAGGATGACGAGAGATATCATGTTGGAGTATTCTTAGGACGATGGAACTTAGGGTGGTTGTTTCATGGATCCATTCACATGTCAAAATTCATAGACTGAGAAGCCTACAAAACATTCTTTTATTATATGCTAATTAAAAAATACAATTTAAAAAACATTATGAGATGTACCTGAAACAGAACTAAGAAGAAAACTTACAGAACTAAATGATCATATTAAAAAGGAGAAAGACTTAAAAATCGATGATTTAAATATTCACTTTATGAAGTTAGGAAAAGAGCAAATTAAAGATAAAATAAGTACAACATCAGATTCCTGCTGTGAAAGATAAAGATTTAGCTCCCTTTCAATCCCCTACACATCTCTCCCAAATCCCCTTCATACAATCTGCCTCTTCCACACTTGAAATATAGTTACAGGTTTCCCCTGCTCTTCAAAAGTAGAGCATTCGTATGAAATTTGTCATGACCCTAAATGGCATAAAGTAACGAAGCAGTTACCTTAGGCCACTTCTTGCTAACAGATGCACAGAATAATTCGAGATAAAGTACAGATGCTCACAGACACACGTTAAAGCTATGATAGCTTGATACCAAGATGCTGAGAATAGTACCTGGGGAAGGTGCTTGGTGGAATCACTCTCACTGCTCAGGGTGCGTGCTGCCTCTATATGGGGTTGCTGCAAAACAAATGCCGAATGCTATTTCACTTTTGGCCTTTTTTTGGTAAAAGCGAAAATCTTCTCATGACTTCTATGGTTCAGCAAAAACAGGTACTAATGTAGGTCCTTTGTAGAAGCAAAGTGGCATAAAGCAAACCTTGGTAAAGTGGGGGATAACTGCATAACCTTTAGATAATACTGTATTTCCATATGTTACATTATCATGACTATGGTAATGTTATTCATATTTCCTTTTCTGTGCAACTTTTTCTTTTCCTTGGAGGAAATAATTGCCTATGTTTACATTGTCGTTTTCGTTCCTTAATTTTCTGTATAAATGTCATTAGTGTGAATTAAATTTTTTTTTCTCTATACATGCATACATGTAAGGTGTTAAATCAATTTTTTTTCTTGGAGCCATGATTATTTCTACCTCTACCTCTGTCCTTCCGTGAAGGTCTGGACTGGTTGTTGTCTACACTGGCTACCCAGACTTGTCTTAGGGTTTTCTAATGCCATCACCTTAGGAATTGCTCTGTTGTCTCCTTTGTCTTAAATTCCATTTTTCCTTTTTTCTTATTTGCCACCCTTTGTTTGGTAGAACATTTTTTTCTAGGATTTTCCTAAGAAAATATATGTGGAAGGTGATTCTTTTGAGATGTGTCATACTTGATAGTTCATTTGGATAAAGAACTTATTTAACATAAAACCACAAATTCTTTTTTAATAGACTTTGTTTTTAGAACAGTTTTAAGTTTATAGAAAACTTGGGAAGATAGTACAGAGAGTTCCCCGTAGAACTCCCTTACCCAGTTACCCCCATTATTAACATCTTACATTAGTATGGTACTTTTTTTAATGCAAATAATGAACCAATATTAATATATTATGATTGATATGTTGTTATTATCTAAAGTCCATAGTTTATTCAGATTTCCTTAGTTTTTACCTAATTTCCTTTTTCTGTTCCAGGATCCCATCCAAGATACCAACTTACATTTACTTGTCATATCACATTATGTTCCTCTTGGCTATGACAGTTTCTCTGACTTTCCTTGCTTTTGATGGCCTTGACAGTTTTTTGTAGTATTGGTCAGGTATTTTGTAGGTTGCTTCTATATTGTAATCTGTCTGATGTTTTTCTTCTTATTAGACTGGAGTTATGGTTTTTTGAGAGAAAGACCATAAAGAAAAAATGACACATTTATCACATCATATGAAAGATACATGCTATCACCAGGATTTTTCACTATTAATATTGACCATAATCACCTAGTAGAGGTAGTGTTTATCCAGTCTCTTCATTAGCAAGTTACTCTTTTTTTCCTCTTTCCATACTGTACTCTTTGGAAGGAAGTCATTATGCACAGCCCACTCTTAAGGTCTGGGGATATATGCTATCTCTTACGAGGGCTGATTATCTATATAAATTATTTGGAATTCTTCTGCAAGGGATATTCATCTATTCTCCCCCACTTATTTATTTATTTGATCATTTATTTGTATCAGTATGGACTCATGGATATTTAGTTTATACTTTGGGTTATAATCCAATACTACCCTCTTTTGTTTCTCAAATTGTTCTAGCTTTGTCTATTGAGTCAGCTTTCTGTTGACTCCTGTGTCCCTTTCACATAACCCCATACATTTTTTTAGCACTGCTTCACTTTTGGCACTACAGTATGCTCCAGGCTCATCTTGTGAACTCCTTGCTCCTGGCCTAGGTCAGCCATTTCTCCAAGGAGCAATGGTTCCTTTTGTTGGACAATGATATTAGAACCAAGATGCAGGAATTATTGTACTCTATGCTACTAGGGCCATCACTCACTATTTATAATTTGATAAGGGGATTGGGGCCAGGGAGGAATCTATTTAAAGTTTTATATCCTTGTTTTTTTTCTCTTATTGTTCATTGTATACAATTTAGAAAATACAGAAATATTATTTTATATATGTGCAAATAGGCTCAAAATCAATATTTAATTTTTATCTTGTTTTTTATTGCTTTTAAATAATATTCACTTTTTTGTCATTAAAAACATTTTACAAACATAATTTATAATGTATAATATTCAGTGAATGCACATGATATATTTCTATTTCTAAAGTTAAAGATTTAGGTAGCTTCATTTTTCAACATTTTAGGTTTAAAGACTATCTTTTATAAATTTCCAGTTGCTTATTTAGAGTCATTTTCTACAAGTAGAATTTTCTGGTCAAAGAACATATTCAAAGCAAGATATATTTTGTCTACTTATTTTCCAAAAGGGTAACAATATTTATTACCAATATCAGAGTGTGAGACTCTTCTTCTTTCTATACCCTAAAGGTCAGTGAACAATAATAGTTTTTAAACGTTAATTGATTAGAAAGGAATTATCTCTGGTTTTAATTTTCATCTTTTATTACTGAGGAGTTTGGTTGTTTTTTCATTGTTTATTTGCCACACCCAAATGGGCAATGTGAATGTCAGTTAGACCCTCCACCTGTTGGCAAAGTTGCTTCCATTTCAATATATCTGTAGTTTCTCTTTCATGAACTTCGTGTTGGGTCCTTTAGTAGATGCTATTTTGAAAGTAAATAAATACTACTTATTCATTTAATATCAACATATTCATTTATTAGATGCTGGCAGTATGTCAGACAGACACAATACTCAGCAACAAGGATGGAAAGCAAATACCACACGCTCTTACTTCAAGTTGTTTACGACCTTGTGGGAGACACAGCCTCATGACTATTTTGAAGCAAATAAAGATTATTTTAATCACATGGAGCCATGAAGCTCGTGTTAGAAGTGCCTCTAGAAAGGGAGTATGACTCTCACTTTAGTTATTATTCCCCATGGAAACCATCTGAGAACATACTCAAAATGTCCAAAAAAAAAAAAAAAAACGAATTAAAAAGACCTAGAGATAGAAATACATAGAGGGAGAGGAAAAGGAATGGGAAAAAGAAAATAAAACAGACACAAAAATAGACAAAAGCATATGTGTTATGGAGATGCACGTATATTGATAAATTGGAAAGTCTGAGAAAAAACTAGAAAGTCTAGAACACTTTTATATTTCAAACTTTTGCAATATTTTTAAGTTCGTTTTTTCCACCTTTATTTTTCTATTTCAGATAGGTAGCTAGCTCCTAATTCTGGTTATTTCTTTCCCTGGAAAGTCTCTCAAACTCAACATCTCTCTCCTTTTCCATCCACAACCAGCATAACCCTAGACCAACTCTTTAGTCCTCTGTGGGCAATAAACTTTGAGGGATCCATTGTGCTACACTTCCCTCTTCCCTCCCACAGGCCAAAAGGATTTGTCTGCCTTCTTCCTCCTAGCTGCCATCTTCAGCCCTTCCCCCTGCATTGTATCCCACTTGGGCTCTGCTTGGAGCCGTGTGCCATTCCCTCATTTCTCTCTAGGCTGCTACTTTTGAAACAGCCACACAGTTCCTTCTGGGTTTCCTAAAAAACTGTTTTTGTTTTCTTGTTTGGTTTTGTTACTGATAGTAAGTAAATGAAAGCAGACAGCAATAAACCATTAATAAACCATATTGCCAACTAATAGTAATGATAATTATTAAACACTAGGTACCAGGCTTTGCAATAAAACCCTTTGCGTTTAACATCCAATTTAACCCTAGCAACAGTTCTATGAGATTGTGTTGTCTATGAGATATTTGTGTCATCTCATTTTAGAGAGGAGGAACCCAAGTCATTGAGTTATGGAAAGTGATAAACTCAAAGTTACAGAACTGCAGGAAATCTTAAAAGGATGAAGAGATGTTTTTCACTATTTTTTTTTTTTACATTTGTAAATTTAAGGTGCGCAACACGTGGATTTGATATGTTACATATTGTAAAACGATTGGCATTGTAGCTATAGTTAACACCCCTATCATGTCACATAATTATTATTTTTATGTGTGTGGTGGGAATAATTAAGATCTAGTCTCTTAGCCAATTTGAAGATTATAATACAGTATTGTTGTTGTCTGTATTCCCTTTACTGTGTGTTAGATCTCTCGGACTTATTTATCTACTAGTTTGTACCCTTAAACAACATCTCTGCTATTCCTATTTTAACTGTTCCTTTTATTCAGAATTAAGTAGTGCTTGGTTTAGACTGTCATTTCAGGACTGACTCCTTAGAGATGTCACTCCCGACAAAGTCATTCTTACCCCTTTGTTTGATCATCTTTGTTCCTGGAAGAACTTGTTCTGCACACCCACCCCAACATTTTCTCTTCCCCTGGAATCTCACACTAAAATCTCTTTCCCTTTTCTCACTATTGTCACTGACTTCATTCATTCATACATTTAACAAGCCTATTGGGTTCTGCTAAGTTCCAGAGGGTGTTCTAGGTGCAGTGGATATAGCACTGAACAAAACAGACACAATCCTACATTCTAGTAAGAGGAAAAAGTTAACAACTAAACAATGTATAAATAATTCTAGATTTTCTAAGTGTTATGAAGGAAATAAACAGTGACTATGATAGGTAATCACAGGGGTGACTTTCTTTAAATAGGGTGATCTTCTTTTCTGAAGAGATGACATTTTTGCCAAGGCCTGAATGAATGATGAGAAGGAGCTAAAAATAAAATTATCTGGGGAAGTAGCTCTTCCTTTACAGGGAAGAATAAGTTCAAAGTCCTGAGGTAGAGAAAAGGGGAGAAGGGGAAAAGATGGTGAGAAGAGCAGATCCAGTAGAGTCTTAAAGGCACTGATAAAAGAGGGATTTGTTGGGATTGCAATGATAAGCCATTGGTGAGCTTTTTAAGCAGGGGAGTGAAAAAATCAGATTAGTGGTTAAACACACACACACACACACACACACACACAGACACACACACACACACACACACACACTACAGACACTGTTAGGGTAAGTGAGATTTTAGGTGCCAAAGAGTGGGTGATTCAAATTCTCCAAGGCTCATATGAGTTTTATTTTTATCCCAGAAGAAAGCTCCAAATTCTGAGTTCTTTGGTTTCTTGCAAGAAACTTAATTTAGAAAACCCTTGGCTATCGTGTTCTCCTAAAATCAGACTACTTTGGTTTTTGTTTCTTGGTAATTTTTTTTCTTCCACAGAGGGAAAGCAATGAGATTTAACATTTCCATAAAAGGAAATTAGTTATCATGTTGGTAAATCCCTGGGTTCCTGTAAAACCTATGTCTTTCCTGCAGTTTGGCTCCTATAGTTTGATTGTAAGGCTTATTAGGACCATAACCTATTGTGCAGATGAGGCAGAGAGGGAAAGTCTTGCTTCTCTGTAGACTTTTGAGACCCTGGGCCTTAGATTCATCATACGTAAAATGAGAGGGTTGGTCTAAAACAGAGCTTCTCAAATGTGACTATGGACATTGTGGGCTGCATAATTGTTTGGTGTGAAGGGCTGCCCTATATATTGCAGTGTGCTATCAGCATCCCTGTCTTCTACCACTACATGCCAGTAGCATCCCCTGGATATTCAAGAATGTCTCCAGACAGTGCCACATGTCCCCTGTGGTGCAAAATCTCCAACAATTGAAAACCACAGGTCCAGAAGGACTTTTTCATTTTCTACTTGCACTTAAATTTTAAATGCATCAGGAGCTCCAGCAATAGTCAGAGCCACTGTTGCACTTTTGATATTTTATGTTATTTAGGAAGACATTTTCTGCTGAGAAATGTTAAGATGTTTTCCCTCTTCTCCCTCTTTATCACCATGACACCAAATTACTGCTCTGAAGTGACTCATACCACAAAAAGCAGTCTGCTAAAGCCATGGTGGATATCATATCCCCTTCTCAAAAACTTGTGTATAATGAATCAAAGGTTGCTTGTTCTTCAGGTGTATACATTTCATCTGTCTTTTTTAAGGAACAATGATTCAATAAGGGATGAAGAAAGGGTTGTGCATTTGCGTATGTAGGGTTAGAAGTAAAAGATAATAATGAATTAGATTAGAGCAGTGGCAGGAGTATTAGAAGTAAGATATGTATCGATGTAAGATATGATTTATGTGTGCAGCCAAGCTGGAACAACATGGTTATGGATCTGAACAGTCAGTGAGGGAAAGGAAGTATGCCATTGCATTGTTATGGTGAATTATCTAATTTTTAAAAACTTCTCTTTTCTTTGATGCACTAGAAAAATAGAATATAAATATTCCCCTTTATTCCTAGGAGGAAATTAATCGTTCTATGAAACTAATGAATTGGACTGTGTTTAATGAGCTGTCAATGTATAGGGTGAAATAAAAGAGAGTTTGAGGTTTGTCAGGAAGGAATAGGAAGTAAGTATTTCCATGAGAAATACAGAGTCTGAAGTCTGAGGGCAAGAGGAAGATGAAATGGGGCTATTTGAAAGGCCCCATGAGTTTAGGATCTGATTGCAAAATGATTTTCCTAAAACAGGGCACTTTGACTTAAAAGTGAAGGGCTGTGCATAGACCCACTACAAGGAGCTTTGTTCAAGTGCCCTAGGAGCTTGTGGAGCAAAGTCCTTTTTTCCCATGTTTTCCTTTTTTATGTGTAATTTTTAAATAGATTTTATTTTTTAGAGAAGTTTTAAGTTCACAGCAAAATTGAAAAGATACAGAGATTTCCCATTTACTTCCTTCCCCCTCACATTCATAGTCTCCCCCACTATCAATATTCCCCACCAGAGTGGTACATTTGTGACAATTGATGAAACTACACTGACACGTAATTGCCTAAAGTCCATAGTTTGCATTAGGGTTCACTCTTGGTATTGTACATTCTATGGGTTTAGACAACAGTAAATGGCATATATCCACCATTATAGTATTATACAGAGTAGTTTCACTGACCTAAAAATCCTCTGTGAGGAAGCTTTCTTAGGAAAAGTGGGGTGTTGGGGTGAAAAATTGTTCAGGACGCTCTTGACTACTGTTTGAGACTCCTCTTCACCTGCATAACTGCTGCAGAGCCCCTGGGATCTGAAGCTAGTACAGCCGTTGCTGGGGCATAGACAGGCCCTGGCAGAGCTCCCTGGAGAGGACATCTTGGCCTGCTTGCTCCCACCAGTCTCTCTATGGCCACTGCAGCTGGGGGATTCACTTCAGTGCCTTTTCAGAAGGTTCTCTAGCCAGTTCAGAGCCTGCAGCAGACTTTCTGCTCCTTTCCCTGGGATACATGCATCTACGTCAGTTCCTGGGTGGATAGTCCTGGTTTCAGGCCTGTCCTCATGTGAAGCTAATCCCAGCACTGGAGACTGCACAGGTCTGAGAAGAATAGAGGTGCTCATGTAGAGAGGTGGCCTGTGGGAAGAACAGGCACTGGCCTGCCCTGCAGGCAGTTCCAACATGTAACTCAGCACTCTGAGGCTGGAGCTCAGTAGGGAATTCGGTATAGCTGGTGGATTCATGGTAGGACCATGGACAGAGGCTTCAGAGACAGGGGTGGGGCTACAGCAGGTGCCCATCAGAGGGCTAGAAAGATACCTTAGCTGTTTTTTGGTTTTTTGTTTAAATTCAAGGTAACACTTTGTTCAAATCTAAAGTTAGAAAATCACATTACATTTTGCTTACGAAACAAGTATGATTCAGAACTATTTTATTACAATATCACCAATTTTAAATTAGACAATATCATGGATGTTTATGTTTACTAATAGTACATAAAATTAGAGTGATATTTCATTTGTCTTGCTTTTCCAGGGCATAGAAAATTCACACAACATAGAGAAGGTGTCATACTGGTTTAAGTTTATCAGAATTTTTCTTGTTAAAATTTTTTAAAATTTTATTTTATTGTTTATTTTTTTATTGAGGTATAATTGACATATAATATTATATTAGTTTCAAGTGTACAACATAATGATTCAATATTCGTATACATTGCAAAATGTTTCCCACAGTAAGTCTAGTTAAAGTCTGTCAGCATACATTACTACAAAATTTTTTCTTTCGATGAGGACTTTAAAAATTTAATCTCTTAGCAACTTTCAAATATACACAGTATTATTCACTATAGTCACCATGTTGTGCATTACATCCCCACGACTTACTTATTTTATAATGGAAAATTTGTAACTTTTGATTTTCTTCACCCATTTCAGCCAAACTCCAGCCCTGCCTCTGGTAACCTGTTCTCTGTATATGTGAGCTTTTCTTTTTGAATTAAAAAATTGTCTTATATTCCACATATAAGTGAGATCATATGGTATTTGTCTTTATCTCTGACTTATTTCACCTACAGTTATATCCTCAAGGTCCATCCATGTTGTTGCAAATGGCAAGATTTTATTCTTTTTTATGACTAATATTCCATTGTATATATATCATGTTTTCTTTATCCATTCATCCATCAATGGACACTGAGGTTATTTCCATATCTTGGCTATTATAAATAATGGTGCAATGAACATGAAGGTGCATATATCTTTTTGAGTTAATGTTTTTATTTTCTTTGAATAAATACCCAGAAATGGAATTGCTGCATCATATAGTAGTTCTCTTTTTAATATTTTGGGGAACCTCCATACTGGTTTCCATAGTAGCTGTACCAATTTACATTCCCACCAACAGTGCAGAAGGGTTTCCTTTTCTCCACAACCTCACCAATACTTGTTTTTTCTTGTCTTTTAGATAATAACCATTGAAACAGGTGTGAGGCGATATCTCATTGTGGTTTTTTTTTTTTTTTTTTAAACATCTTTATTGAAGTATAATTGCTTTACAATGGTGTGCTAGCTTCTGCTTTACAACAAAGTGAATCAGTTACACATATACATATGTTGCCATATCTCTTCCCTCTTGCATCTCCCTCCCTCCCACCCTCCCTATCCCACCCCTCTAGGTGGTCACAAAGCACCGAGCTGATCTCCCTGTGCTATGCGGCTGCTTCCCACTAGTTATCTATTTTACATTTGGTAGTGTATATATGTCCATGACACTCTCTCACCCTGTCACATCTCACCCCTCCCCCTCCCCATATCCTCAAGTCCATTCTCTAGTAGGTCTGTGTCTTTATTCCCATCTTGCCACTAGGTTCTTCATGACCTCTTTTTTTTTTTTTCCCTTAGATTCCATATATATGTGTTAGCATACTGTATTTGTTTTTCTCTTTCTGACTTACTTCACTCTGTATGACAGACTCTAACTCCATCCACCTCATTACAAACACCTCCATTTCATTTCTTTTTATGGCTGAGTAATATTCCATTGTATATATGTGCCACATCTTCTTTATCCATTCATCCGATGATGGACACCTAGGTTGCTTCCATGTCCTGGCTATTGTAAACAGAGCTGCAATGAATATTTTGGTACATGACTCTTTCTGAATTATGGTTTTCTCAGGGTATATGCCCAGTAGTGGGATTGCTGGGTCATATGGTAGTTCTATTTTTAGTTTTTTAAGGAACCTCCATACTGTTCTCCATAGTGGCTGTATCAATTTACATTCCCACCAACAGTGCAAGAGTGTTCCCTTTTCTCCACACCCTCTCCAGCATTTATTGTTTCTAGATTTTTTGATGATGGCCATTCTGACCGGTGTGAGATGATACCTCATTGTAGTTTTGATTTGCATTTCTCTAATGATTAATGATGTTGAGCATTCTTTCATGTGTCTGTTGGCAATCTGTATCTCTTCTTTGGAGAAATGTCTATTTAGGTCTTCTGCCCATTTTTGGATTGGGTTGTTTGTTTTTTTGTTATTGAGCTGCATGAGCTGCTTGTAAATCTTGGAGATTAATCCTTTGTCTGTTGCTTCATTTGCAAATATTTTCTCCCATTCTGAGGGTTGTCTTTTGGTCTTGTTTATGGTTTCCTTTGCTGTGCAAAAGCTTTTAAGTTTCATTAGGTCCCATTTGTTTATTTGTGTTTTTATTTCCATTTCTCTAGGACCTGGGTCAAAAAGGATCTTGCTGTGACTTAAGTCATACAGTGTTCTGCCTATGTTTTCCTCTAAGAGTTTGATAGTGTCTGGCCTTACACTTAGGTCTTTAATCCATTTTGAGTTTATTTTTGTGTATGGTGTTAGGGAGTGTTCTAATTTCATACTTTTACATGTACCTGTCCAATTTTCCCAGCACCACTTATTGAAGAGGCTGTCTTTTCTCCACTGTATATGCTTGCCTCCTTTATCAAAGATAAGGTGACCATATGTGCGTGGGCTTATCTCTGGGCTTTCTATCCTGTTCCATTGATCTATATTTCTGTTTTTGTGCCAGTACCAAACTGTCTTGATTACTGTAGCTTTGTAATATAGTCTGAAGTCAGGGAGCCTGATTCCTCCAGCTCCATTTTTCGTTCTCAAGATTGCTTTGGCTATTCGGGGTCTTTTGTGTTTCCATACAAATTGTGAAATTTTTTGTTCTAGTTCTGTGAAAAATGCCAGTGGTAGTTTGATAGGGATTGCATTGAATCTGTAGATTGCTTTGGGTAGCAGAGTCATTTTCACAATGTTGATTCTTCCAATCCAAGAACATGGTATATCTCTCCATCTATTTGTATCATCTTTAATTTCTTTCATCAGTGTCCTATAATTTTCTGCATACAGGTCTTTTGTCTCCTTAGGTAGGTTTATTCCTAGGTATTTTATTCTTTTTGTTGCAATGGTAAACGGGAGTGTTTTCTTAATTTCACTTTCAGATTTTTCATCATTAGTATACAGGAATGCAAGAGATTTCTGTGCATTAATTTTGTATCCTGCTACTTTACCAAATTCATTGATTAGCTCTAGTAGTTTTCTGGTAGCATCTTTTGGATTCTCTATGTATAGTATCATGTCATCTGCAAACAGTGACAGCTTTACTTCTTCTTTTCCGATTTGGATTCCTTTTATTTCTTTTTCGTCTCTGATTGCTGTGGCTAACACTTCCAAAACTATGTTGAATAATAGTGGTGAGAGTGGGCAACCTTGTCTTGTTCCTGATCTTAGTGGAAATGGTTTCAGTTTTTCACCATTGAGGACAATGTTGGCTGTGGGTTTGTCATATACGGCCTTTATTATGTTGAGGAAAGTTCCCTCTATGCCTACTTTCTGGAGGGTTTTTATCATAAATGGGTGTTGAATTTTGTCGAAAGCTTTCTCTGCATCTATTGAGATGATCATATGGTTTTTCTCCTTCAATTTGTTAATATGATGTATCACGTTGATTGATTTGCGTATATTGAAGAATCCTTGCATTCCTGGAATAAACCCCACTTGATCATGGTGTATGATCCTTTTAATGTGCTGTTGGATTCTGTTTGCTAGTATTTTGTTGAGGATTTTTGCATCTATGTTCATCAGTGATATTGGCCTGTAGTTTTCTTTCTTTGTGACATCTTTGCCTGGTTTTGGTATCAGGGTGATGGTGGCCTCGTAGAATGAGTTGGGGAGTGTTCCTCCCTCTGCAATATTTTGGAAGAGTTTGAGAAGGATAGGTGTTAGCTCTTCTCTAAATGTTTGATAGAATTCGCCTGTGAAGCCATCTGGTCCTGGGCTTTTGTGTGTTGGAAGATTTTTAATCACAGTTTCAATTTCAGTGCTTGTGATTGGTCTGTTCATATTTTCTATTTCTTCCTGGTTCAGTCTCGGCAGGTTGTGCATTTCTAAGAATCTGTCCATTTCTTCCAGGTTGTCCATTTTATTAGCATAGAGTTGCTTGTAGTAATCTCTTATGATCGTTTGTATTTCTGCAGTGTCAGTGGTTACTTCTCCTTTTTCATTTCTAATTCTATTAATTTGAGTCTTCTCCTTTTTTCTCTTGATGAGTCTGGCTAATGGTTTATCAATTTTGTTTATCTTCTCAAAGAACCAGCTTTTAGTTTCATTGATTTTTGCTATTGTTTCCTTCATTTCTTTTTCATTTATTTCTGATCTGATCTTTATGATTTCTTTCCTTCTGCTAGCTTTGGGGTTTTTTTGTTCTTCTTTCTCTAATTGCTTTAGGTGCAAGGTTAGGTTGTTTATTCGAGATGTTTCCTGTTTCTTGATGTAGGCTTGTATTGCTATAAACTTCCCTCTTAGAACTGCTTTTGCTGCATCCCATAGGTTTTGGATCGTCGTGTCTCCATTGTCATTTGTTTCTAGGTATTTTTTGATTTCCCCTTTGATTTCTTCAGTGATCACTTCGTTATTAAGTAGTGTATTGTGTAGCCTCCATGTGTTTGTATTTTTTACAGATCTTTTCCTGTAATTGATATCTAGTCTCATAGCGTTGTGGTCGGAAAAGATACTTGATACGATTTCAATTTTTTTAAATTTACCAAGGCTTGATTTGTGACCCAAGATATGATCTATCCTGGAGAATGTTCCATGAGCACTTGAGAAAAATGTGTATTCTGTTGTTTTTGGGTGGAATGTCCTATAAATATCAATTAAGTCCATCTTGTTTAATGTATCATTTAAAGCTTGTGTTTCCTTATTTATTTTCATTTTGGATGATCTGTCCATTGGTGAAAGTGGGGTGTTAAAGTCCCCTACTATGATTGTGTTACTGTCGATTTCCCCTTTTATGGCTGTTAGTATTTGCCTTATGTATTGAGGTGCTCCTATGTTGGGTGCATAAATATTTACAATTGTTATACCTTCCTCTTGGATCGATCCCTTGATCATTATATAGTGTCCGTCTTTGTCTCTTGTAATTGTCTTTATTTTAAAGTCTATTTTGTCTGATATGAGAATTGCTACTCCAGCTTTCTTTTGATTTCCATTTGCATGGAATATCTTTTTCCATCCCCTCACTTTCAGTCTGTATGTGTCTCTAGGTCTGAAGTGGGTCTCTTGTAGACAGCATATATATGGGTCTTGTTTTTGTATCCATTCAGCCAGTCTGTGTCTTTTGGTGGGAGCATTTAATCCATTTACATTTAAGGTAATTATCGATATGTATGTTCCTATTCCCATTTTCTTAAATGTTTTGGGTTTGTTATTGTAGGTGTTTTCCTTCTCTTGTGTTTCTTGCCTAGAGAAGTTCCTTTAGCATTTGTTGTAAAGCTGGTTTTGTGGTGCTGAACTCTCTCAGCTTTTGCTTGTCTGTAAAGGTTTTAATTTCTCCATCAAATCTGAATGAGATCCTTGCTGGGTAGAGTAATCTTGGTTGTAGGTTTTTCTCCTTCATCACTTTAAGTATATCCTGCCACTCCCTTCTGGCTTGCAGCGTTTCTGCTGAAAGATCAGCTGTTAACCTTATGGGGATGCCCTTGTGTGTTATCTGTTGTTTTTCCCTTGCTGCTTTTAATATGTTTTCTTTATATTTAATTTTTGATAGTTTGATTAATATGTGTCTTGGTGTGTTTCTCCTTGGATTTATCCTGTATGGGACTCTCTGTGCTTCCAGGACTTGATTAACTATTTCCTTTCCCATATTAGGGAAGTTTTCAACTATAATCTCTTCCAATATTTTCTCAGTCCCTTTCTTTTTCTCTTCTTCTTCTGGGACCCCTATAATTCGAATGTTGGTGCGTTTAATGTTGTCCCAGAGGTCTCTGAGACTGTCCTCAGTTCTTTTCATTCTTTTTTCTTTATTCTGGTCTGCAGTAGTTATTTCCACCATTTTATCTTCCAGGTCACTTATCCGTTCTTCTGCCTCAGTTATTCTGCTATTGATCCCATCTAGAATATTTTTAATTTCATTTATTGTGCTTGTCATCGTTTCTTGGTTCCTCTTTAGTTCTTCTACGTCCTTGTTAAATGTTTCTTGCATTTTGTCTATTCTATTTCCAAGACTTTGGATCATCCTTACTATCATTATTCTGAATTCTTTTTCAGGTAGACTACCTATTTCCTCTTCATTTGTTAGGTCTGGTGTATTTTGACCCTGCTCCTTCATCTGCTGTGTGTTTTTCTGTCTTCTCATTTTGCTTATCTTACTGTGTTTGGGGTCTCCTTTTCACAGGCTGCAGGTTCGTAGTTCCCGTTGTTTTTGGTATCTGTCCCCAGTGGCTAAGGTTGGTTCAGTGGGTTGTGTAGGTTTCCTGGTGGAGGGAACTAGTGCCTGTGTTCTGGTGGATGAGGCTGGATGTTGTCTTTCTGGTGGGTTCGTCCACGTCTGGTGGTGTGTTTTGGGGTGTCTGTGGCCTTATTATGATTTTAGGCAGCCTCTCTGTTAATGGATGGGGCTGTGTTCCTCTCTTGCTAGTTGTTTGGCATAGGGTGTCCAGCACTGTAGCTTGCTGGTCGTTGAGTGAAGCTGGGTCTTGATGTTGAGATGGAGATCTGTGAGAGATTTTCGCCGTTTGGTATTACGTGGAGCTGGGAGGTCTCTTGTGGACCAGTGTCCTGAAGTTGGCTCTCCCACCTCAGAGGCACAGCCCTGATGCCTGGCTGGAGCACCAAGAGCCTTTCATCCACACGGCTCAGAATAAAAGGGAAAAAAAATGGAAAGAAAGAAAAAAAGAGGATAAAATAAAATAAAATAAAGCAATTATAATAAAAAATAAGAAAAAAAATTATTAAGAGTAAATTTATTAAGAAAAAAAATTTTTTTTAATTTTTAAAAATAGATTTATTAATTTTTTATACTAAAAATAAGAAAAAAATTATTTAGAAAAAATTTATTAAGAAAAAAAATTTTTTAATTTTTTAAAATAAAAAATATGAAAAAACTTATTAAAAATTTTTTTTAAAATAGAAAATAAGGAAAAAATTATTAAGAAAACATTTATTAGGGAAAAAAAAATTTTTAAGCCAAAAAAAAAAAAAAAAAAAAAAACGGACGGACCTAACCCTAGGACTAAGGGTGAGAGCAAAGCTATACAGACAAAATCTCACCCAGAAGCATACACATCTACACTCACAAAAAAAAGGAAAAGGGGAAAAGTTAATATATCCTGCTCCCAAAGTCCATCTCCTAAATTTGGGATGATTCGTTGTGTATTCAGGTATTCAACAGATGCAGGCACATCAAGTTGTTTGTGGAGCTTTAATCCGCTGCTTCTGAGGCTGCTGGGAGAGATTTCCCTTTCTCTTCTTTGTTCGTACAGCTCCCGGGGTTCAGCTTTGGATTTGGACCCGCCTCTGCATGTAGGTCCCCTGAGGGCGTCTGTTCCCCGCCCAGACAGAACGGGGTTAAAGGAGCAGCTGATTCGGGGGCTCCGGCTCAGTCAGGCCGGGGGGAGGGAGCGGTACGGAGGAGGCGGGGCGAGCCTGCGGCGGCAGAAGCCGGCGTGACGTTGCAGCAGCCTGAGGCGCGCCGTGCGCTCTCCCGGGGAAGTTGTCCCCGGATTACGGGAGCCTGGCCGTGGCGGGCTGCACAGGCTCCCGGGAGGGGCGGTGTGGAGAATGACCTGTGCTCACCCACAGGCTGTTTGGTGGCGGCAGCAGCAGCCTTAGCGTCTCATGCCCGTCTCTGGGGTCCGCGCTGATAGCCGCGGCTCGCGCCCGTCTCTGGAGTTCGTTTAAGTGGCGCTCTGAATCCCCTCTCCTTGCACGCCGCGAAACAAAGAGGCAAGAAAAAGTCTCCTGCCTCTTCGGCAGCTGCAGACTTTTTCTCGTGCACCCTCCCGGCTAGTTGTGGTGCGCTAGACCCTTCAGGCTGTGTTCACGCAGCCAACCCCAGTCCTCTCCCTGGGATCCGACCGAAGCCCGCGCCTCAGCTCCCAGCCCCCGCCCGCCCCGGCGGGTGAGCAGACAAGCCCCTCGGGCTGGTGAGTGCTGCTCGGCGCCGAGCCTCTGTGCGGGAATCTCTCCGTTTTTCCCTCTGCGTCCCTGTTGCTGTGGGATCCGCGCTGATAGCCGCGGCTCGCGCCCGTCTCTGGAGCTCGTTTAGGCGGCGCTCTGAATCCCCTCTCCTTGCGCGCTGCGAAACAAAGAGGCAAGAAAAATTCTCTTGCCTCTTTGGCAGCTGCAGTCTTTTTCCCGGACTCCCTCCCGGCTAGCACCGAAGCCGGAGCCCCAGCTCCCAGGCCCCGCCCACCCCGGCGGCTGAGCAGACAAGCCTCTCGGGCTGGTGAGTGCTGGTCGGCACCGCTCCTCTGTGCGGGAATCTCCGCTTTGCCCTCCGCACCACTGTGGCTGCGCTCTCCTCCGTGGCTCCGAAGCTTCCCCCCTCTGCTACCCGCAGTCTCTGCCCGCGAAGGGGCTTCCTAGTGTGTGGAAACCTTTCCTCCTTCACAGCTCCCTCCCACTGGTGCAGGTCCCGTCCCTATTCTTTTGTCTCTGTTATTTCTTTTTTCTTTTGCCCTACCCAAGTACGTGGGGATTTTCTTGCCTTTTGGGAGGTCTGACGTCTTCTGCCAGCGTTCAGTGGGTGTTCTGTAGGAGCAGTTCCACGTGTAGATGTATTTCTCATGTATCTGTGGGGAGGAAGGTGATCTCCGCGTCTTACTCTTCCGCCATCTTGCCCCTCCCTCTCATTGTGGTTTTGATTTGCATTTCCCTGATGATGAGTGACGTTGAGCATTTTCCCATGAACTTGTTGGCCTTGTGTATGTCTTCTTTAGTAAAATGTCTGTTCAGCCTGTCTACCCATTTTTAAATTGGATTGTTTCTTCTTTTGCTATTGACTTGTATGAGTTCTTTAAATATTTTGATATTAACCCCTTATCAGATATATGATTTGCAAATATTTTCTCCCATTCAGTAGGTTGCCTTTTCATTTTGTTGATAATTTCTTTTGATTTGCTTTGATTTCTTTCTCATTGTCTTTTGTGTGTCTACTATAGGTTTTTCCTTGTGGTTATGGTGAAGCTTACATATAACAATTTATATTTATAACCATCTATTTTAACTTGACGACAACGTAAATTTGAACACATTCTAAAGCTCTACATTTTTACTCTGCACCTCCATTTTGTATTTGATATCACCTTTTAAATCTTAATCTTATTATCCCTTAACCAATTATTGTAGTTACAGTTATTTTTACTTCTTCTGTCTTTTAACTTTCATACTAGCTTTATAAGTGATGAATCCACTACTATATATTTACCTTTATCTGTGAGATTTATGCTTTCATAAGTTTTCTATTACTAAATTTTGCCCCCCACATTTTTCAGCTTAAAAGAGCCCCTTTAACACTTCTTGTACTGTTGTTTTAATGGTAATGAACTCCTTTAGTTTTTGTTTGTCTGGAGAACTCTTTATCTCTTCTTCAATTCTGAATGATAACTTTGCTGTGTAGAGTATTATTTGTTGGGAACTTTTTTCTTTTAGCATTTTGAATACACCATGCCACTCACTTCTGGCCTGCAAAGTTTCTTTGAAAAAGTCTGCTGATAGTCTTATGGTGGTCCTCTTGTCCACAACAAGTTTTGTTTCTCTTGCTGATTTTAAGATTCTCTCCTTGTCTTTAAATTTTGACAGTTTAATTATAATGCATCTTGGTGTGGGTCTCTTTGGGTTCATCTTATTTGGAATTCCCTGGGCTTCCTGTATCGGGATGTCTGTTTCCTTCCCCAAGATAGGGAAGTTTTCAACCATTATTTCTTCAAATAAGTTTTCTGCTCCTTTTTCTTTCTCTTTTTCCTTCTTGAGCCCCTATAATGTGAATGTTAGTATGCTTTATGATGTCCCATAAGTCTCTAAGCTATCTTCACTTTTTTTCATTTTTCATTTTGCTGCTCAGATTTAATGAGTTCCAGTGTCCTGTTTTTGAGTTCACTGATCTATCTTTACTTCATTTAGTTTGCTTTTGAACAACTCTAGTGTATTCTTCAGTTCAATTATGGTATTATTCAGATCTATGACTTCTATTTGGTACTTTCTTATATTTTTCTATCATTTTGTTGAAGTTCTCACTGTGTTCATCCACTCTTCTCCCATGTTCAGTGAGCATCTTTATAATCATTACCTTAAACTCTTAATCAGGTAAATTACTTATCTAATTTTATTAGGATTTTTCCTGAGGTTTTCTCTTGTTCTTTTGTTTGGAACATATTCCTCTTTTTCCTCATTTTGCTTGACTCTCTGTGTTGATTTCTACGCACTAGGTGAAACAGCCATCTCTCCCAGTCTGGAAGGATCTGCCTCATGTAGGAGATAAACCTTAATGTTTAACTTTGCCCTAGCTCTTGGTTATCTCTCAAAACTTTGTGATTGTCCAAGCAGCCTATTTTATTTTTAACAGCTCCCAGTAGTTGAGGGTGTACCAAAACCTATCAGTGTCCCAAAGGTGAGGATCTCAGTCAGCACCTAGATTCAGGCTGATTGGAAGCCACCCTCAGGCAGCAGCTTTTAAAATATTCAGATTTACGCAGTCTTTGGGACTGCAAATATTAGCCCCGCTGGCCACCAGAGCCAGGCCATCTGAGGGTGTCTGCTGGGTGTTAGTCTCAAATATTGGGCTTCAGACAATTGTTTAAGCTCCTTTTTGGTAGATACTGATGAGCCGTAGTGAGGCAGAAGGGGAGCACAGAGATGGCTCCTGCCCTCCAAGACCTCTGGAAAGATTTAAACTCAGCCTTTAGATGTGTGTTTAATTAGAATCCTACCCCTCAGGCAGCAGCTATGATGATAAGCTTATAGGCCTCTTTCACAGAAAGACTGAGCTTCTGAGTCTGTTGCCTCTTGCTGTGCTCTGAGAGTGGTAGCTATTTAAGAACTCTTTCTCCACTGGTTACAATTCTGTGGGACCCATGAGCATAAGCTTCGTTGGATACCAGAGTTAGGAAATGTTGAGGTGTTCCCTGACAGCAGTTGTAAAAATTGGGGTGTTAGACAAATTTATAAGCTTCTCTCTGGGAGATACCAGCAAGCTGGAGTGAGGCAGAGGGAGAGAGCAAAGATGGCATCCACTGGCCTCTGTTTCCTGAAAACACTTCCATAGGCCTCTAGATGTATGCCAGGCCAGAAGCCTGCCACTTATTAGTCCAAAGCTTCTGTTAAGCAAATAGATCTCTTTCTCAGAAAGGCTGGGGCTGTGTTTCAGTGTGCCATCTGTGCAGTGCCCTGGGGGTGGTAGTCTGCCAACTATTGTCTCTCTAGTTGTTACAGTTCTGTGGGACCTGGGAATACAAGCTTTTCCTGGCCTTCAGAGTCAGGTGATCAAGGGGTGTCACCTGGGTGGCAGCTGCAAAAACCAGGTCACCAGATGCAAATCTTAGGGCCCCAGATGTGTGTAAATACTCCACTTTGGGAGATAGTGGCACTCTGGAGTGCAGCAGAGGGAGAGAGTGAAGATGGTGCCTGCTGTTTGGAGGCTAAAGATTGCACTAGGTAAGGGGAAAAAAAGCCTAGAATTGAAAAAAAAAAAAAGAATGACAGCCACTGGCTTTAGCAAGGCAGAAAGGGAGCAGGACAACGGTGCCCGCCAGGCTCCATTTCCAGAGAGTATCCCAGCAGGCCCCTGCCCCTCTAACCAATGCCTTAATATTAGGAGATTAATCTCTCTTACATAAAGTCTGTGTACTTTTCAAATGGCTGCTTCTGTGCTGGGCCCTGGGGTGAGTGAGTCCACGCATGAGCCCTTTGAGAACCATTTATCAGTTTGCTACAGGCTTTTGGGTCTTGTAGATGTAAACCCTGTTAATTTTCAAAGCCAGGTGTTTTGGAGGCTTGTCTCTTAGGTGCACGTCTTAAAAGTTGGGGTGCATGATGTGGAGTATAAACCCTTCACTCCTCAGAGAGAAGCTCTGGGTATGTGAGTTTTTGCTTCTGATTGTGGGTCACGGCACCAGGGGTGGGATTTATGGCAAGATTATTTATTAGCCTCTCCTACCCATTTCCATGTGACCTTTTTCTCATTTGTCTGATGTTAAGGAGTTGCTCAGCTAGTTTTCAGATTTTTTCCAGAGGAAATTGTTGCATATAGATTTGGTGTATCCATGGAAGGAGGTGAGTTCTGGTTCTATCTACATCGCCATATTGAACTACCTCCAATTTTTTTTTTCTAAAGAAAAGTTGTTAGTGATTTTAACAAAGTAAATGTTATTTTGATCAAGTATTTCTGATAGTTCTTGTGATAGATATTAACTTGAAAATAAGTCTAAGTCCATGATTCTGTGCCCTGCAAGTTTCCTAAAGAAGGAAAGTTTTTCTCAAAATGATTCCATTTATAACCCCAGCACAGCAGGCTTGCTCTATAACTTAGGTTTTAAATATTGTATAATTCATCTGGTTTTCTTGACATGCAGGAAGTCATCTGGAAGTGCCCAAAGCACTTTAGAAGTCAAGAGACATCTTCTAATGTTCGTGATTTTTAAGCTCTCAGGCATGTGGCTTTCCTGCCTGCCAGTTCTAATAGAAGAATGGCCCTGACTCAGTATGTCCTTCTGTTAGTTTGCATTAGTCTGTTTAAATTCCTGCTCAAACTTCAAGTTCCCTTTTCCCAAATTAAGCCAGGAGAGATTTCTACCCTTTCTGACTTCTGTATTAGCTATTCCAACTTCTATAGTTCTGGTGGTTTAGGGGATAACACATTTATGAGCACTTTCACTAGTTGCAGGTCTTGTCAATGGTGAAAAGGAAAGAGCTCACAAACTTTTTCCATAGTTGGACACCAACAACAGGTACTTTTCTTTGCTGTTCACCCTCATTGTGAATCCTAAGCAGAATTGCAAAGGCAGTGAAGTTGTTTATGAAAGTCTTCTACATGCATCTTTTTGGAGAGAATCCAATAGACCAATATTAATCACTAGACTTCCAGATCTCTATCCCAATTATGAAACTATCCCCTTGGCATGCATGTCTCTAGAAAGTGTCCTAGGAGTCAAAATTTCTGCTCTCTCCATTCCTTCCAAAATTCACTTGGTGATTGTTTCAGAGATCTCAAGACCACCCTTAAGGTTGCCGATTCTCTGGAAGATTCACCAGATGTAATAGCAGGTTATGCCCAAGGCTAAGTTTAGTACAGAAAACGGACAAGAGTATGAACAACAAGAAGCTATACATTGGGTAGAGTTCAGGGAGGCCAAGCACAGGTTTTTCAATTTCAAGTCCTATCCCATCTGGGGTCATTGTATAGGATGTGCTTTTCCCTGTCTGTAAACTATAAGGACATATTATGAGACTCTCCTGAGGGAAGGCTTTTATGAAGAGCTGGTCATGTAGCACATCCTGTTACACAACCAGCCATGATAATAAAGCTCGAGACCCCAACAGTGAAACCTGGTACCCATCGTCACTCTTGATGTTTGTGCAAAAGAATCCTGACAAGCTCATGTGGCATGGTCTGTTGCCCCCAGTGTATACAACAGAACTATCAATTATCAACATAATGAGTCTTCTGAGGGCCAGATTAACAGAGGTTGACCAAAGGTCAGTTGTGGTTCCAGAATCCCTTGGAGACATGCAAGGAGCAAGCAACAAGTCCTGCTGTACTAACCCTCCTCACAGTGCTCTCTTTAGAATCAAGTGCTATTTTTAAAAGATCTGGCAAACAAATTCATGATAAGACAGTTATTCTTAAACACATTTTATGAAACTGGGCATTTTATCAGACAAATTTATATGCACATGCAAACACACACACACACACACACACATACACACAAAACTTGGTGTAAGCTGTCAGGATTCAAGTGCAAAAAGTCTGTTTGGGAGATGATCCCAGGAAATGAAGGCAGAGGAGTGTGGAAGTAAGAGAGCTGAAGGCAGGAGGCCAATAAAGCATGCATGATCGAGCCAGTGCTCACTATGGGCAACTGAAAATAAATCCTGCTGAGGAAATCTGGAGACAGCATACTACATTCCTCAGAGTTATCCCAACCAGAAACAGACGAATGGAAATGTTTATCCACCAATCCCCTTCCATTATTTGTCAAGGGCTACTGCTTCCAGGGTTATTAACTTCACAGAACTTCTGGCTTGTTCTATGTGCAAGTCAAATGTGCACAGACAGCTATAAACAAACCTCAGATAAAGTTGCAATTTTTCAAGTAAACTGAGGTGTGTGTGGAAATGGATTCCAAGATGATATGGGCAGGGAACTGGAAATGTCTGCTGTATACCCATGCACACAAAAAATTTTAATGCACACGATTTCAGATGGTTTATGTTGTTGTGAATCATAGCCATGGATCCCTGGGCCCTAGAGATTAAAATATTCTAAGGTATTGCCAAATAAGATTGCATTTAAAATTAAAGCTTTAGGGAAAAACAATGTTTACTATCAATGACTGGGTCACTAGTGGTGGAATGTCACATATCAAATGTAAAAATCAGGGAATCATTTATGAACAATTGAAGATGTCTAGTACCACCTGAGTCATATATTGTAAGCTACTGTGTTTATGGAAGTAATGTGAAATCAGCATTGTCCCCTTTCACCTCCTCAGTGGAGAGCATCATCAGTTCAAAGATAGCAGTCCAGGGGCAGCACTATTTGTATTAGCTCCTAACTGAAAACTACCCAAATACTCATAAATAGTACAGTAGATAAATAAATACAAAATTGTATATTCACACAGCGAAATATTATATACTGAGAGTGACCATTCTGCACCTCAATAGAATAATATGGAATCACAAACATAACTTTGAGTTAATATATAATACATAACCTTTGATTCCAGTTATATAAAAAGTATATGGAACAAAAATAATCTACATCATTGGAAAGCAAGATAGTGCTTACTGCTAAGGGCAGTGACCAGAATGGTGATGACAGTGGCTTTGGGATGTCAGTAATACTGTTTCTTGATCTGGGTGCTTATAAAAATGTATCAAGCTGCATATTTACTATTTGTTCACTTTTCTGTTTGCATATTGTGCTTCAATAAAAACATTTAAAACAGTAAGTCAAGGAGTTAGGCTTTGTTCAAATACTATTTCTAGAAAGCCTTGGTGGAGACTGGCATTAGGAAATAAACTAAAGAAGTTTAATCAGAGTTTTGAAGTTCAAAACCCAAATAGTAAATAGCATTGGCATAAGTATGTTGGGATTTCCCACTACCCTCTCTTAATCACCCACCTTGGCTTGGCTCAGTGTAAACGAGGAGAAAAAAGGGGATAAGTTGGTTCTTCATTTTCTCTCCCTGTTTACCTACTTCCCCTTGTCTTTACCACCATTTCTACTTTTCAAGGAAAATAGTGTGGAGCCAGAAGTGAGATTCGAATTCATGTGTGTACATGGAGGTTCTAAAGGATAGAACTTGTGGCTGATGTGTGATTCTGTGAATTTTATGATGAATTTAACATGCAATTGGGTACAAAATACTTAAGGAGTGACCAAGTTCTACAGTGTGCTTCCATTTAGTTTTAAATGAGATGTTCAGGAGCAATGCAGCATGATGGTTAGCTGTGTGTGCTCTGGAAGCTACTACCTGAATACATATCATCTCAGTGATCATTGAATTCTCATTTCTCTATCTATAGAGTGGGATTAATTATAGTATTTATGTCATAGTGTTGTTGTGAGGTTTAAATGAAATAAAGCCTATGGAGTCCTGTACATATACAATTTCGGGGTAAGCGTTCAATAAATACCATTTTTATTATTTTTCAGTACTGGTGATACTTAATAAAAACAGTATTGAATATGGAGTCAGCAGTTTAGGGCTTCCTTTTCTGGTCCATAATTTTCTAGCAGTGTGAAATTGTGTATTTAACTACATGCAGTCTCACATTATTCTGCAAAGTGATGAAAATATGCCAAAATAAGATAAATATGTGAAAGAATCTAGCTCAGACCTTGGTCACATGGTAAGTCTGCATTTTACATTATAAATACAAATTTAACTAGATTAGTAGGGAATTTAATCAGTGTTGGTTCTGTGAACAAATATTTTATTACTTAATATAAATTTTAAAGCTCTATTCAGATTAATTTTGAGTGTTGTTTTATTATGTATGTTTGAAAAGGGAAAAAATAACTTACTCCATTGACACGAAGCACTTATAAAATAAGCATACCAATTACACCTAAGGAGCATGGCCTCTGAAAATGTGGCTTATAGTAATGAAAATGCTGTATAAGTCTAAAGATTTATGGTTAAGATACATTTTCTTTGTCACATAGCAAGGTCAAAATATGGTTCTAAAAGTAAAGGGGGAAATTACATGGTAGAGATTTCAGGGGCGTTACTGTTGTTATAATTGCTCTTCTGAGGTTGTAGTTAGAATGACACTAGCATTTTGTTTTAGTTTATCTAGACTGTCTACCCCTCACCAACATTCTGGCCATGTGTATCAGTATTCAGAAGAAAGTAAGGGCTTCTTGCAGGAGGGCTTGCCTTTGGAGAGAGTGTCAAATCAATCTCAGGACTGATTCCAAGATATCTATTGCCAAGCTGCATTTGCTAATGCTGCCATCTAAATCCTGGTGTCCATGGTATCAGTGCAAGGCAAATTTGTCCTTGTTATTGCATGGTAAAAGGCCTCTTTTAAAAGATAGGAGAAAATTAACTAGACTACAAATTTATCCATAAAATAAAAGGAAAGACTACCTGGGCAAAGGGATCTGGAATAGGAAGACTCATTTTCATTAGGAAATTCTGCGTTTAGCTCAAGTAGCATACATTTGTGCAGAAGAGATAATAGTTTGTTATTATCTTCTCCAATCTTGCAGTTAGTCAAGGAAGAACTATTATTAATATTTCATCATTACTGATTATACTTATAATATTTACTCTATGGCAACATCACCAAATTCAGAGATATTAAGAGGCTTTTAACTAAAATAAAAATTGAGCCAGTTAGACTCCGGAAGGTCTTAAAAAATAAATAGTTGCTGCATAAAGTCCATGGAAAACTAAATCAGGAAAGGATTGTCTTACTTTTATTTCAACCGTCATAATGGAAATATATGCTTATACAGTTAGAAATGATTTGCCATTGAAAGTACTTAATTTCTATATGCTTTTGCTATCTTACAGCAAGAAGAAAGTTTTTTTAGAATACAGAACATGAAGCCATTTTTTTTTTTTACCTAAAAACTATTTCATCCCTTTTCCTGACTGTTGAGCAGTATGACTGTTGATAAAATGTCATAAAAATAAATTTTGTAGAAGTGAGATGAGATTAACTGAAAAGTTTCCAAACACTTTACCAGTGGGGAAAAATGGCCCTTTAGATTGTACAGTCTTTACAGAAATTGGACAACTGAAGACACAACTAGCGTTAGCTCCCACTGGGAAAATAATATAGGCTTTGACATAATATACTGGAGGGAAAATAAGATTTATCTTATGGCAAGTAGTTTTCCATTCTTTAATTCATGACTTATAAAAAGAACAATAGAGATTGACTATTGTATGCTTCATAGACATCATTCCCTTAAGTGGGTCATAGAAAAACTATGATTGTGTTTTCTTTATATTAATAAGTGCTAAATATAAACACCATAATTAGAAAAATAAGGAAAATTTAATATCTACCATGTCAAAAATGTTTGAGCAAGTGATGATTCAATCACATAATAAATTCTGTGTAGGGACCGAGGAAGATAAATAGGTCTTTACTTATGAAAATCCTTACACCCTTCACCTCACCGCCAAGGCTCTCAGAATTCCACATGATTAAGAATAAAGATCACAAAACAATATTGGCAGAATGGAGTCAGCTTGACGAATACAAAATGGTTCTACGGACACATCAAAAACACATTTTAAAAAACTTTAAGAAACAACTTAAATCTGTATAATTTGATGTTCTTTATTTTTCTCTTACTGCACTCAAATTTTCCACTATCTTTCTTTATAGCCAGCATTTCTAGTGTTTGCAAAGAAAGCATTTAGTTTTTATTTACCTAATAAAAGCTCAGTAGCCAAGATAAGCATTAAGTCTATTCTTGAAGGAAATGAGTTTGGCAAGAAAAAGGGACAATGTTCTTAGAATGAATGAATTATCCAAATAGGACAGGGAAAATAAAAGTATTGAATAAATAAATAAAAGTATTGAAAAATTTATTAAAGTTGTAATTTTTTAGAACCTGCTATGCCCTAAGAACTGTGAAAGGCACAGTGGAGAATACAAATAAAATGCAACAGAGAGAGAGTTTGCTGTCAATGAGTTGTAAACCTCATTGGGAAGACAAATATTGTACCACTTTCTATCATGCAGAGCAGATTTAGTAGTGTCATGATTAATGAATCATATTTTTAACTTCAATAATCTAAGATTACAGTTGAAATTAAATTGGAGCTAGAGTAGTGGACCTGAGTGCCCCTTTAGTAACTACTACTATATCAGAAGGAACTACTCCCACCACCACAACCCTGCCACTTACTAACTGGGTACCTAAATTGTCAGGCACTGTTTTAATTCTTTTACATTCATTAGCCTATTTAATCAATGAAACAAGCCAATTGTGCTGTGGTAGTTATAATTATTACCCCTATTTTCACAAATAAGAAACCCAGGGTATAGAGATGTTAAAGTAACTATCCCAAGGTTCTGAATATAGGCAGTCTACTGCCTGAAAGGCAAAGGCTAAAGAATGTCAAATTCCCACAACAGTGAAAACTAGTTACCTTGAAGACAAATGAGAATGGAAACACAACTTTCCAAAATATATGGAATGCAGCAAAAGCAGTTCTAAGTGAGAAGTTCACAGTGATACAAGACTACCTCAAGAAACAAGAAAAATCTCTAATAAACCTTTTAAATGTACATTTAAAGAAACCAGAGAAAGAGGAACAAGCACTCCAAAGTTAGTGGAAGGAAGAAAATAATAAAGATTAGAGTGGAAATAAGTGAAATAACAACAAAAACAAAAAAGCAATTGAATAGATCAGTGAAACTAAAGCTGGTTCTTTGAAAATATAAAACTGACAAACCTTTAGCCAGACTCATAATGAAAAAAGAAAGAGGGCCCAAATAAAATCAGAAATGAAAGAGGAGAAGTTACAACCAACACCACAGAAATACAAAGAATCATGAGACTACTACAGACAATTATATGCTAAAAAATTGGACAACCTAGAAGAAATGGATAAATTTCTAGAAGCATGCAATCTTCCAAGACTGCATCAGGAAGAAATAGAAAACCTGAACAGACCAATTATAAGCAATAAAATTGAATCAGTAATAAAAAAAAATATCCAGACAAAAGTTCAGGATGAGACAGATTCATAGGTGAATTCTATAAAACATTTAGAGAAAAGTTAATACTTACTCCTCTCAAGCTATTCAAAAAAATTGAAGCAGAAGGAACACTTCCAAATGCATTCTACAAGGCCAGCATTATCCTGATACCAAAATCAAAGACCCTAAAAAAAAAAAAAAGAAAAAAAGAAAATTACAGGCCAATATCCCTGATGAACATAGATGCAAAAATTCTTAACAAAATATTAACAAACTAAGTTGAACAATACATTAAAAGGATCATACACCATGGTCTAGTGAGATTTATTCCAGGGATGCAAGGATGGATCAGTATTCACAACTCAATCAACATGATCCACCACATTAACAAAACAAAGTATAAAATCATACTATCATCTCTATAGATAAAGAAAAAGCATCTGACAAAATTTAACATCCATTTGCAATAAAAACAAAGTGGGTATAGAGGGAACATAACAAAGGCCATATATGACAAACCACAACTAACATAATATCCAGTACTGAAAAACTAAAAGCTTTTCCTCTAAGATCAGGAGCAAGACAAATTTGCCCAATCTCACCACTTTTATACAACATAGTATTGGAAGTCCTAGCCACAGTAATCATACAAGGAAAATAAATAAAATAAAATAAAGAGAAATAAAAGGAAAAGAAGAGGTAAAGCTGTCACTATTTGCAGATGACATGTTACTACATATACATAGAAAACTCTAAAGACTTTACCAGAAAAACGATTTTAAATAATGAAGTAAGTAAAGTTGTAGGATAGAAAATTAATGTACAGCTATCTGTTACATTTTGATACACAAATAAACTATCAGAAAGAGGAATTAAGAAAACAATCCAATTTACAGTTGCATCAAAAAGAGTAAAATACCTAGGAGTAAAGCTATATGACATTGATGAAAAAATTGTAAACAACCAAATAATTGGAAAGATATCCTGTACACGTGGACTGGAAGAATTAATGTTGTTAAAATGTCCATGCTACCCAAAACAATCTACAGATTCAGTGCAATTCCTATCAAAATGCCCATGGCATTTTCCACAGAACTGGAAGAAATAATCCTAAAATTTGTATGGAATAGACAAAACAATCTTGAGAAAGAACAACAAAGCTGGAGGTATTATGACCCCTGATTTCAAACTATCCTACAAAGCTATAGTAATCAAAACAATATGATAATGGAACAAAAACAGACACATAGATCAATGGAACAGGATAGAGAGCCCAGAAATGAATGTATGCTTATATGGTCAATTAATCTATGAGAAAGGAGACAAGAATATACAATGGAGAAATGACATCTTCTTCAATAAATGGTGTGGGGAAAACTGGGATATTCACATGCAAAAGAATGAAACTGGATCACTTTCTTACACCCTGGGATATTCACATGCAAAAGAATGAAGCTGGATCACTTTCTTACACCCATATACAAAAATTAACTAAAAAGGAATTAAAGACTTAAATGTAAGACCTGAAACCATAAAACCCCTAGAAGAATATATAGGCAGTAAACTCTCTAACATCAGTCTTAGCAATAGTTTTTGGATCTGTCTTCTGAGACAAGATAACAAAAGCAAAAATAAACAAGAGGACTTAATCAAACTAAAAAGCTTTTGCATAGGAAAGGAAACAGTTGGCAAAAGGAAAAGACAACCTACTGAATGGGAAAAAAATATTTGCAAACGATATGCCTGATAAGGGCTTAATATCTAAAATATATTTTAAAAACTCATAAAATTCAATATCAAAAGACATACAATCCAATTTAAAAATGGGCAGTGGAGCTGAATAGATATTTTTCCAAAGAAGATACACAGATATCCAAAAGGCACATGAAAAGATGCTTAACATCACTAATCATCAGGGAAATGCAAATCAAAACCACAATAAGATATCATCTTATACCTGTCAGAATGGCTATTATGAAAAAGACAACAAAAATACAAGTTTTGGGCTTCCCTGGTGGTGCAGTGGTTGAGAATCTGCCTGCCAGTGCAGGGGACACGGGTTCGAGCCCTGGTCTGGGAAGATCCCACATGCCGCGGAGCAACTAGGCCCGTGAGCCACAGCTACTGAGCCTGCGCGTCTGGAGCCTGTGCTCTGCAACAAGAGAGGCCGCGATAGTGAGAGGCCCGCGCACCGCGATGAAGAGTGGTTCCCGCTCGCCGCAACTAGAGAAAGTCCTCGCACAGAAATGAAGACCCAACACAGCAAAAAATAAATAAATAAATAAATAAATTTATAAAAAAAAAAAAATACAAGTTTTGGTGAAGTTATGAAGAAAAGGGAACCCTCACACAATGTTGGTGAAAATGTAAATTGTTACAGCCACTATGGAAAACAGTATGGACATATCTCAAAAAATTAAAAGCAGAACTACCATATGATCCAGTAGTTTCACTTCTAGGCATTTATCTGAGGAAAATGAAAACACTAATTCAAAAAGATATATGCACTCCAATGTGCAGCATTATTTACAATAGCCAAGATATGTGTCCATTGATAAATGAATGGATAAAGAATATGTGGTGTATATATACACAATGGAATTTTACCCAGCCATAAAAAGAATAAAATCTTGCCGTTGGAGACAACAAAGAGGGACCTAGAGGGTATTATGCTAAATGAAATAAGTCACACAGAGAAAGACAAATATGGTATGATTTCACTTTATGTGGAATCTAAAACCAAAAGAAACTAACAAAAAACAGAAACAGACTCATGGATACAAAGAACAAACTAGTGGTTGCCAGAGAAGTGGGATGTGGGGGAATCAGTGAAATAGGTGAAGAGGATTAAGAGGTACAAACTTCCAGTTATAAAATTAATAAGTGATGGGGATATAATGTCCAGCATAGGGAATATAGTGACTAATATTGTTATAACTTTGTATGGTGACAGATGGTAACTAGACTTATCATGGTGATCATTTTATAATGTATAAAAATTATCAAATAATTATGTTTAAATTGATGTTTGCCTCTCTTAGCAAAAGCAGATGTCTGAATTTGTTATATAGGCATGGAGTTATAGATTTAAATCAAATTTTTAACATTGTTCAATCCAGTGTTTTTGAGGTGTAGTTTTTACTGGACCATGGCCCCTTACCTGAAGGTCCTCCTTGTTCCATTTGAACTACCAAGGGCTGTAGTTATAAAGATCTCCCCAAACTCTAAGATACTGCAAAGTGAAAATCACCCTCTATCTCTCTTTTTGAAGATTTCAAAACCAGACATCTTACCTTTCGCTCCAATTTTCGCTTTCCATCCCATATGGAGATGTAAGAGAAGTAGGGAAGTGATTGGAATAATCATCTCTCAATTCACTGGAAAGTGTGGAGAAAAAAAAAACCCAAAAAAACCAGACATTCAGTTGAGTTTAATCATGCGAAATTTGATTTTTTGAAAAAGTCATGACTAAAATTAGAAAATAAGTTGTTGGAGTTGAGCTCTACTATATGTTGTTCTCTGAAATGTCCCCAACTTGACAAATTTGGACCAATAAATAGAATAACATGTTATTCACTTGTCAGCAGTTTAGGCTGTGCAGTTAGACAAAATGATTTTTGTAAACCTTACTTCATCACTGATCAATTGTCTGAGTGCTTCTTTTATAAAGTAGGGTTAATAATAGTTTCTCTATCATAGGAGATTGAGAATTAAATATACCTAATTAATTAAATAATATATCTAAAGCATATATAAAACATGCTGTTTGGTACATGGTAACCATTCAACAACCATTAGTTATTATCATATATATTTTAGAGAAGAATATTTTATATTTACCTACATTAAACATGTTTTAGTATAATTTTTCTTTCAGTTTTTAAAATATAGAGGAAGTTTGTCGATTGTTTAATCTGAGATTATTCCCTTTCTATTACTTTACTGTTCAAATATTCCCTTTTGTGTTAAATGACAGTGATAGGATTACTTAGTGGTAGTCATTTTTATTCTAGTATCCTTATCTGACAAAAATAAATATTGAGTTTAGAGGAGAAATAAGAGAAAGAAAGGCAGGGCTGCTAATAATATGATACCCTAGAAGTCATGAAGGAATAAGTTTCGAAATGTAAAAATAATTGAAAGCATCAAGGGCTGCTAGGAGAGGTTAGAGGATAAAAAAATTAGAAGAGACTAGTTTTGCCAATAGGTTTTTCTAAAATTACTCTCAGAATTTTAAACAATTAAAAGAACTCAATTCCTTCTCTGTCAACTGACAAATCTGATGGAATAAAAGTTGGACAAAAACAAATTCAGCATTTTGCACCTAAACTTTTATAGAAGTGTATCCATTAGAATTTAGGAAAAAACTATATGTATAGCTTGCATTTCCTAATTAAGCAATGTGTTCAATGAGCCTATCAGTGGCTTATTGGTTGGATTAATTACAGCAGCTGCCCCCTCTTCATTTTACCAGATGTTGTAGGTTCTCCAAAAGCTTTGTGGATTGTGGGGGCAATTAAGTAATAAAAAATACATCATTAAGTAATTATAATTTTCTGTATTTTTATGTGTCAACAGAGAGATACTCTCTGATTATATATATAGGAGATTACTTAATTATTTACAAAAACACAGAATTTTGTATAGTCCTAGGGGTATATCGACTTTTGTGGGATTTAGTTAGCTCTTAAATTAACTAAATTTTTAAATTTTATTTGAGGTAAAAAATCAGTTCATTTAACTCTTAGTCAACTATTTACATGTGGTGTTTTAGATGTTTTTTCCCATACTCAGCTCATTGCTAACATTTAAGTATTCGATTCAACAAACTGAATTTAGTAATTAATACATGTAAAATTCTAATGTAATCTCTTTGGGAAAATTCCAAGATAAGTAAGACATGGTCAGTGATCTTAAAAAGCATTTATTAGGATGAAGTCAAGGCAAATTAGAAGAGTCAAAGTAAAATTGTTGGAGTATGTTCAGATTCCCTGTAACTTCAATATGTATAAGCCAGGTCCAAAAATGTAGACATGAAAATGACAGCAGTAGCAAACATTTATTACATTTACTTTTATTGTGACCACAGTATAGTCAAAGGCAGGCCATACATATTTACGTTCTTAAAGGAGTTTTCATACAATAGTCTTAAAGTATTTCCAAAGCTGCAGGCTTTTGCCTGCAATCAGTCTTGGTACACTGGTCTGAACCTGATTCAATATGATGGGTTCCCTTCTTATCACTTTCCTGAAATGGTGATTGTTCTCTACACAATCACAAAAGGTGATGTTCTTTTTTCAGGGATTTCATTCTGCTTCTTCAAATTCAAACTGATGCCTGAATTTTGTCTTTTCAATTTCAATTGTGTCTTTTGTCAATTTTATCAGTAGAAAAATTTCTTAGCTGTGCCAAACTAACTGATACTCTCTTTACCACATATCAAGTGTTAACCAATACTAAATAATTTAGCCATTAATCATAAGATGAATTTGGATGGTTCTTCAAATGTTTAAAAATAACTTTCTAAATTGACCAGTTAAATATAATTGAGGGATCTTATTTTCAGTGTTCATATTATGCTTACTAATAAAAAATATTTAATATTTTTTTCTAAGAGGAAAAAACTTCTGATGACTTTAATGTCCTTTCCTTCAGAAAGCCCATTTAGAAATAGTTTATAACATGTAAATTAATCTCAAGAGAAAAGAAGAATATGTAAAAGTTGCTTAGTCTTCTCTGGGGAAGATGATTATAAAATAAAAATGGGTCTGACACTCTGCAAGAACTGTCTAAATCCATCCAGATTTGAAGAAGGGAGAAACCAACAAACCAAAGAAAGATACATTATGGCATACCATACTTTCGATGAAACTTACAGTATTGGTTTCTAAACTTGTTAAAAGAGATGGCATAAGAGGAATCAGAGTCTTGGATTTAGGGAAAATAGGAGAGAAGCTTGATGACAATGACAGTTAGCAGCAATAAGAAAAAGCAAGTCACTTGTTCATGACTTTCTACTCTCACCTTTGAAGTAGAGTCTTCTAAGAGTTCCAGGTAGATTCCTGACTGTGAGAACACTTTTTAGTAATGTATATCCAAGATATTCCCCTTGGTATATTTATTCTACAGCTATAAAATGTGAGGGATCTTTTTATAAAGTTCTCTTCTAAGTGTTCTGTAAGATTTTCCAAGTTATAGTTAGTAATTAAATGTGGCTCTTTTAAAGCATGTCTACAGATACTTTGATACTCTTTATCTTCAATAGGTGAAGCTTAATTCCTCTCTGTTTCAATATAGCAGAAGTTATAGGCTGTCACTGTTGACATTAGTTTTTTTTTAATTTTTTGTCTCATATTATTTTAGTTTTACTCTTTTAAAACTACCCCTTAATAACTTGTTGCTAGTAATTTTTAACAATATGAATTCTAAAAGCAAACAGAATTTATTAGGTTTTAAAAAGACTGTGATCACTGTCTTAACTGTGTTCTCTCATTCTGTCTCTCTCAAAGCACATGCTCTAGGGGAAGCCAGCTGCCATATTCTGAGGTAGTTCTAAAGAGGGGGGAACTGGCTGCCAAGTTGTGAGGGTACTCAAGCAGCCAAAGAAAAGGCCATATGACAAGCCTGCCAGCACCACATGAATGAAGTTAGAAGCATTTCTTTTGAGACCTGCTAACAGCTGTGTCAACCAGCTAGGGAGTAAATCTTTCAGTCCAACCTGAGATGACCACAGCCCTGGCTGAGAGCTTGGCTGCAAGCTCAAGAGAGACTCTGAGCCAGAATCACTCAGCTAAACCACTCTTGGATTTCCACAGAAACTATGAGATAAGAAATGTTTATTGTTTTAAGCCACTAAGTTTGCTGTAAGTTATTATACAATAGATAACTATTACATTGAAAAATTAAAATGATAAGGAAGGCATAACTTTTTGTGTCACAGATTTATGTTTTTTTTAAGTATGGCTCTCAAGTAATATTTATACTTTAATGATATAGTTATTATTCTGTTATATTTTACTGAGTCAGAATTTTTAAAATAACATTTAGCTGATCTTTACTTGATAGCCAGTATTTAATTGGTATTGAATGAAAATACCTTTTTCTTAACATTTGTAGAAAATCACCCTGACTTACAGTGGTGCCCCCTGAATTATAAGCAGTAGCCTCCAAATTAGCTAAACTCAAAAGAGATATATGTAATCCATTATCTTATTTTATTTGATTCAAATGGTAGCATATTTGTTAGTGTTTAATAATTATCAAAGAAAACTGAAAACAATATTAAGGTAGTGGGATATTTAAGTTTAATTTCCTGTCAAATGTGACTTGACGTAGATCTGTGTTATGAACCAGCAGGACATAATTTTAATCAAATTTAATTTAAGTGCTTTCTCTACATATGAGTCATGAGAAAAAAGTAGTTTTAGGTCACTTTTATTGTAAAGAAAAAAACACTGAGACTTACAGAAATGAATAGTCCACAGTCACCTGAATGAACAAACACACCAAATTAGTCAATTGTATCTCAATAAAATTTAAGAACATATATTTATGGACAGTGAGTTAGAATTACGTAGTTATTAAATATTTAGATAGGAGGGATATTAAGGAACTTTTCAAACTTTCTTTTAATTTTAAAAGAACACAGGGAGATGAGGAATCTCAATTAATTGTGCTCCTCTGACTGGGCTCATTGAGGCACCTTAAAGGAGAAAATCAAGTTCCTATTACTGAGGTGTCTACTGAACAGTTTTCTTCTTCATTTCTCTTCAAGTAGGGTAAATTAAAAATAGGAGTGGTGACCTGTCATGCGAGTAACTTATTATCCCAAGGGACTTAATATATTTATTTAAAATCTCTATATTGATAAGAATATTTTTTAAAATTTTTATTGGAGTATAATTTACAATGTTGTGTCAGCTTCAGGTGTACAGTAAAGTGAATCAGTTATACATATACATATATCCACCCTTTTTAAAACTCTTTTCCCATATAGGCCATTACAAGGTATTGAGTGGAGTTCCTTGTGATATACAGTAGGTCCTTATTAGTTATCTATTTTTTATATAGTAGTGTGTGTCTAGCTATTGTCAGTGTGTTTGTCAAAATAATAATAAGATCCCAATATTCCATCTCTAAAATATTTTAAGTGACAGAGAATGGCCAAGGTTAAGCATTATTCTCTTTAGAGACATTGCAATTTTAGAAACACTTCCAGGGGACAGACATAAAATAGCCTTATTCTGATCAACCATATGCACATAATTTTCTTTAGCACTGGGCACCAAAGTATTAAAATGTAGACCACTAGCAACCCAGAGGACACTGAGGGGAGAGTGATCAGGATAGGAATGGGCTCGCATCATGTCATTTGGACATCACTAAATTTACTGGAGAAGTTTTAAGTAAGAAACAAAAACTACTTACGCTCCAGAAGGGAGCAGTATTGGAGCAAGAGGGGCTGAGGCTTCAGCATGGGTCTGGGTGCAAGATGTGGCAGTCCCAGCCCCAATCAGATTTTGGGACTGCTCCTGACGTACTGCCTGCATAAGTGTCAATATTGGCTGCCCAGCCCCATTTAGATGACATTCTCCGTAGGAGCTGGCTCCGTCCCTTATAATTTAGCCCTCCCCTCGGCAGTGGCAGCCCTCACTCTAGTGTGGAGCTGTGTTGTGCAGCAAGCGGGGCCAGGTGGTGCACTTGGCTCAGGCTGGGGTGTGTGCCCAGGTGATCACAGGAAACAGGCCACAGTCCCATACAGGTTCAGTTTGCTTCCTCCACCTTGTTTTGGGAGTAAGAAAGCACGTGCATGCTCTTCATGAGCAGAGTAGGTTTCTTACATACCTCCTGTTAGTCCTACTTGTTTGCAGACCAGTTAAGAGGACTCATCTTCCCAGTGTTGGACCCCAAAGCTGGGGCACCCAATATTGTCTTGAACTACTCACTCCCTAAGGAGGCTCTCCACCCATGTAATCCCCCACCTATTCTGTGTCCCCTCCCCGGGTACAGGTCCTGACCTGATTGCTTTACTTCCCCTTCTACCCAATTCCAAGTGTATCTTTCTTACAGCTTTGGTTGCACAAATCTTTCTGCCAATGTCCAGTTAGTTTTCAGTGAGAATTGCTCCAGATGTAGATGTATTTTTGATGTGTTCATAGGGGGAGATGAGCTCTGAGTCCTTTTACTCGACCATCTTGACCTCCTCCCTAGTGTTTTTGTTTTCTTCAGATAAATAGCCAGGAGTGGAATTGCTAGATCATATGCTAGATCTACTACTTTTAGTAGAACTAAAAGAGGTTCTACTTTTAACCTTTTGAGGTACCTCTATACTATTTTCCATAGTGGCTGCACCAATTCACATTCCTATCAACATTGTACAAGGGTTACCTTTTCTCCAAATCCTCTCCAAAATTTGTCATTTCTTGTCCTTTTGATAATAGGCATTCTAACAGCTATGAGGTGATATCTATTGCGATTTGCATTTCACTGATGGTTAATGATGTTGAGCATCTTTTCATGTGTCTGTTGGCCATCTGTATGTCTTCTCTGGACAAATGCCTATTTAGATCCTCTGCCCATTTTTTAATTGGATTATTTGGGATTATTTTGCTATTTACTTGTATGAGTTCTTTCTGTATTTTCGATATTAATTCCTTGTCAGATAAATGACTTGCAAATATTTTCTCTCATTCAGTAGGCTGCCTTTTCATTTTGTTGATGGTTTCCTTTGCTGTTCAGAAGCTTTTTAGTTTCATATAGTCCCACTTGTTTATTTTTGCTTTTGTTGCCTTTACTTTTGGTGTCAAATCCAAAAAACCATGACCAAGACCAATGTCAAGTTGCCTATAGCCTATGTTTTTTTTCTGGGAGTTTTATGGTTTCAGGTGTTACATTCAAGTCTTTAATCCATTTTGAGTTAATTTTTGTGTACAGTATAAGATAGTAATCCATTTTCATTCTTTTGCATATGGCTATCCTGTGTTACTTTTTGTAACCTACTTTGTATCTTAGAATTATATGATGATCTTATTCTCAAATTCTTCATAGTTAGGGACATTTTTTTTTTTAAAGTATAACTCTACTTAGAGTCTGGATTCAATGTTTAGTTGTTGAAACAGATTTAGGTAGTAAAAATTCCACATTAAAATTAATCTTTTGAGAGTAATAGAATTTTCACTGTGATAGACTGTGAATCCATATTCCTTATCACAGACTGTTTGATTCAGAAGGGTTTTTACTTAAACTACATTAGTCAGTAAGAATGGTTGTTCTTTACATAGGACGTTTGCAAAAATTATTCTCTTCTCCAACAGCTATTAAACTGAAAATAGCATTACTGTGTACCTACCAGGCAGTATAGATTCAAATAGATTAAGAAAATAAGGTGAAAATAAATCCCTTTCTAATATTTATCAGGCTAAAATCTAAATTAGTTCCACCTTAGGTGTGTAAGGATTATTGAAGATTGTTTCTATTGTAAAAGCCAAAAGAGAACGAGAGAGACAAGGGATATTTTGAAAATGGGTGAAGGCAACAAAGGAAATGTTATGAAGAATTTTTTCTCGAATTTATCTGTAAGTATATTAATAAGATGGAGATTAAATTAGTGTTGAGAAAACTGAAGTATTTACAGTTTAATCAGTGACAAGTAAAATAATAAACATGATGATTCTCAGCTTGAAAAGTATATCACATTTCTCTGTAAGGTGATCTCTAGGCCAGCTTGATATGCTCCCTCATTTTGAATTATTAAAGTGTAGTTAATAACCTTTCTTATGAGGTTTGCTTAATTTTTTTTAGTGTATTGGAGCTTGACATTTTGTGGAAACTGGGTATTGATGTATTTGCAGTTGGATCAGAATTTGGCAGTGCTATTCCCTCACATTTATTTTTAAGTTTATAATATGTGAATTTCCATAAGGGTGGAAAGATGCCTGTTAAAGAGAAACTAGAATTAAGACCCCACTCCTTCCTATACAAAACCTAGACCATTTCAGTTGAAAAAAATCCAGCATGTCCCATTAATCAGAGTGGCTTAAGTCCATATTGTGAAAAAGAACAACTGTGGTTTTTGAGGAGAATTCTCCAGAAAAAATCCATGGTATGAGTACTTGTAGTGTATTTCTCTATCTTTTCCTCCTTCTCCTGGAATCAAACAAAATAATAAGAGAAATTTAAAAATTAATAAACTAAATTTTGCAAGTTTCACTTTCAAAGGTCAAAAATAGCTAAGACTGGTTAAGCCATAGTGGGAAGAGTAGTGGAGTATGTCACGGGTTTCTGGGGCAGCAAAGCTTAGAGAACAATGCCAGAATTCATTCCCTGGTTATGAAAGATTTACTCTGGAGAGCTATAGCAATATCCCAAATTTATAACAACCATACCAAGAGCTGAGGTGAGCAAGAATGAGATGGAGCAGAAGCAGAATGTAGGAAAGGAGAGGTGGAGGTGCAAAGGGTATGGAGAGAGGCTAGTACCAGTAGACATCCCCAAACACCACAAGACTTACATGTATGTGTGGAAGCTCAAAATTTACCTTGCAGATCATAGTTGTGTCCCATTATGAAGGTTTTTGAGAGACTGCGGGATGACAATGCTAGAGGCAAAAACTATCCTGGGGTCTTCCCTGGTGGTCTAGTTGCTAAGATTTCACCTTCCAATGCAGGGGGTGTGGGTTCAATCCCTGGTCGGGGAGCTAAGATCCCACATGCCTCGGGCCAAAAAACCAAAACATAAAACAGAAGCAATATTGTAACAAATTCAATAAAGGCTTTACTGCATAGCACAAGGAGATCAGCTCGGTGCTTTGTGACCACCTAGAGGGGTGGGATAAGGAGGATGGGAGGGAGATGCAAGAGGAAGGAGATATGGGGATATATGTATATGTATAGCTGATTCAGTTTGTTATAAAGCAGAAACTAACACACCATTGTAAAGCAATTATACTCCAATAAAGATGTTAAAAAAATAAATAAAAATAAAGGCTTTAAAAAAATGGTCCACGTTAGAAAAAAAAACTATCCTGGATGTGGTTAGAATCAGAAAATAGAGGAGGTGGGCTAAATACTGTCTCTGTGGCAGCAAGGGAAACAGGAGCCCCTTCTTTAGAAAACCTGAAAGATTAATCAGGTCTTTCCTCTCACCACTGATACATAGCAATAACTTCAGAAAAATCAAAGGTGAATAGCAACAACAAACAAACAAACAAAAACAACCCCAAAACCCAAAAACACACATACACAAAAACAACTGGTACTTCAAAGTACAATGAAAAGAAAATCTTAAAAAAAAGATTTTAAGACCCAATTATATCTTATCTAGAAGAAACCCACTTGAAATATAAACTCAGATAGACTAAAAGTAAAAGGATGGAGAAAGATATAGCATGCTAATATTAACCGAGAGACTGCTGGGATAGCCATATATATATGTAAATCAAATTCAAATATATATATATGTACATATATATAGTTGATTTACAATATTATATTAGTTTCAAGTGTACACCATAGTGATTCAGTATTTTTATAGATTATATTCCATTAAAAGTTATTGTAAAATAATGGCTATAATTCCCTGTGTTATATAATATATCCTTGTTGAGTATCTATTTTGTACATAGTAGTTTGTATCTCTTAATCCCATACCCTCACCTTGCCCCTCAGCCTTTCCTCTCCCCATTGGTAACCACTAGTTTGTTTTCAATATCTGTGAGTCTGTTTCTGTTTTGCATATATATTCATTTGTATTATTTTTTAGATTCCACATATAAGTGATATCATACAGTATTTGTCTTTGTCTGACTTATTGCACTAAGCATAATATTATCTAGGTTCATCCACGTTGCTGCAAATATCAGAATTTTATTCTTTTTTTATAGCTAATATTCCATTGTATGTGTGCATAAGTTTTGCATTGTAAAACCTAAAATAAAAACACTATTTTCAAAATAAAAAGATGAAAAATAAATTGTGTCTGGCCTTACACTTATGTAAGGCCAGACACAATTTACACAATTTACACTTACACTAAGTGTAAGGCCAGACACTGTCAAACTCTTAGAGGAAAACATAGGCAGAACACTCTATGACATAAATCACAGCAAGATCCTTTTAGACCCAGCTCCTAGAGAAATGGAAATAAAAACACAAATAAACAAATGGGACCTAATGAAACTTAAAAGCTTTTGCACAGCAAAGGAAACCATAAACAAGACCAAAAGACAACCCTCAGAATGGGAGAAAATATTTGCAAATGAAGCAACGGACAAAGGATTAATCTCCAAGATTTACAAGCAGCTCATGCAGCTCAATAACAAGAAAACAAACAACCCAATCCAAAAATGGGCAGAAGACCTAAATAGACATTTCTCCAAAGAAGAGATACAGATTGCCAACAGACACATGAAAGAATGCTCAACATCATTAATCATTAGAGAAATGCAAATCAAAACTACAATGAGATATCATCTCACACCGGTCAGAATGGCCATCATCAAAAAATCTAGAAACAGTAAATGCTGGAGAGGGTGTGGAGAAAAGGGAACACTCTTGCACTGTTGGTGGGAATGTAAATTGATACAGCCACTATGGAGAACAGTATGGAGGTTCCTTAAAAAACTAAAAATAGAACTACCATACGACCCAGCAATCCCACCACTGGGCATATACCCTGAGAAAACCATAATTCAAAAAGAGTCATGTACCAAAATGTTCATTGCAGCTCTATTTACAATAGCCAGGACATGGAAGCAACCTAAGTGTCCATCATCAGATGAATGGATAAAGAAGATGTGGCACATATATACAATGGAATATTACTCAGCCATAAAAAGAAATGAAATGGAGGTATTTGTAGTGAGGTGGATGGAGTTAGAGTCTGTCATACAGAGTGAAGTAAGTCAGAAAGAGAAAAACAAATACAGTATGCTAACACGTATATATGGAATCTAAGGGAAAATAAAGGTCATGAAGAACCTAGTGGCAAGACGGGAATAAAGACACAGACCTACTAGAGAATGGACTTGAGGATATGGGGAGGGGGAGGGGTAAGATGTGACAGGGTGAGAGAGTGGCATAGACATATATACACTACCAAAGGTAAAATAGATAGCTAGTGGGAAGCAGCCGCATAGCACAGGGAGATCAGCTCGGTGCTTTGTGACCACCTAGAGGGGTGGGATAGGGAGGGTGAGAGGGAGGGAGATGCAAGAGGGAAGAGATATGGGAACATATGTATATGTATAACTGATTCACTTTGTTATAAAGCAGAAACTAGCACACCATTGTAAAGCAATTATACTCCAATAAAGATGTTTAAAAATAAATAAATAAATAAATAAATTGTGAACAAGTATTTAAATTCATATCACAAACAAATGCTAATATGTTTTTTAAAAGCTCTTAGAAATACATAAGAAAAAGTAAAGAATATGAATAGACAGTTAAAAGAAAGTGAAATGCAAATGGTTTGGAAACATATGAATGGTGTTCAACTTTATTCCTAAGAAGAGAAAATGCGAATGAACATTACCCTAGGATATTGCTTTCTACCTGCCCAACTGGAAAAAAAATAAAATGCTTGAGAATTCACCTTGTTGATAAAGCTTGTAGAAACAGATAGTCTCAATCACTGATGGTATTAAAGTTGGTTTGTGCAATTTCTGTGGGGGTATATTTGACAACATATAAATTTACATGGGTATAGACTTTTCAATCCAGCAACCACAATTTAAATAATTAATTTTTCCTATGGATATAACTAGATATATGTGAAATGATTTATGTTCAAGCTTATTGAAGAACTGAGACATTGCTTATCATATCAACAGATTAAAAACAACCTAAATGTCTATCGACAGGGAACGAGTTGGTTAAATAAATTATAATATGTACATCTATACAATGGAATACTTTGCAATTGTTAAAAAAAAAAGAATGAAGAAGCTATCTATAAACTGGTGTGAAAAGATCTTCAAAATATAAGAAGTAAAACTGCACAGAAATATGCATGGTATATCTGTCATGAAAAGGGGAAAATAAGACTATATATTTATAACTTTTTCATATTTGCATTAAAAAAATCTGGAAAAATATGCACAAAACTTGCAACAGTGATTACATATTTGGAGAGATAAGGAAATAAAGCATGACAGACTTTTTTTAGGTATTTAGTGCCTAATTCATTTAAAAACTATTAAATATCACATAAAAGAGGGTATAATATGAGATGGATGTCTTTGCCTCAGCATCAATACCCAGGTCTTTGGGTCCAGAAACAACCTTGGATGCTAAGGCTCACCAACATTGTCTACTCAGCTCACCCTAGTTCCATCTAGGTGGAAAATGGTTGAATGTGATAAATAAAAAGAACTATGTTTCAATTTACATTCCCACCAACAGTGCAAGAGGGTTCCCATTTCTCCACCCCCTCTCCAGCATTTATTGTTTGTAGACTTCTTGGTGATGGCTACTCTGACCAGTGTGAGGTGATACCTCATAGTAGTTTTGATTTGCATTTCTCTGATGATTAGTGTTGTTGAGCATCCTTTCACGTGTTTGTTGGTAATCTGTATATCTTCTTTGGAGAAATGCCTGTTTAGGTCTTCTGCCCATTTTTGGATTGGGCTGTTTGTTTTTTTGATATTGAGCTGCATGAGCTGCTTGTATGTTTTGGAGATTAATCCTTTGTCAGTTGCTTCGTTTGCAAAGATTTTCTCTCATTCTGAGGGTTGTCTTTTCATCTTGTTTATGGTTTCCTTTGCTGTGCAAAAGCTTTTAAGTTTCATTAGGTCCCATTTGTTTATTTTTGTTTTTATTTCCCTTTCTCTAGGAGGTGGGTCAAAAAGGATCTTTCTGTGATTTATGTCATAGAGTGTTCTGCCTATGTTTTCCTCTAAGAGTTTTATAGTGTCTGGCCTTTAGGTCTTTATCCATTGTATGGAGGTCCCTTAAAAAACTAAAAATAGAACTACCATATGACCCAGCAATCCCACTACTGGGCATATACCCTGAGAAAACCATAATTCAAAAAGAGTCATGTACCACAATGTTCATTGCAGCACTATTTACAATAGCCAGGGCATGGAAGCAAACTAAGTGTCCAATGACAGATAAATGGATGAAGAAGATGTGGCACATATATACAATGGAATATTACTCAGCCATAAAAAGAAACGAAATTGAGTTGTTTGTAGTGAGGTGGATGGGCCTAGAGTCTGTCATACAGAGTAAAGTAAGTCAGAAAGAGAAAAACAAATACCGTATGCTAACACATATATATGGAATCTAAAAAAAAATAAAGTCTGATGAACCTAGGGGCAGGACAGGAATAAAGACGCAGATGTGGAGAATGGACTTGAGGACACGGAGAGGGGGAAGGGTAAACTGGGATGAAGTGAGAGAGTAGCATTGACATATATACACTACCAAATGTAAAATGGATGGCTAGTGGGAAGCAGCTGCATAGCACAGGGAGATCAGCTCGGTGCTTTGTGACCACCTGGAGGGGTGGGATAGGGACGGTGGGAGGGACACAAGAGGGAGGGGATATGGGGGTATACGTATGCATATAGCTGATTCACTTTGTTATACATCAGAAACTAACACACCATTGTAAAGCAATCATACTCCAATAAAGATGTTAAAAAAAAAATAAGAACTATGTTTTCAAAGATTTGTAACTCTTGGGATCCAGACAGTTTTGATTCGCAGTGCCCCTAATTGAGTGTGACATTTGAAAGAGAATACTGATACTCCCTTTTGACTCAAAAAAAACCCATTTTGACTGGGCATAAATCTCTAAAGACCAACTAGGAGGGGAAACGAGGGATTACTAGATCAACAGAGATGATAAAGGCAGCATCTCTGAGGCTTGCTAAGCTTTAACAAGTCATAAATCCACAAATTCTTGTTTTAAGGTCTATAAAAGCAAGTGACCATATGCTGGTCCCTGGTGTCCAGCGGGAAGGAGTAAGTTTTTCAGGCCACACTTCTGCTGGATTAATTCCAGAGCACCCTCATACTGAAAGCCACCTCACATAGCAGCCCTTGACACTGGAAGCAGTCACGATCAGACTATGGAGACACTCTGGGGTCAAGAGTGGTGGATATCAATCTGGAAGGGAACATAAATAATTATATATGCCCTATAGGCCATACGGCACCAAAGAAAACAAATGGATTCAAAGTAAAAGAGTATAAGGAAACTGAAGGACACCTCAGCCAAGGACTGACTATTAAGTAGGTAAGTGATTAAAGCCATGAAAGAGAAGTGACCAACTGGTAGGCACTGGCCATGGGATGCCTGAAAGTTTGATTGCAAAAATGGTCTCAATTCTCCACAGCTCCCTGTATTCTCACCCTTTGTAATAGAACTCTGCAGCCCCACCTCTCAAAAAAAGGAGTCCGTTAATCCAGCCCTTGCATCTGGGCTCACCTGATGGTTTCCTTTGATCAATAGAGTGTGGTAGAAGTGGCAATGTGCCAGTTTCAAGTACAGATCTCCAAAGACCTTGTGTACTTTCACTCTCTCTCTTGAAATTCTATCGCTGCCATGAGAACAAGCTTGTATTAAACTTCTAGAAGATGAGAAACCACTTAAAGCAGTGATGAGTCACTCTAACTAAAGCCATCCTAAACCAGCCAGCCCCCAGTCAACTCACAAGCTAGAGTCAGTCCTGACTCAGATCAGCAGAACTGCTCAGCCACCTCTTCAGTTCACGAGAAGTAATAAATGGTAGTTGGTTTGTTGTTTTTTTTAAGCTACTGTGTTGGGGTTTTTGGCTACCCAGCAGTAAATGATGATACAGGAGATTTGAACATTCAGGATAGAAAAGAAGGGAGGGAGTGGAACACCCAAGATGATTCATACTTATTTAATAAGTACGTCTTAGAGAGTTTTATTTTCCCTCCCCAGTGGTTAAATGCTGGTAGTAAAATAGGAGTTAAATTAATCATCTCATCATTGAGGTCATAATAATTAATTTACAAACTAGTGTCATCATGCCTATTGGGGCTGGCAATAACAACTTCAGTCCTCAAATTACTAAGCATTTTTACAACTGTTATCTCATCTTTCCCTTCCCAGTTAGGGAATGAGTTTAGGAAATTTAACAGACCTCATTAGAATAAAGCAGTCTATAGGGGCAGAGTTTGGTCAGCATTCGTATTTCGTGATTCCAAATTCTAATGGTGCAAAGGAAAATGAAGAAATTGGTACATGATATATCTCAAACTCTTATTATCCTGAAAGTTTCTAAAGGGTGGTAGCAGAATCTTACTCATCTATGCCATGTTTATCCAAGCTTCACTGTTTACTTGTAAGGTTGGGAATATTATTTAAACCCTTGTGCTTTAGTTCCCTCAACTATAAAATGTAAATATTTTCATTGTAAATGACTTATTGTGAAAATTAAATAATGTAATACATGTAGAGCAATTTGATCAATGTCTGGCATATAGTCAGCACTAAATAAATGTCACTGTAATAGTAGTTGTATAAAATAATCAAAGGCTGGCACAGATTACATGATAATTAAAAATTAGCAGAAACCAATAAATATCAAAGTAATCATTTCCCCTTTAAACTTGTTAACTTGAAGTGTTTTTGCTGTGTTAGACTAAGGGCACATTTCTTCAAACATGGCTGCTAAATTCTTTAAATATTTTGATTAAAAGTAACTCATTCTCTTATTGCTTTTAATCTTTGATGTAATGATTAAGATTCTGTGGAAACTCCACCATTGAGAAGTGAATGAAAACAGAGATTGTCTCTCCTAATTCAGAGTACATAAATAAATGTAATAAATAGCACCTTGCCTACTGACATAATTGCTACTTTTCATTCCGGAATAGAAGTTTAGAAACAAAATATAAGAGATAATCTTTGTCAGAAGGAAATTGTAAATATAGATTGTGTCATCAAAGTGCCAAAACAAACCAGGCACTTCAACAAGTTTCAGTCATCTAGACATCATTCCAGCTTGTTGTCAAATATCCAGACTGAGATTTGCACTGACAGGGCTACCTTTTAACTGAATTTACCAGGTTTTTGGCATTGCAGATATATCATCATGATCAACAACCTACTCTATATAGACTTTGGCAAATTTAGAATCACACTCCTCAGAGAAAGTGAAATTAACTATTGCCATATCTTAAATTAGGAATTAAAAAATAACCTACTGTGATTCATCAATGGCAATTAAACCATTCTCTCAGTGATAAAAAATCTCTTTCCATTAGAAAAATATGATTTTATTTGTTTACATTCAGAAAGTATAAGATGGGCTCAGACTCTTCAGATATTTTGGAATAATTTTCATTTAAGGTATGTCAAAATTTTAAATTTAAATAATATTTTATTTCAGATAGAGCATAATACAAACAGTACTGTATAAACCATTACAGGAATGTAAAGAAATATATGCCTGTTAACACCCTTGGAGAAGCATTCCCCCAAGTCCTCACTAAAGCTTCTACTATATGGTAGGTAACTACTACTATGTTAATTTTTTGAAAAACAACTTTTCACAACATGGAAGCAAATGAGGGAAAGTGGGACATTCCTACCAAGCAGCCAGATGCTGCCTTCTCTGACTGTACGTATACTCAGGAACGCTTTGGGTGTTCTTCAGCCCATGGCCATGCCTTGTCTTCTCCCCCTTCTGCAGTAAGGCATGCTTCAGTACAGCAGGGCTTTCTACCTATGGCATTGTTGCCATAGTTGTGCGGGGATGTCCTGTACATTTTAGGGTTCTTAGCATCCCCCCACCTCTACCCAGTAGATGCCAGTAGCAACACTCCAGCTGTGTCAATCAAAAATGTCTCTAGACATTGCCAAGTGTCCCCTGGGAGGCAAAAAGTCTCACCAGTTGAGAACCACTGTACTACAGTCGTCAGAATAAACTGCCACCCTAATCTTTACCACACCCATTCCCCCATCACACCAACTCTCATGACATACACAGAGTTCTGCATCCATTGTGATTATCCCAATTCAATTCACCACACCCATGCAAATGAATTCTGTAAGAGCCAATACTGAAAGGTAGATGTTAGCATGCTCCTTCAGATCTTGCATTTATGATAGAGGTTCTATTATAGAATTCATATTGTTTGTACTACCATCTACTAGGCCCTCTCTTTGGTACTCTAGTCTGTCCGGTTGTTATATTGGTATCAAAATATCAAGATATAAAGGGGGAAAAGCTGATAAGTTGAGGGGTTTATAAACTTAAACTTTGCACACAAAACCCCATTCTCTGTAACCTGAGCATATTAGGTAATACACTTGTATGCACACACATAAGTACATACACACACACGACAATCATTATTGTCAAAGCCAAGAAATCAAAACTCTTGTAACTGCCAGAAATGTTTTAACATGAGAAAATTAGTAGCCTGGTTCATATAGAAGAAAAATTATGTAATTTCTTTCCTGGAAAAACATTCCTCTATATATGGTACTTTACCAAAAGTTGAAGATAAGAGAATACAATACTGGGAAAAGTGTACACCGGCAACTAGGAAGACTAATCTTTGGACTTAAAATTGGTGGGTGTCTGCTCAACCTCCTTCAATGGGGATCCCCAGAAATCTCCATCCTAACTGAGATCCACTTTAGACCTAGAGCTAGAGGAAAGTTATTGCTTCCCATTTCCAATGGCCATGTAGTTTCCTACTGCATAGTGATTGGCAATGGAAATAGATGTTTCCTTCTTTGGAAACGTAAAAGTAGCTAGGAGAGGAAAATCAAAACATACAACAAAACAATTCTTAAATTCAGAGAGATTCATTCAAAAAGAGCATCATGAATAAGACCCCAGCTTCTGGTCTAGCTTCTTTTCCCAGCCCTTCCTATAATATGAAGCGTGAAACATCAGTCCTACAAATGCTCCCTGAATACTCTCTTTGCAAAATCTCTTTGAGAAAATAATTTCATTAAAACAACAGCTACATCACCAAAAAATGAATTGGAGTTAAGGCTAAATATATATTTAGGGAAATATATATTCTTAAAAAATTTAAATATATCATATTTAAATGTCTAAAGCAAACCGTCAGTATTTTCAGTTTCAACCATCTGCTTTCAGATTAGTCTTGACTTTATAATTCTAAGAACAAAGGGACATTGTTTCTTTAACATTTTTATAAATAAAAGACTCATTTTAATGATTTTCCCAAAGTAAAGGTGGTTTAGTCAAAAGATACGTTGGTGCTACTACGCCTATAAACTGAAATCTGTGAGAAATTTAAATGCCCTTTCTCCAGCTTCAAATAATTATTTCCACTAGAAAACTCCTTTTGAAAGAGCAGCAAATCACCCCTGCACAAAAGAATGCAGCGTGTAATGCCTTTGGGCAGCAGAATCCCAGAAGCTTTGCTTTGTAGCTTTGTAGCATTGGATGGTTTAACAATAAACTTCAACTGCAGCAGAAACAAGGAACAGATTTTGCAGACCCAAAAATGTACTTTCAGGTAAGAGCTACAATTATACATGAACACAAGCAGCAACTGAGACAGCAGTAGAGAAAAGCTGCCAAAAGTAGAGAAAATATGTAGGAAAGAATAATGATATCTGAGATAAAGTTGTAGAAGGAAAGCAAACTTAATTGAGCATTTAAAAATGTACACCAAGTTTTGAAATGTAAACATGAGGGTAGAGATGGTTAGAATTCGGCTTTAAACTCACCTTTCTATTCATCTTGCATTTGAAACAAGCCCCGATCTAACTTTGTTAAAATTTTCAGTATGCCAAATGTTATATTTTTAAATAATGCCTTCAACTAACATTAAAGATTTGTTTTGATGATTTTCCTAAAGTAAAGGAAGTTTGGCCCAAAGATGAATTGGTACCACTTCTATAAATAAACATCTGTGAGAAAATTTTAAATGCCCTTTCTTTAGCTATGAATGACCAGGGGGTGATCATAAGAATGTCCCTGGCTGATGGGAATAGAACACCAAAGAGTCCAACAGCTGAGATTTGAAATTCACTGTTTAGTTTGCCCAGAGGTCATGCCTCTCACTGGGCTACTATCAACCAATGAGGTGGAAGGTGAGGTGTGGACAGGTATATTAAGGCAAACCAGGGTTCTTCTGATGACTCAAGGCTCCTTTGTAAAGCAGTTAAATATACTTCCCCCATCTTCTCTCCCTCTCTCCAGTGTCAAACCAGCATCTTAGTCACATGGGTCCTCCAGCCTTTCACATATCCCTCCCTATTTTCTATTATAAAAGCATCTCTCTTGATATATATAATCCTTGTGTTAATCCGATTTTGCTGTCTAACCTAAACTAACATGGTGCTCATATAATTAAATCAACATGTTCTTAGCTTCCTGGTTAGATGATTCTGAAATTCTAGGGAAAAGCCAAGCACTGATGTGCTCTAAAAATTCTGGTTTTCAATGATTGCTAAAAAATCCTCTCAAGGACAGCCCCCTCGACTCCCCAAAATGAAGAGACAAAAATGATCATAATATATTAAGTGAAATGAGATTTAAAAAGGGCATAAAAGTCAGTTAAATTACAATCTTAACTATGTAAAACAGTATACATGAAATGAGGGTAGTGCATCATACTAGGTGTTTTTACTATGTTTACTATTCTTTTTTACTATATTCCAAGTTTGCTTAATTGAACACTAATTAATTTAATTGAAGGTAATTTAATATTGTATTGGGAAGAAAGATAAAAATATATATGAAACATATTAACCAAGTTGAGGGTAGGGTAAAGTGAGATAAAAATCAAACAATTGTCTCATAGATTTTTACATGACTACTTTCTCCAAGAAATAGTGAGAACTAGACTGTTGACTGACTCCTGGTATATACCCTTGGTACCCTCTCACCGTAGAATTCTTTGCTTGGTTGGAAATCCTTACTTTTCTGCAAGAGGAGGTGTAGCCCTTACCTTTGTGTACCAGATTTCTTCAAGAAACTCCATCATCCTCATTAATACCATGTGAGTCACTCGGTGAAGCACCCAGAGATTCTTGTCACCCCCTTTGCCCTGACTGATCCTTCAGATGCCCCAAGTTATAGCAATAATTCGTCTGCAATTCCAAGTTTGGGAAATCTACCTTTAAGCCCTCTACTTCAGGGTCACTTCACCCCTCATGGTGGTTATCTCTCTGACAAGTTCTCCAGCTAGCACACGTAGCTATATCTTATGTCCTTTGTGGGGACTCTGGATACCCTCCATTCTATGTTGGATCTGAGGAGGTTGGGGACCAACACCTCTATGGACACCTCCATCAGCCATTTTTAATCTACCTCCCTGTGTCTCTTTAGATATGGCAGCATGCAAATCATGTGGTTTCTTGGAGAAATTTGCATTTTTCAGACAAATAACCCCAGTAGATAGATAGATAGATAGATAGATAGATAGATAGATAGATAGATAGATAGATAGATAGATATGGATAGAGGAATGAGAAGCTAGCCTCTTGCCCTGGGTTTTGCCTCTGCAAAAACATCTAAGTCTTTCTTTGATCCCTTGATTTGCAATACACCTTCAGGAATTCCAGCCTTCTACTTAAAAGAAGAAACTGGTTAACTAGTGCCTTTTTTTAAACTACTCTATTCATCTCACAATAGGTGTCTATAATCTGTAGAGGAAAGACTTTTAACTTCCTCTTTGTGGTGGTTCAGTGTTTCCCCATGTGGTAAATTCCTTTGCTCTGTGTTCTTTAATGATGCCACCCTCTCCTTATAGAGCAATAATAAGCCTCATGGCCTTATTGCAAAATAGCTGCTGGGGGTGGGAAAGAATAAAACTAGATTACTTAAATAGAAGTTACACTGGAGGTTATTCCAATACCATTTGCTCACATTTGAATGTCTTTTACCATTTTAACTTCTTTAGAAAGATAATATCTTCTATATACTCATTTAAAAAATTAGTCACTAAGAAACCTAAAAGACTTACTGTATCCCCATTTTAGAGATATTAAAAGTGAGGTACAGAGAGGTGACATTATCCTAAATTTCTTAACTAGGAAGTGGTATATCTAACATTCTAACCCAGCCTCATCTGCATTCAGGGCCCTCAGTTCTTTGACTTCATGCATACTAACACCCCATGCCCTATCATGCCTTCAAATTCCTCTATTTCTCCTATATATAAACTAATCTTCTGGTTGAGAAGAGGGAGAGGAAGGAGGGAGAGTAATTCTAATGCCAAGGCTCCTATAATCCACCCCTTTCCTCAGCCACATCTCCCAGAGATGCACATGCAGATAATCCCAAAGCATTTGCTCAATACCCTGACATGACTTTTTCCCGGATGACAGTTATATTAACTCATTCTCATAACAGTGTAAATCCATCAACTCTTAAGGAGACCTGTATCTATTTTTCCCATAAAGGCTCTGTGTAATTGTTCAAACCTTTGGCTTATACAAGGGTTTGATTAAATTAAACATATTAGAAACAGTAATTACTGAGCACAGGTCAGTGCAGAAGTGGTGAAAGTCCTCACTCTTCCATTCTTCCTTCTTCCCCAAATGGATAGAAACAGAAGACAACCAATTGGGGGGAAAAAAGAAGATGGAAAAAGTGTGAAAGAAAAATGAAAACAGCAGAATTAGGACATTAACAAAGTTAATTTGAGAGTATTTTATTCAACACTCCAGTTGAGACATTAATATTTAAAGCTAATTTTACATGTCTATTTATAGATATAATCTGTGGCCTAAGGGTAGGTCAATTTAGTAAATTTTTGTATAGTCTGGTCAGGGCACAATAAGTACATTGTTTTCCAAAAAAGGCCTTTTGTCTCCAAGTTTAAATAATATTTCTAACCAAGTCTGTTGCATGTTTTATTCTTATCAGTGCACAAACCACGTTCTCAAATTCTCTTCTAAAGGTAATAATGTATGTTTACTAACCAGAGGCCAGGGTTAGATGGGAGAGAGAAGATCTGGATTATGTGGTATAAAGGAGACATAATGTTAGGATTTTCAGATTTCTGTAAGATAAAAGCCTAAACAGATATTCAACCAAATATATTTTTTTAAACTTCTATGTTCCTCATTCAGCAAAGTAGGAAGTAGACAGTTTGATGATTTTGCCTTAAAATGACATTTAAAAAAATTTTACTCTAGTGAAAATGGAAAAATTCTTGCTTTTATTTTGTGCAATTTGAACTACCCCAAATCAATAATTTGAACCTCTTAACCTGTAACATCATAAGAAATGACATTTAACTGATTATTTCTCAAAATAGCACAAGTGAACCCACTTTGTCCAAAGGACTCAATGGTACCTGTGCTGATTCATCTGGGGAATAGTTTGATTGCCACAAAGAGGGAAAGCTCTGACTTTAGAGAACTTTCCCTCTTAATACTAATATATTTTTCCTTTCTGGAGCCCATTTATTTCACCACTTCGGAGCCCATTTCTTTACTGCAAGACCAGAAATAAGTTTTACTTGGCTTTGAGTCTTTGGTCAATGATTGTGTGTTCATACTGATTTTGTTAACTTTCCTTTCACTTGGTCGTATTCTGATATTGCTGTCTAGAAGAGTTCCTTGCTATAATTTGGGTTATTTTTGTTGACTTGTGCCATTAGAGGATACAATTTCATATTATCCATTTTCAAGTTCCCAGGGTTTGATTCCATGCATATTCTATATAATCATTTTTTAGGCTATACCGATGATACAATGGAAAATGCAGGATCCTTGTCCTCAGAGAGAAAACAATTTAATAGCAGAATCAAGATAAAAATGTCTGCCTTTGTAGTGGCTGGGAAAAAAAAAAAAGGCATAAATCTGTTTTGAGCAGGATATCAGATAGCCTACATAATTTCCTGGGAAGCCAAGGATGGAGATTGTGGAACCACGAGCAGTGTCCCAAATCACACTGAAGTCAACTGTTCAAGGGGAGATGCTAGTGTCACCACAGGGGCCAAATACTGACTTGTGGCCAGAGCCTTGTGAATGGTATGCTGTGCATTCTTTCTTGAAGGTCTTCAGCTGCTCCTCTAGATGGGTCTGCTGCCACCATCACTCAAATTGTTCCCACATAAAGGCTTCATTTTGATTTTATTATCTTCTGATTCAAAATTCACCATAGATCCATCTGATTGGCAAAGCCTAGGCCACGTGTCTAGACCTTAGCTGAAAGAGGGCCCAGAAATACCAGTATCTGACTTCCATGGTGGGACTTCTCAAAGAGGGGAATTTCACCAAACAGGGGAAGAGTGTTCAAAGGTTTTGAGTGGCCAGGAGGAATGACTGATATTCACTAGACAACACTAAAGCAAATTAAATACAATCACCCATTACATTATAGTAGAATATGAAATGCTGAATTATGTGGTTTAGATTATGTCCTCTAGGGTTTCCGTCAGCAGGAGCAGCAAGACTCTTAAAAATAGTAATATTAGTTGAGCACTTACTATGTTACAGGTGTGTTTTGTGGATTATTTTATTTAATGTTTATCATAAGCCTAAGAGATGATACTGTTATAGCCCTTGTGATAGGCTGAATAATAGCTTCCCAAAGATATCCACATTTTAACTACCAAAACCTGTGACTGTGTTACCTCGCATGTCAAAAAGGAACATTGTTAATGTGATTAAACTAAGGACCTTAAAATGACTCAGGAATGTGCATCAGACACTGAAGGATTCTGTGATTCTACTGTCCTACTCATTAACTGTTTGAGCCTGCTCTTTTGTGACTCAGGGAGGCCTGGGAAATTTCAGCTTTTCTACAAACAAGAGGCAGGGGATATGGAAGGGCCTTTGTACTGTGTGGGGTTGGCGGGTGGGGGCTGCATGGCTCTGCTAGGTTTCATCTCCATTAAAATGTTGTTGACCACTGTGAATTTACAGCAGTGATTCTCAGTCCTAGATACATATTAAATTTACCTTCTCTGCTTTAAAGAAAAACAGATTTGGTTCTCAAACCAGATGAGTTAAATCAGAATCTCTTTTATTAAAATATAAGCACATGTATTTTGTAAAATATACTTAGGCAATTTTAGTGTCAAGCAGAGTTGAGAATCACTGGTTTAGGTAATGCCATTATTATTATGGCTTTGCTGCATGAATACCCCACATGCATTCGACCGTCTTTATCAAACAGAGTTGAGGGATTGAATCTGATCTTAGCAAGTCATTTGGAAATGATTCTTAGTGATTTGAAGGATGAAAAGGAAGAAAATTACGAAGGCCTAGATGACAGCTGCCATCCTAAAAACTGTCATCAATTATACTGATTTTTAAAAATGAACAGTATTCATTTATAGTGAATTCTAATGTTTTAATATATTCCTAAATATTAGAATTTTTTGCTTCTTTTAATATTAGGTCCTTGACTATGAACTTACCTTTTTATCTAAGTCAATTCCAAAGTCGCTTATATCATTAGGTCTGTTTGTCTATCAAGCTTACTGATCGTGCTGTTCAAACCTTTTATATTCTCACTGACTTTTTAAAATCTGCCTGATTTATCAATTGCTAAGGGCAGTATGTTAAAATCACCTTTTATAATAATGAATTGTCAATTTTTGTTTCATACATGTTGGGGCTATGTTATAATGTAAGTACAAATTTACAGTTAGCTTATCATCCTGGTAAGCTGGACCTTTTAGCTTTATGTAGTTGACCCTCTTTATCTTTAGCAATGCTTTTGTACGTAGAGTCTATTTTGAATAATACTAGCATAGCAATATCAGCTTTCTTTTGGCCATTATTTTCTTGGTATAATTTTCTACCCTTTGACTTTCCACCTATCTAAGTCTTCATGGTTTATGTTTATCTCATTTAAACCTATTTCTGGAATAATTTTCAAATTTAACAATAATTGTATTATAACTGAATCTTTGTATGGGTTTCCTATTTGTATTATATTTTCTGCTTTTTTCCCCTTTTCCCCTTGAATTTCTTGTTTCCTTGGATTATTTTCTCTTTTTTGTGTTTTACTCTTCTGGGCATTTACCTCTTTCACAATCCCATTGGTCCCATGGGGACAGCCATGACAGTCTGATGTGATCATCATAGCCAGTCACAGTTGACTGACCATGACCCAGTATGAACCAGTCACAGCAAAGACTGAGAATGTTGTAGATGAATCATATGAACAGCTGCTCTCCAGGGTAAGATTCATGAATTCCTGGTACTAAGGCCCACAGTTCCGTAGATCCTACCTTCTCTCAGATTTATTCTTTAGCTCCTCTCTAGAATTAAGAAGAAGCTCTTGTAACTATCAAACAAATTTCATTTTTACTTAAACTGGCTAGAGTCAATATCTGCTACTTAAAAACAACAGAAACTTAGTACAGTAAACATACTTCTTGATTTTAATTCACTAGTACAATCTATGTGAGAATTCACCATTAAATTCCAAAGGTAAAGGTACTTGAGATAAAAACGATTGGCTATTGACAGATATCCTCTGTAATGAGTGAATAAACAAGTATAAAGAAGTCTTCTAAGTATAGTAGAAGAAATAAGAAGAGGTGATAACGACTTTACGTCTTTGATTTTCTGAGTTCCCGGCTATTTCCTGAATATTTTTCATTTTTTCTCTTATCTGTATTGATAAGTGCTATGTTAATTTAAATTAGTTTCTTTTTAGGGACACTTGACATATTTTGGGGGGAATGGGGTAAAAATCAAATACTATTCTATGTTTGTTATGTATCTCTTTTAATCTTTATAATACCCATTCTGGGGCTATGATTCCTAGTTCACAGTTGAAAACAGTGTGGCTCAGTGGTATTAAGCAATTTGCCCAAAGTCATCTTGTTATTAAGTGGCTGATTCAGCATTTAAACTCTAGTTCTGATTCTGAAGCTTTTTCTATGATGCCAGGTTACCTCACCATCATGGAACTGAAAATAATTGCTTCTCAGTGTCAAAGCAAGAGACTTATATAAAGTTAAACTCTCCAGTCCATTCCTTATCAAAAATCCTTTAAACTAAAATCAGAATTCTTCATACCTTTTCTGACTTGCTGTGGATTAGAAGTCTCTGCATGTTCTGATTCCCAGTAAAATTTCAATCCTCTGTAACTGTACATTAGTTATTCCCCAGTTATTCCCCACTCTTAATTGTCTATCCGTGTGAGAGAACTTCCTTTGGAGCAATACCCTGTGTTGACTAAAAAAAGATGCACAACATGTGAGTTCAGTTTTATTTGGAGCTTACTGAGGAACATAGCCCAGGAGACAGCCTCTCAGATAGCTCCAAGGAACTGTTCTGAAAAGGTAGTGAGGGAGGTCAGTATATACATGATTTTGATGAAGCGGGCATGGGCAATCAAGCACACATCTTGGCAGAATGTTGCTGCTAGTTGCAAGGAGCAGATGTCTCTATTAATAATTTTAGTGCTTTTTTAGGTATGAAAAGATGCAAGAAATTGGGTTAATAAAATTTTCTCTTGAAAATATCTAGCTACCTGAAGTCCTGTTCTGCCAATTTTCCCCAGAGATCAGAATGCCTCATTCCTGATCTCTGCCCTGAACTCCTTTCAGGGTGAGTAAAAGGTCAGCAACTGCAGTGGCTAGTGACTTCGCGCTTGTAGAACCAGATGGTGAGGGACATTCTTTCCGTGGCACCGATTCTCTTCTCTATGATCTTTTACTTCCTCCTTCAAGAAAAGAAGTGACTTAGCTGTGAAAGGAAGCAAAATTTGCCACCTCAAAATGTTTCTTTAGCATGCGGATTATTTTGAACTGAAAATAATCAAGGCCTGAAAACTCAGGAAGAAACTTTGACCTTTCCCCTAACTGCCTAAAAGAATTTAGAGGGAAGGCCTATTCCAGGAATAGAGCTATTGCCAGAGATATGGACTAGGTGTGGTGGCAGAAACTCCAGGCAGGGCCTCACTATCACTCTGTGTCCCATTGTCTCTGCATGGCCCAGCAAACATTTGTTTACCAAACATTTGCTTTTCCATCTGCATGCCAGTTGCCTTCCTCCCCTTTGAAGTTCCAAGCCACTACCCCCAATATCTTTTGTATTTAGCTGAAGATGGTATTTAAGGTGAGGGTTTTCTGTCATTTTGGAGAGTTACTCAGTTTTCCTTAGTCTCTCTCAGGTACATGTTATTAAACTTCTGTGTGATTTTCTCCTGTTTATTTGTCTCATGTCAATTAAATTCTTAGACCATCTAGAAGAACCTAGAAGGGTAAAGGAAAATTTCTTCCTCTCTGACAGCTGTATAAGAAGCTGGAAGAAAAAACTGCTGAGGAAGCTCAACTCCTCTTTTCTGTGGAGTGAGCTGGCCCAGGACCCCCAGATACGCTCTGCTCCTCTATGTCCTACATTTTACATGAGAAGCTGCAGTTATCCAGCTGATTTTAGAGCTTGGTAGTAGAAATCCTTCTTTGCTGCACAACTATGCCATGCAATTCACAATCTCTATTAGTAATAAATCTGACGACTACTTGCCACCTGTTGAACTTCTTTGTCTGTATCTCAGTACTTACAAATTCATAAGGGAGAAAGCTGTGCTGTTCATTAGACTCTTCAAAAACCAAAACTACATTTGTTTTTGGTACCTCTTGCTGGGGATTGTTTTCCCCACATTACCCACATTTTGTCATGAAGCTATACCTTCTCTCAGGTTGGTGCCTTGTACAAAAATACAGGCATTATTATGTCTATTTTCCAAACACATCTGTGAAATAGGTACTACAAATATCTCGACTTATCAGGTCATGGAATAGATTTAAAAGAACTTTAATAGCCTGCATCGGTTGACACAGTGAGTACATTCTGGAACCAGTTCATGGACTTTGTTCTACTTGGCTCCAATGCCCATGTCTTAAAGCACTAGGTTATTCTGTGTATATATTTTAAAAAGTCTTTTTAGGAGAGGAAAACATTTTCTTCCATCCTCTTTGGGTCCCTGGCTGAATCTGGAAATTAAACTGACAAAGACAGATTAACAGAAGAAAAGCATGCACATTTTATTGAAGTTTTACATAGGAGCCTTCACAAGAGAATGAAGAAGTTAAGTGATCAGAACAAGAAGCTTTTATACCTTTTAGACAAAGAAACAATAAATTTGTGAAGAACTGATGAGACAAAGAGGTTTGGGCTAGAGGCAGTCCAGCTAGGGCCAGGTAGTCCTTATCTTTCTTTTTTTAATAAATTTATTTATTTTATTTATTTATTTTTGGCTGTGTTGGGTCTTCGTTGCTGCGCGCGGCTTTCTCTAGTTGCGGCAAGTGGGGGCTACTCTTCGTTGCAGTGCGTGGGCTTCTCATTGCGGTGGCTTCTCTTGTTGCAGAGCACGGGCTCTAGGCATGAGGGCTTCAGTAGTTGTGGCACGCGGGCTCAGTAGTTGTGGCTCGCAGGCTCTAGAGCGCAGGCTCAGTAGATGTGGTGCACGGGCTTAGTTGCTCTGTGGCATGTGGGATCTTCCTGGACCAGGGCTCGAACACGTGTCCCCTGCAAGTCCTTATCTTTCTTACCTTTCTAGTTAAGGAAGCTAAGAATTAGTTTAACAAGGCTTGTTTGCAGATTCCTCTGGTGTCATCTCTGGGCTAATAAGAGTCTGTCTCCAGTAAAAGGAAAATGTATTTTTTGCCTAGGGGGAGCTTTTTCTGTGTTTACTGCTTCTTAATTGCCTTCAACTCAAAATAATTATGTCAAAGACGCATATTTTGGGGTGACATATTCTGGTTTCCTTTATTTGCAAGTATTTCCTCCTATGTAAAGGTTTTTCTTTACACAACCTGGATAACTGTACGTGCAACCCTCTCTAGTACCACTGAGAGGCAGCTAATGAGGTGGGGTAGAGTGCAGGGGCCAGGAAATAAATTAATACATGATAAATTATGAATGTGACTAACATATTAAACTTCAGTATATGAAAATATATTCCTCAGAGTTTTGGGTATCATCTGACACAATCTATAATAGGTTATAGCTACCTATAAAACACTGAGTTTAGTGAGCTTCTTATTGCTGAAACAACACATTGAGTTCCATGGTTTATTAACTGTAGAGTTTCCTCAGCAAGAGGAGCAGGTCCTATAGCTGCTATAGAGATATTGGATATACTATGAAAAGGATTAAGCTGAAAAATACATAGTTGATATTAAGTAGTTATAAATATATTTATTTTAAAGACGCATACACTTGAAGGTTTATGAGTTTACTAGGGATTTAGTACATATATGACATGTATCGTGAACTTTAAAAGTAAAGGTTTTGTCCTTGCATTGTAGAATTATGTTGTATGGCTATCTCAGCCTTTCTTATGGTGATAGCCCTATAAATAAAATGAAATTAGAGAACTTAACTACATTTGCTTAGTATAATTATTTGAAGTGTTAAAAACTATTTTTCTACTTTTTATAACGTATTCTGAAAATGAGAGGATAAACATTTATGATTCACAATATTCAAGATGTCTGATTCCTAAAGTAACAGAAAAAATTCAGATCTCTCAAAATTTCAAATGAGAAAAATCAAATAATCTTGCCTTTATGTATGTGATTCACTTATTCTTAGTGCTTAAAATTGTTTTCTCAAATATTCCGTCGTCTTCCCAAATTAACTTTTTCTTATTCTGCTCTCAGCATTTTATAGTATGTTCCCGAAGATAGGAAGGAAGAATCTACCTTATGAGAGTTTACTTAGATACTTCTACATTTAACACTTTGCACTGATGATACAAGTTTTAGTTAAAGTACATACTGTTGAAAGTATGTTCAGCAATAAGCAAGCACTGATTTCATGTGTTAACTGAAACTGACTTCCAGTATTCTAGTTTGGACAATTAATGTGATGGTAGAATCACTAATTGAGAGACTACTGGAACAGGCACAGATTTAAGAGGAAACAAACAAGCAAAAAGATGAATCCCTATTTAGTAGACAAGGTACATAACAGGCAAATGGATAGGTTACTGGCGAGGTGAGGGCAGGTGATAGGACTGAAGGATTATTAATATACTGGTGATCCTGGGTATCAATGAAATCATCAGAATGGTTGAGATTACCTAAGAATACAGTATCAAGAGTGTAGGGAAGGGGAAGTAAGCATGAGTAGTACCAACCCTTAAAAGATGAAGAGCCCATGAAGGAGAACAGGTAACTTGGTCCAAGAGTGAAAAGGAAATATGGTAACCCGTGGAGACTTTTAAGGAGGGAGTGCAAAACTACAAAAAGGTAAAATAAGTTAAAGGCTAAAAATTAGGTACTGGATTTAGCATTAGGTCACTTGAGAACTTAATAAGAGTAAATTAAATAGAGGCCTGTTATATAAACCTGACTGCACTGGGTTGACAGGTAAATGGGAGAAATGAATGCTGTCCATAGATTACTCTTCTGAAATGTGGATATAAAAAAAGAAACAAAAGAATCAAAATATGGTGGTAGAAAAATTAAGCAAATTGAAAGAAAGGTGTAAATAGAAAGAAAATGAAGAAAGAGGAAAAAATATATCACTGATTAGCAGTGTTCTAGATGGAGATAAGAGGCCATGAGATCACAATCATGCTTGTAGGAAAAGTCCTGTATAGGAGGAGGGATTAACCCATCTGTTAGATTGGACAAAACAATATAAGGAGAGTGTATTTGATTGCTAAGGGTGCCATAACAAAGTGCTACATACTAGGTGGCTTAAACAATAGAAATTTATTTCCTCGCAATTGTGAAAACTAGAAATCTGAGATCAAGGTGTAGACAGGGTCAGTTTCTTCTGAGGCCTCTCTCCTTGGCTTATAGATGACTTCTCCCTATGTCCTCACATGGTCTTCCCTCTGTACACGTTTGTGTCCAAATTTCTTGTCCTTGTAAGGATACTAGTAATGACCTTATTTTAACTAAATTACTTCCTAAGAACCTATCTCCAAATATGGTCACATTCTATGGTACTATGGGTTAGGAATTCAACATGTGAATTTTTGAGGGGACACGATTCAGCCCATAACAGATGGATGCATAATCTAATAATTAGAGGAGAAAAAAGTCATATTGAATGTCTAGCCAGGCTTTTAACACACATTTTATTAAACATGTTTCTGAAGTGTAGGTTTGGTAATAAGAATCATATAAGCAGAACAGTGGAAAGTGGCTTGTATTAGTCAGTTTGGGTGCTTTAACAAAATACCATAGACTGGTATTTATTTCTGACAGTTCTGGAGGCTGGAAGTCCAAGACCAAGTTGCCAGCATGGTCAGCATGGGTTCTGGTAAGACTCCTCTTCCTGATTTACGTCTTCTTGTTGTATCCTCACGTGGCAGAGAGAGAGAGAGAGAGAGAGAGAGATTATGTGTTTCTTTCTCTTTGATTAAGGACACTAATCCCATTCATGAGGGCTCCACCCTCATGACCTAATTCCCTTCCAAAGGCCTCACCTCCATGTATCATTACCTTGAAAGTTAGGACTTCAGTATATGAATTTGGTGTTTGGGGGGACACAAGCATTCAGTCCAGAGTATAGATTCTACAGCAGAAGAATATTTAAAATGAACTGTCAGCATTTACAGGACTGCTGAAATCTCTGTTTGTCTATTTTCAACCATATTTTCAAATCTACTTTCTGACATGGAGAATGATTGTCATTGAGGTAGTGCTTTATGGAACATGGTGTTGAGTCATTGGCAAATTGCCTTTTAGTTGTAAGGTGAAATACTGAAATATTATGTTACATCTGAAGAACTGTCTCTTCCACTTATATCATCTTAGAAAAAAAAAAAACTAACAACTGTCTCTTCCACTTATATCATCTTAAATTAAAAAAAAAAAAACAGTTGCAAAGAGGACTATATATTTGGTTCTCTATATGTCTCTAGGGATTGGAAAATTTAATATAACTAGAAGGCAGAGAATTTTTAAGGACTGGTAATACACAGTTTTGTGAAAGAATAAATCTATGTACACAATTGTGGAGGGCAGTGTTTCAGAAAAAAGATTGAATTGGTCAAATAAATTTTAAAATATTTGCTTTTTTCTACTTATATTTACATGAAATGTTTCAAATGAAATGTTTCTTTGCTGTCATAGATCTCTTCAAAAACTGTGTAAATTTGGTTCTAAAATTCATTTTATTTAAGTTATTTAAACCACTAACTTAGCTCTGCTAAGAAATTCCTAGAAGAGATCATGGACATTGTCAATATTTGGGGAAGAAAATAAGCAATATAAAATTTCTAGTAACCAAAGCATATTTCAAAGCATTTGGAATAGTTAAAAGGTACTAAACTCTTTTTTCTTTTTAAATCAGCTATATATTTCTTAAATCCTCTAGAACTTTCACTCCATGAAGACAGAGGTTTTATCTATTTAGTTTACTGCTAATTCTCATTGCTAGAACAGTTCTTGGCATCCAATAATCACTCAATAAATATTAGTTAAATGAATGTTCTCAAAGAAAATGGAGCTACTGGGCAATGACTTAAAATATATTTATTTTTAGTACTGACTTGGAATTATTATCAATGTAATCATTAATTTAGCCAGAAAACAATCATGTCTTTGTTCTGGGATATTAGGAGAGTGTCTTCCTATATTCAGTGGTACCAGGTTGCACTTTTTTTTATCTTTAATAACTGAAATTTTGTCTGTCTATTTGTTTTATCCCTTTCTAGATTGTTAGATATCATTTCTTGATGTTCTTAGGACACCTTCCTGGCATTGTCAGTAATGATCTTTGCTACCTTATAAAATCGTTTCTTGCAGAAGCCTTAATAGCAGGAAATGTGCCTTTCCTCTCCTTCTATTCCTAGTGAGAAGCCCAATACCTGGATTATAGTAGGCAATTCATAAGCATACTTGAATGAATTCACAAGAAGTGTATCTTTGGAGAACAAAGACGACCAGATTCAGTCTTCCATGATTTCATTTAAGGAAATCATTTGATATTTTCTCTTTGTTTTGTTTTATATCTTTTTCCAAACTGTGTCGTCTTTTCCTTATAAATTTGTAGATTTTATGCATCTGAAAGGATGAGGGAGGAAAAAAACCTCTCTTCTCTATATTTCTACAAACAAATGAAGCTATTTTAAAACATTTCTGAATATGATTAGCATAAAAGGAGTTAGATCTATGATTCTTCTCTTTAGAATTGGCACAGATGAAATCACACATAGCCCTTGTTTTGACCAAATGCATTTTATGGAAAGAGTAATAACTAGGCATACAACCACTGAGAAAAGCTTCCCTTCTCAACCCATAAAAGGGCTTATTTCTTTATTGACAAGTGTTTTAATTTGATACAATTTTCTGTTTCACAAAAATAAAAATCCATGCATGAAATTATAGTGATAAACTAGGTAATTTTAAAACATCAACCCATTGTAACATATTTTAAACATTGGCTAATGCTACCTAATTCAGTCACAGTGCAATATCTCATAGGCTTATTCTGGAAAATTTATACTTAAGAGAACACATACATACACAATGATCAGGATAACACTAAGGTAATTATGGCTCAATGAAAAAGAAATTCTCAATAAATTGTAACTAAATTATTAGAATCAAAAAAGATAAGTAGCCATTTTTTTCTGAGAAATCCAAAAACTTAAATTTCCATGCAAAGTATACAATGTCAAATCCAAACTTTAAAAAATTTTTAATCAATTTTAGTGTTTGATTCTTTTATTTTAAAAGAGATTCACTATTTTAAAAATTTCATTAAATTGCCTTCATAATGAATTTAAAAAGCTATGAACTTGGTTCTTATTTCTTATATTTCACCAGTGTCACTCTGCCTGGTTTTCCAGAAGGCAAGTGATTTCATTGTTTGTTTAGCAGAATATAATTCTAATTTAGACAGTTTAGAAGTATCTATTCCAAATTGAACTAAGTAATAGCTTATGAGGGAAAAGTACTTCTATGTAGCTATATGTTATACCCTGAACTATAGACAGTAATAACTGAAACAGTTAAGTAGCACATACAATCTATATGAATTGTTTCTTTCAGTTCCAAATCAGGGCAATTTCACCGAGCTAGTTAGACACAATCCCCAAAACAAACTATTCTAATCATACTGAGAGAATCCCTCTGAAGCCAAGGAAAAAATTAAACCATCTTGCTCTTGCAAAGGGAGCTCAGAGACCTCAATAGCAGAACTTTTGGAACTTCCAGCTAGAACTCTTGACATTTGACAGCTCCCAAGTCTCCACCTCTCCTACCACTCAGATGAAATTTTTGAGCATGGGCACACACATGTGTATGTGCAAAAGGGGGAGGGAGGGAGTGACAGAGAGAGAGAGAGAGGGATGGAGATTTGAATGGTCTGAATTATTTCTATGTTCATATCTCAGCTGGTCAAGTCTTGTCTTGGGCGGGATCACAGAATGAAAACGTAGTGGCCTGGTAATAACAGCTAACTACTTACTGCGTAGTAGTAAGTACTTACTGGGTACTATTCTAAGCACTTTATATGTATTATCTCATGTAAGCCTCTCAGTGACCCTAGAATCGCTTTACTATTACACAATTTTACATATAAAGAAACTGAAAAACACATACAGTAAGAAAATTGCCCAAAGTTACACAGTTTTTAAGTGATAGAGCTTTATTCTCACAAAGACTATCTGATTCCAGGGATCATGTATGAGTTACCACACTCTACTGAATATAATTTGGGGACACAATTTGCATAAGAAGTGGCCTAAGCATATGCCACAATAAGTGTCTATTAAAATGTCCTTTATCACTCAGGAAACTGAGAATCAAAACCTCACATTCATGTACTTCATGTTAATCTGTAATGACCTTAGCGATTTCTAATAATTGTGCATTTCAGGTAGTGCTGGGTTAATATCCCCATTTTACAAATGAAGCAACTGAGTCTCAGAATGATCATTTGATCAAAAATGGCCACAAGATTAATACAGAGCAGAACTTAGCGTAGGACACTCAGGACCCCTCTGGACAGCTGTCTTTCCAGTTCATCCCACTAGCGGGTCAACATGACATATCCCTATACTGGGAACCACTCAAACACTTGACCTGAGCTTTCTTTCCAAATGACAGTAGATTTATTATTTTCTTTTGATATGTGCTTCTGTAGTTTATTTATAAAATTAGGAAAAAGTCTTAAATATATGAACGAATAAGCACTTGACACATTAACAATTAAACAGAAAACTTTCATTTCTGAGGTTGCTTGATATAGATTTATATATATTCAATCAGAAGGCTTCTGTCTGAAAAACGCAAAGAAAGTTTTATTTTTATGCAAGGATATGAAGAAATAAATGTCATAATGCTACCGTAGGTCTCATCTACTCATTTCTCCAAGCTGAAATATTAGTTTCCTGTCAGATAGACTAGACCATATTCACCAGGTCAGTCTGTAAATAGTGAAAATGAAACCCATACCTTATTGTGGGCATTGGAAAGATTGCATAAGTGTAGCCCCAGGTGAATGACCGTAAGGTGAGGGAGAAAGTATAGGGTGAAAGAAAGGGGAAAGAAATTCATAGTAGTACATAGTGTTTATCTCAGAGATTAGAACCCTGATGTGTTACCATTTTCTAACTGAGCCCTAAAGGAGAAAGGTCCATAGGAAGAACATGCAGGAACTCCTTTCACTAAATAACAGTCAAATTGTGGGTCACAAGTGGCACTACTTTTATGTCTTTGTGACTAAGGATAAATTTAAAAGAGGTTGATGAAGGAATATTCTCCCCATTTATACTGGACCTAGCTTCTCTTTGAAGAATCTTATGTTCTAAGAGAACATACACCCGATGGGTTAAAGAAGCTACATATCAATAGCAGCTGGGGCCATCATTGAGGTGGTAAAAGTGGTAGCAGGAGATGGTTACCAAGAAAACAAAGTGTGAAGACTGATGTAGACACCTGAAACTGCCATGTAGGCATTGCCAGTATCACTGCACGCCTGAAGTCCTGGCTTAACAGATGAGATCACGAGGCTCTTACACATCAATTTTATGTACAGTCATTTTCACTTTACAGATTTTCCTCTTGTTTTCTCTTAAGCCACTCCAGAATTTTCACATTCAGTATTAAGTAATTTATCTCATTCATTCATAGGAAATGTCATGTTACCTCACTGATAAAGATTAACATTCAGAAATTTTACAGCTTTAAGGGCCTGGTATATAGCATACATCATGGGGGACATTTATGGCAAAAGCTACCCAAATACGGTCTCTAAGTTATATTGCAAGGAACAATTATCCAGGCAATTTCCATTCTTACTTATCAAACACTGTATGGCCCTAAAATTATGTGATTAAATCTACGAAAATGAAACATTACTTCTGAAACTGAAATGTTGACGGTTATCTTTCTTATTGCAATCTTTGCAGTTTCAGATTAACTATACAGTTAATAATATCTTTGTGTTGAAGAAAGGATTCTTGGAGAAGGGCTCTTGTGAAGGTTACATGTATTATTTTTTTAATGCTTCTCAGCCCTTCAGAGCTCTCCTGGCAACCACTGTAATATAAAATATGGATTTCACAAACAGAAGCAGAAGCTCAAACTCATTAATTTTTGTTTTCTTTTTGTATTAGTTCTGCCAAGTCCTTGGTGCCTGCAATAGGGGGAAAAAAAAAAAGGTTTTTTTTTTTTTTTTCTTATAAAAGCTATCAGTTCAGTGCATCTACTTGGAGACCATTGTTACTCCATGGAAAGTTTCCTCATGGGATGAAAGGTGAAACTAATGTCAGATCATAATTTTAAATCATTGTAAATAGGTTGGTGGTGTTGAGGAATGAAAGAGTAAAAGGTTAGAGAAGGTTAAATGCTAAAGAATTTTGTTCCTTAACCTCTTGCTAAAAAATTGAATACATCTTTCCTTTTTTAATTATTTTTTTGCCTCATTAAGATTTCATTCATTCATTCATTCTACAAACATCAGTTAAATATCTTCTACATGCTAACTCTACCCCTGATTCTACAAAAGCAAAGAAGACAAGCACTTAACTACAAGGAACTCAGAATTAGTATTGTAGACAGGTAGGCATAAATAACAAAAGTGTAATGTGATTATTTTTAGGACAGATGGAAAAAGTACTACCCCAACTCAAAAGAGCCATAAAGTAGGCTTTGGAAGTGGAGGCAGATTTTACTCTATGGTAACAAAGGAGCCATAAAAGTTTCTCTTTGCTCATGTCCAACACCATCTTCATCCAAAGACACTTAAGTGTCTAATAGCGTAGACACTCAAAGTTAGTATAAGGGAGTTGTTAAAAATAGAGTTTAGAACAAACTAAAAACAGTCTTAAGAAATATTTCCTTAAGTGTTTCAAGAAGGTCATGTTTGAGATTATGAGCGTGAAAGAAATTCAACATACTTCCCATGCCCCATATTATGATCCTTCAGTTAGATAGAGAGCTATGGGTGTGGTCATTGACATTCATAATTTTTAAAGAGGTACTTCACATGCATTCATTTAATAAACATTTAGGGAGTGCCAAGTACCATGCTAAATGTTGAAGATATCATTTTGGAAATTAGCCTGACAGGAGCTTCATGATTTGTCATTACAGAGGGAAAACGAATCCCTCCTAGATAATTGAATTTAAAGCATAGAAAACTCATCTGTGATTTTTGTCATGCAGATAACAGTTCCTAAAGATCAAATTGAATTCTCCTCTATTTTCTATCCACTGTGCCTATGTAATATTTCTCCCCAAACCTCATGATTATGGAAATAGGATATTTAAGACTTTAGGTCTTTATAGACTCCTGAACTAAATGGGCCTTAACTTGGCCAAATTGCCTTTTATTTTTTTCAAGTGAATATTATTCATCATACTGTACTCAGTAGCACAAAAATATAAACCTACCTGAAGATAGAAAAAGTAACTCTCATTGTTGAGTACTTTTTTTTTGCTTAAAGCAAATCAAACATGGTGATCATAAATATATAAGCCTGAATCAAGAGACTGTAGATAAGACTGATATAATTCCCATATCTATATATATATATATATAATTGTCTTGAGGGGTGATGGGGCCAGGGCACACCCCTGTGAGTTCAGTTGCTGCAGTTTTTCCCTAAGGGATTTGATGTTCTCACTGTCACTCATTCTGGACAAATAAGATCCTAAGTTGAATGACTTTTTTGAAAGGTTGGAGGGAAACTTGCTCTCTGGGCGTGGGTAGAAAAAAGAGATGGAGAACAGAGAGGAAGACTTCTAGATTCTAAATGGTTCCAGATGTCAAGAAAAGGATGGTTTGATCTTCCCTAAACTACACAGAATTGATATAAACCAAAGAACTGGTCCAGCAAGAGACCCCAGGACAGGTCTCACCTTGGCAGTAGTTTTAGGTATTTAGGTACTTAGTGTAGTCCCTTTTCATTTATTCATGTTTAGCCTTATAACAGTCAACTCTGGTTTCAGTTTGGCTGTGAGAGTTGGAGATGAGAAAATTCCCATATACTGAGTTTCTATCCTAGACACCAGATGGAGGCAGCATGGCAGTCATGGTTGAAAAGAGTGGAGAGGCCATCTCATCAGCCACATTAGAGGCTGAGGTTAGGTCATTGTGGCAAGTTTTGGAGAATGGAGTGAAGTGATGTGAGGGAACTTCATCCTGAACACAACTGAGGCCCTGGGAATACTTGTTAAAATGGTTAGAAGGTACCTTGGGATTGGGCTATCTTAAATTTAGCCCGTTTGACTCAGCCATTATAATTCTGAAGTAAAAATTAAATGCTGTAATAGTTTGTAGTCTCAGGTTAAAAACCTGGGATAAGTGATTCCTCAGATAATTTGTGCTTTCTTTACTTGGTAAATTTTTGCACAGCACAACTCTAGAAGGTGTCTTGAAATCATAGTTTGTTCAAATGGTGCCCTCTGGAATTGTACAGAGTGCTCTCTACATAGATCTATTCAATGACCTTGTCAAGTAGCAATATTTGGTTTCCAGCTTTATGTGCATCAATTCTTTATATGCAGGAGTTAATTTAATGCACAATATATCTTATTTTTAATGTTTTTGGGAACCATCTGAATTTTGTTGCTTAGATTTCCCATTCTACTATTGACTGTCTTCACAGCCATATAGAGCTGTTACAAACACAAATCACTTATTTTAAACAGCATCACTGGCATATGCAATTCAAATTAAGTCTACATTTTTCAGTGTTTTTTATTTCATGGGAAATTTGATTTCTATATCTATTTTCCATCTTTCATCATCTTCTGATAGTGCAGAAATGCCTAAAGGACTTGCTGATTATAAAGAAAATAGTTAAGCCATGTACATTTCACAGTTTTGCAGAAGGGCTAATAAACATTTTATCAGGTCTGAAAATTTGTCACCAGAAGTGTGGGAATTGTATTGGGGAACCTATCTTCATTCAAATTTGAAATATGCTATTATACTTAAAATTAAATGTTGTTTCTTTTTCTTGTTTGTTACTATTGAATGTAGTTGGTTTTATTGTATGATTCAAATTTTCTTTGGAAATGTGGTTTCATATTTGCATGGGAGATAGGAATTTGTTCTGCTGGGGCTTTATATCAACTTGCTTTGGTTCTAAGTGGCTTGTGATTATTTGTATGTGTGTGACTCTTATGCCCATCTTTTTAGGTTAATTATATTTTCTATCTTCTGAATTTGGTAAAGAAAGCTGGTGATTAAGAATTCAATTTTGGATTTTCTTTTGCCAAAGCTTCCTTCCATTTAAACCTATGGAATTTTTTGACATTCCCCCTCCCTTATCCCCCTTCCCAACTCTTTGTGTTTCCCTGGATTTTCTTAGCATGTTTAAGCCAGTAACTATACATGTTTATGATATAAACATTCTACCCAAGCTGTTTAAATGGAAGCTGGCTGCTGTTTGTATCTTTTGCCTTGTCAGGGTAGCATCCAGATGATTGCTCTCTTGACTTTCTCTTCCTTTAATATTTGCTTTTTTTCTCGAATTTACAATTGTTTTGACCTTTTGAAAGTGTAATTCACTTTGCTTTAAAAAAAAAAATTCCACCTTGGGCTTTGAACTGCCTTTAATTGTAACTTGAATTTTGCCACTAATGTTTTTCAATCCTCCCCAACTCCAACTGCTTTTTAAAAAATATGTAATATCCTAAATATTGTTAATCATCAAAGCTCTATCTAATTATTATTTTGTCCTCCATTTCTCTCTGCCTTTGTCACACTCTAATTCTAAAGCACAATTTAGAAACATTTCAGAATTTAGAGTCTACTTATTTTCAACCATTTTATGTATATTTTTTCATTTTCTTTTAATTTTATTATGGTAAGAACACTTAACATAAGGTCCACTCTTGTGACAAAATTTTAAGTGTATAATACATTATTGTTGAGTATAGGTACAATGTCATATAGCAAATCTCTAGAGCTTATTCATCTTGCTTGACTGAAACTTTATGCTTGTTGATTAATAACTCACCATTTTCCCCTCCCCCAGCCCCTGGCAACCAACATTCCACTTTTTGATTCTATAAATTTAACTATTTAGATACCTCAGTGGAATCATGCAATATCTGTCTTTCTGTGACTGGCTTATTTCACACAGAATAATGTTCTCATAATTCATCTGTGCTGTTGGATATTACAGGATTTCCTTTTTTTTTAAGGCTTTGTAGCATTCCATTGTATGCATATGTCACATTTTCTTTACTCATTCATCTGTCAATGGAAATTTAGGAAGTTTCCACATCTTGGCTAATATGAATGATGCTGCAATAAATGTAATAGTTCCAATATCTTTTCAAGATCCTGATTTCAATTCTTTTATATAAACATCCACAAATGGATTTCTCTGGATCGTATGGTCATTTTATTTTTAGGTTTTGAGGAACCTCCATACTGTTTTCCATAGTGGCTTCACCATTTTGAATTCCTACCAACAGTACAAACAAAAAGAAAAAAATACCTGGGAATAAATTTAACTAAGGTGAAAAGCTTGTATACTGAAAACTGAAAACATTAATGAAAGAAATTAAACAAGACACAAACAAATGGAAAGACATCCATGTCTCTGTGGATTAGAAGACTTAATTTTTTTTTTTAAGATTTAATTTTTATTTATTTTTGGCTGCGTTGGGTCTTCGTTACTGCACACGGACTTTCTCTAGTTGTGGCGAGTGGGGGCTACTCTTCATTGCAGTGCACGGGCTTCTCATTGTGGTGGCTTCTCTTGTTGCAGAGCGCAGGCTCTAGGCATGTGGGCTTCAGTAGTTGTGGCACGTGGGCTCAGTAGTTGTGACACGCAGGCACTAGAGTACAGACTCAGTAGTTGTGGTGCATGGGCTTAGTTGCTCCATGGCATGTGAGATCTTCCCGGACTAGGGATCGAACCCATGTCCCCTGCATTGGCAGGCGGATTGTTAACCACTGTGCCACCAGGGAAGTGCCTAGAAGACTTAATATTGTTAAAATGTCCATAGTACCCAAAGCCATCTACATATACAATGCAATCCTTATCAAAATCTCAGTGGCATTTTTTTTCACAGAAATAGAAGAAACAACAATGAGTTTATATTCTTAAGCTATCTACATATATCTGAAACCTAATGATATAACTTTACAAGTGACAAAACTATATAATAAAAAGTGCCTTGTCACTTATTCTGGTAAATTACCTACCCTAGACAGCTACAAATCATGTTAAAATGAACTATGGCATTTCTTTCTGTTGGAAATTCTAGAGGATTTCTTTCATGTGCAATTGAAGGAGGATTATGTTCCCCATGATCCTATACTCCAGATTGGTCTGACTGTCGTTATTAGGAAGAGGTTAAACCCTCTTGATAATGCATTCCTCAATAACATGAATTCATAATATAACACAATGGGCAACTGATAATTTGATTATTTACTTTCTTTAAAATTTAAATAACAGAACATCTTGTTTTATATGAATAAAATGTTTTTGGATGCCATGACTAATGTTAAGGTAGCATCTTTAATTACAGAACAATTAACTTGTAGGTGTGCATTTAAATGAATCATTCTAGTTTTTTTAGTTTCAGAATGATTATGAGAAACATATAACATAAATTATACATAAGATGGAAAAATAAAGATATACTGCAGGTCAACCTGTCAGTCCATATATATTTTTTTAATTTTACATTTTGCTCTAGTCATTTACTATACTTAAAAGGAAAATGTTTTAGCTCATACAGCTCAATAACAGAAAAACTAACAACCCAATCAGAAAATAGGCTGAAGACTTAGACATTTCTCCAAAGAAGACATCCAGCTGGTCAACAGGCACATGAAAAGATGCTCAACATCATTAATTATTAGAGAAATGCAAATCAAAACTACAATGAGGTTATCACCTCACACTGGTCAGAGTAGCCATCATTAAGGAGTCTACAAATAGTAAATGCTGGAGAAGGTGTGCAGAAAAGGAAACTCTCCTACATTGCTGATGTACTGATGCAACCACTATGGAAAACAGTATGGAGGTTCCTTAAAAAGCTAAAAATAGAGGTACCATATGATCCTGCACTCCCACTCCTGGGCATATGTCTGGAAAAGATGAAAGCTCTAATTTGAAAAGATACATGCACCCCAGTGTTCATAGCAGCACTATTTGTGATAGCCAAGGCATGCAAGCAACCTAAATGTCCATTGACAGGTGAATGGATAAAGAGGAGGTGGTATATATATAAAATGGAATATTACTCAGACATAAAAAATGAAATAATACCACTTGCAGCAACATGGATGGACCTAGAGATTAGCATACTAAGTAAGCCAGACAGAAAAAGACAAATATATGATATTGCTTATATGTGGAATCAAATAAAGTGATATAAATAAACTTATTTACAAAACATTATAAATACACTCACAGACATAGAAAAAAAAAAAAAAACTTATGATTACCTAAGGGGAAAGGGGAGGAGGGAGAGGGATAAATTAGGAGTTTGGGATTAGCAGATATAAACTATTGTATATAAAATAGATCAACATAGGATCTTACTGTATAGCATAGGAAGCTTTATTCAATGTCTTGTAATGGAAAAGAATTTGAAAAAAATCTATCTATAGATAGATATAAATCACTTTGCTGTACACCTGAAACTAACACACATTATAAATCAACTATACTTCAATAAGAAAAAGAAAAGTGTTTTTAAAATATCATATGAATTTTTTTTCTCTTTCTGACATGCCAGTCTCACAACCATCACCTCCTCCCACCCCACCCCCAATCCCATCAAAGGCATTGATTGCTTCAGATAAATGTTCGGTCCTGCCTAGAACAAAGTCATCATTAGTTTAGAATCTGAAAGCTGACCTCTTTGAGTCTCTAGGGAAACAAAATTTATGAAAGTCATACTTAATAAGAAGTTTTCTAAATTCTAATTTTCCCTTTAATATATTGAATCAAACCTTGTTGGCTTAAATCATAGATTCTTACTATAAGTAGAGTTATGACAAGGACAGTCTTGATTTCTGCCTTTTGTTCAGTTGTCCAATTTTTTTGGTTCAGTTTAGTGTTTGTCCTTCTCCCTTATATTTTCAAAAGCATCCCAGTTTTGAGACTAGGTTATATATTCACCTTAACTATAAATGTGGATAAGGAAAATATTGTAAAAGGAGCTCTTATAAAACATGAATGGAAAATGGAAATCTCCTCTACTCTTGAAGAGAAGAGGAAAAAAACAGAGCAGAAGAACAAGAGGTCATATGTGAGTGTTCCTAGTCAGCACCTCTCCTGGTGGTAAACCTGATAGGAGAGTGGGGTAAATATATACAAGTAGGTTTAATGGAGCAAACTAATTCATATGTGTTTTGGGGTGAGAGATAAGTGTTCTCTCTTTGCTTCTTTTCCATATAATGGGAAAGTTAGTAAATCTTTGGAAAGCTTATGTGGTCAGCATGATGCCACATTCCACGTGGTGCCATCTATTAGATTCAAAGTGGCTGAAAGATTTCCCAGATTATCCCAGATTTCCTACAACCTATACATGGTGTAATGGGGGAATTCCAAAGTTCTCATATATCTAATGATACACAAAAAAGTGATGAAATAAACCACTGAGCCAGAGTAGTTCTCTGATCAGAACATGGAAGTCTCAGAGACTAAATGAGGGATGATGGTTTTCAGCAGTAAGTGACCAGTCATGAGACAACAACAGGGACCTAGTTTGGACTCAAGATTCTTCCCTGCCACCATGAAAATACAAATCTTTGTCTGGCATCCAACACCATCTTGACAAGAGTAAAAGAAAAACCATCTTAAAAGAGGAGAGACAGCAGTAATAGAGAATTTGGTCTTTGATTAGACTGATGACATTTCAGTGTTTTGTGTGAGCTTTTTTTTGGTACTCTACATCTTTTATTTTTTCTTTAAACATCTTTATTGGAGTATAATTGCTTTACAATCGTGTGTTACTTTCTGCTTTATAACAAAGTGAATCAGCTATACATATACATATATCCCCATACCTACTTCCTCTTGTGTCTCCCTCCCACCCACTGTATCCCACCCCTCTACGTGGTCACAAAGCACTGAGCTGATCTCCCTGTGCTATGTGGCTGCTTCCCACTAGCTATCTATTTTACATTTGTTAGTATATATTGGTCAGTGCCACTCTCTCACTTCGTCCCAGTTTACCCTTCCCATTCCCTGTGTCCTCAAATTCATTCTCTACATCTGTGTCATTATTCCTGTCCTGCCCCTAGGTTCTTCATAACCATTTTTTTTCGATTCCATATATATGTGTTAGCATGCGGTATTTGTTTTTCTCTTTCTGACTTACTTCACTCTGTATAACAGACTCTAGGTCCATCCACCTCATTAAAAATAACTCAATTTCATTTCTATTTATGGCTGAGTAATATTCCATTGTATATATGTGCCACATCTTCTTTATCCGTTCATCTGTCGATGGACACGTAGGTTGCTTCCATGTCCTGGCTATTGTAAATAGAGCTGCAGTGAACATTATGGTACATATCTCTTTTTGAATTATGGTTTTCTCAGGGTATATGCCCAGTAGTGGGATTGCTGGGTCATATGGTAGTTCTATTTTTAGTTTTTTAAGGAACCTCCATACTGTCCTCCATAGTGGCTGTATCAATTTACATTCCCACCAACAGTGCAAGAGGGTTCCTTTTCTCCACACCCTCTCCAACATTTATTGTTTGTAGAGTTTTTCATGATGGCCATTCTTACTGGTGTGAGGTGATACCTCATTGTAGTTTTGATTTGCATTTATCTAATGGTTACTGATGTTAGCATCCTTTCATGTGTTTGTTGGCAATCTGTATATTTTCTTTGGAGAAATGCCAGTTTAGGTCTTCTGCCCATTTTTGGGTTGGGTTGTTTGTTTTTTTGATATTGAGCTGCATGAGCTGCTTGCAAATGTTGGAGATTAATCCTTTGTCAGTTGCTTCATTTGCAAATATTTTCTCCCATTCTGAGGGTTGTCTTTTCATCTTGTTTATGGTTTCCTATGCTGTGCAAAAGCTTTTAAGTTTCATTAGCTCCCATTTGTTTATTTGTGTTTTTATTTCCATTTCTCTAGGAGGTGGGTCAAAAAGGATCTTGCTGTGATTTATGTCATAGAGTGTTCTGCCTATGTTTTCCTCTAAGAGTTGTATAGTGTCTGACCCTTAGGTCTTTAATCCATTTTGAGTTTATCTTTGTGTATGGTGTCAGGGAGTGTTTTAATTTCATTCTTTTACATGTAGCTGTCCAGTTTTCCCAGCACCACGTATTGAAGAGGCTGTCTTTTCTCCATTGTATATTCTTGCCTCCTTTGTCAAAGATAAGGTGACCAGATGTGTGTGGGTTTCTATCTGGGCTTTCTATCCTGGGCTTTCTATCCTGTTCCATTGATCTATGTTTCTGTTTTTGTGCCAGTACCATACTGTCTTGATTACTGTAGCTTTGTAGTATAGTCTGAAGTCCGGGAGCCTTCTTCCTCCAGCTCCATTTTCCTTTCTCAAGATTGCTTTGGCTATTCATGGTCTATGTGTTTCCATACCAATTGTGAAATATTTTGGTCTAGTTCTGTGAAAACTGCCCTTGGTAGTTTGATAGGGATTGCATTGAATCTGTAGATTGCTTTGGGTAGTATAGTCATTTTCACAACGTTGATTCTTCCAATCCAAAGACATGGTATATCTCTCCATCTGTTTGTATCATCTTTAATTTCTTTCATCAGTATCTTATTGTTTTCTGCATACAGGTCTTTTTTCTCCTTAGGTAGGTTAATTCCTAGGTATGTTATTCTTTTTGTTGCAATGGTAAATGAGAGTGTTTCCTTAATTTCTCTTTCTGATTTTTCATCATTGGTGTACAGGAATGCAAGAGATTGCTGTGCATTAATTTTGTATTCTGCTACTTTACCAAATTCATTGATTAGCTCTACTAGTTTTCTGGTAGCATCTTTAGAATTCTCTAAGTATAGTATCACGTCATCTGCAAACAGTGACAGTTTTACTTCTTCCTTTCTGATCTGGATACCTTTTATTTCTTTCTCTCCTCTGATTTCTGTGGCTAAAACGTCCAAAACTATGTTGAATAATAGTGGTGAGAGTGGGCAACCTTATATTGTTCCTGATCTTAGTGGAAATGGTTTCAGTTTTTCACCATTGAGAATGATGTTGGCTGTGGGTTTGTCATATATGGCCTTATTATGTTGAGATAAGTTCCCTCTATGCCTACTTTCTGGAGGATTTTTATCATAAATTGGTGTTGAATTTTGTCAAAAGCTTTTTCTGCATCTATTGAGATGATCATATGATTTTTCTCATTCAGTTTATTAATATGGTTTATCACATTGATTGATTTGCATATACTGAAGAATCCTTGCATTCCTGGGATAAACCCCAGTTAATCATGCTGTGTGATCCTTTTAATGTGCTGTTGGATTCTGTTTGCTAGTATTTTGTTGAGGATTTTTGCATCTATGTTCTTCAGAGATATTGGCCTGTAGTTTTCTTTCTTTGTGACATCTTTGTCTGGTTTTGGTATCAGTGTGATGGTGGCCTTGTAGAATGAGTTTGAGAGTGTTCCTCCCTCTGCTATATTTTGGAAGAGTTTGAGAAGGATAGGTGTTAGTTCTTCTCTAAATGTTTGATAGAATTTGCCTGTGAAGCCATGTGATCCTGGGCTTTTGTTTGTTGGAAGATTTTAAATCACAGTCTCAGTTTCAGTGCTTGTGACTGGTCTGTTTATATTTTCTATTTCTTCCTGGTTCAGTCTCGGAAGGTTGTATTATTCTATGTATATTTCCATTTCTTCCAGGTTGTCCATTTTATTGGCATATAATTGCTTGACTAATCTCTTATGATCCTTTGTATTTCTGCAGTGTCAGTTGTTACTTCTCCTTTTTTATTTCTAATTCTATTGATTTGAGTCTTCTTCCTTTTTTTCTTGATGAGTCTGGCTACTGGTTTATCAAATTTGCTTATCCTCTCAAAGAACCAGCTTTTAGTTTTATTGATTTTTGCTAGTGTTTCCTTCATTTCTTTTTCATTTATTTATGATCTGATCTTTATGATTTCTTTCCTTCTGCTAACTTTGGGGGTTTTTTGTTCTTCTTTCTCTAATTGCTTTAGGTGTAAGTTTAGGTTGTTTGTTTGAGGTGTTTCTTGTTTCTTGAGGTAGGATTGTATTGCTATAAACTTCCCCCTTACAACTGCTTTTGCTGCATCCCATAGGTTTTGGGTCATCGCGTTTTCATTGTCATTTGTTTCTAGGTATTTTTTGATTTCTTCTTTGATTTCTTCACTGATCTCTTGGTTATTTAGTAGTGTATTGTTTAGCCTCCATGTGTTTGTATTTTACACAGATCTTTTCCTGTAATTGATATCTAGTCTCATAGGGTTGTGGTAGGAAAAGATACTTGATATGATTTCAATTTTCTCAAATTTACCAAGGCTTGATTTGTGACCCAAGATATGATCTATCCTGGAGAATGTTCCATGAGTACTTGAGAAGAAAGTGTATTTTGTTGTTATTGGATGGAATGTCCTATAAATATCAATTAAGTCCATCTTGGTTAATGTATCATTTAAAGCTTGTGTTTCCTTATTTATTTTCATTTTGGATGATCTGTCCATTGGTGAAAGTGGGGTGTTAAACTCCCCTACTATGATTGTGTTACTGTCGATTTCCCCTTTTATGGCTGTTAGTATTTGCCTTATGTATTGAGGTGCTCCTATGTTGGGTGCATAAATATTTACAATTGTTATAGCTTCTTCTTGGATTGACCCCTTGATCATTATATAGTGTCCTTCTTTGTCTCTTGTAATAGTCTTTATTTTAAAGTCTATTTAGTCTGATATGAGAATTGCTACTCCAGCTTTCTTTTGATTTCCATTTGCATGGAATATCTTTTTCCATCCTCCCCTCACTTTCAGTCTGTATGTGTCCCTAGGTGTGAAGTGGGTCCTTTGTAGACAGCATATATACAGGTCTTGTTTTTGTATCCATGCAGCCAGTCTATGTCTTTGGGTTGGAGCATTTAATCCATTTACATTTAAGGTAATTATCGATATGTATGTTCCTATTACTATTTTCTTAATTGTTTAGGGTTTGTTTTTGTAGGTCTTTTCCTTCTCTTGTGTTTCCTGCCTAGAGAAGCTCCTTTAGCATTTGTTGTAAAGCTGGTTTGGTGGTGCTGAATTCTCTTAGCTTTTGCTTGTCTGTAAAGGTTTTAATTTCTCTGTCGAATCTGAATGAGATCCTTGCTGTGTACAGTAATCTTGGTTGTAGGTTTTTCCCTTTCATCACTTTAAATATGTCCTGCCACTCTCTTCTGGCTTGCAGAGTTTCTGCTGAAATATCAGCTGTTAACCTTATGGGGATTCCCTTGTATGTTATTTGTTGTTTTTCCCTTGCTGCTTTTAATATTTTTTCTTTGTGTTTAATATTTGATAGTTTGATTAATATGTATCTTGGCATGTTTCTCCTTGGATTTATCCTGTATGGGACACTCTGAGCTTCCTGGACTTGATTGACTCTTTCCTTTCCCATATTAGGGAAGTTTTCAACTATAATCTCTTCAAATATTTTCTCAGTCCCTTTCTTTGTCTCTTCTACTTCTGGGACCCCTATACTTCGAATGCTGGTGCGTTTAATGTTATCCCAGAAGTCTCTGAGACTGTCCTCAATTCTTTTCATTGTTTTTTTCTTTATTCTTCTCTGTGGTAGTTATTTCCACTATTTTATCTTCCAGATCACTTTTCCGTTCTTCTGCTTCAGTTATTCTGCTACTGATTCCTTGTAGAGAATTTTTAATTTCATTTATTGTGTTGTTCATCATTGTTTGTTTGCTCTTTAGTTCTTCCAGGTCCTTGTTAAACGTTTCTTGTATTTTCTCCATTCTATTTCCATGATTTTGGATCATCTTTACTATCATTACTCTGAATTCTTTTTCAGGTAGACTGGCTATTTCCTCTTCATTTGTTTGGCCTGGTGAATTTTTACCTTGCTCCTTCATCTGCTGTGTTTTTCTCTGTCTTCTCATTTTGCTTAACTTACTGTGATTGGTGTCTACTTCTCTCAGGCTGCAGGTTTGTAGTTCCTGTTGTTTTTGTTTCTGCCCCCAGTGGGTAAGGTTGGTTCAGTGGGTTGTGTATGCTTCCTGGTGGGGGGGACTAGTGCCTGTGTTCTCATTGATGAGGCTGGATCTTGTCTTTCTGGTGGGCAGGACCGCATCTGGTGGTGTGTTTTGGGGTGTCTGTGACCTTATTATGATATTAGGCAGCCTCTCTGCTAATGGGTGGGGTTGTGTTCCTGTCTTGATAGTTGTTTGGCATAAGGTGTCCAGCACTGTAGCTTTCTGGTTGTTGAGTGGATCTGGGTCTTAGCATTGAGATGGAGATCTCTGAGAGAGCTTTCGCTGTTTAATATTACATGGAGCTGAGAGGTCTCTGGCAGACCAGTATCCTGATGTCGTCTCTGCCACCTAAGAGGCACAGGACTGATACCTGACTGGAGCACCAAGACCCTGTCAGCCACATGGCTCAGAAGAAAAGGGAGAAAAAAAGAAAGAAAGAAGGAAAAAAATAAAATATAATAGAATTAAAAAAAATTATTAATATAAAAAATAATTTTTTTAAAAAAAAGAAAGAAGAGAGCAACCTAACCAAAAAGCAAATCTACCAATGATAACAAGCGCTAAAAACTATACCAAAAAAAATAAAAACAAAAATAAAAAAGGGACAGACAGAACACTAGGAGAAATGGTAAAAGCAAAGCTATATAGACAAAATCACACAAAGAAGCATACACATACACACTCACAAAAAGAGAAAAAGGAAAAAATATATATATCGTTGTTCCCAAAGTCCACCTCCTCAGTTTGGGATGATTCGTTGTCTATTCAGGTCCTCCACAGATGCAGGGTACGTCAAGTTGATTGTGGAGATTTAATCCGCTGCTTCTGAGGCTGCTGGGAGAGATTTCCCTTTCTCTTCTTTGTTCGTACAGCTCCCGGGGTTCAGCTTTGGATTTGGACCCGCCTCTGCATGTAGGTCGCCTGAGGGCGTCTGTTCTTCGCTCAGACAGGACGGGGTTAAAAGAGCAGCTGATTCGGGGCCTCTGGCTCACTCAGGCCGGGGGGCGGGAGGGGTACGGATGCGGGGCGAGCCTGCGGCGGCAGAGGCCAGCATGACGTTGCAGCTGCCTGAGGCGCACCGTGCGTTCTCCCGGGGAAGTTGTCCCTGGATCACGGGACCCTGGCTGTGGCGGGAGGCACAGGCTCCCGGGAGGGGAGGTGTGGATAGTGACCTGTGCTCTCACACAGGCTTCTTGGTGGCGGCAGCAGCAGCCTTAGCGTCTCATGCCCGTCTCGGGTCTGTGCTGATAGCCGTGGCTCGCTCCCATCTCTGGAGCTCCTTTAAGCTGTGTTCTGAATCCCCTCTCCTCGCTCACCGTGAAACAGTGGTCTCTTGCCTCTTCAGCAGCTCCAGCCTTTTTCCCGGACTCCCTCCCGGCTAGCTGTGGTGCACTAGCCCCTTCAGGCTGTGTTCACGCCGCCAACCCCAGTCCTCTCCCTGGGATCTGACCTCCGAAGCCTAAGCCTCAGCTCCCAGCCCCCGCCCGCCCCGGCGGGTGAGCAGACAAGCCTCTCGGGCTGGTGAGTGCTGGTCAGCACCGCTCCTCTGTGCGGGAATCTGTCCGCTTTGCCCTCCGCACCCGTGTGGCTGCGCTCTCCTCCGTGGCTCTGAAGCTTCCCCCCTCCGCCCCCCGCAGTCTCCACCCGCGAAGGGGCTTCCTAGTGTGTGGAAACTTTTCCTCCTTCACAGCTCCCTCCCAGAGGTGCAGTTCCTTTCCCTATTCTTTTGTCTCTGTTTTTTCTTTTTTCTTTTGCCCTACCCAGGTACGTGGGGAGTTTCTTGCCTTTTGGGAAGTCTGACGTCTTCTGCCAGCGTTCAGTAGGTGTTCTGTAGGAGTTGTTCCACACGTAGATGTATTTCTGATGTATTTGTGGGGAGGAAGGTGATCTCCACGTCTCACTCCTCTGCCATGTTGAAGGTCTTTGTACTCTACGTCTTTATAATACATCTATACATAAACACACGCATCATTCTCAACATAAGTATATTTGGTTTAAAAATATAAACATAAAATGTTCATGGTGTAAGAGGTTTTAGGAAATATCTAGGCCAGTTTGTATTCTTTACTATGCATGGAGCAATTAAAGATGATCTGGAAGTTAAATGAATTGCTGAAGGTCACACGATTGGTAAACAAACACATGAGCATTGAAGGTGGAGTACATCCAGGTGGAGGATGGGGAGTGGAATTATTTTACTATGTACCAGGCTTTTACAGTCTTAATGTACTTACAGTTAAAAGACTGTTTTATATGAAATACACATAGAGCTAAAATAATTTTATAGAGGACCACTATTAGCTTCATTAATACCCCTGAAATTGGAATTTATTCAGAATTTAGAAATTTCAAGTTTGAAATATTTAATAAATTACATTGCACCTGCCAAAGGGTGTAGGGCAGCAATGACAATTCAAACCCAGGAATAGTTTTTGGAAGCAAAATGTATGACTATTCCCACTAAGTGAGAAATGAAGATTATAAATTGACTTGTTAGTTCACATCAGGCTTTGTTGCTAAAAGAATAAAGGACAGATCAGATTTTGTTTCCAAGTGAACTACTGATCTCCTTTTTTGTTTTCAGAATTATGTGGACTTTGGAAAGGCAGATGAGGAATTGTGGAACTACGTAGCTTTATCTACTAATCTCTGACGATAACTGAGAATTGTTAGAACTCCATCCTGACTTTCAGATTAAGATCAAATACAGATACCTTTGGCCAGTCTGGGCAATATTTGCAGTAGTTGCCAAATATACTTAGATTAGAATGCAGAGCTGAGTAAATTATACAAATATTTCTTCTTTGCTTAACTGCTAACACTCAACATTGTCTCAGACTTGCTTCCATATCATTAGCTGCGCCTTCACTTTCTCCTTGGTAGTTACTTCATTTTTTTGTACTGCTGAATTAAAGAGCTGTAAAGCTTGGATGTTTCCCTACTCCATTGATAATCTCAATATGACATTTTTTTTAAAATTTTTATTGCAGTATAGTTGATTTACAATGTTGTGTTAGTTTCAGGTGTACAGCAAGGTGAATCTGTTATACAAATACATATATCCACTCTTTTTTAGATGCTTTTCCCATATAGGCCATTACAGAGTATTGAGTAGAGTTCACTGTGCTATACAGTAGGTCCTTATTAGTTATCTATTTTGTATATAGTAGTGTGTATGTGTCATTCTCAGTCTTCCAATTTATCCCTCCCCTGCCCTACCCCTCCATAACCATAAGTCTATTTTCTACATCTGTAACTCTATTTTGGTTCTGTAGGTAAGTTCATTTGTAGCCTTTTTTAGATTCCATATATAAGTGATATCATGTGATATTTGTCTTTCTTTGTCTGACTTACTTCACTCAGTATGAGAATCTCTAGTTCCATCCGTGTTGCTGCAAATGACATTATTTTGTTCTTCTTTATAGCTGAGTAACATTCCATTCTATATATGTACCACATCTTCTTTCTCCATTCCTCTGTTGATGAACATTTAGATTGCTTCCATGTCCTGGCGATTGTGAATAGTGCTGCATTGAACATTGGGGTGCATGTATCTTTTTGAATTATCATTTTCTCCAGGTATATGCCTGGGAGTGGGATTGCTGGATCGTAACTCTGTTTTTAATTTTTTTAAGGAACCTCCATACTGTTCTCCATAGTGGCTGTACCAGTTTATACCAGCAAACTGGTACCATCAGTGTAGGAGGATTCCCTTTTCTCTACACCCTCTCCAGCATTTACTGTTTGTAGATTTTTTGATGATGACCATTCTGACCGTTGTGAGATGATACCTCATTGTAGTTTTGATTTGCATTTCTCTAATAGTTAGTGATGTTAAGCACCTTTCCTTGTCTTCTTTGGAGAACTGTCTATTTAGATCTGCCCAATTTTTGATTGGGTTGTTTGTTTTTTTGATATTGAGCTGCATGAGCTGTTTGTATATTTTGGAGATTAATCCTTTGTTGGTTGCTTCATTTGCAAATATTTTCTCCCGTTCTGGGGGTTTTCTTCTCATTTTGTTTATAGTTTCCTTTGCTTTGCAAAAGCTTTTAAGTTTAATTAGGTCCCATTTGTTTATTTTTGCTTTTATTTTCATTACTCTAGGAGGTGGATCAAAAAAGATCTTGCTGTAATTTATGTCAGAGAGTGTTTTCCCTATATTTTCCTCTAGATGTTTTATAGTATCTGGCCTTACATTTAGGTCTTTAATCCATTTTGAGTTTATTTTTGTGTATGATGTTAGAGTGTGTTCTAATTTCATTCTTTTACATGTAAGCCATCCAGTTTAGCCACAGCAGTCACACACAAAAAATAAGTAAAAGGCATCCATATTGGAAGGGAAGAAGTAATACTGTTACTATTTGCAGATGACATTATACTATATATAGAAAACCCTAAAGTCACCACCAAAAGCTATTAGTACTAAAAATAAATTCAGTGAAGTTTCAGAACACAAGATTGGTATACAGTAATCTGCTGTGCTTCTATACACTAATAATGAACTATCAGAAAGAGAAAGCAAAAAAAAAAAAAAAGTCCCTTTTAAAATTGCATCTAAAAGAATAAAATACCTAGGAGTAAACTTAATCAAGGAATGAAAGACCTATACTCTGAAAACTATAAAACATTGATAAAGGAAATTGAAGATGATATAAAGAAATGGATAGATTTGTTCATGAATTAGAAGAATTAATATTGTGAAAATGTCCATACTACCCAAAGAAATCTACAGATTTAATGCAATCCCTATTAAAATACCAATGGCATTTTTCACCAAACTAGAACAAATAATGCTAAAATTTATATACAAGCACGGAAGACCCCAAATTGGTAAAGCAATCTTGAGAAAAAAGAACAAAGCTGGAGCTATTATGCTTCCTGACTTCAGACTGTACTACAAAGCTGCAGTAGTCAAAACAACATGGTACTGGCACAAAAATAGATATGTAGATGAATGGAACAGAATAGAGAGCCCAGAAATAAACCCACACATTTATGATCAATTAATCTATGAGAAAGGAGGCAAGCATATACAGAGGAAAAGACAGTCTCTTCAATAAGTGGTGCTGGGAAAACTGGACAGCTACATGTAAAACAGTGAAATTAGAACATTCTCTAGCACCATATACAAAATTAACCCAAAATGGGTTAAAGACCTAAATGTAAGACTGAAACAACAAAACTCCTAGAAGAAGACATAGTGAGAACACTCTTTGACAAAAATCACAGCAGTGTTTTTTTGAATCTGTCTCCTACAGCAAAGGAAACAAAAGCAAAAGTAAACAAATGGGACCTAATTAAACTTAAAAGCTTTTGCACAGCAAAGGAAACCATTGACAAAATGAAAACACAACCTACTGAATGAGAGAAAATATTTGCAAATGATATAACAAATAAGGGGTTAATATTCAAAATATATAAATAGCTCATACAACTCAATATCAAAAAACAATCAAACTGATTTAAAAATGGGTAGAAGACCTGAATAGACATTTTTCCAAAGAAGATATACTGATGGCCAACAGGTACGTGAAAAGATACTCAACATCGCTAACCATCAGAGAAATGCACATTGAAACCACAATAAGATATAACCTCACACCTGTCAAAATGGCTGTCATCTGAAAGTCAACAAATAACAAATGTGCTGGTGACGATGTGGGGAAAATGAACCCTAGTATACTGTCGGTGAGACTGTAAATTGATACAGCCACTATGGAAAACAGTGTGAAGTTTCCTCAAAAAACTAAAAACAGAACTGTCATATGATCCGGCAATTCCACTCCTGAGCATATATCCACAGAAAATGTAAACAGTAATTTAAAAAGATACATACACCCGCAACATTCATTGCAGCATTATTTACAATAGCCAAGATATGGAAGCAACCTAAGTGTCCATCAACAAATGAATGGATAAAGAATATTTGGTATATACTTATGATGGAATATTACTCAGCCATAAAAAATGAAATTCTGTCATTTGCCACAATATGGATGAACCTAGAGGTATTATGCTTAGTGAAATAAATCAGACAGAGAAAGGCAAATACTCTGTGTTGTCACTTGTATTTGGAATCTAAAAAATAAAATAAAATAATAAATATAACAAAACAGAAACAGACTCACAGATATAGAGTACAAACTAGTTGTTACTGGTGGGGAGAGCAAAGTGAGGAAGGGCAAAATAGGGATAGGTGATTAAGAGATACAAACTACTATATATAAAATAAATAAGCAACAAGGATATATTGTACAGCACAGGGAAATACAACCATTAGTTTTTAATAACTATAAATGGAGTATAATCTATAAAAATATTGAATCACTAATTTGTACACCTGAAACTAATAAAATATTGTAAATGAACTATACTTCAATATAAAAATTAATACTCATATATTAATGATATTTTCTGTGTATAATAGATATCATATATAATCATATTATATATACTAAAATCATTAGATATTATATTAAGATCATATTATATTATATCATATCATGTTATGTTATATCATATTATAATATGTTGTAATATATTATATTAAACATACTATCATTAAAACAATATTCTTACTTAGAGTTTCTCTGACATTTGATTTTATTATACCTGGTAATGAGGTTTTGGGGAAAAAAGCTAGTCCTTTCCTCAAACATTTTTGGGGGCTTGTCATTATCTGCCAAAAATAATATGAGTTGTGAAGACCAAATTGGCTTAAGTTGATTTACAATACCTTACTTTTATATTTTATGTATAAGACAAAATAATGTGAAATTGGCATGTTATCTGAAGTTTATTCTCAATCTATCATCACATTTTTTCGGTGGGTGGGAAGGAGGAGGAATATTTTCACAGGCTTACTTAAAAAGGTTCTAATTTTTGAAAGGGATTTAAAGTTTTCTAAATTATATTCAGTTTTGTAAATGTCAAAAATATTTTTTAAATTAATAACAAAGTGTACATGAAATATATTTATGGCATGCAACTAGTGACTGGTAAGCTCTTTTTAATTAAATTTTTCATTTTGAGATGATTGTAGGTTCACAGGCGGCTGTAAGAAATGATACAGATATTCTGTACCCTATGCCTATTTTCCCCCCATGGTAAAGACTTGCAAAATTGTAGTACAATATCACAAGCAGGATATTGAAATTGACATTGATGTAGTCAAATTACAGAATGATTTCAAAACCATAGGTATCATTTCTGTCGCCTTTTTATAGCCACAACCACTTCCCACCCATATCCCTCTTCATCTTTAACCAACTAGAAATCACTAATCTGTTTTCCATTCTTATAAATTTTCCATTTTAATAACATTATATAAATGTAATCATACAGTATATATAACATTTCAGGGTTGTTTTTTTTCACTCAGAGTAATTCTCCAGAGATTTATCCATGCTGTCGTGTGTATCAGTAGTTTGTTTGTTGTTTTGTTTTTAAATTTTTTAAAATTTATTCTTGGCTGTGTTGGGTCTTCTTTGCTGCGCGTGGGCTTTCTCTAGTTGTGGCGAGCGGGGGCTACTCTTCATTGTGGTGTGTGGGCTTCTCATTGGGGTGGCTCTATTGTTGCGGAGCACAGGCTCTAGGCACATGGGCTTCAGTAGTTGTGGCACGTGGGCTCGGTAGTTGTGGCTCGTGGGCTCTAGAGCACAAGCTCAGTAGTTGTGGCGCATGGTCTTAGTTGCTCCGCGGCATGTGGGATCTTCCCAGACCAGGGATCGAACCCATGTCCCATGCATTGGCAGGCGGATTCTTAACCACTGCACCACCAGGGAAGTCCCTGTTTGTTGTTTTATATTAAGTAATATTCCATATGGATATACTACAGTTTGTTAAAGCTTTTATCTTCTGAAGGACATCTGAGTTGCTTCCAGTTTTGGCTATTACAAATAAACTTGCTATGGACATCTGTGTGTAGGTTTTTGTGTGAACTTAAGTCTTTATTTTTCTCAGATAAATGCCCAAGAGTATAATTGTTAAGGCTTTTGATAGTTGTATATTTAGTTTAATAAGAAATTGCCAAGTGTTTTCCATTGTTACCTGTACCATTTACATTCACACTAGCAATGTATGAGTAATACAGTTTCTTCACTTATTTACTAGCATTTGGTTCTGTCACTGTTTTTTATTTTAGCCATTCTGATAGATGTATAGTGAGAAGTAAGCAGTTTTAATTTTTATTTCCCTAATGGCTAATGATAATGAACATCTTTTCATTTTCCTGTTTGCCATCTATATGTCTTCTTCACTAATATTTCTTGTCATGTCTTCTGCCCAGGTTCTGATTAGATTATTTGATTTTTACTGTTGAGATTAGAAAGTTCATTATATATTCTAGGTGTTAGTCGTTGGCAAATATTATCTCCTAGTTGCTAGCTTGTCTTTTCTTTTTCTTAACAGAGTCTTTCACAGAACAAAGTTTTTTTGGGGAAAGAAGAATGAATTAGGAGGAATCAGACTACCGAATTTCAAGACTTATTATACAGCTACATTAAACGAGATTATGTGGTATTGTCAGAGAGAGACTGAGACGTAGGTCAATGAACCAGGGTAAAGAACACAGAAATAGACCCACGCAAGTACAGCCAACTGATTTTTTTCTAATGTTTATTATGTTTTTCTTTTATGGAGCCTGTGAAGTCTACAAACTATTTTCTTGGTCATAGAACCTGAAGAATTTTATCTATGTTATCTTCTAAAAGTTTTATAGCTTTATAAAAGTTAAGTTTGTGATCCACGTTGAGTTAATTTTTGTATAAAATGCGAGATTTAGGTTGAAGTTCGTTTTTTGCCTATGGATGTCCATTTGTTCTACCACCGTTTGTCAAAAGGCTATCCTTCCTCAATTAAATTTCATTTGCACATTTGTCAAAAATTCAGTTGGCTGTATTTGAGTGGGTCTATTTCAGGGTTCTCTGTTCTGTTCCATTGACTATGTGTCAGTGCCTCTGACAATACCACACAGTCTTGTTTAATGTAGTTGCATAATATGTGTAACCTGATTTCTTCAACTTTTTATTCTTCCTTTTTAAGCATGATTTGGCTAGTCTGATTCGTTTACCTTTCTGTATAAATTTTAGAGTAACAGTGTCTATATTCACAAAAAAATCTTCCTGGGATTTTGATAGGAATTGCTTTGAAACTGTGTGGCAGTTTGGAAAGAATTGATACCTTTAAATATGTTGTGTCTTCCAACCCATTCTCTGTTTCTCTGTCTCTCTCTCTGCTATATGAGGGTACAGCAAAAGGGTAGTCATCTGTAAACCAAGAAAAGAGAACTTCACCAGAAGTGGACCATGTTGGCACCTTAATCTCTGACTTCCAGCTTCCAGAATTGTGAGATGTTTGTTGTTTAAACCACTGAGTTTGTTATAGCAGCTGAGTAAGACAGAAATTGGTACTAAGAAGCAGGGTGCTGCTATAACAAATACTTTCAAATGTGAAAGCAGTTTTGGAATCGGGTAATGGATAGAGGCTGGAAGAGTATTGAGGTACATTCTAGAAAAAACCAATATTTCTGTGAAGAGATTTTTAGTGGTGATTCTGGTGAAAGCTTAGAAAGAATAGAAGAGAGCTGGAGAGAAAGGCTCTATCTTCTTATATAATACACAATCATGTACAGAATGTTGGTAGAAATGTGGATGATGGATGATAAAGTCCATTCTGATGAGGTCTCAGATGGAAATGAGAAGCATGTTAAATGAACTGAGAACAAAATTGTTGAGAAGAAAAGGAAACAGAATTTAAAGATTTGGACAATTCTCAGCCTATTCATATTACAAAAATAAATAAATAAATAAAAATAAAGAGAGAGAGACAGAAAACATGTTTGCAAGAGAACACCAAGGGTATAGCTGACCAACTGATAAGGATATTAGTGTGAGTGTGAGCCATGGACCTAATCAGCCATCTCAACAGAGGGTAGTAATAGAGATGGGCTTACACCAGCAAAGACACTGCCAGTTTGAACTAAAGGAAATAGAGAAAATAGGATGTAATAAAGGAAAGCTGTTGGATCTTTTGAATTTTGCAGGATGGATCCTAAAGCTATTCAGCTTTGAACATGCACTATTCTTCAAAGCAAGGGAAGAGTGATCCTGTAGGAAATTCAAAGGCCATCAGGGCTTCCTCCTTGGCTTTAAAAGGAAGGGGGGGAAGGGGACATTGCCTAGGTTTCAACAGGCAAAATGGTCTCTGCCCATAACCTTGGGAGTGAGGCTGTCCAGAGCTATGGCAGCAGGGCCACCCTGAACCTTGGAGATGAGACCCCCATCAGACAGATTCCTGGGAGTGGAACCTCCTGTTTGGCAGAGCTGCGGGACCAAGACTACAGCCCCAGTGGGTCCAGAAGTTGGAATCTCTACTCCAGTGGGTCCAGAAGGCAAAGTATCTAGCCAAAGAGGACTATTATCCAGGCTTAAGATCTCATGAAGTTTACCTTGCTACTTATGGATTTGCTTGGCACCTGACACACTTACCTTTATTCCTATTTTCCCCTTTTGGAATGGGAATGTCTATCCTATGCCTGTCCTACTATTATATTTTCGTAACAAATAACTTGTTTGGTTGCACAAGTTCATAGCCAGAAAGAAATTTTGCCTCAAGATGAATCATACTTCAAGTCTCACCTGTATCTGATTTAGATAATATTTAGGGAAAATTTTGGACTTTATATCTTAGAGTTGATAATGGAACAAGTTAAGACTTTTGGAGCTATAGGGATGGAATGAATATATTTTGCATAAAATAAGAAAATGAATGGGGGGGTGCAAAATATGGACTGAATGCTTGTGTCCCCTCAAAATTCATATGTTAAAATCCTAATCCCCAATGTGATGGTATTTGGAGATGGGGGCCTTTGTTAGTTAATTAGATCATGATGGTAGAAGCTCCATGGTTGGGATTAGTGCACTTATAAGAGACTTTCACCCTCCAGATTTGTGGGAAATAAATGTTTATTGATTAAGTGACACAGTCTAGGGTATTTGTTATAGTAGTTCAAGCTAACTAAGACAGTGTTAAATCTTCCTTAAATGTTTGATAAAATTGTCTAGTAAAATCATCTGAGCGTGGACATTTCTTTTGTCCAAAATTCAGTTCCTTTAATATTTATAGGGCTACTCAAATGATCTATATCATATTGGGTGAGTTGTGGTAGCTTGTGCTTTTAAAGGAATTGTTTAATTTTATTTATGTTGTGAAATTTATGTGTGTAGAATTGTTTAAGGTATTTCCTTATTATCCCTGAGATGTCTTTGGATCTGTAGTTCTGTTCTGATTTTCATTCCTGATTTAGAGTTTTGTTGATTTTATTGATCTTTTCAAAGAAACAACTTTTTGCTTCATTGATTTTTCTCTATTTTTCTCTTTTCATTTGCATTGATTTCATCTCTTTATTATTCCTTTTCTTCTGCTTGTTTTAGATTTATTTTGCCCTTTTTCTAGTTTCTTGAAACTAGAAATGAAAACAGATTATAATTTCGGAACTTTCCCACTTTTCTATTGTAAGCATTTAGTGCTATAAATTTCTCAACACTGCTTTAGTTGTATCCTACAAATTTTTATATGGTATAGTTTCATCTTTCACTCAGTTTGATATATTTTGTGGTTTCCCCTAAGAAATTCTGTTTCACTGATGAATTATTTAGAAGTGTGTTGTTTGGTTTCCAAGTGTTTGTAGATTTTCCTGTTATCTTCTTGTTATCAATATCTAGTTTGAGTTCATTGTGGACAGAAAACACATTATATATGATTTCAGTTCTCTTAAATTTGTTGAGTTTTTTTTCTTTTTTTATTGCCTGGGATACATTCTATCTTGGTACATATTTCATAGATTCTCAAAAAATGTGCATTCTGCTATTGTTGAGTAGGCATTCTATAAATGTCTATTAGTTGCTGTTACTTGATGGTATTGGTAAGCTCTTTATATATATATATATATATATATACACACACACACACACACACACACACACACACACACACACACACACTTGTTGATTTAATATCTTGTTCTATCAATTTTTTAGAGAAGGATGTTGACATCTCCACTATACTCGTAGATTTGACTATTTCTCCTTTCAGTTTTTTGCTTCATATGTATTATAGCTCTGTTGTTTGGTTCATATGCATATAACAATATTATGTCTTCTTGGTGGAGTGATCCTTTTATCATTATGTAGAGTCTATCTCTGTCTGGTAATTTTATTCACTCTCAAGTCTATTTTATTTGATATTTCTATAGTTGTTCCTGCTTTCTTTTGATTCATACATGCTTAGGATATTTTTTCCCATCCTTTTACTTTCAGCTTTCCTAAGCTGTTATATTTGAAGTAAGTCTCTTTCAGATAGCATATATTTGTGTCATGCTTTTGATACACTCTGCCAATCTCTGCCTTTTAATTGATGTATTTAGATGATTTACATTTAACATAATTATTGTTATATTAGGACTTAAGTCTGCCAATTTATTTTTTCTTTACCATTTGTTCTCTCTGCTTTTCATTTCTTTGTTTTCTCTTTCCTGCCTTCCCATGGTTACTTAAATGTTTTTAGAATTCCATTTTGATTTATCTATAGTATTTTTGAATGTATCTCTTTGTGTTGCTTCTTTAATGGCTACTCTAAGTATTACATTATATATACATGACATAATAGTCTACTGTTGTCAACATTTTATCAGTTTGAATAAAATGTAGAAGTTGTATCTCCTTTTAGTTCTGTTTATCCTCCTTCATTTATAATTGTTTTCAAATTTTTTTCCACATCCATTTAGAACCACATGAGACAGTGTTAAAAACGTTTGCTACAACTATTGAGTATAACTTAGAAAATTCAAGAGGAGAAAATAATTCTACTGAACTAGCCTATATTTTTGCTCTTATCCTGTTCTTTCTTCTTTTACCATGTTTCAAGATTATTCCTTTGTCATTTCCTCTCTGTTTAGAGAATTTTCTTTAGCCCTTCTTTTGGGGTAGGTCTGCTGGTGGCACATTCTCTTAGTTTTCCTTCATTTGATAATATCTTAATTTCTATCTATTCCTGAATAATACCTTCATTGATTATAGCATTCTGGTTTGAAAGTTCTTTGCTTTCAGCTCTTGAAAAATGTGCTGTATCTTTTTGGGCTCTGTGATTTCTCATGAGAAATCTCTGTATTCCAGTCGGGTTTTTTTGTTTTTTGTTTTCTATAAGTAAGATGTATTTTCTCTCTTGCTCCTTCCAAGTTGTTTTCTTTGTCTTTAGTTTTCCAAATTTGACTATGGTGTGTCTTGGCATGGATTTCTTTGTGTTTTTATCCTGTTTGGGGTTTGCTTAACTTATTGTATTAGACAGTTATGTCTCTTTTAAAATTTGGGATAATTTCAGCTATTATTTCTTCAAATAATTTTCAACCCTGCCTTCTTTCATCCCTCCTTCTAGGCCTCTGGTGACACAAATGTGAGATTTCTATTTAAAATCCTACATGTCTCTGGAACTGTGTTAATTTTGTTTCAATCTATTTTCTATTATTTGTATTAGGTAATTTCAATTGTTGTCTCTTCAGTATAACTGATTCCTTCCTCTGTTCCTTCCATCGCTTTTGATCCATCCATTGAATTTTTGTTTCTATCATTGCATTTTTCATTTCTAAAATTTCCATTTGATTCTTTTTTGTAGGTTTTGTTTCTTTGCTGACATTTTCTTTTCCTTTGCTGAGGCTTCCTATTTTTCCACTTGCTTCAATCATGTCTGTTACTGCTCAAAGATGTTTATGAATGCTTTAAATTTTTTTTCAGATAATTCTCACATCTCTGTCATCTCAGTGTTAGAGTCTACTGGTTGTCTTTTTTTTTTTTTTTTTTTTTTCATTCAAGTTGAGATTTTCCTGGTTCTTGGTCTGATGAAATTTTCTGTTGGAACCTGGACATTTTGTGTACCATGTTATAAGACTCTGGATCTTATTTAAGTCTATTGGTTTAGCTGGCTTCCTTTGATACCTCTCTGGCAAGGGAAGGGGAGACATTACCTGTTACTGCCAGATTTGGTGGAAATCCAGGTTCCCCACTCATCCTCTGTAACACCCAAGGAGGAGAGGAGTGCCAGTTACTTTTGGACAGGAGTGGGAGTTCTGGCTCCACACTGGGCCTGATGCCACCCTGTCTGGGAGAGGCAAGAGGGCCTCACTGTTTCACAAATTACCTCCACTGACACTATGGAAAGGTAACCTCAATATTGCTGGCCATTGGTGAAAGTTCTTATTCTGCCTGGCCTCCTCTGACATTGCCCAGCAAGGAGGGGAAAGGGTTCTATGACACTGTAAAAGATTTGCCTCCTTGTCTTCACTGACCATGGGGAGGCAAGGCTTATTATTGCACAGTGGATGCGAAAGTCACAGCTCCCTACTGACCCTTTTTTGGCACCACCTCAGGATGGGGTTTGAAGTAATTTGCTACAACAAGGTGAGGGTAGATGTCTAGGCTTCCTACTCAGCTTTGCTGGCATGAGTAAGGGTGAGGCCACATGTTTTTTTGTGATATTTGGCTTGAGTAGAGCAGTTATTATCAAAAAGTTTCCTGTCTTGCTAGGCTGCTCCGTTTCTGGTCCTTTGACTAAATGATTAGGCTTTACTTGGGGATATTTTTGTCTGCACCTGTTGAAGTTTCCTGGAGTGCTGGCTCCTCCAGCTCCACATCTGGGGAATGTGAAGCAAAAAGCAAACCCAGGGAACTCACCACCACATTGTTTGAGTCTCACAGTCCCTAGCCAGTCTGCTTTATATTTTAGAGTTTCATTACATTATGTGCCCTTTGAATTTGATGGGCCACAATCTGGATACACACACTTCAGTCCTGGATTGCAGTTCTTCTTGACTAAAATGTATTTTCTTTTTATTTTTATAATGTTAAGAAGAATAAGAAGAAATTGGAAATAAAAGTAAATGGCCACCCAATAGTTTAATGGGTTAAAAAAGTGTGAGAATTACTTGAATTAAACTAGTATAAATTGCTTATAAAGGGAAATTGAATCATCAAAAGTAGAATTTGAAAACTTTAGGAACTGCTTAAAGAAATAAATAATGAGACTTGTATCTTTGTGTCTAGCAATGACATATAGCCATTTTCTGAGTATTTTTAATAAGATGAAAAGGATACATGAATATGTGTATTATTACAGAGTAAATTATGTTTTCTGTAATAGATATTGGATAAATGCTACCTAAAATTACTCCAGAGAAATAGAATTGTAGGTGGGAAATAACCATAAGTGATTTTCTCTGGCCCATTTTCAACTAAGAAACCCATGAGTTTCTATTCAAACTGCTCTGAATAGCTCTTCAATGTGAAGCAAGTACACGTGGGTTCTGAAATGATCTGCCCACAGATCATCGAAACAGTTCTTTTATTTAGTTCACATATTTCGGTTGACTATGTTTTTTCTTTGAATGGAGAATATATCGTACAATTTTGTTGATATGTATAGATGAGTTGGAATCACAAGTAAAATTGAAGTTAAAATAGATTATAGGCCTTACTTCCCCATGATTCTGTCATAGGATGGAATAAAATTGGACTAGCAGGGTACTCTTCTCATAGCCATGAGAAACTTTCATTGTGTATTCTATCAGAACCTTTTCTAGCTAAGCAGCCTATTAAGTCTCAAGGAAAGTCATTGGAGTTTAAATATATGTGCAGACTTACCTGTAAGATTGGGGTAAAACACAACCGTATTCAGTCATACTGCTAAATCAACCAATATTGAGAATTAATTGTAATCTCATTGGAAGGTTTACAGTACAATACATTATGCCGTTAAAACCCCATTTCACTTGCTGCAGAATAAATGCAGATATGATTATAACCTAACAACTATGGGACTGTACATTACTAGTATGTGTCATTCTGAATGTGAAATATCCAACATCAGACCTGATCTCCTATACAGCAGATTTTTTCAGTGAACGTGGATACAGGCACACTTTTTCTTGTCTTTAGTTTATGTGGAAAATAATTATCTTGAATTATCTACAAATATATTAAAACATATTACTAAATTCTTCTGAATAGTTTCATGTACTTTTACTTGCTTTTATGCTCTCTGAGTTTATCATACAAGTATCACTTGCATTTTCCATTTTTACCATCAGTAGTAGTTTCTCACGTGAAAAGGATGTAGCAAGAATGTTCATTATAGTTATACCTCACTAGATTTAATATAGATCTCTTTATAATTATAAAATTCAAAAGGGATTTTGCATTGAGATCTAAGACCTTTCTGTAAGTTACAGAAATAAATATTATAAAATTGTATGTGTAATTTAAAAATCTGATGATTGTTAATGCAAATTCTGTATCAGACTCTGTGATAAATGCTTTACAAATATGAACTCATTTAATTCCCTCAACCAGCCTCCATGATAAGGATTATTATCCCCATTTTAGAGAAAAGAAAATTGTGATGTGGAAAAGTTAAATAATTGATCAAATAACAAGCAATTAGTATCTTATAACCTCCATATAACACTCATCATTTTCTTTATTTTATTTTTAAAAAAATTTTCGTCTGCTGCATGGCATGTGGGATCTTAGTTCCTCAACGAAGAAGAACTACATTGGACGCACAGAGTATTACCACTGGGCCACCAGGGAAGTCCGTCATTTAGTTTAGAAAACAATCTTTATCTAATTTTCTGGTATGGTTTAGGTCCTGACAATAGAGAAGGCTGGTCTCATTGGTGATTTGGCTCAGAAATGTACATCTACACTGGCATAGGATTCAAAAGTGGAAGGCTGGGGGATAGATTCTGCTAAGCGTAAGTGGATAGTTGGAGGTGTTTGGGATACTCCATGTGCCCAATTTCCAAACACTGGATCAGAATAGGTCTTTCTCTCTTTAAGAATTTTTAAATAGACAGAATCTTGCATAGGTGTGCAAGTAATAACTGCAAATATCCAAAAGGGGAGCATGGCTTAAAATATGCAAAGAAAAGGCATTCTTTTGAAAATATATATTATGAAAAAAAGCAAAGAAAATTTTAGAAAACATTTGAAGTAAACATGGACTCCAAACTAACAGGTAAAAGATGAGAAGAAATGGAAACAGACAGAGATGGGAAAGGAGAAAATGTAAAGGAAAAGAAGTAAATAAAAGCACAATTTCAAGAAGTAAAATCTGCAGTTGTGGCAATAAAGAACAAAATGGTGCACTAGAAATCCAACTCAGCGATGAGCAAAGTAGTATTGAGAAACTTAATATTGATTGATGCAGAAATAAAGGAGAAAGCTGTGAGAATTATAAGAGCAATTGAGAAAAGAAATATACATTGTGTGGATGTTGGTTATGCCCAAAGAGAAAATCAGAGCAAGTTAAACTGAAGCCATTATCAAAGTCAAAATATCCTGGTCTACGGATCAAAACTCTCATCAGGCACAAAGCAAAATCAATGAAAAACTAACATCTAGACCTATCCTGTCTTTCTGTTTCTATTATTTCGGTAATATAATAAAAAAATCCTGCATCCAGGTAGATAAAAGAGATGTAACAATCTAGTTGATTGCACACTTTTCATCAGTGCTAAATTTAAGAAGAAAATGTCTCACAGTCTAAAGAGTAATGGAGGAAAACATTTGTGATCCAAGAATTCTATACCCAATCAAGTTGTAATCATGAGCATAACCAAGGAGATTTAAATCTGGACGGTCTATAATGAAATCCCTCTCATTGTAATCTCAATAAATATTTTGTGAATGGTAATAAACTTAATTGAGCCAAAACGCAACTGACCGGATTATTCACTTAGAATTCTTAACAGGTATTTTTTAGGAGAGAGGAAGATCCTAAAGAAATAATTTGATGTTTTGAATGAATTCCTGAAAACAACCTCCAAATTACAGTTCATTCTGCTTAGTGAAAAGCAGAATGGGTCCTGAGCATCAGTGTTTTACCTCTACCAACACTGTTAGATCTATTAAAATTTAACAAAGGATCAAGAGAATGAGGAGACAAGTCACAGATTGGGAGAAAGTAGTTGCAAAAGACACATCTGGTAAAGGACTGTTATTCAAAATATAAGAAAAACAACTTAAGTTGAAAAATCAAAAATAAGAAAAACAAGCAACTCAATTTAAAAATGGGCAAAAGACCTTAACAGGCACCTCACCAAAAAAAAAAAAAAAGAAAAGAAAAAGAAAGAAATACAGATGGCAGATAATCATATTAAAAGGTGTTCCATATCATATATCATTAGGAGATAGCAAATCAAAACATGATACAACTGTATACCTATTAGAATGGCCACAATCCAGCAGAGTGACAACACCAAATGCTGGGGAGGATGTGGAAGCAACAAGAACTTTCATTTATTGCTGATGGAAATGCAAACTAGCACAGCCACTTTGGAAGACAGTTTGGCAGTTCATTACAAAAAAACCCATATTCTCACCATATAATCCAGTGATCATGCTCCTTGGTATTTATTTATCCAAAGAAATTGAAAAATTATTTACACATAAAACCCTGCACATGGATATTTATAGCAGCTTTATTTATAATTGCCCAATTTGGAAACAATCAAAAAGTTCTTCAGTAGGTGAATGGATAAGTAAACTGTGGAGCATCCAGACCATGGAATATTATTCAGTACTAAAAGGAAATTAGCTATCAAGCCATAAAAAGACATGGAGGAATCTTATATGCATATTCTAAGTGAAAGAGACCAATCTGAAAAGTCTACATATTGTATGACTCTAACTATATGACATTCTGAAAAAGGTGCAACTAAAGATCAGTGATTACCAGGGATTAGAGGGGAGGGAGGGATGAAAAGGCAGAGCAAGGAGCTTTTTAGGACAGTGAAACTATTATGTATGGTACTATAATGGTGGATACCTGTCATTATACATTTGTCAAAACCCATAAAATGTATACCAAGAGTCAACTGTAATCTGAACTATGGGCTTTGGATGATAATGATGTGTCAATATGGATCCATTCATTGTAACAAATGTACTGTTTTCTTGTTCTCAGCAGCCTTTGATCAAGTATTGAATTGAGTTGTTAGATATTAGGCCCACTCTTTATACAAATCAGAAAACTGAGAGTTAAGTTAGAGTTCCAGTTTCCTAAATCTCAATCCAGTAATTTGTCAACAACTCTTGCAGCTATTTTTATGAAGAGACTTTATAGCATAAACCAGTATTTCTTTTCCCACTGTCATAGCATGTGATATTATGTGAAACTTTGATGGTTTGCCTCCTAATTTTAACAAAAGTGTAAAAAGTAGTCTTATCACACTAAGCATATATGCGTATGGAGTATCATAAGGTGGGACACTAGCTGTGTAGGTCATGCAGCATCGTGTAAGGCAAGGTAGCTAGAAATGAGTAAGAATTAAGACTGTGTGTTATAAAAATTCATAAAAACATTTCTCATGAATATTCAAGAGAGCAAATATGGACAGAAAAAAAGGGAATACGATGCAAATTGTTGATTGTATGAAAATAATATGATGTGATAATTTAAAAATCATAACATAGATAACTTTTGTTTAATATCTTTATGTACATTATCTCATTTAACCTTCAAAGAAACTTTCTTCATTTTAGTATGAGAAAAATCAAGATTTAGAAAGTTTAGAAAATCATGAACCTTGGTCAAAATTATTTAGTCTCCACTAATAAATAGTGGAGACTAAGTTTAGATCCAGGCAGTCTGTGGATCATTTTATAGTCCTAGCAAGACACTGTTATAATTTAGTAGTGCTTATGGAGTAATGATTGATGACTCGTTTAGTGGTTTTATTCTTTCAAATGTGCTGCCAAAATTTCTATCCTTCAAATGTATGAGCACAAAAAAATATAAACCATTCACATAGACTGAGAACTAGAAAAATCTCAGGTAGAGACATTGAGAGTCCAAAGGGAACTCTGTAGGATCAATTAAATGCTTGCTTTGAATCTGCAGGCCAGAGGTTCAGTTAGATTCACAGAAACCTGCACTAATAGGGGTTCTGCAAGGAAGACAGCTGGCAACTTTGATAGCAATGTTGAGACCTGAACAAGCCAATGCAGGCTGGTGGGTAAGAGTCAGCCAGACTACTCACCTCTTTATAAACCACATTCCAGCAGCCTGCAGTAACGATTAGGCAGCCACACTGCTGGGAAGCGGGCATTGTCAGCAGTAGAGAGAAATTAATGGAATGTGAATATGGCTGAAAAGAATAAGAACAAATGCAACTACAAGTCTCTGCACGCAGCCTACCACCACGTTAGAGAGTAGTGATTACCCAGTCCAATTCCATTTTACTACCACTTCAGTTTCTATAGAATCTGTTGCTCCCTTTCCAGCCGCTGTCACTGCCACTGCTTTCTCTCTGGCCCTCACCAACTCTCCCCTAGGTGCCTGTAACAGCTTTGAGTAGCCTCCCTGGCCCAAATCTCTGCAGGTTCAGTCAGGTTCACGGTCGAGAGTGCTGCCATAAGGCTCTTTTTATAGGACACATCCAAACTCATCCATCCTTAGGCTCCATCCACTGCTCTCCATATTTTATTGCAGAGCTTTGTATTCCTTTTTATTTTTAGAAATAAGACTGATTGTCAAGCTTAATCTTCTGTAGAGCCCAAAAATAAAACCATAAATTAAGAGCTAAAATGGTTGAAGTAAAAGACCAGTTTAACTTCTAGCCCTCCTCTTCCTCTGTCTCACGTCCCTGGTTGTGAGCAGCCCTGGAGGTCCTCTAAATAATGTTTGGACACCAAAAAGCACAAGTTAAGATCCAATGATCTACAAGAAAATGTCCACACTTCTTAGCAAATGCAGAGTTTTCTTTGTTGGGCTCCTGTAGCCCATTTCTGATCTTCTCCCATCAGGTCTGTGGTTCAAACAACTCTGAACAACATGCAGCCACTGACCAGATCATTCAGTTTTCTGCCATTCTGGATTTATATGTGCGGTTCTCACTGCATAGGAGGCACTGCTGCAACTTCTTTTTATCTGTCAAGGAAACATCCAGAACTAATGCATACCCTCTCTGTAAAGCCTTCACCACATCTTAGCCAAACCTATCACTCTCTTCCCTCTGTTCCCAATGTACTTTGCACAATGTTCTCAACTTACTTTATTGTAATTATTGGTGTATATGGTTATACATTTGTTATACTTCAAGCTCCTCTGATTCAGAGATAGTGCCTTATTCTTCTTTTGACTATAGTATCTAGTACAGTGACTGGCAGACAAAAGATGGTAAATAAATGATTGCTATGTGAATTGAAATCTGAGCACTTCTCTGAGATGTAGAACTTCTCAATAATTAGGCAGCTAATTGTCAGCAGAGACAATATTACAATCCAAGTCCCCTAACAACCATGTCAATGACTGTGACAATACCACATAGCCTCCAAACCTTCCAAATGAATTTAGGAATATCCTACCACTCCAATATCATGTCACACAATTCATTTCCCCAACTGGATTCCTCTCACAACAGCATTTCTCCTACAGCTACACTTAGAGTGAACAATTGAACACTGAGGAAGTTGAAAGTGAATTAGTTTGTCATGGTGTTGACAGACGAATTAATTACGTCAACAAACTTATACTATTCAAATATATTCGGTTGGCCAAAAAATTCGTTCGGGTTTTTCTGTAAAATATGAAAAACCGGAACGAACTTTTTGGCCAACCTAATATATGCACTCTACTAAGCATTATGGGTGAAACAAAGGAAATTGAGAGTTCATACTTGTTTTCAAATAGGTCACTCTCTATTAGGGGAGATAAAATATATCCCCACATTACATGTGTGGTAAATACTGTTAGAATGATACCAACTGGTAGTCACAGGAGAGGGAGCTATTCCAATGCTAACGTTTTTCTAAGGAGACTTCCTGGCACAATTGGCATTTGAAGTTTGACCAGATGGCAGAAAGTACCTCAACATGTGAAAGGAACACAGAAAGATGACAGAATACCATAGAAGGCCTGGAGGTATAAGAGTCAAATGTCTAAATTCCACTCCTTGGATTCTGGCTTGGCTAGATGGTGTCTTTGAGAACAGGACTGTATACACCGACATCTGTGGGAGACACGATATTTACTTGGTGCCCAGAGCACAGTAGATTATCAATAATAATTTATTGAATGACAAATCCAAGGAGTCTATAAAACAGGCAGAATAGTACAGAAAGTCAAGAATGCCTAAATAGATCAGTAAATTCAGAAAATAGAAAATGATATCCATATAGGGCATGGAGCAGGTGTTCAGAGGGCTCATAGCAGGAGGTAGATTGTAGAAAGGAGCTGACAGTAGACTCTTAGCAAATAGCTGAAATAGATATTTAAATTGATCTTGAGATGGTACATGTAAAGTCCTGCTACGTTTAAAGGATCATATAAATTCATCAGGAAAAGTGTAGTTAGGAAGAGCTATGATCAGACTATTTAGGTATTATAATCTGGAAAGTAGGTTGCATTACACTGGCTAACAGTATAATTAGATCTAAAAAATAATCTAAATGCTCATTTAAAAAAAACTCTTTCCAATGACATGCATTATTTTTTTTCTCCTTCTTTAGGTGCAAAAGAATATTGCCCATTAAGGAATCCTTTGCTATACCCATTTTTAATGACAGGCATGACCCTTTGTATTATTCTAAGAGTAAATTCTTACAGCATGGATTATCTGGATTTTGTGCCTTGTTGTAGTTAAGGTACTCAGTGCGTTGGATGTCCACCTCACAAACTCGCTTGTGACTTGGGCCTCTAATCAGGTACTAAAATTCTGTTAGGGAGATAAATATTGTTCATCATGACTTGGTCCTGAGAAAATCAGGAGGATTCTGAATTTGGCCTTCTTCACAATGGGCTATTTCTGACACTGTTCTTTAATGCTGGTTGAGATGTGATTAACTCTGACTGATTCAACAGTACTGATATAAATGCACCATTTTTGCTTCACTGATTTTCAATCAGTTGATATTCACACTCCTACTTATTAGCTATAATGAGCCAGAAATGGCTAATTTTCCTTCCAAAAAGCCAATGACTTTTCCCTACATTTGATTTCATGGGAGAAGTGATTATTTTTCTCTATTTCCACTCCTAGTTCTGACGTACATTTCCGGCAATTGAGAAATATTGTGAGGGAAAAAATACATTCAACAAAATTGAACAACTACTACTATGCTGCATGTGGAAATTTATAGTATTGTATTTGTGAAATGACTTGATGTTCCAAAGTCATTAATTTTTCTCCCATTTTTCAAAGGATTCTGTTGCATGTTTATGTGCATGTGCAGGCACCTCCCCTCTTGCCACATATACGCACACAACATACCCCACATTTCATCAGCCTCCAAGGTGGTCTCATTTGGAGAATCATTGCTCCTTCCTACAGAGGCACAGGGAAAATCTATTCTTGCAAGAAGCCAAGGAATTGACACATTGTAGCTGACAGGAATTGTTAAAAGTCCCAGAATTCCAACTTAAATGGAAGCAGTAAGGAAATATTATAGAAAATACAATTTTCTGAGTTTCTTTTCACCACAGTGAATAAGGGAACTGAACAATATTGACTCTAGAAATATTTCCTGAAGAGAAAAATTTGCTTTAATTGGACAGCAGCTTGTGATATTACTGCCATTAAGAATTTTAATCAAAAATTGCATGACAGAGGGTCAGGTTAACACTACATATTTTGACAAATGTGAAGGCAAAACAAAGCCTAAGTTTTGTAGAATATTATGACAGAAGAGAGATGTTGTTCATAGACATGTATTACCTACCATAACAGCTAATTTCTCAATTCTCAATCTTCCTTCACCACTGTCTTATTTATTCATTTAAGAAGTAAATTCCAGGGCGGGAAAGGCAAGAAGAATAAATAGTAAGTCTTTCTTAGGAGGAGATTCTAGTCTAATGGGGAAGACATAAATTGTGCAAAACTTGTGGTGTGATATTCAAGCCATAAGCTCAGGGTGTAATAATAATAATAATAATAACAACAACAAATACTACTACTACTATATTTTATCAATTTTTCTGTTATTCAGTTTATTTTCTACCTTGAACCCTCATTCTACCAAGGGGCAGAAATTAAATCTCAGCCAATTCTGTTAATTTTGAGCAATCTCCCTTATAGTTTTCCTTGTCTTTTCCTAGGATTGTGTTTAAGTTAGCAATGGATGAGAGGCATACTTAGTGCCATGACCTCGCGTAGTGCGTCCTTGGTTGTCATCTCTCCACCTTGTCGTCTGGTGAGGCACTCTGACCCACCTGGTCTTGGTGGTTGGTGGAGGCAGATTGGTAGTGCATCCTCCTTGACCCTACCTCAAGGCCTCTTGTCTTGGTCCCCACGGTTCTTTGTTCAAGATGCTCTTTACTCTCAGACACTTAGAACAGCATGCTCCTGTGACTGCCCTGGAATGAGTGGAGGCTCCACAAACCTGCCTGATGAATCTGCCAGGATACCATACTTGAGTACATATTCACAACAGTTCTGCTGTGAGGCTGGCTGCCTTCTCAGTTCCACCCAGGGGTGTGAAGTACAAGCCTTCTCTGTGGTCAAGCTTGCAGTCTATCTGGAGTTCCATTACCCCAAACCTAGCCGACTGAAGGAGCCTCCTATTAAGTAAGAGAAAATTCTAAGGTCTTGCTTCTCCACCAATTCTCATTTTTAGCCTAGAGATAATAACCTCCATCTACTTAGATGAGGGGAAAAAGGATGGGAAGAGTGGCTCTCTCCTAAGTTGTCTCCCAAATCTGTTGTCTATGGTTTTAAGGTGTTATGGTCTTAGATACTTACAGCCTTAGATTTTGATACTCAAATGTATCAAAAAAATTTTAACAAGTCCCCCTCCCCTTTTTTTTTTTTTTTTACTAAACATTTCTTTGTTGGTTTCTCTCAGCATTCTTACTTGACACTGAGGACACAGATGTCACAGTCTAGTTTAATGGAGAAAGTCATGGGGTCAAAATAAATTACCAGAACAAAAAAATTAATATATAAAAATATCATTATGCCACATAGGTACAGGATGTGATAAGTATTGTAATGGAAAATGCTGTGGTAATATAGAGGAGAAGGAGATATTGGCCAAGTGTTGATATATAAATTATATAAAAACTAACAATAGATTTAATACCTTCCCTCTGATCTCCTCTCCACTGAGAGTTTCTCCCATGGGAAATGTCTATGTTTATGGATTGTAATTTATGTGAAAATATGTGTATCTAAGATTGTATCTCATTTAGGTTTTCATCTTTATTAATTTTGTCCTGGTTGCACACACAAAGTTTTGGAGTCAGAGACAGATGATCGTTATTCACTTAAAAACAAATAATAATGTAGTTTCCTACATCACAATTCTTACTCCTGGGGAGGTGCAATAAAGTCAGGTTAAATGTCCTATGCGTACAGAAATGTTGAAAAAAATAAATCTGGATATTTGTATAGAAAAGGGAGGGGGTTATTCCCCCTTCTCTACTTAAAAAAAAAAAGGAGAAAAACCTTTGTTTCTCATGGAAGGTATGGAAAGGACCTTGAGTTCTCATTCTAATCTTTTGAAATATAAATAAATTCTTCAAAGGGCCAGATAATCCCAATGTCTTAATCTTGGCACTCAACAATGTCTCTAAGCTCCTGGACCTTCTTACCCCTTGAAATGTAAACACAGAGCTCCAGAATGAGTAATTCTCTTTTGAGTTCTCACTGTCAATATTGATGTAAATTACTTTCTAGGGCTTACTTTTAGTCCAGAACCCAAATTTTCAGAAAAAAAATTTAAGTTAAAGTGAACTCTATAACAATACAAAGATATTTTTTTCTATACCACATATCTTGGATACAAATGCATAGTGGATACACAGGAATGGTGTTTGGTATTCAGAGTTCATTCCATTCAAGCATATAAACCATCCTCAACTTCCAGAAATCTGAATTGCAATAAGGTAATATTTATTTTTAAGAATCCATAAACAAAATCCCATATATTTGTCTGTCCAATGACAGTGTCTTCCCTTAGTGCCAGCTTGAGCCAATATCCAGTTGAATGTTGGGTTTAAGAGGGTTCTGGGAAACCAGAGATAATTTCCTTTTGGAAGATTGAGTTTGGACTATGGCAAAACTAATTTTATTTCTTATTATACCTAATGTAAACTCTCATATAACCTTTATAAATTAAATATAACATTGCTAAAAACATTAGGTCAACACTTACACTGCGAATAAAGCTAGACTTCTGATTTTTATATCAATGATACTAGAAATGTTTTGAGGATAGACTTAAATGGTCACTGTTAAGACAGATTAATCTGACATCTCATAATAGAGTCCCCTTTCTGATACAACAAAAGGAGAAGCTCATTTTTTCTACCCTTCTCTTTATTTATCTACTTTGTCTTTGAGTGTTTCAGAAAAACTCAAAGACAAAACTCATTAAAATAAGCAAAGTTTATCTTTTGAAAAGTTTAAAAAATATTGTTAAAATACTTTAAATTAGCACAAATATTTGTTAATGTAAAATTGATTTAAAAAGTTGGAAGTTGAATTAAAATTTAAAAATTGAGATTTTTACTGCTTGTTAAACTCACTTTTCAGCTCAAAGAACCTTTCAGTCTTAAAACCTCTGAAACTTTGAAATCAATTTTTTTTTTTTGGTCTTTGAACAGATCCTATCACTTAATAGAAACACAGTGACATAGAAACCACCATACTATGACCACCATTAATGAGAATATAGACTAATTGAGACTATAGTCAAGTGGTTTGAATAAGATACTAAACATTTGGGACAATGTGTTCATTTTATTTTATTATTTTTTAATACATTTATTTATTTATTTTTGGCTGTGTTGGGTCTTCATTGCTGCATGTGGGCTTTCTCTAGTTGTGGCGAGCGGGGGCTACTCTTCATTGCAGTGTGCGGGCTTCTCATTGCAGTGGCTTCTCTTGTTGAGGAGCACAGGCTCTAGGCACGCGGGCTTCAGTAGTTGTGGCACAGGGGCTCAGTAGTTGTGGCTCGTGGGCTCTAGAGCTCAGGCTCAGTAGTTGTGGCACATGGGCTTAGTTGCTCCGTGGCATGTGGCATCTTCCCGGACCAGGGCTCAAACCTGTGTCCCCTGTATTGGCAAGTGGATTCTTAGCCACTGTGCCACCAGGGAAGTCCCTATTTTGTTTTATTTTATTTATTTTTTAATATTTATTGAAATACAGTTGACTTACAATGTTGTGTTAGTTTCAGGTTTACAGTAAAGTGATTCAGTTATACATATATATGTATAAATATATATATATGTATAAATATATATATATTATTGTTTTACATTCTCTCATTATAGGTTATTACAAGATATTGAGTATAGTTCCCTGTGCTATAGAGTAGGTCCTCATCGGTTATCTACTTTATATTTAGTAGTGTGTATATTTTAATCCCAAACTCCTAATTTATCCCTCTCCCCCTCTCCCCTTTGGTAACCATAAGTTTGTTCTCTATGTTTGTGAGTCTATTTCTGTTTTATATTTGTATCCTTTTTTTTTTAGATTCCACATATAAGCGATATCATATGATATTTGTCTTTCTCTGTCTGGCTTACTTCACTTAGTATGATAATCTCTAGCAAATTGTTGCTGCAATTTGCATTATTTCATTCTTTTTATGGCTGAGTAGTATTCCATTGTATATATGTACCACATCATCTTTATCCATTCATCTGTCGATGGACATTTAAGTTGCTTCCATATTTTGGCTATTGTAAATAGTGCTGCTGTGAACATTGGGGTGCACGTATCTTTTCGAATTATGTTTTTCTCTGGATATATGCCCAGGATTGGGATTGCAGGATCATATGGTAGCTCTGTTTTTAGTTTTTTAAGGAACCTCCATCCTGTTCTCCATAGTGGCTGTACCACATTGTATTCATTTTAAGGCTGACTTAAGAGAATTTCAATAAGTTTGGATTTGAATTTTCTCATTTTTACTAGGTATTTAATAATACCTCACCTACCTCACCAGACTATTGTATAAATGGATAAAAGCAGAGGCATTCAAAAACTAAGGAATCCCATTAATACAAAATGAAGAAACTCCATTATGTTAATAAACTCTGAGTGTTTCTAAATTGCTTCAAGGCATTTTCAGCATAACAGTATGTGACTGTCCTTTGTGTTGCTAAATGTGAAGGTGTGACTTGTAGTCTATGTGACTGCTTTGTATTTATTTAGAGGTACTCATAAAATATATGTATAAAAGAGCATACTCAAATAATCTGCACTTTTCTGAGGTGAATCCTATTGAATGTTTGATCACAGGTGCATCAGATAGTTTTAGATAAAGATATCTACTGCTAATTTGCTCAATCAAAAATATATAGAGGCAATCTAATGTAGCAAATGCACAAAAGGAAAAAACTAAATCTCATTTTTCCTAGGTTTTGTTTATTTGAATAAGCTATTTTTAATCTGTATTATTTTTGTTATCTAGGAAATCCAAATTTCCTTGAGCAGAACTGAACATACAAAAGGCAAGGTTTATAGTTGTGTCTTAGACTGTAGTTTTGATTTTCATATGATTTTCATGCATATACACTGTTTATTTCATATATATTTTTAAATTAAAGTATAGTTGATTTACAATGCTGTGCCAATCTCTGCTGTTCAGCAGTGACTCAGTAATACATATATATACATTCTTTTCTTACATTCTTTTCCATTATGGTTTATCCCAGGAGGCTGGATATACTTCCCTGTGCTATACAGTAGGAACTTGTTGTTTATCTATTCTAAATGTAATAGTTGCATCTACCAACCCCAAACTCCAAGTCCATCCCTCTCCCTTCCCCCCTCCCCCTTGGCAACCACAAGTCTGATTTCTATGTCTGTGAGTCTGTTTCTGTTTTGCAGGTAGGTTCATTTGTGCCATATTTTAGATTCCACATATAAGTGATATCGTATGATATTTGTCTTTCTCTTTCTGACTTACTTCACTTAGTATGATAATCTCTAGGTTCATCCATGTTGCTGCAAATGGCATTATTTCATTCTTTTTGATGGCTGAGTGGTATTCCATTATATATGTGTATATACTACTTCTTATGAAGGAAAGTGATGAATCAATTATCCACCAACACCAGGACAAATGGGCTCACATGATTTTACTGGTAGTGGGCTATAACTAGATAGGGACAAATTGATGGGCGTGGTCACAGCTGGCTAAAAGTGAAGGGTAAGAAACAGAGACTCCTTCCTGGATAATGTGACATTTGAGAACTGGGCCTTGAAGGAAACATATGGGTGGATGGAGGCAAAAGAAACAGAACAAGAAAAGACAGAGGGATAGGACACTGCAGTATCTATTTGTTGAATAATGGGTACTTGGGTTTGGTGCGAAGGTTGGCAGAACATACCAATCCCCAAATATGCCACTTTGGTGTATTAATTATTTTGAGCTGTAGGCACTTGGAAAACATCAAATGCAAGGAGAAGCTTTCTCTTAACTCCCCTTATCTGCCTAAAGACAGATCCTCCAAAAGAAACTCAAATGTCATAGATTCCTTCCCTGGGAGCTTCATCAACAAGGAAAGATTAACTCTTATCCCAGGTGAAAACACTAGAATTTGACACCACACCCAGACAAACTTTGTCACAAACTGTATCTCCCATCTCTTCTTCTAAGGGCCAATTCATCTTTCCTACAAATCATTTACTCTTCCCTAAGGGGCTAACATTCCCCTCCCTTTTCCCTATTAAGATGGTATTTAAGCCTGAATTCTAAGCCTCCTCTTTGAGTTGCCCATTTTCTCCTGGATATCTCATGTATCTGAGGTGTACATGTTAATAAACTTCTGTTTTTCATCATGTTAATTTCCCTTTTATCATGGAGGTCTCTTCTGAAAACTCAAAAGGGTAGAGGGAAAATTATTTTTCCTTCCCAAGTGTAAAACAAGGCAGGTGCAAGGAAGTGAGTGAGGAAGCTCAATTGTGGAATGCAGTCAGATTATGAAGGAACTTACATATTGCGTAAAGAATTTGGACTTTATCCCACAGATAATGGAGAGTCAATAGCAACCTTTAATAATAGAGGTGGCATAAATAATCAGGAATCAGGAAAACTAATCTGTCAACATAGTATAAGAATTTAGCTGAAGCATAGATTAGAAAGAGTTGAGAAAATATTGCAGTCATACAGGTGGTTACATCCTAAGGCATAATGCATGAGATGTTATTTGGCAGATGAATACAGGGATAAGGTCATTAAATCTAAAGGACTTGGTGACTATATGGGGTATGTGAAGGAAGAGCCAAAGGCAACTGTAGGTGGTAAATAATGTCAAGGACTGTAGCTACTAAGACATACAGTTAGCACCCAATAAATACCAGTTTAAATGTATATGTAATGTGATGATAATGATACAGATTATACTTTTCTTGAAGCAAGGGATTCTGGAAACATGGTAAACTGATTATTACTTGGTTCCCTTTTCCTTTACTCCCAACACCAAGCTTCTTGTCCTGCTTGATTCAAGCAGCTGCTAGCATGGAGTCAGGATGTAATTAAGACCTTGGACTGCATTGCGGGGTAAGGGAAGGTCAGGTAGGGAGAATTTCCAGGACTTCTTCTCTTGGCGACTGACTACCTCACTGAAAAGCACAAAATATATATGAATACATACAGAGAATAAAAATCTAAGGTCTAAAAATGTTGAAAAGAAGCTAAAAAGGTAATAATGGATAATAAAGTAAAAGAGAGTTGAAAATTGTACAGGAGACAGAGGATGTACTAGTTATTTTAATGAACTCTAGAGTTTTAATAGCAAAAGATGAAAACAAATGAGCAAACAGTGATGGACTTCTCATGAGCTGATAGTTGATCCTTGGGAGATATAAGCTTTTTTCTGCAGGTTGTATACTATGGAAAACACATATTACACATATATGCATAAAAAGGAAACTGTTATCAAGAGCCTTGCAGAAATGCAGAATCATCCTGAAACATCAGTAAAGTAGTTGTAATAGAAGCCAAATCTTCAGAGGATTCAAGAGTGAATGGATGATTAAGAAGTTAATTTAAGGTCATTTTTCTATTTGTGAGAATATTTGGTGATGAAAGAGAAAGGGAGGAAAAGAGCTCAGCAGTGTAGCAGAATTGAGGAGAAATTTTGTGGATGTTTGTTGTTATAATAGAGGGAGACCTGGACATATCTGTAAGCTACAGTTAATACAGAAAATAGAGGCAATGAAAATATACATTGAAGATGCAAGACATAAAGGAAGGGAAAATTGATGGAACTGTTACTGGAGCTATTTGAAACTGGGCCTATCATTATGCATAATAAAAACCTACGTAAAACTACAGTAAGCATAAATTTAGAGTGAATGACTGAAGACTTTGCAATGAATCAGTCAAGAAGGAAAACTTTCAAGTGGAAAGACAGGGGATGTCTCTCATATTAATAAGATGGGAAGGGGTGAGGGATAAATTGGGAGATTGGGATTGACATACACACACTAGTATATACAAAATAGATTACTAATATGGACCTACTGTATAGCACAGGGAACTCTATTCAGTACTCTATAATGGCCTATATAGGAAAAGAATCTAAACAAGAGTGGATATATGTATATGTATAACTGATTCACTTTGCTGTGCAGCAGAAACTAACACAACACTTTAAATCAACTATACTCCAATAAAAACTTTTAAAAAATAAAATAAAAAGATGGGAGAAGAAATTGGTCTATATGAATGGTTTGGGCTTCAAAAGGAAAGATATTATAGAGCAGAGGTTTAAAGTAGACACTTTGGAGTCAGCCGTAGGTACATGTGAATCCAAGATCCGACCATTATAAATTATATGATGTTAAGCAAATTAATAATTTTTTAAATAAATTTATTTATTTTATTTTTGGTTGCGTTGGGTCTTTGTTGCTGCGTGTGGGCTTTCTCTAGTTGCGGTGAGCAGGGGCTACTCTTCGTTGCGGTGCATGGGCTTCTCAATGCAGTGACTCCTCTTGTTGCGGAGCATGGGCTCTAGGTGCACAGGCTTCAGTAGTTGTGGCTCGTGGGCTTAGTTGCTCCGTGGCACGTGGGATCTTCTGGACCAGGGCTAGAACCCATGTCCCCTGCATTGGCAGGCAGATTCTTAACCACTGTGTCACCAGGGAAGCCCTATACCTATTTTAAAGATGACTAAACCGAGGCCCAGATAAGTGCATTTCCAAAGGCCACATAGCTGATAAGTGGCAGAGCCAGGTCTGGAAGTCAGGCTGTCAGGTTCAGACTGACGTGGTTCCTGATGACGAGACTTCTGTCAAAGCCCTGCCTGGGAGCAACAAAGAGTAGCCTCCGCTCACCACAACTGGGAGAGAGCCCACGTGCAGCAACGAAGACCCAATGCAGCCAAAAATAAATAAATAAATTTAAAAAGTTTAAAATAGGTATAATGAGAATATCTAACTTAAAGAGTTGCTTCAAAGACTAAATGAGTTAATGTATGTGAAACACTTAGTATCTGGCATGTAGCAAGTGTGTAAATAAAGTTAAAGTTAGGAGAAGGAAAGAATACTCAGGGAAATAGGGATGGGATCCAGGCATTTGCTTATGAGAGAAGGCAGTTAGAGTGGGAAAGAGAAATGGAATGGGTGAGGGAGAAGTACAAGATGAGGAAGGACAAAAGAAAATGTGACAAATGAACATAAAAATAAAGAAGAAAACAGAAATGTGAAAGCTCATTTTGAGATTGGCTCAAACAAATATTTTCATTATATAATCTGAGGCTAGACTGGGCACACGTCCTGGGAACCCAATAATAAAATACAATTCCATTATCTTTAAAATTATATTAAAAAGTAAACAAAACATTTTTGCTGTTTTCTCAATTGTTCTCCCATATCTCTTATTCTAATTTACTCTCATTAACAGATTTGGGGGGTGGGGGAGGATGGTTTTATATTTTCATTGGCACCTGTGACTAAAATATGTACTGTTAATTTGAACTTTGAAGAATTGACAACACATTTTTCTTTTAACATGTCTCAGCTGGAGCTTTTCAATGCTTTTATAAGCTGGAAATAACAGAAACCTTTTACCACGGTGGATTCCAATTAAATTTTAAAACAGGTGTACTTAACCTGAAATATTGAAAAGTTGAAATACTAGCATAAATATGACTGGATGTGTTCTATTCTCTGTAAAAATGTAGAGTTCAAGAAAGTGAGATTGTCCATTTTTATATTCAATTCTTATTCATATGGAAATTATATATAGTCTAGAAATATGAGGAGAAAATGACAGATACATATAGATAGCCCAAGATCTCGAAACTTAACTTCTTGATCCCTATTGATCTGGAATGGCTCCCCATTTTAGGCCTAAATATATAAGATATAGAGAACTGAATAATAATACTAATAATAACATTTAGTATTATATATAATATATGAAATGATTATATATTTTTAGTTGCCCATAAAATACAAACATGTCTTAAAATCCCTCAATTAGAAAAGTACTGATGACAATCTCAGATCCTATCACAATAAAACCTCATATTAGTGACAAAAATACAAAACAGTTACTCCAACCACTAAGAATTTAAACTCTTTCCTAAATAATTCTTTGTCAAAGAGGAATTCCAAGAAAATGTCAAAGTTATGATAATTAAAACACCACATATCAGAACCTGTAGGAGTAAACCAAAATCATACTTACAGTAGTAAAATAAAGTGCAACTGTAAACATTTTTATCACCAAATGAGAAAATAAAGAGATTGAGGATCTTCTCTTGTAGCATTGAATAAATGCCAACAAAACAAATCTGTAGAATGTACAAGAGATTAATGAATGCCCCAAACCCCAGATTTTATGAATAAGAAAAAAGTACAATAGTGATTTATTTAAAACAAAAAGTACGTTGATAAGTTGAAATTTTCTGATTTGAAGCCAGCAGGCTGAATTGCCTCATAATTACGAGTCTGCAAATGTAGAGGGACATCATTGACTGTTAGTAGTGGTTTGTTTGTGGTGGAACTTGGGAGCAAATGTGCACCAGAAGTCACCAATAGGGCTATTAGTCATGCTGCTAAGAAGGGAAAACACAGGCAGTTCAGCCCTGTGCATTCTCCTCTCCATAACAGACAAGAGGAGGAATCAGTATTCGCTGCCTCCAGGCAGTACAATTAGTATAAAAACTTAGACTGGGAGACAAAGATATTCTGGATCAATAGGAAGCACAAAAAATTGAATATCCCAATTAGAGTACATTCCAGTCATCTCCCAAGCTCACTGTAAGGCTAGAAACCTTGTCTAAAATGCCTGCTCATCAACTAAAGCACAAACTAAGGAAGCAATCTAAAAGAGAATTATGACTACCACAAAAATCAAGGATCACCAAAAATTAAGGAAACCAACACCACAAAAGAGAGACAATAGATTCAACAAACAGAGACGTAATTTCTAAGTAAAGAGAATTGATGGAATAATCAGAACAGATGTTTTTTAAGCACATAGATTTACTTTCTTTGGAGAGATAAAGAAGAATACTGCATATAGGAAACAAATAAAAAGGGTGTATAAGACAACACATTTTATTACAGGTAAAATCCAAGAAGATATTACTGTTAAAAACTTTGTCTATGTTGTGAACCATGTCTAGTATGTTCATTAACTCATGAAAATGTCTAAAATAAAACTTGTAGAAATTTGAGTAGTTTATGAAAGCACAATCACTTTGACAACATCCATCACATCTTTCTAAGGTTTTGCTTGTTCAAAGATAAATGATGTCATAGAACATTGAAAGATTACAATTATGTTTCCATTACTTGATATATTTCAGAAATTTTATAGGAAAAACAACAAAGTTCAAAATTTTTCTATTTACTCATGTATTACATACAAAGTTTAAGTATACAGAACTCTTTTTAAAAAAACAAACTTGGTAATCCAGATTCCAGAAGAAACAAATGATTTAGGAAAATATTTTATTTTTCTAAATTGATTATAGAAGTTAGCTCCTGAAGAGCTGAACAATGTAGAAGAATTTTTAAGTTGAAATTTACAATGATTTTTCTTAATATTTTACTGATTGGAAATACATTTATAATATAATCTTTTTTTTTTTTTAATGCTTTCACTCAGGTTTCAGAGCTGGAAATAAAAATCACTCCAGGTACTTTGTACAGAAAGGATTCAGTGCCAGGAATTAAGTGCTTACAAAATTATTTTTAAACAATAATTTGTTCAATATTCATCAACTCCCCTGCATTCTTTTGGTTTTAAGGTCACAGCACAATATCTGCTGCAGACACTAGAAAATCACTGCTCCTAACTGTAGTTATCACTGCCACCTCATCTGCTCCCCATCTGTGACGCTGGTGACCAGGGACTAGAGATGGAGCCGAGTGCTCCAAGTATTCATGATTTCCAGAATTGCTTCTCAGCCAACAAAGCTGCAGTAAATGGCTTCCATCTCATCTCTGAATCCCAAATTCACATGAGTGTATCTTGACTCTAATCCTTTACTGGAAAGGAGCCTCAAAAATGTAGTTTTTAGCTTTCCAACCACTGCTGATAAAAACAGGTTGAAATGAAGTCTGAGCAAGTCTATTCAAGTGTCTGTCACAAGCAAAATACAAAACTGCATCCGCAATCTGATTTCAAAGTCCAAGGAAGAAAGAGAAAAAGAAAATATATCAAAGTTTAACTAGTGGTTATACCTGAATATTAAAATAAAGGATGATTTTAATTTCTTCCTTTGAATATTTATCTAATATTAAATTGACTAAAATAAGAATATGACACTTGTTTTAATTTTTAAGATACATATACATTGTACCTGTGTAGTAAAGAATTTGTTCTTGTCCATAGAGGGGACCGACCTGGTTCCTAGAGTTAACCTCTACAGCCTTGGAATTTCCAGAGTGATAGAATTTTCTTTATTTTTCATGATAAGCCCCTAGTACCACATCTAATAATCTGATACTTAATGCTAACAAGGGAATGCATGGTGGGCCTCTCTGGCCACATGACATTATACTAATCTCCAAGGGAGGGGACACTGGGATTGAGTTCAGCCATATGGGAAATCATCCAATCAGTCATGACTACTTAATGAAACCCCAATAAAAATTCTGGACTCCAGAGCTCTAGTGAACTTCCTTGGTTGGCAATATTCCCTGCATGTCGTCACACGTCAATACCAATAGGGTAATGTGTCCTGAGGAGAACAGAAGAAGCTTTGCATCTGCTACTCTCCTATGTGACTCTGACCTATGTGTCTCTTTCTTTGGCTGATCTGAATATATCCCTTCTCTGTAACAAACTATAACCATGAGTATAATATCTTTTGATGTATTCTATACGTCCTGTGAATTATCAAACCTGAAGGCAGTTTGGGAAACTTGAACTTGCAGTTCATGCTAAAAGTGAGGGCAGTCTTGTGCAGGGCTGTGCCCTCAGGCCTCGCCATTTGGCTATCTCCAGATAGTATCAGTCAGGAGTCTTTATGGAAACCATAGAAATTGAGTCTGGCTAACATAGGCAGAAAAGTCTTACTGGAAAGGTATCTGGTAGCTCAAAGAACCTATAGATTCTAAAGCCGAGAAAAAAACTAAAAATGGAGCAAGGGGATTTAGCTCTGAAAGCAGCCTTTCTTGGCCACTCCATGTAAAAAGCTCCCCATCACTCTCTATCATCTTACACTGCTCCACTTTTTACATACTATTTATATAGCTTTCTCTCACTTTCTCTCTCTCTCTCTCTCTCTCACTCACTATATCTCAGGCTTAATGAAAATCTGGGCTTTCTTTTTCTTGTTCATTTCTATTTCCCTAGCACCTAGCACCTAGCTTAACCCAAAGTAGATATTCAGATATAATTTATTGAATGAATGAATGCGTAAATGACTGGAAAATGAATACATTAATGGAGTTGCAGCCAAAATTATTTCTAGTAATAGTTTGGTTATAATATTGTTGGTACAGTTCTCAGACACTGATACCACCATACTGGACATTTGATTCCAACGTTGATTACACAATGAATTTTAAAGTTTCCCTGATATACTGCATTACTTTCTTCCTTTCAGTGTCTGGATGAGGCAGCATCCACGTGGCCTTGCTTTGGGCATTTGTTTGTATTTCATGCAGAGACTGAAGAGAACAAGTACCTGGCTTTTGTGACTCACAAAATAGCAGAGATCTCAGAAAGACAAAGGAAATCAAGTGATGATTGGCAAAGAAATCCAACAAACGTCTAATACAATGTTACTTAAAGTAAAATGGCCTTCTCTAGTAATTACCTGTATTTGTCCTCATCCATAATAGAATACTAACACATTTTAATTTTCTCTTTTCTTCTCTGCTTACTGTTACTCCCAAATTACATGCTGATATAAACTGGAATTTTAGTTCCAGATCGCTATTTTAAAGAAATAATTTTACTACACAGTAATTTTTAGATTTAAAAATAAATTTCACAAATTTATGTGCTAATTATTACTTCATTCTTTCTGGACTTTTAAAAATTATTCCTGGCCTATAGGCTCTGGTTATGCTTTCATAGATGGTCTATGAGTAATGAACTCTTTGAGTCCATTGATGTCCATAAAAATCTTTATTTCATCCTTACTCTATGTGATAGTTTGGTTAAGTAAGCTGTTCCAGGCCCAACATTATTTTCCTCTAATATTTTATTATATTGCTTTATTGTCTTGGTTGCATTCATTGTTTCTGATGAAGAGTTTGATGTTCAGCAGATTCTTTTGCAGGTATAATATTTTGTTGCCTTCTGACAGCTTTTGGGATATTTTTTTAATTCTAAATTTTTACTACAATGTGCCCAGTGTGTTTTTGTTTGTCTTGTTTTTATATATTTTTTCAATATGAGGACTTAATATGTAGGCCTGGAAGACTGTAGGCTATTTCTTTTTCTTTTAAATACTGCCACTCCTCTAAATTTTCTATTTCTTTCTCTCTTTCTTCTTCCTGTCTCTCTCTAATTCTTATTAGTCAGATATTGGGTCTTCTATTTCTTTAAACTTCTTCTATCTTTATTTATTTTTCCTCTTGTGCTGATTTCTGGCATAATTCATCAGTTATATCTGTTAACTGTGTCTATTCTACTATTTAGTCCATTTTTATTTTCTTTCAAAGCATAGATTGAAAAGAAATGGCCACAGAATCTTCCTCTCCTTGTTTCGATTACAGTAGTCCCCCCTTATCTGTGGTTTCACTATCCATGGTTTCAGTTACCCGCTGTCAACCACAGTCCAAAAACATTAAATGGAAAATTCCAGAAATAAACAATTCATGTTTTAAATTACATCCCGTTCCAAGCAGCATGATGAAATCTTGCACCATCCAGCTCAGTTTCATCCAGGACATGTATCATCCCTTTTCCCATATCCACACTGTATACACTACTTGCCCATTAGTATTAAAAAAAGCATGGTATATTTAGGGTTTGGTACAATCCATCTTTTCAGGCATCCACTGCATATACTGCAGGTATACCACTCTCTTACTAACACAAATTTTGGGTATGTGACTTGCTTTGGAGAATTGAACAATAGAAAAGGCAACATAAACAGAGATTTGAAAAGGGTTTGTCCACTTCAGAACCTTGAGACCAATGTAACAGAGCATAAGTTAGTCTGCTTAAGGATGGCAAACCATGTAAAGGATAATTAAAGTGTGCTAGTTAACTACACACTAATCACCAGAAATGTGAGTGAGGTCATACAAGACCATTCTACCATCACAAATGTATCAACTGCCCCTAGACACGTGAGAAAGCCCAGCAAAAATCAATCTATATATAAAACACCACCCAGCTGATCCAGAAAATCCTGAGATAAGAAAAATGGTCATGGCTGAAAGCTACTAAGTTTGTGGGTAGGTTGTCTAGTAGGAATAAATAAGTGGTACAAAAATTGGTGCCAATCAAAAGCCAGATTGTTTTTTATTCCTTGCCTGTGGTGTGACTTGTTGCAGGATAGAGCAAAAACATCATGGCAGAGAGTCACTGGCAGAGAGTCTCAGTTCCAATGTTTGTTCTAACTAGGGGAGATCAGAAATTCAAAATTACTTGAAGTGCTGGTATCTTTTGCTCTATTTTCTTTTTCTTTCTTTTGTCTTTTTCTCTTTCTTTTATTCCTTTTTAAAATCATATCCATTTACCGTAATTATAAAATACAGCAGTAACTTTTCAAGCACTTGACAAAAATTGATTTTTTTATTTGTAAAATTATTTCTTTTTTTTCCTTCCTCCACTCATTTAAAAGAATAAAACAATAAATCTACAAGAATAATATTTAAAAGCACTATTGTTTATAAAAGTTTAATGCTAAACAAAATATTAAAGTATTTTTTAAAATTTCCCAACTGGACATGCTTTTAGTTTATTATGTATTGATTGAAGCAACATGATTTAATAGGAAATATGATTTGGTCCTGTTTAGTATTTTACCCATGGCTCTGAATCATTTGTCAATACCACTGCATAGAATAAAACTTACTAATCTATGTTGTATTAGTAGGGTTCTCTAGAGAAATAGAACCAATATAATATAAATTAATTAATTATAAGGAATTGGTTCATGTGATCATGGGGGCTTATAAATCCCAAGATCTGCAGGGTGAGCTGGCAAGCTGGAGACCCAGGAGAACCTCAGTAGTGTAGTTCTAGTTCAAGCCCAAAGGCCTGAGAACCAGAACTGATGGTATAGTTCCAGTCTGAAGGAAGATCAGCAGTCTTGAGACCATAGGAAGAGCCGTGAAAAGGTGGGAAAAAGCCAACGTTCAGCTCAAAAGCAGTCAGACAGAAGGAATTCTCTCTTACTCAAGGGAGGACCAGTTTTTTGTTCTATTCAGGCCTTCAGATGAATGCATCAGGCCCACCCACATTAGGAAAGGCAACCTGCTTTCCTGTCTCCAGATTCAGATGTTAATCTCATCCCAAAACACCCTCACAGGAACACCCAGAATAATGTTTGACTAAATATTTGGCCATTCCATAGCCCAGTGAAAATGACACATAAAATTAACCATCACACATGTAAATTATATGTAGATAGGTAAATAGATTAAAAAAGCTCACAAGGATACTTAAACCTTTCGTACTGGTCAGTTTCTTCCATCTTGTGCTGAGTCTTGGAAGTTTGAAACATGCTTCTCTAAGTTTCTTAGTTCATCCTTTTCTATTCTAATTGATCCTATTCCTTGCCATGACCCTTCATCATGGAGATGAATGCTATCCTTCAGACCCCTTTGACATAACCAAAGCCCTAGTTTTGGATCTTAGATTATCACTAGGATATTTATGTGGATGGCATTTCCTAGAAATTCTGACCAATTAGCTTTACTTGAATGGTGAAAATAATGGGAGATGGACGACTCCACGTACTTTTATCCAACAGTGTAATCCAATGAAAAATACAATGTGAGATGACATATTCTTTTTCATTGGCATTTTATTCATCCTTGTCCATCAATTATAGCCAGAAATTGGATGGCAAAATTGAGAAATACTTGATTTTAAGAGACATTTGAATATGGGAGAACTAGAAATAAATGCCAAAGAAATTGGACATTAGATCAAATTCTAAGTAATGGCACCATCTAAAGGCATAAATCAAATCTGCACTACCTATTGATTCCTGTTCTCTGAACAGAAAGAAAAACATTTTTTGGCAATAATAAAAAGTGAAACTTTATAAACTATAATAGTTGTTGGAAAATGACAATTGATGTTTACATGTCTATAAATCACTGCTCTTTTTTCTCATCTCCATGAAGAGAGATTATTTTAATAATTTTTTTTAAAACTATTGCCAGGCTCTGTGAAAAGCCCATGAAATAAATACATGGATACATGAGTGTTTTTGAATTTAAATACTCAAGGTCTAGTAGAGAAATAAACAATAAACTGTTAAGTTTTATGTACTAAGTTTTATAAAGCATATGTTGACAAAATGCCATGGGGTCCCTAAGGGGAAGAGTCTTAATTCTGCCTGGGACATTGGGAAAGTATTCCGAGAGGAGGTAACATTTTATTTGGTTCTTGAAAGAGACGTAGTTTCCAGACAAAGAAGAAACAGACATTCTTGGCATAAAAGCAAAAATCTAAAGGCATCAAGGGCTGACCAAGCAGAGGTGTTCAGGGAGTTGCAGCAAGTTCAATATGACTACAGAGCAGAGTTCATGGTTTGAAGTTTCAAGAAAAGCGGATGTAAAAGTCAGGTGGGGCCTCTCTGTACCTGATGCCTTTTAATCCACATTAAACAGTTGAAACTTAATCTTTGAGCCACTGGCAAGCCACAGATATGTTTAATAACTCTACTGTGTTTTAAATTAGCACGTGCTCATTTAAAAAATTAGAACATTCATAAGATATATCTAGGAAAATAAAATCACCAATTTTCTAAACCACCCAGGGATAAGTATTAACAATATTTGTGGGCAATTTTTCCAGGCTTTTCCATATAAATACACACACACAAGCACACACACGAGAATAAAACACATGTAGTGTTTTGTCTCTAGCTTTTTCTACTTATAAACATATTGAATATATATCTCCAATTTAATGAGTAGAGTTGCACATTATTGTTTCTTAAAAGGTACATGATGCTCTATAAGTGATGGACATTATGATTATTGTCAATGATAGACCTTTAAGAAGAGCAGTGACATTATCCAATTTGATTTTTAGAGAGATGACTCTGACAAGAATGGAGAGACCAGTTTGGGTGAGTGAGAAAGTGGTGGTAGAACCACCCATTTTGTTGCTATGAGAATGTACTAGATGATTGAAGATGAGGACTGGGAGTAATGTAGGGGCCAGGAAATTAGAGAAGAGAAGCTAAACCTAAGAGATATGTCAAAGGCAGAATTCACTCTACTTGAACCTAATTGGTTCCAACTGAGGGTAGGCAGCAAAGGGTTACATGGCAGGCCTGGGTTCCTCAAACCCTGCACATTCAAGAGAAAAGCACATCTTCAGAACTCACCCTTGGTCAGCTCCTAGGGGATAACCTCCAAGCCCTTGGATTACTCTGCCTGAGAAGAGTTTTTTTGTTTGCCTGAGACCTTATGTTTTTGCTGAGGTTGGGTGGGCACGGGGAGAGGGGATGGGGTGCTGGAGTCAAAGTAGCTGCCTACTTACATCACTGACCCCCAGTAAGAACCCTGGACACCATGACCAGGATGGGCTTTCAGAGTTAGCAACACTTTTCACAATGTTGTCACACACTGTTGGGAGAATTAAGTGCATTCTGTGCTACTTCACTGGAAGAGGAGACTTGGAAATGTGCTCTTGGTTTCTCCTGAACCTCAGCCAAGTGCATTTTCCCTTTGCTGATTTTAATCTATATCATTTTACTGTGATAAACCATAACTAAGTGTATAATCACTTTTCTGAGTCCTGTGTGTACTTTTAGCAAATCTTGGAGCCTGTGAGTGATCTTGGAGACCCTGACACAGAGGGTGATTGAGAGTTCAGAGTCTTTTGTCTTGGGAAACCAAGGGAAATAGGTGCCATTAACTAAAAATGGGAATCATAGGCAAAATAACAAATGTAGTTTGTGAAAACGAGGATAAAGAGTTCAGTATTAACCATGGTATTAAAATTGTTAAAGGAGAAGAAGGAGAAGAACCATAGTACTCAAAAGAAAATGAATAAATTTAAACTTTTTGATTATATACAGTCAAATACAACATGTAATTACACATCAGATCAAGATATAGAACACTTCCATTGCTCCATAAACTTTCCCAAGGCCCCTCTCTAGTTACTATCATCACCAGAGGTAACCTCTATTTTTGACTTCTGTAACCACAGGTTAGTTTAGAATCATGCACTATATACTCTTTATGACCACCTTCTTTTGCTCAACATTATGTCCAAGAGATTCATCCATATCTTTATGTGTATGGGTAACTTGTTCCTTTTTATTTCTGAGTGCTATTACAATGTAAGAATAAATGATAAACAATCTTGTGTTAGGCTAAAGAATGACCACCCAATGGTATCTGTGTTCTAATACTTAGAACCTGTGATACGTTACCTTACATTCAAAAGAGACTTTGCAGATGTGATTAAGTGAAGGAGCTTGAGCTGAGAGATTATTCTGCATTATTCTGGTGGGTCCCGTGTAATCACAAAGATCCTTATAAGAGCAAAGTGGGAGGTGAAAATAAGGACAAGTTGATGTGATGATGAAAGCAAAGATTTAAGTGACATAACCAAGAGCCAAAGAATGTCACAGCCTCTAGAAGCTAACTCTCCTCTGGAACCTCCAGAAGGAAACAGCCCTACTGACACCTTGATTAGCCCTAAATGACTCATTTTGAACTCCTGACTTCTAGAATTGTAAGAGAATAAATTTGTATTTTAAGTCACTCAGTTTTGGTAATTCTTGTTGGTAATTTGTTGTGATACTGACACAATAATTTTATCCATTCTTATGTTAGTGGACATTAAGGCTATTTCAACTTTGGGACAATAATGAATAACATTGCTATGACCACTTTTGCACGATGCTTTTTGCAGAAAAATTTGCTTATCTTGAGAGGGAAGAATAGGAATGAAATTTCTGGGTCATAAAATGGTTGTATGATTATGTTATTAGAAACTGATAATTTTCAAAAGTAGTTTTACCATTTTACACTCTCACCAGTTGTTCTATATCTCCATGAATACTTAGTAGTTTTAGGGTTTTTTTTTTAAATTTTACATATTTTGATAGATATATAGCAGTATTTCTTTGTGGTTTTAACTTGCACTTCTCTGACAGCCAGTGTTTGTGAACACATTTGCATTTGTGTATTGACCATTTGGCTATCATTTTGAGATTTCGTTGAAAACCATAGACTGCCTAGAAAAAAAGCGCACATGTAAATGGAAAACACTGTCCACATTATTTCAGGGATTCACGGAACACTGATGACCTTCATTCCTTGGACTCTTGGCCAACACTTGACCTTGACTGATGCTGTTTTTTCCAGCTTCACCTCTCCTCATCCTGCCTCACACCTTGTGTGCTAGCAATCTTGAATACCTTGAAGTGTCTTGCCGGATTTGGCTGTATCTTATCTCCGTTCCTTTGAAATGCCCTACCTCCTTCAGACCCCAGTTTCCATAGCCCTACTCTCCATTTTACACTTAGCTCATTAACTCACTGATTTTCTCCTCTAGGGAGTTTTCCTTGATCCTCCCAGTCTCTTCTTTCTCAGCTATCTCCTAATGCCCCATGCCTTTTTTTTTTTTTTTAACCAAACTTACTATATTCTATAATTACCTCTTTGCATGAATCTCTACATTTTTAACACCTTGAAGTCAGTGACTCTGTCATAGTCATATGTTGAACAGAGTGTAAAGCTTATGGTTGACACTCAAACTTTTATTGAATGAATAAATGAAAGGCAAAACCCTTAACTTTAAAAAATCATATTGCCAGTAGTGATTCCTTCTGTAATTCTGAATTTCAAGAATTCAATGAGTAGTTTAATTGATGTAGTCTAAAAAATTAAAATATATATCCTGGACAATTTGGGAGAACAGAGGGGAGCTGTCTTGTGACAAACTAATTGTAATGATTTAATTTTATTTTGAATTAGATATTAAAGAAGACATCTCTGCCCTTTTATGTTTTTATAGAAATCTCTTCATATTTGCTTATGGTCCTTATCATAAAGAAAAATAATTTTCTTTTGAGATGTATGTTTGTCTCTGGATAATATAAGCTCCTTAAGTCAGTTTTCAGGTTGTTTTTTGGTTTTTGGTTTTTTAGTGGTACGAGGTAGGTGTTCAGTAAATCCTTGTTACCTGGGATTTGTTTGTTGTTGTTGTTGTCATTAGATCATTAACCAGATAACGCCTGAGCAGGCTCTAGCCTGACAAATGTTACCATCTGACATTAACACTTAGGCTAACTCTGTTTTGTTCGCCAAAAGTCAATAGACAAGCTAAAGGCAGAAATAGCCAGAAACTCGTCTTCCTAGAGAGCATGGTAACAGTTCTGCCTCCAGAGGTTAAGCTTGTGCTATTTTCATGGAAAGATAAGGTTACTCCTCACTGGTGGTGACTCCTCACATTCTCCCTCACCAGGAAGAGAGTAGGCTGCTGGGTATTTTCATACCAGTGCAAATACAGCTCTGCTTTGAAAAGAAAAATTCCAGCTGGGGTTCAAGCACAGGGATTCCTTAGACAAGGCTGAACTATCACCTTTCTCTGCACCAAGACACAAAGGCTTTACCCATTTACTCATTTATCAAATTATACGTTTTGAAGGCCCTACAGCAAATCCTAAGTTGAGCACAGCGGGTAAAGCAAATTGAAAGACACATATCTGGCTTTTGAGACATATACTAATAACTAGTATACAAATAACTGCTTGCAATATTTCTCTTCCCTGTAGCTTTACTCTATTGCTAATAATTTTACCTTGAGAGTTAGCAAAAGGGAAAACTTTGAAATAAGCAAGATCTAATTTATCATTTACTTTTTTCCAAACACATCCTCATTATTTTTCTCATCCTGCAAATGTCAGAATACAGTTGTTCTATTTTCACATGTTTGCTCCAGGAGGAATTCTCTTTCCACCTTTGGTTCTTTAGTGTTTTGACTCATTATTTCCATCAGCTTGCTGCTTTTTTCTTCCATCATCTTGCTCTGAAAGACTCCCTACTCTCCTTGAATAGCTCTTTTTCCTACTACTTCAGAACCACTGAGCTAGCTATATCTGGAGGAAGTGCTTTTAAAAGGCTCATTTATTAAAGCTATTCTGCCATTTCTAGATGATAAGTGTGACTGGGTTAAAAAATTTAAAGTAGGCCACCCAGCGATATTTTTGCCAATCCAAGCCAATTTTCAAACATTTCTGACAGCAAAATTGAGCTTTAAAAAATAAAAAATAAACCTCTTAATGCTCAGTGTTGGCAGAGTGTAAATGCTAAATGGGGATATGAGAAAGAATTGGTCATAATTCTCCTGCTCAAAATTGCTAGTGTGCTAGAGTGAACGCCTGTCGTCATTAATGATACTTTTCCTAGACTTTGACCTATAAGGCAGACTCTTGATGCAGCCTAAAAAATTACAACAAAACATTAAGTTTAAGATAAAAATATAGTTTGCCTGTCTTATCAATCATACTTATTCTGGAATTAACAAGACATTGGGGGAAACACATGGACATATTGAATCACTCTAAGATAATACATAGGGTATTTACTGAGTGCCTAATCTAGTCTAGGCACTTTGATTAAGTGCACATAAATCATAGAGGTAAAAAAAATAGACATGGGCAGTTTTATATAAGCAGTAGTATTTGTGACTCAACTAAAGCTCAGCACACAGCTCCCTGTGTGATTTTCTCCCCAGTAGGTAAGCCAAGAACATTGGATAAATATTTTGAGAACTGTTATAATGTAGTTTATTATTTTTGAGGAATGATTGGTTAATGAGCATTATGGTCATTAGTATTCTTCTCCTACTGAATAAACCTTTTCAGAAAATGTTCTGATTCATAATTATGATTACCAAGCATAAAATCAATACATGGTGTGTTTTTTAATTATTTTGTAGTGTCCTCTAAAAATCACACAATATGGAATAATCATATAGGGTCATTTTTCTGGAAAGCCTTGGTATGCAAAGTGGGATTTCAACTTCAAGACCAAATGCAGGAAAGGTGAGAGGAATGACAGAGGTATACCCTGGTTGGGACAACTCACTGACATTGGGCACAGCACAGGACTACAGGTCACACAGGGCATAATTGTGATGCAGAGTTTCTTTCATAATTGCATAGTGTACCGGCAAATTTACTAGTTCCTAAGATACCTAATATTAGATGTTTTACATACTCGTCAGTTAGGGGACCTGGGTTGGAGCAGGAGAACAGCTACTTAGACTAGACTACTGTTTCAATGGAAAAGTCAAACTTAACCTCTTTAATACTTGGTTTTCCATCAGTAAAATGATGAAATCATATTTAACAACTTAAAAGGTCTGCCCAACCTTCAATAAACTAGAAGATATACAAATATGTACACAGACATTTAATCATATGAACAAATTTATGTGTATCAGGACATTTTATCTGGCTGTTGCCCGGGTAGACAACACTGTTCCTACACACCTCAGTTATATTCATGCATGTGTTCACTGCATAAGTGAGAAAAGGGATGCGAACTTTAAAGATAAACTTTATCATGAGCTACAGATGAGGAAGCAGAGCTGGAGAAGGGAGGCAGAATTCTGTCTTCTCCCTCGGGACTAATTTTTAGCAAGGGTATGAAACTCTGACTTCAAGCACAAAAATTTTAGAGAACAGAGTGACAAAGGCACAGAAAAGGAAGTCCTCTCTTCTCTCCTCTCCTCACTACCTGCCCCTGTTCTGGTCCCCAAGGGTCCTTCGCTTTTGGAATATCTGGGAATAGCAACGACAAAATATACATATCAACATTGCTGAAACAATACACGAAGTTGATAGGCTTTTGGAACTACATGGCCAGGGTGGACAGAGTCATCTTCACTCTGTGTTTCTCAGTCTTGTTTCTTCAGTCCTGGCCTCAACTGGGCAGGATTTTCCCTCGTCACTGCAAGATGACTGGCAGCTGAGGACAGGTTTTTATTGAACAACCAGCTGCACAAAGAATCTCTTCCTGGGCTTCCCATAGAAGAAGAAAAAAGCTTTTCTTTCCCAGAAGCCACAGCAAACACTACCCAGTGTCTCACTGATTCTGACTGGGTTACACACCCATCTCTGAACCAATCCTTGTGGGCAAGGATTTGGGACACGCAGACACCTCTAAGCCAATTGGGGTCCATACCTGAAGTTTGTCTTCTAACTAAAAGTGGGGAGAGGGTGGATTTCCTGAAGTGAAGTAAGGTTAGGATATATAAAGGAAGGAAGACTAGATGCTGCTGACAACACCGAAGGTTTCCACTTTAGCTTCCTTTATGTAGGCTTTGGTGTTCTTCTGATGAGCGGCAACTACTAGGAGATTTTCCCCAAGAAACATGTGCATAAATGGAGGCTGGAGAAGGAGAGAAGACACTTTACAGCCCTTTCATGGTGACTCTAACTGACAGACTTGTTTGTGGGCACATTAGAGACAGCCTTTGTGAATTCCCAGAAGTAAGAAAAGAATGGTTTTTGTGTCTGGAGTGGTTGGAATTATGTGGTGAGAAGCTTAAGTCCTCCAAACAGGAAAGTGTTGCCTTCAAAGCCTGTATTATAGGCAAAATAAATATCTAATAACTTTTTTCCTCTCTTCTTCATTATCTCCCCAGCATTTCTTCTCACTTGCTACCTGATGCTCCCAGTAGCGCTGTCCAATAAAAATACAACACAAACACAAATGCAGTCACATACATAATTTAAATTTTCTGGTAGTCCCATTAAAAAAGTAAAAACAAGATACAATTAATTTTATAATATACTTGATTTAACCCAAAATATTCAAAATACTATCACTTGAACATAAAATCAGTTTAAAAATACTATTGAGATAGTTTACTTTTCTTTTTTTAATTTTTAAATTTTTTTCACTAAGTCCTTGAAATCCAGTGTGCAGCCACATTACAAGTGCTGAAGAGGCATCTGTGGACAGCATACTGGACTGTGTAATTCCATACTCTAGTCATATTAAAGTACTTCCTCTTCCCTGATATTTTCATTTTTCTTTAACTTCTTTACTTCCTATATGCAATTTTCAGGCTTGAAATAAATATTCCTCCTTCTCTCTATTCTCAAACCTAGCCTCACTGATTTTGGTAAGTGTATTTTTGTGCTTTAGGACAGTCCTGGGCTATCAGTGCATCCAGAAAGCCTTCCCCAAGCCCCATACAGGTTATATGGCTCTCCTATGGCCCTGTGCATATCCTGGTCATCCGTACACATTAATGAGTATCAACAGTTTTGTGGTCAGCAGACCAAAGATCTAGTAAGAAAGAATTAAAATAGACCATGAAGACCATTTTGAGGCCAAAGATTTTGTCTTATACATTATAGTATGCACTGAAGTCAGTCCAGTACCTGGAGCAGAGTAAAGACACAATAAATATTAGTGGAATGAAGAAAAGAGGAAAGGATCACAGGTTTAAACTAACTTGAACTCTCATCCAAAATTTAAGACTTCAGTAGCACCAAACATTTCTACTGGGATATTGCATTCTTTTCTCAGTGGTGAACAAGATGAAGTCTGCCAATATTTATCCTTCCCCAATTCATGAGTGATTCACATGAATGTAAACACACTTCAGGTAATCTTTGTCAATTTAATTAATAAGAGTATTATAAAATATTTATATCTAGGAATGTGAGGAATAACTAAATCTAATTTTTTATTTCACTTATTATATGCCAGGCACTCTGCTAAATGATTCACTTGCATTATATGACTTGATGTCAACACATCCTAAATAATACTTCATGGATATTTCTTAAAAATCTCCAGTTATAGTAAAATACAGAATAGTGTTAAGATTACAAACCACCTGGGTTTATATCCCAGCTTCAGTCTTACTAGCTATTTAAATATGACCAAACTTCTTAATGTCATAGTTTATTGTTCAGAAATATTAACTGCCCTCCACCTCTGATTTTACTAGACTATTTCAAATATCTAAAATTTTGACCTTTCAAAATGTATTAGAAAATTGGAGAACATCACTAATAGAAACTATTTTGGGAAATGGAACACGTCACAATATAAACAGCATAGGCCTTTGAGTTAGACAGAATTTAAACCCATTCAATAAACATTTAAGTTTTCTCTGGAGGCCACTCTGTTGAGCATGAGGAATGTGAAAATAAATTCAAGAGAGTTTCTTTTTTTTTTTGGTAGTAAATTGTGCTTTAATTTCTGCAATCAAATATGATGCAGTGAGATCAAGTATAAACTTTCACTATATATCCAGAAAATCAAAAACACATTTATACGGATTTAGCCCAACAGTTTACTCCCTTAAAAAAAAGTTTTGAATGTAATTAAAGCTAATTTATCTTCAGTGTAAAAACTTGGTAAAAACTTGGAGATATAAACAAACTCAGGATATTACATACAGCAAATTAATGTACATTTCCATATGTGCACAGTGCAGCATTTTAAACAAAGTGAATGGTCTCATTTCAGCTTTCACTGTTAAGCATAATCCACATCCCAATCTTGAATAAAAATGTGACAATGTATAAACCCACTGAGAATTCTGTACACATATACACGTTTATAGACATCTGACTTCAAATATAAACACATACATTGTCATGACCATACATACAGCTTATGTTTCTATTGTAATTTTTAAAAAAATCATAGAAAAATATTTCAATGTACATTCAACTGCTATGACAGGGCCCATGACCTTGTGCCTTTAAACCACACTTCATGGAGCATAAAGCATCACACCAGGCATTTTTTAGAGTGAAAACTACTAAGATTCTAAGTCTGAAGAGGCTACTATATAAATATTCCCATTATAATTTGGTAACAAAACTAGTTAGCTCCATAGTGTATCTGGGAGGCAGTGGGGCAGAGAGGTGGAGGTTAGTACTACTTTAAGAGGGCCCACAGAATGTATGTGAAGGTAGCCAATGAATTAGGGTATTTTAAAAATCCCTTTTGCAAGCCTAACACTGACCATACTAGTGAGACTTTAAAGACAAGCAAGACAGGGCATGTGTTTGGCTTCCAGATGCATGAATCCTACCCTCCCCTCAACCTCCATCATCTTAACAGACCAACAGGACCCGTGTAGCAATATGGTGTAGGGAGGACAGCAAAGCAATTTCTTGTGTGTACAAAAGTCCATTCGGTCCAAACTGAGAAACTCCTCTTTGTCAATACTTTCAAAATTTCTTATTGCCCTTGAGCAACTGAAAGGTTTTCTAAACAGGTAATATTTAATTTGGGATCTATATTGGAGAGCTAATGTATATGAAGGGCAAACATTTGATATGAAACTTTCTAATGTGAGATTTTCCCCCCTTCCTTTTATGGAATTTAACAGGGTTCCATGGAGAATGAAAAAAATTGGTCCTTGCAAAGTGTACTTTCCTGTATTTGAAATACATATATATATATAACATTTAGACAGATCCAAGGTTACCAGGAGTAGTCAAGTTTCTTCTATGGCTTTTTATATTGCTGAGGTACTATGTGATAACCATCACTTCTGATATTCTGTCTTCAGTGACAGCAAAGAAGAGACCAAGCCCTTCCTCTGCCATGTACTATCAGTGTGATCTTGGGCAATTAATATTTCTTAACCTCAGTTTCCCCACCTGTAAAATTAGGACAATATTACCTGTCCCTGATAGGGGTTTGTGAGGATGGAATGAAATGGCATATGTAGCAAGCAGGGGCTGTTGCATCCTAGACAGTGAGAAAATGCTAGTTTTTCTTTTCTTTTTTTGTTTCCTTTCTCATGAGAGCACTCTCACAGCTCTTTATGTATCACATGAAGACTAAGTAAAATTAAATTTCCTCACAACACCTCACAACAGAAGAGAATTAATTTGAAAAGATGCTTTGGGAGAATTACTTAAGCACACTCAATTGTAATTATGGAATTCAAATACCAAGTAAATAAAAACAATTTAATGAAAATTAAGTTGTGTGATAGGATCAGAAGCGTCTCCATCAAGCTGTACAGACAGTTGTTTTCATTTAGATTTCATGGTATTGCTTGTTGGGCATACCTGTTCTTGTCTCATCCTTTCCTCCAATCCTAAAGACTTGAGAAAGAGTGAAAGTTTATCACTTTGAAAACTCATTTAAAAATGTTTGAGTGATTTTCTATAATTCTCTGACAGATATTACTGGTTAGCTCACTCAGTATTCATGTTCAACCCCTTTTCCACACCTCCTCTACTCCAGAGGATAGAAAAATTACATAAATGTTTCCTAATCTTCTTTGCAGCTAGAAGAGGCCATGGGACATGGTCCTGTCCAATGAGATATTAGGGGAAGTGTGCTGAGGGGTTTCTGAGAAGAATTTTATTGTTCTATAGAATGGGCCATTCTTTCTCCATTTTCCTCAAACATAATTCTGATGTCTGAGGCTTCCAGAATCATCTTAAGCACCACCCCCCCACCAAAAAAAAAAAAAAAGAATAGTATAGGAGAGAGAAAGGACTCAGCTCCTTGATGATATCAAGGGATGACATTCTAAATATTTAAAAATAATTACCACATGGGCAACAATCATTCAGAAAGGAGGTCAGACTGATTTAAATGAAGGATGGCTAGTTCACTAGACCTTACAAACCACTGAGCATCAGCCCTGAAATCACTGACACGTTATAACAAATGTGGACTGGACCTCAGAACTGCTTAAGCAACTCTTAGGTATGCTCTTGCTTGCAGCCATAAGCATTCTTAATAGAAACAAGTGCATTGTCAGAATCTGCAAATAATGCAGCACTATGGAAAAATAATTATGTAAATGGTTTCTTAACAGAATTGGTACAGACATTTTTTATAGAAAATATAAACAAACAAACAAAAAACTGTTACCATCTACTTAGACTAGCAATCCTTAATAAAATTGAAATGCCTCATATGAATACATCCTCTGAGAAAGGCAAATTAAATTAATATTTTATAAAATATTGCTTTATAAAAATGTTTGAACTTTTAGGGATTTTCAAAAATCATAAATAAATAATGAAGAAAGGAAATATGCTTTTCAGCTGTGTGCTTATAGTTAACAGTGCTGTACTGTGCACTTCAAAATTTAAGAGGGTGGATCTTATGAGTTTTTTACCACAATAAAAAAAAAGATGAAGAGTTTAATCCAAATAAGTGCTTATTTGAAGAATAGTTAAATTCAGTCAAACATCTAGATAATAATCAATGGTTACTAATGGCCTAAAAAAACAAAATCCAAATGTCACAATGTCTGCCCACAGTTTCTCTCTCTGCACCTCAGTCATCTTTGTCATGAATGTGCTACTTCAGCCAGCATTCAGATTAGCTGCATATTGCATAGATCAAATCCTTTTTTTTTTTCTTCTAGTTTTACTGAGATATAGTTGACATACAGCACTGTATACGTTTAAGGTGCACAGTGTAATGACTGATCAAACCCTTTTTTAATAGCTAGGACCATTCTGTCTGCATCTTCAAGAGCAGAGATGATGGTGTTATATGAAGAGCAAGACTCTAGAAAAAGACAGACCTGGGCATGACTCCCATCTCCAGTTCTTTTGCTACTTACCCTTGGGCATGTTTCTTCAACTCTTCTCATCCTTAGATTTTCTCACTTGCGATCTGGAGATGATAATGGCCACCTCTTTGTTATAAGTAAAGCTGCTTATTTTAAGCACAAAGAATAGTGCCTGACCCATAGGAAGAGCTCTATGTCTTAGTTTCATTTCACTCTTTTTTTAAATTTTTATTTAAATTTTTTATTGAATGAAAGCTTCTTTAAATTCTATATTGCTTTACAATTTTCAGAAGTTTCACACACTTGATTTCATATAATCCCATAATAACCCTTTTTTCCCCTACCCCTGTATTGCTCCACCCCACTTCCTTCTCTCCACTGGTAACCACTAGTTTGTTCTCTATATCTGTGAGTCTGTTTCCTTTTTGTTTTATTCACTAGTTTGTCATATTTTTTAGATTCCACATGTAAGTGATATCATACAGTATTTGTCTTTATCTGTCTGACTTATTTCACTTAGCATAATGTCTTCCAAGTCTATCCATGTTGCTGCAAATGGCAAACTTTCATTCTTTTTTATGGTTGAGTAGTATTTCATTGTATATATATAAAAGCACATCTTCTGAATAGACATTTTCCAAAGGGGAGATGCAGATGGCCAACAGGCACATGAAAAGATGCTCAACATCACTAATCATCAGGGAAATGAAAATCAAAACCACAATGAGATATCACCTCACACCTGTCAGAATGGCTATCATCAAAAAGACTGAAAATAACAAATGTTGGCGAGGATATGGAGAAAAGGGAACCCTAGTACACTGTTGGTGGGAATGTAAATTGGTGCAGTCACTGTGGAAAACAGTATGGAGATTGCTTAAAAAACTAAAATTAGAACTACCATATGACCCAGCAGTTCCACTCCTGGGTATATATCTGAAAAGAAACAAGAACAATAATTTGAAAAGATACATGCACCCCAATCTTCACAGCAACATTATTTACAATAGCCAAGGTATGGAAGCAACCTAAGTGTCCATCAAGAAATGAATGGGTAAAGATGTGGTATATATTCATATCACTTTTAATTTCAATTGCCGGTGACTATTCATGAATGTCTGCTGAATTGAATTGCAAACACTTAAAATTCCAGGTGAAGAGAAACTTTCTCAAAGCCCTTTTTGATGTAACTATCCCACAGTGATCACCTCCTTACAGCATTTAGTAACCATCTGCCTTATACAACGTAACAGGCAGGTAGCCCATGTTGTATTGTGAACTGCATTTTAGGTAATGTCCTCTGTTAGAGTATAAACTCTAACGAGTGATTATTCTTGCAAGTGATTTTATTCATCCTCCTGGTGTCCCTATTGTTTCCCATTGTGCTTTTCACAGGGAATTTAAATATTTTTGACAAAATTGGTTTGGTTGTAGTGACAGACATCATAATTTTAAATAGGCCAAAGTCACCTACCTATATGTTTCCAATACAGAATATTTTCCAGTTGAAACAACATATTAAAGACCAAGTGCCTCCTCAATCTCAGAAGAAAACCACAGCCTGTTTGGAAGTTAGTAACCTACTTTTCTCCTGAAGTAATAGATCTGTTTCTCTACCAAGTATTATCTTCATGGTTTCTATAATAAGGTTTCAACCTGAACTCCTTGTTGAAGAATTGTCACCTAGGAAACAAATTTTAAATTATTTGCAAATGGAAAATCTCCCTGAAATGACCTACAATTTTCAATTTCATCCATCTTCAAATAAATAATCTTAAAAGATTATTCATTCACTGACCTGAAGAAAATTAATCAGATAAAGAGATACTTACGTTTTTCATTTTTTCTGAAAAAAGCTCACAGAAAGCACTAATCAAAGTTTTATTTTATTAACTCATTTTCTACAAGATTTTCCCTTTATCTAATGTTACTTCCAGTGTCGTATGAAGGTAGAATTTCTTCAACCCAATGTAAAACTAGCAACATTTTAGGAATACAACTATGTTATTGTGTTCGTTAATGTACAATGACTATTGTTTATTTAGGAAAGAAATTAGTAAAAGTCAAACAAGGTGTAAGAATACAATTTTCACCAAAATCAAGCAGCATAATCCTAAGAGGAAGTAAGGGGTGGGGGGGAACCATAGAAAGGAAAATTGTATAGATTGCATGCCACTTAGGAAATAAATATTATAAATTAATTTATATTAATGCATGCATATACTATATATAATTCTAATTACATAGAATTATATAATTTACATAGAATCAGTTAGGTCTTACTGTTATTTATGCAGAGTTTATGCAGAGTGATAACATTTTCCCTAATAATTTTGGCAACCAGTATTTTCCTTCCCTCTATAGACTGAGTAGCTGAAACCATTCATTACGCTAATTCATTAGCATTTTTTAAAGCATTAAATATCAATTATATTAACTTAGTAGCAGTTAACAATGCCAACATTATTCTTTTTCTTTTTTACTTTTTTTTTCTTATTAATGCCTCACCCAAAACGGTAGAAGCCATATTCAAGCCTTACTCTGGCTCTGGTTCCTCTTGTCATTCTGCCCACTCCAGGCACAAATAAAATGGCCGCCCCATCCAGAGGTTATCCTTAACAGCAAGATGATTAGTTGAAGATTACTGAAATCAAACCCTCGAATAAACCACACTCAATTTAAGAAACCATTAACTTTAGTATGAATCTACTTTAAACAGGCTACAAAATGATACACAAATTGAATTAGAAAACATTAGCACTCTTTCTTCACTAAAGAGGACCATATTGTTTAACCATAGCCATGAGTGGTTAAGCCATTGCTTCTGTTCTGGGTCTATGTACTTTCTCTTTATCAGCTGTCACTTATGTCTGTTGTTCTCAGCTCTTCTTCGGGTCTGGTGGTGGTCCTTGCATCTGACTTGTACAGCTCGGCCTCTTGCCAATTCCTCTGTTTGAAAAGTTCAGTCATTAAAGTGCAGACTTTCATAACCCATGTCTGGCTATCTCTATTTGCTGCTTGTACAGTCTGTGTAGGTGCTGGAAGTGCAGCTCTCCTACAACTTCTTCTGAGTCCTGGGTCGCTGTCTGGGAAGGCTTGGCTCTGAAATGCCTTCTTCACTGAGGTGATGGATTCTTTGAGACTTCTTGTATCTTGGAAGGGTGAGAACACTGTTGAGTGCATCCCTCCTACTTCTTTTCTGTGATCCAGTGTAAATTTAACTCAGTCACTCATTCAGCAAATATTTATTGAGCACTTAACTGTATGTCAGACACTGCATCAGAAACTGAAAATATAGCATTAAATCAGACAGAGAGATATCCTTGTCTTTCTACCAACTGCAGACACAAATAACTAACTGCCCTTCATGTCTTCATGAAGCTTAATTTCTAGTGGTGAAAGTAGACAATAACAGTTAAATAATAAATAAATAAAACACATAGAATAGTAGAGAATGATGGATACTGTAGGGAAAAAAGCAGAGAAAATTGCTGGGTCAGACCACCATGGAAAATTGTTATAAATGTTAACAGAGAAGTGAGGGAAATGTCCCACCCTTGCTGAGAAGACAATTAATCTATGGCAAAGGAGGCAAAAATATGTAATGGGGGAAAAACAGTCTCTTCAATAAATGATGTTGGAAAATTGGACAGCTACATGTAAAAGACTGCAATTAGAACGTTCTCTAATACCATATACAAAAATAAACCCAAAATGGGTTAAAGACCTAAGTGTAAGACCTGAAACCATGAAACTCCTGGAAGAGAACATAGGCAGAACACTCTTTGACATAAATTGTAGCAATAATTTTTGGGATCTGTCTCCTAAGGCAAAGGAAACAAAAGCAAAACTAAATGGGATCTAATTGAACTCAAAAGCTTTTGCACAGCAAAGGAAACCATTGTCAAAATGGAAAGACTGAAAGGAAAAAAAGTATTTGCAAATGATATGGCTGATAAGAAGTTAATATCCAAAGTATATAAACAGTTCATACAGCTCAATATCAGAAAAACAACCCAACTGAAAAATGGACGGAAGACCTGAATAGACATTCTTCCAAAGAAGACATAAAAATGGCCAACAGGCACATGAAATGATGCTCAATATCACTAATCATCAGGGAAATGCAAATCAAAACAGCAGTGAGATATCATCTCACACCTGTCAGAATGGCTATCATCAAAAAGAACAAACAACAAATGTTGGCAAGGATGTGGAGAAAAGGGAACCCTAGTACAGTTAGTGGGAATGTAAATTGGTGCTGCCACTATGGAAAACAGTATGGAGATTCATCAAAAAATAAAAATAGAACTACCGTATGATCCAGCAATTCTACTCGTGAGTATATATCCAAAGAAAATGAAAGCACTAATTCAAAAAAATATATGCAGCGCAATGTTCACAGAAACATCATTTACAATAGCCAAGACATGGAAGCAACCTAAGTGTCCATCAACAGGTGATGGATAAAGAAGATGTGGTATACACACACACACACACACACACACACACACACACACACACAATGGAATATTACTCAGCCATAAAAAAGAAAGAAATTTTGCCATTTGCAAAAACTTGGATGGACCTGGAGGGTGTTATGCTTAGTGAAATATGTCAGACAGAGTAAGGCAAATACTGTAAGTTTTCACTTATATGTGGAATCTGATTAAAAAAATCAAGTGAATAAATATAGCAAAACAGAAAGAGACTCACAGATACAAAGAACAAACTAGTGGTTACCAGTGAGGAGAGGGATGGGGGAACAGCAAGATAAGGAAAGGGAATTAAGAGGCTATGTATGAAATAAATAAGATACAAGGATGTAATAATGTACAGCACAGGGAAAATAGCCAATATTTTATAACAACTTTATTTTTTTTTAATTGGGGTAAAATTGCTTTACAATGTTGTGTTTCTGCTGTACAATGACGTGAATCAGCTATATGTATACCTATATCCCCTCCCTCTTGGACCTCCCTCCTACCCACCCGCATCCAACCCATCTACGTTGTCACAGAGCACCGAGCTGAGCTCTCTGTGCTATACAGCAGGTTCCCACTAGCTATCTATTTTACACTAGGTAGTGTATTTATGTCAAACATAATCTCACAGTTTGTCCCACCCTCCCCTTCCCCTTCTGTGTCCACATGTCTGTTCTCTATGTCTACATCTCTATTCCTGCCCTACAAATAGGTTCATCTGTACCATTTTTCTAGACTCCACATATATGCGTTAATATACGATATTTGTTCTTCTCTTTCTGGATTACTTCACTCTGTATGACAAACTCTAGGTCCATCCACATCTCTACAAATGACCCAATTTCATTCTTTTTTATGGCTAATATTCCATTGTATATATGTACCACATCTTCTTTTTTTTTTTCACACACACACTATTTTTTTTTTACAAGAGATAAATAGACTGACACCAAGCATTGTAAATGGATGACCACAACAAAAGCAACAATGATTACAATTACCAAACATGAAACACACTCATACTATGTCATAATATTGACATTCAGTCCAGTAATCCTCCACTGTAACAGCTCCTTTACTTTGCAGTGAAAATTGATTTGTATATTCTTTGCCTCTGAGTCCTTGTGGGATTTTTTTTTTTTTAATTCAAACTGAAAGTCACAAAAATTATAATCATCGTCATCATCTTCTCTTCTTTATCCATTAATCTATCATTGGGCATTTAGGTTGTTTCCATGCCTTGGTTATTGTAAATAGTGCTGCAATGAACATTGGGATACATGTGTCCTTTTGAATTATAGTTTTCTCAGGGTATATGCCCGTAGTGGGATTGCTGGGTCATATGGTAGTTCTATTTTTAGTTTTTTTAAGGAACCACTGTACTGTTCTCCATAGTGGCTGTACCAGTTTGCATTCCCACCAGTGCAGGAGGGTTCCCTTTTCTCCACACCCTCGTCAGCATTTATGGTTTGTAGATTTTTTGATGATGGCCATTCTGACCGGTATGAGGTGATACCTCATTGTAGTTTTGATTTGCATTTCTCTAATAATTAGTGATGTTGAGCATCTTTTCATGTGCCTCTTGGCCATCTGTGTGTCTTCTTTGGTGAAATGTCTATTTAGATCTTCTGCCCATTTTTTAATTGGGTTGTTTATTTTTTTCTATTGAGCTTCATGAGCTGTTTGTATATTTTGGAGATTAATCCTTTGTCCGTTGCTTCATTTGCAAATATTTTCTTCCATTCTGAGGGTTGTCTTTTCTTCTTGTTTATGGTTTCCTTTGCTGTGCAAAAGCTTTTAAGTTTCATTAGGTCCCATTTGTTTATTTTTGTTTTTATTTTCATTACTCTAGGAGGTGGGTCAAAAAAGATCTTGCTGTGGTTTACGTCAGAGAGTGTTTTTCCTGTTTTGCTCTAAGATTTTTATAGTGTCTGGTCTTACATTTAGGTCTTTAATCCATTTGGAGTTTATTTTTGTGTATGGTGTTAGGTAGTGTTCTAATATTATTCTTTTACATGTAGCTGTCCAGTTTTCCCAGCACCACTTGTTGAAGAGGCTGTCTTTTCTCCATTGTATGCTCTTGCCTCCTTTGTCATAAACATTGTATGTTCTTGACCATATGTGCATGGGTTTATCTCTGGGCTTTCTATCCTGTACCATTGATCTATATTTCTGTTTTTGTGCCAACATCATACTGTCTTGAATACTGTAGCTTTGTAGTATAGTTTGAAGTTGGATAGACTGATTCCTCCAGCTCCATTTTTCTATCTCAAGATTGCTTTGGCTATTCGGGGTCTTTTGTGTTTCCATACAAATTGTAAAATTTTTTGTACTAATTCTGTGTAGAATGCCATTGGTAGTTTGATAGGGGTTGCATTGAATCTGTAGATTGCTTTGAGTAGTATAGTCATTTTCACAATATTGATTCTTCCAATCCAAGAACATGATATATTTCTCCATCTGTTTATGGCATCTTTGATTTCTTTCATCAGTGTTTTATAGTTTTCTGAGTACAAGTCTACAACAAATTTAAATGGAATATAATCTATAAAAATATTGAATCACTCTGTTGTACACCTGAAACTAATATAATATTGTAAATCAACTATACTTAAATTTAAAAAATTCTTAAGGTGTACAGCTTTAAATGCCACTTGTAAGTTATTTTTGCCAGTACATTTATTTCAGCTGGAGGACTGTTGTGAACGATACCTCACTTCACATGACATACAACCTCAGAGTTTCTGCTACTGATTGTCATACCTGCATTGTCTTATATGAGAGAAGCAACTCATGAGCTCTCTAGCCAACCAGAAAGAATAAAGAGTCTGTCTTCATGGCACATTCACCTCATGATTCTGTTCCCCGTGAATTTAAGGTTCTTTCTTCATCGTGAAAGAATTCGAAGACAAAGCAGAGAGGTTAAGAAAGTAAAGTGAGGGTTTATTTAAGCAAGGATAGGCTCTCAGAGGGAGAGCGGTCACCTGTTGCCTTGGGTTTCTTTGGCAAGCCGGTTATGAGGGGCATACAGATGAAGGGGCACAATATTCACTGAGGCAGGAGGAGTTTGGGGGTTGGATTCCCTGATTTTCATCCCAGCTCCATTTTCCTGAGGGGAAGAGGGATTTTTGTACTGATTTAACTTAGATCAGAAGTGTTATGGTGTTGGTGCATGATGGGTACTTCTTATCTGCAAGGCTAATTTTATTGTAATGAGAGCATAATGAGTAACAGGTTACATTCAGATGCAGGAGAGTCCCACCTTTCCCCACCTTTCTTTGTCTGCTAGCTGGACACATATCACCCAAAATGTGTGGTTTCCTGTCAGTCTGGAGGTTCCTGCTTTCCTTTGTCTGCCTATGGCCCCCCGCTGTTTACAAGATGCATGATTTCCTGCCACCTGGCCCCTGCCCCCATTTCTCTGCTCATACCTAGCTACCTGCCTGCTGTAACAATTCTAGTCTAGGGTGTCCGTGGACTACACTTTGAGAAACTTTCTGCAGTGTTTAGAAATAGTCTTGTAGCTAATTCCCTGTAGTGCCAGGATGCTCCCTGGATAGCACATTGTCTCTAAGTCACCACAGTTCCTGTACTCTCCCCTTGCTTTCCAATCCATGCCTGATAGAATTGGAGCTTTGTTCAGCTCTGCATCCCTGTGGATGAAGTTCTGACACATAGCCTAGCAGTTAATGACTTCACATAGCCTAACAGTTAATGACTTCTTTGACTCTCACTACTGCTGCACTCCCTTCCCTGGCTGTAAAATGGATAGAGCACCTGGATCCACAGTGATGACATCTGTCTGACCTGGTATATCACCACCTGCCACCTGTGACTACCCCCTGGCCATGCCATTTGGATGGGCTGGATGCCCACACTCTGCTGTACACTGTCACTCTCCAATCTCGTCATGTCAAATGTGAACCTGAACTTTGCTTGAGTTTGCCTCATCCCCTGCCCATTGTTGGACTATTCATTTAGCTGAAGCAAGAGTGGCCACTGTCTTTTCTATAATTTTTGCTTCTGCTCAGTCTCTATTGGCAAATGTTACTAAAGTTCAGAATCCTTATACCTGAATCCCCTCATATTACAAAAAATATCTAAGCAATAATAAGCATAATGGATAAGATATAGTAGCTTATTAAATTCATTAATGACCTAGCTGAGAATAGGACCCTGAAATAAAAGAAATCATGTATTCGTCTGCTTTGCTTTTTTTAGGAGGAGGAACAGTTTCATGAGAATTGGCCCAGAATGGGAAATATGGTGACTTAGCAAAACTGGGTGCTTGGGCAGCCTGGTGGTGGCGTGAAGTCAGGGGTTTGGAAAAGAACAGATGCAAATGTGTGCTGATGAGTAAAAAGAGTTGATGCAATGGACAATATGGGGTTTCTACCCTTGAACTCTTTCCAAGTGTTTCCTGGAACTTGGGTCAAAAATTCTGAATACATCTGCTTAAAAATCCCAGTAAGAAATCTTCCTCTCTCTGCAATGGGTTGACTGTTGATCCACTTTTAGAAGACTGGGATTTTATTCCATAGAGAAGGTAAAACAAAGATACTCAGAACTGAGGGATACCAGTCACTGATGCAAGCAGGATTCCTGTGCTGAAAGAAAATAGATGGAAAGGCAATTGTAGGCTGAATCCTCTCAGATGTCTTGCCCAACTAGGTTCCCAGAATTCTGCCAGCCTGTCCCTCCCACGACCTGGAAGGTCCTTCTCTGAGGACTCGGACCAACCGAAGGGGAAAAGCTATTCCTGTGTGTAGATTAGCGCTGCATGGCTGTCTTTGGATCATATAGTTCTTCTCTCCTTTATACTTCCCTGTATTCTTCCCATTTTATATAATAAGCACGTATCTGTTCTTCTATAATCATAAAAATTAACATTCATTGAGTAAATACGTGTTCTGGGCTCTGAGAAATGGGATATTTCCTGCCATATCAGTAAACAAAGGATGTCATCAGCGATTGCAGCCCTCCAGCATGAGCCTGTGAACCCATGAGCCCTGAAGGAACTCAGGAAGGAAAGAATACCTGCCATCTAGCAGCCATCAGATTGATGCCACTCCCTAAGGTGAGCCCTGAGGAAACTCAGGATATGAAAATACAGAATACTGGCCCCAGATAGCTGAGGTACATATCAAAGGAATGATTTCAGTGAGCCCAGACTTTTGCATCCTCCCATACATAGAGAAGCCTAAATTCCTTAACTTGGGATATCTGGTTTTCTTTAATTAGCAATAATCTTTTGATGTTCCCAACTACCTGCCCTTTGTTGCAAAACTCCTATATATTTAGCTCCCCACCTCACCTCCTGGAGCCGTTCTCTCAGGGTTACTTGAGATGCTGCCCCCCGGGCTTGAAGGCCTAAAAATTCCCACCGAATAAAACATAACTCTCAACTTTTAGGTTTTGAATAATTTTTTAGTCGACAGCACTATGCTAAGCAGCTTAAATTCATTATCTCTTCATTTTTACAGTAATCTTATAAATTAGGTACTATTTAATTTTCATTTAATAATTAAGGAAACAGTGTCTTAGAGATTAAATTGTTTAACATCCAGTAACTAATTAGTGGCAGAGTTAGATTTGAACCCAGTCTATCTGGCTCCAAGCCTGTGTTTCTAATCATATCCTAAAATGCCTCAAATAATTTTAAAACATTTTTAAGGAGGAGTTCTAAACCCTTCAAAGTGTTCATTCTCTTTATTCTCATACCTCACCCTAATAAGCTTCAAATTATGATTCAGAATCATCTCTTTTTTCTCCCATTTCTGTTCTCATAATTTGTTTTTGTTACGTGTTTGTTTATGCACCAATATACCTTTGAACCTGATTGTTGATATCTGACCCTGCTTTGATTGATATAAATGGGTAAAGTGCTGCGGGGCTTTGGTGACACCACTAAGGCAATGTCTGTAGAAACTCTTGTTAGAATATGCCAAGTCTAGTCAGAGAAGTGAGAGCTCAGAAGGATGTTACCGGTGGTTGTGTCTCCCTCTGTACCTGATCCACCTATGAAAGCATATATACTCAGTTCATACCATGAAATCTTATAGAGCAATTAACTATCATATTTCCAAATAATATTTGAATAATTTTATACAATTCTCATAAGATAATGTTACAATAATTGCAAGATCCAGAAGTGTATGATTCCAATTTTTAAATAACAGCATATATGTGGTGAATGAATATACGTATGTGTGTGTGTGTTATGACTTAGTTAAATTAACATTTGTTAAGTAGAGCACATGATGCCAGAAGTTAGCTGCAGTTCAACAACGGACCACAAGAGAAACTGAAATTGAGAAGGCTAACTCATAGGTCCTGGAGGAAATATACAGTATGCTTTGAGGAGCCACATGGGGAAGTGAAGGCTGAGTGCAGACAGAGAGAGAAGCAGGACCTGGGGTACAAGGCTTGATTAGGGTCCATGGGTATAGTGCTTTGGGGTTCCCAGGCTGGGTTGGATTAATCAGTTCAAACCAAAAGAGCAGTGTGCTGATAAACTCTGCAGGGGTCTTATGTAAGGGGCACATAAGGGAAGGCATTGATTACAAGGGCTGTTGGGAAAGTCACATCAGGAACTAACATTTGCTGTGAACCTGCAGGCTGCTATCTAGGGCTTGTGCTTACATAAGGTCCCTGCAGGCTACTTGGCCAAACAAAATAGATGCCATAGCAGTAATACAATGGAGTAACTTAGCTAAACTCTTAACAGTGTGTAAAACTATTGACATTAATATTGTTTACAATATAATGACCCATTCAGATCATTTTCAAGTGAAGGCAAAAAGCAACAAGCTCCATATATGCTCAAAACTGCCAACCAGATTATAGTGTCCTTTCTTAAAAAATAAACAGAAAAATAAGAGTCATTGAATATACATGGCAATTTTTTAATATGACACGTATGGGAACAGAACAAACAACCAGAAAAAGCTATTAGAGGGGAACAAACAGATAGATACTAACCTGGGAGAAGATAATTTTTAAAAATGGGAAAAGAAATAAATAAACTACCATTAATATCCTGAGAGAAATAAGAAAAGTTATTACATCCATGAAAAAACAGAATATTTAATAAAAAGGGTAGATTCAGAGAACAGAAGAATCCTGGAATGTTAAAAATACAGTGGTAGAAAAGGAAGACTCTATAGAAAATTGAAGAACAAAGTTGAGGAAAACTGGCAGAAATAGAACAAAGCACTAAAAGATTGAAAAAGAAGGTAAAAGAAAAAAGTAGTTAATTAGAGAACAAATCAAGAGAATTCTTCATTGGAATACCAGAAATAAAGAACAGAAAAAACAGAAAGCATGAAATCATCAAAAAAGTTTCAGGAATATTTCTAAGAACTGAAGAAAATGAATTTTCAATTTGAAAAAGCCCATAATAAACATGGAACAAAAACAGACCTTATTTATGGCTCTTGTAACAATGTAAAAAAATGAGTATAGAGACAAGATACTGTTTGTCTTGCTTTGACAGAAGAAAAAGTTAAATGTTTTCATATTCTTCTTAATATGCACCACAAACACTAATTCAAAAAGATATTTGCCCACCTATGTTCATAGCAGCATTATTTATAATAACCAAGATATGGAAAGAACCTGTGTCTATATATATATATATCTCCCACAGCTTCTTTATGTAAGTATATATACATATATACAATGGAATACTGCTCAGCCATAAAAAAATGAAATCTTGCTATTTGTGACAACATGGATGGACCTAGAGGGTATTATGCTAAGTGAAGTAACTCAGATGAAGAAAGACATACTGTATGATTTCACTGTATGATTACAGTGTACAGTGTACTGTATGATTATGATTTCACTCATACGTGGAATATAAAAAGCAAACAAAAAACCAAAATAAATGAACAAACCAAACAAAAACAAACACATAGTACAAAGAACAGATTGGTGGTTACTAGAGGGAAATTGGGGAGGGCAAAATGAGTAAAGGGGGTGAGCTGTATGGTGACGAATGGAAACTAAACTTTTGGTGGTGAGCACACTGTAGAGTATACAGAAGTTGAAATATAATGTTGTACACATGAAAGTTACATAATGTTATAAACCAATGTTACCTCAATAAATTTTTTAAAAATTAATAATTTAATTTTAAAAGGTTGGATGCAAAAGAAGACAAACTAGAGAGAAACCTTTAACACCCTGAAGACAAAGTACAGACATTTTAAATAAGACATGCAAATTCTAGAAAAGTTTACCTCCCATGTACAATTTCTTGGGAAGCTCCTTGAGAAAGCCCTACCAAAATGAAGGAAGAAATTGAATAAGTGGAAGACAGGAGATATGGAAATGAGGGGATACATCAGAGAAGCAAAGGACATTTTCAGGATAATGGTGATGGATGAGAGATCCCATGTTGATAATTGTGCTTCATGCATGGAAGTCTATCAGTCCAGATGAATGCAAGTCAGTAGTCTCCAGTTGTGTTTTCGAAATGACGTAAAATCTAAAAAGTGTCTGATGCATCTGAATGTCGAAAAAGTTTTGGTAAGCTCCAGGGAATTTCTAATAAATCAGGATGATGGCCCTGACAGCAATGTGTTTACTCTCTAGTAGGGAAGTAGAGAAGCCAGATTAAAGATTAAAAATAATTTTAATATATAGCATCATGATAAAACATGATAAATATAATAAAAACAAATGATAAAAATAGCATGGGGATAGAGAAAAAATGGGACAATAAATTAGATATGGAAGAACTCATATACCCTGTTTGCTATATTTGACTCTGAAAGAATATGATGTCTTCCAAAAGTTCCATTCATTCTCTGAGTTTTTCTGTGGCTGAAGATTTCCAAAATAATTTTCTCTGGTCTTTGAAGATATTCCAAAAGAGTGCCAAGCATGCTTTGGGCAGTATTAGTACCATTAGGAAAAAGGTATAGAAGACTATTCAAATGAGGAGAAAGTATCAGGTTAGATTAGGACAAGTATGTTTGTTTAAGAAATTTTCTCACTAACTTATAATAAATCATATAAAAATAATGAAGCCACAGAATTTTAGAGCCAAGATGTAGTAGATTAATTTCCTCATTTTGTGAACTTGATACAATCAGTTTTCTTGTACATTTCACTTAAAACTCTGAAGAAGGCACATGTCAGAGCCTCAACTGAAACAAAAATTCTCCCATTTTTTTCTGTTCCTCTGCCTCCATTCAGGAGAAGAGAGGGATGAGGGTGTAACTAAATCTCATAAAAACTAAAATATACATATTTTACATTTAAAAAATTAACTACAGGGCAGAACAGATCACTAAATTATAGAAATCACAGTATGTATTTCTCCAAGTAATTATATATCAATTTCCAGTGAAAAAGAATTTCATATCACATTTACCAAATAAGAATGACTGCAAAATAATAATTAAGATACCCTTTCCCTCTAGAACAGATAAGATGATGATAAAGTTTTTTGTATCAGTAAGGTAGGTGATAACTTTTTTCCTACATGTTATAGCTAGAAATGAGTACATAAACACATTTGAAAAGTTACTATTTAACGATGAATTTCTTTTTAGAGAGATAGCCCACAATTTTGCCAGTCTAAGGATACTGTTCCTTTTACCAAAGTCAGAATTCAAGGTTAGAGGATTCCTTGCATGTGTCAAGAATGTACTCAAATTTTGCACATATTCCTCAAAAGTTGTCTATTAACTACAAACATTTTTAGGTCATGGGGGAAATTCAAGCTCTTATGTGAATGCCAACTCTCAGTTACCCTTCAAGATTTTCTAAATAATTGAAGAGCAAATGGAAAAGGGAAAAACTGAACACATGCCAAGTTTGTTCTTTGTGCAATACTTCTAGAATCATAGGAAGAAAAATAGGGGAGAAAGAGACTGTATTTTCAGAAGATAACATTTCTGCCAGTTATTTTGAAGAAAAGATGCTTATTGTTTGTCTTTCTCAAAAAGAAGACATTAAAAAATACTAAAAATTAATTAAACATCCACAGTCATTTTGTTCCCAAATAACAGCATTGAGGTTTGGACACGTGCAGAGAACTAAAAGTTTCTGAGTGCCCCCATGTGGAAATAAGCAATCATTACTGCCTCTTTCAATTTTGTTCCATTTGTTTATTTCATACCTGGTACTTTGAGATTTATGAAGATTTCTGATGAAAGCTGCCCAATTAACCATGTCAAAAAATTATGATTTATCAGCTTCTCAATTTATTTGATGACACCATTGATGGATGCCAACTGAAAATACGGACAGTGTCATTTTGTTTATCCCTGTATCCCTAATGCTTAGCTTAGTGCTTGGCACAAAACAGAAAGTAAATATTTTTTTGAGATAATAAAACTATGATTATGCAGTCATATAAGCTGAAAATCTGAAGGCAACATTCATTCATCTCTTCTTCACAGCCAGCATCCAATCATCCAGTTCCATTGATCTTACTTCTGAAACTTCACTTGAATCCAGACCATTTCCATTTTGCTGCCTAGGTTTAGGTGTAAGTCATCTCTTCTCTGGTCTTTGGCAATGGCCCCTAACTGGTCCAGTCTGACCCAGTATTCACTGTTAGAAGACTGTCCTAAAACAAAACTGTCCTGTTGGCCTTTACAAAAAAGTATGGAGAGGTGGGACTTCCAGTATGACAGAGTGAAGAGGCTGGCACATTCTTTCCCCAGAAAACAACTATAAAACTAGATAGAAAATTTAAAAATAAACATTTCAGAGCTCTAGAAATCCATGAATGGTAATGAGCCTAAATAATATCTTTTCAGTAGCCGTCAATACTTAATGTTCCAGGTATTCATTTTGGTGAACACTATTTGAAATAATTAAAAGAATAATATATGATTGAATTAAAATTGTGGGTTCCTAGTACATTTTTAAAAAGCTTGCCAATCTTAGTGTATTTGCTTATGTCTTCATTAGAAACTATTTTGATTCCTTTTCAAATATTTTTTAAAAAATTCAAAACCCAGGTTAGTATGAATGCATTAAAAATTAAATTCGTTGTTGGTAGGCTAATGTTATTTCTAATAATAAAAATTATGGATATATTTTTTAGTAAATTAGTACTTTTATGTCCCTTTTCGTAGTTCATTGTCATTGGAATAAATAGAAGTAACATAACTTTGAGCTAGAATTCTCAGTACTAATTAAATTTATTCAGATTTTATTCATGAAGAGGAGGCCTAGTTATTTAATGGTGAGAATTCAGAGTACATATCCTGTGAGAGATTCTGCTTTAAAACTTCTCATTTTATCAAAATTATGAATAATTAGTTTTAAATTTACATAGCAAGAATTGAGAATCAAGTATAGTTTTTTTGTTACAACAATGTGAAAAAAACAAATTCTTATCTTTTACTTATCTCTTTTCTGCTCCCTGTTCCCAGTTAATTTATAATTATTACACAAAAGTTGAAACAAAATGATATTCAGCGAATTGGGGTCAAGGTCTGTGCTGTTATTGACAATGTTTAGCAAAAATGAGTTTTAAGAGCTCTTATATTAATTTACCAATACTGCATTATAGACAGGCATGTGGTACAGTGGCGACAAGCTGCTGACATTTCCTACTCCTTCCCCCACCAATTTCAGTAGATATTCAAAAACTAGCTTGACTTTGAGTGTGCTTTCTACCTGTTGAATATAGGAATAATTGCCATCCAGTAAACTGAGTTGTTTTGTGTTCCTATGAAAAAAAAATTGAGATTTTTGTTCTAAACAGAAGTTCAATAATATGTTTTAAATGTACATTTCATAAAATACTACTTGTAGCCATCAATACAGAAATCTAATTTCTTGTCCTATGAATGTATCCCCCCAAATATTGATACAAACAAGAACCATATATGTTGAACTCTTAAAGAATTGTTGATTGTTGCAATTCTCATCAAATATATAATTTTGTTGAAAAATGAGTCTTGTAATTTCATGACACACTTTGTCGTGCAATGATCCCCTTGCGTAGGCCCCAGTCCTTACCCTGATGCCCAAATCATCTTTTCTTGTTTCACTACCATGACCTTGGATAAGCACAAACATGACGATATCACTGCTCTGCTTAAACTATAATACATCAGGGGTTCTCTGTTGACTCTAGAGAATTGCCAGAGCTCTTTGTATTCCTTCATGATCTCCCTCCTGTTTTTCTCTCTAACCAGATTATTCTGCTCCTCCTTCTCAATTATTACATCAGCAACAATGGACTCTTTCCAGTTACCCAACCAAACCATGATGCTTCATGCCTCTTTGCATTTACTCAAGCACTTTTCTCTCGCAAGAATTCCCCCTCTGACTCTCAGTGGACCCTCTTCACCCTCCTTCTGCCACACCTAGCAGATTATTTTTAATTTATTGATCTCCAGATTCCCCAAGAAACTTTTCATAACTTCCCACCACAAGAGAAAGTTACTCACACCAATACTCTGTAACTTCTGTTTCTTGTCCATGATTCTGTTGTTGCTCTTACGCCACTAATGCAATTTGCTCATTTTTCTATCACATCAGGCGGGCTGTGAGCACCTTGAGATCAGACACTGAGTCACCAACATTTTATCAACATTCTGACACACAGTGGATTCTAAATAAATGTTTGCTGAAAGAGTAAAAGAAAAGCACTGTCACTATGCAGGGGCTTGGGAATAGAAACTAAGCAGAAATTCATGTTTGTGGAAATTGAATCTATGAACAGAGAGCCTACCAATGAGGATGACTTCATTTTAAGTAAGGCAGATATCTCTGAGTACCAAAAACATGGAAGCCACTGTACTATTTCTTTAATATAGATTATCCCGTTTTTGTCTTTCCTAGACTTCAATCATTGGCATATTCTTTAATGCTTTTGCCCTATTAGCCTAACTTTTATACGTGCTATTTGTTTGATATTTTTATTTAGATGAACTCACATTGTACTCACTATATTTATTTTAATGGAAACTTTATATCATAACTATAAATAGAAAATTTAACATTATGTTTCAAATACGCAAATTATACTTAATAATAAATGTAATGGGAATTGAGCTTAGCTAATGGCATGGTAGGTAATTAGGACAAATCCTCCTACTAACACCAATAGGAAAAGCTAAACAAGATATTTTGTAAAGTTTGTTCCAGCGTGTTGAAAGTCTACCAAGACTTGCAAGAATTTAAAAGGCAAGATCTGGGAGAATATAGGAAACCGGAGGGTTGATTCTCACATTTACAGCCACTTTTTTCCTACAAGTACTTGTTCTGAGATGCTTCAGAGCCAAGCAAAGCTTTCAAAATAGCTGCACTTCTAAAGAGGGGGGAAAAAAGAGAATTTCAGGACTTGACAAGGAGGGAGGCTAGTAAATAAGCAGGCTTTTGGTTTGGGCCCCAAAAGTGAACTAGAAATATGCCAGTCCTCACAAGGGTGAAAGTCCAGCTCTCAATCTCCAGCTCTGATTGGATTAGGCTGGTGTCTGTAACCTGACCATTTGTCAGAAACAAAGGTAAATCTTTTCTGGAATGAGATAATGTCAAACAGATCCCAACAATTATCTCTACTTTGTTTTATATACAAGAGACAGGTCATGGATTGATAATTAAAAGAAAAAAAAATAGCCAAAGAGCCATAGTTACCAAGCATAGACTTTAAAATAATTATACTTATTTTTTAAAATATTTAAAATTCCACTTAAACAACTGTGAAACACAGTTGAGATTTTGACTGAGAACTAGAAAATAGATATAAGAAAATAACCGTACTGAGGCAAGGTGACAAAAAGGATGGAAAATAGGTATTTTAAATATAAACCGTATCAGACTAATGAAGTTCCCTTTTGTTAATAATTTTCTAATTTTTTGTTATGGATAGATGTTGCCTTTTATCAAATGCCTATTCTTCATCTATTGAGGTTATTCTATAATTTTCCCCTTTATATTATTGGAATTTTCATATTTTCTAGTTCTTACATCAGTTTTGATAATTTTTTCATAGGATTTTGTCCATTTTTATCTAAATTTTCAAATTTATTGGCATTTTAAGTTCTGTAGGATATTCTGTTTGTAAACTCTAATTTTGGTTATTTGTACCTTCTCTCATTTTTTTCTTTTCTTATATCTATTATTTTTTTCTTTACAGTTTCCTTGAGTTAATCTGCTGTTCTTTTTAAAAATCTCTTACATAAATTTGTTCTTTTATCACTTTCTGGGTAACGCAAGAAACTTTGGCTATTTCAACTGCTTTAAGCCTCTTCCAGCTAATATTATATAGACATTAGGTATTTTAATTTTCTATATATTTTAAATGTCAAAAGACTATTTTCTGTTTTTTTGTACAGTAGAAATTTGGCATTTATTTAGATTTCCATGAGTGTTTGTGCTTTCCATTGCTAGTCATTCCTTCCTGCATCTCTGACCTTCTTCTGTCCAGGATCATTTTCCTTCTGAGGGTCTCTTTAGTCAGGTTCTCCAGGTGGTGAATACTCAGAGTTTCTGTTTTTTTGAAAAGATCATTATCTCACTTCTTTTTTGAAGCGAAATCATCTGTTCTGAGTATATAAGTCTATTTGTTTATTATTTTTTATGAGCCCGTTGAGAATTGGGGGAAAAGGGAGAAAAGAAAAAAAGCAAGGTCATGTGCTGTGATTTGAGGCTTGTATGAATAGAGGGGGTGAGCACAGCTGAGACTAGCAGGAAATGAGACCACAAAGAGATTTAGGACCAAATCAGGTAAAGTTTTAAGGATTTAAGGTTTTTACTCTAAATGAAGTAGAATGTCACTAGATAGTTTTGAGCAAAAGGTTCACATGAATTTACTTATGTTTTTAGGGAAAATTATCTCTATCCTATCTTCTGTACTTAGAATAGATTGGGAAGTGATTTGAAAACTGAGATCCCATTTAGGAATCCATTGTAATAATCTACATATAATATGATGAAGAGTTGGGCTAAGGTGATAACAATGGAGTGGAGAAAAATGGTTACATTAATATATTTTTAAGGTAAATCCAAGAGGTTTCACTGATGGATTGAAATGTTTGGTATGAGGAAAAGAGAAAAAGTCAAAAATAACTCTAGGGACTTCCCTGGTGGCGCAGTGGATAAAACTCCATGCTTCCAATGCAGGGGGCCGGGGTTCAATCCCTGGTCAGGGAACTAGATCCCACATGCATGCCGCAATTAAGAGTTTTCATGCCACAACTAAGGAGCCCGCCTGCTGCAACTAATACCCCGCACAACCAAATAAATAAATTAAAAAAAAAAATCAACTCTAAGTTTTTGACCTAAGCAATACAAGAGGGAGATTTTTCAATTAATACTTGGATGGTAAAAGGACAAATATTAGAGGTAAAAATCAGAAGTTCATCTTGGTTATAGTGAAGATGGAACAAGACCCTGCTTTCAGACTGAACAGATACTAAAATGTTGTTCAGTTCACCCTAGGACCAAATGAGTAAGTCTGGAAACACTCTAGTATTTGCCAAATTGATACTGGAAAAAAGGCTAACTCATTATAATTTCTATTTTTGCATTTTAAAAATTCATCCAATCATTCCAGAATTAAAAAGACTCCTCTGGGGAGGGGTGAATGAGTGGAGCACAGAGGATTTTTAGGGCAGTGAAAATACTCTGTATTATACCATAAGGATGGATACATGTCATTATACATTTGTCCAAATCCATAGAATGTACAACACCAAGAGTGAACCCTAATATAAACTTTGAACTTTGGATGATTATGATGTGTCAATGTAGGTTCATCAATTGTAATAAATGTACCACTCTGGTGGGAGATGTTGATAATGGGGAGGCTATGTGTGTGTGAATCAGCTCTGCTCATTTAAAGTACAGAACTTGATCATGGTACTTTCTTCCTCTTGTCTATATGTGTTTATCCACATCTAAATCTCAACCACCTCCTGAAAAGACTACTATTTTTTATTGCTCTTACATTATAATCCCAATTCCTGTGTCTCACTGGTTAAATGGTAGTGCTTCATTAAAGATAGTTTAGAAGTTTTGATTCTTACCAAGTTTTCCAGGTCTGTGGAGTTCTAGGACAAAATGGGATACAATGTTATATCTTACAATGGTCAGCCTATCCATTTGGTTATAAAATCTGTCTTGCGTGCACTATGGAACTATCTCCTACAGATAATCTAACATAAAAGAGGTGGAAATTAACAAATCAGCTTCTTAGATCTTTTAAAACTTGTAGGTGTACCTGTGCTAATTGGCTTATGAAGATTTAAAAGGGCTTATATAAATTTAAGATATGAGAACTGACAAATTTCCAAAGGAAAAATAACTTTAATGCTTTAAATATGCTCATTATTTAAGGGGAAAAAAGTTATGCTATAATAATAATGTCCTTTTGAGTTATTTTGAAACCTCATAAAGCCATTAAACTATGGGCTGTGAGGGCATTCATTGTTTTTAAGTGATTTAACAAGTTTCAATAATTGGTATATAGCTCTAAAAAGGGGCACATTCAATTAATCTATTTAATTAAGATGAATTATTGGAAATTATACTGGTTTGATAATATGCTTTCCCTCTGATTTTATCAAAATATAAAAATAATAAAATGTAAAACAATGCTAGAAAATATTAATAGTCTAATTTATGCAAGACTTTTCTTACTTTTTCAATAGAAAGCCTAAATAATTGGAACTTTCTAAGCTTCCTATTCTGGCTTTACTGGTCAAATGCACTAACACTGATGTTATATATATTTCCAATTATGAAAATAAAAACATGTTTTTAACCAAATTTATTCATAATAACTAAAGCTTTTATAAAACAGATTGATTATTACAACTTCCAATAGTGCTGTAACTTATGTGAATCTAGAGAGCTATCCTACTCAAATAATTTAGATAAATTCTAAAAAGTACTTTATTTTTATAGAACTTTGTAATGTCAACAGTGACCATATTGTTTTTTAAAGAATGACTCTAGGGCTTCCCTGGTAGCGCAGTGGTTAAGAATCCTCCTGCCAATGCAGGGGACACGGGTTTGAGCCCTGGTCTGGGAAGATCCCACATGCCACGGAGCAGCTAAGCCCGTGTGCCACAACTACTGAGCCCGCGTGCTGCAGCTACTGAATCCTGCACACTATAGAGCCCGTGCTCCACAGCAAGAAAAGCAACCACAATGATAAGCCCACGCACTGCAAGGAAGAGTAGCCCCCGCTCGCCGCAACTAGAGAAAGCCCGCACAGAGCAATGAAGACCCAATGCAGCCAAAAATAAATAAATAAAAAATAAATAAATTTATATACCAAAAAAAAAGAATAACTCTAATTTACTCTCTAAGACCTGCAACTGAATTTGAGTACTTGAAAGTCATTAGTGAATAATTTTTTATTACAAAAAATAAAAATTCCTATAGAAATCAGTCTCCCTAAACCAGAGAGAATATACAGACTTGTCATATAGTATTTACTTACAATCTTGCAAGAATATTCTTGCATATACAGTTGACCCCTGAACAACGTGAGTTTGAACTGCACGGGTCCACTTAAATGTGAGTTTTTTTCACTATGTCCATACTAAAGCATTACACCGTCCATGGTTGGTTGAATCTGCAGTCCTGGAACCTCAGATAGGGAGGGCCAACTGCAAAGTTATATGTGGGTTTTGCGGGGGAGGGTGTTGGCATCCTTAACCCCTGAGTTGTTCAAGCGTCAACACACATCTATGCATTTGTATCTTATAAAGGTTAAACCACAATGCTAAAATCAGTTGTATATAGACACTGTCTTATATATAAATAAGTTTAATTATATTTTAAGGCCAAAAAAAAGAGAGAAACTTTAAATAATATTGTCATCTAACATTGTGCAATATGACTGTGCTTTATGTTTAAATATATTATGCCATATCAAAAAAAAAAAAGAAAAAAGTCTTAATTATAATAAAAAGGAGAGAACTGATAGGTAAATGAAAATTGTGGCCTTAGATTATACTTTTAGCTTTTAATATGAGGGGGAAAAATAAGTACTGTTTGGCACCTATGTAAATATTTTACTCAGTAAATCAAAGCTTTTTTTTTTTTTAATGTAGACTTTCAAGTATCATGAGTCTAATTTTGTGCTTTCATGCTGTCTTTTACCACGCCCCTAGTTTGTTTTAAATAGAGCAATAAGAATTATTCACTCTAAGAAGAACTAGAATTTTCAATATGTATTATGTTAAACTATGCATATTTATTTTAAATATTACATGTTATTCTAACAAAGGGGGAAACACACCAAAAATTCTTTGTGTTTTGAGCAAAACGTTCTGAAAATGATTTTTAATAATGTCTTTCCTAATTCTGGCCCCAGATGTTTAAGAAATGAAATTGTTATGGTATCTTTTTTTTTTTTTTTTTTTTTTTTTTTTTTTTATGGCTGTGTTGGGTCTTCGTTTCTATGCGAGGGCCTTCTCTAGTTGTGGCAAGCGAGGGCCACTCCTCATCGAGGTGCGCGGGCCTCTCACTATCGCGGCCTCTCTTGTTGCGGAGCACAGGCTCCAGACGCGCAGGCTCAGTAATTGTGGCTCACGGGCGCAGTTGCTCCGCGGCATGTGGGATCTTCCCAGACCAGGGCTCGAACCCGTGTCCCCTGCATTGGCAGGCAGATTCTCAACCACTGCGCCACCAGGGAAGCCCTATGGTATCTTTTAAACCTAAACTATTACTAGATTTTCTCAGGTGGCCAGTGGCCAACCATAAATACTAGTTCATAAAAGGTAGGACAGAGGAGTTCATAAGTGACATACTCTTCGAATTTTATTTATTTTTGTTTTGTTAACTCAAAACAATTTGAAATCTCTTTTGGTTAGTAAATACAGGATTCAAAAATACATTCACAAATCAAAAGAGTGATCATTCCTCCTGAGTTAATGATATATAAGTAATGTGTTATTAAGACATTACTTTTCAGACTGAAAAGAGGCATACTCATGCTCGCATAAAAGACTGACACTGTGTCTATAATTTGATAACAAAAATGATTTTGTTCCTATATTTAATTGACTTATAATTGTAACATAATTTATACTAGGAAAAAAAGAGCACTAGCACTTAGAACGCTGGGGAATGGTGCCAAATTGGGGATTCAGTGTTGGTTTTTACAGGTCAGACTATTCTGATTACTGCTCTGGGTCCGTTGTCCATCATGGTAACCTCACTCACTGTGTCTTTGGTGCCACCACTTGTCCCCTGCCACCCCAGGATCCCATTATCCCCATTGCACTTAGAGATCCCAGTTTGATGATGGCAGTTCCCACTGGCATTTCTGGCCTGCAGAGAGAAGAGACCACAGAGTTCTGCAAGGATACGGGGCTCCCTCACAATTTCATCTTATTCAGTTGTGGAGGAAGGTGCATCCTCTGGCCCCTCCCAAGGTGGGTGAGCACATCTTAACGCGATAAAAATACTAACTTTCCAGTCTCCTTAAGCCGATGGACACCCTCCTCTAAAGTATACCAAGACAGTCTTGGCATTTCAATTTCCTTTAGTGTAGGCCATGTTTGAGTCCATGTTTCAGTTAACCAACCAAACAACTAGAGCTTTTTCCAACCCCTCAAGCTAAAACTTTGAATCCAGAATCTCTTATATTGGGCTCATATCAATAAATTTAGCTTGATCCAATTGTATATTCTCCCACCATGGTCCTAAACCTTTAAGATCCATTCTCACACACATTCCCAAGATTTTTGTCTATATGAATTGAAAAAAAACCCATACAGTTCTTTTGATATACAGTGAACCTCTTCTTGGGTTACAATCTCTAACTTAGCCTTTGGAGCCTACTGTGAATTGAGTCTAATAATAATAGGCTTAGCATCAAACAGGGGTAGTAAGGGGTTTGTCCTGAGAGGAATTAGTAGGTACCTTGTCAGGCAAGTGCTTCTGGGAGGCCATTATGGTTTCTTTAGGCAAAGATGAAAGGGCTGCTTTTCCTGGCAAAGAAGACTTGGCAGAATTTAGGGGTTCAGTAGCCCCTAAATTATAGGGACCTACCTAAATGACCCTATTCTGAATTTTAGGATTTTATTACTTCCCAGTCAATGCCCTCACTTTAACAGAAGACACCCTGGGATGTTGGGAATTCAATTTGTATTGTAATTCAGTCAGTCACAGGATGAGACTCTGGGTTTGGTTTTCAGAAATCTTAGCCCTGAAACTACAGTAGACAAAAGTTTCTTTTAGGGAAGATATAGAAGCTTTAAAGTTATTTATACAAAGCTTGTGCTGGGAATTTGAAGTCCGGAGATTATCCTTTTCTTTCTCCACTTTCTATAGCTCAGTTAGGGGCAGACAATCAATTTCATTATGCTACTTAGTTTGACTAAAATGCCCTATAATAGCAAATACATGCTCATCCAGAACTTTTCCTTCTATAGATATTTGATTAGTAGTGTCCAATGCAATATTTTGCATATTTCTGTTGCCACATCAAGCCATGGACTAGGTGCTCTCTTTACTACTGGAAATAGAGTCATTAGTGCTTAAATCTATCAACTAGAGAACCAATTCCAGAAAACCCAGAACCAATTCAGAAAACTCATCTTTCATATTCTGTTCCTCTAACCTCACCAAAATTTGTATTAGTCAGTGTTCAACAAAAGAAACAGAACCAGTAGGAGGTATATAATCATAGATTTATTATAAGAAATTGGTTTATTTGATTGTTAGGACTGACAAGGCAAGTCCAAAATCTGTTGGACAGGATGTCAAGAAGGGCAGCCTGGAACTCTTAGGCACATACTGAAGTTGCAATCGTCTTCAGGGAAACTTCAGCTCTGCTTTTAAGACCTTTCAACAGATTGAATCAAACCCACTCATTTATCTAGAATAATTTCCTTTACTTAAAGTCAACTTAATTTGGACTTTAATCACATCTACAAAGTACCTAGTTTAGTGTTTGAGAGATAAGTGGGGACTGTAGCCTAGCCAAGTGAACACATCAAAAGACCATTATATGCTTCTTTGTTTTTTTTTTAGTATAGAGCATGTACTACTTTTGTAATTAAAAATAATAACTATATGACTGAAAGCTTCTCTGTTTAAATGACAGCAGACATGTTTAGACTGAAGTTTGTTTTCTTCTTTGTACTTTATTTAGGCAATAACATAATTGGATCCCTTTTTCTTCCCTCATTGACCTTTCTTTCATATTTGGCCCATTTTCCTTGTGTTTGAACTATCAAAGACAGGTGATGTAGCACACTTAACAGTTCTTGGATGGTGGTTCCAAATTAATACAGCTTTCAAAGATAGATTTCTTTTCCTAAAATGATAGGTTATACACTGAGATAATTTTACCTGTAAGTCCCAGAAGCTCCATCAAAGCCACGAGGCATTCTTTATAATATTCTGTATAATATTCTGAACTTTAGGTGAATAAATAGTGCACAGTGACTATTGGTTAATGAAACAAAAGACACATTAATTTAAAAAATAAAGTGGGAGGCACTTTGCCCTAGTTTCTGTAACAACAGAGGGATAACCCAATTCTACACAGTTTGATATTCACTCTTCATTGGCATGGGCTTATTTCCATGGTAGATTCAATTATGCTAAAGGCATAATGTGAAGTCTTTTTTAACACATTTTATATCATTTAATTTTGCTCTGTAATCTTGTTTGGCCTCTGTCATGTTCTAAATAGTTCAGCAGCAAGATTTCAAACCACTATCCACATTCACATCGATTCATTTTCCAGGAAATCTCAATGCTGTCTCTTTTCATTAGAAAAGAAATGACTAACCAGTCAACCAGCAATTTTTGGTGTCCTTGGCAACAAAACAGGGTGACTTCTTTTCAATAAAGACCCTAGAGAAAGTCATTTGTGTTCCAAAAACATTTTTCTCAATATTTTTAAAAGAAGAAAAAATGCCATTCTACTAATTGAATCACCCTGGACAGAAACCTGTTAAAAGTATAATGAGAAACAAATCACACTTAAAAGAATGCATAATTTTAAAATAGGAGGAAGGTGTTGCATAGGAGTTAACACAGAGAATCCACCTATTTGTTATTTGTGAATTATTAAATAGGTAACTGGTTTTTACCCTTAAAGCTTTTTAGTCTATTCCTGTACTTTTTCCTTTATCATCTTCATCAAAAACTGAGAATAAGTTCTGAGGATCAAATGTACAGCATGGTGACTATAGTTAATAATACAGTATTGTATACTTGAAAGTTGCTGAAAGTAGAACTTAAGAATTATCACCACAAAAAGATGGAAAAAAAAGGAGTTAACTATGTGATGTAATGGATATGTTAATTATTTTGATCTTGGTAATTATTCCATTTTATTCCGTGTGTGTATGTGTGTGTATGTGTATATATATATTCATCTCATTGTAGACTTTAAATATATACAATTATTTGATATTTGTCAAATATCCATCAATAAAGTCAGAATAAAAACTGAATGGGAAAGCTGTCCTATATAGAATTGCTTCCTAAGAATTATTGGTTTGAAAGGGAAGTCTTTTCATACAACTTGACCTCCAAGTAGTTGTGGAAGGAAATTGTTTATATTCAATTGGTGTATTTGTCTTCTCTGTCTGAAAGACATGGGTGGGGCTTCCTGCCCAAGAATGATCTGATGCAATCTGAGGTAATGTCTGTAAGGAGATGTTATTTTCGTCTCCCTGAAACAGAAGATTCCCAGGCTGGGTGGGGTGAACCAGGATATGTATATAATTCTTTACAGTTTACAAAGCATTTCCTTAAAGTATCTTATTTAATCATTTAATCCTCACAGTAATTCAATAAATTAGACACTATTGCCTATGTTTTTAAAAAGAAGTATTTGAACCTTTGACAAATTGAGTCCCTTGCCCAACTTCACATAGCATTTAGTTCATTTCTGACTCTCAATCTCATAGATTTTTCTGTTAGAATGACCTTTTCTCTCAGATGAGATAGCTTATGCGATGCTTCTGTGTTAGTCTGCTAGGGTTGTCATAACAAAATACCACAGACTGGGTGGCTTAAATAACAGAAATGTACTTTCACACAGTTCTGGAGGTTGGAAGTCCAAGATCAAGGTGCCAACAGGGTTAGTTTCTGATGAAGATTCTCTCTCTGGTTTGTAGACAGCTGGCTTCTTGTTGTCCTCATGTGATCTTTCTTCTCTGTGAACTCGTGGAGAGAAAGAGAACTCTCTCACCTCTTCTTCTTATAAGGACACCAGTCCTACAGAATGAAGGACCTACTCATATTACCTCACTTAACCTTTATTACCTCCTCCTACCTTTGTAAGCTCTATTTTCAAATACAGTTATATTGGAGGTTAGGGTTAAACATATGAATTTGGGGGGACACAATTCTGTCCATAACAGCTTCCTTCCAGAGATAAGAATCTGTGTGCTTCATATAGACTCAAAGATTTTTACAGTCTGAAGGAAATTTTAAAGTAAAATAGAGGCCCAGAAAGAAAAATAACCTATTAATATAAACCATCTAGTAATAGTAGAATTAGGACTAGAACTCTGTCTTTAATTTTCATAGCACTGCCCTTTCCATTAAACAATTCATGTCTTATGATGTTATTGTTCATATAAAGTTCCACACACAAAGCAGAAAGTAAATGCAAACTCATCAATTTGGAAGGGACTTCCAAGGAAACCAGTGAAATTGATCTAAATTGTAAATTGATCTAAGGCAATGTGGGCCCTCATAGTTGCCAGCTTTAGTTTGGTATCATAGCATCCAGTCTTTATTATTAGGTGAGTGCTAAGAGCTCTCCTCTGGACACCTATGGCCAGGTATCAAAGCAATCATTAGAATAAATTTTGTACACATACAAATGTTTATTAGCAAACAGGAACTAAGACAGCCATGCAACCTGTCCCCATTAAGCTCAATGAAATCCCAACTTTCTGTCCATGGTTAAATGCTTTGACTATGCTTGGCATGAAAGCTTCTCTGGGAGAAAATGTGACAATATGCTAGAGACAGGAGTCTGCTTGTCTATTTGTAAGCAATGTACAATTAGATTCTTTCAAAGTAGCGACTGAATACCAGCCACCTTGGGAATAAAAATCTGAGACCCATCAAAACCACACAGATTGCTGGGTTCACTCTTTGTGTGAGGGCCAGTGTCTCTATGGTGTTTCTAACCAATAGTCTTGACCATTACTCACTTCATTAATGAAGTCTTTTTTGTAACATCTGTGATGCTAGGTAAATAACCCCTTGTGTTGATTAGAGATAAGTAAAGCTCAAGTCTCCTGACAATATCTCAACAATCTCTTTCTTCATCACTTACTCTGTTCTTAGCCCCACTAACTTTCACTAAATTTCTTCTTTGAATATATCAATGGCATTCTAATATACATTTATATTTATAATTGGTTCTGTTTCTCTGGAGAACCCTGACTAATACATCTATGTGTGCCCCAAGACTTTAGTGATATACATATATAAGACATTGTTCTTACACTGCTAGGATTGTATTACTAGGGTTTCTTAAAAGTATCTCATCTAGGGACTTCCCTGGTGGTCCAGTGGGTAAGATTCCACGTTCCCAATGCAGGGGGCCCAGGTTCGATCTCTGGTTGGGGAACTAGATCCAGCATGCATGCTGCAACTAAGAAGTCTGCATGTTGCAACTAAGAAGTCTGAATGCCACAACTAAAGGTACCGCATGCCACAACTAAGACCCGGTGCAGCCAAAATAAATAAATAAATTTTTGTTTAAAAAAATATCTCATCGAGACAACCCCTGGTTACATAATACTATGAAGTCTTAGACATAAAAGAGAAGTCTAAGGGCCAGTCACTTGGTTTAAGAAAAAGGCTACAGTGATGACTTTTAATCACCAGAGAGTACCACTGGCTCAGCCACTGGTTCTATAATACAGAGATATTTTATTATCTGGTGCATAATTAAGATTCCTTCACTTATTCAAAAAAGCAATTACTGAGCACGAAATATGTTCTAGGACCTGGGGGATACAGCAGCGAATATGAGAAATAAGATCTTTATTACTGATCTTGTTTAGGTTTCACTCAAAAATGATGGTTTGAGCAGCCTAAACTAGTTAGAATTAAGACACAAACAAATGGAAAGAAATCCCACACTCATGGAATGGAAGACTTTATATTGTTAAAATGCCTATACTACCCAAAGCAATCAACAGATTTAATGTAATACCAATCAAAATCCCAATGACTTTTTTTTTACAGAAATAGAAAAATCAATTTTAAAATTCATATGGAACCACACAGGACAAGGGATAGCCAAATCAAACTTGAGAAAGAAGAAATCCACAACTGATCTTTGACAACAGTATCAGAAATACACAATGTGGAAATGACAGTCTCTTCAAAAAATGGTACTGAGAAAACTAATCTCCAAAATATATAAGGAACTCCTACAGCTCAATAGCTTAAAAAAAAAAAACCACTGGTAACTCAATTTTAAAATAGGCTAAGAAGTTGAATAGATACTTCTCCAAAGAAGACATACAGATGGCCAGCAGGCACATGAAAAGATGTTCACCATCTCTAATCATCAGGGAAATGCAAATCAAAACCACAATACTATATCACCTCATACCTCTCTGGAAGGCTGCTATCAAAAAAACAAAAGACAGCAAATACTGACAAGGATGCAGAGTAATTGGAACCCTTTCACACTGTTTGTGGGAATGCAAAATGGTACAGCTGTTATCAAAAACAGTATGGAGGTCCCTCAAAACTTAAAAATAGAACTATCATATGATCCAGCAATCTCACTTCTTGGCATTTATGTAAAATAATTGAAATCAGAATCTCAAGAGATATGAGCACTTCTATGTTCATTGCAGCACTGTTCACAATAGCCAAGATGTGGAAAAAACCTAAATGTCCATCAGCAGATGAATGAGTAAAGAAAATGTTGTATACATATACAACGGAATGAAATGCAGCCTTGAAAAAAAGAAAACTCTGCAATATGTAACAATATGGATAAACCTTGAGGAAATTATACAAAGTGAAATAAATCAGTCACAGAAAGACACATACTACATGATTCCACTTATAAGAAGTATCTAAAATAATCAAACCTACAGAGTCAAAGAGTAGAATGTTGGTTGCCAGGGATTTGAGGGAGGGAGGGAGAAATGGGGAGTTGCTAATTAATAGGCATAAACTTCTAGTCAAACAAGATGAATGTGCTCTGGAAATCTACTGTACAACATTGTACTTATAGTCAACAACAATGTTTTGTACACTGTAAAAATGTTTTAAGAGTGTAGATCTCAAGTCAAGTCTTATAACAATAAAATAAAACAAAAATGATGAAATGATGGGGCAGGGGAGACTACTGTAAGCCATTGTATTTGGACTGGGTATTCAACAGTGAACAAGACAAGGTTGTCTTAGTTATTGAATTTACAACATAGTAGGGAACACAAAATTAATTTTTAAATGTCCAATTATGACCAGTGATAAGATGGTAAATAAATTGCAAGGTGATGCCACAATACACAATAGGGTAACTTTTTAGAGTTTAGCAAATGCTTTTCTGAAGAAGGTGAACATAAGGATGAGTAGAAATAACCTGGAAAAAATTTTCCAGGAAGACATTCTAGAGAGAAGTAACTGAAAGGAACTCAGTTAACCATAGCATGATATGAGAATGAAGGAAGAACTATCTAAGCACAAAGAGGGTTTGGCATAGAAAAGTGGCTGCTTAGGAAGCTCTTCTAATTTTCTTTTCTTTGTGGTGTTCTGGGACATATCTATTAATCTGGCACCTAATCCAGAGTAACCTCAGCCTTAAAACAGCCCCATGACCAATCTGGAGCCACCGACTTCGGGACATCTGGATGTTGCTTGTCAAAACAAAATAAAACTCACTGAGTTTAATTAGAATGAGACTGACTTTAGATCTATAATAAGTTAAATAACAATACACATGACTCATAAACAGCCAATGATACAAAACACGCCTAGATCCAGGACAAAAATGCAAGATAACACTACACAATCAAAATCAGTTCCATTTTAATTAAGAATGGCAATTAGTATCTCAAAGGTACTAAGATAGGGGGAGGACCAATAAGAAATCAAGGTACTCTCATGAATCTGAGGGAATGAGGGATTAGAGATTTTAGGTATATTTAGTTAGCTTCACGAATGAAATAACTAAATTTGTTATATTTCTGCTTTTTAAAAATAGACCCAAGAAATCACTCTTTTTTGAAAAGTGAAATTGTCTTTTGCAAATAATATATATTATTAAGCTTACATATTTTTTTTTCTTTTGGCTTCCTAGGAAAGTGATTTGAAAACTGGCTGAAATTAATCATTAAAAGAAATTTCTTTAAAAAAAGACTCACAAGGGCTGAATAAGAAAAGAATGCCAAAACAGAGATAGGGAAAAAAGGATAGTAAGTAGTACATGTAATTATTTAGTATAATTAGTAATCATCTGTTGAAGACCCACTAAGTGCCGAAAACTGGATTAGATTCTGAAAATGAAATAATGACAGTATTTTTTGAAGTAATGTTTGCATCTTATCTTTAGGATTTTCTGAGTTTGATCAGGGCAAGAAATATAAAAATAATCACAATGCAACATGACAAATTCTGTAATCCAGAATACAATCCAAGGTCAGGTGTGAGATAGTGTAGTTAACTACCATTATTTTTGCCTTTTCAGTATTTCTTCCCCCTCCTTTCTCAGGTGACAGAACTCTTCTTTTCAGAGAAAAAACATTTCATGTGGTTCTGTAAAGCCATTGGAATATTTCTTATGACCCCAATCTAGCCAAACAGGGCTCTGTAGAGCTCTGGTCAGAGTGACTAGTTCAGTAATGATCATGTGCTACATGCCAGACAAATATGTCTTTTTGTGGACTTTTCTTTAAGGACTATTGGGAAAAATTATCCTTCCACTGAGGTCAGTAAGCTTGAAAGATATGTGTAGGGCTTCTGGCAGCCATTTTGTGAATCACTGCAACAGCAGATATAACAAGAGATACAGAATTTGAAGGAGCCCCAGGACCTAGCCATGCCTAAAATCGACCATACCTCATCACATCCAAGAACTTTAGCATGAGGTTCTTTTCCTCCCACTTGCAAGTAAAAATAATTCTGACTTACACAGTGGACATCACTATACCACAGTCAACTAGTATATACATTTTTTTAAAAAGAAAAACTATCCTGAATTTCAATCTTGACTATTTCATTAAGGAATTATAAGGTCATAATTTTTCCATTCAAAGGCAGACATGTCTAATGAATTCTGATTTTTTTTTTTACATTGTTGATTAGGTATATCTAAAACAGTTCAGAAACATAAAAGAGAAAAAGAAGTTTAAAAGCAAGTTTATGAGATATTAGACTACAGGACTTCTGAGATTATTCAAACAACACAATGGCTTGTGTTGGATTTTAAGATTGTGAATCTGGCATGAAGATAAAAATACACACAGGAAATGAGGTGGATTATTGAGTGTGTGGAGAGAATCTAATTTAAAACTCATTGTAAAATTTACCTATTAACAACTTAGTCCACTACACATTCACTCATAAGTGTATCTTAATAGACCACAAAATGAAAGAGAATGTATGAAGTGTTTAGCTCCCAGCATAAAGCTGCTGGAGTTGACAAGTTCATTTTTAATATTTGATTTGAAAATCTTGGGCACAGCAGTAGCAAGTTAAGATGCAAATTAAATTTTTCAGGAAACAGCAGAGATGCACATTTTAATTGAATTTCCCATGAATAAAAGGTTATAAAGTCCCCACTGGAGGGGAAGCATCATTGTTTCACAGCCTGAATTTCACTTTGGGTGGTTTGGGAGGAAGACTTAAAGTTATCTTTTTTCTTATTTTGTTCTCCAGTTTGAATTAAGAACCTCAGAATATTATCAGAAGGACTAGCAGAACATAAGCTTTATTTTAAAAACAGTCCAAGGCAACCAGGTGAATGAGTTCCATGTGATTTGAGATCTGAAGCAGGTGCCTTGATAAAGGCCGTTCATTCCCTCAAGGACACCTGCCCAGGTAACGCTAGGCTAGCATTTGCATTTAAATGCCATCTGCAAATTTTTCTCTCTGAAAAATCTCAGTGAGCCTAAACTAAATATTAAATCCCTTATTCTTTGACCACCTAAGGGTAGCCAGCCTTTTCTCCTCATGTACAGGTAGCTCTTCACAGCTTCATATTCAACTTTTAAGACAAATACAGAAGGTTAAAAATGCTATTATCAACTCTACTAATGTTGTAATGAATTACAATATTCTTTCCCTGAAAGACCCAGAGGCTTACACATGATAGGCTCCCATTTCGTGTCTGATGCTTTCTCCATAATGCAATAAACATACAGATGCATAAGAGTTTGCTAAGACAAGAGCAGTAGAACGAAAAATGGCATCAGGAATTGCATTTTGAAAGGGAAAAGATTATCATGTTCCTTTACTGATGACAGGGATGAGATTTCAGAGTTAAGCTCCCAAAACAATATCAATAGAGAAACGACAGGATGGGAGGTGAGAGTGTGGCTTGGGTCCAGAGCCCGGGGCTGTCATGTTGCAGCTGTGTGAAGTCAGTCCAGTTCCAGGCTGAGCTTGTCACCACAGTGGCAGCTGGGACAAGAGAGGAATGAGAATGAGAGACACTGAAGCCGGGCAGAAGAGGTGTTTGCTACATGGGGACTGATGGAAAACTTAGATCCAAGTTTGTAGCCAATGAATGCAGAGAACATATGCCACGCATGGTGTATATTAACTCCAGTTGTTTTAAATTAAATTTTTAATTTTTCGGACCTTTACCCAAACTTACTCCATTTTTTTTCTCTGTCTTGAAGCAAGCAGGACTTTGCAACTGTAACCAAATTTGTAACAACAACAGCAACTAGACCCCGCTGTGGATAAAGACTATACTATATGCAGTTTGTAAAATTCAATGTTGTATATGATGAACAAAGAGAAAATCTGACATTTCGTTACACTTGAGATAGTTGGAATTCTACCAGTACAAACCTCTGGTATCAGAAACTTCTTTTCCCTCTTATAACAAAAGACGTTTAATAAATTGAAAATGCCTTTTGGCTTTTACCTTTATATGTTATTTCTATCTTAGAAACTCAATAATTATTTCATAACTTCTGAAATGTCCATAATTAAGTTTTTATTATATGTGTGTAAGGATATGTAGAGTATGTTGTATGTACTACATGACATAAATACAAATAACATATATATACATATACATATATATGTATATGGAGAGAGAGAGGAGGAGGTGGGGAGATTACATACACTTTATTATGTGCTACTCTGATGAAAACATGAAGTTGATGTTTGTATCATTTATTCTAATTGGTCTAATGTGCATTTTAACAAATTACATTAAACAGAAAGCCAGTTGCACCTCAGTAATGGCACTGTCCTGATTAACAATGATCCGGAGAAGAAATTACATTTCAATTTAGTCCGCAGCTATTCCTAGGAAATGTAAGCTATTACTGTGTGGAATTTTGCACATTTAAATATTTATGATTGGTTTATAAATATTTTATACTTTAATAATTCTGTAGATTAAAAGTAAATGTAAACCTGCTATAAATACATACTAGAACTGAACAATTATGTGAATGGATGGTGGGTGGTAGGTGCCAGGTTTCTCAGTGTTATAGTGGGAGGTTACAGATAAGCAAAGCCAAGGGGCTATAATGATCTACATGGTAGTGGATTACAGTTGGAGACATCAGTATGACTCATTTAGCTTAATGTAGTTTCAAATGGTTACATGTGGAAATATATATAGATATGCGTATATACATAGGCTAGTATATACACATACATCTCCTTGCTTTGTCAGCTGAGAAGGTCTAGAAACAACTTGGTAGCAACAAGCACATCTAGTGCCCTGACCTTAGTTGCTGATACCATTCTCCAATAAAAGACACCAGGGCTCCTTGGATCCTTAGAGAAAGGGTTGACAGTAATATGGGCAGGAAATATACAAGATGAGACTGGAGCATTTTGTGGTGTCAGAAAGTTAGGAAGTGCTAAAATTTTTAAAAATAAATATAAAAACTATGTTGATGGGAGTATGTTAAAAGCACTATAGGAGCCAAATGAAAGAGCTCCAAATGTCAAAGTTAAGCAACAAAATAAAGTATCATTGGATTATAACCCAAAGTATAAAGCAAGTACCAATGAGTCCATCCTAATATAAATAAATGGGTTAGACTATAACTCCCCACTCTTTAGGTGTGCATTGCATATAGCAACTGTTATGGGTTGAATTATGTTCTCCAAAACTACATGTGTTGAAGTCCAAGCTCCTAGTACCTCAGAATTTGACTCTATTTGGGAATAGGGCCATTGCAGATGTAATTAGTCAAAATTAGGCCATACTGGAGTAGGGGGGGCTCCTAATCTAATATGACTAGAGTCCTTTTAAAATGGGGAAATCTGGACAGAGTCACAAGCACAGGGACAACACCAAGTGAAATGAAGGTAGAGATCGAGGTGATGCGTGTACAAATCAAAGAACTTGAAAGATGCCAGCGAACCACCAGAAGCTGGGAGAAAGGCATGGAACAGATTCTCCCTCACCACACTCAGAACGAGCCAACTGCTTGACCTCAGATCTTCTCACCTCCAGAACTGTGAGACAATAAATGTCTGATATGTAAGCTAGCCACATAGTGGTACTTTGTTATGGTAGCCCCAGCAAACTAAACTGAAGCGACTTCCTTTCAAAGAGTAGAATACGGAAAGAAAAAAGAGCAACTTTACAGTGGAGAAACCTGACAAACACCATCTCAGCCAGGTGATAGAGGTTAACATCAATAGTGATGAGTCACATTCATAGTATTTATCCTTAATGTGATGTGATGAAAAGGGCACTTTCCCTCTGTGGTCTTCCTCACAAAAACCCATAACCCCAGTCTAGTCATAAGAACAATATCAGACAAATCCCAACTGAGGGACAGTCTACGAAATACATGACTGGTACTCCCCAAAACTGTCAAGGTCATCAAAATCAAGGAAAGCCTGAGGGACTGTCATAGCCTAGAGGAGCCTAAGGAGACCTGATGACTACAGGTAATGTGCTTTCTGGATGGGATCCAAGAACAGAAAAAGGGCATCAGGATAAAAGTAAGAAAATGTGAATAAATGATAAACTACAGTTAATTATATGTCAATATTGGTTAATAAAGGTATCAAACAATATAAGATGTTAGTAATATCTTATTACTTTTTAAAGAATAAGAAACTGGGCCTGGGTTATATAGGAATTCTCTGTATTCTCAACTTTTATGTTAATCCAAAACTCTTCAAACATTGTTTATTTTTAAAAGTAAGTGAAAAAAATTGGATCAGCTACACATCTGGTACTGTACTTAAAATGCTTAAAGCAAAGTATTGTGAAATACAGGTATATTTTATGTGAAATTCAGTTTGCAGTAATTCCCAACATGCTCATAAAAGCCAATGTGCACATTAAATAAAAAACAATATGATCATAAATTATTAATAAAAATTATGCAGTTCAGTGAGGTAGAATGACATTTTAAACATGATCTCCAACAGTTTTTTTATCCTTTCAAAATTGAGACTAGTAAATCATTTTTCCCTGTCAGTTTACTATCATAATATTCTTTGACATATTATCCTCAGACAGTTACATAAACAACTTGTGGTTCATTTCATTTCAGTTGAATAATTTTTTATGTTCTACCGTAAAGGCTTAAAAAAAGCAGAGTCAAATATTTATCAGTATTTTTTAATCCTGTGTATTACATGCAAAATCAAGTCTGTTTTGGGATCTGGGACAGACTTGTCAATTTCAGGCTATTGCTTTTTCAAATCAACAGAAGGCAAGGTGGACAATTTTAAAAAGCATCTGAACCACTAAACTACCAAGTCATGTGTATTATATTAACTTTCCCAACAGGACAAATTTTTTCCATAATTACTTTGTGTGTGTGTGTGAGGGGGAGCAACATTTAAAATCTACTCTCTTAGCATAGCTTTCAAGTATATAATACAGTATTGTTCACTATAGTCATTATGCTACATATTAGATCCCCAGAATTTGTTTTATAACTGGAAGTTCGTACACTTTGACCAACATCTCTCCATTTCCCCCAGCTCCCAGCCCCTGGCAACCATCATTCAACTCTGTTTTTATGAGTTTTATACTCTCTATGAGTTCAGCATTTTTGGATTCCAAATATAATTGAGTTCAAAGGGAATTTGCCTTTCTCTGTCTGACTCATTTCACTTAGCATAATGCCCTTAAGGTCCATCCATGTTGTCACAAATTGTGTGATTTCCTTCTTTTTACTACTGAATAATCTTCCATGTGTGTGTGTGTGTGTGTGTGTGTGTGTGTGTATTATTCATGCATCTATTGATGGACACAGGTTGTTCCCATGTCTTGGCTATTGTGAATGATGCTACAATAAACATGGGGGTGGAGATATCTTTTCAAGATAGGAAAAACTTTTTTTATTACTTTAAAAAAATTGAGATATAGTTGATGTACAATATTATATAAATTACAGGTATAGAACATAATGATTCACAATTTTTAAAGGTTATACTCCATTTATAGTTACTAGAAAATATTAACTATATTCCCTGTGTTATACAATATATCCTTGTAGCTTATTTATTGTATACATAATAGTTTGTACCTCTTAATCCAATACCTCTACCTTGCCTCTCCTCCCTTCCCTTTCCCCACTGGTAACCACTAGTTCTCCATATCTGTGAGTCTGTCTCCATTTTGTTATATTCACTAGTTTGTTGTATTTTTTAGAGTCTGCATAAAAGTGATATCATACAGTATTTATCTTTCTATGTCTGACTTATTTCACTTAGCATAATACCCTCCATGTCCATTCATGTTGTTACAAATGGCAAAATTTTGTTCTTTTTTATGACTGAGTAATATTCCATTTTATGTATGTATGTATGTATGTATACCACATCTTTTGTATCCATTCATCTGTTGATGGACACTATGGTTGTCCATATGGAACACTTTGGTTCCATATCTTGGATATTGTAAATAATGCTGCTGTGAACATTGGGATAATGTATCTTTTTGAATTACTAGGGTTTTTTTTTTGGATATGCACCCAGGAGTGGAATTGCTGAGTCATATGATAGTTCTATTTTTAGTTCTATGAGACACTGTCATACTGTTTTCCACAGTGGCTGAACCAATTTACATTCCCACCAACAGTGTACGAGGGTCCCCTTTTCTCCACATCATTGCCAACAATAGTTTTTGGTGGTCTTTTTGATGATTGCCATTTTGACAGGTGTGAGGTGGTATCTCGTGGTTTTAATTTGCATTTCTCTGATGATTAATGATGTTGAGCATCTTTTCGTGTGCCTGTTGGCCATCTGTATGTCTTCTTTGGAAAAATGTCTGTTTTGGTCTTCTGCCCATTTTTCAATTGGGTTGTTTTTTTTTTGGTGTTGAGTTGTATGTGCTGTTTATATATTTTGGATGTTAAGCCCTTATCAGTCATATCATTTGCAAATATTTTCTCCCATTCAGTAGGTTGTGTTTTTGTTTTGTCAGTAGTTTCCTTTGCTGTTCAAAACCTTTGAAGTCTAATTAGGTCCCATTTATTTATTTTTACCTTTATTTTCTTTGCTTTAGGTGATAGACCCCAAAATTATTGCTTCAATTTATGTCAAAGAGTATTCTTCCTATGTTTTCTTCTAGGAGTTTTAAATATCTGTCTTACATTTAGGTCTTTAACACATTTTGAGTTTATTTTTGTATATGGTGTTAGAGGGTGTTCTAAATTCATTCATCTACATGTAGCTGTCCAGTTTTCCCATCACCACTTATCGAAGATACTGTTTTTTCCCCATTGTATATTTTTGCCTCCTTTGTTGTAGACTAATTGACCGTAGTATGTGGGTTTATTTCTGGGTTCTCTATTCTGTTCCATTGATCTATGTATCTGTTTTTGTGCCAGTACCATACTGTTTTGATTACTGTAGCTTTGTAGTGTAGTCTGGAGTCAGGGAGCATGTTTTCTCTAGCTCCATTTTTCTTTTTCAAGATTGTTTTGGCTATTTGGGGTCTTTTTGTTTCCATACAAAATTTTAAATTTATTTGTTCTAGTTCTGTGAAAAATGCCCTTGGTATTTTAATAGGGATTGCATTGACTCTGTAGATTGCCTTGGGTAGTATGGTCATTTTAACAATATTGATTCTTCCCATCCACGAACACAGCATCATCTTCAGTTTCTTTCATCAGTGTTTTATAGTTTTCTGAGTACAGGTCTTTTACCTCCTTAGGTAGGTTTATTCCTAAGTAATTTATTATTTTTGATGCAATGGTAAATGAGATTGTTTCCTTAATTTCTCTTTCTGATAGTTTGTGGTTAGTGTATAGAAATGCAACAGATTTCTGTATGTTAATTTTTTGTCCTGCAACTTTACCGAATTCATTGATGAGCTCTAGTTTTCTGGTGGTGTCTTTAGAGACAACACTTCTTAAGAATAGATTAGAAACATTTTATTGAGAATTATATGTCTGGAAATAAATAATTTTCATCTTGCTTCTCATGTTACTAATAATTAGCATTCATCTTTTGTTGGTGAATCATCCCAGTTTCAATGAATGGAGAAGTGTCAGTCTGAGTGTTTTTGAGTTATTATAGGAAGTAGACCTTACAGAATTGTTGAAAAATACAGGTCCAGAAGAGGTGTTGGATCAGAGGTTGAGTCACCAACCAGTCAATTAGAGAAGCCATGTCCTACCAGCCATAGATGTAGAACCATGAAAGGAGCGTTTGTGGAGAAGACTATGAGAAACCATTGCTTCTGAGTAGCTGTTGAATCAGTGAGTCCACAGCCAAGTGTCTGGGGAGAACCTGAGGTCACTGTTGGTCAGCATGGCCAGGAGCCAAAGAGAAACGACCTCAAAAGTTGCTGTGAGGAATAATAATGAATGTCTATGAAAACTCAGTACACAATGTCTGGCACACGGTAAGTACTCCATAAACATAAGATCCATGAAGGCAGGGATTTTTTTATCTGCTTTGTTCATTGCTGGAACCTCAGCTCCTGGCCCTGCTTAGTTACATTTTATATAATTAATTGATTAATAGCAGCTGCTTATATTGCTGTTTTTGTATTTGTTGTTAATGTAAGGTCATGTGGTTTATGATGTTCATGAAAAGTGATATCATGATTTTTTTTTAATCTCCAACCCACCTAGGCAGGGACCATCCTTAAAATATTTAGGGAAGACAGGTGTGCTGTTGAGTTTCCAATATATCAGGGGTTTCTACCTTCTTAGACTATGAGAATCAGTCTTTTCTAACATCCTTATTATTCAACAGCATTTACCCCTTCCCCCCATCTCCCAATTCGTCACATGAATGCCCTCTTAAAGGCTTATGGTAGTCACTTTTGATTTTTACTTCTCTCCTTAGGCATTGTAGCATAACCTTTGCTGAACAAACTTCTGTTATTTCCCAGCTCTCAGAGTCTACGTGTAATACTTTATAACACTTGAAGTCATGTGTCATACTTTCTCCTCTCTTCCTGTTAGTTTCCTGGGTGTAGCAAATGCCATTGTTGTTTCACCTAACCCTTGCAGTGTCCAGCATATAAAGTGGGGACGGAAGTGTGCCCTTTTAAAGGCTACAGCCATTTCTAAATTCTAGGGTGAATGCCAACATCCTCCTTTTGCTATTTTAAGGACCTCTTTGATGACTCTTTTAGCCTTGCATATATAAGGACATGAGAAAGTGAAAACACTCATGCTTCAGACCAAGCTGTTGCTAATATTTAATCATATAAAAGACTGCTTATTTTGAGTTGAGTTAGTCTTTGCAAAGATTATTATGTTGTTAGGATACATTGATTTTCTCTGGCTAAGAACAAGTAGGGAGGGTGAATTAAGGGCTGAGAAAAGATGAATTTATTCCAAAGAAAGAGAATCAAGCCCCAGTAATATGGAAATAAGCCAGCAGCTGACAAAGATGTGTCTAGTGGGAAAATTTAGATCAAAGATAATGAGCCAACACATTAGAGGAAGAAAATTATCAGAGAGCCAGTTTTAACCTTTCCTTATCTAGATTATAATTCCCTTCCATTTAAGACAATGGACTCTACAGACAGATTGCCTGGGAATGAATCCTGGGTTGATCACTTATTAGTTAAATGTCTTTGGGAAATTTATATATCTTCCCCATGTTTCAGTGTCTTATCTAGAAAGCAGGGATAATAATAATACCTTTATCATAGGATTGGTGGGATAAATAAGTGAATATATATACAGTGTCTAGTCCTAGCAAGTGCTGAATGTATTATTGTTATTATTACCAACATTATGATTATCCCCAAGAGTTACTAAAATAGTAAAGATAAGAGTATCGCTCTAGCTATGGTTAGGGGCCTGTGTCCATGTTTTGGGATGAAGTATGTTGAGGAATGAGAAAGTGGTGATGAGACAGCTGGAGGCAACCTGTAAGACAGAAAAGAAGTGATAAGCAAGACAAAATGGATTTCTAGGACACACAAGGAGTGATCTCAGAAATACTTAGGAAGAGAATTAGACTTCTTGCAGTTATGCAGTATGGGAGCTCAGATTATTGTTGCACGTATATTAAAAATAATAAACATCCTAGAGGGCTGAAGAACTTCAGGACACTGAGGTTTTGATTTTTATTTTAATAAATATTTACATATGTCACAGACAATTTATTGGTCACTGTGTGAGCCTAACACTTTCTAGGTGTTAGAGATACAGCTGGAACTTGCATTTTGGTTGGGGAGAAAAATAATGAGCTAGTAAACAAATACATACAAGATAATTATGGATGGCGATAAATGCTATTAAGCAGAGCATAGTGATAGAGAGTAATTTCTAAGCACATACTTTCCATAAGGTTATCAGGAAAGGATTCTCTGAAAAAGAAGTATTTAGGCTGAAACCTAAAATATGTGAAAGACGGAGCCTAAAAAGCCAAGAGAATAGTTTACCAGGTAGAGGGAAAGCAAAGTGCAAGTGTTCTGGAGCAAGAAAAAGCTTGATGTGTTCAAGACACATAAAGGAGGCCAGACTGGCTGGAGTTTAGTGCAGCAGGGGAAGCAGTAAGAGATGGTGCAGGCAAGAGAGGTAGAACCCAGGTCACGCTCAACCTTGAAGGCAAGGGTGAGGATTGTGGATTTTCTTCTAAAACAAGGAAAAATCATTCATAGGTTTTAAGTAGGGGGGAGTGAAAGAATATATTTTATGACTTAAAAATACCATAGATGAATTTCCATGTTTCTAAAGCAAATCTCTCCACTGATGCCCAAGATCAAGGACATCAAATTGCCCTCTCTAGTGGATTTTTCCCAGTAACACTCAAATATGCTCTTTTTTCTACCATCTTTTAAAAAATGTTCTCAATCCCCATCCCCACTTTATTTACCATCTTATTTCTCTCATTTCCTTTACATTAAAAAGAAGGAAGGAGGGAAGGAAGGAAGGAAGGAAAAGGAAAGGAAGGGAGAGAGAGAGGAAGGAAGGAAAAGAAGGGAGAGAGAGAGAGGGAGAGAGAGGGAGGAAGGAAGGAAGGAAGGAAGGAAGGAGGGAAGGGAAAGGAAAGGAAAGGAAGGGAGAGAGAGAGGAAGGAAGGAGGGAAGGAAGGGAGGGAGGGAGGAAGAAGGAAGGAAGGAAGGAAGGAAGGAGGGAAGGAAGAGAGACAATGACTTGAAAAAGTTGTCTGTACTCTCTCACTGCAGGGTATCTAATTCCATTCTCTTTGAATCCCATTCTAAATAGACTTGCACCCCCCCCCCCCCCACCACTCCACAGAAACTGCCCTTTATCATGATTATCAATGGCCTTCATGTTACTAAAGCCACTTTGTCTGTTCTCGGTGTTTTATGTCAGGTGACCTATCAGCAACTCTTGCCACTGTTCGTACTACCTCCTCCTTCCATCCCTGGCTTTCAGGATAACACGTTCTCCTAACATCCCTCTGACTCTTTTGGATCCTCAGTCACTTTTGATGGTTTCTTCTTGTCTCCTCAGTCTCTAAATGTTGGCATCTCCTGCACCACTATTCTATCTATATTCCCTAGATTACTTTATCCATTCCTGTACCTTCTAAATATCATTTATATTTCTGAAGTCTCTCACATTTAGAGCTCCATCTTGAACCTCTACCCTGAACTTCAGACCCACATATGTAACTGTCTACCTAACACCTTGGATGTCTAATAGACATGTTAAAACAGCGGTCCGCAACCTTTTTGGCAGGGACCGTTTTGTGGGAGGCGATGTTTCCACGGCCGGGGTGGGCGGGGAGACGATTCAGGCGGTAACGCGAGCGGTGGGGAGCGGTGGGGCGCAGCCGATGAAGCTGTGCTCGCTCACCGCGGCTCACCTCCTGCTGTGCGGCTGGGTTCCTAACAGGCTGCAGCCCGGTACCGGTCCGCGGCCCGGGGGGGTTGGGGACCCCTGTTTAAAACGTAGCCCCTGCTGCCTGTCCCCCACCCACACAAAAAGAAATGGCTCCGTTCTGTTCATTGTAGTTTCACTGTTCCAATTGCACAGGCCAAAACCTTGAAGCCGTTCTTAATGCCTCTTTTATCCACTTTATTGTCAAACCTGGTTGGTTCCACTATCAAAATATATTCATAAGCTCTCTAGTTATTTTTACCTCCACTGTTGCTATCCTTGAAAACACCACTATTATCTCTTGTGTAGATGCTTGCAGTTGGCTCCTAAATGTTACCTCTGTTTTTATTTTTGTTCCCCTAAATGTATTCTTACTATAGCAGCCACAGTGATACTTTTCCAACAAATTTCTCGTCATATCACTCCTCGCTTTAAAGAGGAGTGGTTTTGGTAGATTCAGTGGTGTCCCTTCCCACTCAAAATAAAAACCAAAGATTTTTTTTTGTCTGTAAGTTACGAGGGTGTACATGATCTGGCCCTTTTTGACATCTCTAAATACTTTCTTCTCATTTACTCTGCTCCAACCACAGTGACTTCCTTGCTGTTTCTCAAACATTCCAGGCGTGCTTCTGCTTTATGAGCTTTGAACTTGCTCCTTCCACTGCCTGGACAATTCTTCACCTAGACATTCACATGGATGGTTCACTAACTTGCAGCAGATAGTGATCAGCCAGGAAACACAAACCAAATGAAGTCTTTCAACAGAGAAGATTTGATATGGAATTGGTGAAGCAGGTGAAGGACAGGAACAGCCAAAAGCAACAGTAAGGTTAACAGCAGATAGTAAAGGCAGGAAGCAGCTACCACCTCTATAAGTAGGAGAAGCGAATGGAAGGGTTTGGGGCTATCAGAACCCAGCAGCTCAGAGGAGTGACCATGGAGATGTGGCTCAGACACCTGAGGATGGCGTGCTGATCATCTGGTGTTGGGACCTCAGGAGCTCAGAGGAGGAACCCAGAAGGTTTGGTCCCGTATCGCAGAGGAAGAACCATTGCCCATTTGCACTGATGCCTCAGAGGAGCAAATGAGGGGACTGGAGAACTGAGACCTAGAACTGTGAATTGGATGTTCTCAGGGGTCAGAATGAGACTGGTTCTGAAGTGCCAACAAAAATTGAAAAATAGAATCAACTTTCTTCCAGAAGACGCCACTTCTAGAGTGATGCTGACAAGAATAGAAAGCAAATAAGAATGAAGAAATCCCTTCCTTCCTTTTCCTGCATTCCAGTCTCTTCTTAGTGAACTCTGTTGGGAGAGATGGTAGGAAACCAGCTGACAATAGAGAAATATAACTTATAGAGCTCCAACCATCAACCTGCAGAATATAGAATCACAATGACTTGATTCCTGGGCTCTATTCATAGAGAGAAAATCTGACTCAGTAGATGTTAAGTGAGTACCAAAAAATCCAAAAATCAGTGTTGCTGTTGTTGTTTTTGGCTGCACGGCATGCGGGGATCTTAGTTCCTTGACCAGGGATCGTGCTCCCCTGCAATGGAAGCACAGAGTCCCAACCACTGTCTGTCCGCCAGGGAAGTTCCCCCAAAATTGGTGTTTTTAAGGTATCCATGTGATTCTGAAATTCAGCTAGATTTGGAAACCCTGACCTGGAATAAACCCTTCATTCTCTAGTAAGGAAACTGAACAAAGAGGAGAAGTGTCTTATGGTCTATGATGGCTTATTTTTACGTGTCAATTAGCCTGGGCCATGGGGTGCCCAGCTATCTTAGTCAAATGTTTTTCTGGGTGTTTCTGTGTTTTGGGGTGAGTTTAACATTGAAATTAGTGGACTGGGTAGAGCAGTTTGCCCTCAATAATGTGAATGTGCCTCATCCAATCAGTTGTTCTATTCAGGCCTGCGTAGAATAAAAAGGCTGACGCCTCCCTGGTTAAGAGAGAATTCCTCCTCCCTGACTGTCTTTGAGCTGGGACATTGGCTTTTTCTTGCCTTCAAACTGGAACTGAAACATTGGCTCTTCCCAGGTTTCAAGACTGAAGGGCTTTGAACTAAATCTACACCATTGGCTCTCCTAGGTCTCCAGCTTGTTGAATGCAGATCTTGGAATTTTTTTGTTTGTTTGTTTAAGGTGTTTTTGTTTTTTATCTGAAATATAGTTGATTTACAATGTTTCAAATGTAGAGCAAAGTGATTCAGTTGTATACATATACATATATATACTTTTTTCAGATTCTTTTCCATTGTTGGTTATTACAAGACATTGAATATAGTTCCCTGTGCTATACAGTAGGTTCTTGTTGTTTATATATTTTATATATAGTAGTGTGTAGCAGATTTTGGAATTTGTCAGCCTCCATATTTGCATGATCTCATTTTTATAATAAATCTCTTTCTATGTACATTGGTTCTGTTTCTCTGGAGAATCCTGACTAATATATGGTCTGTAACTCTGAAGTAAAATGTAAGAAAAAAATGAAAACTTATCTTCCTAAGTATTTGTCATCAACAATCACTGCGTGCTTAGCATGGATCATTTGTTCTTCTATAATTGGTTTATTGATCCACTGGGTATAAATTATGTTTCACATTCACTTGAATGAAAACATAATCACATATATTAGATTATAATGATACACTGTATTTTTTCCCAAGTAATTAGGAGATGACCGTTAGGGCACCACAAAACCCAGCGTTTAGCCCAGTGATGTCTAACAAATTGTCAGACATTAGACATTGTTAGATCTGGAAGAGAGAAAGATAATAGCAAATGTATAAAATATGTGGGTGATGCAAAGATTATAAATGATACAACTAGCAGAAAGGGAAAAAATGGAGTAAGCATTACTTTCAGGGGATTTTATATATACAGAATGAACAAAGTGGGATTCAATATGGAAAAAAATCCCAATCAATGTGGTATGAAGTGAGAAAAATATACCAGTAAGATGTGAGCCATTTGAGAACAGGGTATGACTGTCCTTTTCTGTGTGACTGTGGGGAAGCTTCTCTGTGTGTTAACAAGCACGTCTGGTGGGAATAATAGCATGTTTTCAGTCTAGAGCATTGTGTCATAAACCTATATGATTTAGATGTAAAAATACCCCAGACTATTGATCAAAGGAGCACAATCAATGCAGGTGAAAGGCACTCTAAATTTACCCTGTCCTCCATACATTTTGGAACACCGTATTTACTAAACTATGAAGGCTAGAATGCCAATGGAGAATAATTAGAATAATTGTACTTTAAGATTCAAATCTGGGACTATCTGATTACTTCTTTTCCTGATAGTTTCTCTTCTCACCAAATATATTAGATATCTTAATATATTTCTCTTCTTCCCCTCAAATATATTAAAATATAAACTATTTTTATTAAACTTGCTATTTATTCTCAAAAAAACAGAGATAATTCTTGGTATTTCAAGCCTATGAGAATTTTTCCTTGATTTCATACACTGCTGTTCTACTGACAGCAATAAGTAGAAAAATACATGCACAGGACTTTGCATGACATCTGCTGGTTAAGAGTGTACATGATACAAGAGCTCATGTTTCTCCAAACACATCAGTGAGTAACTTCTCAAGGCTGCCCATGTAAGGACAATGCCCACAGGACCGGAAGGCTTCCTTTCACCCAAAGTGTTCCATAGATCCATTCTTTAAAGGGCAGGATTTCATTTTACATAAGTAAACACTAATAAATAAGAGGCCAAAAGACAGTCTGATTGGGACATCCTAACCTCCTCATCTCCTGTATCTGATTATTTTCTTGGTGCCATGGCATTTCCTCTGAAAACACATTAACTTAGCAAATCAGCAACTGCAGCTAACTTAAAAGTTGGTGAATGACTGAAAGCAGCAGTGAGTTCTAGTAACACAGAAGGTGTGTGATAGGGATGGCACCTTGTAAGAGATCAATATGATCTGAGGGTCAAGAGGTAGCCCTCACCAGCCCAAGATATTTCTTATCATTCCCTTAAGTTACACTATTAGAAGAGTATATCTTTAGTTTAAGGTATATCCCTTATTAATATGCAATAATATAGTTTATCCTTTTGCAACATAGTTAGAATTACTTTTGTACTCCTAACTCTCCATTTGCCTCTCATCTGGATCCAGTCTCTGACCTCTGCAACTCCAGGTCTTGACCACAGCAGACTGCATCACCCAGGCTCCCTTGCTGGCTGGCTTCTGGTTGGGTTGGCCTGTGCTAGGCAACAGCAGGAGAACAGGTGGCAGGAGGAGTGAGATATCATCGTGTTTTTCTTTACTCCTTCCCTGCTTGGATGCTGTGCCTTTGGCAGGGGCTGTGTCTCTCCATGAGCATAACTCCTATCTAGGGTTCTTCCTTCTGGGTCCAGGAACTTGCCGTTGTTAGTTTTTGAGCGTCCCCACCATCCTTTGTCATTCCCATAGCTTTGATCATGCCTCTTTAAGTAGTGGCTTCAATAATGGCTCTTTATTTGAACCCTATCCTTATTTACCAGGACCTTTAATGATAACTTTCTAAGGGAGACCCACTTTATATAAAGGGGAAGAAACAAAAGGAGAGGAGGGGTAATAGAAGAAGGAGGAAGGGTGATGAAAAGTCAGGAGGCTACAAGGGTGGGCTCCATGCTTTATTTGGGACAGACTTTCCCAAAATGACAACACCTAGGTATGTGAAAGCCCCTACTCTCCAAATTAATATTCTGTGTCTGAGGGTGATTTTTGTATATTACTCCATTAGAACTTAAGCTCTATGAGAGCAGGGTAGTTTTTGGTTTTGTGTTGTTTCTTTTTGACTGTTTTGTCTACTAATAACCAAATACCTAAAACTGAGCATATAGTAACTCAACAATAAGTATTTGTTAAATTGGAGAAGTAACTGCATTATTGTTGGAATGCATAAATTAATGGATGGATAGATGAATAGTCATTCACTGATTCATTTTCTTTAAATAGCCTACATATCCTTGGATCCTATCCTGACTATTGCTCGGAGACACAGTGATATGTACCAACTAAGGTGCACTCAGAAAAAATAGGGGACCCTGAAATGATGTGCTGTGATAGCAAAGGATTCTACTTAATTACATTTAACATAAATACACTGTACAGCAATAAAAAAATTAAACTTCTCAGTTATTGCAAAGATTAAAAACATGCATTATAACAGTTTTTTTTATCAACTGGGTCATTCGATGACTTGAATAATATGTATATATATATATATTTTTTTTACAGCAGGTTCTTATTAGTCATCCATTGTATACACATCAGTGTATACATGTCAATCCCAATCTCCCAATTCATCACACCATCACCCCCTGCCACTTTCCCCGCTTGGTGTCCATACGTTTGTTCTCTACATCTGTGTCTCAATTTCTACCCTGCAAACTGGTTCATCTGTACCATTTTTCTAAGTTCCACATATATGCATTAATATACGGTATTTGTTTTTCTCTTTCTGACTTACTTCACTCTGTATGACAGTCTCTAGATCCATCCACGTCTCAACAAATGACCCAACTTCGTTCTTTTTTGTGGCTGAGTAATATTCCATTGTATATATGTACCACTACTTCTTTATCCATTCATCTGTCGATGGGCATTTAGGTTGCTTCCATGACCTGGCTATTGTAAATAGTGCTGCAATGAACATTGGGGTGCATGTGTCTTTTTGAATTGTGGTTTTCTCTGGGTATATGCCCAGTAGTGGGATTGCTAGGTCATATGGTAAATCTATTTTTAGTTTTTTAAGGAACCTCCATACTGTTCTCCATAGTGGCTGTATCAATTTACATTCCCACCAACAGTGCAAGAGGGTTCCCTTTTCTCCACACCCTCTCCAGCATTTGTTGTTTGTAGATTTTCTGATGATGCCCATTCTAACTGGTGTGAGGTGATACCTCATTGTAGTTTTGATTTGCATTTCTCTAATAATTAGTGATGTTGAGCAACTCTTCATGTGCTTCTTGGCCATCTGTATGTCTTCTTTGGAGGAATGTCTATTTAGGTCTTCCGCCCATTTTTGGATTGGGTTGTTTGTTTTTTTAATATTGAGCTGCATGAGCTGTTTATATATTTTGGAGATAAATCCTTTGTCCGTTGCTTTGTTTGCAAATATTTTCTCCCATTGTGATGGTTGTCTTTTCGTCTTGTTTATGGTTTCCTTTGCTGTTCAAAAGCTTTGAAGTTTCATTAGGTCCCATTTGTTTATTTTTGTTTTTATTTCCATTACTGTAGAAAGTGGATCAAAAAAGATCTTGCTGTGATTTATGTCAAAGAGTGTTCTTCCTTTGTTTTCCTCTAAGAGTTTTATAGTGTCGGTCTTACATTTAGGTCTCTAATCCGTTTGGAGTTTATTTTTGTGTATGGTGTTAGGGACTGTTCTAATTTCATTCTTTTACATGTAGCTGTCCAGTTTTCCCAGCACCACTTATTGAAGAGACTGTCTTTTCTCCATTGTATATCCTTGCTTCCTTTGTCATAGATTAGCTGACCATAGGTGCATGGGTTTATCTCTGAGCTTTCTATCTTGTTCCATTGATCTATGTTTCTGTTTTTGTGCCAGTACCATATTGTCTTGATTACTGTACCTTTATAGTATACTCTGAAGTCAGGGAGTCTGATTCCTCTAGCTCCGTTTTTTTCCCTCAAGACTGCTTTGGCTATTCGGAGTCTTTTGTGTCTCCATACAAATTTTAAGATTTTTTGTTCTAGTTCTGTAAAAAGTGCCATTGATAATTTGATAGGGATTGCATTGAATCTGTAGATTGCTTTGGGTAGTATAGTCATTTTCACAGTATTGATTCTCCAATCCAAGAACATGGTATATTTCTCCATCTGTTGGTATCATTGTTAATTTCTTTCATCAGTGTCTTATAGTTTTCTGCATACAGGTCTTTTGTCTCCCTAGGTAGGTTTATTCCTAGGTATTTTATTCTGTTTGTTGCAGTGGTAAATGGGAGTGTTCCCTTAATTTCTCTTTCAGATTTTTCATCATTAGTGTATAGGAATGCAAGAGATTTCTGTGCATTAATTTTGTATCCTGCAACTTTACCAAATTCATTGATTAGCTCTAGTAGTTTTCTGGTGGCATCGTTAGGATTCTCTATGTATAGTATCATGTCATCTGCAAACAGTGACAGTTTTACTTCTTCTTTTCCAATTTCTATTCCTTTTATTTCTTTTTCTTCTCTGATTACCATGGCTAGGACTTCCAAAACTATGTTGAATAATAGTGGTGAGAGCGGACATCCTTGTCTTGTTCCTGATCTTAGAGGAAATGCTTTCAGTTTTTCACCATTGAGAATGATGTTTGCTGTGGGTTTGTCGTATATCGCCTTTAGTATGTTGAGGTAGGTTCCCTCTATGCCCACTTTCTGGAGAGTTTTTATCATAAATGGGTGTTGAATTTTGTCAAAAGCTTTTTCTGCATCGATTGAGATGATCATATGGTTTTTATTCTTCAATTTGTTAATATGGTATATCACATTGATTGATTTGTGTATATTGAAGAATCCTTGCATCCCTGGGATAAATCCCACTTGGTCATGGTGTATGATTCTTTTAATGTGTTGTTGGATTCTGTTTGCCAATATTTTGTTGAGGATTTTTGCATCTATATTCATCAGTGATATTGGTCTGTAATTTGCTTTTTTTTGTAGTATCTTTGTCTGGTTTTGGTATCAGGGTGATGGTGGCCTCATAGAATGAGTTTGGGAGTGTTCCTTCCTCCGCAATTTTTGGAAGAGTTTGAGAAAGATAGGTGTTAGCTCTTCTCTAAATGTTTGATAGAATTCACCTGTGAAGCCATCTGGTCCTGGACTTTTGTTTGTTGGAAGATTTTTAATCACAGTTTCAATTTCATTACTTGTGATTGGTCTGTTCATATTTTCTATTTCTTCCTGGTTCAGTCTTGGGAGGTTATACCTTTCTAAGAATTTGTCCGTTTCTTCCAGGTTGTCCATTTTATTGGCATACAGTTGCTGTAGTATTCTCTTAGGATGGTTTGTATTTCTGCGGTGTCTGTTGTAACTTCTCCTTTTTCATATCTAATTTTATTGATTTGAGTCCTCTCCCTCTTTTTCTTGATGAGTCTGGCTAACAGTTTATCAATTTTGTTTATCTTCTCAAAGAACCAGCTTTTAGTTTTATTGACCTTTGCTATTGTTTTCTTTGTTTCTATTTCATTTATTTCCGCTCTGATCTTTATGATTTCTTCCCTCCTGCTAACTTTGAGTTTTGTTTGTTCTTCTTTCTCTAGTTCCCTTAGGTGTAAGGTTAGATTGTTTATTTGAGATTTTTCTTGTTTCTTGAGGTAGGCTTGTATAGCTATAAACTTCCCTGTTAGAACTGCTTTTGCTGCACCCCATAAGTTTTGGATCATCGTGTTTTCTTTGTCATTTGTCTCTAGGTATATTTTGATTTCCTCTTTGATTTTTTCAGTGATCTCTTGGTTATTTAGTAACATATTGTTTAGCCTCCATGTGTTTGTGTTTTTTACGTTTTTTCCCCTGCAATTGATTTCTAATCTCATAGCGTTGTGGTGAGAAAAGATGCTTGATATGATTTCAAGTTTCTTAAATTTACTGAGGCTTGATTTGTGACCCAAGATGTGATCTATCCTGGAGAATGTTCCATGTGCACTTGAGAAGAAAGTGTAATCTGCTGTTTTTGGATGGAATGTCTTATAAATATCAATTAAATCTATCTGGTCTATTGTGTCATTTAAAGCTTGTGTTTCCTTCTTAATTTTCTGTTTGGATGATCTGTGCATTGGTGTAAGTGAGGTGTTAAAGTCCCCCACTATTTTTGTGTTTCTGTCGATTTCCTCTTTTATAGCTGTTAGCATTTGCCTTATGTATTGAGGTGCTCCTATGTTGGGTGCATATATATTTATAATTGTTATATCTTCTTATTGGATTGATCCCCTGATCATTATGTAGTGTCCTTTCTTGTCTTTTGTAACATTCTTTATTTTAAAGTCTATTTTATCTGATATGAGTATAGCTCCTCCAGCTTTCTTTTTATTTCCATTTGCATGGAATACCTTTTTCCATCCCCTCACTTTCAGTCTGAATTTGTTCCTAGGTCTGAAGTGGGTCTCTTGTAGACAGCATATATATGGGTCTTGTTTTTGTATCCATTCAGCAAGCTTGTGTCTTTTGGTTGGAGCATTTAATCCATTCTCGTTTAGGGTAATTATCGATATGTGTGTTCCTATGACCATTTTCTTAATTGTTTTGGGTTTGTTTTTGTAGGTCCTTTTCTTCTTTTGTGTTTCCCACTTAGAGAAGTTCCTTTAGCATTTGTTGTAGAGCTGGTTTGGTGGTGCTGAATTCTCTTAGCTTTTGCTTGTCTGTAAAGCTTTTGATTTCTCCATTGAATCTGAATGAGATTCTTGCCAGGTAAAGTAATCTTGGTTGTAGGTTCTTCCCTTTCATCACTTTAAGTATATCATGCCACTCCCTTCTGGCTTGTAGAGTTTCTGCTGAGAAATCAGCTGTTAACCTTATGGGAGTTCCCTTGTATGTTATTTGTCATTCTTTCCTTGCTGCTTTTAATAATTTTTCTTTGTCTTTAATTTTTGCCAATTTGATTACTATGTGCCTCGTCGTGTTTCTCCTTGGGTTTATCCTGTATGGGACTCTCTGTGCTTCCTGGACTTAGGTGGCTATTTCCTTTCCCATGTTAGGGAAGTTTTCGACTATAATCTCTTCACATATTTTCTTGGGTCGTTTCTCTCTCTCTTCTCCTTCTGGGACCTGTATAATGCGAATGTTGTTGCGTTAAATGTTGTCCCAGAGGTCTCTTAGGCTGTCTTCATTTCTTTTCATTCTTTTTTCTTTATTTTGTTCCGCAGCAGTGAATTCCACCATTCTGTCTTCCAGGTCACTTGTCCGTTCTTCTGCCTCAGTTATTCTGCTGTTGATTCCTTCTCGTGTAGTTTTCATTTCAGTTATTGTACTGTTCATCTCTGTTTGTTTGTTCTTTAATTCTTCTAGGTCTTTGTTAAACATTTCTTGCATCTTCTCGATCTTTGCCTCCATTATTTTTCTGAGGTCCTGGATCATCTTCACTATCATTATTCTGAATTCTTTTTCTGGAAGGTTGCCTATCTCCACTTCATTTAATTGTTTCTCTGGGGTTTTATCTTGTTCCTTCATCTGGTACATAGCCCTCTGCCTTTTCATCTTGTCTATCTTTCTGTGAACGTGGTTTTTGTTCCACAGGTTGCAGGATTGTTGTTCTTCTTGCTTCTAATAGACAGTTTTATACAGACAATTGAATTTCTATTCTGTCTTTTGAATAAGTTACTTAACCTTGATATTTCTATTTTTTCATCTATTTGATAGAATACAGTATAGTATAATGTTTAAGAGCAGTGATATACTGGTAAGTGTTTAAAGTGTCTCTCAAAAAAAAAAAATCAATAAAATCCAATTTATACCATTTGCTGATTTATGTGATGTAAAAACTCCCAATCAACTCCTTAGTTTTCTATTGCTGCCATAGCAATTTCTTATTCACACTCACCTCTTTGACCCAGCTTCTGTTTCTACATCTCTTTCTCTGATGACAGGTGGGGAAAGTTCTTTACTTTTAAGTATTCATGTGATCAGATTGACCCACCTTGATAATCTAAGGTAATCTTTCCAGGGCCAGTATCCTTAACAACATCTAAAAGTTCCTTTTGCTATGTAAAATAACACATTCACAAGTTCCAGGGATTAGGACCTGGACAACTTTGAGAGGCCACTATTCTGCCTACAACCCTCACCATGGCCAATTTCAAGCTACCAATATGATATCAACTGGCTCACCAAATTCCTGAAAATTTAAGAATCAGCTCTTGTGAGCCAGAAGGAACAACCAATTCCTGCTGTCAGAAGGCAGATCCTGAATTCCAGAGTCAGAATGCATGGATTTGAATATTGGCTGCAGTATACAACTGTGTGCTTTGAGCAACTTACTTAACTAACTTCTGTATATCTCAGTCCTTATCTATATAGCAACAATAAAAAAGTAGGATTTCACTGGGTATTTGAGAGAATCGACAACAGAGATAATATATGTAAAATAATTAGAAGATTCAAGTACTTGATGTATGTTAACTATTATTTTTGTTTGTATCATTTTTTATTGAGGTATAAGTGACATATACCATTATATTAGTTTCATGTGTACAATATAATGATTCTATATTATTTGTATGTATTGCAAAATGATCACCACAATGAGTGTAGTTAACATCTATCTCCATACAAACAAGTTACAAAATTGTTTCTTTTAATGAAGATTTTTAAGATCTAGTCTTTTACCAACTTTCAAATATGTAATACAATTAATACAAATATTATTAACTATAGTCACCATGCTGTACATTAAATCCCCATTACTTTTTAATTTTATAACTGGAAGTTTGTACTTTTTGACCTTCTTCACCCATTTCATCTACCTCATCCCCTTCCAGCCCCTGCCTGTGGCAACCAGCAAACTGTTCTCTGAGCTTGGTTTTGTTTTATTTTGTTTTAGATTCTACATATAAGTGACATCATACAGTATTTGTCTTTCTCTGTCTGACTTATTTCACTTAGCATTTGCCCTCAAGGTCCATGCAAATTGTCACAAATGGCAAGATTTCCTTCTTTTTTGTGACTGAATAGTATTCCATTGTATATGTATACCACATCTTCTTTATCCATTCATCCATCAATGGACCCTTAGGTTGTTTCCACACCTTAGCTATCATAAATAAAATGCTGCAATGAACTTGGGAATATATTCCGTATTGACTTTGTATCCTGCAATTTTACTTAATTTGTTTGTTAGTTCTAACAGTTTTTTCTTGGGGTCTTTAGGGTTTTTCTATATATACATGTCATCTGCAAATAGTGACAGTTTTACTTCTTCCTTTAGACTTTGGATGCCTTGTATTTATTTTTCTTACCCAATCATTCCAGCTAGGACTTCCAAAACTATGATGAATGAAAGTGGCGAGAGTGGGCATACTTGAATTTTTCCTGAATGTAGAGGAAAAGCTTTCAGCTTTTTACTGTTGAGTATGATGTTAGCTGTTGGTTTGCCTGTATCATCTTTTAAATCGATATTAGGATAATAAATGTTCCTTATCCCAGTAAAATAAATTATTAAATCTTCATGTATACAGTGATCAAATAAATAGAAAGCTCAAAGCACTTGTTTTCTTTCCTAAGGCACATGTAATTTATGTTCATAGTAATTGTGTTAAAATGTATCAAGAGGCTCGTGGGTCTTCTGAAATTTTAAAGAAAGATGCAATGAATTTGGCAGTGTTTGTGTTACTTCTACTTTGTACTAGGCAAGTTCTTTGATATACTGTTATTAGAATTTCAAGTAACTACAATATCAAAGCTTAAGAAGGAAAAAAGGACTCTAAAATGGGCAGTAAAGTTGGAGTAAAATGGCAGTGCAGTATCACCTTGGAAGAGAGTAAAGACTAATTCACTTGGATTACACTCCTCTCAGTAAAGACAGGGGTAAAACATGAAGGATGGGCTGAAGGAAATAGGAAAAAGTACGCTACTCGATTCTACAGAATTCTGACAAGGCATTATCTTGAGCAAAGGCTAAGTTGCAACATTTTGCACATTTGACAAGAGGTTGGAAAAATTACTGTAGTCCCTCTCAAGCCTTCTAACTAAATAAACATCCCCCCCAAATTTTTCTCATCTCAAGTATCCAAAATATTCCATATATTTGGAGCCATAACAAGATTGCCAAATGGGACACAACTCACTCATTTCTTTATTTAATTGCTAACAAATATTTATTGTGATGATCCAGAAATTATTCACAAAAGAAGCCAAAGTAGGACAAAGGATGCCATATGAGGTCCAGATGGGATCTGCAAGTTTTCATGCTGCTCTAGCTGACTTCTAAATTCACTAGGTCCAAATGTAGTGAGTAGTTCCTGAGTTATCTAAGGTCATAGAGTGATTTAAGTATTGATTCTCTGCCTCGTCCATGTGATAGAGAAAAATGTGGAAGAGGCATCGCTGATCCCTAAAAGTTTATGATGGAAATGGGGGAAAAATATGAGATATGTACGCCTGGAAGAGCTAAATAATGTTAAAGGAAAAGTCCAACGATTATAAAATTTGAAAAGATCTGGTTAGTTATTCTATTATTCATAAATTGGGATGTGTCCAGTGTAGAAAATAGAAAGGAACTTGGAAGAGTTGTACAAAGTGAGAGAATTTTATAGGCCACAGTGAGCAGAAACAAGGAAGTTATCCTGGGTGTTTGCTGATTGGTTAAAGCAGGGTTACCCTCCTTACACCGAGCAAAGAGAAGTGTTTCAGCCATGTCAGCAAATTTCTGCTGAGCAGGCAAACACTGATTGGTTGACGTTGGGTTTCCTTTTCTTGGAGATCTGAGCATATAAACTTAGTTAAATTCTGGTTTGCTGATGTGGAGCTTAGCATAAGCAACTCCATCTTGGGCTTAGTCTGGACTCTTTAATGGTGATAACACGTGAGTGATCTAAAAGAAATCACAAAGGAACATTTGGTTAGACAGAGAAATGGGTGATAGAGACAAGTATAATGAGTTCAAAGGAGATCACTGTGGTTGGAAGAGCCATGAAGGAGAAAAGATTTGAGAAATATTTCATTTGGCTAGAGGTCTGAAGGGAAGAGTTTATTCCAGGTACAGATAAGTAGCATGTGCAATGGGCCAGTGCTATATGTAATGTGTTTGTGGGATAGTGAGGAGAACATTTGGAGTGACCTCTCCTATTATTTAGAATTTTCCCCTTTCAGTCTCATGTAATAGATTTTATTTGTCATCTCACAACACATTTTACAGCTTTTCTTATTTAAAAAAAGTCAGAAATAGTCATAAAAACCAGCCATATCTTTTATTTTCTTCATGTCACTATCTTACTGTGGCCTCTACTTAAAACCTATCTATTTATTTTAAAATTTCTATCTTCTACTAGCAGTGTAAAATGAAGGAAATCTAATTCTTCTTTTTTTAATAGATCTTTATTGAAGTATAATTGCTTCACAATATTGTGTTAGTTTCTGTTGTACAACAAAGTGAACCAGCCATGTGCATACATATATCCCCATATCCCCTCCCTCTTGAGCCTCCCTCCCTCCCACCCTCCCTATCCCACCTCTCCAGGTCATTGCAAAGCACCGACCTGATCTCCCGGTCCTATGCTGCTTCTTCCTACTAGCTAAATATTTTATATTCGGTAGTGATATATGTCAATGCTACTCTTACTTCGCTGCAGCTTCCCCCTCCCCCGCTGTGTCCTCAAGTCCATTCTCTATGTCTCCGTCTTTATTCCTGCCCTGCCAATAGGTTCATCAGTACCATTTTTTTTTTAGATTCCATATATATGTGTTAGCATATGGTATTTGTTTTTCTCTTTCTGCCTTACTTCACTCTGTATGACAGACTCTAGGTCCATCCACCTCACTACAAATAACTCAATTTCATTTCTTTTTATGGCTGAGTAATATTCCATTGTATATATGTTCCACATCTTCTTTATCCATTCATTTGTCAGATGGGCATTAAGGTTGGTTCCATGTCCTGGCTATCGTAAATAGTGCTGCAATGAACATTGTGATACAATGTGGTATAATGTCTCTTTTTGAATTATGGTTTCTCAGGATATATGCCTGAGTGGGATTGCTGGGTCATATGGTAGTTCTATTTTTAGTTTTGTAATGAACCTCCATAATGTTCTCCATAGTGGTTGTATCAATTTACATTCCCACCAACAGTGCAGGAGGGTTCCCTTTTCACCACACCCTTTCCAGCATTTATTCTTCCTAGATTTTTTGATAATGGCCATTCTGACTGGTGTGTGGTGATACCTCACTGTAGTTTTGATTTGCATTTCTCTGATGATTAGTGATGTTGACCATCCTTTCATGTGTTTGTTGGCAATCTGTATATCTTCTTTGGACAAATGTCTATGTAGGTTTTCTGCCCATTATTGGATTGGGTTGTGTTTTCTTTGATATTGAGCTGCATGAGCTGCTTGTATATTTTGGAGATTGATTCTTTGTCAGTTGCTTCATTTGCAAATATTTTCTCCCATTCTGAGAGTTGTCTTTTCATCTTGTTTATGGTTTCCTTTGCTGTGCTAAATGTTTTAAGTTTCATTAGGTCCCATTTGTTTATTTTTGTTTTTATTTCCATTTTTCTAGGAGGTGGGTCAAAAAGGATCTTGCTGTGATTGATGTCATAGAGTGTTCTGCCTATGTTTTCCTCTAAGAGTTTTATAGTGTCTGGCCTTACATTTAGGTCTTTAATCCGTTTGGAGTTTATTTTTGTGTATGGTGTTAGGGACTGTTCTAATTTCATTCTTTACATGTAGCTGTCCAGCTTTCCCAGCACCACTTATTGAAGAGGCTGTCTTTTCTCCATTGTATATTCTTGCCTCCTTTATCAAAAATAAGGTGACCATATGTGTGTGGATTTAGCTCTGGGCTTTCTATCCTGTACCATTGGTCTATATTTCTTTCTTTGTGCCAGTACCATACTGTCTTGATTACTGTAATTTTGTAGTATAGTCTGAAGTCAGGGAGCCTGATTCCTCCAGCTCCGTTTTTCTTGCTCAAGATTGCTTTGGCTATTAGGGGTCTTTTGTGTTTCCATACAAATTGTGAAAATTTTTGTTCTAGTTCTGTGAAAAATGCCGTTGGTAGTTTGATAGGGATTGCATTGAATCTGTAGATTTCTTTGGGTAGTATAGTCATTTTCACGATGTTGATTTTTCCAATCCGAGAACATGGTATACCTCTCTATGTGTTTGTATCATCTTTAATTTCTTTCATCAGTGTCTTATAGTTTTGTGCATACAGGTCTTTTGTCTCCTTTGGTAGGTTTCTTCCTAGGTATTATATTCTTTTTCCTGCAATGGTAAATGGCATTGTTTCCTTAATTTCTCTTTCATATTTTTCATCATTATTGTGTAGGAATGCAAGAGATTTCTGTGCATTAATTTTGTATCCTGCTACTTTACCAAATTCCTTGATTAGTTCTGGTAGTTTTCTGAGAGCATCTTTAGGATTCTCTATGTATAGTATCATGTCGTCTGCAAACAGTGACAGCTTTACTTCTTCTTTTCCAATTTGGATTCCTTTTATTTCTTATTCTTCTCTGATTGCTGTGGCTAAAACTTCCAAAACTATGTTGAATAATAGTGGTGAGAGTGGACAACCTTGTCTTTTTCCTGATCTTAGAGGAAATGGTTTCAGCTTTTCACCATTGAGAATGATGTTGGCTGTGGGTTTGTCATATATGGCCTTATTATGTTGAGGAAAGTTTCCTCTCTGCCTACTTTCTGGAGGGTTTCTATCATAAATTGGTGTTGAATTTGTCGAAAGCTTTTCCTGCATCTATTGAGATGATAATTTGGTTTTTATCCTTCAATTTTTTAATATGGTGTATCACATTGATTGATTTGTGTATATCAAATAATCCTTGCATTCCTGAGATAAAACCCACTTGATCATGGTGTATGATTCTTTTAATGTGCTCTTGGATTCTGTTGGCTAGTATTTTGTTGAGAATTTTTGCATCTATGTTCATCAGTGATATTGGCCTGTAGTTTTCTTTCTCTGTGACATCTTTGTCTGGTTTTGGTATTAGGGTGATGGTGGCCTCGTAGAATGAGTTGGGGAGTGTTCCTCCCTCTGCTATATTTTGGAAGAGTTTGAGAAGGATGGGTGTTAGCTCTTCTCTAAATGTTTGATAGAATTCGCCTGTAAAGCCATCTGGTCCTGGGCTTTTTGTTTGTGATTTTTAATCACAGTCTCAATATCAGTGCTTGTGATTGGTCTTTATATTTTCTGTTTCTTCCAGGTTCAGTCTCGGAAAGTTGTGCTTTTCTAAGAATTTGTCCATTTCTTCCAGGTCGTCCATTTTATTGGCATATAGTTGCTTGTAGTAATCTCTCATGATCCTTTGTATTTCTGCAGTGTCAGTTGTTACTTCTCCTTTTTCATTTCTAATTCTATTGATTTGCGTCTTCTCCCTCTTTTTCTTAATGAGTCTGGCTAATGGTTTATCAATTTTGTTTATCTTCTCAAAGAACCAGCTTTTAGTTTTATTGATCTTTGCTATCATTTCCTTCATTTCTTTTTCATTTATTTCTGATCTGATATTTATGATTTCTTTCCTTCTGCTAACTGTGAGTTTTCTTTGTTCTGTCTCTAATTGCTTTAGGTGTAAGGTTAGATTGTTTATTTGAGATGTTTCTTGTTTCTTGAGGCAGGAATGTATTGCTATAAACTTCCCTCTTAGAACTGCTTTTGCTGCATTCTGTAGGTTTTGGGTTGTCGTATTTTCATTGTCATTTGTTTCTAGGTATTTTTTTATTTCTTCTTTGATTTCTTCAGTGATCTCTTGGTTATTTAGTAGTGTATTGTTTAGCCTCCATGTGTTTGTATTTTTACAGATTTTTTTCCTGTAATTGATATCTAGTCTCATAAAGTTGTGGTCAGAAAAGATACTTGATATGATTTCAATTTTCTTAAATTTACCAAGGCTTGATATGTGACCCAAGATGTGATATATCCTGGAGAATGTTCCATGAGCACTTGAGAAGAAAGTGTATTCTGTTGTTTTTGGGTGGAATGTCCTATAAATATCAATTAAGTCCATCTTGTTTAATGTGTCATTTAAAGCTTGTGTTTCCTTATTTATTTTCATTTTGGATGATCTGTCCATTGGTGAAAGTGGGGTATTAAACTCCCCTACTATGATTGTGTTACTGTAGATTTCCCCTTTTATGGCCGTTAGCATTTGCCTTATGTATTGAGCTGTTCCTATGTTGGGTGCATAAATATTTATAATTGTTATATGTTCTTCTTGGATTGATCCCTTGACCATTATGTAGTGTCCTTCTTTGTCTCTTGTAATAGTCTTTATTTTAAAGTCTATTTTGTCTGATATAGGAACGGCTACTTCAGCTTTCTTTTGATTTCCATTTGCATGGAATATCTTTTTCCATCCTGCGCTCACTTTCAGTCTGTATGTGTCCCTAGGTCTGAAGTGGGTCTCTTGTAGACAGCATATATATGAGTCTTGTTTTTGTATCCATGCAGCCAGTCTATGTCTTTTGGTTGGAGCATTTAATCCATTTACATTTAAGGTCATTATCGATATGTATATTCCTATTCCCATTTTCTTAATTGTTTTTGGTTTTTATTGTAGGTCTTTTCCTTCTCTTGTGTTTCCTGCCTAGAGAAGTTCCTTTAGCATTTGTTGTAAAGCTGGTTTGGTGATGCTGAATTCTCTTAGCTTTTGCTTGTCTGTAAAGGTTTTAATTTCTCTGTTGAATCTGAATGAGATCCTTGCTGGGTAGAGTAATCTTGGTTGTAGGTTTTTCCCTTTCATCACTTTAAATATGTCCTGCCACTCCCTTCTGGCTTGCAGAGATTCTGCTGAAAGATCAGCTGTTAACCTTATGGGGATACCCTTCTATGTTATTTGTTGTTTTTCCCTTGCTGTTTTTAATATTTTTTCTTTGTATTTAATTTTTGAAAGCTTGATTAATATATGTCTTGGCATGTTTCTCCCTGGATTTATCCTGCATGGGCCTATGCACTTCCTGGACTTGATTGACTATTTCCTTTCCCATATTAGGGAAGTTTTCAACTATAATCGATTCAAATATTTTCTCAGTCCTTTTCTTTTTCTCCTCTTGTTCTGGGACCCCTATAATTCGAATGTTGGTGCATTTAATGTTGTCCCAGTGTTCTCTGAGACTGTCCTCAATTCTTTTCATTCTTTTTTCTTTATTCTGCTCTGTGGTCATTATTTCCACTATTTTATCTTCCAGGTCACTTATCCGTTCTTCTGCCTCAGTTATTCTGCTATTGATTCCTTCTAGAGAATTTTTAATTTCATTTATTCTGTTGTTCATCCTTGTTTGTTTGCTCTTTATTTCTTCTAGGTCCTTGTTAAATGTTTCTTGTATTTTTTCCATTCTATTTCCAAGATTTTGGATCATCTTTACTATCATTACTCTGAATTCTTTTTCAGGTAGACTGGCTATTTCCTCTTCATTTGTTTAGTCTGGTGAGTTTTTACCTTGCTCCTTCATCTGCTTTGTGTTTCTCCGTCTTCTTATTTTGCTTAACTTACTGTGTTTGGGGTCTCCTTTTCGCAGGCTGCTTGTTCGTAGTTCCCATTGTTTTTGGTGTCTTCCCCCAGTGGCTAAAGTTTGTTCAGTGGGTTGTGTAGGCTTCCTGGTGGAGGGGAATGGTGCCTCTGTTCTAGTGGATGAGGCTGGATTTTGTCTTTCTGGTGGGCAGGACCGCATCCGGTGGTGTGTTTTGGGGTGTCTGTGACCTTATTATGATTTTAGGCAGCCTCTCTGATAATGTGTGGGGTTGTGTTCCTGTCTTGCTAGTTGTTTGGCATAGTGTGTCCAGCACTGTAGCTTGCTGGTCGTTGAGTGGAGCTGGTCTTAGCATTAAGATGGAGATCTCTGAGAGATCTTTCATTGTTTGATAGTACATGGAACCGGGAGGTCTCTGGTGGACCAATGTCCTGAACTCGGCTCTCCCACCTCAGAGGCACAGGCCTGACACCTGGCTGGAGCAACAGGACCCTGTCAGCTACAGGACTCAGAAGAAAAGGGAGAAAAAAGAAAGAAAGAAGAAAAAGTAAAATTTAATAAATTTATTGAAATAAAAATTTTTTTAAATTATTAAAAATAAAGAAATTAAAAAGTACTAAAAAATGAAAAAAAAAAGAGAGAAGGAAATAAGAGAGCATCCAAAGCAAAAAATAAATCCATCGATGATAACAAGTACTAAAAACTATACAAAACAGAACAAAACAAAACAAAACAAAAAAAAATGGACAGACAGAACCCTAGGACAAATGGTGAAAGCAAAGCTATACAGACAAAATCACACAAAGAAGCATACACATACACACTCACAAAAGAGAGAAAGGAAAAAAAACATATATATCTTTTGGGAAGTCTGAGGTCTTCTGCCAGCGTTCAGTAGGTGTTCTGTAGGAGTTGTTCCAAATGTCTATTTTTGATGTATTTGTTGGGAGGAAGGTGATCTCCACATCTTACTCCTCTACCATCGTGAAGTTCTCTCAGGATATCTAATTCTAACTTCCTGCCCTGATATTTAGGGATGCCAAATGTCAAAGAACAAGACTGTCTGCTGGAGGGAAGTTTCCATGACAAGAAATCCAGCTGTGTCACATTTCTATTCCTTTTAGGCTCTTTTTGTACTGTTTCAGTCATTTCAAAAAACAAAGTGTCCTGAAAACAATATACTGATAAAAAGGGACATATTTGTTATTGTTTCTCCACATTTTTATCAGTTTTATATCTATAACTTTACTTTTCAAAATTTATTTTGCATTGAACCTAATATAGGTTTCAGCATAATATACTGATATTTTAAATATATATCAGATTAATCAGTTTATTTAACAGCCTTCATTTCCAGTACTCCTCCATGCAGGAAACAAGCTTCTTCCTTCTTTGTCTCCTTGATTCTTTAGTTCTGAAAGAATAGGTTGCCCTGCTGGGAGCATTTAGCCTACAGCTCCACCTACAAGCCACAGAGAATCCATTAGATTTTATTAGTGTTCTCAGCAAAGTATTAAAAGGAGAAGTCCAAAATAATGATGGCAGACACCTGGCCATGTCTGGTTTTGTTTACTATTATATCCTCAGAACCTAGCATAGTATATGGCACATAGTAGACATTCAAATAATATATGCTGAATGAAAGAGTTACTGAATGAAAGCTTGTCTAGAAAAAAAAATGTTTTCAAGTTGTTGAAGTCACAACATCTAACACTCTACCCAACTCTAGCTGATTGGTATTCAATAATTAATTTGATGAGAAAACAATCATGAATGAATGAATGCAAGAAATGATCTCCTTTGAAAAATGCACAGGTGTTCAATAAGGGTGGATACTACCTCACATTTGGTTTTCTCTATTAGGAGAGATATTCAAAAATTGTAAACTTTCTGCTGACTGTATCGTCCTAATATAGTCAAACGAATACAGTCCCTGTTTGTCTGGTGAGCAGAGTACTATGGAAGCCCCAAGACTGCAGAGTGATGAATGGAGAAGTACTTTCTCATTGATCCTTCCAAGCTGTGCAGGGCAGCTTTGGTTCTGCATCTGTTTCTGTTGCTCATGGTGCCAGTGTCACCACAGGTATACTTGCTGACTTCTCAGCTGCCAAGGAAAGTATCTTTGCAGAGTCCAAGGAGAGATGGATGTGTTTTCAAGGATATTTCTGGTGTTCAGTTGTCAGATTGATGAATGGAACAGATATTTCTACTAAGGAAAAAAAAAAAAAGATAGAGTGGGTGTTTTTCTCCAAAGCAAGGACCACATCCATCAGTCTCATGCTTCTGCCAGAGCTCAGGGCGAGACGCACTCCTGTTCTTACCTCCTTGGCCTCAGTGTTGATCCAGGTGCTTGCTATTCAATTGTAGAGCCCTTTATCGTCAGCCATAAGTTCCCTCTACTTTGACTCCCAATTTACAGGAAAAACCATCCCAGAAGTAATGTTTCTTTTAAAAGCATTGACATTTAGATATTTTACTATTCAAAAAAAATTTTCCTGAATGATGAGCAGACACTAATTGCACTTCTGATCTATCTACAGAAAATTGAAGTAGAGGTATTATATTATTATTCTTCCACACTAGAGTGGGATCTTCTTGAGGAAACAAAAACTGATGTATTCATCTCTTTATGCCTGATAGTATAGATGCTCAATAAATGTTTGCTGATTAGTTTGATGAATGGATGGAGAGACAGATGGACAGATGAGAGGGACCTGCATATACCGAAGCCAAGCAGCCCTCAACATGGAAACAGTGTGAGGAGGAATCATCTCATTTATTTGCCCTTGGTCCCAGAGATGTAATGCTAAATAAAACATCTTCCCAGTGCTCAAAGAGCTTACAATCTAGCTGATAAGTGATGCAAGTGATGGAGAGTTTGCTCACTGACTAGTCTTTTGGAAACAGTTCCTTTAAATGGAAATTCTAAAACACTTTTGGAGAAGTGGTACCAGGTAGGTGATCACAGCAGTATCCTTCTCAGTCAAGAATGAGCAGGGTGGCAGTGAGGCACTATAGGGAGGTAATTGACTGCCTTTGGCCTCAGCTGGGATGAATCATACTTAAATTAGAATATACAGTAAGTGAGAGGTGATTCAGAGCCTTCCCAGAAACCAGGGCTGAGATCATTGCCAGGCTAACTGGGAAACATTTTTTAAATTTGAGAGAGTGCCATTTGGTCTCTCTTCTTCCAGTAAAAAATATTCTATACTATTACATGGAACTTTTTACCTCTTTATGTTCATGTGAATTTATTGTCTTTTTTCATCAGTAATGATAATGTAATATTTTTTACTCACAATTTTTGTGTAAAAATTGAGTTTCATGTATGTTTCATAAACGAGTTTGGTGGAAATGTATGAAAAATACTACCCCAAAAGAGCAGCCTCACAATTAGGCAAATTTAGTAACCTTCTTTGTGGCAAGAACTGAAGGAGGCCAAGAAAGCTCTCACACACTCTACCACTGGCCAAAATGTCTGAATTTGCCCATTGAAATCTATATATATATATTACTATTTAAGTTTTTCAGGCTTTCAGAGTCCCCTTATGAGAGTGATAGTAGTTATTAGTATCAAATAGTCTTTTAGTTGAATTTTCCAGATATGTGATACACGAGCCTTCATGACATAATCACTCTCTCCTTCACTCTTAAATTGGTCACAGCATTCATGGTGGTAGAATCCTCAGAACAGACTTCTAGGCAGCCATGCCAAGGGATTAGAACTGAACTACAAAATAATACATATTTGCTCTCCCAGCTCTAAACAGATCTACTGAGAGCTGGCAGAGATTAAGAGATTCACCTACCTTGATCTCAGTATAAAGCAATACAAGTGATCACAGAAAAAAATCCCTGTGACAATTTTGTGATTATCAATTATCAAAATGTTAGTCACTCCAAAGGAAAATATAACAATAATCTGGGCTTCTCCACACTTGAGATAAATTAGTGATGTAAAATTAAAGAAAAGCACAAGGAAGCATTCATCTTTGTACAAATTGATTGTATGAATAAATGCTCCATATCCATTTTGAACATTGTCATAGAGGACCCCAAGGAAATTGAATAAGCATATATGTTTTGCCCTACTGAAGCTTCCAATCAGAAGGAGAGTTATATTGTTGAGCTGTGAAACCATAAAACACCATTAAGGAACTGAGTAAAAATATAAACCCAGGACTGAGAAATTCAGAATTTTAAAAAATAACTTGACAAAGCAATCTACAGATTCAAAGCAATCCCTATCAAACTACCAACGGTATTTTTCACAGAACTAGAACAAAAAATTTCACAATTTGTATGGAAACACAAAAGACCCTGAATAGCCAGAGCAATCTTGAGAAAGAAAAACGGAGCTGGAGGAATCAGGCTCCCTGACTTCAGACTATACTACAAAATTACAGTAATCAAGACAGTATGGTACTGTCACAAAGACAGAAATATACATCAATGGTACAGGATAGAAAGCCCAGAGATAAACCCATGCACATATGGTCACCTTATTTTTTAATAAAGGAGGCAAGAATATACAATGGAGAAAAGACAGCCTCTTCAATAAGTTGTTCTGAGAAAACTGTACAGCTACATGTAAAAGAATGAAATTAGAACACTCCCTAACACTATACACAAAAATAAACTCCAAATGGATTAAAGACCTAAATGTAAGGCTGGACACTATAAAACTCTTAGAGAAAAACATAGGCAGAACACTCTATGACATCAATCACAGCAAGATCCTTTTTGACCCACCTCCTAGAGAAATGGAAATAAAAACACAAATAAACAAATGGGACCTAATGAAACTTAAAAGGTTTTGCACAGCAAAGGAAACCATAAACAAGATGAAAAGACAACCCTCAGAATGGGAGAAAATATTTGCAAATGAAGCAACTGACAAAGGATTAATCTCCAAAATATACAAGCAGCTCATGCAGCTCAATATCAAAAAAACAAACAACCCAATCCAATAATGGGCAGAAGACCTAAATAGACATTTGTCCAAAGAAGATATACAGATTGCCAACAAACACATGAAAGGATGCTCAACATCACTAATCATTGGAGAAATGCAAATCAAAACTACAGTGAGGTATCACCTCACACCAGTAAGAATGGCCATCATCAAAAAATCTAGAAACAGTAAATGCTGGAGAGGGTGTGGAGAAAAGGGAACCCTCTTGCACTGTTAGTGGGAATGTAAATTGATACAACCTCTATGGACAACATTATGGAGGTTCCTGAAAAAACTAAAAATAGAACTACCATATGACCCAGCAATCCCACTACAAGGCATATACCCTGAGAAAACCATAATTCAAAAAGAGTCATGTACCACAATGTTCATTGCAGCACTATTTTCAATAGCCAGGACTTGGAAGCAACCTAAGTGTCCATTGACAGATGAATGGATAAAGAAGGTGTGGCACATATATACAATGGAATATTACTCAGCCATAAGAAGAAAGAAAACTGAGTTATTTGTAGTGAGGTGGATGGACCTAGAGTCTGTCATGCAGAGTGAAGTAAGTCAGAAAGAGAAAAACAAATGCCGTTTGCTAACACATATATATGGAATCTAAAAAAAAAAAAAAGAAATTGGTTCTGAAGAACCTAGGGGCAGAACAGGAATAAAGACGCAGATGTAGAGAATGGACTTGAGGATACTGGGAGGGGGAAGTGTAAGCTGGGACGAAGTGAGAGAGTAGCACTGACATATATACACTACCAAATGTAAAATAAATAGCTAGTGGGAAGCAGTCGCATAGCACAGGGAGATCAGCTCATGGTTTGTGACCACCTACCACCTAGAGGTGTGGGGTAGGGAGGATGGGAGGGAGAAGCAAAAGGGAGGGGATATGGGGATATATGTATACGTATAGCTGATTCACTTTGTTATACAGCAGCAACTAACACAACAATGTAAAACAATTATACCCCAATAAAGATGTTAAAAAAAGCAAAAAAATAAAAATTAAGTAAATAAATAAATAAATAAATTGACAAATAACATGGCATAATATAGTCACTTAACTGTTTTAAATGCAGCATTTCCCAAACCTGTTATTTCCGTACGATCTTCAAATATTTTAAATCATTTCTGCATACTACTTGTATAATTATTTAAATGAGATTTAAAATTAAGTTTTTTAAATATACATTTTATTTTAGAAGAGTTTTAGATTTATAAGAAAATTGTGAAGATAGTACAAAGAGTTCCCATATACCCCACATCCAATTTCCCCTATTTTTAACATCTTACATTAATATGATGCATTTGTTACAATTAATGAACCAATACTGATATATTAATATTAACTAAAGGCCATGGTTTATTTGGAATTCCTTAGTTTTAACTTAATTTCTCCTTCATGTTCCAGGATCCCATCCAGGTTACCACATTATGTTTAGTCATCATATCCCCTTAACTTCCACTGTTTTGATAACAGTGACATTTCAGAGGAATATGGGTCAGATATTTCGTAGAGTGTATCTCAACTTAGATTTGTCTGATGTTTCTCTTATGAGAAGGAGTTATAGATTTCTGTGAGCAAGACCACAGTGGTAAAGTACCCATTCTGCTTGTTACTACATTGTTGCTAGTCTGATGGTAGAGGGAAGCAGGGTCCACCATTGCCTTGATTCAGGTTCAGTCTTAGGTAGGCTCTGTATCACTGCATCCCAGGTCTTTTAGTGATCCTTCCCCTCCCTCAGTGGTAAAAGATATCTTATGACCTGGGCCCGGGAGATTTCCTGCCCCTACCAAGATGTAGAGAGTTTTTTCCTTTTCCATTTTCCAAGCCACAGTGAGTCTTGACCTGTGACCTGGATGTGGCAGGATTTGCTGCCTATCCCTCAGTAGCTCAAGGCTTTTTTTTTTCCCATGGGGAGAAGCATCCAGGTGGACTTTCTGTCTTTCCCCTAGTAGTGGCCCTTCCCCTTTTCCACACCTGGGCCATGAGGGAAGCTTCCTCTCTGTTCTTACCTCTTCCCAATCTTTCTGTGGGCATCCAGTGGAGAGCTGTGGAGAAGAGCCTCTGGGTGGGTGCAAATTCCCCTTGTATCTTCAGCTCTGAGGGGTTCTATACTCTCATACTTGCCCATACTCCACTTTTAGCAGCTTTTCACTAAAATTTTTAGCTGAATTTCTCCTACCAACATGCATGGAAGCCCCATCTTCCACATGTGATCTTTCCCACGAGTCAGTGCATAAGGCCTGTATCTCCTTGAAAGTACCTGTCTTTCCTTTGCATTCAGGCTAGTTGGTGGACTTGCAAGTTCGTCTCTGATGGATTCAAGAAAATGTAGTTAATCTTTCTGTTTCTGGTTGTTAGGGTATAAGCAATCCCTTTCTCAGATTTTTATATCCTAAGCAGAAGCCAGAAGTTCCCAATGCATTTTAAAATGAATGCATAATAATTTTTAGTGTTCATCCATATCCACCTGGAATCATCTAGTTTACTGCCAGCATTGTTAAGTATCAGAATTTGAATATGCTACTATACTGATAGGTAAATGGACTGGATATCAAGAAACTTGGATTCTACTCCTGATTTGCCAATAATTAGGTGCATAGCCTATGGAAAGTTATTTAAATACCCTAAACATTAATCTTGTCATTTGCAAAATGAAGGTGTCACATAGATCCCTAAGAGCCTTTCCAATTACAACTTCTGTTATATTTCATATTTTTGTAAGTAAACTTATATTTTTCACTTGCTTTTAATTGTGTGCACATTGTTTATTGAATAGAGAACTGAAATTAGAACTCAGAAAGACAAATTTTCTCTAGGAGCAAACTACTTCCTGGCAGCATGTTGGATACTTGATAAATTGCACTGAATGTTAATTGTTACTTTAAGAAGTGAAGATATTAAATAGCCCACAAAAAGTTCCTCTGCTTTACTAGCTGAGACCATTAATTTAAAAAATTGACTAATAATTGGCAAAATGTAGACAACAATAACTCCACAAATTGAAAAATTATAAAAAAGTGAGTTTTCTCTAAATAACTCCCATAGAATTGTACCCCAGATTTCTAATAGTTTATAATTCACTTGAAAGATTAAATTATCAAGAATCTGAATATTTTCATAAAATATTATATGTATTTGTGTTCACTTTAGTATTCATCATTTTATCCTAAATGAAGTACCCAAATAAATACTACTTCCAACTATCCAAAAAAAATACTTATTTAAGTGTTATGTTTATCTGTCAAGATTTCTATTTGTCTTGACTTAAGATATAAATAAGAATTACTTGTTGAATATTTACTACAGTAGAAAAGCACAAGATTTAATATAATTTATAATAGAGGAAAATATGTGCTAGCATATTTATTCCTTGGTTGTCTCCAGTAGCAATATTGAATTTTTTCTTTTTTTTAATTGAAATATAGTTGATTTACAATGTTGAGTTGGTTTCAGGTGTATAGCAAAGTGATACAGATATATATATCTATATAGATAGATATATAGATATATATAGACATATATATATATTATCTTTTTAGATCCTTTTCCATTATAGGTTATTATAAGATATTGAAGACACTTCCCTGTGCTATACAGTAGGTCCTTGTTGGTTATCTATTTTATATATAGTAGTGTATATATTTTAATCCCAAACTCCTAATTTATCGCTCTCCACCACTTTCCCCTTCGGTAACCATAAGTTTGCTTTCTATGTCTGTGAGTCTATTTCTGTTCTGTAAAGTTCATTTTTATCATTTTTTTAGATTCCACATATAAGCGATATCATATTATATTTGTCTTTCTCTGACTTACTTCACTTAGTATGATAATCTCTAGGTCCATCCATGTTGCTACAAATGGCATTATTTCATTCTTTATTTTTTATGGCTGAGTAGTATTCCATTGTGTGTGTGTGTGTGTGTGTGTGTGTGTATGTGTGTGTGTATATCTTCACATACACATCTTCTATTGATGGACACTTAGGTTGCTTGCATGTCTTAGCTATTGTAAATAGTGCTGCTATGAACATTGGGGTGCATGTATCTTTTCAAATTATAGTTTTATCTGGGTATATGCCCATGAGTGGGATTGTGGTATCATATGGTAGCTCTATTTTTAGTTTTTTTAAGGAAACTCCATACTGTTCTCCATAGTGGCTGCACTAATTTACATTCCCACCAACAGTGTAGGAGGGTTCCCTTTTCTCCACACCCTCTCCAGCATTTATTATTTGTAGATTTTTTAATGATGGCTATTCTGATTGGTGTGAGGTGATACTTCACTGTTGTTTTGATTTGAAAATCAAAGCAATATTGAATTTTTAATCTACATCGAGTCTCTTCTTATTCTCAAACTTTATCTGATACATATTGGCATAGAATTTATGTGAATGTCTAATATTACATTAGAAATATTTTTATTATGTAGCTAAAATACAGGTTTTAATCTGACCATCCCACTGACCTATCATACTGAGTATTCCCTGATTCTTGTGAGAGAGCAGTGCTCCTGATTGGCCTACAAGATGGTTTCCAGGAGAAATGTGAGGCACAGTTCCCTCAGTGTCTGAAAGCAAGACTCAGATTCCAGGTGAACCTCCCAGATGTGCTGGTCCCAAATCCCTACACTTCTCCTTTGCGGTGTTGTGTCAAACCCAGTCACATTTGTTGGGTGCACACTATGCACAAAATATCAAAAGTGATGATATAGTGAGGCTTAAATATAAGTGAGACAGTTTCTCCTTTTAATATGCTTACAATGTCAAGGAAAACAAAGGAGGACAGTACCCAGCACTGCAAGGATGAGTGTCAAACCCAATACAAGAAAGCTCCTTAGTTTCAAATATCATACCATATATTTTTACAGTGCTTCATAGCGATGATTCTAAAACCTAACTGACAGTCAGAATGACATAAGGTATCTACAGAATCAGGACCACCAGCTTTGGTCCCAGGAATCTGAATTTTTAGAAAACTCAACAATGACTCTGATAGTCAGCCAGGATTGGCAGCCACTCTTTTAGAGTTTAGCAAAGTGAGGAACATTTTGTTTAACCAATTTTTTTCTTCTGGTAAAATAACCACATTGGTATTGAGTGAAATGCCTTAATTAATGCTTAAGTGTAGAAAGAAGGTAAGGCTCTCACCCAAGGCTGGGGCTGATGGTACCAGAGCTTTAAGGGAGAAGAGATGATGTTCAGCATAAAGATGGAGGGGTGTGTTGATCACTCTGTTCCTTGTCACCATGAGTGTCCCAGAACGTGGTACCCTTCTGGTCATGAGGCTATATTGAGGATGGTCCAAATACTATGAGGTGGAGGTTTGATCATTCATTTTGGGTGAGAATCCTTCTCTTCAGAAACATGTGAAAGAATCTAGGACAGTCAGCCCTCTGTATCCTCCAGTTCCACATTCATGACTTCAACTAACAGTGACTCAAAAATATTCAGAAAAAAAATTCCAGAGAGTTTCAGAAAGCAAAACTTGAATTTACCATGCATGGGCAACTATTTATGTAGCATGTACATTGTATTTACAACTATTTACATAACATTTACATTGTATTAGGTATTATAAGTAATCTAGAGATAATTTGAAGTATATGGGAAGATGTTTATAGGTTATACGCAAATACTACACCATTTTATAAAAGGACCTCAGTGAGTTTTGGTATCCGTGAACCAACTGGTATCCTGGAATCAATCCCTCAGGAACACTGAGGGATGACTCTATGCTACAACGATGGGTGAAGCCAGCCTGTGTACAGGACAACTCATTGACAACAATGGGTTTGAGAGAATCACTGAGAATTAGTATAAAAGCTCCAAAGCCCTCCCTTTATAGGAGAGGATGCTCTAAATCTTTCCCAACTTGTACACTTATCAGTATGTGAACTGACATATTCATTCTATTATCTTAACTACTTTGAGTTAAATTTTGCCTTTCTTGTACCCTAAACCAACTTAACCAATTTATTTATTAAATATTTACTGAGCACCAATTTTGTGTTACATATTATTCTCAGCACTTGGGAAATATTAATGAACAAAATAAAGAAACTGTTTGCATTTTGGTGACCAATTGCCCACATGTGTACCACAAGTTACTATTAACTGGAAATAACTAGTTGCTTCTTTGGCGGTGGGGCTGCTATAGTGTTTGCACCTAGCCAATAAATCCAGTTCTTCGATTAATGTGATCATTCATTCAGTAATGATTTATGGAAGCCCTATGAACTAATCATAGTAATTAATCTATAACCATATTAATGAATCCATATTAATGTATTTTTTGGGTAATGAGCTTTCTTTCCTAGATAATAGACTATTTTAACACAGTTCAAATGCCTCTGCTTCCAGGAGGAACTTAAAATGAGAATGAAGAGGTTTACATATTTCAACTTCCTATGGAAGATTGCCTGCTGTGTATAAGAGAACAGACATTATTTTCACTGTTAGCCATGAGTTAGATTTGCTGATGTTTACCCAAAACATGATTTTGAACGGGATATATGTTATATTAAATGCTACTCTTTTCCCACTGGCTGGCATTTCCTTCAGGCCCCCATTAGGTCATCTTTCTCTCTACTTTCTATCAAAGCTCCCTCTAAGGGAAGGCTTGTAAATACATGTTGCCCTGGGGGAAGACTGTAGCCAAGGCCTCTTTTGCTTGGTCAGCATCTGAATGAAGTCCAGTCTAGCTGACACTCTCATATTCTCCGACACCATGGGAGCTATGCACGTCTACATTTTTTATTTTTAATAAATTTATTTATTTATTTTTGGCTGTGTTGGGTCTTCGTTGCTGCGCGCCGGCTTTCTCTAGTTGCGGCGAGCGGGGGCTACTCTTCGTTGCGGTGCGCAGGCTTCTCATTGCGGTGGCTTCTCTTGTTGCGGAGCACCGGCTCTAGGCACGCGGGCTTCGGTAGTTGTGGCACTTGGGCTCAGTAGTTGTGGCTCGCGGGCTCTAGAGCGCAGGCTCAGTAGTTGTGGCGCCCGGGCTTAGTTGCTCCGCGGCATGTGGGATCTTCCCAGACCAGGGATCGAACCCGTGTCCCCTGCATTGGCAGGTGGATTCTTAACCACTGCGCCACCAGGGAAGTCTCTGATATTTTAATAATTATATTCTACGGACTATAAGTTCTCTGAGACAAAAAACCTTTTGGTTCATGATCCCGTTCCACTTTTTAGAATGGAAGACCTCAAAGTGTTTTTTTCTTGTTGTTTATATCTGGCTATAGTTACCATATTATAATGAAAACAAAATTCATGAAATATTTATTAATTCATTTTAAAATAACAATTATAAGTCCGTTGTATGTTAACAGAAATAACATGTTTTCTTTAAAAATACTATATTTTCCAAAACAGAAAAATAATAGAGAAGAGTGGCATGGTTTAAATTTTTGCAATTTAAACAATTTATATTATGTAGTCTCTGGAAAACTCCACTGTATATTAATAAAAGAATGAGAATGAAAAGGGCAAATAACATGTTAGTTATATTGCTGAGAGTTTTGACCTCATCTTCTGAGACCCCCTGACAGAGTTTCAGGGACCCCACCACTACCACCACATTTTGAGAACTGTTGCCCTAAGCGATAGTTAAGAGAAAAGAAGTATCAGTGGCATCTCACTGTAGTGCCATCTACAAAAGTAAAAATAAAACGGGAAAGGTTAAATTTAATGTATAGTTTCACTTGTCCAGTCACGTAGCTTGATGTTTACCTGCTCAGGTTCAAAGATGATGAGAGAGAGGCTTCACCCAGCACCTTCTGTTCTGTTGCTACCAGATCTCTGAACGGTGTTGGTACAACCAGAATGGTCCTGGTAGGTGAAATATGACTTGATCTCAAAGTCTTTATTATACCCATCCTTTAGGAAGGGAGTTCACGTCTCCTGTCATGAAGCCTCAGGCAGATAGAGGAAGCCTATGACTTCTATTCAGACTGGTGTTTACCAGTTTAAAATTAAATACATAAAATTACAAAGGAGAAATTATATTGAAGTAAAGGCATCAATATATTTTTAATTGAGATACAATAGTCTCTGATCTTTTAATAATTCATAAAATAACAAAATCTAATGAAGTAAAAATAACCAATGTTATGTCAAAGTAACAATGTGCATAAACCCTATCTTAAGAAACTGAAATCTGAAACAATTTGAAATAATTGGAAGGTGATAATAAAATATCCCTGATTTCTATTGTGACAAGGCCAGGTGCTACTACTATTTCTGTGATTTATTGCCTATATTCAGCATTGGTTAGTAAAAACACAAATATAATTTTTTTTTCCAAGTATAATTTTTAACCCGTCTTTTTTCATGAACTCTCTGAATTCTATCCATAGATACCTTTGAGATCTATGAACTCTAGGTTACTGAATGTTCTTCTAGGGAGCAGTGTTTCTCAAAATGTGATCCTCAGATCAGCAAATCACAATTACCTGGAAACTTGTTAGAAATACAGATTCATGTGTCCTACCCCAGGCGTACTGAATCATTTACCGGGGTTGGGGCCCAGCAATCTGGGTTTCAACAGATGCTGATGCACACCAGTGTTTGGGAACCACTGTCCTAGCAGTCCATTCTACTCAGGAACAAAGTATGTCCTGCCTTAAGGAAAGGGCAGGCAAGCAAGGCACATAGTCAAGAATTGGAACAAAATGGGACCCTCTTTGAGGTCATGCAAACTTCCTTGTATCAGAAGGTGCAACAAGAAACATGGAACACTGGAAAAATAGAAGAATATTTGGGGACCATCTATTCCAGGAGTGGTATATTGTTTCATGTTAAATGATAACACAATGTTAGTAAGTATATTGAAAACCACTGAGTTTAAGAATGAGGATTTTGGTAGAACTTGAATGAACGATTGTATGAATTGTGTCACAATCAACTATGTGTTATGGATACATGTAGAGATGAGAGAATAACAACCCTCAAGCAGTAAATATGCTATCTCAAATATATCCAATCCTTTCAACTTTAAGTGAAAAAAAATGAGACAAAGATATTAAGAGACTTGCCAAAAGTCAACAGTGAGTGAATTTCAGAGCCTGAACTAGAGATTCAGGACATCTGACCCATAATCTAATACTGTTACTTTCACATATGTCATAAGGCAGTAGATTGACAGCCCATACTGTTCAATTTTTACATACTCTCACCCAGACTGTTCTCCGAAAGACAGAGTTGCTCCTCTGCAAGATTTTATAAACTAGGTAAATATAGCTCCTTATTGTATTCTATTCAGTGACTAGAAGTGGCAATTTAACTTCTTTACACGTTATTCAAAACAGTGCAAGGCCCAAACAGACAAGACATGCATGAACTATTCTCTGCTAGAAAGACAACTTGAGAAATTAATTGAAACAATGTTACTGAATCCAAAGGTAATTACATTCCCAAATACCTAAGAAGAAGAAGAAGAGGGGGATTGTTTTCTTGAATAGAGATACATAATTCAGTGTAATGAGTTAAAAATGAAAGAAAAGGAAATTGAACCTGGATGAAGGGCATCCTGAGAGTAAATACTAATGAATAGTGGAGCACACTTCAACAGAGACACAAAGAAGATCCATTACTTAGGAAGCTTAGACTACTTTCTCATGGCAAGATTTCCTTTCATAAAACTGTAGGATGGAAAACCAGTTTGCTGCTTTTATGCCTTATTTTTGTATTTGGAGTAATATTTTACATAGATCTTGAAATGGGGAAGGGAGTCTCTTAAAATAAAGGTCATTTATTTTCCACGTATTTTAGTTAAATGATATTTCATTATAGATACATATTATGAATAGGGAAAGTTGAAACTATTCATGAAGCTTTTGTTACAGAAGAATAGTAAGGTTAAATAAGAAAGGATCTTGAACAAAAATTACAGGGATTGTCCAAAAAATTTCAAATTGCCAGTGAATATTTAACCCATGCTAGATAAATAAGAAGAGAGGAAAAAACATAAGTGAAGTCAAGGTTATGGTAGAAAATACATACATTGACATAAAAAACAATAGTAATGAAAGTGCCCTTATATTTGTTCATACTATTCTCAGGGGAAAAGCTTTTGCCCAGACTCCTGAGTCTCACATAAGGAAATAATGAAGAATTCTAGTCCAACTGCTGCAGAGACTTGTGTAGTCATAAGAAAGTTTTAAAAATGGAAATGTCTGAATTAAATTTTCACAGCCCTGAAAAATATCTCACATTCAAAGTTATATATTATGGGTGGACCACTGCTGCCACAAACTTTTACCTAGAGTCAACAAATAACTCAGTGTATCTGGAAAAATTAATAAAATTCATAGAATAACTTTGAAAAGAAGGGACTTGAGAGGTCATGAAATCATAGAAAATAAAATCATAAGCTCTGATTTAGAAGACAGCTTAGACATCCTCTATTATAATTATTTCTCATTGCTTTTTCTTTTTCCTTATTTTGCCTTGTTCTGTTTTGAACATATTTCTAAACCCTACTGTCATACTTTCCTACCTTTTCAAGCAAATAATTCTGAACATAAATTATAGTTTGATTAATGATGACTCAAAGTTATTAGCCTAAAGGAGACTTCATTAGTTTTCTCTTGCTGTGTAGCAAATTATCACAAATGTAATGACTTGAAAAATACCTATTTATATGTTTATAGTTTCCATGGGTCTGGCACAGTTTAGCTAGTCCTTCACTCGAGCTTGGTCTCAGAAGCCTGAATTCCAGATGTTGGCCGGCTGTGTCCTCATTTGGAGGTATGACTAGGGACAGATACACTTCCAAGCTTCATCAGGCTGTTGATAGAATTCATTTCCTTGCGGTTATAGGACTGATGCCCCATTGTCTTGCTAGCTGTCATCAGAGACTGCTTTCTTCTCCTAGAAGCTACACTTAGATCTTTGCCATGTGGCCCTCTTTATCTCAGGAATTGAGAACCTTCCAGGATCCAGGCTGATAGAACATTCTTAATTGAGACATTGCTGATCTCAAAGCAGAGAGAAAAGAAACTGGATGGAACCACTCGATGGCTCATGTAGCTTCTGCTCAAATATAATACTCATATTTCACTCGGTGCTCTAAATCATATGACCAAGAGTAACAACCATGGGGCAGGAATGCATTGCCTTCCCACAAAGAGAAGTGGCAAATATTTTAATACAATCAATCACATTTTAGTGGTTATCCTTGTATATTGACTGTTTTCAGCTCTGCTTATTTTTGCTTTATGTTCAGGGGCTGCTCTATTGCCATCACACTGCTGTTGGTTTGTGTGTTTTGTGATGCTTTGTGGAGGGGTAATATTCACCTTTTCTTTTAGAAATTAATCTCAGAAATATATTATTTTAAAATCATGACTAAAAATATTCTGAAAAATATCATTTGATTATTTTTAAATAATAATCTTAATTCAGAAATCCACTTTGAATGTATGTAAGCCAATTTTACTTACTGGCAAACCATAGCAACACTTTATTCAGAACACTTTAAAAGCTAGAAGGTAATTATTTAGAAATCAAATCAGTTAAATCAGTTTACTTTCTTAGAAAGTGAAGTGAGTCAAAAATGCATTTATTCCACAATACGTTCAATAGTTTATACTTTTAATTTTTATTTCGAGATAATTTCAGAGAAATTGTACACATCATTTCCTATGGTCAGTAATAGACTGCAGTCTTATTTCCATTGCTTTGACTGAAGAAACATAAGATACCATGTAATATAAAGGCCTCTAAAAATGCAGGAGTTTCTATATACTTTGTTTCTTTATATCAAATGAGAATTAGACATTTCAGAACATTAGAGCAGAATTTAGCCACAAAATGATGTACTATTACACTAACAATATATTGGCCATAAGTGAGGTTATGCCCCAAAATAACTTATAAAAAAATTTGTTAGCATCATGCAAAACAATCCTTTGACAACATAAAGGGATTTCTCTGTAAAGTGTTGAATGTTTCCTTAATTTTATCTGAGACACAGAGGCCCTCTTGTGGTGACATCTAGGCATTTGCAGTGACTATTTTTTTAAGTTTCAACTTGTCTGGCGCAGACATGGCCTCTCAGGTGGAGTAATGCCTGGGTCACTTTCAATTTTTGAGGCCCTCAACATATATAAAAATGGCCAAAAAGATGTCTACAAAGAATATAATATAGTGCATTTAAAATTTTTAGCACATCTAATACAATGAAATATAAATTTGCTCTTTAAAATTAGACAAAAGTTCAAAAATACTAATTCACAGTGTACAGTTGGGTGTGTAATCTATTAATGGGACCAAATTTAAAGGCATAGAATAATCAGCTTCCAGGGGAGTCAGTTCATCTGTGTGATTTTGGCACTACTGTTCTCATTAAGACAGATTACTAAAACTCTGTATTTAGTTCCTCTGGGTCAGATGTTCCTCCTTCCCAATTATCCCAGTTCCCTGCCTCAGCTCTTGATGCCACCTGCCTAGTCTTGTGAACAAATGAATTGTCTCAAAAGAAGACTCTAAACTAAGAGAAAAAAATCTTTTATATTCAGCACAGCACAGAACCTGCTCTGTTTTTTTCGCTTTCCCTCCTGTGTTACTCTTGGGTCCGTGCTAAACATGAAAAATAACAATAAAGTGCTTTGGGCAGGAAGTAAATAGAGTAGGCAACATCCTTCAATTTCTATGTATGTAAACATCACTTGAGATATTCACTGAGAATACAGATTCCTCAGGTCTACTGCCAAAGTTGCTGACTTAGCGGGCTGAGCTGTGGTCCTGTGAAACTGAATTTTAACACCCATTCCAGATTTTTCTAGGTCCATTTGGCCAGAAGAATGATTCTTAGCCTTGGCTGCAGAATCAGCTGTGGGGGGCGGAGGGGGGGGGGCGTGCTATAAGATTCTGATTTCCAGGACTCACTCAAGATTACTTCAGTCAGGATTCCTCAGGATGGGTCCAGGAACCTCCTGATGATTCTAACATGCAGCCATTGAAAACTACTGGATTAGAGCACAGAAGCATGGATTTCGGAGCCCAAACAGCCTAGGACTACCAGGCACACACTTAAACTTCAACAAAGTTGGGTTGATTGACTCATTGCAATGAGGGAGATTACACACCAAAGGAACAGTGGTGTCTCACTGAACAAAGGCAAAGACAGAGTTATTTTAGGTCATAGGCATAGGATGGAACTGAGTGTTTTGACCAGCTCAAAGCAAAGCAGAGCTTGTGTAAAGGGATCAACATCAGGTCTGCACTGCAAAGTGGGCCTAGTGTTCTGTTTCCTTGGAAACACTAACGTTAAGACAGATGTGCAGTGTTGTATCCAGAAATCCTTTATTTGATGCTCTGAACCCAGGTTGTCAATCAAGACTGCTTTTCTTTGTCAGTGACTTAAATCCTCCAGGCAAGAGAGGGATATTTCTTTCTTATGGATGTGATTTCAAACAGCAAAGTTTCTGATAGTCTGTGATTTTGGAGAACAAATTTTCTCAGCATGTAAGAAAGCAGCAGTCACTCAAAGAAAGGAGCACTTTACAGCTGCGGTGTGTTTGGGGGGGAAAAATCGGATCCTGGTAACTTTGCAGCAGGTTTTATCTGTGTCTGTTATTCCAGCCTGATGAATGACAGAGCAGATGTTTAGAGTCCAAGCTAAATTTTACCTTTTCAGACAGAATATCTGCCCACACCGTGTTGCTTCCAGAAGGAAGACGGAACATCAGAAGGAAGATGGAACAGGAAAAGAGGGTCCAAGCATGTCAGTATAGAGATGTCATTCATGCATTAATTCAACAAAGACTTATTGAGTCCCTACAATATGCTGCGACATGACAGGATAATGGAAATTCAGTGATGAACAAAACTCAGTCTCTGCCCTCAAGAAACTTACAGACTGGTTGGAGAAAAACACAGATAAATAGGCAACTACAGCGGGGTAATAGAAGTGCTATAACTAGAATAGGATGCCAAGGACATCCTATTGAATGTCCTTGGCACCCTAAGAATAGGGTGCCAAGGACAATTAACCAAGTCTTGGTTTTTCAGGAAACTGGAAAAATGTTACCCGAGGTTATGGAAGAGAGAGGGCTATGGACGGGAGAGGGGCGAGGGAGCCAGGGGCAGGGTGTTGCAAGCAGAGGAAAAAGGACTTTGTAAACAGAATCATCTGGGCTCTGATCCAGGCTCTACCACTGACTGGGTATCACTGTAACTCTGAGCTGCAATTTTCTCATCTGTAAAATGAGAATAACAAAACAGAGAAACATTCAATGAGTGCCAGACAGAGTTCTAAATAATAGGATTACATCAATGAACAAAAGGAACAAGCTCCTTGACCCTTGCATGACATACACTAAGGTGGTGATTTACAAAAATAAATAACTGTAATTGAAATATGTTATTTAGTATGTTAGATAATAAATGCAGAGTGAAGAAAATTGAAAGTGCCAGTGGAGGACACCAGGGCGAAGGGGCGAGTTTAGGATAAAGGATGTGATGTCTGTCAAAACGCCTTGACGTAGCACAGGGGCATTCTGATGAGGTTAGGGCCCAGAAGCCGGCTTAGCCAAGATACAGGGGAAACCCGACACCTGCGTCAGCCGCTCTTTCAACCTCACTCAACATTTCCCTTTTCTTCTGAACTACTGCTCTTCCAAATTCTTCTAAATTCAGGGAGCTTGACTATGTACCTTAGATGAACTTATTCTATAGCACAGCTCTGGGCTGTACCCCAGAGGGAACCCTCATTGGGGGTATTTCTAGGCAAGTCATCGGACAGCAGTTGACATTTCTTGCAAACACTGATAGCAGTGAGAGTTTAAGCTAGGACCCTCTTTTGCTCATAAATTTCTAAATTTCCTTTAACTTATTCTTCCCCCTTTCTTTTATGCCCTGCTTCAAGCCAAAAGTTGATTAAGACAGTGGTTCTCAGCACCCTCCTTCAAGGTTCATGACACCCTATTTTTAAGTCCAGTGACAGTACTTCTACTCTCCTGACCCCCCTCCCCCATGCCTGGATGTATGTGGAAGGAATTTTGTTTCTCATAGTTACTAGGGTCGGGGGGAGCTCTGTGTATTTGGTGGGCAGATCTCAGGGTGCTGAATGGCTTACAATGCATGAGCCAGTTCAGGTCACTTAAAAAATATTCCATTCAAAATGCCAGTAACACCCCCACTGAGAAACACTGGGTTAGGAAAATAGAACTTTCCTTGCAAAATTTAGCTATTTCAAAAGTTGCATCATGATGCCCTCAAAGTCTACCTAACTGGCTTATTAAGGTATTTCTATTTTACTCTAAAATACTTCAGAATGTACAATGTGATATTGTGTATGCATTCAATTAGGTTATATTTTTTAGGACTAATCAGTTGTTCCAGTCATGAATTTATACCCCAGATATGGTAAGCATCTGATCAAGATAACTATGATGTAACATCACAGGTTTTGTTTCTTAGAATAATAAATGTTAGAAGTTTTTTAATTTATAAAATGTGGTACTTAATGATTAACAAAATGATGGTTGTAATGGGTTTTCATTAGTGAAATTGATATTAATAGAGATATGTAGATCAGCTCTAAATGGTAGAAACATTCTTACCCCTTTATGGTATAAAACAGTCATGTCAGTAATGATGCCCAAGGCTTTATTGCTAAATGGTCTTGTTTTGCAGCCGCTATTTTGAAGCGCTGTTGATGTGCCTGAATAGCCAAGTTGTGGTAATGTGGCTCTACTTATTGGTGATTACTGATATCTACTGCAAATAGCCCAGTATTTGTGCATCACCAGTTTGTGTTAGGTCAATATGCAATATGATCCTAATCAGTCAGTCTCTTAAACAAGTCTAAGAGAGCATTTAACTAATTGAGTTGGGACAACTATCAATGATCACAACCCCTTCCCACCTCCTGGCCCTTCCCCCATCCCCATCCTCAAAACTAATATCTATTTGTACTGCTGATATGAATTAGAAATATTGTTTTGCAAAGTGAGAAGTAGGAGTAGAGAAAGTTTAGGCAACATGATATGGTGGGAGCCAAGCCAACAGCCTAACTTTGGATCCTGTGTCACTCACTCGTGACCTTAAACAAGGCACTCAATCTTTCTAATCTCCAGTTTCCTCTCTTGTAAAACTGGGCTGTGTACCTACCTCGTAGGACACTGGGAGAATTAAATAAGTGAATACTTGCAAAGGGCTAAGCCGAAAGAGCTTGGTTCATTACAGGCAACGAACAATATGATGATCTCATTCGTTCGCTCTCCCTTTACGCAGAAAGCATAACCCAGGGGACTGTCTCTTACTCATTTTTGTACTTCTGGCATTGAACAGATTGCCAATTGCCTGACCCAGGGTTTGTGTTCAGTAAATATCTGTTGAATAAATGAATTTAACATCCCTTTTTTTGGAAATTAGCCATATTTGCTAAGTTCTCTGACATCCTAGAATCTGTCCATATGCTATATTACTCCTCCTTTTGATAATTTTTAAAAATGGCAATGCCACTAGAATATGCTCTATTCATTAGTAGAAGAAATACTGTAAAAGATTTAAACCAATATCTCTTTTTTTCCAATAGAGCAATTGAAGACAATCCAGGCTTACCTAGGATGTAGAATTTCATGTTATGTGCCTCAAGTTGATTAATTTATGTAATAAATGTACTTAAATATACTGTTTTCCTAAGAATCTTCATAACCTGATGATTAGAATATAAAATGGCAATTTGGCAATGTGTATCAGGAGCCTTAAAAATGTTCCTAGTAAGTAATGCCATTTCTAAAAATGTATCCTAATGAAATAATAATTTATATACATATGTAGAAAGATGATCATTGCATCGTTATTTTTATAGAAGAAGGAAGTCATCTGAATATACAACAAGAGGGGAAAGGCTAAATGAACTATGGTAACCCAATTGTAGTACTCTTTAAGTTTATGTTTGGAAGAAATTAATATATATGTTCACTAAAATGTGTCTACAGAAAGTTCATATAAACCCCGTTTGTGATAGCTCCAACCTGGAATCTACTGAAATACCTATTTACAGTGAAATGGATGTATAATATATAGTATCTACATATAATGGAATATTATTTATTAATGAGAAGGAGCAAACTATTGCCACATAAACAACATGGATGGATTTCAACAACATAAATTTGAATTCAAAAGCCAGACATAAAAGAATATATACTGCATTATATCACTTCTTAAATTTTCAAAAATAGGTAATACTAAAATTAATTATGCTATGGCTATGAAGTGAGATATTATACAGCTATTAAAACATTTAAACACATTGGAAAATGCCCATAATTTAATAAAATACAATAATATTTAAAACTGTATATATAATATACGACCCCCATTCTGGAAAAAAAAAAAACATGTAAGTTGCTATTAGAAGTACCAGTCAGGGTCTCAATAGGAAACACATGATACACTCAAATTAGGATAATTGGAGGAGGCTTTGTCTTAAAATGGTGTGCAGGGTATGGAGGACCACAAGGGACAGTGCAGCAATACAGCTGTCACTACCCGAGACCGGATGGGACATGAGCAGGAGTGGTTCCCAATCCCGGGAGAGAGCTGCCCATAGAGGAGAGGGGCAGTGGCCTTTGGGTGAGGGATGCATCCCGGCTTCAGTGAATTCAAGGGAGGAAGAAAGGGGACCATCTAACTCACTCTTCTCCCTCCTCCCAGCCTCCTGCTGGGGCTCCCCGTTAACCAAGGCCACCCAGAAGCCAGAGCATCGCCAACGTGGTCCCTACAGTTCAGCCCACCAGACAGAGAGCAGGATGCACAAGGGTAGAGCGTGGATGTGGCACACATGCCACATATGGGACTGATAATTCCTTTGGTTACCCAAGGGAGAGGAGGTGCTGCAGAGATGATCAATTTTTTTTCTTTATATACCTTTATATTATTTTACTGCTGCCATAATACATGCATTTTAAAAAATTCTGGGGAAAAATGTGTGTCAGCATGTGTGTGTGAAGGGATATGTGCCTGTGAGGGTATGGATGTAAATGAGTTTGTGTGTGTGTGAGAGAGAGAGAGTGCAGGTGCGTGTGTATGTGTGTGTTGGGGGGTATGCATGTTAATGAGTATATGTGTGCGTGTGCTGCAGGAGGGTGGTGTGTATGCATGTGTGAAGGCATATGTGAGGGTGTACACATGAATCTGAGACTGTATGTTGTGTAAGGGTGTCTGTGCGGGGGAGATGTATATGAAGAAGTGTGTCTGTGTGAGGCGGCAGGAGTGCGGTGTGTGTATGTGAGAGTGTATGAATGCATGTGAGAAGGTACAGGTGGATGAGAGTCTGTCCCTGTAAGGGGCAGGAGTGTCTGTAACAGGTGTGTGGGAGGCTATGCTCGTGTCTATATGAGTGACCGTGCTTGGGGGGTATGAGGACACAGAGATGGGGTATGTGGAGATGTGTGGGTGAGTGAGGTGGCACATCTGAAGAGATTTGTATGTATTTGTGTGTATGTGTGCGCATAGGTGTGTTTGTATACATCTGTATACACAGAAGTAGAAACCTTTCCTTCCAGGAAAAAAGAAAAACTGGAAGAAAATATTTTCATAATAGTAATCTCTAGTGGTGGAATAAGAGGCAAATTTTATTTTCGTGACTTCTTTTTTATTTCGTAGTCAGAAAGACAATGAACATTTCAGTCTGTTTTCTTCATTCCAAGGATACGTGACAAATATTGTACCTTTCTGGAAACATGTAAAAATGATAAAAATCTTGACTGCTGAAAGGTTTCTTAATAGGAACGTGTTTGAAAATTGGAATTCTCTTTTTTAACATATAACCAAATAGATCTCTAAGTCTCTGGCTAATTTAATAGAAGGAAATCCTGCCTTTAAATCTGAGAACCATATACATGTTTAATTTTTCATGTAACTAATGTAAGGCCCATTCATGTCATGCTGTTACAGGAAGCTAAAGTGCTTTAGGGTTTCCAAAGCCTCAAAACATAAACATTAACAGGAATTATCAATGATGGAGGGGCTTAGGTAATTATTATTATTATTATTTTTTTGAATTTTAACATTCGTTTTATATCATGTAGTGCCAGATTTAAATGCAAATATAAGAACACTTCACTCATACGTGGAATAACCAAAATTATACAATTTGTATTTCTTTCTTTTTTTTTCTTTTCACACACACACACTGTATTTTATTTTTACAAGAGATAAATAGACTGACACCAAGCATTGTAAATGGATGACCACAACAAAAGCAACAATGATTGCAATTACCAAACACAAAACACACTCATACTATGTCATAATATAGACATTCAGTCCAGTAATCCTCCACTGTAACAGCTCCTTTACTTTGCAGTGAAAATCGATTTGTATATTCTTTGCCTCTGAGTCCTTGTGGGATTTTTTTTTTTAATTCAAACAGAAAGTCACAAAAATTATAATCATCCTCATCAGTTCACTCAGTCCCATGTAATTAATTTTTTTTTCATCTTGATCTTTTGTTAGCACTTTTATGAGTTCATCAGTTTTTCATTAGAGTTCTGAAAATGCTTATTCATTCAGTTCAGCAGTACAATCAGTTACCAGAAACCTGTACTTGTCAGAGTCTTTTCCATGAATTCCTTGAAGATGAAACCCTTTTATAGGAACATATTTGCAAAAGCATCAGAGGACACCCAGAACTGTCTGTAAATGACAAAAGACTTAAAAATGACCACGGTTAAAGATTTGATGAAAGTTCATAATAATGCAGTTGACAAGGAAATTTAGTTATTTCTGAGATATACATTTTAAAGTAATAACTAGAATTATGACTTATAACATTATACCAGAACATATAAGATTTTTAGAAATTTCATGTAATGTCTGAAACATTTATATTAACATATTTCCATACACATAACCCAATGAAAGTTTAGTATTAGTTGTTTTGTTTGTTTGTTTTTTTATACTGCAGGTTCTTATTAGTCATCACTTTTATACACATCAGTGTATACATGTCAATCCCAATCACCCAATTCAGCACACCACCATCCCCACCCCACCGCAGTTTTCCCCCCTTGGTGTCCATATGTCTGTTCTCTACATCTGTGTCTCAACTTGTGCCCTGCAAACCGGCTCATCTGTACCATTTTTCTAGGTTCCACATACATGCGTTAATATATGATATTTGTTTTTCTCTTTCTGACTTACTTCACTCCGTATGACAGTCTCTAGATCCATCCACGTCTCAACAAATGACTCAATTTCATTCCTTTTTATGGCTGAGTAATATTCCATTGTATATATGTACCACATCTTCTTTATCCATTCGTCTGTCGATGGGCATTTAGGTTGCTTCCATGACCTGGCTATTGTAAATAGTGCTGCAATGAACATTGAGGTGCATGTGTCTTTTTGAATTATGGTTTTCTCTGGGTATACGCCAAGTAGTGGGATTGCTGGATCATATGGTAAATCTATTCTTAGTTTTTTAAGGAACCTCCATACTGTTCTCCATAGTGGCTGTATCAATTTACATTCCCACCAACAGTGCAAGACGGTTCCCTTTTCTCCACACCCTCTCCAGCATTTGTTGTTTGTAGATTTTCTGATGATGCCCATTCTAACTAGTGTGAGGTGATACCTCATTGTAGTTTTGATTTGCATTTCTCTAATAATTAGTGATGTTGAGCAACTTTTCATGTGCTTCTTGGCCATCTGTATGTCTTCTTTGGAGGAATGTCTATTTAGGTCTTCTGCCCATTTTTGGATTGGGGTGTTTGTTTCTTTAATATTGAGCTGAATGAGCTGTTTATATATTTTGGAGATTAATCCTTTGTCCGTTGATTCGTTTGCAAATATTTTCTCCCATTCTGAGGGTTGTCTTTTCGTCTTGTTAATGGTTTCCTTTGCTGTGCAAAAGCTTTGAAGTTTCATTAGGTCCCATTTGTTTATTTTTGTTTTTATTTCCATTACTGTAGAAGGTGGATCAAAAAAGATCTTGCTGTGATTTATGTCAAAGAGTGTTCTTCCTTTGTTTTCCTCTAAGAGTTTTACAGTGTCCAGTCTTACATTTAGGTCTCTAATCCGTTTGGAGTTTATTTTTGTGTATGGTATTAGGGAGTGTTCTAATTTCATTCTTTTACATGTAGCTGTCCAGTTTTCCCAGCACCACTTATTGAAGAGACTGTCTTTTCTCCATTATATATCTTTGCCTCCTTTGTCATAGATTAGTTGACCATAGGTGCGTGGGTTTATCTCTGGGTTTCTATCTTGTTCCATTGATCTGCGTTTCTGTTTTTGTGCCAGTACCATATTGTCTTGATTACTGTAGCTTTGTAGTATAGTGTGAAGTCAGGGAGTCTGATTCCTACAGCTCTGTTTTGTTCCCTCAAGACAGCTTTGGCTATTCGGAGTCTTTTGTGTCTCCATACAAATTTTAAGATGATTTGCTCTAGTTCTGTAAAAAATGCCATTGGTAATTTGATAGGGATTGCATTGAATCTGTAGATTGCTTTGGATAGTATAGTCATTTTCACAATATTGATTCTTCCAATCCAAGAACATGGTATAGCTCTCCATCTGTTGGTATCATCTTTAATTTCTTTCATCAGTATCTTATACTTTTCTGCATACAGGTCTTTTGTCTCCCTAGGTAGGTTTATTCCTAGGTATTTTATTCTTTTTGTTGCAATGGTAAATGGGAGTGTTTCCATAATTTCTCTTTCAGATTTTTCATCATTAGTGTATAGGAATGCAAGAGATTTCTGTGCATTAATTTTGTATCCTGCAACTTTACCAAATTCATTGATTAGCTCTAGTAGTTTTCTGGTGGCATTCTTAGGATTCTCTATGTATAGTATCATGTCATCTGCAAAGAGTGACAGTTTTACCTCTTCTTTTCCAATTTGTATTCCTTTTATTTCTTTTTCTTCTCTGATTGCCGTGGCTAGGACTTCCAAAACTATGTTGAATAATAGTGGTGAGAGTGGACATCCTTGTCTCATTCCTGATCTTAGAGGAAATGCTTTCAGTTTTTCACCATTGAGAATGATGTTTGCTGTGGGTTTGTCGTATATGGCCTTTATTATGTTGAGGTAGGTTCCCTCTATGCCCACTTTCTGGAGAGTTTTTATCATAAATGGGTGTTGAATTTTGTCAAAAGCTTTTTCTGCATCTATTGAGATGATCATATGGTTTTTATTCTTCAATTTGTTAATATGGTGTATCACATTGATTGATTTGTGTATATTGAAGAATCCTTGCATCCCTGGGATAAATCCCACTTGGTCATGGTGTATGATCCTTTTAATGTGTTGTTGGATTCTGTTTGCTAGTATTTTGTTGAGGATTTTTGCATCTATATTCATCAGTGATATTGGTCTGTAATTTTCTTTTTTTGTAGTATCTTTGTCTGGTTTTGGTATCAGGGTGATGGTGGCCTCATAGAATGAGTTGGGAGTGTTCCTTCCTCTGCAGTTTTTTGGAAGAGTTTGAGAAGGATGGGTGTTAGCTCTTCTCTAAGTGTTTGATAGAATTAACCTGTAAAGCCATCTGGTCCTGGACTTCTGTTTTTTGGAAGATTTTTAATCACAGTTTCAATTTCATTACTTGTGATTGGTCTGTTCATATTTTCTGTTTCTTCCTGGTTCAGTCTTGGAAGGTTATACCTTTCTAAGAATTTGTCCATTTCTTCCAGGTTGTCCATTTTATTGGCATAGAGTTGCCTGTAGTAGTCTCTTAGGATGCTTTGTATTTCTGTGGTGTCTGTTTTAACTTCTCCTTTTTCATATCTAATTTTATTGATTTGAGTCCTCTCCCTCTTTTTCTTGATGAGTCTGGCTAATGGCTTATCAATTTTGTTTATCTTCTCAAAGAACCAGCTTTTAGTTTTATTGACCTTTGCTATTGTTTTCTTTGTTTCTATTTCATTTATTTCTGCTCTGATCTTTATGATTTCTTTCCTTCTGCTAACTTTGGGTTTTGTTTGTTCTTCTTTCTCTAGTTCCTTTAGGTGTAAGGTTAGAATGTTTACTTGAGATTTTTCTTGTTTCTTGAGGTAGGCTTGTATAGCTATAAACTTCCCTCTTAGAACTGCTTTTGCTGCATCCCATAGGTTTTGGATCATCGTGTTTTCATTGTCATTTGTCTCTAGGTGTTTTTTGATTTCCTCTTTGATTTCTTCAGTGATCTCTTGGTTATTTAGTAATGTATTGTTTAGCCTCCATGTGTTTATGTTTTTTACGTTTTTTTCCCTGTAATTCATTTCTAATCTCATAGCATTGTGGTGAGAAAAGATGCTTGATATGATTTCAATTTTCTTAAATTTACTGAGGCTTGATTTGTGACCCAAGATGTGATCTATCCTGGAGAATGTTCCATGCACACTTGAGAAGAAAGTGTAATCTGCTGTTTTTGGATGGAATGTCCTGTAAATATCAATTAAATCTATCTGGTCTATTGTGTCATTTAAAGCTTGTGTTTCCTTGTTTATTTTCATTTTGGATGATCTGTCCATTGGTGTAAGTGAGGTGTTAAAGTCCCCCACTATTATTGTGTTACTGTCGATTTCCTCTTTTATAGCTGTTAGCATTTGCCTTATGTATTGAGGTGGTCCTATGTTGGGTACAGATATATTTATAATTGTTATATCTTCTTCTTGGATTGATCCCTTGATGATTATGTAGTGTCCTTCCTTGTCTCTTGTAACATTCTTTATTTTAAAGTCTATTTTATCTGATATGAGTATAGCTACTCCAGCTTTCTTTTGATTTCCATTTGCATGGAATATCTTTTTCCGTCCCCTCACTTTCAGTCTATATGTGTCCCTAGGTCTGAAGTGGGTCTCTTGTAGACAGCATATATATGGGTCTTGTTTTTGTATCCATTCAGCAAGCCTGTGTCTTTTGGTTAAAGCATTTAATCCATTCACGTTTAGGGTAATTATCAATATGTATGTTCCTATGACCATTTTCTTAATTGTTTTGGGTTTGTTTTTGTAGGTCCTTTTCTTTTCTTGTGTTTCTCACTTAGAGAAGTTCCTTTAGCATTTGTTGTAGAGCTGGTTTGGTGGTGCTGAATTCTCTTAGCTTTTGCTTGTCTGTAAAGCTTTTGATTTCTCCATCAAATCTAAATGAGATCCTTGCCGGGTAGAGTATTCTTGGTTTTAGGTTCTTTCCTTTCATCACTTTAAGTATATCATGCCACTCCCTTCTGGCTTGTAGAGTTTCTGCTGAGAAATCAGCTGTTAACCTTATGGGAGTTCCCTTGTATGTTATTTGTCATTTTTCCCTTGTTGCTTTCAATAATTTTTCTTTGTCTTTAATTTTTGCCAATTTGATTACTATGTGTCTCGGTGTGTTTCTCCTTGGGTTTATCCTGTATGGGACTCGCTGCGCTTCCTGGACTTGGGTGGCTATTTCCTTTCCCATATTAAGGAAGTTGTCGACTATAATCTCTTCAAATATTTTCTCTGGTCCTTTATCTCTCTCTTCTCCTTCTGGGACCCCTATAACGTGAATGTTGTTGCATTTAATGTTGTCCCTGAGGTCTCTTAGGCTGTCTTCATTTCTTTTCATTCTTTTTTCTTTATTCTGTTCCACAGCAGTGAATTCCACCATTCTGTCTTCCAGGTCACTTATCCGTTCTTCTGCCTCAGTTATTCTGCTGTTGATTCCTTCTAGTGTAGTTTTCATTTCAGTTATTGTATTGTTCATCTCTGTTTGTTTGTTCTTTAATTCTTCTAGGTCTTTGTTAAACATTTCTTGCATCTTCTCAATCTTTGCCTCCATTCTTATTCCGAGGTCCTGGATCATCTTCACTATCATTATTCTGAATTCTTTTTCTGGAAGGTTGCCTATCTCCACTTCATTTAGTTGTTTTTCTGGGGTTTTATCTTGTTCCTTCATCTGGTATATAGCTCTCTGCCTTTTCATCTTGTCTATCTTTCTGTGAGTTTGGTTTTTGTTCCACAGGCTGCAGGATTATAGTTTTTCTTGCTTCTGCTGTCTGCCCTCTGATGGTTGATGCTATCTAAGAGGCTTGATGGGAGGCTCTGGTGGTGGGTAGAGCTGGCTGTTGCTGTGGTGGTCAGAGCTCTGTAAAACTTTAATCCACTTGACTGTTGATGGGTGGAGCTGGGCTCCCTCCCTGTTGGTTGTTTTTCCTGAGGCAACCCAACACTGGAGCCTACCTGGGCTCTTTGGTGGGGCTAATGGCAGACTCTGGGAGGGCTCACGCCAAGGAGTACTTCCCAGAACTTCTGATGCCAGTGTTCTTTTCCCCATGGTGAAACAGAGCCACCCCCCACCTCTGCAGGAGACCTTCCAACACTAGCAGGTAGGTCTGGTTCGGTCTCCCCCGGGGTCACTTCTCCTTCCCCTGGGTCCCGATGCGCACACTATTTTGTGTGCGCCCTCCAAGAGTGGAGTCTCTGTTTCTCCCAGTCCTGTCGAAGTCCTGCAATCAATTCCCACTAGGCTTCAAAGTCTGATTCTCTATGAATTCCTCCTCCCGTTGCTGGACCCCCAAGTTGGGAAGTCTGACGTGGGGCTCAGAACCTTCACTCCAGTGGGTGGACTTCTGTGGTATAAGTGTTTGCCAGTCTGTGAGTCACCCACCCACCAGTTATGGGATTTGATTTTACTCTGATTGCGCCCCTCCTACCGTCTCATTGTGGCTTCTCCTTTGTCTTTGGATGTGGGGTATCTTTTTTTGGTGAGTTCCAGTGTCTTCCTGTCGATGATTGTCCAGCATCTAGTTGTGATTCTGGTGTTCTGGCAAGAGGGAGTGGGAGCACGTCCTTCTACTCCGCCATCTTGGTTCCTCCCGCGTAATTATTATTTTTTTCTTTTAGTTTTTGGTTTTTTACAGGTGGTTTTTTAAAACAATAATGCTCCTGTAGGGCTTATGTAATAAGGTTTCTGTCAAACTGATTTAGTAGCAGGTTGTTTTCCTAAGTCGGTGCAAAAGGCCCTGAGTTCTTTCACTGATGCTCCATGGTCTCTGCGCTGCCCCATTTTACTAATAATAACATACGAGGTTTTCCCGATTCTAGGCTAAATCTTATTAATAGTTTGTGGGAGTAAATGGCTGAAGTGTTCTTCTATTTTTAATTTATTTCAACCTTAGATGTTTTCTTAAAGTGATTTGCTATCATTAACATCAGGCGTCTGCAGCCCAATTTATTTTGTATTGTTAACTGTGGGCTCCACGGTATGCACATAACATGAATCAGTTGCTTGGAGTCCTGGGTAACTAGTTTACTTTTATGTAGATAACAATAAAAAAAAAATAGGGATTCTGTATACCATACCTTTCCTTTACACTTAAAAAGCAACCCCAGCTATTAAAATACACACAGGTCAAACTCTATTACAAATGCTATTAAGTTTGGCTGCAGAACATATATCACTGAACCATGAGCGAGGATTCAAACCCACAGATGCTTTTTATTGTCTGATTAGTGCTTATTCACTTGTCTCAATAACACGTCTATCAAAGAGATTCACTTCAAACAACACTACTTGGAAACTGCTAGTAAAATGTTGACAGAAACGGTCTTCAAACCAACTATGACCCCTTTTCTAGGGCAAAAGAAAGAGCAGCGGGGCTGAACTCTGCCACATCAGACCACTGCTGAGGTTCAGTGAACCCTTTATTTTCCCACTTGAATTTGAGCTCTTCTGCAAGGTCACTCCTGCCGATCTTACGGAGATGGCGAGCCAGAAGGCGAAGTTTGTCCGTGGAATTTGGGAGTGATCTTTTCCAAAAGCAAAGAAGTTCGTGGGTCTGTTCTGTGAGATCATCAGGGTTCTTCAGTTTGATGAGCTGAATGGTGCTGCGGCGAAGGGGGAGGGATGAGGAGAGACACAGGGCGTTTTCTTCTGAGAGCTCATCTGCCAGCCAGTAGAGCAAGTTGTCCCACAGGGCTTCTGCGAGGCACACGTGGGACACTCAGTGTTAGGACCCTTTCATGGAGGGTGTGCTCATCTAACCCTCCAACTGTTCACAGGAAACTTAATCTCTGGTTTGGCCTCTGAGAAGCAGAAAGATTTGGGACCACCCAAATGGACAGTTGAGAGCCTTTGAACCCGTGCCCTTTCTGGGGTCTTCTTCTGAGGGAACCACCTATTGCAAAGGGTTAGAAATGCTTCTCAAATTTTAACTTCCCTGAGATCCAGTAGGGCTCATTAAAATGGTGTTTAGGACCCCACCCCAGATAGTCTAATTAAGTAAGACTAGGATAGGGGCAAATCTTGGCATTTTTAACAAGCTCCCAGATGATGCTGACGCTGAGGTCCCCAACCACAATTTGAGTAGCACTATATTAGAAGACATTTTTAGATTCAAAAACTACTTCCCTTAATTTGTACTAACCTGATGCATAAATTATAGCAGCAGCTAGGCAATCCTCATGCCCCAACCCCCCAACTACACACACACACACACACACACACACACAAACTCACCAAAATTCAATATCCAAAGAGCAATTCTGTGGAAGGTCCATTTCACCAACATTCCCCCTGGCTTCTGGACTATTTAGAACTAAACACATCTCTGAATATATCCTGTAAGTTCAGCATACCCCTTTCCTTACCCTGTGACTCCTGGCTACCACCTAAACTCAAGATTCCAATTTTCTGTTGTTTGGTTGTTATTTATTTTATTGTGTAGCTCAAATCCATCACTCTCAGCAAACCGCTCAAGCCCTTCTCTCTCCTTGCACACATCAGCCCTAACCTGCATCACAGTCATTTTTTCCCACTCATGCAAAACTCTGCTCCAGTTTCCCTGGTTTGGTGTCAGAAAAGAATTCTATGTCGGCCACCTTTTACTCTGTTCTTTCCATCTACCTACTCACATAAATTGCACCTGCTTTTACACTATAAATCATGCCACTTTTCTGTGAAAGCTACTCAGGAAATGGAGCCAACACATCCTTCCCCTCCATCGCCACTTTCAAACCAACATTCTGCCTCCCCCTTGCAATATATTCATGTTAATGTCCATGCTACATGGGTAGGCTTTCCTCTCCCCATCCACACCATCTGTCTCCTGCCACTGGCAGGCAGCAGCATCAGCAACCCTGTTGATAGTCAGTCATACCTCTGACCACATGATTTCTTAATCTTGTCAACATCACTGACCTGTGTGGTGTCTCCATAGTAAAAACTGACTTACATGGCCAATCCTTATGTTTCATCATCAGCCAGAACTATTCCACTTCCATGGCTTTAGCTGCTCAATATTACTGCTCACCACTACCCCCTAAACTTCCACAGCTTCTGTTCCTTCGCTCCTGGTTAATATGTTTCTTGCCCCATCACTAATACAGCAAGTCCTTTGATGCCCGCAGTCATTCCATCATCTCTGCCTCTGTACGCATACTGCCCCTAATGATCAGCTGTGTAGGTCAATAATGGTCTTGCATCCACCTTAAAATCTGTTGTCCTCTTTAGCTTTCAGTGTTCTCAATGTGTCAATAGCCAATTCTGTCTTACTCACATGGCAGTCAACTACAGGGATGCCCAGGGTTATGAAACGATACTGAATGTGATCAACAAGCTCTATGCTTTGTACATGATTTAAGCCTTTAGCAGCTTACAAATCCATTAAAAACTCTTGTTTCTTGAATTCAATTTAAAATTTTCCAGAGCAATGACATAACCCTAGTAAGACTAGGATAGGGGCAAATCTAGTCCTAATTTAGGACTTCCTGGTACACTTAGGAAAGATCACTATACTCTTGTGGTTGTTGACAATAGTAGTGGGAGTGCTTTTATTTGAACATCAAGTTCTTCAATAGTTAACAACATTATAAACTTGCTTGGCTTTCACCTACTGCTATTGTTGTTTTACTGGGGTTTTTTCCTTTTGGTTTTTGGGGTTTTGGCTTTGGTATTTTATGTTTTGTTTTTGCTCTGTCACCTGCTCTCTCTTTGAAAATAATTTTATTGCCTCTGAAAGAGTGTATAACTCTAAGGTTTATTTCTATCCTACTCACTTCTAATAATTCAGCAAAGCTTGTGTATTTTCTGTACAAGTCCATAAAGATAACCTCTGAATGAAATGTTAAGCCATCAGTGGTGAGACTGACACAGTAGTCAAACGCATTCACCGATGTCTTTTGAAGACTAATAAATTATCATAGTAGTAACAATTAGCATCACAAAATGAATTGTTTCAAAGGCTAAAATAGAATAAAAGTGTCAAATTCTACCCTGAAATATGCGTCATTGTTATGTAATTGTGTTATGCATAACCACAATCAAATTTTACATGTTTCCTATGTGGTTTCATACCTCCATATATACCTCTATTTAAAACCTGTTTTAAGATTTGAACCCTAATAGTCAACATTTCAGGACAAACTGAAGTAGTCTATTTACCAAACAAAGTAATTACTAGTTATCTTAGTTCAATAATACTTAGTAGAATTCATATTTCTTGTAGATTTTAATAAAATTTTAACTACATCTACATTCAAGAATGTTTTTTATACATGCATGACTTATCAAGGAAAACTCATTTATTAGACTGATAATAAATGATTATTTAATAACTTATTATTAATTACAAAGTTCTCTATTCTTTCTTACCAAAAGATTCACATAAAATATAAGAGAAAAATAGCACCATCATAATGAAGACAGAGCAAGTATTCCTTACCTAGAGGATCTGTAGAAATTCTTTTGGTACTCTGTGGATGGTTGATTAATTTTTCATGCTTTTGGGAGAAAGGGACACAGAATAAGCAGAAGAAATCATTAATTTGTGAACAAGCTACACATAAAAGTCCATCTGAACTTCACCCCTATTTGGAAAAAGTCCTGAACTGCGTGCCTTGCAAAATTAGGCTGTGTATTTGTGCATGCATGCTCAGCAATTGCTTTCTTAAGATAAGGCAACATATATTAACCCAAATCTTTCAGAGAATTTAAATTTAGGAATACACATTTAAATATTATTTTAGCATTCACATTAACTCTCAATAAACATTTTCTAAACTAAAATTTAAAACTGTTAATACTAGCTAACAAAGATCAAGTTACCTCTATGCTACAAACATAGTATTGTAAAAGCCATCATGGGCCAGGCATCTTGCCTCAACACTCAGCACCAGGCCTGGTACCTAATGGGTACTCAAACATTAGTTTTTGTGAATAAATGAGTGAATCAGTGTGCAGACATGATGCTAAAAACAATCAAATCTTTAAGCAGAAATTATTCTGAAACCAAAACTTTGTCAAGGAGGAATCAAATATATAATCATTACTTTTCTAAACTGTCTGCAGTTTGTTCTCATTAATATGGGATCATGAAAACAGCACAGGAGGTAAAGTAAAAACATCTGGGTTTGGAAAACCTGTTCAGTGCTCTGGACAATTGATTTACCCCCTCAGTCTCAGCTCTGAAATGTGATTTCTTATAATGCACACACACATCACAAAAACCTGTACACAAATGGTCAGAGCAACTTTATTTGTAATAGCCAAAAACTGGAAACAACTAAAATTTTCTGCAATAGGTGAATGGCTAAACAAACTATGGTACATCCACAAGATGGGATACTATTCAATAATAAAGAGGATAAATCATTGATAAATGAAACAACTTGCATGGACCTCAGGGTACTGTGCTGAGTGAAAAATTCCAGTCTCCAAAGGTCGCATATTCTGATTCCATTTATGTCATTTTTGAAATTACAGAATTATAAAGATATAGAACAGATTAGTGATTTACAGGGGTTAGGATAGTGGTAGAAGACCATAAAAAAGTAGCACAGGGGAGGTCTTTGTAGTGCTAGAATAGTTGTGTATCTTGAATGCAGTAGTTACACAAATCTACACATCTGATAAAATGTTATAGTAATATACATACACATTGTATCAATGTTAACTTCCTGGCTTTGATATTTTGCTAAAATTATGTAAGGTGTAACCACTGAGGAAAACTGGGTGAGAATATACAGCGCCTCTCTGTACTATATTTAGCAACTTCCTGTAAATCTATAATTATTTCAAAATAAAACAAAATTTTTAAAACATTTACTCATAGCAATGATACCAGAATGATGTAAGTGTTCTATGTTAATGCATAGCACACTGGTTCATAAAAAACACTCAATACAGGTTTATTAAATCTGAATATAATATTTTGTAGGTATTCTTGTCATAGACATTACGTAAACATGTATATACAACTTCCATTAAGGCATATGAGCAAGATGGCAGCATAGAAGATCCTGAACCCACCTCCTCCCATGGACACAACATATCTACAACAACATATCAAATAATTCCCTCAGTAAGGGACTAAAACTGGACGAACAATGCCTCCACGACAAAGGGTAAAAGGAAAACATTGAGACAGGTAGGAGAGACAGAGATAAAAGTCTCACCAAGGAAAAATCCAAAACCCAGCCACAGTGATCCACAATCAGGAGAGATCATAAAGTACAGATCTTTTCCCTGAGAAGTGAGGGAATCGAGCTCTACATCCAGCACCCCAAACCCTAGATCCTGCACAGGAGAGATGAGCCCCCAAAACACCTGGCTTTGAAAACCAACAGGAAAACACTAGAATTAAATGGAACAAAAAAACCTCTTAAAGGGCTTGTACAAAGCCTCCCTCAACTCAAAATCCAGTGTAAAAACACCAGGTTAAAAAACATATGGACCATAGGTAAAGGGGGCTGACTTACCAATCTTAAAGCATCTTTCAGAGAGGAAGCCACCAGTTGGGATGTTCACTGGGGACTGAGACCCTGGTGGGAGCCATTTTTGTGATCTCACGCTATCTTGTGAATGAGGGCACAGGTGGATGCCATTTTGGAATTGTCCCTCTAAACTGTTACTGCTAATGGGGGTACCCCACTGAGAACTCTGCCCATGCCTGCACCTCAGCCAGCCCTCACAGCCAGCTGAGCAATAGCCCCACCCACCAGCATGCACAGTAGTAGCAGGTGGGCCTCGAAGCTGGTGGGAGGCCAGCTCCACCAACCAGTGCCCTGCAGCAGCAGCAGCTGGGCCCTGCCACAACAGGAAGGGGATATCCCTTGACACCTAGCTCTGGTGGCCACGTGGGATTATGCTTCTGAGTCCCACAGGACATTTCCTAAAAAAGACCATCCTTCAAGACTGGGAGAGATGGCTAATCTACCTAATACATAGAAACAAACCCAGAGAATTAGAAAAAATGAGGAGAAAGAGAAATATGTTCCAATCAAAAGAACAAGACAAAACATCAGAAAAAGAATTAAACGAAATGGAAATGAGCAATCTACCTAATAAAGAGTTCTGCATAATTGCCGTAAAGATGCTCACCAAACTTGGGAGAAGAATGGATGAACACAGTGAGAACTTCAACAGATACAGAAAATATAGTAAAATACTGAACATAAGTTATAATTGAACTTAAAAATACACTTAAGGGATTCAACAGCAGACTGGATAAGGTAGAAGAACAAATCACTGACCTGGAACACAAAGCAATAGAAAACTGAGACTGAGCAGCAAAATGAAAAAAAAGAAAGAAAGGAAGAAAAGGAATTTTAAAAAGTAAATATACCTTAATATACCTTTAGGAAAACATCAAATGGAATAACTTTCACATTATCGGGGTTCCAGAAGGAGAGGGGAGAGAGAAAGAGCCAGAAAAATTCTTTAAAGAAACAGTGGCTGAAAACGTCCCTAATCTGAGTAAGAAAAGAGACATCAAGGTCCAAGAAGCTCAGAGATTTACAAGTAAGATGAACCCAAAGAGACATACACCAAAACACATTACAATTAAAATGGTAAAAGTTAAGGATAAAGAAAGAATCCTAAAAATAGCAAGAGAAAAACAACTTGTTACATGCAAAATAAGCCCCCATAAGTCTATCAGCAGACTTTTCAGCAGAAATTTTACAGGCCTGAAGGGAAAGGCATGACATATTCAAAGTGCTGAAAAAAAATTTTTTTCCAACCAATAATTCTCTATCCATCAAGGTTATCATTCAAAACTGAAGGAAACATCAATAGTTTCCAGATAAGCAAAAGCTAAAGTCCATCACCAGTAAACCAGCCCTGCAACAAATATTAAAGGGACTTCCTTAAGCTGAAAAGAAATGGCACTAATTAATAATAAGAAAACATACAAAAGTAAAAATCTCATTGGAAAAGGTAAATATATAATAGGGGTAGTGGATCAATCACTCGTAAAGCAAGTATGAAGGGTAAAAGACAAAGGTAGAATATTAAAATTACAATAATTAGTTAAGGAGTACATAAAATAAAAAGATGTAAAATGTGTCATCAAAAATAGAAAATGGGGGTGGGGAAGTAAAAGATAAAGATTTGGAATGTGTTCAGATTTAAGTAGCTACCAACTTAAAACAGGATACTACTTACATTGAATGTTCTATGTGAGCCTCACAATAACCACAGGAAAAAAAAATAATAGTGAATACACAAAAGAAAATGAGAAAGAAATCTAAACAAAACACTAAAGAAAACTACCAAAACACAAGGGAAAAGAAAAAGATAAGAACAACAACAACAACAAAAACTATAAAAATAGCCAGAAAACAATTAACAAAATGGCAATAAGTACATACCTATCAATAATTACTTTAAATACAAATAGACCTAATGCTCCAATCAAAAGATATAGAGTGGCTGAATGGATAAAAAAAAAAAAAGACCCATCTATACACTGCCTATGAAAGACTCATTTCAGAAGAAAGGACACACAGATGGAAAATGAAGGAGCAGAAAAAGATATTCCGTGTAAATTGAAATGAAAAGAAAGTGGAGTAACTATAGCCATATCAGACAAAATAGACTTTAAAACAGAGACTGTAATAAAAGACAAAGAAGGGCATTACATAATGATAACAAGATCAATCCAGTAAGAAGATATAACATTTATAAATGTATATGTACCCTACAGAGAAGCACCAAAATATATAAAACAAATAATAATGGACTTAAAGTGAGAAATTTAAGCAATACAATAATACTAGGGGATTTTAACACCTCACTTACAACAATGGATAGATCATCCAGACAGAAAATCAATCAGGAAATATTGGACTTAAATGACACATTAGACCAGATGAACTTAATAGATATACACAGAACATTCTATCCAAGAGCAGCAGCATACACATTCTTTTCAAGTGCACATGGAACAATCTCCAGGATAGATCATATGCTAGGCCACAAAAAAAGTCTTGATAAATTCAAGAAGACTGAAATATTATCACAGCATCTTCTCTGACCACAATGGCATAAAACTGGAAATCAACTACAAGAAAGAAACTGAAAAACCCACAAAAATGTAAAGATTAAACAACATGCTACCAAACAAACAATGGATTATTAGGAAATCAAAGAAGAAATATGACATACTAAAATCTATGGAAAACCACCAACAAAAGTGGTTCTAAGAGGGAAATTCATAGAGATGAAGGCCTACTTCCAGAACAAGAAAAATCCCAAATAAACAATTTAACTTTACACCTAAAGGAACTAGTAAAAGAAAAATAAACAGGTAGAAGGAAGGAAATTAGTAGAAGGAAGGAAATAATAAAGATCAATGCAGAAAAAAAATGAAATAGAGACAAAAAATAGAAACAATCAATGAAACTAAGAGCTGTTTTTTAAAGATAAACAAAATCAACAAATCTTTAACTAGACTAACCAAGAAAAAAAGAGAGAGCACTCAAATAAGTGAATTCAGAAATGAAAGATAAGTTACAACTGATACCACAGTAATAAAACAGATCACAAGAAACTATTCTAAACAAATATATAACCAAAAATGGGCAATCTGGAAGAAATGGATAAATTCCTAGAAACATACAATCTCTCAAGGCTGAATTATGAATAAATCTGAATAGGCAAATTACTAGCAAGGAGATTGAAGCAGTAATCAAAAAGTTCCCAACAAACAAAAGTTCAGGACCAGATGGCTGCACAGATGAATTCTACCAAATATTCAAGAAGATTTAATACCTATCCTTCTCAAGCTCTATCAAAAAATTGAAGAGTTGGGAACACTCCCAAACTTGTTTTACAAAGCCAGCATTACTCTGATATCAAAACCAGTCAAGGACACCACACACACACACACACACACACACATACACACAAATCCAGACCAAATCCCTTGATGAATGTAGATGCAAAAATCCTCAACAAAATATTAGCAAACTGAATCCAGCATTGTATTAAAATAATCGTATACCACAACCAAGTGGGATTTATTCCAGGAATGCAAGGATGATTCAATGAATCGATAGCCACAAATTAATTAATGTGAAGAATCACATTAACAAATGAAGAATAGAAATCATTTGATCATTTCAATAGATGTGGAAAAAGCATTTGACAAAATTCAGCATCCATTTATGATAAAAAAAACTCTTAACAAAGTAGGTATAGAGGTAACATACTTCAACATAATAAAAGCCATATATGACAAACCCACAGCTAACATCATACTCACTGGTAAAACGTTGAAAGCTTTTCCTTGAAGAACAGGAATAACACAAGAATGCTCATGATCACCACTGTTATTCAACATATTATTGTAGTCCTAGCCATAACAATTAGGCAAGAAAAAGAAATAAAAGACATCCAAACCAAAAAAGGAAAAAGTAAAACTATCATATTTGCAGATGATATGATGCTGTATATAGAAAACTCAAAAGATTCCACCAAAAAACAGTGAGAACTAATAAATGAATTCAGAAAAGTTGCAGGATACTAAATCAATATACAGAAATGTGTGGCATTTCTATACACTAATAACAAACTATCAGAAAGAGAAATTAGAAAAAAAATCCTGTTTACAATTGCATCAAAAAGAATAAAATATCTAGGGATAAATTTAACCAAGGTGAAAGACCTGTATATTGAAAACTATTAAACACTGATGAAAGAAATTGAAGACACAAACAAATGGAAAGATATTCCATGTCCATGGATTGGAACAATTAATATTATTAAAATGTCCACACAACTCAAAGCAATATACAGATTCAGTGCAATCTCTATCAAAATTCCAATGGCATACTTTACAGAACTGAAACAAATAATACTAAAAACTGTATGGAACCTCAAAAGATTTCAAATAGCCAAAACAATCTTGAAAAAAAAGAGCAAAGCTGGAGGTGTCATGCTCCCTGATTTCAAACTATACTACAAAGCTAATCAAAAGAGTATAGTATGGCCATAAAAACAGACACACAGATAAATGAAACAGAATTTGAGAGCCTAGAAATAAACCCACATAAATATGGACAATTAATTTATGACAAAGGAGCAAAGAACATACAATGGTGAAAGGATAGTGTATTCAATAAACAGTGTTGATGAAACTGGACAGCCACATGCAAAAAAAGAGAAAGAAAGGAACTAGACCACTATCTTACATCATACGCAAAATTGAACTAAAAATATATTAAAGACTTGAATGTAAGACCTGAAACCATAATAATCCTAGAGAAAAACATAGGCAGTAACCTCCCTGACATCATTCTCAGTTATGATTTTGTGGATCTGACCCAAAGGCAAAGGAAACAAAAGCAAAAATAAACAAATGGGACTATATAAACTAAAAAACTTCTGCAAAGTGAAGGAAAGCATCATCAAAATGAAAAGGCAACCTACTGAATTGGAGAAGATATTTGCAAATCATATATCTGATAAAGGGTTAATATCTAACATACATTTAAAAAACTCATACAACTCAATAACAAACAAACAAATGATTTAAAAAATGGGCAGAGAATCTGAACAGACAGTTTTACAAAGAAGACATAGAGATGGCACATGAAAAGATGTTCAACATTTTTAGGGAAATGCAAATCAAAATGACAATGAGGTATTACCTCACACCCGTCAGAATGGCTATTATTGAAAAGAGAAGAAATAACAAATGTTAGAGAGGATACAGAGAAAAGAGAACCCTAATTGTTGTGGGAGTGTAAATTGGTGCAGCCATTATGGAAAATAGTATGGAGGTTCCTCAGAAAATTAAGAATAGAACTACCATATTTCCACTTCTTGATACTTATCCAAAGAAGACAAAAACACGAAATTGAAAAGATAGATGCACCCCTATGTTTATTGCAACATAGAAACAGCATAAGTGTCTATTGATGGATGAATGGATAAAGAAGATGTGGTATATATGTACACAGTGAAATATTACTCAGCCATAAAAATGAAATGAAATCCTGCCATTTGTGACAACATGGATGGACCTTTAAGGTATTACACTAAATGAAATAGTTCAGGCAGAGAAAGACAAATACCACATGATTTCATTCATATGTCTAATCTCAAAAAACAAAACAAAGGAACAAATAAAATAAACCCAAAACAAACTCATAGATACAGATATCAGAATTGTGGTTTCCAGAGAAGAAGGGGGTTGGAGGGTTAGTGAAATGGGTGAAGGGGGTAAACTGTATGGTGATGGATGGTAACAAGACTTGTAGTGGTGATCACTGTGTAGTGTATACACATGTTGAATTATAATGCTGTACACCTGAAATTTATATATATTTTTAAAAACTTACATTAAGAAGTTTTAATGGGAGGAGGTTAAGAATCAACATAAGAATAATGCAAATTTAAGTATATTGATACTGTAAAATAAGTGCATAGAATTTTTGAGATATTAACTATGTACTTAATCCTCTCAAAAAATTGAGAAATACCAATTTAAATAGTGCAGCAGATTCTATCATTCCCATCAACAGGCATATGACCTGAATTGAGTCTAGGACAAGAGGTGCACATTGGATTTTTTCTTTTCTTTGTGTAAACAATTTACCCCCGTCAGTCATTCTTTCTTCACAGATGTCTCATAGCACCTTGATGCACTGAGAGTGATTCTAGTGTTTAAGTATATGTATTTTTTCACATACGTGAAATTTCAAGCCACATTCTTTATCTGGTGCCCAACCACAGAAGCAGTGGATTGTGGATGCACAGGAAATCTTGGGCTCTTTTACACTTCCAGGCACTGTGCTGGTCTCCCATATAGCCTCGTCATTCAGGGATTTTCAGTGCCCCCTTCCTATTCCTTCCCTTCTCTTTTCTTTCTTTTTTCTTTTTTTTCCCCCCATGGTTTTTTTTTCTGTGCACTATTTTTGCCTTGCATACCACCTTTTAAATTTCACTGGTGCTCAGGGTCAGCTCCAAGCCAAATAGGGAAGCCTCTGTTTGTCCTGGAGTGTCCCCTCCCACAGATTCTGTGTCTACATATGGTTCCTTGGATGCCTTCATTGGCAGGACTGGCTTTAATTTTTCCCTACTTTCCTCTCTTCCCTTCTTCCAATCAAAAAGTGCTATTCTGTTGCATCTTCTCAGGATCTACTATTTGCTAAAGGAATTTTTATTATTCCTCTCAGGTAACCTGCTTTTATGTTAATATCGTATATTTTATTTTGCTTAATGCAGTTTCTAAAATGTCACTTTCAACATGTTACTGCTCAGGAAGATTGTCTGGCAAATCTAAACCTGGCTCTCAAATTCTCAGTAATACACATATACCTTGTAAAAGGGTGTAGTGGGGCTTATGTGGCAGTTTTTCTTTCACTATAAGTCTTTCAAGGGCATCAGTATAAAAGTATAAATAACTCGGATATGTACAGATATGTCTTATTTATGCTTCAAAGCACAACAGAGATCTCATTGACTTAGAAGTGTTTTTAAAAGATTGGAACCAAAGACAGACACTCACACCTGGAAGGGGTATGTGTCTTGAAGTTTACAGGCCACCGTTTTTTAAGACTCCTTCAATTACTGACTATTCTTTCCATGCTTCTTAAGTACAACCCTGTTATTGAATTCTTAAAACTAAGCAAACCATTTTTTAACTCAGATCATACACGTACCAGCTTGATCTTTTGTGTGCAACCCAATAAATTGGACTTGGGCACAACCTTTACCTTACCCAACATTATTTTCCATGGCACATCTTAAAGTTTACTTTCGTTGTATCTTTACACCACTCCAAGAACCAGCCATGATCAGTCTTGGCTCTACTTGTTAGACTGCCATCTCTTTGAGGGCTAATAAGGTATCTTGTTCCTATATTAATTCTTCACCATGCTTGACATGGTATTGACATATACACATAGGGTAGTAAAAACTGTTTATATGATACCTTCTCTTGACTTGAATGATCTCCTCCTTCAAATCCTACCATATTTTCAAAGCCATTGGTCAAATTCCACCTCTTTTATCAACTACTCTAGTCCCTGGTTTCTTATTTGTGAATTTATGCACTGCCACTCAATTTATCTCTTAATTCAATGTTGTCTTGTGTTGTCATCAATGCCATTCATATATCCTTATTCGTATATGCTTGTTTTCCCTCCCCAATTAGACTTTCAGTAATTTTTGTATCCTTTTATTTTCAATCAAATAAATAATTTTATTAACATAATAATTTTTTCTCATCATAAAGTTTTGATCTCAAATAACTGTCAGATCTGCTACTCAAATGAACTTATAGCCGGACAATTTATGGAACCCTGAAGATACCTGTTCCCTGTCCAGGTTAGGGTCCATTGTAGATAGTTCTCACTTTCCTTCTCCAGCCCCTCAAGGGCCTTTGCAAATATCTCTTTCATTTTATGCCCAGAATCCCCTGAAATGTATCAGGGTATAACATCAACTTCTACAGAATACCAAGATCTCATCTCCTATTCTAGTTTCCTTGTCAAAAAAGCTGAGTTAGGCTATCCAAACAAACTGGCCAGACAGATTACATCAGATAGTGTGCCATAGTGTGTTGAAAATTTAAATTTTCAACAAAATACATCTTTCCTTCTTTGGTCTCACACAGAAACTAAAGTCCCCAAATACAAACAATACCATCCTCTACCCCTTCTTCTGATTCATCAGTCTTAGCCAAGTCAGCCCCATTCACACTCCCAGTTGGAGTCTGGTCCCCTGTTCAGCTTCTTTAGCAGTTGCTGCATGAAACCATCTTCCAATAATAATGCAGCTCCTTTGGCACCTCCAGAGCTAGAGAACTCCAGCTGTGAGTCTCATGAGCCACACACACAGACCCAACATTCCAGGGAGCTATCTGGTCACACAAGAAAGAGCAAAGTACCTCAAAATTTAGAAATAACCCAAAGCCCAGGAACAAATGTGATTGCAAGATTCCTTACAAGAAGCTTGCAGCTTCTCTTACCACTGCAAGAGCCTTAGGCACTAATTCTCATATGTAAGGGTATTTCCCAAATAAAAGTTACTTCCCCAAACAAAAATTTTTGACAGTTACAACTCATATTGAGGTCATTAACTACAGACCATAGCAGAACCTTAGTGTAAGTGAGGGCAGCGTATAAACAGAGAGAAAAAGAGAAAACAAAAGACTCTCTTGCTTCAGCTTCTTTAGGTTGTCAGCCAGTCTCCATTGCTTGACCAGAATCCATTAGCTATGAATGGCTGACCCTCTTTCAAGACAATTGCTTTTCTTTATCCACTGGACTAGGTCAGCCAACATCTATCTCTGCTATCTTTGCAGTTTCCTTCACCTTCTCCTCCACCTTCTCACACCTTTTGGTCACACTGCCCTCAACTCCATCGTCTGGATTCTGAAGATGACTCAGAGTGCTTTTCTCCAAGGCTTCCACCTGGGTTTTTGTTTGGATGAATATATTGTCCATCTCCTACAACTTGCTCCTATTCTGCCTATATGCTCTCCTGTGCACTCCGGTGCAAGACACAGTAGTCTCCTGCATCTTGCTGATGACTGGAAACAGGAACTGCTCAAAATATTCCTCAGGCCCCAGCACTTTCACTTTCCCTGGTTCCGCCAGTTCCACGATGTCCAAGAGCTGCATTCCCCCTGCTACTTTAGAATCACAGTGTGGACCTGAGCACAGAGCGGTGAACAAGCAGTTGACCTAGAGGTCAACCAGAGCTCTGAGTGTCATGGCCCCTTTCACCACAACGCTGTGCCTCTATTGAAACAAAGCTCCTTTCCAGGGTGCCACATCAGCAAACATTCATGTCCCTGTAAATGCTCTGCTTGACCAGAAAGGCAGTGTGTCCAGTCAGCCAGTCCCCAAAGGCCAAGCCAGCTCTGGGCCTTCTCACCCCCAACAAGAGTGACTATGTGACCCCAGCCAATCAGATATTTTCTATTTATCTCATCCTTGTTCTTTTTCTTTATCTTATGAAAGTTTCTTGCCTTCTGCCCCATTTTGTAGTTCTCTGAAAGGAGACTGTCCACTTCATGAAGTCTTAAATAAAGTTTATTTGTATGATGTAAATTGTCTTCTTTAATCATTTTAGCACCTCTTACAGTCATGCCATTGGTAGAACCTATTGTATCATTTTCTGTGTTTTCTTTTGTATCAGCACTTCTATTTACCACAAGGTTACCACACCATACCCTCAATCAATTCCTGATAGCTTCGAGGACTCTCTGTGGACAATTATGAAGATTATTATCACCACAAATTTAAAGTCTGTAGTTTCAGCTGGGCACCAGGGCTGCTCAGCAATATTTTTATGTATCCCTGGAGATTTCTTCCACCATTCCCTACAGAAGACATTTCAACTCTTTACTACTCTTTGTAAGACCTCTACCTGACCCTTGCCTACCACTCCCGCCAAGGAGTTTGGTCTTCTACTCACTGAGAAAATAAGGCAGTATTCTCAAAGCTTAGTATTCATAAAAATGAATCTTGAGAAAAAGGCAAAAAAGTAAGCCCACACTTTGATAGAATTGGTCTCAGATAAGGCCACATTTATAACACGGGTGATTCTGATAGCGAAGTATGGTGGCTCCACTTAGAAAAGCACAATCAAGTAGGAATTACATCAATTATCAACTTGCATTCCAAAGGTACCCCAGCAAATGCATGGAAGAATGAAAGAAATATCTTTATCCAAGAAGTTATGAAGATTTTCAATATCATGTCAGGACCAAAGTGAAATTCTGATTTCACTTTAGTCCTGATGCTATAGAGATACAATAATAAAAATAATTTCTGATTTATAAATTGCCCCATAGGTGTCATACAGATGACCTAGCTCTGGTGCATTCCTCCTCACGCAGGAACTCCAACTCTGTCAAAGTCCTCTCCAGGTATTTCTGGCAGTCCTATGGGCTTTACTCTCTTGGTATCCACATGTTCCACCAGGTACACCACAATGCTCAGCCAGGAAATGCAGCCATCCACGCTCTTTTTGTGGGCACAACAGTTTCCCTTCCTGTGTCTATCATGGAGTCTATCATGTGCACTACCACGTAGTGCACCATGTTGGTTTCTACCCATACCACACTTTTGCTCCCAAGGTACCACATAAGCACAGTTGTTCCACATCAGAGGTCACCACAGGTTTGTTCTGCTGCAGCCCCAGCACCGTTCTGCTGGATCCTTCCAGCAGTGATACCATTCTGACCTACTCTATATGGAGCCCATGATCTCGCCTACTTTTCTCCCAAGCAAAGCACTTCGCCATTAGTGGCCACCCTAAGCCCTCTTGGTACATAAGTTGTATGGTAAAGTGTGATAGAATGAAGGAAGTTTTTGGTTTTTTTAAAAATAAATTTATTTATTTATTTTTGGCTGCATTGGGTCTTCGTTGCTGCGCGCGGGCTTTTCTCTAGTTGCCTCGAGCAGGGGCTACTTTTAGTTGCGGTGTGCGGGCTTCTCACTGTGGTGACTTCTCTTGTTGTGGAGCACAGGCTCTAGGCACGTGGGCTTCAGTAGTTGTGGCACGCAGGCTCAGTAGTTGTGGCTCACAGGCTCTAGAGTGCAGGCTCAAGTAGTTGTGGCATATGGGCTTAGTTGCTCCGTGGCATGTGGAATCTTCCTGGACCAGGGTTCGAACCCATGTCCCCCGTGTTGGCAGGCGGATTCTTAACCACTGCACCACCAGGGTAGTGGTTTCCCATTTTGCACTTCATAATATGTGTGATATCATTGTTTCCCAATGGACAGTGGGAAACAATGATATCCTTGACACCTAGAGCAATATCTTATCTTTTTTTTTTCTTTTACTGAAGTATAGTTGATTTACAATATGGTGTTAATTTCAGGTGTACAGCACATTCAGTTATATATATATATATACATATATACATATATATATATATATATGGAGAGAGAGAGAGAGAGAAGAGTTCCCTGTGCTATACAGTAGGTCCTTGTTGTTAATATATTTTATATACAGTAATGTGTATATGTTAATCCCAACCTCCTAATTTATCCCTCCCCCCACCTTTCCCTTTGGTAACTATAAGTTTGTTTTTTATGTTTGTGGGTCTATTTCTGTTTTTTAAAATAAGTTCATTTGTATTTTTTTTTAATTCCACATATAAGCGATATCATATGATATTTGTCTTTCTCTGTCTGGCTTACTTCACTTAGTATGAAAATCTCTAGGGCCATTCATGTTGCTGCAAATGGCATTATTTCATTCTTTTTTATGGCTAAGTAATATTCCATTTGGGCATATATTTGTAAAAAATTATAATTCAAAAAGATACATGCACCCCAATGTTCATTGCACACTATTTACAATAGCCAAGACATGCAAGCAACCTAAATGTCCATCGACAGATGAATGGCAATATCCTATCTTAAATTGTAACTTGGGTGGTCACTAATTTCAGGGGCACCTACAAGAATATACTATTGTTATTTGATGGATATAGAAATAACAAGTGGTAGAGTTTTCTTCTTTAATTTCTACCTGCCTACTGGCTCTTGGAGTCTCTACTGAAGAACCAGTTTTTGTATAAGGTAACATGCTAAGAACTTTCTGATACTTGAAGCACCACCTAACATGGGTGCTTCACAACCTTACAGCTAAAATGTCAGTGTAACACATCCAAGAAAAAAAATGTGATGCTGGCATTAGCATTTTTATCATTTGCCCTAAGGCACTTATCCATGGAGAGATTTTCACAGGTGATTACTATAATATCGTGTGGCAACAACTCCTCCATCCAGCCTTAACCCCCATACTCCTCCCACCTCCACGCACTTATTGTAGATTTTTCTGATAAACAGGTCATTTATTTTGTAGTTATAAGATATAGAAGTGAGAGTGGTATGAATAATAAACCAAGAGAATGTACGTAATTAATATATTTCCATGTATCTTTACCACAGATTTTACCAGAAGACTTTACAATACCATAGCCAACCAAGTACCAGTTTTCACTGCTTACTCTGCTCTGTATTTATTTCATATAGAGGCCTCTTCAACTAAGTAATAGTTGACATTTGCTTAACTTGAGTTCATTTATTGAATCATAATAATAAACTGTAGAGTCTCAAATTTACAATGTATGACTCCTATAAGATTCTTAGTGGTTTTACATTGTAAATACATTAGAATATTGATCAAAGAAGTCATCTGATACAAAAGATTAATGTCAGCATAAAAACTCTGTGCTTCAGTTATCGGTCCAACATAGTACAAATCAAATAAGAGCTTGTATCAGTGTTGGGTGAGGACATACTGACATGAAGAAGTGGGCTAGACTTTCGGTTTCCAGTCTAACATGTGAGAGGTTAGAAGTTGCCACTCTGTCCTAAAAAGTAAAAAAGCAGAACAAACTGAAAAATCAACAACTCTTTAAATTTGTCAGAGAAGTAAAGTCACAGGGCAAACCTCTGTGCCAAATTCGAAGAGACTGACAGGCAGCTACAGAGAATCCCAACTTACCAGAGCAGAAACCCACAAGCACAAACCACCATGGGAACTAGGGCCAGAGTAAGGAAACCTGAACCAAAACTGATAAATTGCTAGAGGCTCAGTATGGACAAGTCCAAGAGCTGTAAACTCCAGGGGGACCCCGTCGTGGGCGGGGGGAGTTTCCACACTTTTGTGAATTTTACCTCCAGGAGCTCAATCGGGTTTGAACACCTGAGAAAAGTCCCGTTGTGCTTCCTGCAGGGAGAGGGGAGAGGAAGCATTCTGAAATATCCCCGAACACTCTGTTCTTCTGAACCAGGCCTGCCCTCTGAAGAAACTATTTAACCAAAGCCTAATCTTTGGGTGTTTTATCAGAGCCTAACTGACCTGGGGAAGGGAAATACCCAACTTCAGGGCCCTCTAGCCATCCTGTCCCATCAAAGCTGGGGGTGGGGAGGAGACTGAGACTGAGAATCGGGGAGACTGAAGTTCACAGGCTCACTGAAGACTGAGACCTAGTCACAGGCCTATAGAACACTTCCCCTCCCTCACACTTACCACCACATCACAGAAGGGCTATTCACAGCAGTTCCTTTTACCCAGTACATCACATTCAGCTATCAAGAAAAACAATTACAAGACATACCAAATGGCAAAAAACACAGTTTGAAGAGAGAGAGCAAGTATCAAAACCAGCCTCAGATATAGCAGGGATGTTAGAATTATCAGATAAGAATTTTTAAAAACTATCATTAATATGCTAAGGGCTCTAGTGGAAAAAGTGGACAGCATACAAGAACAGATGTGCAATATAAGCAGAGAGATGGAAATTCTAAGAAAGAACCAAAGAGATATACTAGAGATCAAAAACACTGTAAGAGACATGAAGACTGTCTTTAAAAGGATTATTAGTACATGTACATAGCTGAGGAAAGAATTTGAGCTTGAGGATATCTCAATAGAAACCCCAAAACTGAAAAGCAAAGAGAAAAACACAACCTCTAAAAACTGTGAAACAACCATGAAAGCATATGGATAATAGGAATTCCAGAAGAAGAAAAAGAGAAAGAAACAGAAGTATTTGAAACAATAATGAGTGAGGGTTTCCCCCAAATTAATGTCAGACACCAAACCACAGAGCCAGGAAGCTCAGAGAATACCAGGCAGGGTAGATGCCAACAAATGAGCTAAATGTGTAACTGTACTATTTCATTCCAAACCCTTAACAGTAGTCTGAAGAACTGTCATCCCCATTTCACAGATGTAACTTCTCCAAGGTAACATGGAACTAATCTTGAAATCCAGGTCTGTCTAAAGCCCTGACTTAAATCATAAATATTATTGCCTACAGATAGTGATATCAGCTGCTATTTTAACTACTTACCATGTACCAGTAATTATTCTAATAACTGAAAATATATAATCTTGGTAGAGTCTAGTACATCTATAACCTTGTGAGGTAGTTGTTATACTTACTTCACAACTGAGAAAACTGAAGTTTATTTTTTTAAATTGAATTATAGTTGATTTACAATGTTGTGTTAATTTCTGCTGTACAGCCAAGTGACTCAGTTATACATATATATATATACATCCTTTTTTCATATTTTTTTCCATTATGGTTTATCATAGAATGAATATAGTTCCCTGTGCTATATAGTAGGATCTTGTTGTTTATCCATTCTATATATACCAGTTTGCACCTGCTAATCCCAAACTCCCAATCCAACCCTCTCCCAACCCCATCCCCCTTGGCAACCACTGGTCTGTTCTCTATGTCCATAAGTCTGGTTCTGTTTTGTAGACAGGTTCATTTGTGTCATATTTTGGGTTCCACATATAAGTGATATCATATGGTATTTGCCTTTCTTTTTCTGAGTTACTTCACTTAGTATGATCACCTTTAGTTGCAACCATGTCGCTGCAAATGGCATTGTTTCAATCTTTTTTATGGCTGAGTAGTATTCCATTGTATACATGTACCACATCTACTTTATCCATTCATCTGTCAATGAACATTTAGATTGTTTCCATGTCTTTGCTATCGTGAATAGTGCTGCTATGAACAAAAGAGTGCATGTATCTTTTTGAATTATAGTTTTGTCTGGGTATATGCCCAGGAGTGGGATTGCTGGATCATATGGTAATTCTATTTTTAGTTTTCTGAGGAACCTCCATACTGTTTTTCATAGTGGCTGCACCAACTTACATTCCCACCAACAGTGTAGGAAGGTTCCCTAGAAAACTGAAGTTTAGAGAGATAAAATAGTTTGACTAAAAACATACACACTAAGTGGCAGATGTAATATTTAAGCTAACATTTATAAGACTATGGATCCTTTATTTATAACCTATAAGTTAAAACATACATAAAGTGAAGGATGTGAGGTAAGTCTTTCCCTAGGCCGTTCTAGTACCTCTTGCATTATGCTCACCATTCACAAATATCATCATCACTGCTCTGGACTTAGAAGCAGTATTAGATGGAGGGAAAGAGCTCAACTCCTAATCATATTACCTTTAACCTTGTGATTTTATAGGTTTGTGCCTTGCTTGCCTCATTCATAAAATGGCCATGATAATAGCATCTGCTTCATAGTGCCATTAAAGGAAACCTTTAGCCATATCATGTAACTTAGAGCAGGGCACCATATGTAATAAGTACTCAAAATAATAGCTGCTATTACTTAATATTTTTCTTTAGAATTACTTTTTTACCTACACAACTACATTTTTAAAAGAAACTATATTTCAGTCATAGGCGGAAATACTATATAACATGTATAAACACACGGAAACCTTAAAAACACAGTTAAAGCAAAACTCTATTTTTATATTCTCTTGCCAGTCAAGATCTCTGAGCCTGAGAGTTGTTCCCTGTTTGTTAACAGGGAAGTTTTGCAAGTGTTAGAGAGAGATAAAAACATGCAAAAACCAATCTGAGATCTACTCAGAGGATCATGGATTAAAAAGGATTAAAAATAAAATAACTGCCTCACCATGTGAATCCATTTTATTCAAAGCTGGTATGTTATTGTCCTAAAAAAAAAAAAAAGCACTTACAATTCCAAAATTTAGGAAAAACATGACTGAGCATTGACTTTTATTTGCCAGGAATCATATCTTTTACTATCTTTTACTGTAAACATGCATGGAAAGTATTTGTGTTCTTTTAAAACCATAGAGAACATTTTGAGGGCATCTGAGTGATAGATCATCAAAAAAAGCAAGGAATGTGAACTCATAACCTAAGCCAGAGAAAGCTGGAGCCTTCATCATGTTAAAGGGATGGCCATTATCTCTGCTCTGAAAATGAGGAGCTATGAGCTGATGTCACTATGTGGAAAGAACAGAGGAACTTATTGGGCTGTTTAGAAGTGACTATGCATTTAAAACCAAGATGATGGAGAAAGTCTGCTTCTGCCTCAAGAGCTAAAATTTCCAGATAACAAAGGAAGCCACCATCTGAGGCTCTGGTTGCTCTATTAGCTTCAGCAAAAGGTACAAGCACTCTGGCTCTCTGGAAGATCTAGATTTGTCAAACACACTGAAGGGGGACAAACGATATGTGAGGCCATATGACACAGTGACAAAAGTGGCAGACATAAGGAAACAAAAGACCCGGCTTGTACAAGGCATGAGAGAAGAATGGCTTTGAATACTGGGTCCTCACACAGCCTCTGTCCCTGTGAGGTTATACAAGTCGAGGCAAACCATCAAAATGCTCTTGCTAAAGTCTCAGACTGGTGAAACAAAGATTATGGTTCCTACCTCTGAAGTATGCTATGAGGCTAGATTAAGATGATGTCTGTAAAGGACATCACCTACACTGAGAATTCAACAAGGGGTGGAGGAGACCCACAAACCAAATGCAATGTATGGACAATTTTTAGATGTTGTTTTTGAACAAACTAACTATAAAAAGAGAAAAGTAAATCAGTAGGTGAATATAAGGCTGGGTAGTAGATGCTATTAAGTAATAACTAATAATTTTATTGGGTTTTGCAATGGTTTTGTGGTTATTTGTTTTAAAAGTCCTTACCTTTTAAAGAAACTTATAGAATTATTTACAAATAAAGTTATAGAATAGCTGTGATTTGCTTTAAAATACTCAAACAAACAAACAAAAAACCCTATTAGATGAAACAAGAATGGCAGAAAAATGATGAGTGATGGGTCCACATAGGTTCATTGTATAGTTCCTCTATTTTTGTGTGCCTCTGAAAATTTACACACACACACACACCTTTTAAAATAAATATATAGAGATTAAAAGACACCAGCATCAGTTAATAAATATCCTGTTATTGTTTTCATCACAGACATTATTTTAACTACACACTCAGTGTAGACTTCCTGTAAGTTTGGTTCACACAATAAAAGGAAGGGCTTCTACATAGAAAGATCTAAAGACCAGAATAAGCCCATGCAGAAGCAAGACTACTGTGGAAAAAAAGTAAAAACTGAGTTTAGAGCAAGAAGAACTGACCCAGAGTGGTCTCACTTGGAGATAAATCTAGGAATTAAGATTTTTGGAAATGAAATCATGCTGTTACCAATCCCAGAAGAAACGTCCATCCATATCTTTCTTTAGCTCAGATCTTTCTTAGTTTTAAAACTGTACACCTTTTACTGCAGCCAAACTTACATTTTGTTTCTTCATTATTTTTTCAATTGCTCCTTAGAAAATGACTCTTTTTAAGGCTTCAATCTGATTATGACTTTGTCAAGAGGAAGGGATTAAATATCTCTCAGCCTTTGAAGGAGTCAGTCACAAAAGAAGACAGCTTTAGGAAACCCAGGAAACCAGATAGACTAATTTAAGACACCCCAAGTGATCTAAAGAGCTGGCAGAGATAGAAGGAAGGGGTCCTAGGGATGGCTGCAGGTATAAAGTAAGCAAGGTCTGGATAATTCAGGAAATATATGTGTAATACACATGGAACCAGTAAAGGAAAGTTGTCAAAAGCAGTCTGGAATAGATAAACCTAATTTCTAAATTAATGTCTCCAGATTCATTTTTTTATCTACCAAAAGGTGAAGCAGTAGACATACCACGTGGGGTTGCAGTGAAGATAAATGACATAATGCATATAGAATACTTCAAACACGCCTGGCACTTACCAAGCACTCTGTCAGTGTTAACTATGGTGAATATGGTTACAATTTTACTCACTATTCCAAGCAGTTCTGGCCAAAGCAGATGCTTTTGATGCATAAATGCAGCTATGTGGGAGACCATATTGATTTTGAAAGCAATTCAACAAATCAAAGATACACAGCACTATTAGAACTTGCATAAGCTTCTACCTTCTCTCTTTGTTTCACTTATTAATTATAATCCCAACAAGTTTTTGTCAGTCATGAAGATGTGTCAAGTTTCCTGCTTAACTCTGAGCAAAATTCTTTCTAGAATATTCCAATAGATTTTTTTTAATTTCCAGATTTTTTTTTTTTTTTTTTTTTGCTTCTAGATAGGAATAGCCTTTCTGACAGAAAGGGTGATGTGAATGTGCCAGGAAAGGCCTGGATAGCTACAAACATCTTCCTCCCATATCTGGCCAGGGTGTGTGAAATCCCCACATTAGTCATTCCTTTGTAGGCATGAAAAGCTACTCCTAAATGTAACTGTTAGCTAGGAAAGGAAACACGTAAAGCTTTTGTCAGCTATTAAGACTCCACCTTTGTTTTATCAATTTCCCCAGCATGCATTCATTTATTCTTTAATAGTTCAACAAAACATTATTGAATGTGTACTAGAGATGGGCTTACAAAATTGAATGAGCTATGCTTCCAGCCCTGAGGAACTCTATCACAAAAGAAGACACTGGATATAGTGGTTGGGAGTGCCACCATTGGAATCAGACAAACTTGGGTTCAAACAGTAGCTTTGCCATTCTCTACTTATTTCCTCTGGAGCAAACCTCTCTGTACCTCAGTTTCTTCAACCACTGACCTTTTTAGTAAATGGCTTAATAGGTGTAAATGCTTTATCAAGTTACTATCAGGGAATAACAATAAATATTAGTTATTATTATCATTACTTTTCTTATTACATGAATTAAAATTATAACAGACCATAAGTTAGTACATATTCAAAGTGCTTTGTTTGCAGATACAGTGTAGTACCTTATTCTGCCTGGGAAATTTAAGGGCTTCTTCTAAAGAGATGATAATAGAGCTAAGTGTGGAGGCAGTGCTGTCACAAGGGCAGCTGTGGGAAGAGCCACGAGGCAGTTAAGACCACAATATGTAAAAGAAATGAGACCTTAAGTGGAACTAGAGCAAAAGATGTTAGTTGGGTAAATGTAATATGAAGGGTTTGTAAGGGTAAGTTGTGGGGCTTTGTGAAGGGGCTTATAGGCCAGGGTAAGTGGCTCGGACTTTGGTCAAGAGATAGAAAATGCCAATTGAGAAGTTTTAGAAGAAGAGTGAAAATCATATTTGTTTTTGAGAAAAACGACTCTATCACTTGTATAGCCTAGAGTAGAAAAGGGGACTGGTGATAGGCCTTCAAGGAGAAAGTTGTTTGCAATCATCTACTGGCTGGGACAACATTAGGGTGAATAGAGATGAAATGCAAGTTTGAACACACTCCCAAACTAAAGTCAGTGAAACACGAAGTTGTATCATAGGACAGCAGCACAAACCAGTGTCCTGGGAGCCACCCTAGGAAGCACCCACTCCACAACTTCCTCCATCTCCCAGTGCCCTCTATGTACCAACCCCTATTGTGTTTACTCTATCACCAAATCCATTTGATCCCAAGTCCTAAATCTCTCTCCAATTTTGCTCTCTACTTGCCATCCTTACTGCTATGGTCTGAACATCAGGCCATCACCACCTCTTCCAAGGACTACCTCATTAGCCCTTTATTTCACTGTTGCTAAGCTTATCGCTTTCTAATTTATCCTTATAGGCTGTCACAATGATATGCTAACAAAATTTGATCATGTCACCCTCCTGGTTAAAATTTTCCAATCACTTGCCTCTACCTATAGGACAAAAGATGAGCTCAACGAAAACTAACTAGATACCTACCTCTTCATCCTCAGTTATGGCCAGAGTCATTCCAGGAATACCAGTGGCTGAGAGATTTTGTTGTTTACTCATATGCTAAGGATCTCTGGTTTGAATCTCTTCTTTGCACGTGATCTCTATATCATGAAATCAATCACATTCTTTTGACAAATTTTGACAAAAGGATCCCCCTATAACAATTTCACAGAGACATTTGGATGACCTAAATAAGACTTTCAAGGCCCTCTATAATCTTTACCCATCTTATTTCCAATATGATTTTTCCAAATCTTTCACTCAAGCCACATAGGTCTATTCATTGTCCTTTCTTGAGACACACCTGGTGCTTTGCTACTTCTAAGTTTCAGCTCATGGCATCCCTCTTATGTGGAACCCACTGCCTCTTTCTCTCTTCCTCTCCAGAACGTAAATATTCTGTACATCTGTCTTGCTCTGTGAAGTGTCCCCAAGTCACCTCAGCCCACCGGAACCACTCCCTTTTCTGAAGTGTCCTAGTACTTACCATCTCGGCCACTTATTTGCAATTTATCATCAGTTCCTCTCTTGTGATATTACTGTATTGTTGTATTCAATTATTTATCTCTTGCATTGTTTTATAACTTTTAAAATGTGTATGCTTTATTTCCTGCACCAGAGTGTAATTTCCTTGAAAGCTAGGACTTTGACATGTATTACTTTATATATATATATATATATATATATATATATATTTTATATATAAAAGTGCCTCCTCCTTTTTAGGAGGGCCTAAAAAGAAGTAATACATGAGTAATATGTATATAGTAGGCACTTAATTAGTAATTAACAATTAATTAGTAATTGTTAATTGACATGGCTGATCTAGCTACAGGAGAAAAAAGATTAGTAGTTCATGAACTAGAAAATTGTTTGAATTAATGAACATCATTTTTTACTTATTAAATGTTACAATTTTAACAGATTATATCCAAATACATCAATTACCTATTTTTGTTACATTTTCCCAGACAGGAAAGAATGTATGTGCTTCCTTTATAAAAGAATTAGTGAAAGTCATATGACAAAACAGTGCACAGTTCTTAGTTTAGTTATACTGCCCACTGAGCAGAGAAAACCTTCCCTTTTATGGACCAGAGGGTTAAGGAGGAAGGAGGAGGAGGAGGGACAGAGATGGAGAAAGGGGAAGAGGGAGGGAAAGAGATGGGGGGAGAAGAGGAGAAGAAGGGAGAAGGACAAGGAAAAGGAGGGGGAAGCAGAAGAGGAAGGAGAAGGAAAAGAGAAGGGAAAGGTTCTCTTCTGATTAAATCGGTGGGCAAAGCACTTTCCAAAAAAGAATGCAGTATCCTGTTGCTGACTAAACCAGTTTTGCTCATTTTCTTCCTTTCACATGTCATGTACAATATAAAATCTATTTTTCACTGATATGGTCAAAACTGTGTCTTTGAAGATCATTCTGATGGCTTAGAGGAAGTTTAGACTACAGGTAGGAAGGGCATGTCTAGGCAGTGCCAAGGGGCGCCAGCATTGAAACACCAGGGAGAGTGAGGAGGCTTTTAAAACTTTCACAGGTTAAAGAAATTGACATGATAGCTCTAGTACCAAGATTCTAGTGACTTTCTTCTATAATTGGTAGGGGATGGAGTATGAAGCAACATAGTATTGTAATTAGCTCTTGTACAGAAAGCATGAAACTAAGTTATCAAAAATTTTTAAATTGCTATTTTAAATTCACCATTCCCCCCAACACACACAACCCTGATTTCTCTTACAGGTTTTTTAAGTTCCATGCTTTTTCTAATCTGCTTTCTTAATAGTTACCAATAGCGTTAAAAGTTCCATTTCATTGTTGAACCTTAATATAATTTTGTAAACTATTATAACTAAAAAGCCTGGGTAGAATTGAAGTGCCTGTGAGTGTAAAAATTTTCAGTAGTTGGAAACTTCTCATTTATTTAATCAAGATTGTTCTCTAGTAGTTCATATCGTTAGGGAAAAAAAAAATCAGATAGAAAAGAAAGTCAAGGGACTTCCCTGGAGGTCCAGTGGTTAAGGTTAAGACTCCACGCTTCCACTGCAGGGGGAGTGGGTTTAATCCCTGGTTGGGGAGCTAAGATCCCACTTGCTGCTCAGTGCGGCCAAAAAGAAAAAAGAAAAAAGAAAAGAAAGTCAACCCTGGCAGAGCAGCGAGATGGCAATGGAAGTCCAAAGTGGTAAGAAAGTGGTGATTCTGAAGAACTGAATGTCTCATCAGCCTCTGCATGCCTCCTCCCTTTGACACAGCAAGTTATTTAATGTGGTGAGAAAGTAAGTGTTGAAGCAGTATCATTATTTACTAGAAATCACATGTCAGGAGTTCAGTTTAAAAAAAAAAAAAGAGGAAGTTCAGGCTAAGCAAACCTGGGTCAATGGCTGGCTTACGTAAATGTGAAGGTTATGTATGACTGGGATGCTGCAGCCTCAAACAGAGTCCACAGAAGCAGCCACCTGGAGCCCTTCTCTCCTTCAAAGCAAAGCCTCTGAGCAGACAGGAAGAGTCAGCACTCAAAGGCAGCCACAACGCAAACTGGTGCAAATAACGGAACAGCACAGACAGTCACCTATGTGACTTGATTTCAGAAGCACACACGCATGCCACTTCCTGCCACCTAAAAAAATCTCTGACAGTTCTCTGAAACTTGCCTTGTTTCTGCCAAAGCACAAATAGACATAATGTGAACTGAATTGACTTGAATATTCTGTAAAATGAGGAAGTTTGAAGCATAACTTAGGAAAAATTTAGAGATAAATCATCCTTCTTTTCAGCCATACATTTTCACATATATTGACTCTGATCATTTTCAGAAGATCATATTGAAACGTCAACTATCACCAGGACCCTCTTTGTCTCTCAAACCTCATCCCTTTTCTCTGTCCCTCATGTGTGCATTCACCATGATAGTCTTCCTTCGAGCCCTTGATGAGAAGCTCATGCCCATTGCAGTCTGGGTGCTTGCCATTTGCCTCCCTGGGTGCTCTCCTGGCCGCACGAGTGCACAGGCCTCTTGTCACTGTAACTCTTCAACCCAGAAGACACCTCCACAGTGAAGCCCTTACTGGCCATCCCGTCTGTAAGTGTCCACTGCCAATTCTGTCTATCCTCTGATGCTAATTTACTTTTCTTCTTGATGCTTCTTATGTTCCTCTTTAAACTTTTGGTATTTAACATGCAAGCTCTATTTATGAATTCACCCATTTAACAAACATTTGTTGAGCACCTAACGTATGCCAGACATTATTCTAGGTCCTTGTGATTCATCGGTGAACAAAACAGATAAAGGTCCCTGCCCTCAAGGAACTTATGTCCTGGTTGTGGAGTGGAGGTGCTCCTATGATAAACATAATAAATGAGGAAATACATGTTCAAAGATAAAAATGCTTTAGAGGAAAGAAAAAAAATCAGAGCAATTTAAGGAGGATCAGGAGTGTCAGGTTGTGTGTGTTGGGGCTGATTGCAATAAGAAATAGAATCAAGGTGGGCCTCAGAGAGAAAATGAAATTTGATCATACTGAAGGAGATAAAGGTGTTAGCCATGCAGGTATCTGAAACCAAGTCATTGCAGGGTTTGGAGCAGAGGCAGGAGTTGGCTGATGGTTTAAAGGCTCACTCTGCCCTCTGAGCTGAGAGTAGTTTGTAGAGGGGCACGGGAAGAATGAGACCGTATACATAGGAACACCACTGTATGCCTGGCCCATGAAGACAAGAAGTATTAGTTGAATGAATTAATATATGAATGAATGGAATATGGAGGCTGAAGAATAAGAGATCCTCACAAGCATGAAGTAATGGGCGATATGTTCACATCTTTGGGAAACAGACGTAGTACATTAAGGTCACATCTTATAATTATTTGTATGTGAATATGTGTGTGTTTATATCTATATACATATATATGAATATTTACTGCTTGCCTTCTCTGTGGAAAACACTTTGAGTTTTGACAGATGCCTTCACCTAATTTATGCCACGTCCATAAATGTATGTATAATGTAGTTTTCATTAATGCCAAGCTCCATATAATGTGACTACTTCCATTTCCTGAAAAATAGCACATTCTAATACTGCCTGGCTGAGAAACATTTTTTTTTAAATTCTGAACTTTATGGAAGAAGTCTGTTCTCATAAAAACAGAGGTCATGGTTTCAATTCCCATTTAAGTATGTTAGCTTTAAATGAGGAAAAAAATTTCTCCAGCCACAGATTCTTTCTCAACACCAAAAAGTTACTTGTGAAAACTTAGTTTAGGCATGAGAAAGGGCCAAAAGAGTGAATCTGGAAAGCCCTATACAAACCTATCTCAGAGAAAAAAAAACAGGTGGCATACTGGCTGTAGATTAATATATGAAAGGCAGCAGACATTTAAAACATAATGTTTTTTAAAAATGCCAATATAGTTTCAAGATGATAAATTTCAAGGTTGGACAATTTTAAGGATTGAAAACTTGTCTCATTTATCTAATAATTCACAAATAATTATCAAGTGTGTACTATGCCTGGCACCGACAATACAAATTGAGCACGACAGTGGATGTGTTTGTATGGTTGATTGCACTCATTCCCAACCAAGGTAACATCACTCTCAAGGAGAGAAAATTTGCTCTTGGGCAAGACAAAAAAAGCTTAAACTTTTAACGTATGAAACATAGATATACATACAATGCATAAACAGACATACAGTCTAAAGATCCCTTAGGAAGGCAAAAACAAACAAAAAAAAGTTGAGAAACACTTGTCTATTGGAAAGCTAGGGATTATGATAAAATAAGATAACTGCAGTGATAGGAAAAGTATAGAAGGTTGTGGAAACACACACCAGGAACACCTAACTTGGTATGAAGGGGAGGTCAGGAAAGGCTTCCAGGGAGAAGTCACACTTCAGCAGAGCTGTATGGGATGACCAGTACGGACTGCTCAGGCAAGCAGGTGGAGGGTGTTGTTCTAGAATCAAAGCAGAGGAAGAGCTCATGCAAAAGATATGGACAATCACTAGCACAGACTTTCTTTGAGGAAAATCTATATAAACCCCTTAATTATATAGCTTGGCTAAGTTGGCTAATTAACTCACAATGTCAGATAGGCCATAGAGAAAACACTACAAACTGAAAGTTGAATTTGGGTCATGTTTTGTACCTCAAGTGTGTCCTCTCTCACATAGGAGTCTTTCTTTCCATTGTCCACCATCATCACAGTGAGACTTTCACCACTTCCTACCAGAGAATTCCAACAGCCTCCCTTACTTGTCTCCCTCTGCTCACCCCATACATCAGAACAACATAGCGATCTTAGGAAGTAAAGTGCTAAATCAAGCTACCAAGAGATCACCCCTGATGTATCCTTTCTCTGCTCTCAAATCTTCATGTTGATCCAAATCAGCTCCTTGGCCTGCCAGCTAAATGTTTGAATAGCCAGGCTCTAAACCACTGACGTGAGAGAACTCAAGTATTCCTTTAAGTCAACAGTTCCTAAACTTGTAGAATCTAATGAACTCTATAGACCTCCCTGCATTCATCCAGTCACAAATATTTAGAGTGCCTACAATATGCCCAACACTGTTCTAATTACTGACGCTAGAGCTGGAATAGGGTAGACAAGGTCCTTAGCTCATGGGACTTGCTCTCTCAAGGAGGAAAGTCAAGTAGAAATTAAATAAACAAATAAATAAATCTAATAATTTCAATTGGTGATAAGCATTATGAAGTAAGTTTTAAAAGGGTCAGGAGTTAAAGAGTGACTTGGGATAAGGAGATGGAGGAATAAGGATAAGGAGGTGATAGTTGAGCTGAGACCTGACTAATAAGAACCAGTTACATGACTATCTGAAGGAAGAGACCCCCAAACATAGGGTACAGCAAGGGCAAAGGCCCTAAGATGGAAATGAAAACTCACAGAGGAAAAACCGATAGTGGGTGTACACTGCTCTAGCTATACCATTCTTAAAATATAATTTTCAGTATCAGTGGTTTACTAGACTATGCTACCCTACACATGCCTCCCAAGAACTCCAGAATCTCCCCAAAACCAGCAAGTAAAGGGTTAATGACTCTAGGACCCTGCTCAAATGGCTACTTTCAATGCGAATGACGAGAACCCATGTCCTATCATTTGTGAAATAATTTTAATATCACCTCTACACTAAAGCATGGTATACATGAAATTGTCATACAACTTCCTGGGAGAACCCAAATGTCCTGAAATTCATCCTGTATCCTTGACTAAGAATCCTAGTGTTATCTGCTAAAGAGGAAATAGCACACAGTGGTTGCCTATGTGTGAAGCAGATTTTTCTGGTTATGAATCTCACTTCTGACGCTTACTTAGTTACGGGTCCATGGGCAAGTTGCCTAAAATTTCAATGCCTCAGTTTCCTATAAAATGAGAACAGTGATAATGCTTCATATGATTTTTGTGAGGATTTAATGATACAGTGCATGGAAAGCATTTGAAAGATGTTTGGCACATTAGAAATTATTTTAATGGTGGTTATACGAATTCTGAATTCCTGCCTACCATCCCCGGTCAAACTCATTCCATTTCCTCAGCCTAACATACTTTTTTCTTCATTCCCAATGGCCAAATTTCTACAAACTTACAAAGCTCAGATAAAATGCCACAACCACCATGAAACTTCTATTGATTTTAGCTTCCAGAAAAACAATTTCCCTCCTCTGAATAACTATTCATACACTGTTTATACCATTAGTCTAATTATTCACAATCTTACAAGGTGATTTTGTATACATGTTTTGCATACTCTGCTAGATTGTAAACAATTTTGAGCAATGATGTCCTATAGAAATATAGTTTGAAACACACAATTTCAACTATTCTAGTTAGCCACATAAAAACTTTTTAAGCATATGAGGTTAATTTTAATAATATATTTTTGTTTAACTCCATAACCAAAATATTATAACTTACTATGAAATCATTATGAGCAAAATAACAAAATATTTTCTATCTTTTTGTACTAACTCTTTGAAATCCAATGTGTATTTGACACTTATGGTACATCTAAATTTGGACTAGCCATATTTCAAGTGCTCCATAGACACATGTGGATAGTGGCTGCATCCAGGACAACATAGCTTTAGGGCATGTATTATCATATATAGCTCTGTATTTATCAGAATGCCTAGCATAGCACATTTCCTATTTCAGAAGTTCAATTAATATTTGTCAAATTAATGACTTACTTTACTAATTTATTCAAAATCAGTACAAGATCTAATCCCATAGAAAACATGTTTCTGCTATTCATAACACAAGTAAAACCATGTAAAACTACTTCTGGCTTTCTTTAAATGATAAAAAGTTTGTTCTTCCTCTGGAGTGATAAATTTTTCAGTTATATTTCTCATTAGAATATAGTTTAGAAGTACAAGTCCTGGATCACTGAAAGAAATAGTACATACAGCAATAAAATTATTTACTTTTTGTTTCACGTGTTGAGAGAATTCATTCCTACACTCCTGATAAGAATAAGAATTTTAGAAAAAAGTAATTAACTCTTTTTAAAAATTGAGGTAAAATTGGTATGTTATCAATACATTATATACGATTCAGGTGTACATTACAATTTGATATCTGTATACACTACAAAGTGAACAACACCAAAAATCTAGTTACCAATCATCACCATACAACTGACATCTTCAACCATTTTGTCCCCCAAACCCCCCTCCTCTCTGGTTGGTAATCACCAATCTGTTATCTGTATCTATGAGTTTGTTTTTGTTTTTGTTTGTTTGATCATTTTTTTGTATTTTAGATTCCACAGATGAGTGAAATCACATGGTATTTGTCTTTCTCTGTCTGACTTATTTCACTTATCATTGTACCGTAAAAGTCCAGCCATGTTATTGCACATCGCAAGATTTCATTCTTTCTATTGCTGAGTAGTATGCCATTGTGTATATATACCACATCTTCCTTATCCATTCATCCATCAATGGACACTTAGGTTGTTTCCATAGCTTGGCTATTGTAAATAATACTGCAATGAAGATAGTGTGCATATATCTTTTCAAATTAGTATTTTTGTATTCTTTGGATAAATACCCAGAAGAGGAAGAGCTGAATCATATGGTAGTTGTATTTTTAATTTTTGAAGAATCTTCATACTGTTTTTCATAGTGGCTGGACCAATTTACATTCCCACCAATTTACATTCCCACCAACCCCAAAGTGTATAAGGGTTCCCTTTTCTCCACATCCTCTCCAATACTTGCTATTTCTTGTCTTTTTGATAATAGCTATTCTATACAAGAGGTTTGAGATGATATTTCATTTTGGTGCTGATTCTCATTTCCCTAATAACTAGTGATGTTGAATATCTTTTCATATGCCTATCAACCATCTGTATGTCTTCTTTGGAAAAGTGTCTATCTGGTTTCTCTGCCCACTGTCTAATTGAGTTGCTTCTGTTTTTGTTGTCATATTATATGCATTCTTTATATATTTTGGATATTAACCCCTTCTCAGATATATGATTTGTAAATATTTTTTCTCATTCAGTAGTTTCAACTTTTATTTGGATGATGATTTCATTCACTATGAAGAAGCATTTTACTTTGATGTAGTTGAATTTGTTTATTTTCATTTTTGTTTCCTGTGCCTTTGGAGTCAGATCTACAAAGACATTGCTAAGACCAATGTCAAGGAGGTTATGCCTATGTTTTCCTCTAGGATTTTCTTGGTCTTACATGCAAGCCTTTAATCCATTGTGAGTTAATTTTTATGCATTGTGTAAGATACTGGTCTAGTTTCAGTCTTTTGCATGTGGATGTCCAGTTTTCCCAACATGATTTATGGAGGAGACTATCCTTTCTTTGTAGTATGTTCTTGGCTCCAATGTCGTAATTTAATTGTCCGTATGTATGGGTTTATTTCTGGCTTCTCAGTTCTGTTCCATTGATCTGTGTATCTGTCCTTATACCAATACCGTACTGTTTTGATTACTATAGCCTTGTAATATAGTTTGAATCAAGGTGCTTGATCCCTCCAGCTTTGTTTTCATTCTCAGGATCGCTTTGGCTATTTGGGATCTTTTGTGTTTCCACACAAATTTTAAAATTATTAGTTCTAGGTCTGTGAAAAATGCCTTTGGAATTTTGATAGGGATTGCATTAAATCTGTAGATTGCTTTAGTTAGTATGAACATTTTGACTATTTTAATTCTTCCAATCCATGAGCACAGGGTATTTTTCCATTTATTGGTATCTTCTCCAATTTCTTTTATCAATGTCTTACAATTTTTAGTGTATAGGCCTTTCACCTCCTTGGTTAAATTTATTACTGGCTTTTTTTTAATACAATTGTAAATGGGATCGTTTTCTTAAATTCTCTTTCTGATAGTTCATTATTAGTGTATAGAAATGCCACAGGTTTATTTATATATTGATTTTGTATCCTGCAACTTTACTGAATTGATGAATTAGTTCCCACAGTTTTTGGTAGTGTCTTTAGGGTTTTCTGTATATATTATTATACCATCAGCAAATAGTGACAATTTTACTTTTTTAAAAAATTTGGATTCCTTTTACTTATTTTTCTTGTCTAACTACTGTAGATAGGACCTTTAGTACTAAATTAAATAAAAGTGGCAAGAGTGGGCATCCTTGTCATGTTCCTGATCTTAGTGTAAATGCTTTCAGCTTTTCACCATTGAGTATGATGTTTGCTGTAGGCTTGTCATGTATGGCATTTATTATGTTGAGGTAACTTTTCTCTATACCTGCTTTGTTGATAATTTTTATTATAAATGGATGTTGAATTTTGTCAAATTTTTTTTCTGCTTCTATTGAGATGATCATATGATTCTTATCCTTTATTTTGTTAATGTGGTATAACACATTGATTGATTTGGAGATGTTGAACTATCCTTGCATCCCTGGGATAAATCCCACTTGATCCTGGTGTATGATTCTTTTAATGTATTGTTGGATTCACTTTGCTAACATCTTGTTGAGGATTTTTGCATCTACGTTCATCAAGGATATTGGCCTGTAATTTTCTCTTTTTCGTGGTGTCCTTGTTTGGTTTTGGTATCAGGGTAATATTGGCTTCATAAAAAAATTTTGGAAGCGTTCCCTCCTTTTCAATATTTTGGAAGAGTTTGAGAAGAATAGATAGTAAATATTCTTTTGAATGTTTGTTAGAATTCATCCATGAAGCTGTCTGGTCCTGGACTTTTGTTTGCTGGGAAGTTTTTGATCATTGTTTCAATCTCCTAACAAGAAATCAGTCTATTCAGATTTTCTATTTCTTCATAACTGAGTCTTAGAAGATTTTTTTATTCCTAGGAATTTATCCATTTCTTGTAAGTTGCCTAATTTGTTGGTATATAATTGTTTGTCATAGTTTCTTATGATCTTTTTTATTTTTGTGGTATCAGTTGTAACTTCTCCTCTAGATGTAACATTTATAAATATATATGCAGACAGTATAGGAGCACCAAAATAAATAAAGCAAATATTAACTGACCTAAAGGGAGAAATTGACAAAAATACAGTAATAATAAGGGACTTTAATATTCCACTTACATCAATGATAGATCATCCATACAGAAAACTAATAAGCAAACATCAACTTTAAACAACACATTAAACCAAATGAACCTAATAGATATAGAGAGAGAAAGAACATTCCATCTAAAAGCAGCAGAATACACATTTTTCTCAAGTGCATGTGGACCATTCTCCAAATAGGTCATGTGTTAGGTCACAAAATAAGTCTCCATAAATTCAAGGAGATTGTAATCCTGTCAAGAATCTTCTCCAAACAACAGTGACATGAAACTAGTAATCAACTACAAGAAGAAACTGAGAAAATCACAAAAATGTGGAGATTAATCAACATGCTACTGAATAAGCAATGAGTCATTAGGAATTCGAAGACAAAATCAAAAACTACATAGACAAATGAAAACAGAAACAGGACATACCAACATCTATGCTAAAGCAGTTCTAAGAGGAAAATTCATGATGATACAGGCTTACTTCAAGAAACAAGAAAAATTGCAAATAAGCTAACTTTACACCTGAAAGAACTAGAAAAAGAAGAACAAAAAAGTCCAAATTTAATCGAGGAAGGAAATAATAAAGATTAGAGTGGAAATAAATGAAATAGAGTCTGAAAAGACAGTATAAATGATCAATGAAACTAAGAGTTGGTTCTTTGAAAAGATAAACAAAATTAACAAAACTTTAACTAGACTAACCAAAAAGAAAAAAAAAAAAAAAAGAACTCAAATAAACAAAATCAGAAATGAAAGAGTAATTAACTCTTAAAACAAACGTGCAGGATTTGGTAAGTCTCACTGAAAATATTTTGATGTCATTTTCCTTGTCACCACATGATTTTTCTAAAATTGTTGTGTTCTGAAAGGTATTCAATGTTTTTATAAATGATTTTTTTCAGTTACTCAGAATCAGTTACAGAAAATGAATGACATTTTTTCAATAGTCATTAACAACATACTGTCAGGACCAGACCAACTTGAATTGTTCCTATTACAAAGTTGATATGGAAGAAAGTAGAAATCCTGACATGCATTCTATCACTCTTGTAGCTTATCCTTCCTTATCAACATTATTCCTATCTTTCCTTTCAACCATAAGTATCCATATGTATGCAATATTGAATTTGGTAGAGAATTATAGAGAATTAACAAAATACAGTAATTAGGGAAGTAAAATTACTCACCTTTGGCAATTTCAATGGTAATTTGCAAATTGGCAACTGATCATTGTTTTCGTTAAGTACAAGAGATTGATCCAAGTTGTGGACTATCTTTTCTTTAGGTACTTTATAAACTACAATGGTACCCTTATAATGAGGGCAGCTATAGTTTCCAAATTCATCCACCTCTTTGATTTGGAGTTCCAGTCTAGGTTTCCTTTGTAAATGAAAAATAAGCTTGTAGTCTTTTCCATAATCCTTCCCATTGCCTAAATAGAAGTAAAATGCATTTGTTACTATTAATATATATCACTTTTTTTACTTATTTTTTAAAAATCCAAATAATCATTCATTTTAAAAAATTTGTCTTTTTTGTGTCAATACCTCTTGTCAAAACATAACCTAATAAAGCAGCACTAGGCTGAGACTGTATAAATTACTAAAATGATTCTCATCTATACTTGGACCAGGTGCTCTCTAGCTGCTTCTAGATCTAACAATCTTTGATTTTCTTTTTCTTTTTTTATGCATTTGTGGGAGTCATCATCAATCTGATTTTCTTTTTCTATTCCATTTTGCTACAGCAAGAAACCATTGGAAATACTCATCTCTTTCTCTACTTAGAAAATTATTTTTACTTTTTAAGAATGATATTTTTCCTTTCCCTTAACTATTCATATCACGTTGCACACTATCACGACCTCACAACAGACATTCTAGAACTGTGCTCTCCTATACGGTAGCCACTAGCAAAATGTGGCTTTTAAAATGAAAGTTAAAACTAATTAAGATCAAAATTTCAATTCCTTAGGCGCTCTAGCCACATTTCAAATGTTCAATAGCCACATCTGTCTAGTAGCTACCATATGGGAGAGTACATATATAAAACATTTTCACCATGCAGAAATACAGTGCTGTCCTAGAACTGCCAAATGGAATAGTTTCTAGATTTAATAGTTACTGAAAACCTGGTGAATTCTCCCCAAACAAGCATATGTAAAAGTCTTCTCAACTGTCCACTGAAAATAATGGAGCTTTAGTGAACATAACATTTCACTCTTGGGGGTTTTACCATGACAGTCAGGATATTTCACCTTCTCATTGAAACAGTAAAACAGACACTACGATATTCGTAAAGCAAGTGTGCATTACCCTTAGAAAAATTTAAAAGTAAGCTGTAATGTAGCGGTTATAATATGTTTCTGACATAAAGATCTAGATCCATGTTCAGCCTCTAATATTTACCTACGCCGTAATATTTATCCAGTTCTTGCACATCTCTGAACTTCTTGGAGCCTTAACTTCCTTACCTTTAAAACGAGAAATAAAACTTACCTCCTAGGATTGTTCTGGGAATGAAATGAGGTAGTATGGATAGAATGATTGGCACAGGGCCTGGCACATAATAAAGGCTCAGTAAATAATAGCAATGACAGAAAATGAGAAGAATGAAGAAGCATTCTTACATTGTTTTGAACTTGTATGACAAAAAACAACCCACTTAAATTTTTTAAAGAACTGTCAGTATGAAGCTTTTATATCTAAGTTGTAACTTTCTGCTGCTCTCAGAGGCCTGAAAGTTGACTGCCCAGAGCTTTCTCTTTCTCTCTCTCTCTCATGGGAAGCTTTCCCTCTTACATTCTGTGAGAGATGTAGATGACACTAATACTTTTCTCCTTGTTGTGACTGCTAGAGGTCATTTTGGTGAATTTCTAAAGCACAATTAAATCTAGAATTAGAATAACTCCAGGTTATGGAAGGTATAGGAGTATGTCCCTTTGTGTAAGTCTACATTTTAGAGGCAACCTGGCTCCTTGAACAAAACAGATTCCTAGGACATCCTAGGACAGGCATGACTAGCCAGGGTTTGCTTTAAAAGTTTCATTCTGGTAAGAAAGAAAAAGAAAGGGAAAAAGAAAAGAAAGATAAATTATTTGGAGTCACTGAAATGTCATCTAGTAAATAGTAAATAAGAGTTTCTAGATCACTGTGGGAACACTTAGCAAACTTCTACTTCCATGCCACTAGAGTACTACCAAGAAAAATGTTGCTACTTTTGTCCCAACAGAATATAATTTAGTAAATTTCTCCTTCCACCCCTTGAACGATACTCCCCGCCAGGTATACAATTACTCATAAGGGATAATGTATATAAGTATATAAAGATTGGAGAATGAGGCGTAGTCACATTGGTTCTACCTATTTCTAAAACTTATCTACCTCGTATTGCCAGTTAATTAAAAAAAATAAAGATTTGTAATGTAAATCTCTAAGAATCACATTTATATATGAAATAAGGATGAAATTATTGAGGATCTACTAGTAATAAATAGCATGATCTTAGTGTTATCATAGAAAGTATTATGTAGACTTAAGTTGGAGTTTCACTGTTGCTAAGATGTAACACTATATTTTGAAGACCCTTTGTCACAGAAAAAAACAGAACCAAAAAAAGAACAAATAGCACAAAGGAATTGCATTATTTTATTTTTTTCTCCCACTCTGGCATATTTAGAGAAGTAAAACCAAAAGTCATTCATTACATACCAAAATTACGAAAGCAATCATTAGTTGACATTTTGAGAACCTCTTTCTCATCAACATATTATGTACATAGTTCCTAGTAGGGATAGTAGGATAGGAGCTATACAATAAATATTTGTCATTTAAAGAACTAAAGAATTTATTTATTTATTTATATTTTGTGAGTTACTAGATATTTCTTATAGCAATGTATTTTCTTCTCAATAATGCATATTGGAATATTTTTCATTGAAGACATAGGAAGTACAAACATAGACCTGTATGCTTTTGCTTAGAAAAGTCACATGAAGAAGTGACATGCTACCAACACAGAGAACCAGAAGACTCTCATGAGAACTACTGGCTCAGGATATTTCTGTGTCCTAACACATCTCCACCAGTTCCAGGTACTTTCACCATAAGCATCTTTGCTGTAGACATCTTTGCCACAAGCCTTTTTTCCACCATATTTTTGCCATATAACTATCTGGCCATAAGGCAATTTTGCTGTAAAAGATAAAATAACTGGTTAACAGTTTGGTTTGACATATACAACAAAAAAATCATGACAGATGACGATGTTTTATCCCAGGAATTGGTTTCTTATTTCGAAACACACTACACTGGGGGAGAAAGAGGCTGAGACTGAGAGCCTGGCAGGCCCAGAGTTGAACCCACATTTCCCATAGAACTTTAGAACATCTGTCAACAGACATGTGACAATATGCAAAGGATAAACAGTGTAGAAGATTTTGCAATGCAACACAAACTCAGTTACAAATATGCATCCTAGTATATGGAAACTGATACCTCTCTCAGTGAAGGATGAAGTTTTAGTGAATAAGAAAAAGTGCGATGCCAAACAGAAAGACGAATAAACAAGTAAAAAAAAGCGTATAAAATACTATGAACAAAAGACTTGGAAGACAAGCGCTTAGGTACAACCCACAAAATAAAATCAGTTATCTGTGCAGCATTGTCATGAATCTACACACATTTTAATTGTATTTAAATATTTTGTTTCACAGTAAAGTCTTTATAATTTTGTTATTCATTTTTCATGTTTCATTATGTGCTTTTAAATGTCCCTCTTTTATTTTTTGCCATTATACCTTTTATGGCAAAATTGCCTTATGGCTAATTAGTTATGCAGTAAAAATGCTTGCGGCAAAGATATCTATGGCAAAGATGCTTATGGCAAAAATACCAGAAACAATTTCTAATACCTTTGCCTCTAAGCCTCCATCATCCCTTGCTTGATTCATTGTAATGGCTCATTAACCTGTCTCCCTGCTGCTACACTTGCCTTATACCATCTAATCTCAACACAGATATAATCTGACCCAGATCATGTGACACCCCTGTTGAAAACCCTTCTTGGCTCCCCACTTCATTTAGAATAAAAGGCAAAGTCCTTGAAATGGCCTTCAAGGCATGACCAGTACCTACCTCATCTCCTCCAACTCTCCTCTCCCTCCCTCTCATCCAGAGATCCCAGCCTCCTTGCTCTGCCTGGGACAAATTCTCCTGAGATAGGATTATGGCTTGCTCTCTCATCTTCAAGTCTCTGCTGAAATGGCAGTTTCTCTGACGAGTCTATTTAAAATTGCAAATCTGCCACTCTCTCTGAGACTTTCTATTTCCTTTCCTTTATTCTTCTGTAAGGAACTTTCCACCTCATTAAGCTGTACATTTTATTATTTATTTGCTTCTTCTCTGTGTCTCTCCAGTAAAATATAATGTACATAAGGACAGGGAATCTTTGTTAAATGAGTAAAAGGAAGGTCATTCTAACATTCTAACACGTGTGTCTGGGAAAACTATTTCTCTGGGCCAAAGGGCATTTGGGGCAACTTGGACACACACAGACCTCTTTGGGGCATTACTCGATGTTATGAGTGGTGCTAAGGTGTCATTATATAAAATTCTGTCTGCCCGTTTCCTAGCACTTTATGAATTTTCTGAGCACTGGGGGCTTAGATGTGATGCAATAGAAAGCTTAAGTGCTGAATCAACAGCTCTAACCTAGAGAGAGAAAGCAGATTGTAGCTGTGTCCAGAAGAATGCCAAAGGCCAATATAAAAACCAAAGGAACACCTATCTTATTTTCTCTTAGAAGTAGAAATTATCTCCATGTCCCAAGGTCCTCAGTCAAAAGAATCATCTGTATTCTACATAAGGAATATAGAGATTTTGATATTTCTCAGAGGGCAGTCATCTAAATTTATTAATTAAAGTTTTAAATACTTTTAATCACATAATACTATAATGTTAAGTTTGTTCCAAAGCTTTTGACTTCATTCTTCAAACAAATACTTCTAGCTTTTAGGCACCTCCCTAAAATAAAGCAGGCCCACCAATAAAACAGGCCCTCCTTTCATGGCACTGTAGTCAGAGACACTGACATTGATCAAACAATTAAAAAATAAATAGAAGATTATATCTATGACCATGTCCACTAAGAGAATTACATAGGGATCTGAATAAGTAAAATAAGAACAGATGTAATCAGGAAAGATAGGAGAAGCTTCTCCAAATGTGATCATTATAAGTGAGACAGGAAAATACAGTAGGAGATGACTGGAGAAGAGGGTGGGGATGGATTGAGGGGAGGACCTCCAGGCAGACAACCTCTGGCAGTTTGTATCTGAGATTCACAGAGGCTACCACAGGCCCTGATGGAAGGATGAGGTATCAGTTCTTTACTGAGGGTCTTGCTCCTCTTAGATGGAGAAAATCCAGTGAAGCTCCAGATCTGGCCATAAGTCTCTAGAAAAGGCAAAGGAGAAAGGATCCTGGCATCCTGACTGACTCATTTTCTTTGAGTGAAGAGGAGTTCTTCTTCATTCCTATATGGAGGGACCGCACACATGCTGCCTGTCTCCAGGCACTCTTATTTTAGCATATACTCCCTATTCCCCATTATAGGCAATAGTACACTCAACCGTTGCCTATGAGAAGCACAGTAACTCTGTCCTGTTTGGAGCAGGAGGTAAACACAGCTGCTGTCCCAAGTACTACAGGAAGTCATTTGCATCACTAGTTTGGGTGGGACCCTTCCAGGTTTTGACTCTCTTCTTAGAGGGATTATCCTAGCGTAGTTTCTACTCCGGAAGCCAAGTAGGAAGGGATATCTTCCACCCTTCCTTCCTCTCCTCCTCTTCTTTCCCTTCCCCTTTTTCTGACATTCTGTCACTCACTCCATAGGTCCCATCAGCTGGCTCAGATGGCTGAGACTCTGCATGTGAAAGTGGAAGACATACTTCAAATTGGGACACTTTGAATCTCACTTATTTCTGAGATACCAAAAAAAAGGTCAGCTTCAGTTTTAAGCCACATCATTTTTGAAGCCACAGAGAGCAAAGAGCCAGTGGAGCTTAGAGTAATTTCCAGAATTAGAGAGAAAATAGGCACCATTTAAAAATCAATGAGATCTATATTAATTTATAAGTAAACAGAGACTCTTACTTCAAGTCAAGTCTATCACAGGACTCCTGGGCCAGAAATTCCCACAAAACCCATTCCTGAATTTCCCCCACACCTCATCTTTACATGCACACTGTTCGATATAATTCTGCCTCAAGGAAAGGAGTTAGAAAGGAAAAGGGGTTGAATCAATAAAAAAGAAATGGCTGTGATGGCAACTCCCCCAAAGCTCTTTTTCTCTCTTCTCTCACACAGTTGTTTTCTGTGTTCTTCTTTTTCTTCCTTTTCTCTTTCTCTCCTTTTATCTCTTCTGTCTCACCCATTCCCTCACTTCTCCCACATCTCCTGCCACCTCTCATAGTCACTCACCCTGTTTGTCTTCCTCAGCATCATCATATATTCTTTCATTCACTACATATTTATTGAAAGCCCTTGATATACCAGGCACTATTCTAGGCTCAAGGGTACACAGCAAGAAAGACACAGTCACTGACCTAATGGAATTTACATTCCAGTGAAGAACATAAATATAGGAATGAAAAGTATATAAACAAATAAATAAGTAAAGCAATTTCAAGTTGTGGTAAGATTTATAATGGAAATAAAAGATCACTAGATAAATATAAAGATAAGAGGTAAGCAGGGGTATGTCATCTGGATCTGAGGTTCTTAACCACTTTTGTGCCATGGTCCCTTTTGGACTTTGGTGAAGCTTATTGATTCCTTCCCAGCGTAGTCTTTTAAATATATAAAATAGAATAACTGGAATTATAAATAAGACAGTTATGCTGGAATATAGTCTATCCACACATCTCTTGGGAGTCCACTGACCCCACGTTAGATCCTTTGTAGGACAACATAGAGTTTGGGTATTATTTAAAGTGGAATAGGAGGTAATTACAAAGTTTTAATCAGGGGAGTAATAAAGTATGACTCATATTTTTAAAAGATCACTGTTATTACTCTATGGAAATATTGATACATTCCATTTCACATGGCTAATAGTGAAAACAGAGGAATATTTAGGAGGCAACGACACTGGTGTAGGAAAGAGATGGTCCTAGCTTGAACTCAGCTATACAAATTATGGAGAAGACTATTTCTAAAAGTGTCACTTAGGGTCTGCCCATTAAGGAATGTGCATGCCCTAAAAAGAGAAGAAACAGACTGGAAAGAAAGAAGTAAATAAGTCCTTTTTCTCTTCCTACTTTTCCAAAGCTTCCCCTCAGTTCTTTGAAGATTTCCTTAGTAAAACATGTTTAGTGGACTCCTTCTGAAGCTTGTGGCTGATAGCCCATAGCATATGCAAAAAGATTTCTTGATACTTACTTGAAGCAAATATGTTTCCAGTAAACCTTAAAAGGAGTTGTTCTCCTTCTTTCACTTGGAAATGGCGAGATGGCTCTGGAGGACCACTAGACGCTTCCAAGCACAAGTTCCTAAGCACCTGATGTAAATCTTTAGAAGGCACCACTAAAATAATGATTCTATGTGGGTTGTCTTTCTGATGATAAAGTACAATGCAGACAGTGATGCTGAGCATGGCTTCCTCCAAAGACTTCACAAAAGAAACCAAATGGCTATTGTCCACAATGGAAGACGGTTGAAGCACTATAAACCTGCATGGAAGAAAGAAGGAGTAACCTGAGGGAAACAGCCAGTTTCAAAAATATCAAGAATAACTAATAACACCCCCCAAAAGCCATTATTAACCAAACCTCCTTTAAAAATCAAGCATTCTGATGACTAATTGATTAAATTCATGAACGACTTGAATGAAACTCTTGGCAGTCAGGAAACCAGCTTAAACAAATCAAGTTCTAAAACAGATGCCCATAAACAAAGAAGTCATCCAGCCCCAGCTTAGCTCTAAATATGGCAGCATATTTTAAATTATATTTTAACTAACATTACCAAAGAGTATTACTTCAAAAAGAGAAAGATGATTGAGATAATCTGTTTACTATCAATAGGACAAAAAATATATGTCATTATTAAGTGGGGATTGAAATATTCATCTCTGTCACTGTGTGATAAGAGTTGTTATGGTGGACGCTGTATGGGTTGAATTGCGTCCCCTTCACCCAAGTCCTGTGTTGGAGGCCAAATCCCCAGCACCTCGGAATGCAACCTTATTTGAAGATATGGTCTTTACAGAGGTAATCAAATCAGTGTGAGGTCATTAGAGTACACCCTAATCCAGTATGACTGGTGTCATAAAAAAGAAATTTGCACACAAATACGCATACAGAGAGAATGCCATGTGAACACGAAATGAGCCATCTATAAGCCAAGGAAAGAGGCCTGGGACAGATCCCTCAGAGCCCTCAGAAGGAATACCTTGCTAACACCTTGATTTTGGACTTCTAGCATCCAGAAATGTGAGACAATACATTTCTGTTGTTTAAGCCACCGAGTTTGTAATACTTTATGATGGCAGCCTAGCAAACTAATTCAAATCCCTCTTCCTGGTCTGGCCCCCCCGTTGCCCAACTGTTCTCCAGAAAATTGCTCTACAAGAGCCCCCTCCCCCAGAACAGCCCCACATCCACAGACAAAGACTAACTGATGCAAGAGTGTAAAGCCAGCCTCCTTGGTACTCACACTTCAGAGCTCCCCTGAGGTATCAGGCTGAGGTAAAACTTCAGCTCAAGCCATAGTTTCTCCCATTTCTTCCCTTACCCTCCCTGCTTTCTTTCATCACTCTACAGGAGTCCCCTGAGAGCCCTCTCTCAAAGAATCACTTTCATTATCATCTTAGACTCTTTTTCTAGGGAACTGACCCAAGACAATTATAGATGTAAGCTCTTCCTTTATGAGATAAAGGCTATCTTTGGACATGTGATTGCCCTCTCTTTATGAGTGTCTACTTCTCAGGAACCTTAACATGTCTAACTCTTCTCATAATGAGCTGTCTAGAAAACATGGAAATGAGAAAGCAAAATGAGGACACTGGAATAACAAATTCAGTTTATATATACATAGGAGATAAGCATAATATGAATGGTTAATTACTATCTCCATGGAATTTCAGAAATGAAGGTGCTATTTTAAAACTATTTTGGAGTTAGAAGAAAGCTGTAAAAATAAATTTAAGTTAAGAGTGGTTTCCAACAGCACCTATTAAACTATCATGAATGAAATTACAGATAGCGTATTCATGTCAGGCCTAGTTTGCATTTTAAGCACACCCTAAAGGACTATTCATATTTCTATTTGAGGAATAAAAAGTCTAATCCTATGATTCTACTTCTGTAAACATCAATTATGAACCATCAGGATATAATATCATCAATAGTTTACCTCTCCAAATGTTCACACAATTCAAATGATATCAAGCCACTTTGCATGGTTCTCACCACGACACCATCAAGCACAAACCAACCACTGTCTCGGCTTCTGAATCCCAATAATTTCAAAGATTCACAAGCATTGTTCCCAGGTTTTCTTATGGAAGTGCTTTTTGTCCTATATCCGGAAACAGAAGAGAAATCGGTAAAATTTGTGGAGCATAAATCATATTTAATGCATTCATTATTTCATTAAGTGAATAATCAAATAACAATTCATTAAGTATATAGTATGTGCCAGTAATTATGCTGTGCACCAGGAACACAAAGATAAGATATATATTGCCCTTGCTCGACAGAAGCTCACAGTATTACAGTATTAAACAATCACAGGACAAGGTGATCTGTGTGGTAATGAAGAGAATGTACAGAGTGGTTTAACAGCAGAAGGAAGGTGTTCAGGAAAGCTTGCAAAGTGAAAATGCTAGTATTGAAGATGAGCTTTGGAGAATGAGAAACATTTTACTACTGGCAAAAGAGTTAAGGGAATATCCCAAGTCAATAAATTCACTGATGTAAACTGATGCTTTAGGATAGCCAAGTCTCGTGGTATAGCAACCATAGACTCTGGAGCAATACTGCCTACTTCCAAATTCTGAGTGGCTCTGCCTCTTATTAACTGTATGACCATGAACAAATTATTTGACCTCCCTATATTTCAGTCTTCTTATCTATAATATGAGTATAATAATACTATCCACCTCATAGGATTAAATGAGTTAAAATTTGTAAAGCACTTAAAATTGTAGTAAGGATAAGTGGTATTGATATTCTCATCCTAATTCCTACAGCAGACGTGGCTAATTAGCTTACTTGTACAATTCTCCTTGCTAACCTGCCCCACCTCAAAGCCTTAAAAGAGGCAGCTGTATATACTATGTGATACTTTCTCCCAACCAGAGCTGATTTTGCTAACAGTAGATCAACTTCTAACACCCAGCCAATTTGATTTCTTTCTTTGAAATTTGACTAAGAAAAAGGCCCAGAGATTGTAACTTATTGTCCTTTGGCTGTAGTGCCCTGGGCTATGAATATGAATAAGCAGAGAGATTATTAAGAAAGGAAAAACAGAGCAGATGCTAAGAGAGAAAAGGAAAAAAACCAAGGTGAAAGAATTAGGGTAGTTTTAGAGATGGAAAAAGAGTTTAGAGAAAGCAGAGAGTACCTATTGTAGCCTTACAATAAACTCTTCTTAAATTCACTTAAATGGGTATCTGCTCCTCAAAGCTACAGAAAGAAAAATACTTGATACTGAATATCTTGCTGGAAAAAGGAAAACAAAACCTGGTCTAATGCTGCTAAAACCCACAAGGGGGACAGAACCATTCTAGCTAGGTACTAAAGAATGAAGATCTAAGTGTGAATCCCACATCTTTATTTGTGAATAGGATTAGTTACGGGTTTAAAACCATTTTAGTTTCACAGGTTGAGCTGTCCTATAAATCATAAATTAGGAACTGAACTAGATTTAAAATGTCTACTTTGAAAACTTTAGATTGTGTTGATCAACCAGATTAAAATCAAGAAGATAGGGGAAAATATAAGTTTTTGGCTTTTGGTTTATAACCACAAATATGGTAAAATTTTTAACACTTGGAAGTTAATAATCTATTAACACAGGAAGATATACTCATACTGAATCCAGAACTTTGGTCATTTACTAGAAATTGACTTAATTATGTGTAATATATATTTTTTTTCTGATAATAGCTCCTACTTTTTTCCTAATAATAGTCTGTTTTCTGTGAAAACCTATATGTTTTCAGCTGCGGTGGGGCTGACCCTACTCCCAGGTCTAGGTGGGTGTATGACCTGAGCCAATTAGTACATTTGGCATTCATCAGTGCTGTTTTCAAAATACCCAATTTCCCCTACCATTCTGAGCACATGATAGAGTTTCACTTCCTTGTCCCCTATGGTTGAGTGGGGCCATGTGACTTGTTCTCGTTAATGAATAGTGAACAATGTCATTTTGTCATTTCCAGGCTAAGCATTTAATTACTAGTGTGGGTCTATCCAAAGGTCTTTCTTCTGCCAACATGACAACAACCAAACAGTGGTTGCCCTTCAGCTTAAGTCTAGGAGTGAGACGACCAAGCCTGTCTTTGATGAATCAGGTTTGTGTTACCATGCCATAAACTAGGCTAGCCTGCCTTGTACAGCACATCTTCCTTTTGGTTTTAGTGATCTGTACAGTGATGGGTTTGTGACAGATTTGGAGTAAGAATAAGAGCCAGGGCTTTTATGTATACTCATGGGGAAAAGAAGTGTCCTCTTTTCTACTGAACTTGGAGTTTTGAAGACATAGCAATATTACCAGCATGAGGAATAAGCATATTGGAGGATGGAAGTGGCACAGAGGAAGCAGAAAGAGAAGAGAGACTGGGTTTTTCCTGGTCCAAGAGAAATATTACAATAAAAATATCTCCAGATTTGTAATTTATGTGGACCAAAGAATTCCTTTTTTCTTAAGAACTTTGGGTTTGTTTTTCTGTCACTTAAAATCAAAAAAGTCCTTAATGATATTAAGGTCAAATTTAAACTATTTTTTTTACAGTTGAGATATAATTGACATGTAACTTTGTGCAAGTTTAATATGTACAATGTGATGGTTTGATACTTGTATATACAATGTGATGATTTGATACTTGTATATATTGAAAATTATTACCACAGTTAGGTTAGTCAGCACATCTATCACTTAAAATTTAGACTTTAATATGATAATAGATACAACACATATTGAAATTAAAAAATTTAGTGACATCCTTATTTATCCCAGCTGTTCTTAACAGCACTGCAACTAAACACCTTTTTTTTAATACATACTATTAGCAAACTTTGACAACTAGTATTGCCAGGTAGTTAATAGCCCTTGATTATACTCCACAAAAGATGACATTTTGATGTACTAATAGTTCCGTAAAACATAATCAACCTTTATTAAATCAACTTGTTTATTCAAGAATAACTGACTTTGCTTTTTCTTGAGTTCAAGGCTCTTTCAATGTCCAAAATTCCAGGCATTAAGGGAATTATGATTGGTCCATTTGGGGTCAAATATTCAAATATAATGAACAGGAACATTGAAGAACATGGAAGCTCCTTTAGATCCACTAGGATAGAAAATATAATTTCCAGAATTTCTGGTATAATTACCCAGAAATAAAATAGCAGGATAAACAAACCAGCAAGTGTCTTCCCTAGGCTGCCTTTTTCAAGTCTAAGAGTGTCCTGATGCATCATTCCCAGGTACAGGCCATAGTGCCACACAATTAAGATTTTTCCCTGAAGTAAAAAAGATTGTTCCAAGGTACCTCAATATTTTGTCTCTGCAAGTAGAAATAGACATTACAGGGAACTTTTCAAGGATAGTTTCTTTTCTTGTTTTTTAGACTATATATTTTTAAAATTTTTATTGGAGTATAGTTGCTTTACAATGTTGTGTTAGTATCTACTGTACAGCAAAGTGAATCAGCTGTATGTATACATATATCCCCTCTTTTTTGGATTTCTTTCCCATTTAGGTCACCACAGAGCATTCAGTAGAGTTCCCTGTGCTATAGAGTAGGCTCTCATTAGTTATCTATTTTATACATGGTATCAGTAGTGTATACATGTCAATCCAAATCTCCCAATTCATCCCACACCCCCTTCCCCCTTGGTATCCATACATTTGTGCTCTACGTCTGTGTCTCTATTTCTGCTTTGTAAATAGGACCTCTGTACCTTCCTCTCAATTTTTCTGTGAACCTAAAACTGACTAAAAATATAGTCTAAACCACTAATCCATCTCACTGATGACATATCATGTGGATCATCTTTTCAAATGCTTATCTGCCAACTGTACATCTTCTTTGGTGAGGTATCTGTTAAGGTTTTTGGCATATTTTTGAATCAGGTCTTTGTTTTTTTATTGTCAAGTCTTAGGAGTTCTTTGTAAATTTTGGATAAGCGTCCTTTATCAGATATGTCTTTTGCAAATATTTTCTCCCAGTTTGTGGCTCACCTTCTCATTCTCTTGACATTGTCTTTCCCGGAGCAGAAGTTTCTAATTTTATGAAGTCCAGCACATCAATTATTTCTTTCATGGACTATGCCTTTGATGTTGTATCTAAAAAGTCATTGCCATACCCAAGATCATTTAGATTTTCACCTATGTTATCTTCTAGGAGTTTTATAGTTTTCTGTTTTACATTTATGTCTACATTCTACTTTGAGTTAACTTTTGTGAAGGGTATAAGACTTGTGTATAGATTCTTTTTTTTTTTTTTGCATGTGGATGTTCACTTGTTCCACTGTCTTTGCTCCATTGTATTGCCTTTTCTCCTTTGTCAAAGATCAGTTGACTATATTTATGTGGATCTATTTATGGACTCTTTATTCTGTTCCATTGATCTATGTGTCTATTCTTTTGTCATCAATACCACACTGTCTTGATTACTGTAGCTCTATAGTAAGTCTTGAAGTCAGGTAGTGTCAGTCCTCCAATGTGGTCTTCTCCTTCAATATTCTGTTGGTTATTCTGAGTAATAGTTTCTTTTTGATTTGGAAATTAAATTAAATTCTTCCTCACTTGGCTTTCCAATCCACAGGTAACATTATACATTCTTAAGTACAAAAGTATATAATAAATTAAAAATATTTCTAGTATACTACCTCCAAATTTAATAAATATGAAAAATCATATTTGCTCAGTAAGCAGTTACCTCAAAATTTTGCTGAAATCATTTCATTCTATTAAATGAGATTAACCTGTGTCAACAACATAGTACTGGCTGATCAGTACAAAGAAAAATATGGCGTGTGTGGTTTTACTTTTTATAAAATTACCATTTCTTAATGTAAAACATGGTGATTATAGTTGATAACACTGTTATATAGTTGAAATTTGCTAAGAGAAGAGAGTAGAATTTAAATGTTCTCACCAAAAATTTTTTAAAAAGATTAATATGTGAGGTGATGAATGTGTGAATTAGCTAGATGGGAGGAATCTTCACAGTGTATCCATATATAAAATCTCCATGATGTATGCTTTAAATATCTTACAATTTTCTTTGTTAATTATACCTCAGTAAAACTAAAAAGTAAGTAATTAAAATGACTTTTTTAGGTGGAATCTTTTAAATATTATAAATTAAATATACAAGACACAAGATTATAAATAACAAATTGACGCTAAGTAATCTAAGTTCTATATCTCCCTAAGGCTAAACAACTAAATCCTGATAAATATGCTTTCTAATTTTTTTTTTTTTGACTTGCAATAAGCAGGAGGAATCTTAAGGGAATGTCCCAAATTCCTCTCCAAAACATCTGTGAAGCCAGGGTCGAATATCAGGGGGCAAACAGCCAGGAATTATGGGATTACTATGAGGACAAAGCTAAATAGAACCTTAAGATATAAAAAATATAATTGCTGAAAACAAGAAGTCAATGATAGATTAAAAGTACATTTTAAAGTATACAATATTTGTGGCAATTGAACCGAAATGTGAAAAAATTACACAGAATATAGTATACAGAGACAGGAAGATGGAAAATGTTAAAGAGAAGAAAAGAAATATGGAATTTAGAAAGATATGGCCTAATATACATCTCATTGGAAATCCAGAAGAATGGAGTACATAAAATGGAGGTGAGGCAATATTTGATTAGAAAATATATAAGAATTTTTCAGAAATGTGAAAATGCTGTATGATAGCACTTATATGTAGAATCTAAAAAAAACAAACAAACTAGTGAATAAAACAAAAAAGAAGCAGACTAACAGATATAGAGAAGAAACCAGTGGGGAGAGGGAAGGGGGGAGGGACAAAGTAGGGGTAGGGGAAAAAATGGTTGTTATGGGATTATATGAAATCATGTGTGTGAAACTTTTTAAAATTGTAAAGCACCATAGAATTTTAAAAAATCTTTCATTTAAATAAGTAAATAAAGTCCTTCAAAAACACAAATGAATAAGTAGTTACAAGAAGGTCTAAAAGCAATAAAATTTATTTTTTAAATCTAAAAAAAAGATGTAAATCCACTTATTCAGAAAGCATAATGTATTGTATTCAGAAAAAGTGTTTAAAATTTACATCTAGATACATCATAGAAAAATTCAGAAATCCAAGTACAAAGAAAAGATATTAAAAGCAGCCAGCAAGATAAAGCAGATCACCCAAAAAGTTATGAAAATAAAATTCACTGAGATCTTCATGGCATCGATAGTAAAGTCCATGAACAGTGGCATAATATCCCCAAAGAAATGAGGAAAAAATCAATATAAATCAAGGATCTTAAGCCAGATCGGTAGCTGGTCTCCAAAGATACTAACCATACCTCTCAATATTCATGCCACTGTGTAGCACTCTCCCACAATGACCTAGAGACAGTTCTGAGACTGGCTTCAATCAATAGAATAGTTCAGAAATGGTGATCTGATAACTCCAGGCTTAAAAATTAAGAAAGCCTGGCAGCGTCTGCTTTTGCACTTTTGAAAGCCCTGATTCTCCATGTCAATAGTCCAGCTATTCTTCTGGAAAGAGCCCATGACAGAAAGAGGCCATAAGGAGAAGTCAGGTGGAAAGAAAGAGACCTTGAGACTACCTGGAGAGAGAACGAGGCCCAGCCATTTCAGCATACCAGCAGATTCCAAGCTTCCAGCCACCACTGCCAGGGCTCCAGACATGTGAATAAACCCATCTTGGACTTCCCAGCCTCAGCACCATCTTACTGCAATGCATAACAGACCCTAAGCAAGATAAACCAAAGAACAATCCAACTGAGACCCCAAACAACCCACAGAATCAGGAGAACTAGTAAAATGGCTGTTGCTTGGAATAGTTTGATATGAAGAAATAGATAACTGAAACACACAGCAAAATTCTATTTCAAGAAAAACAATACACAAACAAATGCTCATGGATTAGAAGAATTAATATTCAATACTACCCAAGGTGATCTATAGATTCAGTACAATCCCTATCAAAATCCCAATGGTACTCTTTATAGAAATAGAAAAAAATTTTCTAAAATTCATATAGAACCAAAAAAGACCCTGAGTAAGCAATCTTGAGTAAGAACAAAGCTGGGGGCATCACATGTCCTGATTTCAAAATATATCACAAAGCTACAGTAACGACAGTATGGTACTGGCATAAGAACAGACATAAAGACCAATGGAACAGAATAGAGAACCTAGAAATAAATCCACACATCTATAGCCAACTGATCTTCTACAAGAATACCAAGAACACACAATGGGGAAAGGCTACCCTATTCAATAAATGGTTTGGGGAAAACTGGATATTCATATGCAGAATGAAATTGGACTTATCTCACACCACATGCAAAAATTAACTCAAAATGGATTAAATACATAAACATGCTGACTGGAAGGAAAAACAAAACTTTCATTGCTTAAAGTCGATGCAAGAGTTTACATAGAAAACTGGAAGGAATTCTCGAAAACAAATATTAGAAATAATGAGAAGGTTTAGAAAGGCGGCTGGCTTCAATACCACTGTAGAAAAATCTAATGCATTCATATATATATATTTATATGAGAAAACAAAAATTTTGCGTACCATTTATAGTAGCAGTTAAAATTATAAGGTATCTAGGAATAAGCCTAGCAAAGCGTGTGTAGTACATATGTGGAACTTTGATAACACTTCATTGAAAGACATTATAAAACTACACAAATTGAAGCATACATTATAGGTAACAGATTTAAAGACTTAACATGCTAAAGATGTCATTTTTCTCCAAATTGACCCATACGTCAGAGGAAATTACTAGCAAAATCCCAGAGTTTGTTCTTGCGGACCTTAACGAACTGATTCTATTTTATATGAATGGGAAAGTTTCAAGAAAAACAGAAACAAAAATTCTCCTGAATAAAAAGAATATGATATGGCTTACCTATCAGATATCAACTTTTTAATTATAAAGCCTTAATAACTATGACGGTGTTAGACTGGCTCAGAACTATGTAAAAAGACTGACCAATGGGACAGCTCAGAAGAAGAAAACTTGTTATGTGACAGAGGAGGCTTTGCAGATTGTTAGAGAAAGAAAGAATTGTTCAATAAATCATGCCGGTAAAATGTTATCCACATGGAAAAAAAGAATTCCTACCTCACACTGTATATAAAAGTCAATTTCAGATGGATCGAAGCCTTACTTGAAATTCAAACCTTTAAAATTATAAGATAATAAAGAGGACCATTTTTATAATTTAGGAGATATAAGTATTTTAGGACTGAGCAAAAAGCACTGATCATAAAAGAAAAACATGATAAATCTGTCACATAAATATAAAAATACAGGCCACAAACTGACAAAGGATTAACATTGAGACCATAAACAATCCTACAAATCAATGTAAAAAGTTCAAAAATGAGCAAAGAAATTAAGATACCTCACATATAAGAAAACACAAATGTCTAACAAAAGCCATTATGAAGGATGTCACCTTCATTGTAATCAGAGCATTGCAGATTAAAACCACATGAGATCCATTTTACACCTATTAAATTTTCCAAATTACAAAATCTGACAATATACAAGGCTAGAAAAGATAAAAAGCAATAGTGGGAGCATGAAATTTAGTTCTACCAGTTCGTAAAACTTGTAAAATTGTACATGTGCCTACCCTATGACTGAACATGACTTATAGGTAGATACTCTAAAGAAGTGCTTACACAAATACACTTTGAGTGAAGAATAATCATAATAGTACTATTCGTTTTAGCAAAAAAATTGAAACTACCCAAATGTCCATCAGTAAGAACACTGATAAATAAAATGCAAAGTTATTCAATAGAATATTATATAGAAGTGAAAATGAACTTTACACAATTATAAATGGAAAAGCAAGACTATAAGACTATACACAGTAGGGTACCATTTTTACAAACGGTAAGCACAAACAAAACCAAACAAGGTACTGTATAGTGATGAATAAAAATATATTGATAAAACTAAAAAATAAAAGCAAAGGAATGATTCATAATTTCCTAGTAGTGGTTAACTTTGGTGAAGATGAAGAGCAATTAGGGTAGCGAGGTAAGGGATGGGATGGGGAGAGATAAGTAAGAAGATGTAATTGTATTGATAATATCTAATTTCTTAAGTTATGTGGTAGCTTTACCAGTTTCTCCATTTTATTATTTTTTGCAATATGATGCATATATTGTACAAATATTCTTGTGTATGACTCACATATTACATTTTAATAAGATGATCTTAAAACCAATAGCATTATATAGAAATGGCATTTTTCATGCAAAAAATTTCCCATCTAACTCTCTAAAATATTTCTTGCATTATTATGGAATAAGTTTCTATTTAATAAATTAATGTCTCCTTTCATTACTGTCAAGAAATCTTTTCTGGCTCATAATTAAATAACTCTCATCTTTTCCCCAGAAATCATTCACACATGAAGGAATGAACTGCAACAAAGACCTTTTATTCTTTATATTCAAACTATGTTTTGGCCTCAAATCGTTTTTATCTTTTTTTTTTCTGAGGTGTGGATTGCTTCATTGTGTTTCTATTTCCACAGAAAATGTTCAACTGGCTTTCACCCTTTGATGAAAGAATGTTAAATAAATAGTTCATATAGGTTCTCATTTAATTGCTTTATGCTACACTGGATGGGGAAAATGCACCGCCCATGTCTAGCACTAATAGCAACAGAGCATATTATAACTTATCAATTTAGTATTGTCAGAAAGTATAGAAAATTAATGACACAATTTACTTTTCCACAAATTTACTCATTAATTTATTTATTTCACCTAATTCAACGTAGCACTGACTATGTTATAATTATGCTGAGTGATGATAAATGGAAAAGGGAATTTAATAACACTATGGTGTGATTTAGGATGTACAAAAGAATAGGGCTGGCACAAAGAGAGGAGTGGTCAATCCCTCCTGGAGATCAGAGACCGTCTTGACGGATAAGGAAAGAGCTGAGCTTCAACTTATAGAATAAATGAGAGTTCTTCAGCTAAACATGGTAGAAAAAGCGAAGAGATCATGTACTAAGGCAAAGAAATGGAGAAGAAAAAAGAAATTGACACTGGCTAGTTGAATTGATGACAAATGGCAATCTTAGAATGCTGGATGAAATGTCACACACACACACACACACACACACACACACACACACACAAGTTGGAGGAACTCAAAAGCTAGAAAGAAAATCCCCTAGATCTGGGGAAAAAATCTCAAAAAGCTAGAATCCTCTTTCCTCCCTTGGGAACATGAGGGACTGATTCTATGTATCCTCCCACCCTCATCAGCCTGCTCCCCCCACCAACCATGCACACACACCAGATGTGTGCGGTCTAGAGTCTAACGTGTACTCAGGCACATTAGATACAGCCTCCAGCTGTCAGCTGGAACTAACTCAGTCAAAAAACTGGAATCCCCAAAGGGCAGCACTGGCTATGAAATGAGAAACAACAAAAACAACCAAAATCTCTTTGAATGCTAGCTCAAGAAAGCAACGAAGAAGCACACAGAAGCTGCTCTGGGTGGAAGGGAAGGGGAGAAGAAAAGCTGATCTGATCAAAAATTATAATCAATACTCAGAAATGAATTTCTAAGGCTAAGAGTCATAGAATGGAATTAGTATGATAGTTTACTAGATTAACCATGGAAATAGATAACATAGTTAATATCATGCTCATAGGTGATAGAATAATCTGAATGAAACTTAAAAAAAAAAGTGTTTACAATGATTAAAGGAATAAAAGAAGAAATAGGAAGCATAATGAAAAAACAGAGTACCTTGGAAAAAGTTTTCTTAAGACCTTTAAAATATAGCAATAGCCTTTTAGAAATGAGAATTTTAATTAATAAAATGAACAGCTTAAACAATTGACAGTAAAATTGGTAAAATATATAATAAATCTAAGGAAACCTCTGCAAATACAGCATATAAAGTATTAAAAAATATTTAAGATTAAGGTGGACAACAGAATAAATTATGTTTAACCCATTTATATTTATTTAATATAACTGATGATTTTATTTATATGATATTTTCTCTTTAATGTCACCATGCTGTTTTCTTGTTTTCTTTCTGTTGCCACTTTGCCATATGAATTTTTACTTTTTCTTTTGCTTTTATATTATTGATATTCAATACCAGATATTTGAAAATAAGAATTACTCTCCTATTCTTGATCTCTTAAATTTTATTTTATCCTTAGCTCATTAATTTTATCTATTTATTTATTTTGTTAAGAACCAGTGAGTAGTACATTTCGTGAGCCCTTGTATTACAAAACAAAAAAAACTTGTTTGTTAGGTGAAAACCCTAATTCCACAACATCTTCCCTTCAAATCTTTGATGGCTTTAGTCCATTTTTCCTTGATATTTCATGCTGCAAAGAATGAGCCTAGGGCTAGACTGATTTTATTCCTTCTTAATCTGTTTGTGCTGAATGGATGCCTATAGAATTACGTTTTATTTAAATGTACATTTCAATTTGCCATGTTTTATCTAAGTATAGGGGGTTTTTTGTAAATTTTGAAATCAACACTTTCTAACTCAAGGTTTTAATCAACATCAGAAAATCACATTTCCATGCCTTTGATTGTTGCTTCTTGTATGATTGTTTTGGTCTCTTTCAATGGTACTTATAATTATTAGGTTACATCACTTCAGATGAGTCCTTATCATACCTTGGTGACTTTTCATCTGAGCTTTTTATCTTTGTATCTCATCCTGTTGTTCTTCATTCTTTTCCTGGTCTATCCTGATGGCTTTCTGTTTCTTAGAAATTTTGCTTATTGAATACTACTTAAACTTACAAAATAGATTTCTATAAAATCCTCCAGGTAACTGTAATTCTCATTATTCAAATTACTGTGAAAGGTCAGGGTGATATTCTCTTTCCTTATTTCTATAGTTTGTTTTTTGTTATTTTTGTTCTTCTTTTGAAGTCTTGGTACTGATTGGTATTGATTTTTTTTTCCTTAAGACATCATGGAGGACTTGGGTTTTTTCTTATCCTTGAATGAATATTTTTCTGCCCACTTTCAATTTGGTCGCTGTTTGGATCTCTTTCTTAGATCTAGAGGGCAGATCCATGTGCATAATTTCTAAACCAATTTTCAGTGTATAGTCATTTTTACTGAGTATAATTTCTCTGGACGAAGGTGTAACCTTCTCCTATCTGTGCTGACTGGATTTCCAATGCTTTGAGTCAACTAAGTGTATGAAAATGTGCCACACTCAGCATGCATATCTTTTAGGGATCTTATCACCGCTACCATTATCCCTATACTTTTGGCAATTTCATTTTTGACAATGCAATACACTGCCTCTAATTTCTCTCCACATTCTGCCCTGTTGTTTCTGAGGGATATGGAAATACAGCAAAGGAGAGGCAAAGAAACACTGATCTAGTCACTTCCACAAATGATATCTGTGTATTACAGGGATACATTTTTATTCTCATTGGTATATATAGACTATGGGATCAACAATCAGGGGCAGGCAAATTGGTTTTCTATTATCTTTCTGTCAAATAGAGCTGCTTTGTTTTATGATGTAAAGTACATGTCAGGTACAAATTATTTTTATTAATCCTTTGCAATCTACTCTATAGACAGTAGAAATACTAGATTCTAGCAATAGGTTACCAGTCAGAATCAATTTTTAGAGTAAAGCTCTCATCTTTAATATATATATGTATTTATACATATAAAATGTATATGTATATGAAGTACATATGTCTATATATTTTAGGGGCTTTTGAAAGAGAATGTCTTAATCTGTTAGACTAATACATTTAAATAGGAAGCTCCAGGATATTTCTGGTTTTAAATCTTACCTTACCATGATATACAGGAACATGGATTAACTCAGTGCCAATTGGGAGATATATATATATCCCAAGTAGCAAAAGCAGGTACAAATGGATCGTGCCTCTATTTCTATGTTCTCCCTCACTTACCTAATACTAGGGAAAGTTTAACTTCATCTCCTAGCCACAACCCAATGTTCTACTATTGTCAGTTTCCTAAATTAGAAACAGTGGTAAAGAGCAAATAATCCACTTCTCGATTTCTAGTCTTGCAGCCTCAAACTAAATAGATGATGGCTACGTAGAGTCATGATTAGGAATAGGGTTATGTTGAGTCCAGACCAAGCTTGCACACTTCTCACGTACAGTCCTTCCTTGGTATCCAGATGCAAAAGATTGATTCTAGGACCTCCAGAGGTACCAAAATCTGTGGATGCTCAAGTCTCTTATGTAAAATGGTGTAGTCTTTGCATATAACCTACACACATCTTCCCATATACTTTAATCATCTCAAGATTACTTACAATACTTAATACAATGTAAATGGTATATAAATAGTTGCCAGTGCATGGCAAATTCAAGTTTTGCTTTCAGGAACTTGCTAGAATTTTAAAAAAATATTATCAACCCACAGTAGGTTGAACCCTCAGATGTGGAACCTGGGGATAACTGTACAAGTTCTTAATCTCATTGAGTTTCAGACTTCTCACTGATAAACTGAAGGTAGGGTGGTGGGGAGATTGTACATAAGGAACCTGGCAAATAGTAACTTCTCGATTAATAATAGTTTTTATTTCTTTCTGAACTTGTTTCTCCCTCTGATGTTTTTTCAAAGAAAAGAAATTTCCCTTCAGAACCAAAGAATAGAAAGGTTCCCTTCTACCTTTCTTATTAGGAAAAAAAAGTAAGTATTAAATGAAAAGACAGAAAATAAGATCAGGGTTACTATTATTCAGTGTATCCTATTTGTTGTTAGCATTTCATTTCTGATTTCATTTCTGGCTGGTAACTCAATATGTATATTAGTCTTATTTGTGGGGATCTTTTTTAATTATAAAAATTAGGAGAGAAAGGAAACTGCCTATATGACAAATATAGACTCAAATTTAATTTATTTTTTAAAAGATCAGGTTAATATTTTCCCACATCAATGGAACGCTCTTAAACATAGAAATTACAATCATCATATCACATCTTTGTGTGTAATCATATCATAAATTTTTTGAAAACAAGGATTAATTTTATCTCTTTTGTGTCAATCTTTTCACATAGCATACTTGTGGACCCGTTACAGCTAAAATCATTACCCTTCTGGATCCACAGTATTTTATTTCCATATTAAAAATATTTCATCATATTTCAATACTGATATTTAAATACATCTGATTACACTTTTAATCATTTAAGTTTCTTTGTTTACCATCAAGTCAACTAGAGACATTAGGGTCTAACTCACCAGTTGAGGTATAAAGGTATGATTCTGTTTGTTGTGGCACTAGCTGTTCTTTTATGATCTATCTCAGACCCAAGATTTTTTTTATCAGGGTGTGGAGAACAAGGCAGGAATACAGTGATTGGCTTCTGGAAAAGATGTGTTGATGGGTGCTGAACATGAATCAGAGGGCTTGTGGATAGTACTGAGTAGGAAGTATCTTGCTGAGTTTTTAAATATGCCACCAGAGATGGGTCAATTGGTTGGACCTATACAAAGAAAAAATAGATATATATTCCTATATTTTAATAGCAGAAGATACAAAGTATCAGCACATTTCTAAGTCAATTTCCTGAAAATTTAATAGAATATAGTTTTATACATTTTTCTCTACATTGTTGGTTGGAATCTACACTATATTAATTTATAAAAGATCACAGGATTTGGTCTTCTTTTTACAAAGTCTTTCTGAAATCTAGGTTCCTTGCTCTATGTTATAAATAACTGAGAAACACTCTTAATTGCAGGCAAAAAAATGACCTAGAAAACAAAATAGACATTTTATATAATTTCTAATTAGAACTATTGTTAGATCAAGTGATCTTCAGAAACTAGAAAAACAAGACTATATTTATCTGTTTCCTCTCACATAAGAATGGCTGATAAAAATAGCTAGCATGATTCCAAAATTTCAAAGTTTATGGAAAATATTCATGAATAAATTGTGTATAATATGATTTCTTCCTAACTTTTCTTCTTTGCTTACCACTTATGGTAACAACTGGGAGAAATTAGGAGAGCATGAGGGAGAGTTAGGCTAGAAGGAAATATTGAGGAAATATGTCTTCTAAAATGTATATTGATACGTCATTGTACACCTTGTAAATAATGTTTGTATGTATTAAATTCTCATCCCAGAAAAGGACTGTTTAATAATTAAATATAACCAAATATTTACAATCATAAGTATTTTAATTGATTAACCTCTCTTTTAACCATCCTCTCAGGTGGAAATCTTGAATCATACGGAAGTCCCAATGTCTGGCATTAATTCTATCATAGATACTCAACATTTGTTTTTGTCAACAAATATAAATAAAACAACACAAAAAATTAGCTAGAAAAATCTTTAAAATAAGGCAGGGATTTATTTTGGAATGAGCTTTAATATGCTCTAAATCATCACTATATCAATGATGACACTGTAAGTTAGGTCATTAAAAGTATAAGAATTCATTTACTGTTATATTAAATATTTGTATCTTCTCCATCCTTTTTGGATGATGTTTGATGACCCACAAAATCTAGGAGAAGAAACTCACCGGTTTTTAATATTTACCTTTAATTGTACAAGCACTGGTGAGCTGAAAACTCCCGGAGGGTAATTTAAGGATATTCGAGAATCCATGCTTGGCTTAAGAGTAAGACCTTTCTTTGTTACTGTAAAGGACTCTTTCTTTAAACAAGACACAACAGAAAAGATACCCAACTTATAAACTTTCACTTCAGCACAGGTCACCTGTGTGGATTTAAGGACATTAAGACAATGACATTAAAGGACATTAATAGTGCATTGCTCTGGAAGTACATGCTGTACATATTCTCTGGCTGTGGGAAAAAACAACAACAACAACAACTATATGCTGTCCCTGTAATCTCCCACAATTGAGAATTACTTCATTAACCCCAAATGGATGGTCCTTTCATGAGATGAAGTAGAAGTAGATATTAGGAGTTTCTCAAATTTGAACTACACGATAGAAAAGGGAGAAATAAATGTATTTTTAAATTTAAAGTATTCCCCCCAAAAGGTAAATGGATAATGGGCAATCACATTTAGTGTTTTCACAAATATTAATTATATTTGGAATCCTATCCTCCTTTACCAGAATGGACTTGGACTTTAAATATTGGCCTTTATCCAGAAGATTTAACAATGTTTTAGGAATTCCAAGGACTGAAAAATTTCATCATTTGGGTAGTTTACACAAATCCTACAGCACCTGTACTATCAGCAAATTCTTCCTGCTGACAATTCACAGTCTCTTGATAAAGTAATTTTCTCTGTCATTTTCTCTATTTCTCTCTTCCATGCAGGGGGAACAGATGATTGCAAAGAGACACATTTGTGTTTCTTTTTTATATAGTGACATTTAAATTTGGAATGCATATATGCAGGGACATGTTCAAGCTTTTTTATCACATAAAAAGGAATTGAGTACATAAATGAAAACAAAATTATCTACTCATATAATCACCAAAGCTTAAAATGAAGAGGAAGACTTAGAAGTAATCTGGTCTATTCATGCTTCCCTAAACACCAGCTGGGCTCCACTCAGGCATGAGAGGATAATCATGCAGACACACACACAAACATTTCAGGGACAGTAACAATGGAAAATAATCTATCATTTGAAAACTGACTAAGGAAGAGATTTCACAATATCATGTCATGAATCCATTGTTGGGAAAATTCAGGGCATGATGGATGTTCTTAATTGGCCGGAGGGAAAATGGTGAGAGGTAAGAAAGAAAGGTTTTTTGGGAACTCATTATGGTTGCCATGCAGTTGGAGTACATTTGGTAGGTTCTGGGGAAATGGAAGGGTTTTTAAGCAGGGGTGTGTCAAGAGCAGAACTCTGATGATGGTTTATCTGACTCCAGAATTAGAATTCTTAAATGTTGTATGAACCACATAAAAATTTGGAAGGAACCTAGAGTTTAAATTTTCTTGATCTAAATATAGGGATAACAACCATTAGAAAACTATAAAAGAAAAGTATATGCTTTTTTTTTTTTTTCAGTAGACAATGGCTCTCTTATTTTTTTCTTTTGCATTTTCTATTTACTAATCATCTTGCATGCCCATTTGGTGAAAAGCACATGTGCTATGAACTGTTTTTTGTTTTCATTATGATAGTCACACAGATGGGTCAAGATTAAAAAGCCACACGTAAGGGCAATGATAACTAGACTATTATACTTACAGACTTCCTAGACTAAATATAAAATGTCTTAGTTGCATGAATTGGTGTAAATAATTAGAACAGGCTTAGTTTGCATATTCAACTGTATAACTTTGTTTGTAACTCAGAAAAGACCCAAATCAGAAGAGATAAATTAAAAAGAATTGTTTGCATGTGTGGCTTTTTTTTTTACATTTATTCCCTGCCCTCTTCTTCAAATAATGATAACTTTTATGAAGCTGAAAAGACAAATATTTTAATTATTTAAAAATAAGTTCAGTGATCCACAGAAGAACCTTAAACTTTAACTCCCATCAACTCTATGCTAAGTTTAATAATTATGTATATATTCTTTCTTCAAAACATATGAATTTGTCACGATAGATGGCTTCAGAGTTATTATAAGAAAGTCTACCATGAAAACAATAATTTATTAACTACTAACATGTGTTTATAGACTTCCTTTTATCTTCTTAAGTGTATTTTCTCATTTAATCCTTATTACCCTATCAGGTAGACACTATTATTGTATTCATTTTTTAGATGAAAAAAATTGAGTCATATCAAGGTTACATAATTTACTCAAGTTCACATAGCAGGAAAGTGTAGGAACCAAACTTCAGACCCAGCCAATCTTCCGCGACAACCCACATCCTAACTACCACATATACTCTTTTCCATGTACAGACTAATAACTAGACTTAATAACTATCTCAAGGCATACACATACACACACACACACAAATTGTTTAGTTTTTACATATTTTCCTAACCCACGAATGATAAAAATAAAGCTAGTGTCATCTGGGGATTCTAGAATTCTTAAATTTAGACAGAGGTCCATCCCATTAGAAATGTTAGTCTAAAGCTAGTCTAAGGTGTGAAGCTAATTAAACCATGATGTTGGCTTTGCTTCCCAGGCAAAAATATGACACTTGCTGGGTCCTAGACTCAAGTTCTTCACTCCCAAATTTGACCAATAAGCTCTGCTCTTTTATCTTTATGGATAGCAAAACAAAACAAAACAAAACAATAAAACACATGAATTCACTGGCATAAATCTTATCAACCCTTCCATTTTATACCAATGGAGTAATTGTATCTGCACTATGATCTGGTAGTCTGAGTAATAGAAGAGAAGTCAAACAGCAAATGTAGGTGTAGTCAAGGATTTACCAACCTTGTAACTTCCTCTCATTCCTTCCAGTGAATTTGGAGTCAGGTAACTTGCTTGAAGGTCTACATCAGACACTTTCACCATGATGTCTCTGTAATTTCCCCTGTAACGTGCAGTAAATGGAATTGCAATGCATATTGGAAATGGAATTCTCTTTTCCATATCTGAGCACTCTACAGTGATAACATTGCTGACCAATTCTTCATTATCACTCACTATTAAAGAACTCATGTTATTAATTATCCGGCATTCTAGATGTTGTAGAACATAGGATGGTGCTGTAATATAACAAGACACTTGGGTGAGAGTATCATCACTCAGCACATCAAAATACCTGCAGGGGAAAAAAGGACATCATTTTTTCAGATATTTGATTGATAGACTGTATAGTGAAATGCGTAAGAGCACAAGCTCTAGAGCCACGTTGTCATGGTATGAATCCCTGCTCTCCCACTTAGTAACTCTGTGACCTTGGGCAAGATACTTAACCTCTCTATGCCTCAGTTTCCTCAACTGTAAAATAGTGATAAAATAATACCTATCTCATAGGAAGAATGAGAATTAAATGAACTATTATACAGTAAGTAATTAAAAAGCTGTGCCTGGCACATACAAAATACTATATATATTAAGCTATTGTTACTATTGTTATTACTATTATTATTTAAGCAGATGATTCATTCCTGTTTTGTTCACTTCAAATATAAATCTGAAGATTGCTGAAGCTTCTTGATAAACCAAGTACTAGTGCCTGAATAGTCTTCTAAATTTTGAGGAAAGGTATAGATATGGTAGTGGAATTGTTTATTACATTTTTAAGAAAAATAGAGAAAGGTACAAAAGTACTGTGAATGTATGTTTAATCAAAGTAAATAGAAACAGAATATTTACAGTCCTCAAAGAATCAATCCAAAAACTGATTTTGACAATTGGTTTTACTCTTGCTTTTTGTACCATCACCTTTGCCTAAGATTTTAGAGTCTTATAGATTTGAATTCAATTTTGAGATCAGTCACTTACTATTTGTTTGACCTTTAACATCAACTATTATTTTAAAATAGCTAATATTTTAGCTCTTTCTATGTACCAGGTTTTAGGCTATACATTATTTCATTCAAATCCTCACACCATGGATATGAAGTACTACTCACCCATGGGCAGGTACTACTGTAATTACTATTTTACAGATAAAGAAACTGAAGTTTAGAAATTTTAACTTGCTGAGGATCACACAGATGGTAAGTTGTAGAATCAATAAATGAGCCCATCTATCTTTAACACAAAAGCCCAAACTTTCTAATATAGTATCATACTTCCTCAAATCATTCCAAAACACTGGTTTCTTTATCCATTACAAACTGAAACGAATACCAGATCCACAATAATGTGAGGGTTGAATGAGATTAAATATTTCAACTTCTTATAGTAGTGGGTTAAAATAAATGAGTGTTCAATAAATGTTAGCTCTCTATATTACAACTACCAGCTTGCATTTCCCCTCTTCTTGCTATTTCTCATTTCATACCAGTGAAATGATTGAAATATAAACAATGTCAAAGAGAAATGAGGATCTTTATAAAATGCAGCATTAATATCAAGTTCTAGAATAATCAGCTTTTAACTATTTTTCAGTTAGTAAATTGAATGTTATAGTGCCCTTTAACACAGAAATCTAGAAAATATGTTGAAATTTCAGAGAGGGTTATTTATTTATATTTACAATTCTGAACCCATAAAGTTAGAAGGAATAGAAAATTATCCAGCACATGGGTCTGTTTGAGTCTTCTCTGATCATGGTGATAATGGTATTTCAGAAAATTAGATACATTGTTTAATATAGGATACAATGATTCAGTATTTTTTTAATCATCATAGCATTACTTTATTCATAAATTAATTTAAATCTTTAATATCATAAAATAGACAGTGTTCAAATTTCCCATTGTTGTTTTTAATTAGTTTCTTTTATCTGGATCCAAATAAAAGCCACAAATTGCAGTCAGTAGAACGTGTGTTTACGTCTTTTGCATTATATATGTTTCCCCTCAATTTCTTCTGTCCTTCCTTCCTCCCTCCTTTCCTCCTTCCTCCCTCCCTCCCTCCCTCCCTCTCTCCCTTCCTTCCTTCCTTTTGGTCTTACTCTCACTCTCTTGGTCTCTTGCTCTCAGGCTGGGGGGATACTACAGATCCAGTCTTGTATAACTTCAAAAACGACTCTCTTTTGTGCCCTGGAAACCCAACTCAATACACTCTTCTTGCAAAAGACTGACAGAGGAAGTAGGGCAAGGGGCCCTGTAAATGCTTCCATTTCCCCTAGACCTAATCAAATAGATCTAGTACAGCCACTAAAATAATCACATTGGTTTATTCTAGTGTTGTTTCCCTTTGTATACACTAAGACAACTACCCTGGAAGAGATAGGCTTTTTTCAAAACGCTCTCCAGGGAGGAATCACAACAGATTGTGAGCTAGGTTTTGTTTATGACTCTCATCTTTCTTGTGGCATGATGGCTTCCTAGTCTGAGGAATTGAAATGAGTAGTCATCTTCTGAAACATGCAAGCCAAGCAAAATTGGTTTGCATGACACAAAGAGGAAATCACTAACTAGGAAACACCTAAATGAGGTGTTAGAGGGAGTGGTTCAGCAATGACTCATTAGTTGATACTTTGAGTCATTTCTGAATGTGAGGATATGAAGTGTTAATGTTTTTCTCAAGTGAAACGGGCAACCGCATATTGACTACTTTAATAGTTGTTTTGCAGGGGCAGTAAGCCTTTCAAACCAGGGGGGTCTTTCACGGGTTAAATATTACTCCTGTGACATCTATAGAGTTCATAAGATTTTTAGACATTTAGGGAACCTTACAGCTAAACCAGCTCAACCTCTTCATTTTATAGATGAGACAACTAAGGTCAAAGTGAGCAAAATGACTTGCCTGAGATCATAGACTCATTCATGGTGTTGTCCTGGAAATGGTATTGTATTCTGAAAGAGCAGACACGGGATAAGTGAAGTTTGGTAGTGTGTGGGAGGTGGAGAAAGTGAGGGTTGTTGGGGGTGAAATAAATCAACATACTAATATTTAGCTGAGAGTGAACATCTTCCAAGCAACAAGGTACTAGGCCCTTTAGGTGATTTTCTCATTTGACCTTACCAAATAATCCCAGCAATAATTTCTATAAATAAGGAAATGGGGCTAAGAAATGAAACAAGTTGCCCAGGGTCACAGAACTAGTAAGTAATAAAACAGGAGATAAATTTAAGTCTGTCTGTCTCCCAAGCCAATGATTTTTTTTTTATTATTATTCCCCATTACCTTCTAAGGGTCTTAATTTTACTGTGAAAATATGGCTTGTGAATATTTTATTTTATTTGGACAATTATGGATTATTATCCCCTTGTATAGGGGAGATAATTCACAAAATAGATCAGTCAATTTCAACATATTTTTTCAAAGTCATGGGCTCTTTGAGAATCTGGTGAAAGCTCTGGACCATCTCCAAGGAGATAAAATAGGTGTGAAAATATACATTCAATTTTAAGAACCTCCCGAAGCTTATCCATGAGCCCTCCCAGAGTTCTACAGACACGGGTTAAGAATTTATGATGATTTATAAATAAAATAAATGTGAGAATTCATTTGAGGATATAAATAAAATAAATCTGAGGCTGGGAAATTCTCTTCTAATATTTGAACTCTGCAGTCTCCTAGTTTTTTCTTATGATAATCTAAAGAGTAGTGATTTAGGAAAGTGTCCATGTTCTTGACAATTGTTCATTTTAACTACTTTCTTATATAGTCAATTCTTTCTTCCTTTAAAGAAACCTTTAATATTTTTCCTGAAACTATAAGAAACAAACAATATTAGTAATAGCAGCCATAAACATTTTTATGGGAATAATTTAAACTGAATTATTGATTTGTAATATCTTTTGGAGATCTGAAATGTAGATATAAAGTTTTATTCATGTATAAATATTGTTTTATATACCAGTAGAAACACACATATAAGCAGGAATATACAAGCACCTCTCACATTGTATTTACTTACTCCTTTTCCATGATGTTATTCTTTTGCTTTAGACTCTCTGAATCACTGGGAAGAGGACTATTCACATATTTACTGGAGATATCACATGTTGTTGAGGATGTGGTAATTTCTTCACTTTGGCTTTCTGAGGTCTCTTGAATTTCTCTTTCTCTTGTCTGGATTATGTCATGCGTCTCTTCCCTGTTGCCATTTATGTTCTCAATAGTCATGTGTTCTATTTGTTTATCATCTTCATGTTCTGCATTATCTGGGAACATTTTGTTCTGTGACTCTTCTTGCCCTGTTACATCTCCCTTCAATGATGTATTGTTTTCTTTTCCCACTAGTTCTGAACTCCTATGTATTTTATTTTTTTTTAACTGGACCTGGTTTGTGTAATGACTTTCCTCTCCATTTGTGGGAGAAACAGTAGCTGTTTCTATGACATTTTGTTCCCCTCTTGCAGCAATGTCTGTTGCTTTGATATCTTGAATGGCGGACATTGTCTGCAGTGGAGTGCATTCATCATGCATGCCGCATAAATTACACATCTCTTTTTCTTCTTTCTTTAGAAATGTAGCAGTGCTCCCCAAATATTCACTTCTTTTCATAAGGCAATCTATGAATGCAATGATTTCTACACACACATACACACAGAGACACATTAAAAAGAGTAAATACAAAACTAAACCAAATTATGTTTCTCCACTGACATGTAATGAAATATGGAGAAATTACCCTAGAAATCTACAAAGACCCTTACTAGGCTTTTAAGCCTACCTCCCTTCTGAAGAAGTCATTTGCACAACTGTAATTCTTTTAACACATCTAGAAGTTGGGGATAAATTGCTTTTTAACATAGTAGAAAAGACTAAATCTAATCCCTCTTGCTTGTGAAAATGCTTTGAATATTTGCAGAAAGGTATCATGACCCCCCTTCATAAGATGCCATTCAACTGAAGTCAACATCTCCCTCAGTCATTCCTCATTTGGTATGATTCTGAGAATTGTTTTTCTTCTTTGAATGTACTATACAGTTTATCAATGATCCACATATAATTATTCACCTAAAGTTTAGCAGAGCTCTCCAGATGAGACTTGGGTAGCAGGCATACCATAGCTACATTATTTCTGCTGATGCAGATGCTGTATTTTATTGGGTACTTTGTTTGCTATTATGATTGGATTAGGTTTATACTACTTCTCCTGCTGGACTTGTGATGACTGGAAATTTTCAAATGAGTCTTTCAAAGAATAGCTCTAATTATATCAATTCTCTGATTAGAACCTGGCTACTCAAGGACTAATAAACCAAGTGAAGCCTCTTTGCTCTGGTGTAAACCCTCACCATGATCTGATCTGATAAAATCTCTCACTCCATCCCCATTTCTTATTATTTTCCTATTTGTTCATTCCTCCTCTCCTCACAGCTGGGGTCACCTGATGGCTTCTTACAGGCTTAGCAACTCTGCAATCTTTAGAATTCAATTCTGAACTCAGGAATATGTAATTTAAGGCCCTATAGCTCAGTGTTTTCAAAATCATCAGTAAATCATCCTTTAACTAGTCTAGCCTTATCATTGGGCTCCAGTTCTGACAACTTGTTTTTTTGTCTTGTATCTGAGACCCTGTCTTTATTTTGAACTCCTATTCCGGTAGCTGAGTCATCATCATTTTCCATGAATGATCATTTGTGTTGCCTAGGACCACATTCATTTCTCTCCAGAGATTCCATTCCTGGCTATGAGATCCAGCTGATGGTCTCTAGGTCATGCTGCCTTTGGACAGATTTCCCGCATGTCCACAATCTGCCCTCTAGACTGAATTTCTTAACGTTATCTGGATTCCTGATTGATGAGACCTGCCTGCTTGCCTTGACACTACATTATGTAGAGTTAGATTTGATGATGCTACCTATCTTCTTATCTAGAGTAACTTGTTGTTGTCTGAGATCATAGACATCAGATACCATGTTCTTCCTGCCATGCTGTATTTCGCATCCATAACTGGCCCTATTCCCAAGAACCTGCACCCCACTTCGTGTGTGTGGGGGAGTCTAATTTCATATCCTATCCCACCCCATTCTTCCCAGTGTTTTTTCAATTAACACGTTCAAGTTCAAATAAGTCTAAAAATAGAGTATCATACTCCAATATGAAAAAACTGCTTGTCCTGCCTCACACTAAGCCTATATTTTCCTACTTCTAAGTGTTGGGTCCTACTAATAACATCTCTACTGGAATGCTCTTTTAAGGCCCCCAGTTTCTGGCTGCATAAATCCAATTCACTCCTTAGGCTTCAGGTTAGATACTGCATTTGTGCTAGTGAAATTCCCCACGCTAAAAATGGAATCTCACCTATTTCTGAAGACTTAACGCATTTCATTTTTATGTCTCTAATGGAATTAGCCTCAAAGTCCCTTGCATTATTGTGCAATTGCCTTAACTGATTTCCCATGTTAAATTGTTGGTCCCTTGTGGACAGAGACTCTATCCTGGTTTTTGTATGCTCCTTAGCGCTCTCACAGTGGCTACGCAATCAATACTTCTTAGAGAAAGAATAAAGGAAATACTTGCCTTGTCTCCAGGTACAATGATTCTCTTTGTCAAGCAGTACATACAGCTGCTGGCAGGTGGAGCGCAGAGTCCCTGCAGTGTGTTCCAAGAGTTGGTGAAGGGCCCCACTGAGTTCTTGACCCAGAAAGACCACTGTGGCTATCCAAGTGGCCCCGCCAGCCCCTTCACAATGGTCTTCACCCAGGAGCGCCTGCTTTAGCATCAGGTTTTGTCTCCAAATCTGCTTCAATATTTGGCCTAGTTTACCTGAACCTATGTCTCCTGTATCCATTTTATGCTCCACAGGTGGAATGTTTCCTAACAGCAAAGCCTAAAGATTTAGCAAATTCAAGCTTGGCTGTGGTTTTTTTCTTCTAAAATCTAGGAGATGATCCAAGTCAGCTAGCCAAGCGCTTTCCTGCAACATAATAGTTTATTCAGCTTCTTGTTGACCAGTGAAAAGTTACTAGGTGACCAAAGGAGGGGCGTTCCTGCACCTTGGGTGCCACTGTGTACAGATTAGATTAACCACAGGGGTGGAGTTAGCTCACACAATCCCACTTTCCATGTAAGTTTTACACTTTCGATATACTATGGAAGCCTCATATACTTTTCAAGTTTTGAGGCAACAAAATATGGATTCTGTGGTAGGATAGGAGTATATTAATCAAAGGTAAACTCTTTTAATAATACTGCTAATAATAACTCTATATGAAACTCAAAAATACTTATGAATGAACTAATATGTTGTCTGAATTGCTTCAAAATAACCTGGGAGTGTGGGAGCAGTGTATAGATGAAATAAGATTGGCTGTAAGTTAATAATTGTTGAAGCTGGATATGGTTACATGTGGGGGTCTTTACAATTCTCTCTAGTTAGCATAGAACATTTTTATAATAAAGAATTTTAAAAATATTACTCTGCTGGAGCAGAGTCTATTACCACTCTTCTCGGTTAGGTTAATCAGTACCTTCTTCTATGGCAGGTCTGCAGTGAGATCGAGATAGGTACTTGACCTCTTTCCTCTCTGATCATTTCTCTCTAATTGGATAAAATGCTCCTCCACGAAAAGAAAGCAAACCCGAAGAGTGGCTTTCTCTGAACTAGCAAGGAATCTTCACCACGTATAATTAAAATTCAGTCGCAGCACGTTCTCACCGCTGCTGGCCCCTTTGTCGGCACATTGTATATGACACCATGGCGTCACAGGACCTGATACCGGGCGGAGCCCCGGGGTCCACGGAGAAACCCAGAGCAGCCTGCTTCTTCCTCTGCAATCCCCTCCTCTCATAAGGGAGAACACGGCACCGGAGGGAGAGGGCCGTGCATTCCGGACGGGCTCGTGTTCTCTCGGGGGCCCTGGAATGAAATGAAAGCTCCCAAAGCACAGCCTGAATCCCTCCTGCCCACAGCCATCACCTTATCTCACCTTAAGCACTTGGCCTCTTAGAGCCACACTCAAGACACCTGAAAGAGGAGACGGGGAAACACAAACCCAGTGAATAAGGAATAGAAAACGAATGCCACCACAGGCGTAAATACTGCCCCAGCTGCTTGTGGTCTGCAGAGGCTGAAGGAAAAGGAAAGGAGGGGCGGTACGAAGAGGGGTGGTGAGGGTGAGGTCCGGGGTGCGGCCTCATTCTCTAGTGGAAATCTTATTTTTCAGTGACCTCTGTTCCTTTAACGCCTGAAATATATGTGTAATTCACATTACAATGCATACGTGGCTTTAATTTGATGCCGATTCTGAAAACTTTCTATAGCATGTGCTGTGGCCCAGGCACTCTCTACGTGCTGGGAACTTCAGAGAGACTTCGGAGAGAGGCAGGCACCTGAAAAGATGACTAAAATCAGCTCAGACTGTGTTGAGAGCTAGAGCAGAAGTATGAATTAAGAGTACCACCAAAGCTTTGAGGAGTAAAAATTTCATTCGGATTGGAGGCCTGGGAGATGTTTAAATTAGGAGCTAAATGATGAGCAGGATTTGAGCAGGCTTGACAACAGAGGGAAGGAACATTCCAGCATAGGAAATAATATCATCAAAGGCAGGGAGGCAGGAAATGGCACCGTGTGATCAAAAAGGGAAAAGGATGGCTCTAGAAGAGGGTTTATAAGTCTGGGAAGTGGCAAGAGAAATAATTATGGAGAGTCAGGAGGAGCAGCTGGAATTTTGTTTGCAGACAAAAGAGAGAAATTAAATATTTTTGAACCAAGTAAATATATAGCCAAATCTATGCTGTAGGAATGCAGATGGTTTAAATGGTAGAGACACAAGAATTAAGTGACTTGAGGGCCCATATTAGAACAATAACAGTGCAGGCAGGGGAAGGGGATGCTTTGAGAGGGGATTCGAAGTAGAGTAACCAGAACTTGCTAAATCATCAGTTAGAGGAAAAGGAATAGAAAGCACTGAAAATCCATTCATTTACTTATTTGAGAAATATTTATTGGCTGCTGGTATAGAACTGTGCTTGGTAATGGAGTATAACTAAAAATTTTGGTTTAGGTGACTGAACAGATGGTAAACCAACTGAGTTGAGGAATTTAGAAAAAAAACCATTCAGCTTGATTGGTAGGTAATTTGACTAATTTTGGATTTGTTGTGTTTGAGATACACAGGACAATTCTTTGGAATATGTTAGAAATTTAGAAGTCAGAATAATATTGGCATATTTGAATGTCATCAGTCAATAGATAGTGAATGTATCCCTATCTGGAAATAGAAGAGATCGATGGGGAATTTACACCATGTACATTTTAAGTATTGAATGAAACTGATAATGAAATGCTGAATCACTGGACCAATATACATTTATTCCCTTCTACAGATGTGGGAAAATTCTTTCTCAGGTCAGGGGGAAAAAAAACCCAAACATTCTTCCTCAGCCTCACTGACATTTGCTATCCTCAAGTCTAAACTTGTTCTCTGTCTGGCTTCCCCCAAATATGTAATATTTGCAAAGTGAGACCTACCACAGGCCACGCTGCGTTTACTCATTAAAACAAGCATCTGCATGTTCCTGCATCTTGTTTTCAATTAATTGATGTCACTAACCACGGAAAGAACTGACATTTGCAATCAAGATTTGTGACACCCACGGAAGTTAACTGCAAAAAAATTCATCTTGATGGGTTTAACATTGGATTAGCATCTTCACTGTGGCTACTCGTTATTATGACTACTAATACTTTCTTTTACTTTCTTTACTGAGAATTCTCTGCTTCCACTGACATTAAAGGAATTAGTATGCAGTCTTGAATTCACACAAAACATTATGTGGTTGAAAAGACAACAGTTCTTCATATTAAAGCATCAAAGTGAGTAGAAAGAAAATTCCAGTAAGTAGGATAATCACTCATTTACCAGCTGAAGAAATAAAACTTTGCAATAGACTGAACAGCCTATTGATGCGAGTCAGGAGGGAAGGACAATAAAGTCTTTAAGTGTAAGGAACTGGGCTACTTTCCATGGAGTTTATGGTGGGGAGCAGTGGGTAAGTCAGATGTTAGCAACATTATTAGTTCTGTTACCTGATCTTGTTATTTTCTTTGAGTTCCTGTGTAGTTTCCGACACCAGACTTTGGTGCAGTCAGCCCAGATTAATTTTTCTCCGTTTGGTAACTCTCTTATTGAATGTCTTTTATCTGTTTAGAGCAAGCTCACACAACTGGATGATGAGTAGAAAGAGAACACAAAATGGTTGTTTTGTTTTTGTTTTCCCCAATAACTTATCACACTGGGAAAATACAAATTAAATATCAGAATTCTCAATACGCATATCAATTTTAAAATGTTTTTACATTTAACTAGACAGTATAAATAAAAGTTTGTAGCCGATGAATAAAAAATTTAAAAATTAAAATGTTTTTAAAAAGCAGGTGGTCAAAATCAAAGTTAAGACTTTTGGTTAAACAATGTAGATTAAATACATATTCTATTTCTGCTTCCTCCTAAAACACCACTGAAGAAGATAAAACAATATATAAACCACAAAGGACAAAGAAAATGGGTGATAATATGATGGAGAAAAGATGTCAACAAACTTTTGGAAGATCAAAAGCAGATGGACAAGTTGTAAATGACCTAATTGAGTAAAGAGAGTCCCTCTATGGTGGAAAATAGGCTGGTTCTTGCCATGGAATTTCAGGAGGGCCTAGGAATTAGAGACAACCAGTAGCTCTGGAAGTGAGAATGAAGTTGGCTCTGTAAACAAGTTTTGTTCCAATTCAGTTTTGAGAGCAGGTAGATACCGAAATCCCTCTCCTCTGCCCCAAATAGCCAAGCAACAGTCTCTTTCCCACCCATTGGAAGCTAGAGATGTTCTCTATGAAAAAACTGCAGCAGAGGCAGGAGGCCTGGGCTGAGCAGAAAACCAGAAGGAAGTGCCACTGTACACATAAGAGTTAAGTGAAATTCTACAATTTTAAAAAGTGAGGTCCCACTCTATTTTTCTGCTCAGCCCCAAGAACAGGGGCAAGCAAGTGTAACCTCTCAGGCAGATGGTTAGAAGTTTGTTCTCTAGAGTAACTGAATACCCCAAGAAAAAAAAAACAATTCATAGTGAAACTTTTAGGGTCCGTCCCCCTTCTCCCCACCCTCAATAGATTACCCTGCTCTTGTCAGATCATCAATAATGAAGCACCCAATCAGAAGCCCTACCTATGTATGTAAAGCTTCCAAAAAATGTCCCTAATGCTTCATTTTTGAGTATCGAATAATAGTCAACGGGGTTAGGCATTTGAAATAAGCCTCTTATATAATGCTGAAGACTAAAGCAAACACAAATAAAGAACTTGAAAAAAATAGAGCCAATACAGGAAAGAGAAGAAAATATCAAATAAGTCTATAATTAACACTCTTAAAGTCTAGGATATGAGAAGATAATGCACCCACACAATAAGAAAAGATTTTCCTAAAAAAGGGAGCATTCAGAAAATGAGAAAGACCTCATAGAAAATAAAATATAACAGGAATTTTTTTTTTTTTAAACATCTTTATTGAAGTATAATTGCTTTACAATGGTGTGTTAGCTTCTGCTTTATAACAAAGTGAATCAGTTATACATATACATATGTTCCCATATCTCTTCCCTCTTGCATCTCCCTCCCTCCCACCCTCCCTATCCCACCCCTCTAGGTGGTCACAAAGCACCGAGCTGATCTCCCTGTGCTATGCGGCTGCTTCCCACTAGCTATCTATTTTACATTTGGTAGTGTATATATGTCCATGACACTCTCTCACCCTGTCACATCTCACCCCTCCCCCTCCCCATATCCTCAAGTCCATTCTCTAGTAGGTCTGTGTCTTTATTCCCATCTTGCCACTAGGTTCTTCATGACCTTTTTTTTTTTTTTCCCTTAGATTCCATATATATGTGTTAGCATACTGTATTTGTTTTTCTCTTTCTGACTTACTTCACTCTGTATGACAGACTCTAACTCCATCCACCTCATTACAAACAGCTCCATTTCATTTCTTTTTATGGCTGAGTAATATTCCATTGTATATATGTGCCACATCTTCTTTATCCATTCATCCGATGATGGACACCTAGGTTGCTTCCATGTCCTGGCTATCGTAAACAGAGCTGCAATGAATATTTTGGTACATGACTCTTTCTGAATTATGGTTTTCTCAGGGTATATGCCCAGTAGTGGGATTGCTGGGTCATATGGTAGTTCTATTTTTAGTTTTTTAAGGAACCTCCATACTGTTCTCCATAGTGGCTGTATCAATTTACATTCCCACCAACAGTGCAAGAGTGTTCCCTTTTCTCCACACCCTCTCCAGCATTTATTGTTTCTAGATTTTTTGATGATGGCCATTCTGACCGGTGTGAGATGATACCTCATTGTAGTTTTGATTTGCATTTCTCTAATGATTAATGATGTTGAGCATTCTTTCATGTGTCTGTTGGCAATCTGTATATCTTCTTTGGAGAAATGTCTATTTAGGTCTTCTGCCCATTTTTGGATTGGGTTGTTTGTTTTTTTGTTATTGAGCTGCATGAGCTGCTTGTAAATCTTGGAGATTAATCCTTTGTCAGTTGCTTCATTTGCAAATATTTTCTCCCATTCTGAGGGTTGTCTTTTGGTCTTGTTTATGGTTTCCTTTGCTGTGCAAAAGCTTTTAAGTTTCATTAGGTCCCATTTGTTTATTTGTGTTTTTATTTCCATTTGTCTAGGACCTGGGTCAAAAAGGATCTTGCTGTGATTTATGTCATAGAGTGTTCTGCCTATGTTTTCCTCTAAGAGTTTGATAGTGTCTGGCCTTACACTTAGGTGTTTAATCCATTTTGAGTTTATTTTTGTGTATGGTGTCAGGGAGTGTTCTAATTTCATACTTTTACATGTACCTGTCCAATTTTCCCAGCACCACTTATTGAAGAGGCTGTCTTTTCTCCACTGTATATGCTTGCCTCCTTTATCAAAGATAAGGTGACCATATGTGCGTGGGCTTATCTCTGGGCTTTCTATCCTGTTCCATTGATCTATATTTCTGTTTTTGTGCCAGTACCAAACTGTCTTAATTACTGTAGCTTTGTAATATAGTCTGAAGTCAGGGAGCCTGATTCCTCCAGCTCCATTTTTCGTTCTCAAGATTGCTTTGGGTATTCGGGGTCTTTTGTGTTTCCATACAAATTGTGAAATTTTTTGTTCTAGTTCTGTGAAAAATGCCAGTGGTAGTTTGATAGGGATTGCATTGAATCTGTAGATTGCTTTGGGTAGCAGAGTCATTTTCACAATGTTGATTCTTCCAATCCAAGAGCATGGTATATCTCTCCATCTATTTGTGTCATCTTTAATTTCTTTCATCAGTGTCCTATAATTTTCTGCATACACGTCTTTTGTCTCCCTAGGTAGGTTTATTCCTAGATATTTTATTCTTTTTCTTGCAATGGTAAACGGGAGTGTTTTCTTAATTTCACTTTCAGATTTTTCATCATTAGTATACAGGAATGCAAGAGATTTCTGTGCATTAATTTTGTATCCTGCTACTTTACCAAATTCATTGATTAGCTCTAGTAGTTTTCTGGTAGCATCTTTTGGATTCTCTATGTATAGTATCATGTCATCTGCAAACAGTGACAGCTTTACTTCTTCTTTTCCGATTTGGATTCCTTTTATTTCTTTTTCTTCTCTGATTGCTGTGGCTAACACTTCCAAAACTATGTTGAATAATAGTGGTGAGAGTGGGCAACCTTGTCTTGTTCCTGATCTTAGTGGAAATGGTTTCAGTTTTTCACCATTGAGGACAATGTTGGCTGTGGGTTTGTCATATACGGCCTTTATTATGTTGAGGAAAGTTCCCTCTATGCCTACTTTCTGCAGGACTTTTATCATAAATGGGTGTTGAATTTTGTCAAAAGCTTTCTCTGCATCTATTGAGATGATCATATGGTTTTTCTCCTTCAATTTGTTAATATGATGTATCACGTTGATTGATTTGCGTATATTGAAGAATCCTTGCATTCCTGGAATAAACCCCACTTGATCATGGTGTATGATCCTTTTAATGTGCTGTTGGATTCTGTTTGCTAGTATTTTGTTGAGGATTTTTGCATCTATGTTCATCAGTGATATTGGCCTGTAGTTTTCTTTCTTTGTGACATCTTTGTCTGGTTTTGGTATCAGGGTGATGGTGGCCTCGTAGAATGAGTTGGGGAGTGTTCCTCCCTCTGCAATATTTTGGAAGAGTTTGAGAAGGATAGGTGTTAGCTCTTCTCTAAATGTTTGATAGAATTCACCTGTGAAGCCATCTGGTCCTGGGCTTTTGTGTGTTGGAAGATTTTTAATCACAGTTTCAATTTCAGTGCTTGTGATTGGTCTGTTCATATTTTCTATTTCTTCCTGGTTCAGTCTTGGCAGGTTGTGCATTTCTAAGAATCTGTCCATTTCTTCCAGGTTGTCCATTTTATTGGCATAGAGTTGCTTGTAGTAATCTCTCATGATCGTTTGTATTTCTGCAGTGTCAGTGGTTACTTCTCCTTTTTCATTTCTAATTCTATTAATTTGAGTCTTCTCCCTTTTTCTCTTGATGAGTCTGGCTAATGGTTTATCAATTTTGTTTATCTTCTCAAAGAACCAGCTTTTAGTTTCATTGATTTTTGCTGTTGTTTCCTTCATTTCTTTTTCATTTATTTCTGATCTGATCTTTATGATTTCTTTCCTTCTGCTAGCTTTGGGGTTTTTTTGTTCTTCTTTCTCTAATTGCTTAAGGTGCAAGGTTAGGTTGTTTATTCGAGCTGTTTCCTGTTTCTTGATGTAGGCTTGTATTGCTATAAACTTCCCTCTTAGAACTGCTTTTGCTGCATCCCATAGGTTTTGGATCGTCGTGTCTCCATTGTCATTTGTTTCTAGGTATATTTTGATTTCCCCTTTGATTTCTTCAGTGATCACTTCGTTATTAAGTAGTGTATTGTGTAGCCTCCACGTGTTTGTATTTTTTACAGATCTTTTCCTGTAATTGATATCTAGTCTCATAGCATTGTGGTCGGAAAAGATACTTGATACGATTTCAATTTTTTTAAATTTACCAAGGCTTGATTTGTGACCCAAGATATGATCTATCCTGGAGAATGTTCCATGAGCACTTGAGAAAAATGTGTATTCTGTTGTTTTTGGGTGGAATGTCCTATAAATATCAATTAAGTCCATCTTGTTTAATGTATCATTTAAAGCTTGTGTTTCCTTATTTATTTTCATTTTGGATGATCTGTCCATTGGTGAAAGTGGGGTGTTAAAGTCCCCTACTATGATTGTGTTACTGTCGATTTCCCCTTTTATGGCTGTTAGTATTTGCCTTATGTATTGAGGTGCTCCTATGTTGGGTGCATAAATATTTACAATTGTTATACCTTCCTCTTGGATCGATCCTTTGATCATTATATAGTGTCCTTCTTTGTCTCTTGTAATAGTCTTTATTTTAAAGTCTATTTTGTCTGATATGAGAATTGCTACTCCAGCTTTCTTTTGATTTCCATTTGCATGGAATATCTTTTTCCATCCCCTCACTTTCAGTCAGGAATTTTTTAAGCTTGTATATGGGTAGAATGAAACAGTTGAGGAAATGTCCCAGAGTTAAACAAAAAACAAAGAGACAATAGGGGGAAGAAAAAAGGAGGTTAAGAAATTTAATAGTTCAATCTAAGTGGTTCAATTAATATGAGTTCTAGAAAAAGAAAACAGAAAGAAATTATCAAAGAAATAATATAAGAATATTTCCCAAATGAAGGACTTTGTATTCCAGACTGAAAAAGATCAAAACTATAGATTAAAAAAAGAAGAAGAAATCATAACTGGTCATATTATCATGAACAGTCAAAACATCAAGGACAAAGATCCTAATAGCCTCTGAAGAAGGAAAAAAGTTCACATTTAAATCAGAAGGCATTGGATTTTTTTTTAAAACATCTTTATTTGAGTAAGTGCTTTACATTGTTGTGTTAGTTGCTGCTGTATAACAAAGTGAATCAGCTATATGCATATGTATATCCCATGTCCCCTCCCTTTTGTGTCTCCCTCCCACCCTCCCTATTCCACCCCTCTAGGTGGTCACAAAGCACCGAGCTGATCTCCCTGTGCTATGCAGCTGCTTCCCACTAGCTATCTGTTTTACATTTGGTAGTATATATATGTCAGTGCCACTCTCTCACTTCATCTCAGCTTACCCTTCCCCCTCCCCATGTCCTCAACTCCATTCTCTACGTCAGCATCTTTATTCCTGTCCTGCCCCTAGGTTCATCAGAACCATTTTTTTTTTCTTTTAGATTCCATATATATGTGTTAGCATACGGTATTTGTTTTTCACTTTCTGACTTACGTCACTCTGTATGACAGACTCTAGGTCCATCCAGCTCACTACAAATAACGCAATTTTGTTTCTTCTTATGGCTGAGTAATATTCCATTGTATATATGTGGCACACCTTCTTTATCCATTCATCTGTCAGTGGAAACTTAGGTTGCTTCCAAGTCCTGGCTATTGAAAATAGTGCTGCAATGAACATTGTGGTACATGACTCTTTTTGAATTATGGTTTTCTCAGGGTTTATGCCCAGTAGTGGGATTGCTGGGTCATATGGTAGCTCTATTTTTAGTTTTTTAAGGAACCTCCATACTGTTCTCCATAGTGGCTGTATCAATTTACATTCCCACCAACAGTGCAAGAGGGTTCCCTTTTCTCCACACCCTCTCCAGCATTTATTGTTTCTAGATTTTTTGATGATGGCCATTCTGACCGGTGTGAGGTGATACCTCACTGTAGTTTTATTTGCATTTCTTTAATGATTAACGATGTTGAGCATCCTTTCATGTGTTTGTTGGCAATCTGTATATCTTCTTTGGAGAAATGTCTATTTAGGTCTTCTGCCCGTTTTTGGATTATGTTGTTTGTTTGTTTTTTTATATTGAGCTGCATGAGCTGCTTGTATATTTTGGAGATTAATCCTTTGTCAGTTACTCCATTTGCAAATATATTCTCCCATTCTGAGGGTTGTCTTTTCATCTTGTTTAGGGTTTCCTTTGCTGTACAAAACCTTTAAGTTTCGTTAGGTCCCATTTGGTTATTTCTGTTTTTATTTCCATTTCTCTAGGAGATGGGTCAAAAAGGATCTTGCTGTGATTTATGTCATAGAGTGTTCTGCCTATGTTTTGCTCTAAGATTTTTATAGTGTCTGGCCTTACATTTAGGTCTTTAATCCATTTTGAGTTTATTTTTGGGTATGGTGTTAGGGAGTGTTCTAATTGCATTCTTTTACATGTAGCTGTCCAGTTTTCCCAGAACCACTTATTGAAGAGACAGTCTTTTCTCCATTGTATATTATTGCCTCCTTTATCAAAGATAAGGTGACCATATGTGCTTGGTTTATCTCTGGGCTTTCTATCCTGTTCCATTGATCTATACTTCTGTTTTTGTGCCAGTACCATACTGTCTTGATTACTGCAGCTTTGTTGTATACTCTGAAGTCAGGGAGCCTGATTCCTCCGGCTCCATTTTTCTTCCTCAAGATTGCTTTGGCTATTCAGGGTCTTTTGTGTTTCCATACAAATTGTGAAATTTTTTGTCTTAGTTCTGTGAAAAATGCCATTGGTAATTTGATAGGGATTGCGTTGAATCTGTAGATTGCTTTGGGTAGTATAGTCATTTTCACAATGTTGATTCTTCCAATCCAAGAACATGGTATATCTCTCCATCTATTTGTATCATCTTTAATTTCTTTCATCAGTGTCTTACAGTTTTCTGCATATGGGTCTTTTTTCTCGTTAGATAGGTTTATTCCTAGGTGTTTTATTCTTTTTGTTGCAATGTTAAATGGGAGTGTTTCCTTGATTTCACTTTCAGATTTTTCATCTTTAGTGTATAGGAATGCAAGAGATTTCTGTGAATTAATTTTGTATCCTACTACTTTACCAAATTCATTGATTAGCTCTAGGAGTTTTCTGGTAGCATCTTTAGGATTCTCTATGTATAGTATCATGTCATCTGCAAACAGTGACAGCTTTATTTCTTCTTTGCCAATTTGGCTTCCTTTTATTTCTTTTTCTTCTCTGATTGCTGTGGCTAAAACTTCCAAAACTATGTTGGATGATAGTGGTGAGAGTGAACAACCTTGTCTTGTTCCTGATCTTAGAGGAAATGGTTTCAGTTTTTCACCATTGACAGCAATGGTGGCTGTGGGTTTGTCATATATGGCTTTTATTACGTTGAGAAAAGTTCCCTCTATGCCTACTTTCTGGAGGGTTTTTATCATAAATGGGTGTTGAATTTTGTCAAAAGCTTTTTCTGCATCTTTCGAGATGACCATATGGTTTTTATCCTTCAATTTGTTAATATGGTGTATCACGTTGATTGATTTGCTTATATTGAAGAATCCTTGCATTCTTGGAATAAACCCTACTTGATCATGGTGTATGATCCTTTTAGTGTGCTGTTGGATTCTGTTTGCTAGTATTTTGTTGAAGATTTTTGCATGTACATTGATTCGTGATATCGGCCTGTAGTTTTCTTTTTTTTGTAATAACTTTGTCTTGTTTTGGTATCAGGGTGATGGTGGCCTTGTAGAATGAGTTTGGGAGTGTTCCTCCCTCTGCAATATTTTGGAAGAGTTTGAGAAGGATAGGTTTTAACTCTTCTCTCAATGTTTGAGAGAATTCGCCTGTGAAGCCTTCTGGTCCTGGGCTTTTGTTTGTTGGAAGATTTTTAATCACAGTTTCAATTCCAGTGCTTGTGATTGGTCTGTTTATATTTCCTATTTCTTCCTGGTTCAGTCTCGGAAGGTTGTGCTTTTCTAAGAATTTGTCCACATCTTCCAGGTGTCCATTTTATTGGCATATAGCTGCTTGTAGTAATCTCTCATGATCCTTTGCATTTCTGCAGTGTCAGTTGTTCTCCTTTTTTCATTTCTAATTCTGTTGATTTGAGTCTTTTTCATTTTTTTCTTGCTGAGCCTGACTAATGGTTTACCAATTTTATTTATCTTTTCAAAGAATGAGCTTTTAGTTTGATTGATCTTTGCTATCATTTCCTTCATTTCTTTTTCATTTATTGCTGATCTGATCTTTATGATTTCTTTCCTTCTGCTAACTTTGGGATTTTTTTGTTCTTCTTTCTCTGATTGCTTTAGGTGTAAGGTTAGGTTGTTTATTTGAGATGTTTCTTGTTTCTTGAGGTAGGATTGTGTTGCTATACACTTCCCTGTTAGAACTGCTTTTGCTTCATCCCATAGGTTTTGGGTGGTCGTGTTTTCATTGTCATTTGCTTCTAGGTATTTTTTGATATCCTCTTGGATTTCTTCAGTGATCTCTTGGTTATTTAGTAGTGTATTGTTTAGCCTCCATGTGTTTGTATTTTTTACAGATTTTTTTCCTGTAACTGATATCTAGTCTAATAGCGTTGTGGTCAGAAAAGATACTTGATATGAGTTCAATTTTCTTAAGTTTACCAAGGCTTGATTTGTGACCCAAGATATGATCTATCTTGAAGAATGTTCCATGAGCACTTGAGAAGAAAGTGTATTCTGTTGTTTTTGGATGGAATGTCCTATAAATATCAATTAAGTCCATCTTGTTTAACGTATCATTTAAAGCTTGTGTTTCCTTATTTATTTTCATTTTGGTTGATCTGTCCATTGGTGAAAGTGGGGTGTTAAATTCCCCTACTATTATTGTGTTACTGTTGATTTCCCCTTTTATAGCTGTTAGCATTTGCCTTATGTATTGAGGTGCTCCTTGTAAAGCTGTACTCCAGCTTTCTTTTGATTTCCATTAGCATGGAATATCTCTCAACATCCCCTCACTTTCAGTCTGTATGTGTCCCTAGGTCTGAAGTGAGTCTCTTCTAGAGAGCATATATACAGGTCTTGTTTTTGTATCCATTCAGCCATCTATGTCTTTTGGTTGGAGAATTTAGTCAATTTACATTTAAGGTAATTATTGATATGTATGTTCCTATTACCATTTTCTTAATTGTTTTGGGTTTGTTTTTGTAGGTTTTTTCCTTCTCTCGTGTTTCCTGCCTAGAGAAGTTCCTTTAGCATTTGCTGTAAAGCTGGTGTGGTGGTGCTGAATTCTCTTAGCTTTTGCCTGTCTGTAAAGGTTTTAATTTCTCCATCAAATCTGAATGAGATCCTTGCTGGGTAGAGTAATCTTGGTTGTAGGTTTTTGCCTTTCATCACTTTAAATGTGTCCTGTCACTCCCTTCTGGCTTGCAGAGTTTCTGCTGAAAGATCAGCTGTTAACCTTATGGGGAGTCCCTTGTATGTTACTTGTTGTTTTTCCCTTGCTGCTTTTAATATTTTTTCTTTGTATTTAATTTTTGATAGTTTGATCAATATGTGTCTTGGCGTGTTTCTCCTTGGATTTATCCTGTATGGGACTCTCTGCACTTCCTGGACTTGATTGACTATTTCCTTTCCCATATTAGGGAACTATATATAGTTCAACTATAATCTCTTCAAATATTTTCTTAGTCCCTTTCTTTTTCTCTCTTCTTCTGAGACCCTGATAATTTGAATGTTGGTGCATTTAATATTGTCCCAGAGGTCTCTGAGACTGTCCTCAATTCTTTTCATTCTTTTTTCTTTATTCTGCTCTGCAGTAGTTATTTCCACTATTTTATCTTCCAGGTCACTTATCCGTTCTTCTGCCTCAGTTATTCTGCTATGGATTCCTTCTAGAGAATTTTTAATTTCATTTATTGTGTTGTTCATCATTGTTTATTTGCTCTTTAGTTCTTCTAGTTCCTTGTTAAACATTTCTTGTATTTTCTCCATTCTATTTCCAATATTTTGGGTCTTTACTATCATTATTCTGAATTCTTTTTCAGGTAGACTGCCTATTTATTCTTCATTTGTTTTGTCTGGTGGTTTTTTACTTTTCTCCTTCATCTGCTGTGTATTTCTCTGTCTTCTCATTTAGCTTAACTTACTGTATTTGGAGTTTCCTTTGTGCAGGGTGCAGGTTCGTAGTTCCCGTTGTTTTTGCTGTCTGCCCCCAGTGGGTAAGGTTAATTCAGTGGGTTTTGTAGGCTTCCTGGTGGAGGGGACTGGTGCCTGTGTTCTGGTGGATGAGGCTGGATCTTGTCTTTCTGGTGGGCAGGACCGCATCCAGTGGTGTGTTTTGGCGTGTCTGTGAACTTAGTATGATTTTAGGCAACCTGTCTGCTAATGGGTGGGGTTGTTTTCCTGTCTTGCAAGTTGTTTGTCATGGGGTCTCCAGCACTGGAGCTTGCTGGTCATTGAACTGAGCTCGGTTTTAGCGTTGAGAAGGAGATCTCTGGGAGAGCTCTTGCCAATTGATACTGCATGGGGCTCAGAGGTCTCTGCTAGTCTAATGTCCTGGACTCGGCTCTCCCACCTCAGAGGCTCAGGCCTGACACCTGGCTGGAGCACTAATACCCTGTCAGCCACATGGCTCAACTTGGTGTGAGGTATGCTTTCCAGTGAATTAAGGTGTGAAAAAGACACAAGGCATAAATACCAAAGGTGTTGCATGTGTTGCCAACTCTCTGGTTCCACGGAGTCTGAGCCTGTGGCGTGGGCATTGAACTTCTTAAAAGTAACACTCAGGCCTAGAAAATAATAGAGTTGTGACATCAGTATTCTGAGATTTCCCTCTTTCTTTTTTAGAATTCTGTTTTCCCCAAAGTATCATTCGAGTGTGCAGGGACAGAAAAAAGAAATGGTAATTATGTGATGCCATGGAGATATTAGCTAAGGATATGGTGGTAATCATATTGCAATATAAAAGTATATCAAATCAACACATTGTACACCTTAAACTTACACAATATTATATGTCAATTATGTTTCAATAAGCTGAGAAAAAAAGAGTAAGATATTATTTTTAAAAGGGTGCAGGGAGAGAAAGGGCATTTTCAGGTGTGCAAATATCAAAAAATTTTGTCTCCTGTGTACCTTTTCTTGGGAAGCTACTAAGGGATCTAGCTTTGCCAAAAGTAATGCAGTAACACAAGAAAAAAGTCAGAAAATAGAAAATCCAGCAAAGGAGGGAAGTAAATCAATGCATAAAACGAAGTACAGACTGCAGCCATCATCTGAGCAATCCAGGAAGCTTCCTGAAGTGGCAGATGTGGAGCTGAAGAACTATCTGATGTTTTAACCATTTTGAGAAGTTTTGCAGCTCTTAGAGAATTTGGAGGAGGAATTATTGATAAAGAGCAAATGAAAAAAATGAGACAATAAATAAAAGTAAATTCTAAAAAAACGGATATATAACCAGAGTGAACTGCTTAGCTCTGCTATGAATAATATTTACATAGCCATAATACATAAAATATCTATAATTAATTTAATTAAAACTGGTGATATAAATACATTACCAGGATAGGTACAGAAGGCATGGATGTGGAGAATGAGTATGGTAGGGTGGATATGAGAGCAAAATGCTTATTTCTACAAGAGGAAGTCTATATTTAAAAATAAATCAAATATTTCAATATAAAAGGAAATTAATATTTAGGAATCTGGAGGTAAGTTCCAAGAAGAAACTGCTAAAAAAAATTGAATATGATTGCCTCTAGGAAAAGATGTGGAAAAGAGAAAAGCAACTCCTGACCTGTAGGAGCAAGGCCAGTACTACCAACGAGGCCTTGGTGTTGCTGTGGTCTGGCCTGACACACAGCTAAGCCTTAGTGTTTTCCTGTTGAACAAAAGAATTTCACAGAACATCAATACCAGGCAAGGTTACTCTGTGACTATGATGGATCAAGGCAAAATAAAGACCATTCTATTATCAGGTCTAAACCCAGATGAGACATGAGTATTATGCAAGCCACAAAATACTAAACATCTCCAGATTCCAACTAATATAAGTGAGGTCTGCTTCTTACCAACTCTAACTTGAGCATGTTTCTAGTCTTCCATCCCTATAGGTAAGATTTACTGAGATACCCAATCATAGCATCATCCCCATTTTTAAACAGCATCTAATCCAGGGCAGGAAACTTTCCCAAAAATCCCACCACCAAAGCCCAATCCTATAATAAGTCCCTTTTAACACCCTTTAACTGAGGTTCCCCATGGTGTGAGTTCTCCCTCACTGAAATGAGTAATAAGCCCTACCTGTTCAATTACAGGTGTGCTCCTGGTGGCCTTTGGCTGGAGGGCATTGGCAGATCCTTGGGTACTTGGGTTGGAAGGAGGGCAAGGGGCAAGGATATGTTGCTTCTCCTCAAAGTGTTGTCATATTATTTTACTTTTTAAAAATCTATATATATATGTATGTATTACATTGAGATAAACTAAATTCACATATTTAAAAAGAACTGAGGCCAAATGTTACACTTACTACAGGTCCTTTGGCAGTGACGTTAAAGTTGACATAACATAGTCATATCAAATGGGTTACTTCAGAACAGCTAACACATATTCTATTGACTTTGTAATGAGTAATTTACCATTGAAAATGCCTGGAATTCAGTAGCAAGTGTTCAAGAATGAACTTAGGTTAGAAGCAGTCAAATGGGCTGGGCCTGATATTCAAACAGAGGTGGAATAATTACCACCTGGTAACGGCCCGATATCAAATACTTCATCTAGAGCACAGCGCTCCTGGTATAGCAGAAGGTCAACAAATATTTGATGACTAAGATAATGATGAAATGTAATAAACAACCCACAAGTTCTTCTTTAAAAATCATCATAGGGACTTCCCTGGTGGCACAGTGGTTAAGAATCTGCCTGCCAATGCAGGGGACGCGGGTTCGATCCCTGGTCTGGGAAGATCCTACATGCTGCGGAGCAACTAAGCCCGTGCGTCACAACTGCTGAGCCTGTGCTCTAGAGCCTGCGCGCCACAACTACTGAAGCCCATGGACCTAGAGCCCGTGCTCCGCAACAAGAGAAGCCACCTCAATGAGAAGCCCATGCACCACAATGAAGAGTAGCCCCTGCTCGCTGCAACTAGAAAAAGCCCACACGCAGCAACAAAGACCCAACACAGCCAAAAATAAATAAAAAATTAAATCTTTAAAAAAAAAATCATCATAATATTCTCCTAAAAAAGTAATAAAAATATTCCTTACTAGCATCAAATACATGATCAGGATTCAAATTTCCAATGGTCCCAAAAGTTACAAATGCTTTTTTATTTTTTGCACAAGTTTTAAATATTGGGCTCCAAATAAGGTCCACATAGGCAACTAACTCCTTGATAATGGTTTACATACAAATTAAAACAACTGAAAAACTCATTTAAAAATTATGCCAACAAAAATGGTGATGGAGCAGTTTACTCATAGATTTGAGACTTATCTTTCATTTTTGCCATTTTTATGTCTTAATGAGAAGTAGAAGTAAAGGAGTTGATTGAAACTAAGTCACCAGATTTGAAAACCATAGCAGACATATTTGCAGAGATAGTTTCATTCCTTTGTGTTTAAGCAAATTCCCAATCTTTACCAATAGATTATGGTAATTATTGATTTTGATATGTTTTGTCATACCTGAAAGTTTAGTATTGAAAGTTCTTATTGGCAAGTTCTACAGTCACTATATAACAAAAATGGTTTGTTCAGGGTGTCAGGAACTGTGTTATTGAATTATTTGGATAGCAGAAGCTCTCTTTTTAACAGCATTAGTGGCCTCTGAAATTACTATCAGTGTTTGGATTATAGTTTGCAACCCTTCTCTATTGAGTCACTGTTGTGTTTATGAAAACTATGACTCTTTATACAGTCATGGGCCTATGACATGAAACCAGTGAAGTAAATTTTCGTGTGAAATGAAAACTAGACAGTCGTCTTCTCTGCCAAAATTTTCAGAGACAGATTTTCAAATGAGGGTGTGCCAGATGCATTGCTACTGTGTACTGCATGGTATCCCAGCATTGAGAATGTGTTTCTATACCTTCCTCATGGCTTGACCTCTACCAGGGTGTGATTAGAAATTTGAAGCATAGTTCTGGCAAAGAGAAAGAAGAAATAGGTGAAAGAAGAAAAATATTTCTTTAAAAAAAAAAAAAGGAGAAAGAAAAAAGAAAAAAATAAAAGGGTCTGATAATGTTTTGACTCTACATGTACCTTTAAGTTCACCTCCGGTTTCCCTCCTTTCCTCTGGACAGTCACAAGGAAATCCACCAAAGGAATAGGACTGTGCTATTCTAGACCTCACCTCCACAGAATGTCCTTCTACCCACACTCTGATATCTCTTAGAGACCTTATTCCTGGACATATCATACCAAGACTCATGTCTTTGAAAGTTGAATTATGATCAGAAGTCTTATTCCTCACACTGCAAAAATAAATTTGCAAGAAACAAATTCTTCAGCATGAACTGTACCCTGAGCATCATGGACACTCTTTTATAAAGTGGGGAAAGGATGCTGAGTGGTGCCCAATTTGCTGCTTTTCAGAAGTAACTGAACTCTTCTAACTAAATATGGATGAGCTGAGACCACCTCAGGATCTCCCCCCACCAGTGTCCATCATTACTCAGAGAAAGATATTGTACACATTGAATCCTCATGTGTCTTTGTTGCTCAGAAGTGAAATTCCTTACAAATGGAAAGTATCGAGTTCCTTAGAACCACAACTTTCTCTCCTCTTAGACCATTGTTATCTTGACACATTTGATCTTACGCTATCAACTGCTGTGTTAAATTATTTGTATCCACTACAGATATTAACCAGGTCTGATATCTGAAAACTGTTATCAACCTTTCTTTTTTGCTTCACTTCCCCTCCTCATTGCTCTCATCAGCAGGTTCAGGGCACCCTAGCATCTCAGTGAGTGGCAGATGGTGGGAAGAACAACCATAGCTGGCCCTAGGCAAGCATTTTTATTATGAAATAATCATTGGCATCTCCTTTCTGGCCCTGCTTCCCACCCACCTCTCCCTTTAAGCATATCTTCCATGTTGTTGTTTTTCGTTTGCTGCCTTGAATCGTCTGCCAAAAATCACTTGGATAAACCCATTTATGCTAGAGTCTTGGCAGGTGTGTGTTTCCTCACCAGGATTACTTGAATTTTTAAAGAATGATCCTGTGATGGTAAAGTTGAAGCTTCTATGGAATGCCTTTCCAGGTACCTCTCAGCCTATGCATTCGGTCTACACAGTGAAGTGCTATCATCGGGAACAGTTTTATCTGTTTTTCTGAGCACTGTCAGAAATGCATCATTTTGCTTTTTACTGGTTCATTTCTTAATTTATAACTAGCTTTAAAATGTTAAGGAAACTTCATTTGATTTTTTTTTAAAAATTGAGAACAAAAATGAATTCATTTCTATTCCCAAGAAGGGCTCAGTCTTTGTTAGGGCACAGGTGATCCAGGATTGTGTCACCTTTTAAAGATGCTGTTACAGTTGCTGGTAGACCCAGATAATGGCCCCAATGTAATTAATCCCAGGCTCCCATATTGAATTAAATCTGCTTTGGGTTATTTAGGTCACATACTGCATAAATGCCCTCTCTGTGTCATTTCTCTGTAAAGAGTGAGTGTGTTTCAGTTTTCTCTATAATATACATTTATTTTTGGAGCTCATTAAACAGGTTAGGAAATTTAAATAGGTCTAGCCAGTAGACAGAAGCTAAAGCTGAAGTTAGAAATACTCTCTGTGGTATTATCTAACACAAGATGAGGGTCGTTTTTTAACTCTTGGCTGCTACCTACGAAGACACTAAAAGTGCTGTTTGAAACGCAGGTCTTAGAATCAGGTCTATACTTTTTAATATATTTAGATATTGCTTCAGAATATTAGTTTTGGTTTAAAAGCAAAACTCATAATAGGTAGTGAATGCAATATACCATTTTGTCCAGGTGGAGATGGGGGAAAGAAAACTCTAATTTATATAGTATAGTCCAATTTGTCCTCCCCGCCACCTCTCTCAAACTCCCTTTTGCTGCAAATACATGGTTGTGATCTCTCCTTAGTCTTAAATTGGTTTGCACTTTTTTAAAGTCTAAGTTTGCTCCTAGAAAATAAACCAGGTGCTTGGAGGTTAATGATTTCATTGCGTTTCAGTAAAGATGCTATATGAATTCATTTGATTATACAGAATGGTACAGTAAATCAGTGCCTCTGTATGGGAAGTGGCTTCCTTGTGTTTTGAAGAAGTTAATCCCTCAGTGCCTTATTCATGTCCTAAGAGGGACTGGGGGTACTAGGAGAAATATGCCAGAATGATCAAGACCAGAGGACTTCTTTTATTTCACTGTACAAGAGAAGTAATGTATTCATCCATTGAAGAACTGAGTCCTCTGTATGGGTACTTTTAAAAACCACAGTTTCATCTGTTAAAACTTCAAAATGTTAATGATAGCTTAAAATAGTAAAAATGGAGCAATTTCTAAAGAATTGAGAATTACTAATCCAATAACTGGAAGTACAGGGGCCCTCAGAGTTTAGCTTGTTGAGATAAGCTGGAAGATTTTAAATATGCATTTTCTCCATATTCAAAATATTCTCATTAAGAAATTCTAGTTTTGTTTTGTTTTTTAAGTACTAGACTCCTAAATATTTTATTGTACTTCACTTACTCTCATTTCAGCAACAAGCTGTAATCTTAAAACCTGGAAAACAACCTTATTCTTAAGAACCCAGGAAGTAGAGCGCTTCAAGGAGAGATAGCAGGGGGCATGCTAGGAATTTAAAAAAAGATAGAAACTATCTTTAATATGCTTTTTTGAGAGGAAGAGGTGATCCATGATAGGGCTATTTTTGAGTATACAGGGGATTTTTGCAGAAGTTGACATCTTTATCCTTGTCCAAAGGAAGAAACAGTAGTGTATTTGCATGACCTTGAAGACTGATGTTTTGAGCCACTACTTACTCCAGCAGCTGTGGCAATGCCCTTTTGTATGATACAAAATAAAGGAGCAGAATATAATAGGGAAAGTGAATTCTTGAGAAAGTTTGCTATGTGGATACAGCTTCAGCTTCCCTACAATGTTATCTATTTCAATGTGGTAGTGGTGATACCCTCCCTATAATTTGGCTGTGAAATTTGGGCCAATAATAGATATTGTGACCCATTTGGGGACAACTTTAATCAACATCACTTGTGAGCCATGACTAGCACAAGCAGCAAGACAAGATCAGTGATAATCTACTGGATAGAAACCAGGTATTTATGACCAAATCTCTGCTGAATAAATATAAGGACAATTGACCTGTACGTCTACATATTACAGAGAAAGAAACACTGATGTGAGACATTTGCCCACCCATCAATTAATATTATGGGTTTATGGTATGCTAAGCATTGTCCTAATCCTCTGGGTGGCTTAAAAGACAGCTCTTGTTCCTGTGGATCTTAAAAATCTAGTAGGAGTGACTAAACATTGCATTTGATAAGGATCAAAGGAAACCACAAATTTAAAGAGCAAACTAGCCATGTATTAAACAGGGTTTGGTTTTAAAAGAGTGTGTACTATGGATTAGACAAGGAAAGCAAAGGGAAGACACAGCAAATAGCACAGGCAGGCAAGTGGAATGGTGGATGTTAAATATAAATAACTTGAGACATCCTCAGATGCAACGTCAAAACTGTTGCAAAGTCCCCAACTTGTAGAAAGAACAGTGGAACCACAGGTGAACCAAGAGTGCAGAAGTCAGGAGAACTTCCTGGTGAAACCATCCCCAGGGATGCAGCTGCAGCAACAGGGAGGTCGTTTTTTCGCTCACCATCTAGTGAGACCAAGCACATCCTGTTTCCGTGGGGATAAGAACTGTGAAGCAGCCGTCTTGAACTTAAAACAAAAACAAAAACAAAAACCTCTAGGTTATATATCAACTTATTTTTAACAATGACATTTTTCTGCTCAATTCTTGAACCTTTCAGGCTGGTGGATAATTGAATTTGGTTGGCCCAGAGAAAACTTTGCGGATATGAGTTTGAATGAAAATTTAAGCATTCTGACCTACAACATGCAAGGCACTGAAAGAAATAATTTTTCTCACACGGGCTTCTTCTCTTAGGGATCCTGGGATTTCTACTACTCTATGTTAATAGCCAACATGACAGTTTTCCCCTGTTTACTCTCAAATGATTTTCTTGGATACAAAAATGGTATACAATATCAAGTAATTACTTCTAGCCCCTGTCAGCTGAATTTTCAGATGCAAAGCCTTTGGAGCTCTCATAAATCTTCAGAGAAACGCTGCTTTTGTGCTGTGACTGATTGTGTCTGCTATGTAAAATATTGTTTCCTTTTGAGGTTTTGAGAGGTATGTTCTTTGCAGAGCCTCAGTATCAAGATTAAGCAGAGCTTATAGCACTTTGTAAGCTCACACCCAAGGGATCTCTGAGGGTTCATTTTTAGTATTTTAGAAGAAAACAACAGCAACCACCTTGACTGTGTACTAGACCGGAAATATCACTGACATCTAAATATACATATATAATAACACACACATTCTAAAATGTGTTCCATGCATTGTGGATAAATAAAATCCATCCATTTTTGTGAGTGCTAATTACTTCAATTCTAAGCCCTAAATTGAGCAAGATAACTTACAAACATATTCATTCATTTAACAAATGTTTACTAAGCATCTATTGTGTGTCGGGTCTTCTTTTAGGCACTGGGAGACACAAGTCCCATCCCTCATGTAGTTGATGTTAAAGTCTGTGACTTATATCCTGTTCATGTAGCTTAGATTACTAGGAGAGGCTAGCTGGCAAACTTTTTAAGATAGACTTAAATAAATAATTTCTAATACTATATAATCTGCCTTTATTATGTATTTTTGTTTGGAGTTTATCTTCATGCTACAGGTAAAAGACCAGTTCCCCACCTGTTGCAGCATGTAAAGACTATCTGATATTTCACAATTAAGTTAATACCAAATTCTTTCAGATCTGATAGCTTTGTTTACCTTGACTGCTAGAATAAAGTAATTGCTAACAGTTATGCTTGAAACAAAACAGGTTCCTCTAGTTCCAAATAATAACTAAGAGTATTCTCCATTGTTGATGGTATCTGTTTTATACAATGTATTAAAAAAGAAGTGTTTTTTAGACTGGTTATAGTTTCACAAAACTACTATAATGACTAAGACATTTGTAGGTCTTTTTAGCATCATTTTTTTTTTTTCCCATAATGAATTAGCTCTTTTTGACTGGTGAAGGATTCATTTTCATGATGTCAGACTACTGGATGGAATTCTGAGTTCTGGGAACTTTAAAAGGCTCATTATGTGATATATAGCATTCAAATCTAATTTGAGAGAAAATGCTTGACTAGGGTCCATTTCCTGAGCCTGTTTTTGTAAATAGATGCACATTTGGAATATATACGGTATTTAAAATTTTATAGCCTATGTATTTCCCTCCCCACCAAAATCCAAATATTTTAGGGTACTTAAAATAAACTCATGAATATATGATCATTACAAATAAAACCAGAAAAATTAGAAATCATTCAAGGAAAAAAAGAAAATAAAGTACTATAAAAGAGATAAGATCATTCCTAAGCATTGAACTTAACATTGAGCTTCCTGGCCACCAAGGCCATGGCAGGATGAAGTCTACTGTTCTCATTTTTAGATGAAAGAAGGTAGAAAACACTTCTAATACTGAATCCTAGATGATTTTAGCATACAGATATTTATGTAAAGAGGAATAAAATAATGAACAAGTTCTCCAAAAGAGGCTTTGAAAAAGTATCAAAATTTCTTCTTGGTTCTTGTATCAAATTTAGTGGAAGTATTGGAACATTATATTATGGGAAAAGAATTGACTTTAGGACAATAAAGTATTTACTTAGATATGCATATTACTGATAACCTCTATTGAAGCAGGAATACAGGTTAAAGCAGTTGAAGAAATGAGGATTAGCTTATCTCTGTTAAATTAAAGAAGGAGGCCAATAGATTGAGGGGGCTCTAATGCCATGGCGGCTACATAAGCCAACCCAAATCTAAGCCTGTAAATGCCTCAAGTTTATGAAATCAAAAAGCTAAGGACAACCAATCACAAATAGCCAACGAAGTTTTAAACTATAGCCAATTGAATAATTTCCTTTCTTTGCTTCTGCACTTTCTTTACATAAGTCTTTCCCTGGCTCTTGTTTATGGAGTGCTCCTAACCACTTGTGATTTGACACCCCCTGACTCGAGTCAATTTTTGCCCACGTAAACTCTTAAAATTTTTAATATGCCTCAGTTTATCTTTTAACATCCCCTACAGTTTTATTCAAATATTATATCAGCTGTGCTTTGGACTAGAATAGTTGCCTGTCCATTCAATGCTACATTGTAAACAGCAGGAGCAAATGTCTCACTACCTACTTGGATTCCTGGGACCTGGGAAAGGCTGATACCCTTCACAGGATACTCTCCAAGCGATAGCTTCATTCCAGCCAAAAGCCCAGTGGATGTGAACAAGAAGGTAGGGAAATATGAAATGGGAGTGGCTTCTCTGGGTCTTCATCAGTGTGGTCTCAGGAAAAGAGAATTTTCCCCTTCTAATTAGAGGACTCCCCATCACAGCCTGGCTTCTGTGAGGGAGGGCATGGTGTATGAACTACATAAACTCTGTGTAAAAAAAACAAAACAAAACAACTTTTATCTTGAAACTCTGTAAACAAGGAAGTCTAGAATTAATACCCAGGCAGCTTTTTTTTTTTTTTTTTTTTCTTGGTGGTGTAATAAAATTATGAAGGTCAGCCTTTCTAAATTAATCATCTGTTTATTAATTTTTCCTTTTTTTCACTTTCTGGTGCTAGATCTTATTTTCTTAGGGTACTGACCTTTTTCTTTTGCACTCATGTTACTCCATGTCCTCCAAGAAGCAAATGCCAGTACCAGATTAAACATGCTAGAAATGTATTCAGGGGAACTTCCAATGAGAGAAAAGGGGAAGGAGCTGGGAGAGGCTTGGTCTGACCTTGGGTGAAGAAGAAAGGAAGGAAGGAAGGAAGGAAGGATGGGAGGGAGGGAGGGAGAGAAGAGAGAAGTATTGATTCTAGATGGGCCTTGCAGTTCTAAAGAAAGTTCATCATCGTCATCTGGTAGGTCTTGAGCCAGAGTCTCTACTGCGAGAGGAATTTCTGGTCTCCCAGGAGCAGACCTGCCTTAGTATTGCTGCCACACCCAGTGACTGGCTGGAGGCCAGTGGGAAGGCATGGCCCTACGAGAATTCATCAAAGCTTAGCAGCTGGGTCCATTAGTTAGTTATACTCTCAGTAGTCAGAGATCCAAGGGACCTTGGAGATCTCATGGCCACCAAAACGATGTACATATAATGGCCTTAATTTACCTTGAGCAGAGTTAATCATCCTACTTTCTATTTTTGTTTATCTATTTAATATATAATAATAACAATCACTTTTTGAATATTCACCATGTGGCAGACACTATTAGAATCTTTACATGCATTATGTTATTTCACCGTCACAAACACCCTGTTATTATTCCCATTTTACAGAAGATTGCCTAATAAGTTTCTTGCATGGACCGGCTGTGATGGATTATTACATCATCTTCATTAAATTGAGAACTATGTTTCCCAGAATCCCCTCACCTATCTGGTCCCCCTACCTATAGAGTTAGCCAAAAGAAGAACCTGCAAGAGGTTTGAAAGTTGGAAGTGATGCAGCAGACATTACTTTGAAAGTTATTCTGCAGCCAGATGAGGTGATGGACAGATGAAGCTGTGATCAGTGGGTTCCAACATGTCTTCATTCTCCTCTGCTCTGCCAGCTGTTCTCCTTGCAGCTTACTGGCCCTGAAGATCAACAGTGACCTCATGTATACTCCAAAACACTTGGCTGTGGACCCACAGAGCTGGTTATCCTCCACAGAAAGAACAACTCTCCATAAAGCTCCCCATGGAATCCCCTTTTATGGTTCTAATTTAGGAATGGGATGTACTTGGCTTCTCAGACTGACTACTTGCTAACTTCTCTGATCTTCTAAAATCTCCCTTCCAGACTTTTACTTCCCCAGCCCCTCCCCAATTGTAAAGTCTATTTCTTATAATAAATTCCTTTTCCCAGAACACATAGTGACTCTCCTCCCCTGCCTGAACACTGACTGATAGAGTAACGGTGCAATAAACATCTATTGAAAGAATGGGCAAGTTAAGCCTAGCCTAGGGATTGAGGTCTACACAGACAGCCTTCAGAGTCCAATGTCCTGTGTTTTGGATTAAAGCAAGCATGATCCATCTGTCTCAAATACACAAGAAGAAAATTTGACCAGAAGTTATTGAGATTAAAGTAACTCACTTGTAGTTTTCCAAGTGTTTTAACAGTATCTGCCACATGGTGAATATTCAAAAAGTTATTATTATTATTATTATATTTTAAATAGATAAACATCCTACAGTGTGTGATTTGTGGGGCAAAAATTTTGTCCAAAACATTAAATAAATATGAACACCTACAAATGTACCTCGTTGGGATCCCAGATTTTTGTGTCCTAAAAAGCAGAGGATAACACTTTAGTCAAGAAAATTTAAGAGCAGGCATTATCTACCAGTCAAGCCCCTAATATTAAATAATTTCTAATGTGTCTAAAATTCCCTGCAAAATACATCTTCAAGATACTGAATGGTGCTAATTTAATATTACTCTCTCAATATATAAAATTGAATCTTGAAAAATATCTTCCAAAAATTATGGCTTTGCCATAATTTATATCAAACTTTTTTCTGAGAGTAATTTTATGAGACACTTTATCTCTTTTATGCTTTTCAGCTTTAATTTTGAACAACAGAGAATCAAATATGGAAAAAATATGTCACCAATGGTGCTGTCACACCAACCTGGGAAAAAAAATATAGGTCCATAATTATAGTCGTACACAGTTCTTTTCTGTGCTTGCTCTGTTTGTCCATTTTGGTTTTGCCACAAATGTATCCTTCCATATGCTTCTGTATGGTAGTTGTGCCAGCTGATGTTCTATTTGGTTCAGGGGATGGGGGGATGGGGCAGGAAAAGCAGAGAAGACCTCCCTCCTCTTTCTTGCTTTTTCTCTCAGCACTGTCTGTCTGCAGTTATCTACCCGCAGAGTGACTCTTTATTCCCACTCCTTTTGGCACTTACAAAATAAGTTTCATCACATGCCTTAGAGAAACCAGCACCAGCCAAGGGGGACTCCCGATCAGAGGTCTGAGCCTCCACTCTGTGAGGCCCCACCTCTAAGCTGCTACTCTGGTACCTTCTATCTTTTCCCTTCTGTTCCCAGAGCCCTTGGGGTAGCAGTTGCTTATCCTTATTAACTCTAGGTTCACCCCAGTGTTCCCTTTTTGCTCTGAAGGCCCCCAAAGCCTACGTCATCATTCCCTGCATTAAATCTTCCTTGTTGAAACTCTTGATGTGAATTCTGTTTTACTCATTGGACTCTGTTACCATCACTATTACATGGCTTCTAGCAAGTAAAGGGGGGCTTATATTTTCTTCCTTACCTTTTTCTTCCCCTCAAGTATTTATGAGTGTTTCTAAGGTATGTCATAAATGTCCTCAAGAAACATCCTATCAGCCACTCTGGGGCATCTGCAGTGTTTTTCTTCTTCCCAGTTCCTTATGATGTCTACTGCTAAGGCCTTGAAAGCTATGAAACTTAGGTCCTGCTGATAGGCATTGAAGGTGAGGTTCTCCCTGCAGATCCAAATATGGCAAGCCATTCTACTCATTCTGCCCCTCAATCTACTGTGCCCACCCCTTGCTCCAAAAATATCCATCATAATATAACCTCCACTCTCTAGGGCTGCTTTCTTTGATGTACATTACAAGTTACTTTTGTGTTGGGCTCTCAGTATCTTTTAGACATGTAGGGAATAGCTTCCACTTTTACAGTCCATTTCATGGGGCTGAGCTGCAAGGTAATCTGTGTCACTGATAGAGGGACTTGCTTAGAATTACCCACATTCCCACAGAGGCAAAGAGGCCCCACCCCCATGCCTGCCCAACTTCAACCAGAGTATCATCTGTTTTATCTGTTTTATTTTCCTTTCCTCTGAAGATTTCATTTGTACAAAGGAGTCTTCTGCTGCAAAAAGCTTTTCAAAACTGCTAGCATAGAACCTCCTGGTATGTCCAGACTTACCTAAATCCAATGGTGAAAATACCTAAGTTTTAATCTAGGACCACTGCTACAAATGTAAAAAATATTTGCATGGCCTGTGATTCTTAGGATTCAACATAAAAATTTCTCCCAAGTTTTAGAACATTTAAAAAGAATGAATTTCTCCCTTATTTGTTGAAAAATATTGCTGTGTGTACATGATCTTCAAGGAAACTCAAGGCCTACATTCCTTGAAATTGTATTCATGGATCCAAAGAACTTACTAGAAAAATTGTAGTAGTTACACTTAGTGCTTTGTAGGCACTAAGTACAAGAACTTCCATCAATGAAAAAGATCATAAATCAGAACCCCTGGATTTCACTAAACAAGAGAAAATTAAGAAATGTGTTGAGCTTCAGAGATTTCTAAGAAAACATTATACTTTGCATTAATATGCATTAGTTCCAAGGAGTAAATGAAAATTGCATATGAAAGGGATTTGAAAGTTAAAAAGTACTAACAAAAGTAAGGTGTGGATATTTGCAATGCTCTTCTCAATAAAAGTGAATACCTGGGAAAATATTTGAAAAGGTAAAAAACAAAGAAAGGTTAATGAAAATACAAAATTTAAAAGAAATCAGAACTCTATATAGGAGGAAGCCATATGAAAACAGGATTTTTTAAGACTGGCTTATTTCTGTCAAAGTGATAAATTCACTATATGCTAGTGTTTATTAGTTAAAACAAGCAAAATGTGGGAAAATATTAGTCTTTAAAAACTGAGCCATTTACTTGTGATAGTTGCAGTAATTTCTCTGTGGTTCCATAGATTTCTCAGATTTTTTTTCCAAAGGAAAATGGTTCTTAATAGGCATTTCTGTAGAATTTTTGGATGTGTTGTATCCTGATGTAGTTTGGAATGGATTGCTCTAATGTAGATTTTTCTCTCACATGGTGTCCAAGTTAATCTCAAAGGTAGCTTGATGGTTTTCACGTATATATTCAGTTAGGCTAAATATTCTTTATTTCTTATGATGTGACTTTTAATTGGTAAATGACACTTTACTCATAGTCATATTTAGTTTTCTTATTTATGATCCATTTAATCCAGTAGGAATAAATGAGACTATTATTAGCCTTAGTGACTATTCCTTGACCCTTGTAGACAGACATGTATTATTTGGGGATTTTCTGCATGAGTTCAACGTTGACCCTTTATGCTTTAACACAGTCTACATCTTAACAGCACCATAGAGACATGGTGAGTATTTTTGATCTCTAAATTGATAGGACAATAATTTTCAATGACTTTATAATACTTTTGAATAAGTTGGACATATCTTCCATCATGATAACAGAAAGATCAACTCTCTCCCATCCTTGTGAAGAAAGAGGTTTTTTTTGACTCAGACTCCACACCATTCCAGTCAACTGGCCCTGTTATTCAATTTCTAGCAGAAAAGATTGCCTAATATTAACTATCCTAAAGCCAAAACAAAATTTTTGAAGGCTCTCTAATTAACTAGCTGTAGCTAATAACTCTGTGACAAAAACTGCTAGTTTTCCCCAAAATAGGCATTCTTCCCTATTCTTTTAATAATAGCAACTGGAATTTTAGGTGATCACATGGATGCCCAGAATAAAGATTTCATTTCTCATCCTCCCTTGGAGCTAAGTATAAATATTTAATTAAGCTCTAGTCCAGAGGATATGAGTAAAGTAATGGGCAACTTCTAGGTCTGGCCTATAAAAGAGTACATTGTACATTTTCTTCTTCTTCCCTTCCCACTAGCTGGGATGTGGATCTGATGGTGAGTGCTAGAGCAGCCATGTTCAGCCGTGAGATATATGCCACATGTTACTAAAGATGGAAAGTGCTTTATCCAGTTCTGAACTACTTTTATGTGAACTAAGAGAGAAATAAGCTTCAATCTCATTTAGGTAACTGTTATTTTGGCCTTTGTTACCACATTCAAACAAGTATCCTAACTCATAAAACCCCAAGTACATAAAAATCTTATACTAGGCTATTGAATAGAGTGTGTAATTCTAGCTCAACTACCTATTACCAATATGAATTTGAGCAAATTACTGAAAGTCTCTTATCCTCAGCTTCCCTTCCCTTCTATAGAATGTAGGTTGCTATGAGGATTAATATAGTTAATCCATGTAAGCCTTCAAAAATATTAGCTAGTATATTAGAGCAGTACATCCACCCATTAAGTTATATATATGTATTTTTGGCAAATAACTATTTCAAGAGTTTCTTTGGAAGTTACATCACTAGTTAAACTAAATTAGTTATATGTCATAAGGGCACGTCAGTGAGATCTTTCGAATCTCATATGGGTATTTGTTACCATCCACAAATTTCCTAGGTTAAATTTTTCTATGGCATAGTACTTAGTGATCTTTATTACTTTTTGGTTGTCAGTTGGATGGGATTTTAGAATTGATTTTTAGGTAAAAACCTTAACTTTATCCATAGGGACATCTTATTTCATTTCCATTAAAAGGTAGGTAGACCTTATATTGAAGCCTGTGTCCTGGAGGCTCTATAATTTTCATTCAAATTTGTCAACCCTCTTTCCAGCTTGAATTCTATGGACCTGGAACAGATGTCTAGAATGTGTGCATGCTAGTGACATTTTAAATATTATTTCTTTAAACCATGCCCACCAAAAAATTCTCAATAGTTTTGCTGCAAGAAGCAGTAGTCAGTAATCTTTGAGCATACCTCTCAGATACAGGGTTCTCAGGCTTCCCTAATTACACTGGATTAGCTGTTCTAAAAGTTCTGAAAGTGGGTCCAAAAACTAAAGGTGTTACGCAAAAGGATGTTTTCCTGATCAAATAAATTTAGGAAATGCTAAGTTAAACACGGTTAAGCAGGTTTCTTTTCTGCAGGAGTCCCGTGAAGACTTTAATATGATAACGTGTGTCATAAATCTCTAAGAGAGAGCATTGATTGAAGCATTTTCCAAACTTACTTGGTAAAGTAGCTCTTGTTTTCGTAAAGCATTATATAGACCTTTTATGAAACCCTAGTCTGGAAATGTTAATTCTGTGATTGACTTAAGCAGGGCCTTGGAGAGCTGAATGGGTTCTCTGTTGGCATAACCATCCCATCAGATTAAATCATTAGTCAAATGCTTTCTTGCCCCTATACCTTCCTCCTTTAACCGCTTTAGACACTATGCATTAAAATAATGACTATTTCTAGGGCCTGTCCTCAGGCCCGACTTAAGCTTTCTCTTTCTCTGCTGAATCTTGCCACTGAGGTCCCTCTAGGCCTAATAGCCAAGAACCTTAATTTTCTTCAGGGCTTATCCACTTGCTCTGAATTCATCATGTTACTAATGTGGCTTGTGGATGACCTGCCTGGTAATTTTATTGACTGAACCCATTTTTTTCCTCACAAGTTATCATGAGTATTCAGATTCTCTTCAATGTTCAAAGTTGCCACAAGGAACCTGAAAACTAGGATTCGAAATGCATGCATCCTAGATATTATAACTAAATAAACTACAAATTTCATTAACAGTCAGAAGAAATTTGAATCAGGACATTGTTGGCTGTATTATTGATACAATATGCAAGAAGGTGTGTGAGGGAGTGGGTAGACTACTTTGAAGACTTGGGTTGTTATTGTTTTGTATTGTTTAATGGGATGATTGCAGTCTTGTACAGGCCTGTACCCAAGACACACTTCACTCAGTGAAAGATTTCCATCAATAACACAGAGATGAAAGCTGCTGTTAAAGTCTGTTATCTGGGCAAACCTTTGGCTAAAGATGCAAGAATCCATTTTAATAGCCTAGTTCCAGTCATTACTTAATAATGCTCTAGGTCCAAGGGGAGGTGGCCCAATGTAGTAATTACAGTGAGCTAGGCCTATACATCTGACAGTGATACTAAGCTTGCACTCCAGCTGTAACTTTTTCAAAGTGTGTGACTTTGAGTAAGTTACTTAAACTCTTAAACCCCTAAGTACCTCATCTATAAAATGAGGCTAATAGTGGAATCTAATTCATAGAGTTGGTGTGAGGATTGAGAGGGTTTTTATACTGAGCTTGCCTGTGGGTTGATAAATATGACCCCAATATTAATACATACAGGTAATATTTAATAAATATGACCACCCACACATGCTCACATGCATGCACTCCTGCAAAAATGCAAGACCCCAGCCTTGTTGATGTAGTAGCATGTTCCTTTTGTCATTTGTTCTACCAAATGATATACTTGGCCATAGGCTCTTATCCGCTATTCTCGTCATGTTAGTTGTAGTACATAATATAGTTTGAGTTTCAGCTTTGAAGAAGGTAGGGCAACAGTCCACACATCTGCAGTAAATGTCAGCTGTCTATGAACCTTGCTGAAGGCTGTGGAGCGTCTGAGAGAAGTTTGAGGTAGATACTCAGTCTTTTGAAAGAGAGAAATTTAATTACCCAAAAGGGACTGAGGAGAGGGTGTCAAAAGCCGTTGGCTGAGAGGAAGAATTTCCAACATCTCAGGAGCAGCAGGTAGAGTCCAGACTCCAGCAGTGGTTGAGGGGCAAGGGGTGAAGTGGGGACAGAGTTGGCAAGAGCTAGGAGAGAGAGAGAGAGCCAGAAAATTACAGCTGCACCTATCATTTAAGAGATAACCCTTCCTCTCCATCTCCTTTTCCCATTAATGTGAACCTTGAGGGGTCTGATGCAGCAGCTAGTGAAGTGAGGAAAAAAAGTCTACCCTTCTGGTCCTATCCACCACCCCAAGGAAGGCTTCCAAACATGAAGGAAACTTGTGGGAAAGGGAGTGTTGACCAAGGACAGTACGTTTTATATTGAATGAATAATACTGGAATTAGTCTGTTATGTTAGATGAGACTGCACTTTTTTATTACATACACTAGACTGTTCTTGTCATTGACACAGTTAATAAAATCTAAGGATTTTCATAGTTCATTCAGGGGCAGGAGTAGAGTAAGTCCAAAAGCACAGTTTGAAAGGGACAATGGAAGAAAGACTAAAGTTCTTTGTATTTAGTGTTCCCTGTTGAATTCATCTGGTTCGATAAAATATTTACCTATCTGAGGATTGTATAAATGTTTTGTTTTTTTATTTAAAAGTGCACTCTGCACTTATGAAGCTAATCTAATGAATTAACTTGGTGTCTTTTTTTTTATATTACTTTAGTAAAAAGTTGTCCCTACCCAGGGCAAAAAATTGTCCCTACCCAAGGCAAGTGACTGCATCCAGTGCTGTTTAATTTTCTTGTTTCTCTGAAGATGAATAAAAAACCAAGAAACCTTCCTTTTATAGTGTCCTAGTAACTGTAATGAAAAAGCCAAGCATTCATGGCTGAATGAATGCATGAGCAGTAGTTCCTTTACAAGTGAAAGAAAGCAAAGTTTATTCAAGCATGACTGCCACAGTCTCCTTTATATGCTTGCAAAATGTACTGGATAGACACAATGTATTCTGATTGCTAAACCAGGCTGAAGTTGCAGTAGTGTGGGTATGAGTGTTTCCACAGGAAAAAATATAAAACCATTACACAGGATGCTACAGAAACCATGTGGAGTGAAGGAAATGCAAACTTGAGAGTTGTGTCTTTGAAGGTCTGTGCACCTGCTGTGGAGCATAAGTGAGATGGTATGTCATATTTCACACATAGAAAATGATCAAATGGCAGATAGATATCTTTTCTAAAAATGTGTTTTAAAGAAACTGAGAACACTACTTTTTCAGACAGATAAACAGGATATATGGATCTTTGTTTTCTAAAGTAAGAATAACAGACATGGATGGCACGGAAGTTTTAGTAAGCAATGTACAAACTGCACATGAGGTCAATGGTGAAAGAACTTTTAACTCATGTGTCCATGTCTGGCACTGTTAGAGACAGAGAGAGTAAAGTAGTTAGCAGCTTCATTCTCAAATCTACCAACACTTTTTTATGAAGGGCTGGGACATTTTTAACCTTTGTTCCCCTTCAGCCAATCTATTTTTAATTACCTGGTTTGGGGGAAATTATTAAATTTGTTTATATAACACAAAAGAGGCACCTCATAGTTAAAAACTTAAATTTTCCCTAACATTAGGATTCTACTGTAGAAACGAGAAGGAAGAATCGACTTGGTTGTCCATTTTATTGTCCCTAAACACAGAGATATCAAATAACAAGTATCAAATAATTTTTGTAAATCCCTCAGAAAGCTGTGACTCAGTCATATCTATTATTTGTAAGTTGCAGTCTACAAATAGACATATACCCTTGAAATCTCTACAGATTAGACTGTGTACTTCTTTTGGATAGGTGGAATAGAAGAGTGATTAAAAGGATGGTCCCTGTTAGAAGTCTGTTTTACTGAAAAGACTCTTTTTTCACTTTGGCTTTTCTTACAAAGCATTGTTTTCACCTCTTCAGGAGAGTCGGCTCTTCACGTTATCCCTCTACCATGGTTCTGAACAAGGCAGTTCTCTAAACATGGGGAGGCTGCATTAGGAAAAAAAAAAAAAAGCATGGTCCCTGGAATCATGTGAATGTGCTAGCTATCATACAATACATTTGCAACTTAAGCTCTCTGCATCTCAGTTTATACAGCTGACGTAAGAGCATAATAATAATACATTCCATCAAGGGGTTATTTTGAAGATTACGTAAGATAAGGAAATGATTACATTCTCTCCTGCTTCAATCCCTTTGATGACTTCCAATCACCCTTCTGATAAAATCCCCAAATCTAGACGTGGCCTATACAGTTGTACATAATGTACCTGCCTGTTCCTTCAACTTCATCTTGTTCTTTCTTCACTGTCTAGCTGAAAGACCCTCTTTCAGTTCCTCAAAAATTCCCGATTTTTGCTAACTCCGAGGTTTTACAAATGTTATTCTTTGCCTAGAACACACCTCTGTCCTCCCACTCACACACACAGCACACAAGCTCACTCCCACTCAGCCTGTACTTCTCAGTTTAAACGTCACTTGTAAAGAAGAATCTTCTGATTTACCATACAAAACCATTCCTTCCCCTTATTATTCTCTTGCATAGAATCTCATTCGTTCCTAAAACCACAAATGTTGAGGTACTTTGTTTGAAATGAATGGAAAGATAGACAGAAATCAGGCAGAGAAGGAATCAAACATTACTCTTCTTAGCTTTTGACAACATGCCAGGCTCTGGAAGCTATGGATACATTCAAACCTCCCACAGGTTTTACAGCTTGGAAGAGCAACACAGAATTCTGGCTCCCTGTGAGAAAGAGGGAATGAAAGAGCAGGGCTCATGTGGCCATTTCCCCCTTCCAAAAACACCAAATAAATAAGTCACGACACTATCGCAGGGCAGGGTGTGTATGTGGGTGGAGGTAGGGAACTAAGATGGTTAGAAACTCACTACACAAGAAGGGAAGACTGGGAATAGGGGAAAAGCAGTGCCTGCCTTCTCAGTTAAAATGTATTAATTTGACCCATAGGCAATGACCATTTCTGAAGTTAAATACAGACAAATATCAGCAAATTCATATGGTTTAAAGAAAATCATACATGTATAGATTGTATACACATGTAAATATATAAATACAGTATATAAATGCGTAGATATACTAGTAGGATATGTAATATATATATCTATGTATATGTATACTACACATGTAGTGTACTGTACTATATGTTATAAATATATATGTATACATACATTATACTATATATATTTGTATGATTCTTTGGGTAATATCTGCCTCTGCTATCATATAACCTCCAAAAAGATAGTGAAGATCTATCTAAAGATAGGTCTACTTTATCTCTGCATCTCTGTGACTCATCACATCTTAAAATAAATGCAAAAATTTGTTGAATGAATAATAGTTGCAGAGTGTTTAACATGTTATTTAACTTATTTTAAGAACTCAGTAGATGCTAGCTATTCTGATGATCACACCTGTTACTGCTTTTGCTGATAAAACATTCTTGATGTGTGGGTTATTGACTTTTGATCTGGGCTCTGTATTTCTAAGACTTCCACTTCAGAAATCCATAAGCTTGCCTCCAAGGGTTGCTCATATAGCTTGTCTTTCACTGGTCACGATTTCAGGCAATATCCCATAGTCGCAACTTCTACAGCTCCTAAGTTTTAAACAAGCAGAACTAGGGTGAGGAGAGACTATAACAAATTAGAGAGTGTATTCCTGTCCAAAAATGGCAGTCAGTTTTCCAATCTGTTCACACTTGCTTTGTGGGAATGTGAATTCAGTGTTATCAGACATTCTGATTTTTCAAAAGAAGCTGAAAATCCATATTTTAATGTAAAACCTTCTAAATTTGAGAAACTAATTAAAAATTGCTAAACTCTATGTAGTCAGAAAGATACTCAGACTTCATGCTGCCCGTGGGCAGCTAGTTTGTGACCTCTGCTTTTATGGTAGTTGTCTTGTGGTGAGGTTTTATCAATCCTCTTCTTATTTTTCATTTACCTTTTACATGAATATTAGTCTGTGCTTTTCAAATTGGTCTTGTAACAGTTTAATTTCATTATTTTATAAGGGATCTATTTCTAGCTGTTGCTTGTGTACTTCTACCTCTCTACTTTGTTTCTCTGAGTCCCTCCCCACTTCTTTTTTCCTTGATGTCAGAAGAACTCTCAAGGTTAATTATCTTATTTATATTATTTATTTATTTTAAGGGCAGCATTTATAGCACAAAGGAAAAAAAATGAAACGATACAGTATTTTCAAGCTATAGCAGAAAGAAATGGAATTTTGTGATGTATTTAGTCAACTCAATTTTAGAAATATTTGAGAAAAATTGACACAACAAAGTGAAAGCAATGATGTTACACTCAGCTGATGTATTTCATGTGCAAATCCACGGAGTGATAGTTAGGATTTCTGGACTTCTCTTAACACTGATTTTTCCTTAAGAAACTTTTTTCCATATAAAAATAAAATTAGATTTTTGTGTTAGCAGAGGTAGAAAGTACTGGGTGTTCGCAACTCTGAAATGCAATCTACTTTTGGATACATGATTATTTTCTATACTATGAGAAAAAAAATTCACTATTAAACTATGATATAACACTACTCATTTAGAATTTTTATTATGTATACATATGAAAATGCTCTTTGAGAATTATTTAGACATAGATTTTTATCAAATCTTACACAGCCCTGTTTCTTTGCCTTTCTGCAAAGAAATCTAGTATAATCTTTTTGAAGACATTTCAAATGACAAACTCAACATGTGTAGCACTGTCAGTGTGAGTAACTTCAATGAAGTGTTGACAACATAAACATCTATGGTCAAGTTCATGAACGTGTAGGCAATGACAACTATGCTATGACTGCTGCCTGGTCAACAGCAATTCATTTTAAGATGAATTTCCATTTCAGAAGTAGTAAAGTGTTAAAATATGTGTATCTGTATCAATGAAATACTCTAATCTCTAGAGCCTAAATGAGTTTCTGAAATATTAGTTTCATAGGAAAATTTATGTTCACTTTTTTCTTGATATTATTAGTGGTTTCTGAAAAACTTATATTTTAAAATAAATTATTTCCATAATACCATCAACTTTTAGTCAATAATTGAATTGATTGAATATTTTATACTGCTCTTTTGTCTATCTTACAGTAGATATCCACTAAGCTATTCCCTTGTGGTGAGAAAGAGTTAAAAAAAAACTTTCAAAGCAACTCTTAAAACTTGTAACAAAGTACTGAAAAGAGTCAACCTAATGAATATATAGCATTTCAGTTTAATAAAACAAACATTTATCTAAGGCCTTATGGTAAGTACTTCAGATAATTCAAATATAAGATTCCAGGTATCCATAATGCAAGGCAGACTGACAAGAATACTATAATAGAGGTAATAGTACTTCAGTTATACAAATATTTAGTAATAAGAAAAATGTCTCAATATCCATAATGCAAAGCCCACTGACAAAGTGCTCCAATAGCAGTAAAAAGAAAGGGTAATGGGAAAATCCAAGAGAGAGTGTTGTATGTGCCTGAATATACTGTACATCATTTTCCCCCCAAAATTAGGCATCAGAAAAAAAGGTCTTTATGGTCAAAACTTTAAAAGTCCTCTCTGAGGCATCATAGCAGAATGCTTAATGCATAGGCTTTGAATCTACATTAGCTGAGTTCAAATCCTTTCTTCCTTATTTACTACTTGTGAGTTCTTAGATGGAATAATCTTTCTGTGTCTTGGTTTCCTCACTGGCTAAAAAAAGAGATAATGATAGTATCTACCTGTCAACCCTGTTGAGAGAATTGAGTTCATAAAGTGTAACAATGCCTGGAACATATAACCTATGTATCATAGGATCTCTACCTGCCTGTAATTATTGTACATCAATCTGAACTGCAAACTACAGAACTGTGGGAGTGGGGAGTGTAGCCTAAAACATCCTCAATCAATCCTAGTTTAGGATACATACAGAAGCCATCTCATGAAATTGGTTAAAAGGAGATGAAGATATTTAAAACTGATTAAGCAATTATTTATGGGGTGTGACCTCACAATTTTAAGTGTACCATGTTATTGCAAGCATCCTTTTAAAAACCATTTAAAAAATTGGTGAATCGTTAGTGTACATATTTGGGATGAATGAGAAAAAACCAACTTCTTAATATAAAGCAAGCGGAAACTTGTGGTTTGTAATAAAATTCCCAATGACAGAATCATAAAAGGTTTCAGAAAATTAGGTGCCTTCAAAAATTTAGACAGAAGTGAAAATAATATACTCTGAAAACAAAACAAAACACCTGTGATTCAAAGTGAGGCTCCAATGATGAAGTCATTGATGTCAAAGTTGCAAGTTAAAATTTGAATAAAATTATTTTATAAAATACGCATGGAAAAGGCAGTATTTACACATTGATACGTAATTGTACTTTTATGAATAGTTTATCTAAAATGATGAACTATAAGTCTATTATAAGTAGACATATGCCTATTTTATCTACATTTCTAAAATTTTATGTTTGGCAAAAGTAATATTGGATTTTCCTTTATAGAAAAATGGAGGGATTACTTTAAATTCTGTTCTGTAATAATTCTGGGTGTCAGAGATTTGGAAAGGCTTGAGAGGGAGGTGGGATTTGAACCTAGTTTTGAAGAATAATTGGACAAAAGAGAATAGAATTAGATGTATTGAGAGACTACTATTTTCTAGGTGCCTTAGATATGTAATCACATTAAATTCTCACAGGTATTATTATTCCCAGCTTACAGATGGGGAACTTGAGGCTCAGATAAGTTGAATTTGCTCAAAATGCCACAGCCTACACTGATCAGGCTTCGTTTTGAGCACAGGCCTTTGCAATTCCAGCACTGTGTGCTTTCCCTAATAGGCAATCAAGTGCAGAGGATGGTTCCTGGAGAAGACTGGGCTGGAATTCTCTCTGTCTTATGGAATATTTGGTGTAAATCATGCAACATCTTTTTCCTAAGTTTCTCATAGTGGGGATAATAACTCTATCTTTTCAAGGAGCTGCTGAGATTATTAAATGAGCTTTTACAAGTAAATTGCTGGGAATAGCAACTGGCACATAAATGCTCTATGGGTGTTCACCTTGATGATGTAAGGGGAAAGGGAAGGAGGAAAAGGACGGAGAGGGGAGGAGAGGAGGATGGTTTCCACCCAAATTGCCTCTTTCAGAAGCAGAGTGCATTCTGAGTAGGAGAGATGGGCGGAGCAAAGACATAATTTGACAAGGACAGAGCTATCCGTGCTCTCTCACTAAAAATGGAGGAAATAAGGGTTGGAGTGGGTCATTTTGGAATAAATCCAGAAATAAAAATATATGTTCCAAATACATATCTGGAATAAATAAATAGGTGGAAATTAACTGGGACTATATACTCCAATGGCCTTGGCAGTAAACAGATTTCCACACATCAATTCTTATAAAGATGTTTTTCCTGCCTCCTTTTCTCCCTGAATGCCTCACTCTGAGGGCTGCTAAATAAATAATGTATAGCCTACGAATATAGCCTAGATGTGTTCAATTTATCCACTATTTACTACTTAATCTCTTTAAGTCTCAATTAAGCCTATGTTTATAAAACTGGAAAAAGAATTCCAACTCATGGAGTTGTTGTACAACATATATCTTCGGTGTTTGGCTAGAACCTGGTATGATTAGTGCCTCAGACGTCTTTTATTTTCCTTCATATATTAAGGTTCTTAAGATCAGCATACATCTTATAACCAATGAATACTTTCAATGAGGGAGCATTGTTTTTCTTTCACTTCCCAGAGCTATTATTAAATCATTGGTGTGCCTTAACAGTGCTTAGCTTTATTTCCCCTCAGAGAAGACTGTAAATCTAGGGGTCGTATTGTATTTGCTAACCACTGTATTTTCAAACTATTAAAAAGTAAATGTTCAATAGAATTTTCAAACAATAAATGACAGAATAATAATCAAGGGACTAAGATATTGCTGCAAAGAGGCACAAATTCTCAGTTATTTTATAAAATCTACCAAGAGAAGTAACTTGAGGACTCAGCAGCATTCAAGTAACGATGCTTGACGTTCTGAGACATAACATAACTGATGTAAGAATTTTCGTTTATTTATAACCCACCTTGTTCAGAAAAGGATTTAAGATGGCTTACAAAGATAAAAATAAATGACAAGTATGTGAGAACTCCGAGGGAGAGGAAAAAAATAAAAAAAACACAGAGTATGGACTTAACATGAAGTCAAGAAAGAGCCACAAAAATAAAATTCTACAGGAATTAAAAAAAAAGACAATTCTCGAGGTTTGGAAAATGTCAAGAAAACTTTCCTGGTGGAACTAGGGCTTGCTATAAAGTATTTAGTTCAAAAGAAACTGGAGATTTGGTGTCTCTGGAGCATGCTTGCCACAGCTGTCTCGGAGTCTCCCCGGGGGCAGGAGGGTGCTTTTTGATGGGCAGGTGTTTTGGTGAAGATGAGGCCTCCCAAGGGCCTGGGCTCCTGGGAAGCCTCTCACACTTCAGGCTTCACCAATTATTTCATTTTCATAATAAGCTCAGCGCTTTCCCTAATTGCTTTACTTCCATCAACAGGTCTAGGGGAAAGATAAGGACATTTCATCTTTTAAGGGAGAGAATTTCAGGCACAGCCCGTAAAAAGATGTTAACTAAAAACTAAGGAGCTGGCCCTTGAACTCACCGGCAGACAAGTGGATTTTATGGACACTTAGGTATTCCGGGGCGCACAAGGGTTTTTCTTTTTGGATTCCCGTATTTTCTTGCTGTCTTATTTTTACTTCCAAGGGCAGAGAGTCAAGGTCCAAGCCCAAGGGGAAATGTCTTTCCCGGATCTAACAATCTCAGGTGCCAGAAGGACTAGGGCAGGGTTATCCCTTCCCTCGGAGGTGGGGCGGGGGGGGGGGGGAGCGTGGAGATAAGAAAGGGGAATTTAAAAAATCAATGAGGAGGCTGTGTTAGTTCAGATCTAAATGGAAAATCAACTCCACCCCTTAAAGCTCTGTCTGCTTGGGCAAGTTGTTCTGCCCCGCAGACTCCTCAACTAGAAAATGGGAATATTAATCCCCTCCTCACAGAGACAACGTGAAGGAGGATCCGACATAATGCATTCAGCCTAATCAGCACGGGGCTTGGTAAATAGATTCCCGGGCCCATCGAATGCAACTTTACGCAGAAGCAGCCTGGGAAAATTAGCGCCCTAGATGAGTCTTAAGTTTGGGAAACGCTGAGGCAACCTGGAAAGTACTTAGTAGAGTAATACGAATAACCAGTGGTGGTGAGGTTCCGCCCATTTGACAACCCACCCATCAGTGCGTACCGACCAACCAACTGGCCGGCTGGCCGGAGCCAGGGTAGGGTCACGGGCATCTCCGTTCCAGGAGGGTCATGACCTCGCCGCTTTGGGCTCCGGGACGCGTCCTCGCAGCTTGTCCAACCCCACCGGGAGCCTCGGGGCCGAGGTGCGCCAGGTGGCGAGAGTGCCAGGCGCGGCCAAGTCGCGGCGGACTGAGTCAGCCACCCAACTATGCTGTGGAACCCGGGAGGCCGGCTCGGCTGCCCGGATCGCTGAGCCCCCCTGCCCCCACGCCAGGCGCCTCTCCCCGCCCCCGCTGGCCGGGAGCAAGCGACCGAGGCGCGGCGCCGAAGCACCTGGGCAGGGCGCGGGCGGCGGGCGCGGCGCTTCCGGAGCTGCGCGCAGGTCCGCGCTCCCCGCCTCCAGGTGCGGCGGCCGCGGCGTGCCGGCCGGAGTGAGAGCGCCGCCCGCGCGGCCGCCTCCTGGAAGCAGACGCCGTGCGGGCAGCTGGTGGGGACCGGGAAGGAGGAGGCCCCGCGCCTGGGGCAGACGGGTGAGGATCGATCGAACCGGCCGGGAGAGACGCCGGCGCTTCGTCGCGCCTCCCAGGTCCGCTGCCCGCGCGCAGAGCGAGTCCCGAGGGCCGCGGTGGGCTGGTCGGCGGGGCCGCGACCGGGGCGGGAGGACCGTCTCGGGCTGAGCCGGGGCTTTCCGGCACCTTTCCGGGTAAATTTCCAGAGCGCCAAGTGTTCGGCTCCGGTTTCTGCCCCTTGGATTTCGCTCCCGCATGTGGGCGTCTAAAAGGAAACCAGAAGTGGGTAAGTGACACAAAAACTCCGCTTACTAATGGGAGTTGACTCGGGAGGGTGACAATCCGGTTAGACAACTAGACCCCTTCCTCGAAAAGGAGCTGCCCTTTCTTGAGTTTCAGGTACCTCGGATCTCCGTGCTCCCCCGCACCCTGCTTGTTCTACACTTTGAGACGGCAGGCCTGTTAATTAACTTTAATTACAATCATTTGTCCTCCACTTGCCTGAACCCAACCTTATACTCGAGAGCTGTCGACAGTGAGTTTACCAGATTGATCTCGTTTACTTTTGGAGACAGAGTCTCCTGGGAGAATGGGTGCCCATCTCATTAAGTAAATTCATCCTCGCTTGTTTTCTTAAACGTTTCCCTCACCTCCTTGCGGTGATCTGGAGCAATTTTGATTCTGGGGAAGGCTTCGTGAAATTATATTGTGAACTATAACCTTTGATAATTACAGGCAAGTTAGAAGCTAGTTTGTGTGGAATAGTGACATTTTAGGCTGTCGCAAGTTTGTATGGTGATAGCAACTTTTTTTTTTTTTTTGCAAGCTTGTCCTTGAAGTAGGCTGCTCAGTGGAATATACTCTTGGTTAAAAAAAAAAAGCATATTGAAAAGTAAGCTATTTTTAAAAGTACATTTAATCGGATGTCACTGTGATTACCAATAACAATATTGTACTTACAAGCTCAGTATTGATTTCCCCCCCGCACTTAAGCACTCTACACCCAGACGAGTCTATGGAACATTGCCCATAAATAATTGGAAGATGAAGTTATGGCTGTTTTAAAAAGGAAGCTAACTTTTTTAAGGGGGGAAAAAAAAAGAAAAATATTTTTGAACTCTTAGTTGTGACTTTTATGCCCTTACAAGAGAAATATTGAGGGGAAAATCCTCATGACATTCCACTGTTTAACTATGTTTAAAAAAGAAAGAAAAAAGTAAAATGGGTCATGGAACTAGGCTAGAGCCTAAAGTGGAAATATCTCCCTGGCTCCTTTTCAAACAGATATTTAACACATACACACTTAAGGTGGGTCTTAACACCAAGAGTGTTTTATATAGACTTGATTTGTCAGTAATAAAAGATTTATTTAAATTAAAATGTACCTAGAGGGGAAGTCAAATGACTTGTTAAAACTTATTTATCTGGTCATGTGTGTGTTTGTATTTTTTCCTTCCTCTGTAAGCCTGTCAGATTTTATATGGATTGTCCCTGAAAGGAGAAACGGATGGTACATTTAAAAACATATATATATATATGTATTTTTCCTAAGTCTCTTGAATATTAAATTTTTTTTGAAAGGAAGATTCTTTGAATTCTATAGTGCTTCACAGTTTTCAAAAGATTCACACACAAGATTTCATATAATCCCATAATAGCCCTTTTTTTCCCCACCTCCTCCTGTATTACCCCTTCCCCTATCCCTCTTCCCACTGGTAACCACTAGTTTGTTCTCTATATTATCTGTGAATCTGCTTCTAAAAACAAATTCTTAATCATCTAGCATCATTACAACTTTCTAGCAGTGTTTGAGGCTCATAGATATTCAGTGAGTACTTTTCAATTCAACTACTTACGGTGATTAAGTATAGGACTAAGATTATAATGAATTGCAGTTTTCTTGGAAACTCTTACATTAGCGCCATGAGACTATGAAGTTTTAAAAACTCGCTTAGGACTCTGGGTTGTAAACTTCATGATATTTGAGAAGTTATTTCTTTTTGCTTTGTTTCTTTCTATCCCGCCTCCTTGCAACTTTGAGAAAGTTTGGTGAAAGATGCTATAAAAATGCTACTTATAAATGACAACCATTGCTTTTAACAAGTGGTTCTTTTAATGTTTTCTTTTAACAAGTGTTTTGGGTTTTTTTCCCCTTGTTTGTTGACTCATTCATTGAATCCAATTTTTGGACTTTCTAAACTGAGGGATTTTGGGAATTTTCTGTAAAATATTAGTTAGGTAAAGAACGTCTTATTAATGTTGGAAGTATTTCTTATCTTTGACCAAATGTGATTGATGAGAGACTAGAGGCTATGAGATGTCTTCTCCATCTTTTCTGTGAAGTCCTAGACCACTGTAGTTTATCATTTTAGGTTTTTTAAAGTATTGGCCAGATTAAATACATATTATAGCTAAACCTTTTGCTCACTATTTCCTTAATTGAAATAGTGGTCAATGGTATTCTCTTTGCATGATCCTTTCTAATTAGAAATTTGACCTGTGAAATTTTGTTACAGTTTTGACTCAGAACAAACTTACTTCCTTACCCATATTATAGAGGGAACAAAGGAGTTCGGACATGGATTGGAGTAATCATTTTGAGCAGCTTCAGGGGTAAAAACTACTAGTGAAGAGGTGGGGAGAATTATTTTTCTATGTTATACTATTTGTGTACAAGGTGATTGAGTAGGTGAGGGAATACTCAGGAAGGAACAAAGAAGATAAAAGTAGGATGCAAAAAAAGGATAAAGAAAAAGGACTTTTGGTTACATTACATAGCTTTAGACGGAGGAGAGAATGGTTTCATCAGTTTGGAGTTGGAAAGATGATCAGGGAAAGGTAGAAGAGAAGTGTGGTCTCCATGCTGATTATCAGGTGACGGGCTCCTTGGGGTGGTCGTGGTGAAAGTAGTTGCCAAGACACTTGCACAGTATCTTGATGAAGTTCACAAAATTTAAGCCCATCCATGGCCACTTCCAGCTTCCTTTTCTGTCATCACCTTTCATTACCTGTTGAACCCTAGGTCCTTCCCAGCTATTCTCGTCTCCTTGATTGCCTGAAGACAGCTCCCTCATGGCCCCCTTTGTGTCATTCCTTCTACTTGAGATACTGCTGTCTCCACCTGCTACATTTGTTCCCATACATCTTGAAATTCCCCTCCAGAGCTCCTTCACTGATCACTCCATCCTCAGAGTTCTGAATTGCTGCATATTTCACTTATATTCATGGAGTTGATTTGAGATTTTTGGAGTTCCTTGGCATTCTTGAAAGATGCTGGTGCTACTTCTGTATGTAATTAAACATAAAACAATACTTAAAATATAAACCATGTGTAAGTCAAGGTCACAAAACTTGAGTTTGCTCATCATTATTCTTTAAGTGCTTTTATTCAGTACATTCGAGTGTTTCAATTTTGGTGTTCCTCCTTTACTGGCACTTACTGACTAGTAAAGAACTGCTCATATGTATGCCATTTTCCCTTGCTTACAGCCACGTCTAATCTATCCCTTTAGATTTTAAACTCTTGGAGAGAATACATTGCATTTTCACTTTCTTTATAGGACTTAGCACTGTTCTCAAATGAGATAATAGGTGTTATCTTGAACTGCAAATATTTCCCCCTGTTATTTTGGAGAGAGTAGTTAGCGTTCCTTAAATATTTATTGAATGAATAAATGTAAATAAATGAGTCAATAAGGTGAGAGACATTTGCTGAGATACCCTCTACCTAAGAAAAAGAGACTTTGATAATTACAGAACCAATAGGAGTAAGCCCTCAAATTCAGTTGGAAAAGAGGTCAGGGTGCTATTTATAAATGCTAAGAGAGGAAACCATTCACAGTAGGCTATTTTGAAACATCTGGTTGTTAGTCAAAAAAATGTGACTCAAATTCAGAGAAATAGTGGAGTGTACATTTGTACTAAAATTATAAAATTGATATATATAAAAGTGCATATATCATAAGTATACATTTTATAATCTTTTTATTGAAGTATAATATCATGCTAGTTTTTATCTCAGCCAATTAAACGTTAAAGCTGTGTTCAGTGTAGCATGAAATAGAACAGAATCCTGAAGAATATGTATGTACCGTGCTTATATCAAGAATTCTAAAGGGTCCGATTTTCCTTTCAGCTGTCAGGAAACAGATGTGGCTAAACTGTAGAGGGGGTAGGAGGGGGCTGGCACCAGGCAGAGGCAGCTGCCCAGGTTTTAGGGGCACCCAGGTAGGAGTCCTCTACAGTGGTGCCGGCTTTGGCTTATTATGACTTTTCATTATCCCCACTCCTGCTCTTGTAGGAACTCAGGAAGATTCTTGACCAAGAATTAATGGGCCCACATTAAAGGTCTCTGAATTAGAATTGAAAGTAAGTCTCAAGCATTAGGCAATTAACTTAAAATCTGGAAGGACAGTTTGAAAGAGAAAAGACTTACTGAAGCTGAGAAGATTTTCAAGCCACGTAACTAGTAAGATGTTACTGAAAACACCTAAACCCAGGTACTACTTATGCTAGTAATAACTTCTCATAATAAGTAAAGGAATGATCACTACTGGCCTTCACTGGATGTGGAAATGGATATTAAGTTCTAGATCTTGAAAGAGTTGTCTTTCAGATTGCCCAGAAAAAAGTAATCCAAACATGACTTAGTCTTTTCTCCCTGATCCAAACTGCAGAATGCTTCTGCCTGGAGCCTAGCTATTTTCAGCTCAGACCTCAGTTATTCTTCATCTAGCAGCCAATAATTACATGCTTATTGCTTGCCAGGCACTAAGACCTTTATGCATATTTACTCATTTCATCCTCAAAACAGTCCTGTGGGGTAGGCATTATTGCTTACAGAGCACTGCTTCCAGATGACAACAGTGACAACAGTGAGACTCAGAAAAATAAAGGAACTTTCCCAAGTTCATGCAAGCGTCACATGGCAGAGCTGGAATCACTGGTCATCACTGTGCTGTGTCCCAAGTCAAAAGTCTTCAGGTAAAATCATCATTCTCACTACTATAACCACATCTATATTTTACTAAATTAATAAAACTATGTTTACTGCCATGTGAAGTGCTTTGTAGGTTTATTAGAAGAATAATTTACAGTGCTAATTGAAAGGAATGCAGTTTTATTAGGCTGGCAGAAGAATGCCAGTCACACCATGTATGACCAAGTGCAATATTGTATACAGTGTATGAGTTAATAATCAGCCAACATTTTTTGCACACTTATAATTCATGTCAGGTACTGTTCTATATACTTTATATATTTTACTTGTTTAATTCTAACAGAAATTCTATCAGACATGTTGTCTTCATTTTACAGACAAGGAAACTGAGCTTCAGGGAAGTTAAGTAACTCCAGGGACACAGTAAACAACTGGGAAAGACAGGGTTGGAATTGCAGGCAGCCTGACTCTAGAGCACTGTGCTTTGTGTACTATGGCCTGAATAAGAATTAACTGTAAGTGACTTGTAGGCTTCCATATTTACCCACTCACATGGACACATATACTCACAGCTGCAAAGGTATATACAACTTAGTTTGCAAGGCATGGTATATTTCAGTAGCATTTCCCTAGTGACTCTAAGTCCTTATGCATAACTAGACAGTCAAATGAGAGGGAAAATATGACCTCCTCAATATCCCTCTACTGTGAAATCAGTTGCGTAGCTTTTAGGAGGCATCACAGTTAACAGCACAGATTGTGGAGTCTGACTCTTAGAATTCTGGAATTTCTCCACTGTTTATCTTCTGTGTGGCTTTGGGCATGGGTCTTTCAAGGCAGCTGTGAGGATTGAATGAGATCCTATACAGATGGTTTGTAAACACTCCACAGATATTGGCTATTACTATTAGCAATGTAAGTCTGAGGGAGAATGAAAGACGATGGATGTGTTTTGATGAATGGGAAAGAGAATGCTTAAGGTAGAGAACATGGGGCAGTGAAGGTCAGAGCCTGTGGGTGACCACAGTTCAGAGAGATGGCCAGGTTGAGGGAACTGGGTTTCCTGTAAGGGGTTAAATGGGGGTAGTGTTGCCACAGGCTAAGGTAGGTGACCGATGGTAGGGGAGAGGCATACTAAATGACCAAGTTTACAGCTTCTGAGGTGAAAGTACTCAGACTAGAACAATAGGATTCTTGACCTCTGACCTTTTGTAATCTGCTCTGTACTGTAGGATGGAGTAATACAACAACAAGCGTGCTTTCTCAAAACCACTTCCTCTTCTGCATGGTTGTAGGGAACAAGGTGGAACAATTTGTCTTTATGAATATGTGGAGTTAACATCTTGGTGTTAAACAGTGAGTTTGCTTGATATGCAAATACAGCGATACCTATTTCTCGTGACTATATTCTGTACTGAAACAAAGGTGGAATTCTGTAAGACCTGTAGCCTGAACTATCTAGCTCAGTGTATTATTTATACGGAGCGCCCTAAGTTTTTAAGAGATTAGCTATTTCTCCACGTTAGTAACTTGAAGTCAGGGACACTTCTTTTAATTATCTATAGTGCCAGGTATCCTTTAGGAATAGCTGATTAGCTGTAAAGATTTGGACGAGTAAAAATTGTACCTGAGGTTTCTACCTTGGGTATCATTGTAGGATGTCCTAAGTCATCTTTCTTATCTACTGGTGCCACTCAGTCATTATGACCAGCAAAAGAAACTTCTTACACATTTCTTGATTTCCCCCTAGGAGATAGTTCCCCTCAATTGAGGACCACCGTTCTGGAATACAATAAACTTCCCTTGTTTTTAGAATGTGTAAGACTTGTACTGATGACACTGAAAAGTGTTACTACTCATGTGGCCGCCTAATTTCTTTTATTTGGTACACATCTTCTAAGGTTCCTTTCAGTCCTGGGATCCTATGATTGTTAAGCCATTATTTTGACATATTTGCAGGCTTCTAAATACTGTAAGGTTATGTTTATGATTTTAAAATGGTGTGCCATTTAAAAAAAAATGGATTAAACTTATGAGTGAATTCAGTTGTACTATGCTACTTTTTACCTCCCATAAGATATTAAAATCAGGCAAAGGTGATTCCAAAAGTTGTCAGCACTGAATACTTAATGACTTTATGGTTTACTGGAGTGACCCAAGGTTTTCAGTTATTTTCTTTCCTAGTTCAACTAGGGAATATGACAAAGTTATACTGGTAATGGGTGGGGGGATGGGTAGTGAGGAGTGGTTTACTGTGGTGGTTTTTCATACTTGAGGCATTTGGAGGGGGAGGGCTGTCCCAACCCATAAATTTTTTTTTATTGAAATATAATGGATTTACAATATTAGTTTCAGTTGTACAACATAGTGATTCAATATTTTATAGATTATACTCCATTTAAAGTTATTACAATCTACTGGCTATGCTGTTCAGTATATCCTTGTTGCTTATTTTATACATATATATTTGTATTTCTTAATCGCCAACCCCTATCTTGCCCCTCCTTGCTTCCCTCTCCTCACCACCGGTTTGTTCTCTATATCTGTGAATCTGTTTCTGTTTTGTTACATTCATTTTTTAGATTCCAAATATAAGTGATAACATAGAGTATTTGTCTTTCTCTGTCTTATTTCACTAAGCATAATATCTCTAGGTCCATCCACATTGTGGCAAATAACAGAATTTCATTCTTTTTTATGGCCGAACAACATTCCATTGTATTCCGTGTGTATATGTATCACATCTTCTTTGTTCATCATCTGTTGATGGACACTTAGGTTGCTTCCTTATCTTGGCTATTGTAAATAATGCTGCTGTGAACATTGGGGTGCATGTATCTTTTCAAATTAGTGTTTTAGTTTTTTTCTGATATATACCCAGGAGTGGAATTGCTGGATCATATGCTAGTTCTATTTTTAGTTTTCTGAGAAACCTCCATTCTATTTTCCACAGTGACTGCACCAATTTACATTCCCACCAACAGTGTATGAGAGTTCCCTTTTCTCCACATCCTCGCCAATATTTGTTATTTGGGTTCTTTTTGATGATAGTCATTCTGATACGTGTGAGGTGATATCTCATTGCGGTTTTGATTTGCATTTCTCTGATGATTTGCAATGTTGAGCATCTTTTCATGTTCCTGTTGGCCATCTGTATGTCTTCTTTGGTAAAATGTCTGTTCAGGTCTTCTTCCCACTTTTTAACTGAGTTGTTTTTTTTTTAATATTAAGTTTGATACTGAATATGTGAGCTGTGACCTTATTGGTCATATCATTTGCAAATATTTTCTCCCATTCAGTAGGTTGTGTTTTTGTTTTGTGGATGGTTTCCTTTGCTGTGCAAAAGCTTAGGTTGGATGTAGTCCCATTTGTTTGTTTTTGCTTTTGTTTCATTTGCCTTGAAACAGATCCAAAAAAAATATTGCTACGATTTATGTCAAAGAGTGTTCTGCCTGTGTTCTTTTCAAGAGTTATATGGTTTCTGGTCTTACATTTGGGTCTTTAATCTATTTTGAGTTTATTTTTGTATATGGGGTGAAAAAATGTTGTAATTTCATTGATTTACAGGAGACTGTCCAGTTTTCCCAGCACCACTTATTGAAGAAGAGACTGTCTTTCCTCCATTGTAAATTTTTGCCTCCTTTGTCATAGATTAATTGGCCATAAGTGTGTGGGTTTATTTCTGGGCTTTCTATTCTATTCCATTGGCCTGTGTCCGTTTTTGTGTCAGTCTCATGCTGTTTTGATTACTGTAACTTTGTAGTATAGTCTGAAGTCAAAAAGTGTGATACCTCCAGCTTTGTTCATTTTTCTGAAGATCGCTTTGGGAATTTGAGTTTGCTTTTGTGGTTCCATGTGAACTTTAGGATTATTTGTTCTAGTTCTGTGAAAGGTGACATGGGTATTTTGATAGGGGTTGCATTAAATCTGTATATTGCTTTGGGTAGTATGGCCATTTTAACAATATTAATTCTTCCAATCCATGTGCACAGGATTTTTTTGTATCATCTTCATTTTCCTTCATCAGTGTTTTATAGTTCTCAGAGTATAGGTCTTTCACCTTCTTGGTTAAGTTTATTCTTAGGTATTTTTTTCTTTTTGATGAATTTTTAAAAGTCCCATAGGTGGTTTGGAATGCTTCCAGTTGTCCTACTGCCAACCTTCTCCTTGCCCCGATTTTTGATTTGAAGATCTGTTGTAGTGGTTAGATGGATTGGAGAAATCTGTATTTGAGTCCTGTTTCTGCTCCTTAGAAGCCTGGTGACCTAAATAGACAAAACTTTAAAACTTTGTGTACTTTCCACTTGTTATCTTAAATCATCTCAAAGCTGAGAAGGGGTCATTCAGCAAACATTTATTGAGCACCTTTTATATGCCTGACAGTGTTCAAACTTAAGGCCTAGAGCAGTGAACAATAGACAAGATCCCTACCCTCTTGTAAAAGTCCACAGATGTCAGGTAGGTAGACCTACTCAAGTGATGGAGTGAGCCTTGAGCCATGGGTATATGTTGGGAAAGTAGATTTGAAAGAGATGGAAGGGTGAGAGGTAGGGTCATGAGGTGGGAATAGGACTGAAGCCAGCTTAGTGGTGATTGAGTGATGGGGGGTCAGGGGGCAGTCAGGGGAAGCCAGGGAAGATGAAGTTGGGAAGTTGCAGGGAGTGATGTGGTGTGACTTTCGTTATAAAGTGAATCATTCTGGCTGCTGTACTGAGAACATGCTGCTTGTGGGGGCAGGGGACCAGGACAAAATCTGGGATATCAGTCAGGAGGCTGTTGCAGTGGTCTAAGATAGACAAGATAGTGGCTTGGGCTAGGATGTGAGTAGGAGAGGTGGTGAGAAGCAGTTGTACCTTGCAGGTGGAGCTCAAGAAGATAATAAGATTATGGTTATTCAGTGATACTGAAAGCCAGACATATAGCAGGTGCTCCTAAATGTTACTTCCCTTTTACTTATACTTTCTCTTGGAAATGGGTCAGGATAGCACAGGCAAATGTACATTCGCATCTGTAATGCTAACTGTTTGTACGTTCTCTAAACATGTACTGCATATACATCATATACTATGTATAAACAAATAATTTGACTGGCATTTATTGGCAGCTTATATGGACTGGTCATCATCTTGGCAGATTTATTAGTTTATTATGGGATAATAAAAATAATTATAATGACAAATACTTGTTTAACATTTGCTGTGTGCCATTGGTGTTCTTGATGCTTTACAAAAGCTTTAAGAAATAGGAACTATTATCACTCCTACTTTCCTGATGAGGAAACTGAGGCACAGAGAGGTTAAATACTGGGATTTGACCAAGATTGTCCAGCTCCAAAATCCTGGCTTTTGCACTGCACTATCCCACTTCTATAGGTTACTGTGGAATGAATAGAATGTGATTAAATGCTAAGAAGTAAATGTGGTAGGAACACAGAGAAGAGAGTATTTCTTGTTCACTAGAGACGTTGTGAAGGAAATAGCATTTGAGTTAGACTTCAAAGAATGGGAAAGATTTCAACTGTGGGAAGATAATGGCTTAGTGATGAAAATAATTATAATGAGGGAAGTGAATATGTACTAAACACTCACCGAGGACTAAGCACCATTTTAACACTTAAGGTGGATTATCTCATTTAATCTTCACCAGCACTGAGGTACCTTTGAGCATTTCCATTTTATGGGTGAGGAAACAGACACATACACACGTGCCTATGAAAGTGGAGGAGGGTGGGAATTGAGTATGACTCCAGACTCCTGGGCTGTGTTTGGAAGGGCATCCATCCTAAGGGGGGAGAGTGATGGGCTTAGGCTCAGGTATGAGGAATTTAAAACCGAACCAAGTTTTGTTGTGCATCCCAATCATCTTTGGAATGTGTTACAAATATAGATTCTCGGGCGTGTTATCATCAGTTGTTGCTGTACAGCAGATCCACTGACCGGCACCTGGAGAGCCACAAACTTAAGAGCATGGCATGTGTGCCTGGTGCCCAAGTGGAGGTCAAAACATGGAGGGCTTTGATTTCATGTTAAGGAGTTTGCACCTGGTAGACTTTTATGGTTAGGCGTGCCCATCTATTTGCATCTGGTGACGTGCCTGGGGGCTTGAAGCCTCTGAAGTGGATCTGTGAACACCCTTGGGTGGTCAGACTGTTAAAAAGTCAGATGATTGGAGGATGCAGCCCACACAAAAGTGCAGAGGATTGTAAGGCCTGTGGCAGGGAGCTTCTCTGGGTCACGAAAAGGAATCTGGTTCATTAGCCCTATTCAGCATGTCCACTGATAGCAGAGAGAGGTGGTTTTGCTTAGAACATTTGGTATATCAATCCCTGAGTCAGCCACTCAGGAAGTTTATGTGTAAGAGACAAAAAGGACTTGTGTAGGAAAACACGAAGGCTCCCACATGCACAGACACCCCCCAAAAAATTCACAAAGTGGGCTTCCGAACCACTGCTACCATCCTTCCCGGCCGGTCTCCCATCTCTTAAACATGTCCCAAGCACTTTGCAAATTTCTAGAAACCTAGTTAGAGATGTATATGGAGAAGGGAGTGATTCATTCTATTTCAAGGGGTTGATAGGAAGCCTTCAGAGAGGAAGTAATACCTGCCTACTCAGAATTTTAAATAGTGCCGAGGATTTTGCAAAATGTGTAGATTTGCAAGCAGTTGCAGCATACGCAAAAGATATGGGGCCATTTAACAGTTTGCTGCCTGGGGGAAATGATAATTAACAATAATGTGCTGAAGTCAGTGATGTGGCGCAGGTTAAACCTGAGCCTGAAGTTAGTACATGGGAACACCCACCTTGCAGGAAATGTACATGAGGTACGGTATCTGGAGCATCATTGCCGTTTACGTCAATAGTAGCTGCTGCTGTTTTTATTGTTAGACTGAGACCAGACTGTTGTATGGCACCTCAAGGAGCTTAGACTGTCTTGTTCAGATGTGGAGTGACAGGCCAAATCTGGATTTTCAGTAGTTCAGTGGTACATGGAGACCGGGCTGAGGGGTTTGTTGAGATGGTTGCAGTGATTCAGGCAGGAGATGTAATGAGGGTCTGAACTGTGTTGAGGAGGGTGGAGGGGTGTATTAGTTCACGTTTATTTTCACAGTTCTGGAGGCTGGGGAGTCCGAGATCAAAGTTCCAGCCGATTTGGCTATAACTATTTCCATTTTGTGATGGGCAAACAAAATTAGCTAATGCGTTTTTTTTAAACAAAATAATTTTGTGAACAAGAATAATATATCTGAGAACTAGGCTCATACGTGGTGTTGAGGTTTAACTTTCTACTTTTTTTTCCTGACATTTTGTCATTTTGAGTGTGACAGAGGGATACCTGTTTGACAGAGGCATTTCCTGCCTTTCATCTCTTGTTTGTACTTTTATTTCTCTGTTTCTGCAGTGCTGCCTGAATACGATATGTGCTTTCCCTTTTTTCGTATACTCACTTGTCAATGTTGGCTGATGTTTTTGAATAGTTAAAGCAAGAGCTTATGGACATGTAACACATAGAGACTCTGAGTTATGTCTTTCGAAGAGCTACTTTGAGATGTGATTTCCAGAAATATTGCATCCTTGCTTGCTCAGATAAATATACCTTGTTTGGCTGTGTCTCGTTTTATTACTTCAGTGTATGGTTGTTATGCATATTCTGTATTTGTTTCTTTTTCCTGATGCATAATATACAGACATTTTTGCATACCATACATTTTTACAAACTGAATGCAGCCATGTAAACAGCACCTGATAAATCAACTTTTTAAAAAATTAATGTTGTTTATGAGAAAAATAAACCTATGTGTATATGCTGTGTATGAAGGAAAATGTGACCTTCAAACTTTTTCCTTTTCCTTTCATATTAACTTCCTGTTATCTACTGTACAGTTGCTCAACTAGTCTTATCTTGTGTAACAGTATTTACATACAATGCTGCTGCAATTTTGAAGTGAAAATTATTAACCTAAGAAGTATGTTCTAACTGTGCTTTTGGAGAGAGTCTTTGAAGAAGGTGTACTAAAGGGGGAGTCGTTCATATCTAGTTAGGTACTATTAAGAAAAATTATCTAAAATTTGGAAATCAAAAGAATGTACAGCATGTTCCTTCGATGCCTTGTTGGGGGTATTGTTTAACAGGCTCATATCAGGGATATTTAATTCTAATTCTTGTGCTCCACTTTCCATTTACTATTTGGTTAGAGCCCCGGACTGAGAAGTTACCTGTTAGCTTATAGATTTCTGTCTAGTAGAAAGATATCTCCAAAGGTTATGGTTTTATTGCCCTGTAGGGCACTAACCAGTTTTTTATCTAACCTACCCATTTTATTCGAGCACTGAAAAAAAAAAAGAAAAAAAAAGCCTTTTCTGATGGACTGTATAAATCTCTTCCACAAATGCTCTTGAAACTAGCCCTACCACCTTACTGGTTCCCTCATTAATTAGTGCATGCATTTTTTTGGATACATGTTCATTTTATATTTGAGAATCTTTTTTTTTACCTTTTTGAAAATCATCATTTGATACTACCATTAACATTTCTGTCCTGTCCCTTCACACTCTACCTAGGAATTGACTTTCTAAGGCATATAAAGTAATGCACAAAGATTCCAGACTCTCAGCGAGCACAAGTAATGATCCTCATTTCTATTGTTTTTCTTCAGAGAACGTTTATAATGTAAAACTAGTTTTAATACCAAAAATGTCCTAATAAATTGCTTTTCTTTTTTTCTAGGCTTAAGCGCATAAAGCATTCACTGTGCAGAAAATAACATTTTGAGATAAGTGATAGAGGAAAATCCAATACAGAAGTGCACCCTCTTGTGTGCGTATTGCATTGTACTGCTTCTATCACATTGCCTAGTAATGAAGCCACCATTATGTCCTCAGTCAGTGAAGTGAATGTTGATATCAAAGATTTCCTAATGAGCATTAATTTGGAGCAGTACCTCTTACGCTTCCGCGAATTTGGTTTTAATAATGTAAGGGACTGTGCAGAAATAAATGACAGCGTGCTCCTCAAAGTTGGAATATCACCTACAGGACACCGGAGGAGGATACTTAAACAGTTACAGATAATCCTGTCAAAAATGCAAGATATCTCAATATATGCAAATGTTCATAAAACAAAGAAGAATGATGAGGCTTCAGAGGATCACCATGCTCCATCTTCTCGGAATACCTGCCTAGAACTTTCAGATTCACACAGTGTTCAGACACCCAGCCCAACGCAGCTGGAGACTGTTACAAGAAGTCTTGATCAAAATGAGGTTAGTGTGGAAAATAGCCAGTCTTTTAAATCAGATGATAAGCTGACTCTTCCTACATACAACTTTCCCATTCCGGAAGAAGAACCACACCTGAATTCAGATTCTTTTCAAGGTTCTTTATTTGGTAGTGAAATTACTGACGTAGAATCTTTGACTGCACAAAAGACTGTCGACTGTACAACCGGAGAAGAACAAACAAAAAAAGTTGATTTGATCTCAGAAAATGTGAGCAAGCTTCCTAGTGCAGACCCTGAATTCCTTTCTTCCCCTGACTGTTCAGTATCAGAAGCAAATTCTGGAAATGGAACTAATCGTTTATTAGAAAGCTCACCACCATCCCCATTCTTTCAATTTCAAGGAGAAATGGTTGTAAATGATTTGTATGTTCCGTCATCGCCAGTCCTAACACCTATGAGAAGTCATAGCAAGTTGGTTTCAAGACCATCTCGATCTTTTCTGCTAAGACATCGGCCTGTACCAGAGATTCCAGGGTCAGCAAAAGGAATTTCAGGGAGGTAAGAATTTTTATGATAACTTGTGTGTATTCAATTTGGGGGAATTTAGTTATTTTTTAACAATTTTATTTTCAGTGTTCATTTCTAAATTTGACCCATTCAACCAACCTTTTCTTTCTTCTAAAATTTTTTGTCATGCCATCTCTCTTGTACACCACTGCCCAGAGTCTGTTTCCAACTTATAACTTCAGCTTTCTCCTATTTAATTGGGGGACTTCATTTCCCCTAATTCTGCCTGGACATTCCTTCCTGTACCTTCCTCCATGCCTGGTATTATATTCTTCCATGAGTGCCCTTTATATTTGAATTGCTGACTCTATCTCCCCACTAGGTTATGTGCTTTTTGGCAGGGGCCATGTTCCTAATGACTGTATCTCTACTACCTGACACGATTGGCACGAATTAATCATTCACCACGCATCTAGTGAGCACTTGCTTGGTACTGGTCACGGCACTAGATGCGGAGGAGGTAGAGAGATAAAAAGGGGCTTTAGTGTAGTGTAGAAGACATGTAAAAAGTAGTAGCAGCACAATATGAGACCACTTCAGCTGGAGACCAGAACTCGAAAGAGGGGGCCTACCGGCCTGTTGGGTCATTGGTACCCTGAGGTAACTGTGGAGTCTAAGAGGAGCTGACTTACAGCAGGGAGAACTTTCAACCATTTCTCAGAGTTACACCTAAGATGTGGTTTTCTTCAGGGTTGTGGTGGGATTTTTTTTTTTTTTTTTTTAATTCACTAAAAGCTAACACTTGTCTCTGTTGGGAGTCATGAGGTTGTTTAAGTTCAACCCTTACTGCTATGGCACTAAATGCAATTACAGATTCCTGTAAACAGGCTCTAGGCTGGCATTTCTGCAAGATTCTCCTTCCCCCTTTGTCTCCCCGTGTATCCACTCTGTCCCTGGTGCTGGATCTTGGGTGTATTTACAAGAGAAAAATATGGAAATTTAGTATATGCAAGAGAAAACATGGCAATTTACAAGACCATGTTAAGTACCTCCCATTAGAGTGTAAACTCTTTGAGGACAGAGGCCGTAATTAATTTGTCTTTATCGTGGCATCCCTGGTGCCAATGGCAATATTGAGTATTTACTGGGAAATCAATTGGCAGTATCATTTATTAAACACCTAGAAGCTGGTTTGGTTTATAATTTTCCATGGGTTGTCTAATTCTCACATTGGCCCTCTGAAATAGGTATTATTCCTCCATTTTCTTATGAGGTAACTGAGCCTTAGGTTAATTTTTCTAGGATCACATGGGTGATCCCAGTGAACTGGGATTTCATTCCAGTACATCTGACTTTATAACACACTTTCTTAACCACTCATTTAGTAAATATTCTTAAAAGTGTTGATTGCATATATAAGAAATGGAGTATTTCTTAGGAAAGTACAAGATCACCAATTTTTGTATGACACCATAGCTTTAGCATATTTTGCTAATTTTAAACAATTAAAAGAAAGTAAATGAGAAGGGTCTGCTATGTCTTTGCAGGAACAGAATCCTTTTGCGAGCCATAAGGATAACTTCAGATAAGAAACATTTGGCTCAAGTTTTAAATAAGTTGTGCTATTTTTCATAAATTTTTGAGAATCTTTTTTTTTTTTTGAATTTTTTGAATTTTTAATTAATGATTGTTTTTATTATGTCTTTTTTTTTTTTTTGGATGATCACAACAAAAGCAACAATGATTGCAATTACCAAACATGAAACACACTCATACTATGTCATAATATTGACATTCAGTCCAGTAATCCTCCACTGTAACAGCTCCTTTACTTTGCAGTGAAAATTGATTTGTATATTCTTTGCCTCTGAGTCCTTGTGGGATTTTTTCTTTTTTTAAATTCAAACAGAAAGTCACAAAAATTATACTCATCCTCATCAGTTCACTCAGTCCCATGTAATTAATTTTTTTTTTTTCATCTTGATCTTTTGTTAGCACTTTTATGAGCTCATCAGTTTTTCATTAGAGTTCTGAAAATGCTTATTCATTCAGTTCAGCAGTACAGTCGGGTACCAGAAACCTGTACTTGTCAGAGTCTTTTCCATGAATTTCCTGAAGATGAAACCCTTTTATAGGAACATATTTACAAAAGCATCAGAGTACACCCAGAACTGTCTGTAAATGACAAAAGACTTAAAAATGACCACGGTTAAAGATTTGATGAAAGTTCATAATAATGCAGTTGACAAGAAAATTAGTTATTTCTGAGATATACATTTTAAAGTAATAACTAGGATTATGACTTATAACATTTTACCAGAACATATAAGATTTTTAGAAATTTCATGTAATGTCTGAAACATTTATATTAACATATTTCCATACAAATAACCCAATGAAAGTTTAGTATTAGTTGGTTGGTTTGTTTGTTTATACTGCAGGTTCTTATTAGTCATCAATTTTATACACATCAGTATATACATGTCAATCCCAATCGCCCAATTCAGCACACCACCATCCCCACCCCACTGCTGTTTTCCCCCCTTGGTGTCCATATGTCTGTTCTCTACATCTGTGTCTCAACTTCTGCCCTGCAAA